>NC_084482.1:16947573-18280490 GCF_030035675.1 Rhineura floridana | reverse complement strand
AATTTAACTTGTTTATCTGTTTCTATGTAATTCTTTTGTCTTTCTGCACTTAAACACTGGTACCAGCTGGCCAATGACCACAAACGATAAAGATGAGATGAGTTGAGATGAGTTAAATTCAGGTTAGGAATATCCATTGAGAAGTCTTTGTCACATTCCAGGCTTCTTTATTCCAGCCAAGATTGAGCCTTTGGCGACAGCCAATGTGATATGGCTTGTTGTCTGTCTGCTATAAACAGCCAATGTGTTATGTTAACTAATTCATATATTAGGTAAGGGTATTCAGCTCAGCAGTAAAGATGTTACTGTGGCTGTCCCAAAGAAAATTAATTAGCATCTAAAATGTAATTGCCTGATATTTTGTGCTGAACCAGTAGCAGAACTGATTGTTGAACCAACTGCAAAAAAGATATCATATGAACCATTTTGGATCATTTTAAATATTGTGATTCTTTTTTCCTTTTTTAAAAATTATGTTTTATTAGAAATATCCCACAAAATAAATTATAGTGTATGCAGCAAAAATTTTCACTTAAATGTTACGGTAATAGTACAGCAATTCATGTAACATAAAAAACAGTACTTGCCAGCTACTGTTTACATTTTCACCTCTCTATCACATTCCTAGCAGAGAATATGGGCCGATGTTATCTTGTCATGTGTTTTTAATGTACAATTTAAACTTCTGCTCATGCCTAAACTACCACTAATCCTGATTGTTGCATTATGTTGGTGCTGCAGACTTTACTTTCATGCTCTTTTAACTGAGTAACATTCTCCATTTCTCCAGGTTTTGAGAACAAAAACTCTTACAGTGCAAACATTGGAAAATTTGTATAGAAAGTTATTGTTTACAGTTCAAGGAAAGATTAGAAAAACATTTCAATTGTCTGGTTTCTTCCTCTGCATCTAGGGTCTCACTGGTCGCCCTGGTGATGCTGGCCCTCAAGGCAAAGTTGGTCCACCTGTAAGTGAAATTCCATCCTTTTTCTCTTGTGCCATCCAAAATAATAGCAGTACCAATCTTGGGGAAAGGAGTGATAGATCTACTATATATGGTGGAAAGTTTGTCCATTATGCATTTAGCCACATCTTAAGATATTGTAACAAAATTTTGCATGATGGTTCCTGAGATCAAGGAGTAGGGTTTTTTTGTTTGGATACAGTTGGATGCCATTTTGAATCAAGACGATGGGCTGAAACTGCACTGATTATTTTGGTTTCTTAGAATTCCCGAGTCATGCTGGGTATGATGCTGCTAGTCGATAATAAGGGGAATGGTGACTGGTAGATCATTTGAGGAGATGGTGTTCAGGAAATAGGTGGGTTCTGACTTGCAGAAATGCTGGATTTAGTTTCAAAGACAATATATGAGTATAGAGCAGTGGATGTGGGGATGCCCAATTGAACTTTGGATATTGAATGGGTAGGGTAACACTAGAAGTCTGTGTTTGTATGAGCAGCATTATTGAATGGCGAGTGGATGTTAATGCTGCATTGGTGGGCTTTTAAACGTCAAAACCACCTCTAGGAATTGGATCCCCTCATTGAATAGCAAAGGGCACAAAAGCTGAATAAAACTGTAATATGTTCTAAGCTCATGTTGATGTTCCACACGAGAACAAACAGAATTTATGCCATTTTGGTTGGCCAAGTAAAGGTATTGCCCTATAATGGATTTTCTTATGGGTGAACACCTTTGTTTTTTGAAGTTCAACAAAACATAGCGAGCCTCTTGTCTGGGTCAAACTAGCACTTCCATCAAGTTAGGGCCATTCTATCTGGCATATGTTACTTGGCGTCTTGGCATTTTTTACAAATAATGTCTGTTTCTGTATCTCTCAACAGGGTGCCTCTGGTGAAGATGGACGACCTGGCCCCCCTGGTCCACAAGGTGCTCGTGGTCAGCCTGGTGTCATGGGTTTTCCAGGCCCAAAAGGTGCTAATGTAAGTAAATGTGCGCTCGACCACCATTGATAGCATGACCCAAGCAATGCTACCAGGGAAGCTGTTTGAAGGGAAATGGTTATGACATGGAATAGTTACTCTTGGTAACTAGCACAGCAGAAAGGTCTCTTGGACATTGTCCAGCCTTGTCTCTTATTTGCCTCTTTTACTCTCCTGATCCTGTAAAATCATATACCTATGTCTTGGTTATAACAACAAGGAAAGAGAGAGCTGGATGGAAGGAGTAGAGTCTGGGTAGAAGAGCTGGCACTCCTCTCCAGGTAGAGTGTCCGGCTTTTGCCAAAAGCACATCAGTGGCCATCTCTGTTTTTCTTTCCATCTAGGGTGAAGCTGGTAAAGCTGGTGAGAAAGGACTTCCTGGTGCTCCTGGTCTGAGAGTAAGTGGGGTTGATTATGATTTCACCCTTCTGCTTACATTACAAAACCATCTCCTCCCTACCTGCCCTGTAGCAGAAACATCCTAGCCTCTCCCTGCCTGCCTGGACAAGATGTCGTTCTCTTCTTCCCTCCACACAGTTACTAGTGTACAATGCGAATGACATGGGTGTGGGTGGTGCTTTTGAATGCAGAGCACTCGCAACGGCCAACCATGTGGAAAAGCCAGTGAAGACACCCTTAAACCCAGCCATAAAGTACAGTGTGACAATTTACCCCCAGATGAGGCTACTCTTAGTTGTAGAAAATCTTGTAAATGATTATAGCTTAATCTGCTGCATAGCCAGAGCACAATCGAAATAAAAGGGCTTTAAGCTCTGGTCTCTGAGTCTCCTAATGAATGCTGCTCTTGCAGAGACCTCATCTGTGACAAATCTGAGATAGCTTCTAATCTAATTTCCATCAGATCTATTATTCCTATAAAACAATTGGTTTGTCACCAATATTAGGAGAACGTGATCCATGAGTCATTCAGAGAATGGTTTTCTGCAACCCATACAGAATTGCAGAGGGGAAAATACTTTATAATAACTGCACGAGAAGCCTCAGAGCACACGTCATGAATCTTCCTGGGGCAGGAGGAGCTTCCCCTCGTGAAAAGTTCACACCTGCACATGCAGTTTTGATGTATTACTGTGCATTCCTGTAGCTCTTCTGTAACCCAAAGGGCAGCGAGTGCATACCAGGTGCACGTACTGCCCTCAGCCAGGGAAGCAAGGAGTGTGCCCCCGTATCATGCAGTCAGCAATCTTTTCTTTCATAACCAGCAGTTCAGACAGTTACCTTTTTTATTAGCAGCATAGTAGGGAATTAAAATGAACCCTTTCCTCCTGCCAACTCCCTATACTTTGGGGCATTTCTTTTTGGGGGGAGCGAGGGGGAAATGACATTGTTAATCAAGAGTGTTTGATCCTCTATTTACATGCATTGCTTTTTTCTCATTAGGGTCTTCCTGGCAAAGATGGTGAGACAGGAGCAGGTGGGCCACCAGGACCAGCTGTAAGTATTTGTGTTCTCTTTTTTTGTTCTCTGGAATAGGTGGTCTGTGGAATGAGTTGACGAAAACAGTGCTGGCAGGAGGCTGATAGAACCAAAATCCTGCATTTTACTTGGCAAAGGAGAACAAAGCCTTTAAGAGAATTTGTCAGATTTCATTGCCAATGGGACTTAACTCGGCAGACAGCTGCGCTGAAGGCCTGTGTCCCAGTGCAGATGCCTCTTTGGGTTAGAGCTGTTCCAAAATGTTCTGCTGAATTTTATTTGTAGGGGGATGCCCTGAAGATTTGGGGGACTGGAGAATTTTGGTGAAATGTTCAGGAGTATTGGTGCTTGGTGCTTTTCATAAATTTAGATGGGGGCGCTGAGGGATTTTCATTCCTATAGACTTTTTCTTAAAGCCTTGCACGTGCTCATAACAGTGTGAAGCACTCTGGGGTCTCTGCAACCAAAGCATGAGCAATCACTAAAAACACCAGAGAGCTTTATGATGTTACAAGCATGTGCAAATCTTGTTACAGCTTGTGGCTTGTCTAGAGTGGGAAAAACTGTGAACCCAGGTTCTGGCAACACTCTTAAGCCAAACCATGGCATAGCCCCAAGTAGTGTAGCTGCAGGAGGACCAGGAGAGGAGCACAGCAGCCAGAATCTTCTCACCTTCACCTGGCATGCTTGCACATTTGTGCTAAGCCATGGTTTGGTTTAGTGTTATGTGCTGAGCCATGGAATCATTCTAATAACTGATCTTTTTAGATTTTTTTTTAAAAGTTCAGGGCTGTTTCAATTTTGCTGAGATAAAGTTTGTTTCAATATGCTGAGATAATTTGTTTGTAGATGTGGCTAAATTGACCTTTGTGTATTCCTTCATACTTGTCAGTATCCATGTGGTCTCCATGCTTTTTCCCAATCTGAGGTGGTATCTGTGGCACTTGCTTCAAATATATTTAGGATTGAGGTGCTCTCTTATTAGCCCTCTCCCTTTAACTACGGCTTCACTTTGCATCTGAAATTCTGCGTCCTACAAGTTGCTTTGCCATAAACCTCCAATCCTACCTGTCTACCTGTATTAGCCAATCCTTTTCCTACTTCCCCCTGTAGATACATTGCTCCCATTAAGGGTCTTTTCACATATTACATGACCAAAAACCAAGTATACACCTTTCAGTGAAAGCAGAGCGTACACTTGCCAAAGAGCCACAGCCAATTCTGGTTCTCCTGTTAGTTTTCCAAACATTTTTTTCTCATTTACACATTACATTTTCAGGCTTTTTTTGGTTTAATTTAATGTATAATGTATAGTTTATTTATATACCACTTTTTGACCAAAAGGCCCCCAAAGTGGTGAACAACATATTAAAACATATTACAATTTTTTTTTTATGAATCATCCCTGAGTTTCTGCTCTGCAGTACTTCTTGGTTGGGATCCCCGCAGAAACTTGTGAATGTGCTGGAATGCACTACCTTCCTTAGCAGGTAAACGGAAGGGGGTCCTGTTTATGTCCATAGCTTATTTGCTGTCTAATAAAACAGAGGAAAGTGTACATTTATGTAATGTTAGATTTTGCTTGTGGGAGCTATACTCCTTCACCCCAGGCACTCTGCTAGGCCTGCACTGAATTTCTTTGTTTCTTTTCACCCCCTTTATTTAGGGGCCCGCAGGCGAAAGAGGCGAGCAGGGTGCCCCAGGACCTTCTGGATTCCAAGTAAGCAGAGCAATTCTGTTGTGCCTCTTTTAGAGCACCACTATGTAGCCCTCCCCAGGACATCTCCTCCCAACCTTACCACTGAGACTCTGTGCTGGAATGTGTAACAACTTGCTTGAATAAATGGACTTAAAATGAAGAGAGGACTTAGGGAAAGACCCAACTCCACCTCCCCAAACTCTGGAATTATTGTGTCGTTCTGCGGGAAGGAGATCACAGGGACATGCAGTGTTCTGTCTCACTCTAATGGCCAATCAAGAACGTATCCATATTCTCTGGTCTTCCATGTCTTAGTGCAGGGAACCTGTAGACCTCCAGTTGTTGTTTGACTCCAGTTCCTATCAGACCCAGACAAAATGGGCAATGGTCAGGTATGATGGGAATTGCAGTCCAGCAACATGTGGAGGGCCACAGGTTCTTCGTTCCTTAGTGGTAACTACCTGCTATGCAAGATCCCTGGATCCAGGTTTGTGGCACAACTGAGTCATCTGGAAAGCTGCAGGGGTGGGGTTCAAACTGTCACAACCCCTTGTGTCTCAGGTTCCACTGAGCTCCTCATACCTCCCAAGGATTATTAGGAAGCCCTCAGAGAGTGTGCCTCATTTGGGATTTGTGGGGTTAGGACAGATTTGCTGGAAATATGGCAGCTTTTCCCAACCTGGTGCCTCTCCTGATGTTGTTGGACTGCAGTTCCCATCAACACTGACTATTGGCCATTCTGGCTGGGGCTGATGGGAGTTGGGAGTCCATCAACATCTGCAGGGGACTAGCTTGGGGGAAGTTGTGTCATATACTAATGAGAGGTGCTTGGATGGGTGGACATAGCTTTGTTATGGAAGTCTGAGAGCCAGGGTGTCTATCCAAGAATTTATTTCCCCTTACTCTGTTATCTGAGCAGTGAGACTCTTTTTCTCATGTCCTGATCCCAGATTTATTTTAGGTCTGTTAATAACGGCAGTCCATTGGCTCTTGACACTTTCATGCCCTGGGCATTCTTCACTTGTGTAGGTTGGTGCTTCCCCAAGAGAAGTCCACTGAACTATGCTAACAGTGGAATATTTCATTTTTTCAGGGACTTCCAGGTCCCCCAGGTCCTCCAGGTGAAAATGGAAAACCAGGTGACCAGGTAAGTAATGCATTGGATGTTCAGTTCTCTTTGATATATAGGTACATCCCATCCTGAAGTGAAGCCTTCCCTGTGTTGTGTGGTTCTAAATTATATCCTAGACGAGTAGGTATATCCTTCTGCTTGAGTAAGTAAAGCTATTACTGAACTTGAGGAGCCACAGGAGTTTTGTTTTGAGAGGCCCTCAATACACCAGTTAAATACTGACTAATTGAGAGGGAGGTGGAATGAATCACTGAAAATCTTTACAATTTCAATAAGTCTTCTGAAAGAGCAATTCACCATAGGGAACAATGGGCTGTCCATTATTTGAAAGTAACAAAGCAAAACTACAGTTCAGCTGAACTCTGCAGTGGCCCTGGGTTTTGCATGTTCTGGTATTGTTATAGGACGTAATTCGATGCATAGTTAAGTACATTTAACTTAGTGGTAGATTGTAATTACAGTGAGCATGCAGCTCTGAAGTCTACTTTCTATGGGGCTAACTGCACATTACATTAATTGTGTCACTTACATTGATGGCAGGTTTTCCATCCCCCCCACCCTCTTTAACCCTATGGTGGCTAGGACAGTTTCCATCAGCACCACAGGAGGTTTAATCTTTTAGGCTCTGTCACAACTGTGACAAAAATCGTCCCCTGTGTCAGTGAGAGTTTTTCCCCCCTATTGGTAATTACAATACCAGGAAAGATGGGATTATTATTGGAATTTTGTTGCAGTTGTTAAACCTTCCCTCCCCATATGCTGTGGTGCTGATGCATGACTTTGATTAAATCAAAAAGTCTCCTGATATTGCTTCAAGAAACACATTTAATGTAATGTGTAGCTAGGCTCTAAGAGTGTGTTACATCACATACTTAAGCTGATTTCATATCCCTTCCCCCTCCCTAGGGAGCACTAGAAGTTTGTGAGGATGAGGTGGGGGGAGGGTTCTGTAACAGTGAAATCTCAGCAACTTCACATAGCTACTCCTTGGGGGAAGCCATGGCAGCTAAACTGATATAAAACCAACATAAATGTGTAGTGCAAATATGCCCGAAGAGACGTTGCTGTGAATTGAGTATGCACTTACTGAGTTATTTGGTGGGATGTTGTTGTGTTTTATTTACCTGTAACGCATGGCAGCTTGTTCATATTGTCTTGGGAAGCAACCGATATGCTTGACATAGCTTGATATATGAAGCTCCCGGGTCTGGGAACAGGAGTGATGGATGGGCAGTGAGGATCACCTCATAATCATCTGAACAAAATAAGAACTCAGGTCAGCTGAGAGTTAACTCTTCAAGCTTAAGTCTGTCCTGCTGCAAAGTTATTTACATCCAATCAATAGTCTCTGTGTGTATTAGGAGTAAGCCAGCCACAGGTGTTCCAGCTGAACAAGGTGGCCAAGAATTTATTTATTTTTAGATTTTTCTCTGCAAATATGAGCCTAGCAATAATAATATTTTTAACTGAGAAAGTCGAAAAGTATTTAATCCAAGGGGGAATCGTAATGCGAAATATGTCCTTTGCCTTGATCTGTGTACCATACCTCTTAACTGTCTCTCCTGTCTTGATCTGGTTGCTGGGGAGACTGTAGATTAGCTCACCTCTCTTTTTCCCTCTATTCCCATTTCTAATTATTATTATTATTGCTTTCAGGGTGTTCCTGGAGAGGCTGGTGCTGCTGGTCTTGTTGGTCCTCGAGTAAGTAGCATAAAATTAAAATCCAGGACCTGGGGATGGATGCAACAGTCTATGTCCAGTCTGTGTCACTTTCACATGTGGTTCGTCCATATATACACACTCGACCACTGACATCTGCAGAACTGGTACATTTACAAATGCCACATAATGTTCATTCCACACTTGCCACGCTAAAGGATCGAATCCTTGCATCACCTATGCTGTGGAACTCCCTGCCCATTAATATTGGGCAGGTGCCTTTGCTGTATCTTTTTTGGCACCTGCTAAAAACCTTTTTCGCCCAGCAACTCTAGCTAGGCATGTAATTTTATGATACTATTTTAACATGTGATTTCTGTAAGTATAATTATTTTAAAAGTACTGTTTTTTATGTAAAATCTTTAATGTTTGCTTTTATTGGTCTTTTTAATGAACGTTTTAGATTGTCTTTTGTAACCTGCTTAGAGCACATTAATCTGAGTAAGCAGTATATATAAAATTCTTAAGTTGCTTCTACCCTGTTCTTGCATCAATTGGCATTTTTTAAAAAAGAAAATTGAAAAAACAATCCTGCATTAGGGTTTTAACTTCTTTGTTCACAAAATATGTATTTTGTATACTTTCCCCCCTAAAATAGCATTGGTATACACTTTCTGTCCCCAAACAATTTTATTTGTATTTTGGTGTCTTTTTTGAGCTGAAAACTCAAAATTCAGAGAACTGTGAAAACTGAAGGATTTCATTCTGTGTATTAGTCCAGGAAGTGTGGTTTGCTTAAAAATGAGGACTATACAAATTCCTCAGCATCTCGTCAGCACCTTATCATAATCATGCCACTCCAGAATGGAGCCTTCTACTCTCCCTGTGCTATCTTGCCAGGGTTCATACAATTTATTTCCTCTGTAGGGTGAGCGTGGCTTCCCAGGTGAACGTGGATCTCCAGGTGCCCAAGGCTTGCAAGGTCCTCGTGGGCTTCCCGGCACTCCTGGTACCGATGGACCCAAAGTAGGTTGCAGCTTCACATTAGTTCCTGTTCTGCAGTGCAGCCTATACACCTTTCCCCTCTGGTGGCTGCCATACAGAAAGAAGCTTATAGCATCTGAATCCCCCCAATACATTATCAGCTCAGTTTCTCTCAGAGAAAGATGATAATAGGGAACTCAGCTGAGAGGCAGTTGGGAGGACAGATATTGGCAAGTATTGTCATCAGGGTGCTGCTTCTGTTAAGAGACTTTGGGCAGTACAGTTCAGTGCGGGGGGACTAAATTAATTGTAAAAGAACAGCTCGGTGCAGAAGGTGAGAGTGCAGCTTTCACGCTTTCCTTGATTTCCACTGTCTCTTGTGTTTGGCAAATATAAATTACCAGGTATTTTGAGTACTTGGCAGTTTGATGATAAAGTGATGCAGGAGACATCTTGGCTCAGAGAAGGGAGGTGTGTATTCATCTGATCAACCCCATGTCAGTGAAATAATGTGGGTAGGGTGTGTGTGTCCCCTGTAGAGCTTCTTGCCCTAATTCTGCAAAACTAGTGTGATATATAGCCAAGCTGCAGCATAGTGATCGAGACCTCTTCTTTTTTCTTTTCTAGGGTGCATTGGGTCCTGCTGGTGCCCCTGGAGCTCAAGGCCCTCCAGGTCTTCAGGGAATGCCTGGTGAGAGAGGAGCTGCAGGTATTGCTGGACCAAAGGGAGACAGGGTAAGTGGAGTGAGCCTCCACATGGAACTTGCATAGGGTTGCCTTGTCAGGGGTTGGGTGCCACATGCAAAAAGCTAAGCGGAACTGAGAGTGACTTTGCTTTTTATCTTTTCCTTCTTTCTCTCTGAGGTAGTTATCATGAACTAAAAGGGCTCTCAGGATTAACAGTTACTTTTGATATCCTCCAACAGGGTGATATTGGCGAGAAGGGTCCAGAAGGCGCTCCTGGCAAAGATGGCGGCCGAGTAAGTGGCAAAGCTTAATTTTTCCTGTCTTAGGGCAGCAAGCAGCTTGTTTAGTCAAACAAGGGGATGATGGTGTGGAATACACTTCCCATGGGAAATATGCTATCTCTGCCCATCTGCCCTTCTGTTCATCTGTCTAGTTTTCTCTCCTCTTAAGAAGAGAAAATAATGACTGGACTGTATGACCAAGGGAGGACTGGATTTAGCAAGGCTATTAATCCAATAGAGAGATTAGGCAAAGGGTTTAACTATGGAGTATATTCTCAAACTATCAAGATAGGCAAATTTCTGAGTACTGATAAAGAACTGCTATGTGTTTCAGACCACTCTTAATAAAAAGTACATTCTGTCCTATCTTTTTTGAGCATCAGAAAGAACAGGGACATCCTTTAGGATGATCCTGTCCAGCGCATATTAAATAGGTTAGGGTCCACAATGATAAGGAGTGTGGCTTGAATGGAATATTTGACTGGCTGATGCCAATCTCCATTGTGATCATGTATGAAACATTAGAAGAAATTCTCAAACAAGTGATCAGATAATTGCATGACTATTTACTGACTGAATAATCGGCAAACTTATTACCATTCTTTCCAAGCGCAAACTAAGGTGGCTGAGTCCCTGTCACTTTGGAGAAATGACGCCACCCAAACATTAAGATAGTGGTTTCTGCACTATGGCAATGTGGGAGTCCATTATACAGTGGTATATATATTTGTAAATTAAAGAATTTTTGATTTGAGCCATCCAAAACAGTCCAACAAGGACCTATTTGCTTCCAGAAGGTAAAGAATGTTGAGATAGACAGAAAAAATGGGAGGGGGCTCGCTTGCTTGCTTATTCAACCCTTTGCTGCTGCTGCTGCTGCTGCTGCTGCTGCTTTTCTTCTTCTTCTTCTTCGTCTCCTTCTCCCTTCTCCTTCTCCCTTCTCCTTCCTTCTTCTGTCAATTTGCTTAAAGAGCAACCCAAAGTGACTTAAAACAATAAGATTAAACCCAATTATTGCAAACTCATTAAAACAAGCACAACAAAACCCAAAAACAGATCAGAGCAATTAAAGACAGCTCTTACAAGACCTGCCCAGGTAAAAAGGAAGGTTTTTGCCTAGTCCCTAAAACAGATAATAAAAATAGATAATAATATGATATAATTGTCCAAACATGGACAGTGTACATTGATACCTGGTATTTAGGAAGGAGGAACCAAGCACAGTACTTTCTTTTTTAACAGTGAATTAAAAATGTACAATATCTCAAAATACTTGTGCCTCTTGGCCTAATGGAATGGGCTGTGCAGGCTAAATTTCTCTTGCGGATAACACAGTGGTTTTCAAACTGTATGCCAGAGCCCACTAGTGTGCTGCAGGAGGGTCTGAAGTATGCTTTGAAAAAATGAAGTCGCCATGTTGGATGCAGCTATAACTCTGTACCCCTTGGACCAGGGATCTCCCTGGTCTGCCATTATATGGAATGTGATATCAACCTGAGGAAAGGAGTCAGGATGCACCAGGGTTCCCTCTTGCCGCCTCCGCCGAAGCAGACGTGTGGGGAAATCCCTGAAGCATCACCATTGCCCAGAAATCATGGTCCTGTTCCTGACTGACTGGGTAAAGAAGAGAGTGGGACACAAGGAGGGAATATTAATTAGGCTATTTTGCAATTGTTGTGGAAGCTGATTGAGAAAATGTACATGCTTTTTTTAGTGCAAGAGTAAGAGTGACGTGTGCATCCAGTTTTAATCTTGGGGAGGGGGGTGGGATACTTGCGCCCCCATGTATAGAAAGTTTAGGAAACACACTCTTAATGTCTTGATTCTGACGCTTCCAATGAAGCAGGATGTCTTTGATACAAATGGGCTGCTTTTCACCAGCACACCTAATTCTTTTCTTCTCTTTGCTAGGGTTTGACTGGTCCCATTGGCCCTCCTGGCCCTGCTGGCGCCAATGGAGAGAAGGTAAGAAAGCCTGCTGTAGCTGGGTTGTACTTGGCTATGCCATCAGCAGGCAGAGGCCTTGAGGCAACTTGTGAACATATTGGCCTCGGCAACATTCTGTTCCACATCTTGCTCCAAAAAGGAGTCTGAGTGTATTTTACAAAAGGCTAAAACTGGTTTCATCGTGACTTCCTCTCTCTAGGGAACCTCGGGAATTGTAGCTTTGTGATGGTGGACCAGGGATCTCTTTATGTCTGTATCCTCATTAAACTAATTTCCCAGGATTCCTTGGGAGAAGAACATGATAGTTAAATTGGGGTAAAATACATTTGTAGCACAGACATGCCCTATGTGTATGTTAACTAGGAAAGGACTGGACAGGAAGAGCTTGGGAGCACTGGAGGAACTGTAGCATGGTAGGAGGGGTTTGGGTGCATGAAAATGAAATGGAGAATGGAGTGGTCTTTAAAGATGCTAATTGAAGGTGAGGAAGGAGGTCTGGACCACACAGACCGGCAAGTAAAATGTGAAATCAGGAGATATGGATATGTTTGAGAGATGTAGCATTGAACTATCAATATTTATCTTTTGAACATTTGTTGACCTGTTTTATTTGGATGCTTTTTAAAAAAGATTTCCTGTTTTTAGCTTGCTTTGATGTATTTTATGACGGATCAGTCTGTTTCTGGTCTATGTTGTTTCATGCATGTTCATTCATAAGCCCATTTTGTCCCATTTCCTCATCAACCTATGATGCATGAAAAATCACATTTTTACAATGTGTTCTTTACATTTTATCATTTTTTATATTTTATCAAAAATACACATTTTTGTATGCATTTTAACATAAAAAGAGGCATTTTTGTACACGTTTTTCTGAGCTATATCTCCAAGTTAGGAAAAGTGTAAGAACCAAAGGATAACTGCATCAGGTTGGTTTGCTAAAAATGTGGACTGAACAAAATGTTTGATCTTTCCTAACTTTAGCTCTGAATTATGGGCTGGAGACTCCACTGCCTCACCATTTCTTTTTTCCTAATCCCTCCAGGGTGAATCTGGTCCTGCTGGCCCATCTGGTGCTGCTGGTGCTCGTGGTGCCCCTGTAAGTTTGACACAACTGTGCGTTCTTCTGAAGAAGTACATTGGAATGGGGGAAGATCTAGCTCGGCCTTTAGGATTTTAGAAATCCTGATAGGGATCTCGTTCTGTTCCTGTTAATAACACAGGCAAACAAACTCACCCCTTCCTGGGGTTGTTTTCGTACTGAAGGGAAATCTGTGCTGCTCTGGGTGTGTAGGTATCATCTAAGGAGGGGTCCTTGTTTTTTGACTGGCATTTAGCAAAGCCAATCGGAGGTCTATTTGGCTTTAGCTGGAGTCACATTCTTTCTATAGAGCATTTGTGAATTAGCGCTAGTTAACATTCCATGAAACTTTAACCTTACACTTTTGTTAAATGGCATGAGAAAAAAGTTCTCAGTACTGGAAGGTTTGTGCCTTACTATGCTGTGTATAGAAAAGATAGAGCCCAACATTCACTTTATGCCCCAGTGATGTAAGGTCCAAGAACATTTTGCCTTTGGGCAGGGAATGATAGCTGGTGGCCTACAGGCTCAGGTGGCCTCGGTGGCACGGAATGCGTTCTACCACCTTCGTTTGGTAGCCCAGCTACGCCCCTATCTGGAAAGCGATGACCTCACTTCAGTCGTGCGTGCTCTGGTAACCTCTAGATTGGATTACTGCAATGTGCTCTACGTGGGGCTGCCTTTGAAGACAGTTCGGAAACTACAGCTAGTGCAAACTGCAGCTGCTAGACTGTTGACGAGGACCAGGCGGTCCGCACATATAACACCTGTCCTGGCTCGTTTGCACTGGCTACTTATTTGTTTCCGGGCTAAATTCAAAGTGCTAGTTTTGACTTATAAAGCCTTACACAGCACTGGACCACAATACCTAGCGGAACGCCTCTCCCGATATGAACCTACCCGCTCACTACGTTCAACATCAAAGGCCCTCCTCCGAGTCCCGACCCACAGAGAGGCTCGGAGGGTTGTAACAAGATCCAGGGCCTTTTCAGTAGTGGCCACCGAATTATGGAACAGTCTCCCCGATGAGGTACGCCTGGTGCCTACACTTTTATCTTTTCGGCGCCAGGTTAAAACCTTTTTATTCTCTCAGGCATTTTAACGTAATTTATTTTTTAGCTTTCAATTTATACCAGGCTGTTTTACTGTTTAATATGTATGCTTTGTAATTTTATTGTATTTTACTCTATGTTGTGCACCGCCCTGAGAGCCTTTTGGCTGTGGGCGGTATAGAAATCGAAATAAATAAATAAAATAAAATAAATAAAACCATTTTATCCATTTCCTCAATGGCCCTTCCAAACTTTAATCAAGCTGTAGAATTGGGGGGGGGGGAACTGCTCACAATTTTACTTCGGAAAAGCAACAATGAATCCCCATGAATATTTCATATACAGTTAGTTGCATTGCTGTCTTGTGCACTTTTCTGAAAGGGCAAAGGATTACTAGTAGCCCCCTCCCCCCTTGGGAAGCAGATTTGTTCCTAAGGTCCACAGTTAATGACCTCCATGCCATCTGAGTAGAAGCTACTGATAGGTGAGAAGTCTGCCAAATGTATTATAGTTCTTACCATAATAACCCTGGAAATTGCTGGCTCTGGACTATTTCCTGGAATATAGAATTGACCCTGAGAATGCAGAAGTTGGGCAACCCTGGCATAGAGTACCCAGAGGATTGGCTCTTTCCATGGCTGACTGCTGTTTCTCTTTCAGGGTGACCGTGGTGAAGCTGGTCCTCCTGGCCCTGCTGGATTTGCTGGTCCTCCTGTGAGTATTGCTTGATATTTCTGTATCCGTATACCCCTTTCCTTTTTTGTGGCATGTTTCCATAACCCTGCATGCCTGTCTCACCATGGGCACATTTGTCTTCCCATTGCAGGGTGCTGATGGACAGCCTGGTGCTAAAGGAGAGCATGGTGAATCTGGCCAGAAGGGAGATGCTGGGGCCCCAGGCCCACAAGGCCCATCTGGTGCTCCTGGTCCACAGGTTTGTAAATCTAATTCCTTATCCTGGGCTGGTAGCCACTGACTAGTAAGAACTGGATGCAGATTCTTTTGAGATGCTAGAGGGGAGATGCTGCCCCATTGAAACAAGGACTGGGCAGCATGGCCAGAGCTTAGAGTGTGAATTGGGGCTTGAAGTTTACATGGGGAAAGTATTGGAGCAGACTCATAGGCTGTATAGAATCTCATTCATATGGGGCTGGGTTTCTTCCCCTAATTTAGTCAAACTAACTAACAAATTGTTAGTTAAACAAATTCATGGAGGACAAGCCCAACAACAGCTATTCGTTGTGGTGCCTCCATATTCAGAGGAAGTGTACTTCTGAATACTAGTTTTTGGGGTACAAGCAACTAGGTAGGGATGTTGTACTACATGAGAACTAGTAGGAATGGCTTCTGTACACATTTTATGTACAAAATGCATAACTCTGTTTTCATTTACTCTTACAAAAAAACAACAACCCACAATCCTGTATATCAGAGATCTGTCCCTTTTGCTCTGTGTAGCAGGCACACAGGCACCACTGATATCAGACAGGTTAGCATCATGCACAAGAGTGGCAGAGAGTAGACCCTGAAAGAGGGGGTGGAGGTCTGTCGGAAAGGATGCTGGAGCCAGAGGAGGGCTGGTTGCTTCTCTCAGATCTGTGCTACAGATATCACTGGCAGAAGATTAGTAAGAAGATTCATACTTATCCTTGCCTAATCTGGTTTTTCTTTTGTCCCTCTGTAGGGTCCAAATGGTGTGACTGGTCCAAAGGGAGCACGTGGTGCACAGGGACCCCCGGTAAATGTTTTATGGATAATTTGCATTAATCCTTCCCCTATAGGCACCTCTGACATTAGTGCAAATGGGTTTCCTCTCTTTGCTGATAACTGGCTATGACACAATTTTTAAAAAAATGAATTAGTGATGATTTGAAGCATCTGCTCTATAAGTCTCACAGTTTAGCACCTTGGAGAGTAGAAGTCAATGAGTATGCCAGTTGGCTAAATAGCTTTTCTCTGAAGACTAGTAGCAGAGAACCTCTTCCTCCCACTCTCCATTTTTTCCTCTGGTAACTTTGAAACCATGCCATGGTGCTTATGCTTTTGGTCTCATTCCAGTCTCTTGGGCCTGGGTTTTGTGAGGGTTAAAGGGATTCCTATACCTGCTTTTCAGCTCCCCCTAACTATTTCCTCTTTGAGATTTCTCTTCACATGCCTCCACAGGGTCAACTCAGCGAGGGATGAGAGGAGATGTGTTTGAAAGAGTATGTGCACAGCAGGGAATGTTGGTGTGTGTGACAGTGAGGAAAACAGGCCAGTTTAAATCTGGGAATGTGGGCCCAAGAAAAAAAGGTTCCACAGTCTGCTGTAGATCTTTACCTGGCTGTTATGTCCCATATAGCTCAGTGGTAGAGCACATGTTTTGTTGACACAAGGCCACAGATTCAGTCTCTGGTGTGTCAATGCAAGGCTTTTGGATAGGACGGTTGAGAAAGACCTCCATCTCAGAACGTGAGCTACTGCCAGTTCATGTCAGATTAGTCTTCCTCAACCTGGTGCCCTCCAGATGTTTTGGACTACAACTCCCATTAGCCCCAACCAGCATTTCCAATGGTCAGGGATGATGGGGTTTGTAGTCCAACAACACCGGGTGGGTCACAGGTTGGAGAAGACTGGTAAAGATGGTACTGGGCTAAGTCACTGTAAGACCTTATACTGTCATTAAAAGAACAAGATCAGACTCTAGGCCAGGTTGGTACTTAGCTCTTGGCTTCAGAAAGGTTTTCTAACTTTGGTATTCTTTAATGACAAGCAATAAGATGCAAATCAGCTTCAAGTGGAGCCACTAAAGTGGGATGGCTCTTTCTTAATTGGCTTTTCTGGGAAACCATTAAGATTTGTGTTGCCTGTTAGAGATGAGATACCTACAGCCTAGTCTCCTGCCCATCTGTGGGCTAACTGCCTTGCCTGATACTTTTAACAAAATTGGATGTTATGGATGTCATGGTCAACCTCAAACTAGGGCAGACATTGTCCCCAACAGCGGTTGTGTGGTGCGTTAGAAGTTTGGCTTTGACAGCATAGTCAGTTGGTGGAATCAGTACCAACAGTGTGTTGGTGGAGGGTTCCCCTATCCCCCCCCCACTCGTGTTCAAAACCAGAGAGATGCATTGTGTCTCTTTTCTTGCCTCAAGAAGGGCACTGACATGGGGCAGGGGAGAAATAGGACTCCCTCATTCAGTCTGTCCTCTATTTGATCTCGGCAGGTAATTTTAGAAACCAAAGAGGATTTCTTGGATGCTTTCCAAACTTCAGCCTCCCTGAAGACTGAGTTGAAAGTCTTCAGTGAGACAGGCTGAAAATCAAGGAGATGGTTGTGCAGCTTCTCTAACCACCCACCAGTGCCTCAAATGCTCCTGATGCAAGAACCCCTTTGGGTGGTCTGTTCATAACCTTTTTCTTTCTTTATTCCTTCCCAGGGTGCTACTGGATTCCCAGGCGCAGCAGGACGAGTTGGACCCCCAGGCCCCAATGTAAGTTCGTGGTCATTGTATGTGACTTGGTCCCAGGCTATGGTCTGAAAGCACATGAGGCTGCCACCTTGCTGAAGCTAAGCAGGTGTGGGTCTGGTCTGTGCCGGGATGGGAGGCCATCTGGGAACCACATGTATGTTGCCTTGAGTTTCTTGATGAAAGGAAGGTGGGGTACAAATGCAAGAAAATAAATAAATAAAAATGACAAGGCTTCTTGTTTTATTCTCATGATCAGCAACCAGGGAAGAGGTATTAAATGGGAACACACCCAGGACTTCTTACCAGCTTTTACATCTTTACCAAAAAGGTGGCTAAAGGCCTAAAGCATGAACCAAGTGGGTTTGTGAATAAAAGGAAACATTTAAGGGATAAGAATTCAAATTTATTTTGGGGGGAGGGCAGAAAACTGACAACTATGTTGAGATGAATCAAGTTAAATGCAACAAAGGCATACAGCAGATGTTTTAAGAATGAAGCAGGGTGCTAAATGCATAGAAACCATTAAGGGATAACTTGATGTGTTAACATCCCAGAGGAGGGAGATCTAGAAATGGCAGAACATGAGAAACTGAGGCTGTAGTTCTCTACACACTTACCTGGAAGCAGAGCTTGGAAAAGTTACTTTTTTATACTACAACTCCCATCAACCCAATCCAGTGGCCATACTGACTGGGTGGGGCTGATGGGAGTTGTAGTTTAAAAAAGTAACTTTTTCAAGCTCTGCCTGGAAGTAAGCCCTACTGAACTCAAGTGGACTTTCTTTTGAGTAGATATGGATAGGCTTGCACTGTGAAAGTAAGACTCTGTTGAGTGGAAACATCAAATGCTTATGTTGAGTTATTTTGATAAAACCATTAAAACCTAAGTCTTGTGGAAATCCCTTCTTCCATGGTCAGCATGAAATCACAGGCTACTATGTTTTTAGCTAGTAAAAGTGTGGTTTAGGGAGCAGCCCTAACTATGGAAAACCAGCATAATTTATGACAGTTTAAATTAAACCAGCATAAAATATGGCAGATCCTTACCTGGTTCAGGAGTGAGGCTACTGCGAGCAGAGCCAGCCAAAGCCTGGTAGAGGGAAAACAAGCTTTTAAAATAGAGTTTGGCTTACACCATGTTTTTTGCTGGTGTAAGTTCAGCCAGATTGCCAGGTCATGTGACTGAGCTGAATGGAGTTAGGATCCAGCAGAAATCTCCGCCCTGTCTGCTCCCACCTCTGGAATGCCCCCTTTTTGGGGACTTACAGTGGCCTCAGCTGAGCCTTGACTGAGCTGGGATGAGGGACTTACATTGGTGCACCTCTGGCTCAGCCAGGTTTGGGGACTTAAGCCAGAGTAGCCCCAGCTGAGCCAGAGTTCAGCTGGAGATCTGCCAGAGCCTAACTTGTTCCTCCTGGCAGATCTTGGGTTTGGATTGCTCCCTAATTCAAGTCTGATTTAGTCACCTACAGACTCTGACACTTTTGATAATCCAGATAGGTTAGGTTTGCTGGACTGCTTCCATAATTCTATCTGGCCTTTTGGTGTGATTCCCCCTTCCACCTAGGATTTGCCAGATTGTAAATCATAGAATTATAGAGTTGGAAGGGGTCTGTAAGGCCATTGTGTCCAACCCCTGCTCAATGCAGGGATCCAACTTAAGTTCCACTTTAGGTCCACTTTCACAACAAACAGTGGGGTTCAAAACTTGAGTGCCTTCAAGTCTCAAGAGTTTACAAAATGCATTTAAGTTCTTCTTTCACCTCCTTTAATATGAGCCAGTAAAGGAGGGAGAAACAACTTAGTCAGTCTTAAATGACTGTTGTGATACTTTATGTCCTGCTTTTGGAATAAGCTTTTGAATAAGCTTTTTAGTGTAGCAGCTTCAGGCTATGATGAGCTCCTGGCAAGAAAAATAGCACCTCATGGAATGTCCTCAAAACTATAGGTCTCTGGGGAGGTATTAAGTAAATTTGGGGGCAGATTGCACCCCAAATAATCTTATGTCCCATAACCTAACAACTCACAGTTCTCTTCTGGACAAGTTAGATTCATGCTCCCTCTCAACAGTACTAGTTTTTATGCAGATGATCCGTCTATGATCCTATTGGATCTTCCTGTTCCAGGGTGGACTCAAGTCACACACCCTACATCTAGCCCTTGTTTTTTTCTCCTAGGGCAATCCTGGTCCCCCAGGCCCACCGGGATCAGCTGGTAAAGATGGTCCCAAGGGTGCTCGTGGTGATGGAGGCCCAACTGGGCGTGCTGGTGATCCTGGTTTGCAAGGCCCTGCTGGTCCCCCAGGCGAGAAGGGAGAACCTGGAGAAGATGGCCCTTCTGTATGTATTCATCCTGCCCTTTTGCATACACAGCTGATCTGACTTGCTGCTTTTTCATTTGCAAATTTATTCTTGCCTTATTTTTAATCCTAGGGTGCTGATGGCCCACCTGGACCTCAAGGCTTGGCAGGTCAGAGAGGTATTGTTGGTCTCCCAGGTCAGCGTGGTGAGAGAGGCTTCCCCGGTCTGCCTGGGCCTTCGGTAAGTGGTTTGAGGAATTAAACATTGTATTGTGTTAAAGCATTTATATTATTTTATGTCATTTGAACATTTTGTCCATTGTCCATTCATTTTTTTTACAATATTTTAAGCAGCAGTGAGCTTCAATTTTTATCCCTACCCAACTTATTATTTTTGAGATTGGTCAGAAAAGGCCAGAGTGAAGAGCTGAGTATTTGTTGTTGCTTTCAGTGATCAATGTTTGACAAGGGGCACTTGCAAACAAACAGCCCCTTGGCTTGAAATTTAAGATGGTCACTTGAGGTGGTTGTATCTCCAAATGAGGGCTGATATTTAAGTTATGTATTTTTCCTAGCAGAAGGCAGCCTACAGTAGGTTAACTGTAGGCTGGCTTGCTCATTCTGCTAGAAAAAGCCTGTTCACTGTAAGTAACCAATGTTCCAGTCTGATCAGACCCATTGACAAACTGGGGAGATGAGAAGGATCCTCTGGGCATACCTCTAAAGGGGGCACAACCCATGTTACTGTCAAGAGCAAGGCTGTTTCCATGCTTCATCCTCCTAGAGGCGGTGGGAAGGCCTGGCTCCATACAGCGGAGAGAAATAAAGGAACAAAATCTGACTGGTGACATGAAAGAAATGGGGAGGAAACAATGCAGTATTAGGGTTGAGTAGGGATTGGCTTCAGTAATAGTAAGTGCCAATGATTTGAGTATTTTGATGTCCACAGTACAGAGAGAATCTGCTCCAAGCTTAAACTTTACCTCAACAGCCCTCTGTGGAGCTGTTGGGAGTGTATTTGGGACACCATAGCTTAGTGTAGAGCACATGCTTTTGCAGATATAAAAGGGTCCAAGTTCAGTCTCTGGCATCTCCAGTTAAAGGAATTAAGATTGTCCTGTAGAAAAAGCCCTCTGCCTAAAATCCTGGAGAGCTCCGGCTAATCAGAGCTGGCAGTACTGGATTGACTGGACCATCAGATGAACTTAGTAGTATAAGCCAAGCTCCCCAATATAGTATATTATCCTAGACAGTAAGGCTCTAGTGCTGGCCTCACATAATTCTGCAGGAATTATCAGTTCACAAAGCTGCTTTTTTTGAAAAACACAGGTTTCTAGTCATCAGGATTGTGGAGCAAAACTGCATGAATGGTTTCTACTTCAGCGTACAGAACAGAAGTGTGGAATTTGTGGCCCAACAGATGTTATTGGGACTCCAGTTCCCATCAACCCCTGTGAATGTGGCCAATGGTCAGAGTGATGGGAGCTGCAGTCCAGTAGCAGCATCTGGAGGGCCACAGTTTCCTACCCCTGGCTTGGAGTTAAAGAGAGGTTGAGTGAGGTTTCCTTTTTCACTTTGCTGCCATGACTGTCCAAGTAACCCCAAGTCTGCCCTGAGTGGAAGTACCTGTTCTGATTTGAGCTGAATTGTTCTTGTTCTTTTCAGGGTGAGCCTGGTAAGCAAGGAGCTTCTGGAGGTCCTGGTGACAGAGGCCCACCTGGCCCCGTTGGCCCGCCAGGTCTGACAGGTCCTGCTGGCGAGGCTGGACGTGAGGTGAACACAACCTGCTTGCTATGTGTGTGACTTGGAAAAGCAAAGGGAAATGCCTCCTATTTAAAAACTGTACACCCAGCTGCTGCCACCTAGCCGCCTGTGCCTGAAGCTTGATAGCAGCTAAAATTTGTCAACAGCTGGGGGTGGGAAGAAATGAAAACTTTTTTTTCTGATGCCCCAGAATGCAATGGACTTTAAACAAATACTAATATCATTTGTTCTCAACATGAACAGTGATTTTAAATTGTACAGGGAAAAAATGGGGGTAGCCGTGTTTTTTCTGGACGATTCCCTGTGAGAGTGACAGAATGTTCTATTTGCTTACCTTGTTCGTTATGATATACATACTCACTGGGAGGGGGAGCTGCGGTTGAGGGCTTATATTGTTTCTTATTATGTGTTCAGGTTCTGTATTATAATATTGGAACATGACAAATAAGAACTTTTTTAAAAACTGGAACATCATCGTCCCATTGCTCGCAGAGGGACTTGCTCTTGTAATTCAAAGTGTGGGGTGCCAGGGAGCTCCACTCCAGCTGGATGACCTGTGTTAGAGCATCCATTGGGGGAGGGAAATTATTAAAAAGACAGAGGCAGCACTGTAGCCCCCAGACCTTCTCTTAAGGGGAGCTGCAGGACTGTAGATTCTAAAGTGGATTCTTGGTCCAATCTGAGCCATGATCTGCCTAGATTGAATCAGGTGGTTCCACTTTTGAATCTGAGTTCTGGGGGTTCCTCCCCCATCTGTACCTGTGAGGGGTGCCATCTACACTCTCCACAGTACCAGCCTTAAAGGCAAAAGAGGGTCATGGATGGATATTATTTGTGGCAAAATGATTTGGCAGCAGGTCATTTTGGGTGTGTGCGTAGGGGAGGTTGCGTTTAAGGCTTTGACTCCCACTCTCATCTCCCAAGTCGCTCTCCAAAAAAAATGTATTTTTTCTCTGCATCATAGCACACCACTCCCTGAAAATGAGCCTCCTGTTTCCATGTGTGGCACTATTTCCAGAAATATTATCTACCAACCATTCAAGGAGCAGACTGCTTTCAGTCTAGTGGGCTGGGCTTTTCCTATGAGTGGATTTTCCCCCACACTGTATAGGAGGTAAAGGACAAATTATCTGCTGTACGCCCAAGCTGCAGCTACAAGCAACGTGTAAAAGAAGTGAATTTGGGAAGGTGGTCTGTGGAATGCTTGGAGAGGACTTGGGGCTGGTTCTTCAACAATTTAGGAAGCAGTTCTGTTTCTCGGCTCCGTCTCCTCATCTTGGCTTGGCTTGAGGACTGGTTCTGCAAGAGAAGCTGCAAAGGAGCTCGTTCGTACAGGATTAAAAGCAACGTGTTTGATCTAGTGTCTGCTCAACCTGATGCTTGACCTCAAAGGGAACAGGCTGGGAATAGGTGACGAGTTTCCTGCAAAATGAGAGGGTGCTATGGGCTGAATCAAAAAGGAATTGTCTTCAAACTCCCTTGGAAGACAGCATGCATGATTGTGATGTGTATTGGAAAATGCAGCTTGTCAAGCAAAGATTGTGAGTCAGGAACGGGGAAAATGTAATCCACTCTGTGGGACTGTTGGCTATGCCCCTGCTCAGAGAGACTCATCCAGCCACTTTCTTGGCCCCTAAGGAATAACCACCCACCATTCTTCTCATTCTCAGGGCAATCCTGGTTCAGATGGTCCCCCAGGCAGAGATGGCTCCCCCGGAGTGAAGGTGAGTATCCCATCTCAAAGATGCATTAACCATTGCACCTTCATCTTTGAAGATGTTTTGCTCAAGTTGCTTTATACTGAGTTATAGGGCCTTGGTCCGTCTAGCTTAGTATTGTCTACACTGACTGGCAGTGGCTCTCCAGGGTTTCAAATAGGGGTTTCTCCTAGCCCTGCCTGGAGTTGCCAGGAACTGAACTTTCTGTGTGCAAAGTAGATGCTCTACCACTGAGCTGTGGCACAACCACATTACCCCTTTTATTTCATTGGTGATTCTTCTAAAGTTGCTGATTTATTTATTTATTTATTTATTGAATTTGTTAATCACGTATCTGGCTGACCATCCAGCCACTCTAGGCGGTGTACAAAGCAAAATGATATAAAAACAACAGATCTAAAAAAACTAAACAATGAAATAACACCTAACCAGCATTAAAAATAACAGAATACAAGCAAACAAAACAATAACAACAAGGGATCTTGTTCTATCTCTTCTTCACTGCCTTTCATCTAGGTGCAAACTCAGGATGTAATTCAGGTGGAGGCAGGACACTTGCCCTCTGTATTGCTTGCCCTTTTTCCACAGGAGGACTGCCATCAAGCGGGTAACATAGCTCCACCTATCATCCAAAGGCAAGAATGTTTTGAAGTCAAGACTAGGGGCATCAGGCCCCTCCCACTCTCCAGTTCATTCTTGCCTTTCGTCCGTGCAAGTTGGAGTATAAGATAGCGTAGATAAGTTTTGTGTATCTGTTAATTAATTTAGTGTGTGTGGGATTGATTGTTCTTTTTCTGTCCTTGTTTTTTATTGTCCTGGGGAATTTCTTTGGGGGGTTGCTCTTCGCCCTTGTTTCCTCAGTCCCTGCCTGAACAGCGACTTACTGGGAGACCGCGGCTGCGGCTCTCCCTTCCTCAGGCGGCGGACGCAGCCTTAATCCAGGAGCTTGTGGCTGCAGCTTCCTGCTCTGCTCCTCCGCTGTCTCGTGTATTTTATAGATCGCCGCCTACTTTCGCGGCGGCTCCCTTGGTCTTTCCTCCCCAGGAGCCTGTGGCTGTGGCTCTTTTTGCCTTTCCAGTGGCCCTTTATTTAGTTGGGCTGCTCCGTCTCCCTCCCTCCCCGGCTCGTTCCTCGGCATTTTAAATCTCGCCGCGACTGACCTCAGGAGCCTGCGGCTGCGGCTCCTTCCCGTTTTGCAGCTTTCTTTGCCGATTGCCCCCCCCCCCCGCTAGCTGCGACTGTCTCAATGACTGTAGGGATTTCGCAGACCGTTCTGCCTCCTCGGCAGTGATTTTCACAGCTGGCCCTTAAAGCTGCTATTGAGTCCTTCAGCCCTACGGCTGTGGAGCTTATTTTGACGCCACTCTGCTGCAGCAGTGTTTTCGGTCGGCCCTGTTTCAGCTCACTGGTGTTCTTCAGTGACCGCCATTGCTTCTTCCTCGTCCCTATGCTTTTCTGATTGGCTTATTTTCCCGCTCTTTTAGCGGGCGCCATTTTATTCGTTCCCCCTTTTCCCACCCTTTCTGTTTAACCCTTACAACAGTAAAGGATTCTTTTCAAGGCCTTTTTTGTCAGTTTCTGTGTGTGTGCTGCAGAGTACAATAATAGAGGATTCTTTTCGAGGCCTTTTTTGTCAGTTTCTGTGTGTGTGCTGCAGAGTAGAACACAGGTCTCTCAACTCAAACTGCTGACTGAGGCTGACTACTGCAGCTGTTTGGAACTGTACATTCTGCCCCATCCGTGGCTGTGTACCAAGGCTGTTCGAAATTATACATTCTGCCCCATCCGTGGCTGTGTACTAAGGCTGTTTGGAACTGTATATTCTCCCCCATCCGCGGGCATATACTTAGCCATCTGAGCCGGTGCATTCTGCCCCATCCGTGGCCGTGTACTGAGCCTGTTGGGTCTGTACATTCTGCCCCATCCGTGGCCGTGTACTGAACCCCCTCAAAAATATATGATGGCGGAACAGCCAGTGACAGCTCAGGCAACCAAGCCTAAACAATCTAAGGCAACCAAGCACAAGCACACCAAAGCAGTTGCCAAAACCAAGCATATATCCAGCCACAGCACAACCAACGGGCACGCTACATCTCTGTCCCGGTTTCTGAGGAGGCGGGCCAAGAACCATTAACAAATCTCTTTAATTCTCTGGCCGCATCCTCCGAGGAGGGCTTTGCAGGGTTTCCTGACCAGCCAGCAGCCAGCTATCCTCCTCCCCTAGGGCTCATTCATCTTCTCGGCCTGCTGAACCGCCCATATCTTTGCCTCTACAAGTGCAACCATCTCCCACACCGGGGCTGCAGCTGTCTCAGGAGTTCATATCGCAACTACAAGACATGCTGTCGTTCTTCTCTCAAACGCAGTCACAGGTCACTGCCATGCCTCAGCGGAGTGTTTGCAGACAACCCAATGATATGAGCCACTATGCACGCAATGAGGCAGATCCATCATGCTCTCCAAACCCTTTTGACATTGCCAGGGGCAGGTTTGTTGATGACGTTTCTTGTGGGGAGGATCCATCATTTGCTATGCAAGCTGAAGGAGACGAGTGGAGTGATCAGTCGGAACAAGAGGAGGATACATCTTATTGCCTGTTTGATGCCTCCGATTATCAGGCCCTTGCTCGCAGAGTATTGAACACCCTTGGTCTCCAATCTACACAACCTGCGGCTACCACTCCCACTATTAAAGGGGCCAGGGTCCTGAAATCCCCCACACCAGCAGAGCACTACCTTCCTGTGCCAGATCCTATTGCCAAACTGCCCAAGGACGAATGGTCTCACCCATTACAAACACGCCGTTTTAACGCCCTTGCGGACAAGCTTTACTCTTTGGCTCCGGATTTTACAAGTAGACTGGCCGTCCCCAGCATAGACGAGCCGATTTCCAGTCTAGTCTCTAGACCCCTTTTGCAACCCCTCCAGACAGATTTCATTTCTCTCCTTGTCCCAAGGCACCATCCAGGCACTGCATCATGCAGACAGCCATACATCACCTCTTGGACACAGCGGCAGTAGAGCCAGTCCCTACAACAGAGAGGTCGGAAGGGGTGTACTCCCTCCTATTTACTGTGCCCGAACGAGATCTGTCATGGAGGGCAGTGTTGGACCTCAAGTTCATCAACCGTTGCGTAAAGTATCGCAGATTCAAAATGGAATCCCTCCACTCCATTACAGAAAGCCTTCACGAAGGAGACTTCCTTCGACCTAAAGGAAGCGTATCTCCATGTGCCTATTTGCATAGCCCACAGAAAATTCCTTCGGTTTGCCTTCGGCCCCCAGCATTTTCAATATCGAGCAATGCTGTTTGGTCTCTCGTCTGCCCCGAGAGTATTTACCAAGGTGCTACTCATCCTAGTGGCTTACCTCCGGCTTCAAGGGGTGCATATCTACCCCTACTTGGACGATCTTTTAATACGGGTGAGTTCCAGGGAGCTGGCTCATCGCCATCTAAAGCTCACGCTCCATGTCTTGCAGACCTACGGCTGGCTAGTCAATTTCGACAAAAGCCATCTCCAACCAACCCAACGCCTACAACATCTAGGGGTGATGTTAGACACCCTGCAGGCGACGGTGTTCCTGTCCCCGACCGCATAACCACTATCATAGACATCACACAGTCTCTGATGCACCACGCAACCGCAGACGTCATGCTTCTAGCAAGGGCTCTCGGAATGTTGGTGTCCACCATCCATATTGTGCCATGGGCTCGAGCTCATACTCGCCAACTTCAGTGGGCTTTGTTACCGTTTCAGCAGGACATTGCCAGGTCCAATCATTGAACAATCCCCTTGAACCCCGCACTGCGTCTTTCATTCCGCTGGTGGACGAAGGTCCAACATCTCATCCAGGGCACTCCATTCAGAGAACCTCGCAGGACTGTTATCACCACAGATGCCAGTCTCCTCGGCTGGGGAGCCCACTGCAACTCCCAGTTTGTTCAGGGGGTTTGGACCGAAGCAGAGCAGACTCAGAGCATCAATTGGCTGGAACTAAAGGCTGTCCACTTAGCTCTGTTCCATTTTCAGTCTCTGTTCCCCTTGGACCATGTTCTCATTCGAACGGACAACACGTGTGCGAAATCTCATTTAAACAGACAAGGGGGAACCAGGTCCCATTCTCTGCAGAACCTAGCTTACCTCATATTCGACTGGGCAGAACAACATCTACAATCCTTGAAAGCAGAACAACTCAGAGGAATTTGGAATGTGACAGCAGACTGGCTCAGCAGACAACAGGTTTTTCCGGGAGAATGGAAACTTCATCCGACCATTTTCCATCTTCTCCAGCATCGGTTCGGCGTCTTCTCAGTCGATCTGTTTGCCTCCAGTCGCAATTGCCAGCTACCCAGGTACTTCGCACGATACCTGGACACGACAGCGGAAGCGGTGGATGCTCTGTCGCTACCGTGGCCAGATGGCCTATTGTACGCCTTCCCTCCAATACCACTGTTGGCCAGAACCTTCAGGAAGGCACGACGCGAGAGGTCCAAGCTGGTCCTTTTTTTTTTTTTTCAATAATTTTTATTCAGATTTTCATAAAACATACAAGACAAAATCATAAAACATTCAAAGACAAAAAACAAAATCAAAAATAGTTAAACAAAAAGAAAAAAAAAAAAAAAAACAAAAATAAAAAATAAAGAGTAAAATATTGACTTCCCATTTGTCAAAGATCAAATCAGTTATAAGTCTATAATATATAACAATCCTGTCTCTTAAGTCATATTATAAAATCACTTTCCTCCAGTAGTTATCTTACTTAATCATCAAATCTCATAAACATTACTTTATTCTTTCCACAAAAAGTCAAAGAGAGGTTTCAATTCTTTAAGAAATATATCTATCAATTTTTTTTTCCAGATAAGCATATCGATTAATCCATCTCATTACTAATTATGATAATCTTATTGTCATAACCATAGTCAAAATAAACATTTCAATTAATCCATCACATCAGAATCTGTTAGGTTCAGTAATTTCAGTAGCCATTGTTCTATTATCTCTAGTAATTCCATTTTCCATCTTCCATCTTCAGTAGTCTTGTTAAGTCCAGTAATTTCAATATCCAATCTTCCATTATCAGTATTCCATAATAATCTTGCTGTCAAAGCCATAGTCATATAGTAAGAGTCTGATGGGAATTACCTCTATCCCAAATATTTTCTTGCCATCCATTCTGAATAGGTTGCTGAAATACTGCTGTAAAATCATATCTCTGTTCTTTTTTTCAAAATACACTGGGTCATCTCTTAAAAGTTTTTCCATTGTCACATGGCTGCAGTTAAGTCCATAGATTTTCTCTATATTGGGCTCCATCACATCATTCCAGTCCAGAAGATAGTCCATGCCATTGATAACTTTATCTCTAGAATCTTCATTAATTTCTTCAGAGATAACATTGAGTTCCAAACAATAGATTTTATTTCTAAAGTCCATAGACTCCAAATCTTGTTCCTGTTCCACGTTTGTTCCAATCTCCGGGATCTCCTCTCTCACAGGGACCCCTATTCCAGTCTCCAGGGTCTCCTCTCTCACAGGGACCCCTGTTCCAATCTCCGGGGTCTCCTCTCTCACAGGGACCCCTTCCAGGGTCACCTCTCTCACAGGGACCCTTATATCTTTAATCTCCTGCTTCATTTTACTCAATTCAATTTTCATTATCTCAATCTCATCCATTATTTTCTGAAACATAGTTATTTCCAGATTCTCAGCCACTTTCTTAATTGCCATTTTAAAAGAAAAATATAGGAAAACCACTTCTTATTTCAGCAACAATTGGGTTAATACTCCAAACTTGGTGACATCACAGTATAAACAGAGCAGACAGCCTTATCTCTCCAATAGTTAAGTAAACAAAATGCAGTTCCCAGGATCGAAACAATTAATGGCAATCGTCAAGAAACAGATTCGTCAAAATAAAATAGACCAAAAAGAGAGTAGTCTCAAAACAGTATAATATTTTTCAAAATAAAAATCTGGAATAGAAATCCCTCTTCTGTGTATATCTTTAGAATGCAAATCCAGGACAGCTTTTTGCAACAAAAACAGAGATAAGCTATTAATTAGTGCGTAGCAGAGAGAAGTTACGGCTCCCCAGTGAGATGTCAAAAACCGATCAATCTGGCAAATCTCTTTTAAACAGCAACTGGTCCAAGCTGGTCCTGATAGCACCATTTTGGCCCCGTCGACTGTGGTTCTCAGATCTCCTTGCCATGTCAGTGACGGACCCTTGGACTCTCCCAGTCAGGCCAGACCTCTTATCCCAGGGCCCAATATGGCATCAGGACCCCAATTGGCTCAACCTAACAGCGTGGCTTTTGAACGGGGACATTTGAGGTCTGCTGGCCTGTCTGACGCTGTTATTGACATTATATTGGCCTTGAGACGACCATCTACCACTCGTATATATCAACATATTTGGGTGGCATTCTCCAGGTGGTGTCAGTCCCAGCACCTTGATCCTTCCCAGGCCACAATACAACAGGTGCTGCAATTCCTTCATAGGGGCCTCATGATGGGGCTTAGACCCAACACCTTACGTCGGCATGCGTCCACTCTGTCGTCCATTCTCTCAGTGTCCTCCGCCGGTGCTACTATTGCCTGGCATCCGTTCATCAAACGTTTTCTGAGGGGAACCGCTCTACGCTCACTGGCTGTATTCCACCGCTTTCCCACATGGAGTTTGTCGAAGGTTCTGCAGGCTTTACAATGCCCTCCGTTCGAACCCTTTAGGACTGTGCCTTTACGTCTGTTGTCATTCAAGGTCCTGTTCCTGATCGCGATCACCTCTGCGAGACGAGTTTTGGAACTGGGCGCATTGTCTTCTGCCCGCCATCTCTGTGTTTTTCACAAGGACTCTGTTGTGCTGAAGACTGATCCTTCCTTCCGTCCCAAGGTCAATTCAATTTTCCATTGCAACCAGGACATTGTTCTTCCTTCCTTTTGCCCGAATCCTACCCATCCTCTAGAGAAGGCTTGGCATTCGTTGGATGTTCAGACCCAGGATATACGACGAACTGAGTCTTTATATCCTTTCATCCACGTTCTATGGGGCATAAAGTAGCTAATTCCACCTTATCCCGCTGGTTGAGCGCATGTATTACCTTAGCTTATGAGTCCCTTAAGCTTCCTGTTCCATCTAAAATAACGGCTCATTCCACTAGATCAGCGCCCACTACGGCTGCTTTTGCTACCAACGCTCCTGTTGCTGATATTTGCAGAGCTGCTGTTTGGTCTACCCCACATTCGTTTATAAGACATTACAAAATAGATCGTTATGCCTCTGCCGATGCCTCTTTTGGCAGGCGAGTTTTGCAACAGGTTCTTAATGATGATTAGGATGTGGGTGGTCCCTCCCTGTTATGGGCTGCTTTGGTACATTGCGCTTGATGGCAGTCCTCCTGTGGAAAATGGACCATTGGTCTCACCTGAAGGGTGATTTTCATAGGAGGACTGCCATCACGACCCTCCCAGTTGGAGGATACCTAGATATTTTTCTGGGGTTTTTATATATTCCTGTTACGCTATTATATTTAGATTTACTAGTGAAGTCAAGACTGCTATTACTGTTATATCGCTATGTTAGAATCATATTATTATGAATATTGCTATTGTGTTATGTTCTTGCTGGTAGGCCCGTTGGCCTTTTTTCCTGCATTTTTAGATATCTCTCTTTGGACTCACTGCGAATGAACTGGAGAGTGGGAGGGGCCTGATGCCCCTAATCTTGACTTCAAAGCATTCTTGCCTTTGGACGATAGGTGGAGCTATGTTACCCGCTTGATGGCAGTCCTCCTATGAAAATCACCCTTCAGGTGAGACCAATGGTCCATTCTCTCCACATTCTTCGCTCGTATCTTTGTGCTCTTAATGCCCCATTTCCTCATGCATTTCTTCTATCACTCCACCATTTCCCATGAAATCTGAGCAATGCAATGAAATGTTGTAAAATAAACCATTAACATCACCCTTGATTGCACATTTATTTTGGCCACACAGTATTTATGGAGGCCTCAGAACTAGGCAGCATTTCTAGGCTTCCTGAAGAAAGGCTGTTTTCCCCCTTGCCCTATGGCAGTGTCTTATTCATGACATCTGTTCAGTGCTGGAAAACAGAAGGTGTTCCATGCCTCTTCCCCAAAAATCTCCTTAAGTCCTTCCCAGATTGCTCCTTCAGCCCCAGCATCTGCCATATCTCTTAATAGCATGCAATCAGTCAGGAAAAAAATAAAAGGAAAAAGAAAGCTCTTATTGGGTTGCAGTCCATCTCATCTCATGTATACATTTGGGATTTAGTACTTCAACTTTGTCCCCCTGACAGGGTGATCGCGGTGAATCTGGTCCTGTTGGTGGTCCTGGTGCTCCCGGCCCACCTGGCTCTCCAGGTCCTGTTGGTCCAACTGGCAAACAAGGAGACAGAGGCGAAGCAGTGAGTATGCATCCAGTAACCATGCAGGAGATGTGTGGGGTTAATCGTCTGCCTTACACTCACAACTTCTTTCTTACCCTTCTCTCTAGCAGAGAAGTTGGGAGTGTTTCGGACGAACACTGAAATGTTCTTTAATTCAATTTTGTGTGTTTCAGTTGCATAAATCACAAATTCTGTTACTAACGATAAAACCCGCTCAATCTTCTCTCTCCCACCACCACCCATTCATAAATATTGATTACATTTTGTGATGTTCGTTCTCTCTGTGACTGTAATACTAGCTCATTATATATACACATTGACACACATGCGTACATATGTACATGTGTGTATATTGATAATAGCCTTGTATTTGGTAGCTGATAGGCAACAATGAATTGCATGTAGGTGAGTGCACAGGCCAACAGATTAGACAGAGGGATAGAACACTCCATCCCTCCTCTGTGCCCAGCATGGAAATGAAGCAAGCAACTGGAGAAAGGGCAGACAGAGCTGTCCATCTCTCCTCTGCCAGTCCGCAGCAGGCTAGGAAAAAAAGTTGTGAGTTAATCAGTTCTGTGGCTGGGGTGCATGCGTGTATATATACTAGGGGTGGAAGGACCTGTCAACTTTGGTCCGTTCAGTTTCTCATTTTTCTGATTTTAAATTCAGTTCTTGATATTTCTACAGCAATTTGCCATTTTTTTAAAAAAAGTATGAAACTTATGCTGCATTTTAGCGCACATGTCTCCTAAAAATACATTTTGTATGCAGTTTTGATTAATATACATATTTTTCAAATAATTTATAATGCATATATAATGCATTTTTGTAAACATTGCTTGGATGGAGAACTGCACTGCAAAATTCAGATAAATGCGAATTTTGAAGGATGGTCGTGTTTCGGTTCTCGTATTGTTTCAGAAAGGGCAAATTTGATAAATTCAGCTTTAAATATGAACTGAATCAAATTCTCCCCCATCCCTAGTGTGTGTGTCTATATGTGTATGTGTGTGTATACACACACATATGGTGTATATGTGTAATATATATTTGTATTCCTCCAGTGGATATTTAATTATTTAATATTTAAATATTTCATTATATCCACAAATTTAATATTTAAATATTTAATATTTAAATATTTTATTATATCCTGTCTTACTCTCTAGTCCTCTGGTAGTCTGTGTCATATATATCTGCTGTATCAGAATTTTTGTGATCCAAGGTTTAATGCCTGTTTCCCCACTCCCCTGTTTCCCCACTCCGGGGGATGGCACTCTAAATGAATTTCACTGCCACCAACCAATTATGTAACCATTTTCTGTGCAAGGAGGTCTATCTCCATCCACTTTGCCATTAAGGAGGATTAATTGTGTATCCCTAGGTATGTTCCAGTTGTGACTCTCACACTAGGTCCTGCCACAGTGACAGCACAGTTCTGTTTGGCTATCATGTGTATGAACGAAGCCTCTCTGTATGAATGAGGCTGAAATGTTGGAGTGCTTATCAAGCTTTTTGTTTATGAACACAACACACATCATTCTGTCATCTCTTTCCATTGGGTTGTATTCAACGTAGCTCTAAGGCAAATGTTCCACACCCACAGTCCTTTAAATTCTGGGGTACCCTCAATGCTCCAAAGCATATTTAGGGAAGGTGTGGGGCACACAGGGGGAGAGGAGTGGCAGGAAGTCCTGTTGCGCAAGGAGAATCCATTCCAGTCACACAATTAATCACCCCTTGGGAGGTGCAACCTGGAAACCATTAGCAGTGTTAGCCATGTTTTCTCTACTTCTGTAGATAAACAGTGTAGGTCAGGGACAGACAATGTGCTGCCCTTCAGATGTCATACGATGCCAGAGTGTGTAGGTATATTTTGGGCTGGGTTTCTTCCTGCCTCTCTCTAGCTAAATAAATTCTGGGATACCAGCTTAGCACCATGTTGAAATAACATTTGAAAGGCTACCCTAAATACATGGATGTGATTTCTGGAGGACGTTTTACTCCTTTTTTTCATAATGCTAGAATGCTTGGGATCATCCAAGGAGGATCACTGGTAGAAGGTTGAGGATGCAAAATAGAAATGTTGAATTCAATTATAAGATTCACTATGACAAGATGCAGTGATGGCAACTAGCTTATTGGGATTTAAAGAGATTAGACCAGCCTTTCCTAACCTTGAGTCCCAGATGTTGTTGGAATACAATACCCTTCATCGCCAGCCAGCATAGGCAATGAATAAGGATGATGAGGATTGTAGTCCAACAACATCTAGGGACCCAGAGTTAAGGAAGGCTGGATTAAACTGCTGTATGGAATTAAACTGCTGTATGGAGGATGGGTGTGACCAGTTGCTATTAGCCATGATTGCCAAAAGAAACCTCCATACTATATATACAGGCAATACACATTGAGTACTGTTTCCTGGGGGCACGCCTTGCTTGTGAACTTCCAGAAGCATATGCTGTTAGAACAGAATGCTGTACTAGATGGAATTTAGTCTTATCCAGCAAGATCATTCTGAATGGAATGCTGTGAGAGATTGCTTTAAATGCCCTCTGATTTGTTACATGTGTTTTTTCCCCTTCCTCTGCCTTAGCTGAATTTTATCCCTTCAGAATATTTAGAACCATTTCCCAGTATGGGCCAAACTGAATGTGATGCTCAGTCACATGTAGCCCCCATCCCTGCTTCAGCATCTTCTTTTATTTATTTATTAATAAAATACAGTTGCAGAAATTGTCATCAGTAGAAGAGGCACTTCTTAACCTTTCCCCCTCTAGTTGGGTTTTCTACTACAAATACCCACCCCTAAGCTGCTGTGTGATTTGGTTCAGGCCTTGAAGGAGAACGCTATGCAGGCCTGTAATTAAACAGATGCCTCCAAATCCTGCTGGTCAATGCTGAGAACCATGGCCTCTGATCGGGCTGCTAAGTCAGCTTATAACTTTGTCTTTGCCTTTCTCTAGGGTGCTCAAGGTCCACTGGGTCCTCCTGGTGCTGCAGGCGCACGTGGCATGCCTGTGAGTATTTCTCCTTTATCTAGCTTTTATTTTTCCAGGGTTCTCATCAAGGCTGTTGAATTTACTGGAGCTGAGGGTGGTTAGCATCCCCAAGACAGGAGCCGGTAGTGTTGCTATGTACATCAAAAAGAGGAAAGTTTGTTCTCAAATACTGTTTTAATACAATGACTTTACCTTTGGGAGTGCTTAAAGTGTAGCGCAGTAAAGGTCTGACTTTTAAAATATGAACATCTGCCATTTGAACAAAACTTTATATAACACAAAGGCAAATAGCAATAAATACTTCTCTCTGTGTGTGCATGTGTACGTGCTTGTGGCAATTCAAGAGCAGTTGCCTCATGTCTGTGCTATTTATAGGGTTCATATACAGGAGTACTTTGCTCACCTTCTCTGGAAGGGAGGTCATAGTTGCAGTACTGTGAAGATTTCCAAGAGTCGTCTTCACCTCTGCTTTCTAGAGAGGGGGTATATTCTTTCTAGCAATCATATAGTCACACTTGGAAGCAACGAAGCAGGACCTACCCTTAAGCAGCATAGGGTTATATAATGAATTATATGCGGCTACTTCTCGCTCACTTCAGCAACACGTCATAGAACGGGCATTAAAAAGGAATAAATGGTTTATAAAACAGAAGTGACAATTTGTGAGGGCATAATCCTAGATATCTTAAATGAGGTAGGTGAGAGCCCCAGGGACTTCTGCTTTATTTACTGCCTCCAGTAGAAGAGTAGCAGAGAATGGCTTTCTCTGCATGAATTGGTGCCAGCCCCCACCCCATCCTACCTTATAAACACCAAGTGTTATCTGTCAGGTTTCTGGCTAAGGGCTCCAAGCTCAACCAATTTGCATGTGCAGGGATCATTCTAAATCCCACAGTGTAAATGTGCTCCACCACTCTTGGTTTCAGTTTAATATTGCCTACAGACACTGGGTATTCGGAACCAAAAGTTCTCCCATTTCCCCCAAGTGGTCTATTCTGCCTCAAGGCTTGCAAGACATCAGGGCAGATAAGTCACTGGTAGTCACAGGGGATCTGTCCCCTCAGGCCCTCTGATGTCATAGAAGGCCTTGTCAGCCCTTGCGGGCCAGGCAGCCAAGTCGCTTGCAGGAGTAACAGAGGCCCTTTGTGACATCAGAACATAGCAACCGACAGTATCAAGAGATGGTGGCTAAGTGAGAGGTGAGTGTAGGGCTGCTGGAAGGGAATGTTCATGTTCTGTCATATAGACGACCCTTTAGGTAGTGTTCAGATATTCAGGCACCAACAGAGTAACACCACCACCGACATAGTATGTTGTGAAGTTTTGCACATGACTCTGTTGCTACTTTCCTTCTTGCCTTCTAGGGACCACAAGGTCCTCGTGGTGACAAGGGTGAAGCTGGCGAGGCAGGAGAGCGAGGTCTGAAGGGTCACAGAGGATTCACCGGTCTGCAGGGTCTTCCTGGGCCTCCTGTAAGTTTTAGTTTTGGTACATTCACAGAGTAGGATCCAGCCCAAGAAGTTCTGTTCTAGGCTTGCCATGGGCTCAGGGGAGTCTCAGATTTGTTCCCACCCACTGTAACAGGAAAACGAATCAGCCTCCCAAGACCTTCTCTCGGTCCCACCAGTCAAAACAGCTAAGCTGGTGCGGACCGGAGAGAGGGCATTTTCAATTGTGGCCCCCGCCCTCTGGAACTCTCTGCCTTATGATCTCCGCCATGCCCCCTCCCTGACAGGCTTCCGCCGAGAACTGAAAACATGGTTTTTTAGGCAGGCATTCGAGACCTCTGTCTAATTTAGTTTAAATTTTTGTATGATGGGGGTAGGTTTGGATTGAGTATACTTATTGTTGTTCGTATTATATGTTATATTTTACTCTATGTTATATTTTAGTCTATGTACGCCGCCTAGAGTGGCCGTTAATTCGGCCAGATAGGCGGCCTAGAAATAAAATTTTATTATTATTATTATAGCTATCTTTCTGTCTAATTAGTATTTGTTTATTTAAGGTATTTCTGCACTGCCCTTTATAATATTTATTCCAGGGTAGTTTGCAGTATAATTTTTAAAACAAGTCAAAAATAAAATATACAACAAACCAACTGAAGGTAATAAATAACATAATTAGCACAATAACACAATTAAAATAGCAATTAAAGCAGCAATGTAAAAGCTTCAGTTCCAGTGTTTTTAAAATATAGCATTCCCTCAAGTAAACATCTATTAAAGCTATGGACTTTTAACTGGGGTTCTTTGGAAATTTGTTAGGAGTTCCTCTATGAGAAGATCAGCAATCTTCCCTAAGAAGCAGCTTGCCCATCGCTATCAATTTTCCTCTGAAATATGCCAATGGAGGGATGTGTCCTACATCAGCACCTCCCACTTTTTCTTTTTTTTTCATGGACCATGTGAAAATTGCTAGAGATCCTGGTGGGGCACTTTTTGTTGTTGTTCTACAAATCAAAGCATATACATACCTCAGATTTTATAGTCGTGTCTAGAGATGTGAAGCCCCCACACACACATTCTTTCTGACTGAATCTTCTGGGGTTTTTTCTGGGCCTTCATGTCTCTCGTCTTGTCATTCTAATAGGATGGTTAAAGAAAAATAAAACACTTTTCTTGAGCGCTGGCATCAACATCAAAACCAGTACCACATTACTGTATAACAACTGCAGACCCTAGGCCAGGGCCAGGCTGCTGAGAAGGTCCCCTTTAACTGATGTTATCTTAGGGAAAAGTTAGTAGACTGCACCGGTGCTGCATTATGAAAATTGTGTGCTCTAGTTCAGGGCCTTGTTAATCCATTTGATAATCAGGCTCTGGTCAAAATGGCCTTGACCTCTGTCATCAGAAAAAATAAATTAAGTGCAGTTCCAAGTACACACTCTTGTGCGATCCTTCTGTGGACCACTTGAAAGGAGCTCATGAATCACCAGTGGCCCACAGACCACCGTTTGGGAACTTCTGGTTTAAGTTGTATACGCAGTTCACCCAGAACAATGGTGAGGCCTAATAAGCCTCACCCGATTGCTCTACAATGTGCATGAGTTCCATGGTTGATGTGCAGGGGGGTCTTTGACAGATGATGTAGAAAGGGCTCCCTGAAGGACAGAAGGTAGAAAACCACTGTGGTGTGTCCTTGAAGCCATTCTCTATAAGTTCTATATATGTTGATGAAGATAGTTTGGTCCCTTCTGCAGAGAAGCCATTAAAATGTTGGCATGTAACTGTGTGGCATTTCCACTCCCACCCTCACCCCGTTCTTTCTTAGGGCACTTCTGGAGATCAAGGTGCTGCAGGTCCTGCTGGTCCTTCCGGTCCCAGGGTAAGTCCATTCTTGTGGATATGATCAGAAGAGCTCCTTGGTGAAAGAGCAGGGAGTCTTATGGCATGAGTGGGGTGTTTGGATCTGCTGTATACATTCCTTCTTCACTAAGTGTGTTGCAGAATTTTGATTTTTCAGCTAGCAGAATTTGGGGCTGTTAAACATAGAATTCTAGACCCTGAGGTCTAGATGCTGGCTGGTTTGGGAAAAATGAATGTATTTAGAGGGAGAGAACTTCAAGAGGGAGAAGAATGGTTTTCAATATTTTTTTTTCCTGTTGCATAGACATTTTACTGACTGGAAATCTGGGGAAGACTCCTTTTCATGTTGCTGTGTGTGTGTGTGTGTGTGTGTGTGTGTGTGTGTGTGTGTGTGTGTGTGTGTGTGTGTGTGTGTGTGTGTGTGTGTGTGTGTGTGTGTGTGTGTGTGTGTGTGTGTGTGTGTGTGTGTGTGTGTGTGTGTGTGTGTGTGTGTGTGTGTGTGTGTGTGTGTGTGTGTGTGTGTGTGTGTGTGTGTGTGTGTGTGTGTGTGTGTGTGTGTGTGTGTGTGTGTGTGTGTGTGTGTGTGTGTGTGTGTGTGTGTGTGTGTGTGTGTGTGTGTGTGTGTGTGTGTGTGTGTGTGTGTGTGTGTGTGTGTGTGTGTGTGTGTGTGTGTGTGTGTGTGTGTGTGTGTGTGTGTGTGTGTGTGTGTGTGTGTGTGTGTGTGTGTGTGTGTGTGTGTGTGTGTGTGTGTGTGTGTGTGTGTGTGTGTGTGTGTGTGTGTGTGTGTGTGTGTGTGTGTGTGTGTGTGTGTGTGTGTGTGTGTGTGGCTTAATGGGCTGCTGTCATAATTATCACAGTCCTTACATGGCTGATAGCTCTTGGTGGAGTCTATGCCAAATGGCTTACACAACACACGGAGACATGGGTTCCATTGTTCTAGCAGACAGTTTGGGGAAGTATCAGATATTATTTCTGCAGCATTGCAAGACCACAACTTGTAGGTTTTCTAAATGGTTCTGTTAAGAAGCCCATGCCAATGCAAGCTGACATTCATGCCTGGTGTTAACTCATATTTCATGCCTCTCTCCTAGGGTCCCCCAGGCCCTGTTGGCCCCTCTGGCAAAGATGGCTCTAACGGGATGTCTGGCCCCATTGGTCCTCCAGGTCCTCGTGGTCGTAGTGGAGAAACTGGCCCAGCTGTAAGTAACTGGAGAAAGACCTAAATAAAGTAGATTCATAGAAGATACCACAGCCCCATGCCTAGGCAGTTCCCCCATCCCTTTATCATTCCCTAGGTAGGTTGACTGTATCTGTGGAGCTCACCTAGGTATTAGTCATAGAGCAGCCCAAATTGTTCTCCCTGCCTTTTTTAAAAGAGTGATCTACACAGCCCTCTGTGCTGAGGAAGGGTTGTGCTTTTCTACCAATCGGAATTCCATGGGGTTCTATGAGCATGTTCCAATATACAGTTTGGCACTTGTAATTAAAATACTTCAGAAATTATCATTCATACATTGCTTTTCATTAAAAAAACACAGAGCTGTTTACAGAGTCATACCATGGGGGGAGGGGAGAGCAACTGCTAAACAATGTAAGAAATATGTTAAAGCCCAATAAACCAACCCACGCATAATCCAAAACAGTGGTGACTATAATATCTTACATAATCATCTTCCAGCAACATTACATGTACTGCAGAGCTGGAAAGCATGAAAAGGACTGCTGATCCAGCCTCTCCTTCCCAAGTGTGGGACTATGTAAAACCTCTGTTTGGCTAACTTAGTCCCACATTAGTGTCAGAAAATGAAACTGGGTAGGATGGGGAATCTGGTGAGAATGTTATAGCAGGGCATTGCTTTCGTTTAGGAACTTAGGAAGGTACCTTATACTGAGTATTACCATTGGTCCATCTAGCTCAGTATTGTCTACACTGACTGGCAGCGGCGCTTGAGTGTCTTACACAGGGGAGTCTCTCCCAGACCTACCTGGAGATGCCAGGGATTGAACCTGTGACCTGCTGCATGCACAGGAGATGCTCTGTCACTGAACTATTTCATGAATATCTCATTTCCTTTAACCCTGCAGGGTCCTCCTGGAAACCCCGGACCCCCTGGTCCCCCTGGCCCACCTGGAACTGGCATTGACATGTCAGCCTTTGCTGGCCTGGGTCAGACAGAGAAAGGCCCTGACCCTATGCGTTACATGCGGTCTGACCAGGCTTCTAGCAACCTGCGGCAGCATGATGTTGAGGTTGATGCCACCCTAAAGTCACTCAACAACCAGATTGAAAGCATCCGAAGCCCGGAGGGCAGTAGGAAGAACCCAGCTCGTACCTGCCGTGACCTGAAACTCTGCCACCCTGAATGGAAGAGTGGTGAGTGTGTTGCGTTTGCTGTTGCCTGAGTTATGGGCCCAGGAGGCTGGCGTCCTGCTCAGCACCATAACCAAGCCATAGAGATCTGTGCGTCTTACTACTCAAAGCACGTACAGGTGGCCCTCATTGCAGGGGCTAAGACAACTGTTTCAGCACTTCTGATTCCTGCCACCTAAACATATGACATACTTTAGCCTCATCCACAGAGTCTCATCTTAGCTGAAGGCATGAGAACTAGTGGTCCATTCAGCTCATTCTGTGAACATATTGCCTCCCCGCATAAGTCAGTGGAAGAATAAGGGACCCTCCTTCCTTTGGCATCAAATTTACAGCCTCTGATCGAAAGCCATTAATGTGGCCCCAAAAGGATTGGACTTGTATCAAAATATAAACTTCCATTAATTAAACAAATCTGACCATACTAACTAAGTGAGGATGATAGTTAATACTGTTTTATCCTTATGAAATAAATAAAACTTAGATTGTATATTTGTAGATCTGTAACACAATGAAAATTGGCTGAATAATATTTTAACAATTGACCTTCTGCAGCAGCTTTAAAACTCAAAGAATCACACTTCTTTTCTTCATAATTGAGTTTTTTAGCCTCAATCTGTGATTATAACTTAACACATTCTTAACTTTCATTCACAGTCTGGCACTAATGAACTCCATTCTCCTATAGATAGTACAATTGCTTAGGTTTCTGATGTGCACATGCCCCCTAGGGGATAGGAAAGTGCACTGTCTAAGAAGTCACAGTGTGACCAAGGGACAGAAGAAGAGAACTAGGGTGTGTATGTGTGTGGTGAGAGAAACACTATATTGACTGCTGTTTTCTTAATTTTGCAGGTGACTATTGGATTGATCCCAACCAGGGCTGCACTTTGGACGCCATAAAGGTTTTCTGCAATATGGAGACTGGAGAGAGCTGTGTTTACCCCAAGCCCAGCAGCATTCCCAAGAAGAACTGGTGGACAAGCAAGAGCAAGGAGAAGAAGCACATCTGGTTCGGAGAGACTATCAATGGAGGTTTTCACGTAAGTGGCCGTAGCTAGAATCAACGCTTTTTTAACATTGGGGTGCCTTGGATGAAGTACCAGATGTGAGCCCATTCTGCTTGAGGCTTCCAATTCAGGATTGACCCTCGCTTTCCCCATCCTTTCAGTCCAGCTATGGCGGTTGTCCCCTAGCCACACATGTTGTTTTGTAACCACAACTTCTCCAAGACACTGTAAAATGGATGTGCTAGGGGAAAATATTGCAATCAGAAAGGACAATGCACAAAAGTGCCACCCAGCCACTGGCTGTAAGATACACACTGCAGATCCATCTAGAATTAGACAAAAGTCAGTACTTTTTACAAATTCAAAACCTCAGAATTTAAAAAGAGTATCTTTCACAGAATTTGTGTTTTTTTCCCCCATTCACTGTGTTCTCTCCCTCTAACCTCCTTAATAAAAAGAAGGTGCCTTCCACCTTCCAGAATTTATTTCAATACTGACAGAATCTTTCATCTAAAGGGTATTCTCAAAATCCTTCCTGGAATCATTTGGTGGGGTTTTTTTATTTTTGAAACTACTATTCTTTCAATAAAAGCCACCAGAATTTGAGAATAGACCCACCAGTAGCAGAAATCTCTTTCCCACACAGAAAGAGAAACAATGCAATCCTAAATGTGTATACTTGGGAAACAGTACCATTGAATTAATTCAGTGGGACTTACTCCCAGGTAAATGTGTATAGGATTGCACCCAAAATGTGCTAGTATCAATTCAAAATTCTGATTTGGGGATTTTCACCTGTATTTATATATAAAACTAAAATACATCTGTTTGCGTGAGAATTTCTACTGCAAATTGAAAAGCTGCAAATTTGGGAGAGACTCTAGAGTTGCTTGAACTCTAAAGCTAGTACAGTAGGGCCCCACTCATACAGCGGGTTACGTTCCGGACCCCCACTGTAAAGTGGAACTCATTCAATAGAATGGTGCGCGATGCCCGAAAACCGCCGTAAAAGTGGAACAAGCGCCATATGAGTGGGGCTTTAGTCTTTAGTGTTGCGATCCCCCAAATTTTTGGTATTGGGGGATCTCAACATTCATGCCGAGACCGCTTTGTCAGGGGCGGCTCAGGACTTCATGGCCTCCATGACAGCCATGGGGCTGTCTCAATTTGTTACTGGCCCTACACATATTTCGGGGCACACCTTAGACTTGATTTTTGCCACTGGATTAGGGGATGGTGATCTGGGAGTGAGGGATTTTATATCTATCCCTTTGTCATGGTCAGATCACCGCCTACTGAGGTTTAGACTCACAATGTTTTCTTCCCTCTGCAAGGGTGGAGGACCAATTAAGATGGTCCGTCCCCAGAGACTAATGAATCCTGAGGGTTTTCAGAAGGCTCTGGGGAGTTTTCCGGCTGATAAAACTGACGCTCCTGTCGAAACCCTGGTCAATCTGTGGAATACGGAAATGACCCGGGCAGCTGACACGATCGCCCCAGTGCACCCTCTCCTTTGCAGAGCTCAACTGGCTCCGTGGTTTACCCCGGAGCTAAGAGTGATGAAGCAAGAAAGGAGACGGCTTGAGTGCAAATGGAGATGAACTCCCGACGGCTGTAATCTTGCACTTGTGAAGGTCTCTACCAAGCTCTATGTGAAGGCGGTGAGGGCAGCGAAGAAGCAGTACTTTGCTGCCTCCATTCAGTCATCTTCTAACCGCCCAGCGGAACTTTATAAAGTTGTTCGGGGACTTTTACACTCTGGTCCTCAGAACGCAATAATATCATCAACAGCCCGCTGTAATGAGTTTGCGAGACACTTCCAAGATAAGATCACGAACATCCGCCGGGACCTTGACTCCGACATTGTAGCAGTTGATCCTAATGAGGTGTCCAGAGCACAGTCGTGCCCTGTTTTATTGGATGAGTTTCAGTTGGTACAGCTCGAGGATGTGGACAAGGTGCTTGGACAGGTGCGGGCGACCACGTCTGCTCTGGATCCTTGCCCCTCGTGGCTAATAAAGGCTAGCAGGAATGGAACAGCCGGCTGGGCCAAGGAGGTGATCAATGCCTCTTTAAGAGAGGGAGTGGTACCACTCTGCCTGAAACAGGCAGTGGTGAGACCGCTCCTAAAAAAACCCTCCTTGGACCCTGAAAATCTTGACAACTATAGACCGGTAGCAAATGTTCCATTCCTGGGCAAGGTTTTAGAGCATGTGGTCGCTCGCCAGCTCCAGGCTCTCTTGGATGAAACTGATTATCTGGATCCATTTCAGTCGGGCTTTCAGCCGGGGTTTGGTACAGAAACAGCCTTGGTCGCCCTGTATGATGACCTATGTTGGGAGAAAGACAGAGGGAGTGTAACTCTGTTGGTTCTCCTGGATCTCTCAGTGGCTTTTGATACCATCGACCATGGTATCCTTCTGGGGCAACTTGCAGATTTGGGAGTCGGAGGCACTGCTTGGCAGTGGCTGTGCTCCTACCTCGAGAATCGTCTCCAAAAGCTGGTGCTTGGGGAGCATTACTCGACCATGGTATCCTTCTGGAGAGGCTTGCGGAGTTGGGAGTTGGAGGCACTGCGTGGCAGTGGTTCCGCTCCTACTTGGCAGGCCGTCTCCAGAAGATAGTGCTTGGGGAGCATTGCTCGACACCGTGGGTACTCCAATGTGGGGTCCCGCAGGGTTCGGTTTTGTCCCCCATGCTCTTTAATATCTATATGAAGCCGCTGGGTGAGGTCATAAGGAGATTTGGAGTGCGTTTCCAGCAATATGCTGATGATACGCAGCTCTACTTCTCTTTTTCATCTTCTTCAGGTGAGGCTGTTAATGTACTAAACCACTGCCTGGCCGCGATAATGGACTGGATGAGAGCTAATAAACTGAGACTCAATCCTGGCAAGACTGAGATGCTGTTGGTGGGGGAGCTCTCTGCCCAGATGGTAGGTGTCCGACCTGCCCTGGATGGGGTTACACTCCCCCTAAAGGAGCAGGTCCATAGTCTGGGGGTTTTATTAGATCCGCTCCTGTCACTGGAGGCTCAGGTAGCCTCGGTGGCACGGAATGCGTTCTACCAGCTTCGGCTGGTAGCCCAACTACGACCCTATCTGGACAGAGAGAACCTCGCCACAGTTATTCATGCTCTGGTAACCTCTAGATTGGACTACTGTAATGCACTCTACGTAGGGTTACCTTTGAAGACGATTCGGAAACTTCAGCTGGTGCAGAATGCTGCGGCCAGAGTTCTTACTGGGGCTAAAAATAATGATCATATAACTCCTGTCCTGGCCCAGCTGCACTGGCTACCGATATGTTTCCGGGCCAGATTCAAAGTGTTGGTTCTTACCTATAAAGCCCTTAACAGCATTGGACCGCAATACCTGGCGGAACGCCTCTTCCACTATGTACCTAACCGTTCGCTGCGCCTGACGTCGAAGGCCCTTCTCCGGGTTCCAATGCACAGGGAGGCCCGGAGAGTAATAACTAGAGCTAGGGCCTTCTCAGTGGTGGCCCCCGAGTTATGGAATGACCTCCCTGACGAGATACGCCTGGCGCCTTCTTTGTTATCTTTTTGGCGCCAGGTAAAGACCTACCTCTTTGCCCAGGCATTTTAACATTTTAAAATTTAAATTTAATTTTAATCTATTTTTGTCTTAATCTTGTTTTATATATCTTTTATAGTCTATTGTACCCATGCTCATTTGTATATTAACTTGTTTTTATATTGTTGTACACCGCCCTGAGAGCTTGATGCTATAGGGCGGTTTAAAAATGTAATAAAATAATAAATAATAATAATAATAATTGCATCTAATTGAGATAGCTGTATTAGCGAATCGCTGTAAAGCGGGGCCCTACTGTACCTGTGTCAGACATTCCATTTACTCGCTACTGACCACTAATTGCTATACTGACCTGTTTTTATGCTTGCATTGATGTATGAGTACCTCTCACTGTTTACATCTAAATATCCTTGTAAAGCTTATTCTCTCATGGATGACAGAGGTCTCCAAGTGGGTACTGGAGCTCCTCCTGGAGCTCAGAGACAGGAAACTGTTCAACTGACGTTTAAGCTCCTCCCCTCCTGCTGAGACTCAGTTTTTTCCTGTCAGCTCGGAGAACATCTTGGATGGTTTTCTCTATTCTCCTTACTGAATTTTATACCTCTTCTGAGTTACTCTTTAGCGTTTTTTAATCTTTTCTACCCTCCCCTCATGTTTATGACTGTTTTTCTCCAGTAATTTACCTCACACTAAGTGTCTTACCTGTCCGTTCCTTCCTTTCAGCAATCTGCTGACCTCTTGTTGTCTTCTATCTATCTATAAAAAATTACCGCTGTCCTTTTCTTTTTCTGAATGCTGTTTTACCAGTCTTCCTCAGACCCCTCAGAGTTGTCTCCCTGCCACCTGTTTTTTATTATTTCTCTATTATCTCCTACCAAATCCGTCAATTTGTCATGGAGAAGCACAGCTCTAAGGCTCAGCTTTCCAAGAAAAAGCAGGCAAAACAATCGGGGCAGTACTCGGCTGCAGCCGTGCTCAGACCCCAGTCCTCGCAACATGCCACCGTTTTGAGCAGAAATAAGCCTTTGATTGTTTGTGACCCTGAGGAGGGCACTTCTTCAAACTATGGCGGTAGACGTGGCCTCAGTATGGAAGTTGCGGGGTTGCGGGAAGCAGCGACAGTGGCTGTAGGTGGAGATGCAGTGTCAGGCTCCAGCGGGCCAGCAGTGGCAACGGGCACCATTTTTGATGGCGGGGCAAGAGTGATCACCATTTTGGCTGATGGAATGAGAGTGCCCACCATTTTGGGAGCCAGAAGCGGAGCGCCTGACATTTTGGATAAGGGCAAGGCGACGAGGCCTGCAATTTTGGTGCAAAGGGGCAACACAGTCCCTGCCAGTTCACAGAATAGCGGATCGTCATTGCCTGATTTTTCACAAAATGCCCAAAATGCTGCGTCCTGTGTTCATGCCCTGCCACCAGCACGGCAAATGCAATCTTCTCTGCCACCTGTAACCTCATGCATGTCCGCCCTGTCAGCAGCACAGCAAATGTATTTTTCTGAGCTGCCCTTTCTAACGCATAATGACACTACGCTTTTAGCTTTTATCTTCTGACGGAGAGACCACAGGGGCTTTCCTACAGGAGCAGCGCAGCCAAATGGAGCAACGGTATGTGTCAGGGGCAGTTGGGTTGCGTACCTTTAGCCCTCCCCTCCCAGTCTCACAGTCCCAGCATATGTCAGGGCTCCCACTGCAACAGCATCAGCCCCAAGGTTTATGGGCTGATCTTTTTTCACCTGCAGTTCTCCAACAGTTAAGGGAGGCTATGATGGGAGACTTGGTTAAAGAAATATCCGCAGGGGGTGCCCCAAGGTGTGTGCAGTCTCCCACACACGCCTCAACAAGTCTGGATTCCCCTCTCTTAAAGAGGCGCTCAACTGGGCAACAGCAGGATAATTTGCCCTCCCCCAGTCATTTTGCATTTTCCAGGGGACAAACTTCAGAATTGAGTTCTAGACTATGAACACCTCATGATGTTGATTCAATGCGAGGCTGAGGGAGAGGCGATGTTGGATGGGGCTGACTGGAGCGATGATTCAGGCATGGATGACCTAGTGTCAACTAGACTGTTCTTGGAAGTGTATTTCCCCCCCCCCGTTTGCTAAAGTGCTGGCTGCTTTGGATTTGTCTCCCACGCAGCAGCAAGAACAACAGGAATCGCTCTCTAAAAGTCCTCTGGTATTACCAGTCCCTAAGACATCAACTAGATGCATTCCGTTAGGGCGGCACTGCTGTGGATTGAAGAGATGTTAGATAATGCGGATCAAGATCCGACTAGGGTAAGAAAGTCTTTACTGAAGGTTTCTAGGTCCTTGTCATTCATAGCGGATGCCACCATGGATTCCATCCAGTTCTCCTGCAGAGCCATGGCAGCAGCAACGGTCGCTCGCAGACACCTTTGGCTGAACCACTGGGAAGTGGATGTTTCGTCGTGGGCAAATTTGGCTTCTGTTCCTTCTTTGGGCACAAAGCTGTTTGGTGAAGCAGCACTGAAGGATGTTCTGGTGGAGACAAGGGATAAGAAAAAGATGATGCCATTCCAAAGGCGGGAAGACAGGCGTTCATTCTGACGTTCTTTCTCTTGGCCTCATTTGTTCCATTCCTTTCGTGGCTCCAGGAGCACAGGTCGAGCTAGAGACTTCAGAACTGGTCGTCCCTTTTGGAACAGATCTCGCTTCCAGCGACGCTCTCAGCAACCTGCTTCCAGAGGTGCTTACGGTCAAGGAAGACAGGCGCCAGAACCAAAGACTCTTCTGACTCAATTCAGATTCCGCCAGTAGGGGGAAGACTCGGTCAGTTCTCCCACCGTTGGCAAGAGACCACTCAGGACTACTGGGTACTCAAAACAGTAAAAGACAGTTACAAGATAGAGCTGTCGGAGTATCCGCCTGTCAGGTTCCTTTCTTCGCCAGTCTCCACCTCTGTAGTAAAGCAGCAAGCAGTATCCAACGAGATATCTCATTTACTAAACATTTCTGCAATAGAGGAAGTTCCTTCCGTCTAGTGTTTCACAAGGCTTTACTCAGTCTTCTTCTTGGTGGGGAAGAAAGACGGAACATGGCGTGCAGTACTCGACCTCAGATTTCTCAAGCGATTCATGATCCAGCGGAGGTTCAGGATGGAGACCATAACATCCATCAAAGAGGCTCTGCAACATCAGGATTTTCTAGCATCAATAGACTCGAGGAAAGCATACCTTCATATTCCAATTCTTCCAGCACACCGGCGCCTGCTACGCTTTTCTTACAACGGAGATCATTACCAATTCAAAGCCTTGCCTTTCGGTCTGTCGTCGGCTCCAAGAGTCTTCATCAAGGTAATGGCAGTGTTGGTGGCCAGCCTTCGAATAAGAGGACTACACATATATCCTTACCTGGACGAACTCCTGATCCGCTGAAAGTCTTTTCATCAGGCGCAGAAGGACATCCAGATAACGTTAGCCCATTTAAAAGACCGTGGATTCTTTGTGAACATCATAAAGAGCCACCTAATTCCATCACAGCAGTTCCAGCACCTGGGAGCATGGCTGGACACAGTTCATCAATCTATCTCTGTTTCTCAGGAGAGGGTTTACAAAATCAAGGCAATGGCGACGTTGTTGGCTCGTGCAGCATCCACAGATGTCATGAAGTTGGCAAAATTGTTGGGCATGATGGCCTCTGCCATAGGGATTACTCCTTGGGCCCGTCTGCATTCTCGTCCACTGCAATGGATGTTACTGCGCTACCAGGAGGACATTGCGCATTGCAAGCACCGCTACGTCCAGATTACCCGAAGTGTCAGAACTACTCTGCTTTGGTGGAAATCAGAGATATATCTACGGAAGGGTGTCCCTCTGTACGATCCTCCTCGCTCTCTCATTACCACCGATGCAAGTGTGAAAGTTTGGGGAGCTCACTGTCAGGGCCAGTATATACAGGGCAAGTGGTCGCAGTCAGAGTTGACCAAACACATCAGTTGGCTGGAGCTTCAAGCGACACACCTGGCTCTTCGACACTTTCTACACTCACTCAGGTTTCCAGATGTTTTGATTTGAACCAACAACACTACAACCCAGGCCCACTTGAACAAACAAGGGGGCATATGCTCACTGGCACTACAAAGGGAGTGGGCCCTCAACAGAGAGGTATTCAATTCCCTTCAGGCAAATTTCAGCATAGATCTGTTTGCATCAGAGTTCAATCACCAGAAAAAACGTTTTTACTGTCGTTACCTGTCTCACAAGGCGGAACAAGTGGATGCCCTAGCAGTTCCCTGGCCGAGGGTGTTAGCATGTACATTTCACAAAGAAGGAAAACCAGCCATGAAAGGGTTAACTGACAGTAAAGAGTAAATCAAAACCCTCAGGCGATACAGGTGCAGACCCTAAATCACCTAATGACTAAATGACCGTGATGGGCTATAAAGACAGGAAAAGAAAAGGATGTGTTTTTGGTGTGTGGGGAAGTAAAGAGGAGAAAGACGGACTGTGTAACTTGTGTATTCAATGCTGGAACTGCTGTATGTTATTCTGCTGATAAAAGACTGTATATTTCTACACGTGAGTTGCATTATTCTTGGCAAGGTGCAAAGCAAGGAAGTGACTACGGTCGGGTACGCGGGTCTGCCAGAGCAAACACCAACAGAGGGGCCTACACTTTTCCTTTCCTCCGACACCTCTATTATCCAGAGTTCTCAAGAAAATCCAGTCAGAGAGAGCCAGGGTGGTGTTAGTGGCCCCATACTGGCCACAACGCCCTTGGTTTTCGGACATCATTCAGTTGACCACATCACCACCACTTCATCTTCCACCACATCCAGACCTGCTGCATCAGGGTCCACTGTTGCATTTGGATCCCCAGTGGCTTCAACTAACCGCCTGGAAATTGAATGCTCTCAACTGTTGAATTCTGGTATACCGGCGAAGGCGGTCACAACTATTCTGGCGGCCAGGCGCCCATCAACCCTTGGAAGTTATCAGGCCATGTGGACAGTGTTTTGCTCTTGGTGTAGCAAAAAAGAAGTCGACCCAGTATCGGCTGGGGTCTCTGACGTATTATTATTTCTGCAAGAAGGGCTTCAAAAGGGCATGCGTCCTAACACTTTAAAGAGACAGCTCTCAGCTTTATCATCCGTCTTACAAGTCAGGGACTTCGACTCGATCACGATGCATCCATGGTTGAAGCGTTTCCAACCTGGAGCTTGCATACAGTCCTGGCGGCACTGCAGAAACCTCCATTTGAGCCACTGAATTCCAAACCACTGAGAATAATGTCGCTTAAAACAGCTTTCCTTGTGGCCATAACGTCGGCACACACAGTGTCGGAACTACATGCGCTGTCCATCCAAAAGCACCTATGTACCTTTCATAAGGACAGAGTGGTATTGCGCACTAACCCAACATTCATCCCTAAGGTGAACACGGTGTTTCACAGACCACAGGAGTTAATCTTACCTTCATTCTGTCCTCGACCTTCTCACCCTAAGGAGAAGGCATGGCACTCCTTATATTAGGCGAGCATTAAAGGTGTATATTACCAGGACGGAGTCTTTTAGATGCTCTGACTCACTATTTGTTTCTTTTCATCTAGCCACTATGGGAAAACAAGTGTCTTCCGCAACACTGGCACATTGGATTAAGGCTTGTATTTCACTAGCTTATGAAACACTACGACTACCATCTCCTTTACATATTACAGCACACTCTACTAGGTCTGCTGCTACTTCGGCAGCTTTTTCCACAAATGCTCCATTGACAGATATCTGTCGAGCAGCGACATGGTCCACTCTGAATACTTTTACCAAACACTATAAAACTGATATGTATGCCTCAGCAGAGGCTTCCTTTGGCCACAGGGTTTTACAACAGGTCCTTCTGGCATCTGCTCCACCCTAGGTCTGCAGCTGTAGTACGTCCCGCTTGGAGACCTCTGTCACCCATGAGAGAAGGGAGAGTTTGTCCTTACCGTGAACAGTGTTTATTCATGGATGACAAGAGGTCTCCAAGGCCCACCCGTGCAGATGTTTCATTGGTGGAAGGGGTGAAGTCAAGGGGTGCCATGACTTTTCTGTTTTGTTGACTGTTGGGTCAGTAGACCATGTTACTAATGCTGTTAGTTATTGTCAAGTTTGGTTGTGCTCTTTTTTTACATTTTATGTTTGATGTTAAACTGAGGCTGAATTCCGAAGCTTTACCAGAAATGAACTGAGCCTCAGCAGGAGGGGAGGAGCTTAAACGTCGGTTGAACAGTTTCCTGTCTCTGAGCTCCAGGAGGAGCTCCAGTACCCGCTTGGAGACCTCTTGTCATCCATGAAGAAACACCATTTACGGTAAGAACAAACTGTCCCTTCTCTAACTTTTGGAGAAAAAAATGAAGTGACATCTGAGGTTGTGGCCAGACAGCAGAAATGGAATAGGGAGAATTTTTTCGTCCCTGTCTCATAATATTAGAAACCAAGGATACCTAATAAAATTGATCAGCAGTAGGCCCAGGACTGACCAAAGGAGGCACTCTTTTACACAATGCTTAACTGACCTTTAGAGTTCAAAACAATGTGATCTGGCAACTACCACTCACTTGAAAAATGGACTGCCTTCAAGCTGATCCTGACTTATGGCTACCCTATGAATAGGGATTTCATGGTAAGCGGTATTCCGGGGGTGGGTTCCATTGCCTCCCTCTGAGGCTAGTCCTCCCCAGCTGGCTAGGGCATGCTCAACTTGTCACAGCTGCACAAGCCAGCCCCTTCCTTGTCCACAACTGCCAGCTGGGGGGCAACTGGGCTTCTTGGGACTTAGATAGCTTTTAAAAAAAGATTTTAGACAAATTCCTGGAGGATAAACCAACCAACAACTGTTAGCCGTGTTAGCTGATGTTCAGAGGCATTATCACTCCCTCTGATAGCAAACTCTGCTGCCAAGTGCCAACAGAATTGTAGCCAAAATGGGGCCCCTGAGAGGCAAGAGAGGATATTGACATGTATGAGGGACACCCCAAAATTGCTGAAGTACCACTTTTGCTTTCTGCTCACCTTGCTTTCTTAGGTGTTTCTAATAAAGGCATTTCTCAATCTCTGCCTTGTTGGTCCCTTTCCAGTTTAGCTATGGAGATGAGAATCTGGCTCCTAACACTGCCAACATCCAGATGACCTTCCTGCGCCTCTTGTCTACTGAAGGCTCACAAAACCTCACCTACCACTGCAGGAACAGCATTGCCTACATGGACGAGGCTTCTGGGAACCTTAAGAAAGCTCTCCTGATACAGGGATCTAACGATGTGGAGATTAGAGCGGAGGGCAATAGCAGGTTTACGTATAGTGCCTTGCAGGATGGCTGCACGGTAAGTAAGGTAGAAAAAAGTGGTATTTGAGGGGTTTGCTGGGGCTGCTATGGTGATATGACATTGCTGGATTAAGGGCACAGAACCATGGCTGACGCTAGCAGACTGGGCACTTCCCAAGACTCAGAATGAACCTAGCAGCCCAATGAGATCATGTGAGAAACCAGCCAGACTGAAAGCAGTATTCCAAGCCTGGACGGGACCCAATCATAGTGGATGCATGAAATCTTCTGGTTCACCCTACTGCTGAGGCACTATTGGGAAGTGCACAATAGGGTGAGAATGGCATTAGAGAAAGGTAGTCACAAAATCCTGGAGTCAGCCCTGCAGGATTTTTTTCTGCTCTGACCCTCAAATTACACAGGTACACAGCTGTGACCCAAGATGCACAGGGGCAAGCATTTTCTCTCTCCCTGTCTCCTACACTTGAAATCTGCCATAGTCAGTATATCTCAAAGTAGACAAGATATGGATATTTTCTCTCTCTCTCTCTCTCTCTCTCTCTCTCTCTCTCTCTCTCTCTCTCTCTCTCTCTCTCTCTCTCTCTCACTCACTCACTCACTCACTCACTCTCACTCACTCTCACTCACTCACTCACTCACTCACTCACTCACTCACTCACTCTCTCTCTCTCTCTCTCTCACACACACACACACACACACACACACACACACACACACACACACAGAGAGAGAGAGAGAGAGCGCGAGCGACATTGCCATGTAGCAAGAGAACCACCATTAGACTCTGTGCATTTGTTCTGAGATTTCTACCACTCAGAGGACCATTCTCCTTTCTTGGGCTGATTTTTGTGGGTGGCTATATGCCTGCAGCTGCAGGTTAAGTGGCAGCATGCCCAGTTTTAGCTTCTGCTCACAGCAGATGGATTGGACATGACCCTTTTGTTACAAGGGGGTTACCATCACACACACACGCGCGCCCTGCCATGAGCAGGTGAGTTGTTTAGTACTAACCTTCAAAGTTGTGTAGCAACCCAAGCAGAACAGGACAGAAAAAGTTGATTTCTTAGATAATGTAGATAACTACAGTAAACGTTCCTTTTGCTTTAGCATATTTAGTATCATGGCTAATCCTGCTCTGCCTTCCAGAATTTTTAATTTGCTCCAGTCACCCATTCCCAGCCTGGATTGTAGCACTCAAAATAATGCATTCTTTGGTGTGTGTTTTCCTTCATTCCAGAAACACACTGGCAAATGGGGGAAGACAGTCATTGAATACCGATCTCAGAAGACCTCACGCCTGCCCATTGTTGACATTGCACCTATGGACATTGGTGGAGCCGATCAGGAATTTGGTGTTGATATTGGCCCAGTGTGCTTTTTATAAAAGAAAATAATTAAAAATTACTATTTTTTTAAAAAACCAGTCCATTACCATACAAAACCAACCCAAGGACTTCCCAATCACTTGTAGGACTTTCTGCACTGAACAGTTGAACTAACACCCCCCTTTCCTTCCCCAAATTCCACCCATCCCCACGCTTACATTTTGGACTCTCTCTGTCTATCAGTTTCCGAGGCCACCATCACTTGGGCAGACCACAAAGCAAGTGAAGGAGAAAAAGAAAAAAGGAACAACAAATAATGGTATTATTTATTTATTGTCTTCCTGTAAGACCTTTCTGGGGTCAGGTGGAGGTAGGAAGCTATCTAGCATGCATGAAGGGTCCCTCCTCTCCAAAGTGCTGATGTCCCAAATACAGGTTGTAGCCAGTTCTCCCCCCTCCCATCCCCACCCAACCCTGGGTGTGTAACACAAACAAGATTACTGTGTATAATACTAAAAATGGTGCTATTATTGTAAAACAAGTCTGTATTTTTTAACATCAATTGATTATAAAAACCTTTGTTGGAAAGTTCAAGTTGATCTGATTTTTGTTGTTTTTGTAATTATTTTCGCTTCTGTCCACAGTTTTGAATTCTACCAAGCCTCACCTACACACACACACTCTCTCCTCTGTCCTCCCTGCACCTACAAAATGAAGGAAGTCACAGGGTCAGATCTCAGATTTCCCTGGTTTTTAAGCTACCTCACACTAAAAAACAAAAATTTGTTAGCTCTTGTATGTGATCTCACTGCTACCCACAAAACAGCTGAGGTGCAAGTTGGGGGTATACCACCCTCCTCCTCCTCCTCCCACAGACAAAAATGGTGCTAAGACAGCCTTTGCCAATCTGGTGCCCTCCAGTGGTTTTGGACTTCAGCTCCCATGGCTGGGGCTGATGGAAGCTGTAGACCAAAGCAACATAGCCTTCACTAACCTGGTGCCCTCAAGCTAAGACATTGCTCCTCTCTTCAACTCCCTTGCATGAGAGAGACTTGGTTGATAGAAGTTTCCTCATAAGCATCTCTAAAGTTAAAAAAAGAAAAAAGCAGATGGGACAATATTTTTTATTAACCAGCTTTGGCTCATTGTAAGCATAAGTAAGCTTTTGAGTTACACGGAGCTCTGTCGGTCTAGTGTCTTATCTAATTGCTGCCTTGGGCTCCTACTGGGAGGAAGGGCAGGATATAAATCAAATAATAAATAAATAAAATAACTGGCATTTCCGAGATCAACACAGCAGTTACTATCTTTTTCTAAAGCTGGTCCCATATTGGTGCTTGCTCTCCCCACGCACCCCACTTTTGTTCCGGTTTTTTTATTTTCATTTGTAAATTGAGGGAAAGGAGGATAGAGTTTTGAAATGCAAGGTGAAAAGAAGAGCAGCTTGTTTTCTTTAAAAATTTTGGTATGTCTTATTTTGAATATGTAAGATAGATGAAACAGTCAAGCCAAGGACATCACACACCCTGTATTCTGCCCTGGTCACCCCCAATATGAGCCACATTCTTTCATTTCTGCTCCCTCACCTGCACTCAAGGTAGAATGCTTTTCCTATTCCAAATAAAGACATCTTTGTTGAATTTGGTTTTTGTGTATTAATTTTCACTCTATGATATAATCTTTCTTAAACAATGTTTATGTTCCCTGTACTAACATTTTCAAGAAAAACTGAAAACGCCAGAAATAAAAAAGGGAAAAATAGTTATTTTGTAATTTTGAAACAAAAGGATTCTTCTTCAAAGAGGTGAGAGCCCTATAACATTGGAGGTAGTTTTCATTTACCATATCAACAACAACAATAAAATAAATTTTCCCACCAGGTGTAAAGATTTAAAATAGAAGGGCATGATTCAGCCCAGTTGAAGCACTTTTAAGTTTCATTTATTTCTGTGATACATATTTAAGCCCATGCTTAAAATCGCTTTGATACTGAAAGAACTTTACTTTGAATGGATTGTGCCCTAACTTTATTCAAGGCTGCAATCCTATGCATGCTTACCTGGGAGTAAATCCCAGTGAACCCCAAGGGCCTTACTTCTGAGTAAATGTATAGTATTGCATTGCACATTACTCTGTTGCAGCCTTGCAAATAAGTCCTCAAAGTTAGCCACAGTTCATTTACCAATTTGTTTTAACTGATTCTAATATTGCATTTTTAAAATTGTTGTAACCTGCCCAGGGACCTCATAGCGAAGGGAGGTAAGAAAAATCACAGGAAGAACCCATCTAGCACATGTTAGGAAGCATTTTTAACTTAAAGGGAAAATGGCTTCCTTTGAGACTACAGCTTCCATCATGTCTGACCATTGGCCATGCTTGCTAGGGCTGATGAGAGTTTTGAAAACATCCAAAATATCTGGAGAGTCACTGGTTCCCCTCCTTGACTCTACTCCAATCGGCAGCACTAAGCAATGAAACAAGTCTTCAAAGCAAAGGCATAAGGTTTCTGAAAAAAGCTCAACTTTAAAATCTTTGTAGTTTTAAATATTAGTCAGTACATTCTGTTGAAATCAGATTGTGTTAGAAAACTCAAGATCCTCAACCTTGGCTAAGTGTTTTCTTTCAGAAATCACAACTAGAATCACAAGGAACAATGAACCTCGTGGCTCAGTTTACTTGTAAGTTGACATAAAAACAAACGTGTCATTTATAAAAACTTTTTTTTTGACAAATTCAAAGTTTTTTACAAAATTATTTTCAATAAATATCTAAACATTCAGTTACAAACTTGTCAATAGGAAGCTTATTGCCAATCATTACATCTATAGCCGTTTAGTAGCTCCTAAAACAGACTTAAAAAAAAATAATCTGTTATGGAAAAAACACAACATTCCAATTCAGGACCCTCTGTGTGCTTTGGTCACACAATTCACTTCAATGGCAGTAACAGCTGTGCATGCACAAAGGGAAACGTCACAGTGGAACTATTCCTCCACTGAAATGAATGGCACACTAGAACCCCCAAGTCTGCAAGGCATCAGGATAAATCACAGTCCAGAGGATGCTAAAGCACACTCAAGGCCCCTCTGCTTTAGAAGGATATTGGGTATCAGGGCTAGGACAGTCCTCTGACAGTAATAATGGAGAACTGTTATTACATTAGACATGTACCAACAATATGAATTGGTAAATGGTCACTTCTATTATTATTTTTTAATCTACAGGACTATCTGAAACATGGCCATGTACTTCAGCATGCTTTTCTCTAGATTGCACCTAACAATATTATGAAATGACAAAAAGAAAAGGAAAAAAACCCTACTTTATTTTAGCCAGAAGTTAGTTTATATTTAGTTCCTCAGCACACCATTCTAAGCAATTTCAGTCACCCAATATCCAGGAAAAAAAGTTATTGAAAACAAAGCCCATCATTCACATGCCATGTTAACTCAGTCCTATATAACTGACAAACATTTGCACATCAAGCATATATATATATATATATATACTCTGTGTGGTACCAGAAAAGTCAAGAAAGTCAGTTGCAGTAAGTCTACAGTTTCACGTTACCACTACTAATTTCAAAACACAAGTCCATTGCTCCAATGCAAAGAATCACAAGAGCAGCAGGCGCTATGCTCACATCTGTACAATACCTAACACACACGCTTCTGCCATATTTTGACTACATGTGTTATTAGTTCCATTAGTTTCACAAGAGCTGGAAGGTACCTGTAAGGTCATCCAGCCCAACCCCCAAATGACACAGGAAATACACTGCCACAGCATCCCATATAAAGGCCATCCAGTCTCTTCTTGAAAACCTCTAATGAAAGAGAGTCCACCAACTGTTCCACTGTCAAAACAGTTCATACTATCTGGAAGTTCTTCCTAACGTTTAGCCAAACTGCTTTCTCTTGTAATTTCAACCCATTGGTTTCGGTTCTACCCTCTGGACCAACAGAAAATACATTAGCTTCATTGAAGGGCTCCACACAACAGCCCTTCAAATATTTGAAAATGGCTACAATACTGACTCATTATCCTTTCCACATCAGACTTTGTCTCCAGGCCCCTCATCATCTTTGTCACCCTCTTCTGGATGCATTCCAGTTTCTCAATATCCTTCTTAAACTGTGATAGCCAGAACTGTACTCCAAAATGAGATCTGACCAAAGCAAAACGGTACCGTTACTTCGTGCAATCTGAACATTATACCTCTACTGATACAATCCAGAATTGCCCTTTTAGCTCCCACATCACAGTGCTTAGCTTGTGGCCTACTAAAACCCCTACATCTTTTTCATATGGGACCGCTATTAAGCCAGATGTCACTCATCCTGTATTTGTGCAGCTAATTCTTTCTGCCTAAAACCAGAAGTCTACACTTATCTCTGTTGGAGTTCATTTCGTAGTTTTACCCACTTCTCCATCCTGTCAAGGTCTGCATTGTGTGGAGGTGATCAGTTGTCTGCTGCACAAGGAGACTGTACTCAAGCAGAACAGCAAGCCTGGCTGCCTCAAGGTGAATGCTGGCACTCTCCAACTCCAGTGACACTCCTTATGCTCCTTCATTCCCATTACAGTCCTCCTCCCCATGTACATTTCACTTATTTCACTCTAATATCTTGTGATGCAAGGGACTCCAACATTAAAAAGCATGAGCATTGCCTCTTAAATGTGCATGGGTGGTGCCATAGCTCAGTGGTGGAGCACATGCTTGGCATGCAAAAGGCCCCAGGTTCAAACTCATTAAAAGGATTTCAGGTAGCAGGACATCTTGGAGCCTGAAACCTTGGAGAGTCACCACCAGTCAAAAGTGGACAATGCTGGGAGTATTGATAGCAGAAAGTATAACTACTTATGTTCCATACTGAGATGATCAACAAATGTTTGCCCTGGCCACATTTTACTCCTAATATGACAGCCCACCCCTCAAAGCAGTTATAGGATACCCCAATGCATTCTGTGTGGAGTGGAGAATGCCTTGCAGCAGATGGATGGTGGAACAATTACGATCTCCTTTAAAAAAATAAGAATCAGGGTTATATATCTAGATGGTGTCGGAATGAAAGCTAAGGTAATTACTATTTCCTCTGGTTAGCTTATAGAAGTGTGAATTTTATCTCTGACCATCACCCCGCTCCCCCCAAAAAAACTCTGGTGGACAGTCAGATAGCCAACATACCAGACAGCAAACCTCTATCAGCAAGCCAGCTCAAGATGTACAGTACTGGCAACCTCCAGGTTCAAGATTCAGTTTGCAAAGGTAAAGACTGAGATTCTCCACATCACCATCTAGGCCCAAGCAACTAATAGGGTGCCTTCCCAACATTTTCTGGACTACACCTCCCACCATCCCTGACCATTGGGGGTTGATGGAAGGTGGAATCCAACAACATCTGGAAAGCATCATGTTGGCTACTCCTGATGTAGGCTTTAACAAGAGATTAGACCAAGGACACTTAAATATTGCTTTCACCCAACTCTATTGTCTTATGGAGGCAGATAGGTTCTAACACAGCAAATTGTTTGGCTTTAATTCTTAACCAAAACATTGCTCTGAATATCATTGAAAATGTAGCTGCCTTTTAATTCTATCTGACAAAGAGCTCTGAACAATTGAATTTTGCATACATCTTCACCAAAACAGATTGGTTTGATAAAAAGTATTGCTGTAGTTATAGTGGACACATAATAGCCACTAGGGGGCACTCTGGAGCACCGAATGATTAAGGGACCAGTTCATCAGGCAAGAAGGTGAGAACTTTCACAACCACTAAGCTCGCAAGGAAAGATAATGCTTTTTTGCTCTTTTAAACTGCCTGCTTTTTGCTCATTCGTCTGCCCTCAAGTTCACTGATTCTGGCACAATCATCACTTTCTGACTGTCAGATGGCCATTATAATAACATGAGAAGAACTGTGCGAGTGGCCCATCTAGACTAGCATCCTGTTTTCACAGTTGGCAACGAAATGCCCAAATGGGAAGCCTGGATGGGCTCCAGGTGTAACTAGGCTGTCTTAAACCAGAGGTGGGAAACCTGTGACCCTCCAGATATTACTGGACTCCAGTTCCCATCAGCCCCAGCCAACATGGCCAAGAGTCAGGGATGATGGGAGCTGTAATCCAGCAACATCTGGAGGGTCACACATCTTCAACCTTTTCAGACTTGGGCTCTGCCTTAAGCCACAACATAGGAGCCACTTTAAAAAAAGATGTATTTATTTCCCCCTCTCTTTGTTCATTGTTTACCCTGCAACTCTCTCTCCCCCCCCCCTTTCCCTTTTAAACAGTACCTCCTTGCACCGGGGACTCAGCAGCATCCTAAACACAAAGAGGTCTTGGATATGTAGTGTCCATGGCAAGTGGCATCCATATTAAGTATTCAGTTGCCCCAGCAAAAATACATAGGAACATAGGAAGCTACCCAATACCAAATCAGATCCATTGGTCCATCTAGCTCAGTTTTGTCTACACTGACTGGCAGCAGCTCTCCAGGGTTTCAGGCAGGAGTCTCTCCCAACCCTACCCAGGGATGCTGGGATTGAACTTGAGGCCATGCAAGGCAGATGGTTTACCACTGAGCTATGGCCCTTCCCTGTGTTTTTGGCACTACGGAGGTGGAGACCTCCAGCAAGATCTCCTGCCAATACCTGTCATTGCTACTTGGCAAGTGGGAAAACAAAGGGGAGGCAGGTGGATCGGGGGCTTGCCGGAGGAGTCAAAGGAGGCATTCGGCTCCTGCTCCACATCATTGGGAGTGCCACCAGTGTCTGAGTTTTCGAATGGGGGTCAGGAAAAAAAGAGCTATTTTCATAGATACAATAGTTTGATTTGCTGAGTTCAATTCTGAATTGAGTTGTGGCGGGAGGGGGGAGTTCACACATCATTAGTTCTTGGTCCTGACTCATCAGCTGAAGGTCAATGGTCTACAGGGGCCCACACAGCCACTGTATTTGTGCAAGGTGCAACAAAACATATTTTCTCACCTCATCCCACCTGGCTTAGCTACTCACCTCCTTCAGTCTGAACAGAACTGTCAATTTTGGGTCCCCAGATGCTGTTGAATTACAACTCTCATCATCCCTGACCATTGGGCTAAGGCTGGGGTTGATGGGAAAGTAGTCCAGCAACTTCTGGGGACACAAGGTTAAAGAACATTGAGTTGCAACATGCCAAGCCCCATTTACGTTAAAGGTAGATGGCCTCGTTATTAGGATTTAATATGAAGCAACCTAATAATGGGAAAAATTGCAGACACAGAGATGTACAGAACCACCAAGCAATTCATCCTATAATGATAATAATTGTGAGACACCAAACACGGCTTGCAAGAGTGCAAATTGCCTGAGGTCCCCTGTCTACCTTGTAGTGCTAGAGTCCCTCTTACTACGATGGTACTAACCACTGACCAGCCAGGATCCTTGCTAATCTTCCTACAGTGGCAAAACCCAGGCCACTCCATGGTACCCTACTCGAACAATCTATAGTCACGCAACTTGCACCCCATTCAGGAGGTGGCAGCAGGAACCACATCCTTGCGAGTCCTGCTCTTCCTTCCAAGAGGTGTCTACCAATAAAAGCCCCTATGTGGGGGCTGGTACCCATTGGGACTGGTGGGTTGAAAGGGAGGAAAGCCAACAGTAGGTGGAGCCAGAGCCAATGACGGTCAGGGCCATCTAACTCTAGTTTTGCCTATGTCCTCCTCCTCTCTGCTGAGTTCTACAAGGGCAACACTGAGACTAAGGCGAAGGAAACCAACAGCCAAGGCCACCCTCTGGCCTGGTTGTAGGTCAATAAGGCAGGCATGTGGGGGTGGTGGCTGAGGGCAGACTGAGGTTAGTGGGGCAGTGACCCATTTGCCCTAATGGGCCAGACTCCACTGCCTATATATCCCCTCCCCTCCACCACCTTGGAACCAGGTTTCCATGCCCCACTGCATCAAGAACGCATACTAAGCATGACACCAAACTCACTCTTCCACCACACATCAGACGGAAGGCTTGGGGATCTGCAGGTGGCAGCAGGAGTGCAAGTGAACATGAAATGGGCAAAGCAGTGCCACGCTAAGCCTGATCTTCGCACATCAAGGAAAAACACTCCTTTGCCACATGCAACACCCTTGTCTGGCATGTACAAATGAGCACTCTCTCACACACACACCCTTGGGGGATACATAGAAAGATCTTGGCTTGTGGCCTGTTCAATTCTTGCTTTTTTTTCCCTGTAGAGATGGCCCCTTAAGGAGAAATGGTCTATGGACCACAGGGCGCAGTGGAACTGAGGCACGGGTTGATATCCAGTCTCATCAAAGGATGGCTGGGCTGGTTTCCTCAAGTGTCTGCCCCCTACATCTTCTTCTCAGTCTGCAGCATGGTACTGTTGGCCCTCTCTGGAGCCTCCCCCCAAGGGCGGGGCTGAAGATGAGCAGCGTTCTCAGGCAAAGGCGGATGATAGCGATACCGGTAGCCATAGGAACGGAGGTGGTAGGTCAGATACTCCAGGGTGTACATCCCCTCTGAGCTCACATAGTGGAAGGAGATGGCCAGGTCAGAGCAGCATTGAGGACCCTATCAAGGAATAGAGGAAGACCAGGGTTAACTGCAGAACCCACAGCGTACAAGGAAGGCCAGCCCCTTTGCTCTGCCTTGCTAGGGAAATAATGGTCCTTTTTTCAAGAAACAGAAGTGACAAATATAGGGAAAGGCAGAAACTGCAGAGAAAACTGTGGTGCAATGGAGGACCCATCCAGACCAGCCACACTGGCCTAGCTATTAAGGCAGGGCAGCTTACAAAATTAGTACAAAGACTTGTGATGCAATCAGATAAAGCAGTAGTTCCCAAACTTTTTCCCCATGGACCACTTGAACATTGATTGTTTGTTTATTATTTGATTTAGATCCCATCCTTCCTCCCAGCAGGAGCACTGTTGATGGTCTTGGTGGACCACCTAATGATTTTTCTGTCTGTTGTAGCAATTGTAATGCATCATGCAAGATTCTTATATTTTATTTCATTGTATTACAATCTGCATTCCACAATTGTAATATAATAAAATAAAAGACGGAATACAAATATTTAAAATCAGTATGAATATTTAATGCGGCCATGCTACGGACCACCTGAATGAAGCTCACAGTGGTCCATGGATCACAGTTTGGAAATCCCTGGGCAGAGCATCAGCAAGAAAAGAGATGGGGAAAGTATTGCCAGAACAGATGTTATGAACGAAAGAACTGCAAAAGCTGACAGGAGGGAGAAAAGATTTTAGAGTTGTACTGACTTCATTCTGGGGCTCTGCATGTAGTTGTGGTGCTGAATCAGGTAGGCTGGCTGAGAATTGCCAAAACAAGGTTAAGAGAAGGCAGGAATGGGCATGGGGCAGGATGAGTGGGTGGGTGGGTGACCGGGAAAAGGGCAGGGAATGCCTAAAATCCTCTGGCTTCTAAAAGGTCTCTGGACATTGCCACCAATTTTCCAGGCCTATCTTTTGAAGTCTGTAAACGTGGCAAGACTGTGCAGGAGTACTGGGGAGGAATTCAGCTTCCTGAGACCCTCAGCTTTTATTTTAAAAGAGCAAGTTTCTAGCTCGCATGGTTATGAGTATACACCTGAAAGCATGAGGGCTGAAATTTCAGAAGCCAGGAGGGGTGGCTGTGTAATGGCTGGAGACAGAGATTCAGTCCCTCATACATAGCTCTTTTTGCCCATCCCCAGGAGCAGTAAAAACAAAATGACCTACAATAGTGAAATGACAGAATAAACTATGCAAGCTAAACAACATTAATTGGCATTATTCATACAGGTTGCAAACATGTCTCTTGTACCAGAATTCCAACATAAGAGAATCCAGCAAGGGGCACAGAACCTAAATGGGAACAGCTATATCCTCCTCCGCTCACCCACTGGCTGCTGAAATCTGTTGCCGAGGTGCTCAGCCTCACTGGTCTTTTGAGTATCTCTCTGAACACCTTGACCAGTTATTTTCATTTTCTAGCTGGTATTTGCTGACCTTGGATTTATATTGGCTAATGAGATTTCCTTGTTAGGCATGCAACCCAGAGTGAGAACAGACACACAAATGCCTTCTTCCTCATATACCTTTTGACCTAATCAAACATTTCAAGAGAACCCCCTAAATTTGGTCCTCTTAAAAGCACAGCTGCAGTAAAGAACCACCTTTAAATCACCCTGCAGATGGTCAACCCCTTAAAAGCTTAAGGGAACCCACCCCTGGAGGGATATGCAGGGACTCAGGTCTCCCCAGCAACACTGCACTCGTGGTGACTTTTACTTAACTCAGCAAAACCCCTGTCACATAGGAAAAATACCCCTCAGAGTACAGTTTGCCCTAAAACAGGGGTGGGGGGATGTGGTGCCCTCCCAATGTTGCTGGACTCCCACCAACCCTGTCCACATTGGCTGGGATAGATGGGAGTTGGGATTCCACCGACATTTGGAAGGCCACAGGTTCCCCATCCCTGCCCTAAAAAAAAGGTTCCCTAGTTAGGTCTGCGGTCAGTCTTGGGTGGTCTCTTGGAGGGCCCTTTTCTCAGTTCCAGGAGGTGCCATACTTCATGAGACCCTCAGGCAGCTCCAACCCCCTTTCCCCCCAATAAGCTCAGCTCCCTCTCTTCCCTGCTTCCTCATTCTCCTTTCCGTTCGCCGTCTTAGTTGCTTTGACTTCAGGTCAGCCGGGGATCCCAAGGAAGGTACCGCGATGTGCTTCCCCTTCCTCCCCTCCTGTGATGTCCTTATATGTTAAAAACTGTAAATATGGTAAGTGCGGGTTTATATAGGGATATATGGTAAGTGACTGAGTGACAGGGGGGAGCACATGGGCTGGAATGCTGGAGAATGGTGTATGATGAATCATTGGCTGAGCATTTGAGTGGCTGAAGGTATAAATGAGAGGACGACAGTTGGTGCAGGGTTCTTTTTGGTGTGGGAGTTGAGAGGAGAGTGATTGGAAAGGAGTTGAAGTGGGAGGCAGTTGGGATTGAGTTGACAGAGTTCTGAGGGAGGTTTGGATTCTATTAGGCTGATATTTGGACAGAATATATATAACTGGAAACATAAGAGTGACACTATATGAAACCATATGCTTGTTAAACATTCCTAAAGTAATCTTGTTATTTCCTAGTGTTATCAAATAAATACTTTTATTGGTTTACCAAAAGCCTGATCCTTGGCTGGGGATTTACAGACCAGAAGGGAGGGCAGGGTAATTACCAAGGCTGAAGGGAAACTGTATCTAATGGTGGCAGCGGTGAAGGAAGAAATTGTAACATTGTCAAGTATCCAGAGCAACCCAGGATTGTATGCTTTATAGACAAAGATACAAGGGGGTTGTGGACAGCAAGGGCACCCAGACACAAAGTAACAAGCCATAGGGAGACTAAGGCGAAGTCTCTAGTAGTATTGTTTACAGGGAGTGGCTGGTGGTGCTGCCTAGCAGTGGGATCTTGAGAGATCTGTGCTAGAGCAGAGTGAGAAAAAATAAAAACGACGATCCTGACTGGTGGTGTCCTGAGGTGGTGCCTAGTGAAAGGTGGTAGCCACAAGCAGGTGGGAACCTGACAGGTGGAGCCAAAGGTGGGATCGTCACACCTCCTCCCCATCTCACCTGAGAAAAGCTCACACTACCACAGGCCTCAGGGACCTGCAGGGCTCAGTAAGCCTCAGCTCCCCACCACAGCCAACCAGCAGATGACGTCTGGACCAGGCCCTTGCCGCCTCTTCTTCCTCTCGGCCTAGGAGAGGCAACATCAGTGCTTCTCTTTCCTTCCAACGCTGCTCTCTTTTCCTTCTTGTTGTTTCTAACTCCAGGCATACTTCTGCTGCCGCTAGGCAGTCCTTCCGCCAATCAGGCCTCACACATTCACCTGGAGCCTCACTCCCCACCCCTTTCTCTTGATTTTTGGTAGCGGCTCAGCCTGCCCCAACTGTAATCGAGCTACAGATTTGGATGCAGTTTGCTTTTAGTTACTGTAAACTGCCCAGAGAGCTTCGGCTATGGGGCAGTATACAAATACAATAAACAAACTGATCCTTCCCTCCCCCCTCTTCGCCAATTCTGTAGCAGAACATTCCTGTTGTGTGACAAAACTATTCATCTTTAATTCTAAGCTGCAGTCTTGCTAGTGGAGTACTAATTCCCCAACGGGCAAATCCCCCTGCACCACACACTGGGACTCAGAGGCATCGATGGAGGACAATGCATGCCTGTGCGCGCAGTGTGCAACTGAGGGCAGAGGGTAACACCAAGCCCTTCTGCTGAACCAAGCCCGATGCTCCGATGGGCTGCTTTTTCTCCTCCTCCTCCTTCCTTTCATGCCCCTCAGCAGCCAGAACTGTTTCTTGTGCTGTCATGCCATCTGTCTATGTTACAAGAGACCTTCATCCCATTACGAGCTAAAGCAGCAGGCCCTGGATTCAGGCAAATGGGCATAATCTGCATCAAATCCAGCTTCTGATAATGCGAGGGGGAGGAGGAAGTCGTCGGTAGATGGTTTCCTGGAAATGGGTGGCGACCCAAAACTCACTAACAGTCATTCCCTTTACAGGAATTCCAAATAATCTGAAGTGTCAGGCATTCTCTAAGGCAGGGGTGGGGAACCTGCAGCCCTCTAGAGGTCATGGGACTCCGGCTCCCCTCACCCTCAGCCAGCATGGCCCACTGTCAGGGATGAGGGGTGTTTTGAGTCCATCATCCCTGACCATCAGCCATGCTGGCTGCACGATGCAAAGGGAATGGGATCAGGGCTGGGTGTACACTGCCGCACAAAGAAAAATCTATCATAATTCTACCCAAGAGAAACCAACATTTGGCAAGCAGAACAAATTATTCAAATAAATGTGTATATAATTGCTTATGTTGCACAAGGTACAGTAAGCGCCAGCTTTTTGAAGAATCTGGATGTGTTTGACAATGGATAGGGGGATTTTATTTTATTACTTGTTCATTTATTACATCAGGGCTGGGGAACCTATGGCCTTCCAGATGCTGATGGATTCCATCTCACCTCACCCCTGGCCTTTGGCTGGACTGGCTAGGGATGAAGGGGAAAAATTAGGTCATAAAGCCAGTCTGTTGCTCTGTTCCAGGATAGAATTTTATGGGGGTGGGGGGAATAAATTCCATGTTTGAGAGCATTAGGAAAGGAACTGAAAATCAAACTGCCAGTATTCTGATGCCTTCATACAGATCTACAGTGCAATCACACTGGAGTACTGTATCGAGCTCCAGTAATCGCAACTCAAAAAGGATATTGCAGAGAGAGAAAAGGTGTATAAAGGGTTAACCAAATCATCAGGGGGCTGAAGAAACTTCTCTACAAAGAAAGGTTCCAATGTTAGGGGCTATTTCATTTAGGAAAAAGGTGAGTAGGGGGGACATGATCGAGATTTTTTAAAAAATACACATGGTGTGGAGAAAGTAGACAGGAGAAAAGTACTGACAGAAATGAAGAATGTAGAAGAGTCCTGCTGGATCAAGCCAGTAGCCCATCGTCCAGCATCCTGTTCCCGTTGCGGCCAACCAAATGCCTATGGGGAAGCCCGCAACCTGAGCGCAACAGCACTCTCCCCACTTGTGCTTCTGCATCCCAGGAATCACAACGCCTCTGACAGTTCACTCCCTACTTTCAACCTGGACTGTTTTAAAAATCTCTCCAGTGAATCCCCTCAGAATGGAAGGATTCATTCCAAGTTCTTCTTTAACAAAATAATGACGGTGGTAATGATGATCTAGTAACCCTAACAGAAAGTAGCTCATGAATGAGGAAGAAAATCCCCTGAAGAAAAATTCACACTCACCTCCTTGCTCCTACCTGCGCCAAAAAGCGCAAGGGAAAGGCCACAAGAAAAAGCAACCAGGAGTCATCTAGGAGGAAATGTTCCCCTGAAAGAGAGCAATCCTGTTGGCTCTCTTCCAAAGCAGCTCACAGTGAAAGTCTCGTTAATCTTATGACTAAATCCTCTCGGCTTGTTCAATTTCAGCTCCACTTGTCAGGCCAACTATATCTCGGGCAACTTTACCTCCCATATTTCTAACCCCAGATCCCCCTCCTTCCTCAGTCAGGAGTACCCATGAGCCTCCCCATTTCCACCCCTCATATATGCTCTATGGGTTGTGAGCCTCTCCTAAAAAAGGGGGAGGGAAGAGGCCTTGTTTGCTCATTCCCTTGCTAGCCTTCAGCATAAAGCAGGGCAAGGTGGCTAATGCTATTAACTCTATCAGCTTATCCGCAGGGGTGCCACCAGTTGCTGCCACCACGGAGAAAGTGCCAACTGATGCCTGTTAAAGGTGGAAAAACACAAGCCAGGATAGGAAGAAAACCAAGTCTCCTGCCTCTGAAGATGTGAGCCTCAACTGCTGCGTAAACTCAACATATCACCAGCAGCTAGAGTCACAGGGAAATGCACTGGGAATGGTTAGAGCACATCTCTTGCCTGCATCAGAAAACCACATTAATCTGGTACCTTCCGATATGTCCCCAGTGGAAGCAGGGACACGATCCCTATCCCAAACAAAGCCTCCACCCCACCCCCTTCCACCATTCCATTTTGCTGAAGGTGCTTCTCCAGTTGTGTCAAGAGCAGGAGTAAATCAGAAGAGGTTTCCCATTAGATCAAAGCAGGGCAATCTGCCAACCATTAGTTGCCATGCCCTCTGCCCCACCAGGGCCAACGGGCACCAGCCGCCACTGACTTATGTACTCGGCAAAAGCAATTCCTGCACGGATACATACACACAAGCAGGATGTTTGTGCTTCAGGTTAAACTGGGGTGAGGCAAGATAAATTGCCCTTTTAAAAAATCTTATCGGCTATTCATAGTGAACTCTGCCAGCTGCAATGTATGAAGTAGTAGGTTGGGCCTTCGTTGTATGTCACTTTGGGCAACAATCCTATGCACACTTACCTGGGAATAAGACCCACTGACATCAACAGGACATAAGCTCAGAATAGGAGCTCAGGTTGCTAGTGTGCCTGGATGAGAGTTTATGCGCATGTCAACTGGAGTTGAGGGGCATTCGCTGTCTGCTTGGAAAGCTAACTTCAAGAGCAGGGAGGGGGGAACCTGCACCCTCCAGATGTTGCTCCACAGGGTCGCTGTGGTCTATAGGAGTACTTTCTCTCTCACCAGGCATCCTGTCCAGATGGCGACTGGTCTAGAGTGCCTCCACCTTGTGCTGGGCCAAGGAGACAGACTGGGAATCCTGTTGGTGTACTGCCCACCTTGCTGCCCAACAGCTTCCCTAGCTGAGCTGACAGAGATAGTCTCGGAGGTGTTGTTGAGGTCCCCCAAACTTGTGGTGTTGGGGGATATCAACATTCATGCCGAGACTGTCTTATCTGGGGCGGCTCATGACTTCATGGCCTCTATGACAACCATGGGGCTGTCTCAATTTGTTACTGGCCCAACGCATGTGTCGGGTCACACTCTTGATTTGATCTTCGCCACTGGTCATGGAGATGGTGATCTGGAGGTGGGGTGTTTTTCATCTACTCCATTGTCATGGACATTGTCATGAATGTTGGAAGATTCAGGACAGACAAAAGGAAGTACTTCTTTACTCAGCGCATATGGAATTTGCTCCCACAAGATGCAGTAATGGCCACCAGCTTGGACGGCTTTAAAAGAAGATTAGACAAATTCATGGAGGACAGGGCTATCAATGGCTACTAGCCATGATGGCTGTGCTCTGCCACCCTAGTCAGAGGCATTATGCTTCTGAAAACCAGTTGCCGGAAGCCTCAGGAGGGGAGAGTGTTCTTGCACTCGGGTCCTGCTTGCGGGCTTCCCCCAGGCACCTGGTTGGCCACTGTGAGAACAGGATGCTGGACTAGATGGGCCACTGGCCTGATCCAGCAGGCTCTTCTTATGTTCTTATGTCATGGACAGATCACCGCCTGCTGAGTTTTAGACTTACGATGACTCTTTCCCTCTGCAAGGGTGGGGGACCTATTAAGTTGGTCTGCTCCCGGAGGCTTATGGATCCTATTGGTTTTCAGAGGGCTCTGGGAGTTTTTCCAGCTGATAGTACTGGTGCTCCTGTCGAGGCCTTGGTCGAACTGTGGAATACGGAGATGGCCCGGGCTATTGACACGATCGCTCCCGCGCGCCCTCTTCGATGCAGAGCTCATACAGCTCCGTGGTATACCCCGGAACTGAGAGTGATGAAGCAAGAGAGAAGGAGGCTGGAGTGCAGATGGAGACGAACTCCAGACGGATGCAATTATGCTTTGGTAAGTGCCTCCACTAAGTCGTATATAAAAGCGGTAAGGGCGGCGAAGAAGTCTCATTTCGCTGCCTCTATCAGGACATCTCTCTGCCGCCCTGCAGAGCTTTTTAGGGTTGTACAAGGACTCTTACATTCTGGTCCTCGAGATACCATTGAAACATCCGAAGCTCGCTGTAACGACATCGCAGGGCACTTCCAAAATAAAATCGCATGCATCCGTAGGGACCTAGACTCTGATGTTATGACAGATGAATCCATTGAAGTGTCCAGAACACGGTCTTGTCTTTCATTATTGGATGAGTTTCAGTTGGTGCAGCTTGAGGAAGTGGACAAGGTGCTTGGAATGGTGCGGGCGACCACGTCTGCTCTAGATCCTTGTCCATCTTGGCTAGTGAAGGCTAGCAGGACTGGTACCACCGGCTGGGCCAAGGAAGTGATAAATGCCTCCTTGAGTGAGGGAGTAGTCCCTAGTGGCCTCAAGGAGGCATTAGTGAGACCTTTTCTAAAGAAACCTTCCTTAGACCCAGATAACTTGAACAATTATAGACCGGTGCCGAATGTCCCCTTTTTGGGCAAGGTTCTAGAGCGGGTGGTCGCCGGTCAGTTCCAGGTGCTCTTGGATGAGACCGATTATCTGGATCCGTTTCAATCCGGTTTTAGGCCTGGTTTTGGCACTGAAACAGCCTTGGTCGCCCTGTACGATGACCTCTGTCGGGAGAGGGACAGAGGGAGTGTGACTCTGTTGATTCTCCTTGATCTCTCAGCGGCGTTTGATACCATCGACCATGGTATCCTTCTGGGGAGACTCGCAGAGTTGGGAGTTGGAGGCACTGCTTGGCAGTGGTTCCGCTCCTACTTGGCAGATCGTCGCCAGAAGGTAGTACTTGGGGAACATTGCTCGACACCTTGGACTCTCCATTGTGGAGTCCCTCAGGGGTCGGTTTTGTCCCCCATGCTTTTTAACATCTACATGCAGCCTCTGGGTGCCGTCATCAGGAGTTTTGGAGTGCGTTGCCACCAGTACGCTGATGACACGCAGCTCTATTTCTCCTTTTCATCTTCTACAGGTGAGTCTGTGGATGTGCTGAATCACTGCCTGACCGCGATAATGGACTGGATGAGAGCTAATAAACTGAGACTCAATCCAGACAAGACTGAGACACTGTTGGTGAATGCCTTCCCTGCCCAGATGGTGGATGTTTACCCTGTTCTAGATGGGGTTACACTCCCCTTGAAGGAACAGGTTCGTAGTCTCGGGGTTCTTTTCGATCCTTCCTTGTCTCTTGAGGCACAAGTGGCCTCGGTGGCAAGGAATGCGTTCTACCACCTTCGGTTGGTAGCCCAGCTACGCCCCTATTTGGACAGGGATGACCTCGCCTCAGTTGTTCATGCTCTGGTAACTTCTAGGTTGGATTACTGTAATGCGCTCTACGTAGGGTGCCCTTGAAGACAGTTCGGAAGCTTCAGCTAATGCAAAATGCAGCAGCCAGACTGCTGACGAGGACCAGCCGGTCAGCGCATATAACACCTGTTCTGGCCCGTTTGCACTGGCTACCCATTTGTTTCCGAGCCAGATTCAAGGTGCTGGTTTTGACCTATAAAGCCTTACACGGCATGGGACCGCAATATCTTGTGGAACGCCTCTCCCGCTATGAACCGACCCGGTCACTTCGCTCAGCATCTAAGGCCCTCCTCCGGGTACCAACCCATCGGGAAACCCGGAGGACAGTTACTCGATCTAGGGCCTTTTCTGTAGTGGCCCCCGAACTGTGGAACAGCCTCCCCGAAGAAGTACGCCTGGCGCCGACGCTTCTATCTTTTTGGCGCCAGGTTAAGACCTGGCTATGCTCCCAGGCATTTTAAGCGTTTAATGTTATAACTTTAAATCTTTTATTTTTTTGTTTGCTGCTTATGTTTACTGTTGGTAGTTGATTTTATTGTGATATTCTGTATTTTAACCTTTTTGTACACCGCCCAGAGAGCCACTCGCTATGGGTGGTTTATAAATGAAACAAACAAATAAATAAATAAATAAATTCAGCCCCAGTCAGCATGGCCAATGGTTTCAGACTCAGAAGGGTTGGAAGAATGCCGGCTCTAGCACATTAATAATGTTTTTGAAAGGGCACACCATCCCTTCCCTCTCAAAAAAAAGGCAAAAGAGGGACATTGCTGGTAAATCAATGAGTATCAGTACAGTGGGGCTGTGCCTGGAAAACATGATGGATCATTAGTGTGTTATATGGCATATGGAACATATACAACAATAGCTGGGCCAGACAAATTGGGTGATGACTCAGCTATGAACCTCACATCTGGAAGCCATGAGACCATACAGGCAGCAATGAGGAACCTGTAGCCCTCTGGATGGTGTTGGACTCCAGCTCCCACCAGCCCCAGGCAGCACAGCCAACATCCAGGGATGATGGGACTTGCAGTCCAACAACATCTGTAGGGCAACAAGTACCAGAAGCCCTGCTGGACAGCTTTGATCAGCAACTCACTCTTAACGGTGGGCATATGTTGAAGTGAGCAAGGCATCTCTTCCCCACCAACTTACTCCTGAGTCAGACACAGGCAAAAGGCTAACGTCCTCTTCCACTATCCTGCCCTCCCTCCTATGGTCATGATAACTAGCAAGAAGGCTCTATTCATGTTGTATGGCAGGAATAAGGAACTTGTGGTCCTCTAGATGTTGCTGGAACTCCCAATTCCATCAGCCCCAACCAGCATGGCTAATGGTCAGGGATGATGGGAGCTGTAGTCCAGGAAGATCTAGAGAGCCAGAGGTTCCTCACCCCTGTTGCACTGGCAGTGTGGGAACCACTTAGCTCCTACCCACACTGTGGCAGAAACAGGAAAAACTCCTAGGCAATGTGGGCCATGGTGGCACGGGAATGAGTTTCAGTGGTGCTCCACCCACACGGCTGTCAGTTACCTTCACTGTGCAGGAAATGGGAGCTGAGCTGTGAAAAGAGAAATGGGGGTGCCATTAGAGTCCTTTCTTTTATTCACGCTATGGCTGTTCATTACTCTTTGTCTGTGACTGAGCACATGCAAAAGGGGAGGACTCAGCTGCTGTGCGCACTGAGGTTAAGGAGTTTAAAGAGCAGCTCACACGACAGAAAGCAGCTATGATGCTGGAGATGGGGAGGCTGCGCTTGGGATCAAAGGTTATGTTGGAAGGCCCATTGCTCAGTGGCAGGCCACTGACCTTGCATACAAAAGGTGCCAGGTTCAACCCCAAGCATCACCAGATAGGGCTGGGAAAGAAGATGCCTTCCTGAAACCCTGGCGAGCCGCTCCACCTCCATCCCTATCCCCCAATGGGATATGCTCACATACCTCCACAATAGGGTAATAGCAGTAGTTCCAGTACCAGAAGCTTTTCGAGAACTTCTCCGTCAGGTGAGATTCTGGCACAAAAGGATGGAAAGTCTCTCTCCCTTCCGTGTCCCGGGAGTCCCCAGCCTCCACACCCATCTTCTCCATGCATTGGCCCAAAGCAAGGTCCTCCACTGAGGTTGTGTGGCTGCACACCTTGGAATCAAAGCCAGCCACAAAGCGCCGCAGGGCCTCTTTGCTGAGGACGTAGCCGGCACCCCCACTCATGTAGCCTTGCTTGGCAAAGGGCCGGAAGCGCTTCCCAAAATAGATGGGCCTCTCAGGGGTGTAGTTGGAGAGAAGCCACCGGAGGTTGTCCACTACCACAAAGGTGTCGTCATCGGCCTTGAGGAACCAATCCGCCTGTGTGAAGTGGTGCTGGTGCACATACTGGAAAGCCCGGATGGTTTTCCAGTAGAGCTGGTCCCGGCCTTCCTTGGTTTCCAACCCGACTGTGGGGAACTTGTCATCTTGCACCGAGCTCATGAAGAGGACCACGTTGCAGTGGCGAGACCAGGTGGCCTTGACGTGGCGAGCCTTTGTCTCCAAGTTACTGGGGCCTGTCATCACCCAGCACAGGATCCGCACCTTGTTGTACAGCTCATCTGCCATCCTGCTCTCTTCGCCTGAGGAAGAGGTGGCCACAGGGTTACTATTTACCACCACAGACCCCTCCAGCTATAGGACTTATACCACACATTTTATTGCAAACTTAACATGCTCCTTAGCAATTGGTTTTCAGCTATTGCATCAGCACACAGACCTGCAAAACTAACCTTTCCAAACAGCAAATGCCAATCCAATCCTCAGCCTAGGGACATCCTAATTCCATGACCAAAATATATTATACAAAGTATATCTGAATTGCCCCTGATGATCAGGACCGGCAGAACTAGAAACACAGTATAGTGGAGTTGGTGGTGACTTCCTCCATTTTGCTTCTGCCTCAAACTGTCAATGTGTTGCTGAATAAACAAGACAACATGCAAACATTTGATTCCCCCTACCCAGTCTGAGGTGGTACAGTTACGCACCTGCTACTCTGGAAGAGAGAGGTTGCACTTACAGCTGACAACAGGCTGACTGCATATAGTGGCGAGAGAGTGGCCAAATGCAAAAGAGGAGAAGACTTCCTGCACTCTTCATAATTGTGTAGAAGAGAGGATTTCTGCAGGTATAGCCTGTCATTCCCTCTGAAATCCCCTCTCCTGCACAGTGATTTAAAGGTTCAAGAACCTCGCTCTGTTTTGCATCTGGCCACCCTACAGAGTCCACTGAATCTATACAACACAATGCGGGAGGAGCCCAAGGGTCATCTAGGTTAGCTTCATTCTCCCAGCCCTGCATTTATCCACTGACCTAAGCAGAACCATACATACTATGTATCAATGGCTACTACCCATGATGGTTATATTCTACTTCCACTGTCGGAGGCAGTATGAATACCAGTTGCTGGGAGTCACCAGTGGGGACAGCAGCAGCTGCACTCAGGACCTGCCAGCTTATGGGCTTCCCTTGGGCATTTGGCTGGCCACTGTGAGAACAGGATGCTGGACTAGATGGCCCACTGGCCCGATCCAGCAAGGCTCTTCATAAGTTCTTAAATACAGGCAGTCTAGTAACTCCCATCATCCCAATGGCTAGGGATGATGGGAGTTGTAGTCCCACACCATCTGGAGGGGCACAGGTTTTCCCCCCTCCTGCATTACTGCATCTTGCCTTCCTCTTACCCCCAACCCTTACCTGCCAGGTGTGGGTGTGCCACACTGAAGAGAGCTGATCTATCCACAATCCATTCAGAAGCCTTGAAGTCACGTGGCAGCTGAGTGCCGAGGCGTGGGGGCCCTTCCCACGTCAGATTGCCCACAAGGTAGAAAGTGCTGACAAAGCCGGCGATGAGGCCCAGGTGGAAAGCCAGCAAAGAGCTCTTGGAGCCAAGGAACCCCATGACACCCGGCTGGTCAGGGTGAAGGTCTATGAGAGCAGGGTAAACTTCACATGGCCTACAGTGGAGGGGGAGGCAGAATAAGAGTGAGGGGCTTTGGCTAGAGACATGACAGCTCCACTCCCAGTGACAGCCAGGGACTAAATCACTAAATCTAGTCTTGCAGCTGGATGACCAAAGAAACCACACAGGCTGTGAGCATTTATTTTATTGGCTTCTTCTGTCACATGGTGGTCACAGAAGTCTCCCATCTAAAGGAAGCATCAGAGCCACATCAGCTTAGCTTTAGCAATGATGTAGTAGGACAAGGATGGGGAACCTCTCCAATTCCCCCCTCCGATGTTGTTGGACACCCAGCTCTCATCAGACCCAGCTACTGCAGCCAGTGGCCCATTGGGATGGTGTTGGGAGTTGTAGTCCTGCAACACCTGGAGAGCCAGAGGTTGCCCCACCATGACTGTGGAGTTTGATGCTGCCAGGCCATTAACTGGGCCCAGGGAGCAGAGTCCTAAAGAAGAAGAAAAAGGGCAACTGTCAGAGAATAATTAAGGGCTGCAATCCGACACACACTTACCTAGGAATAAATCCCATTTAATTCAGTGGGACTTACTTCTGTGTGGTTATGCATAGTACTGTACTGCATAAAGCTATAGATACACAATAAATACATATATATTCCTTTTCATTCAAATATGCCGTATTTAATTTTTTAGACACATGTCCTACTATAAGCGTTGCTCCTTCAAAAAGGCCCTGCCGTACACAGAAGAAGAGATATAGCCTTTCTTCCTTGGTAGAGAAATCGTTCCCTGACTGGCTAGGCCTCCTGAAGAGAGAGATCACAGTGACTGCAACCCTATCCTATTTGGTGCTCTGTCATTCAGCCACCTCAATGCCTCAGCCCAATCTCAGGCATCTCGTTCCACTCCCAACCCAATCGCCCTCAAACATCTTTGGGTGAGGCCTCCTCAAGCAGAACACTAAACAGTACACGGGCTCCCCACAGGTAAGGGCAGGGGTTCTGATCATGGCATTTCCACAGCTTCACACAGACACACACGCACGCACACACTGTTTTTTTTTAACTCCCCCAGTTACGCACCCCTCCAGAGATGCTGCTGTAACAAATTGTTCAGTAGGTGGTGGTGGTGGTGGCGGCGGCGGCGGCAGCAGTTTAAAACCCAGCTCAGTCTATTATAAAACAGTTCAAAGTTCAACAAGCCTTTTAAATAGAGACCTTATCCCAGTCTGCATCTGTGTTGAAATTGCTTTTTAATATATTTTTAAACCTTTTAAAAATGTTTTTAAAGCTTTTTACAAAATGTTTTAAAAGATGTTTTGTTTTAATATGTTTTTAATGGTTGTGTTTTAATATATTTTGAAGTCTGTTTTTATGATGTTTTAAAGTGTTTTTAGTGCTTTGTTTGCCACCCTGGGCTCCTACTGGGACAAAGGGTGGGACATAAATCAATCAAACAAACAAATAATAAAGTGACTGCTAATTAATTCCTCAGGCCCACAGGACTTACAGAAGTAATTGCCCAAAGAGTTGGCAAAAGCGGGCCCTCGAGGCAAGAAAAGGCAACTGGTACAATTGAACATTCTTGTACACTGAAGGATAAACATTGGGGGTGGGGACTAGAGCCTTGTGCAGCCTTCACCAACCTGGTGCCCTCCAGACGTTTTGGACTGCACAACTTCCATCAGCCCCAGCCAACACAGCTGTGAAACTGGCAACCAAGAAGAGCAACCTGGGAAAGCAACCTCAGACACAGAATCTAGTTTGCACACCCAGAATCATTCCAAAATGGAACAGGGAATGGGAAGAGGAAACCACAAAGTGGTGGGCAATTGGTTATACACACATTCAGCAAGACGGTAAGGCAGAGGACCATCTCTTCCTCGTTTTTGCAGTGTGAAAATACGGGTCAAATTCCCTCATTTATTTTATACTTTGGTATACCAACCTTCAACTGAACTGTGCCCAGTCAAATACAATGATAACATTGTTACAGTAACATCAAATAGTAAATGCACCCGACGACTCACAACAGTGCAGCTGAATTTAGTTAGAAGGAAACCAGGCCAGTTCTAGCTACACATTTATTGACAGATTATATTGATCAGACACCTCATCAAATCATTACTCTTAGCCTTCAGTCAGGGCCACAGGAGGTCTCCGTGTCCCATTCCCATCCACCTGGAAACTGAGCCTGCTTCCACATCAAACATTTAAAGCAGTATTATACTGCTTGAACAGTCATGGCTTCCCCCAAAGAATCCTGGGAAGTGTAGTTTGTGAAGGGTGCTGAGAGATGTTAGGAAACCCCCATTCCTCTCACAGAACTATAATTCCCAGAGTACCCTGGGAAGAAGGATTGATTGTTAAGCCACCTGGAAAACTATAGCTCTGTGGGAGGAATAGGGGTCTCCTCTCAGCACCCTTCACAAACTACAGATCCCAGCATTTGAGGGAGACACCATGCCTGTTTAAAGTGGTATAATACTGTATAGTGCAGGTGAGGCCTGAATTTATTCTCCACTACTATCCATAGGTTGGTTGCTAGGTGGGCCATGCAAGGATCAAGCCGACTGGCCATTTCCCCCACAGCCAGTACAGGGTTGTTAGTGGAGGGCCCAGTAATGTATTTAAGGGGAACACCCCCCCTTCTATGGGGCAGGAAAATGAGGAGACAACCTTACACCTTTCTAGTATAAAGCCTCATATCTATCCTCAAAACTGCTCCACACACACACACAGATTGCCTTGCCTTATTAATGAGATGGTCTAGAGAAGTCATCACTGGAACTGAGAAGCATCTGGTCAGCCCCAAACATCCTGCAGTGGGGTGTGTGTGTGAATGTTTAATAACAATCTAGGCTTGATCCATATCCCCAAATTGTTTCTCCTCCCCAGCCCCCAGGCATTGAACTGTGACTGAGAGCCAGTGGCATCACCGGAAGAGGTTTCCATAGCAACTGAGGGGACATCTCTCAGCCCAACAGAAATCTGGGCCTGAGTGACAGAGGATGGAGAGGAACCATCTCATCTGCATGCTAAAATAACACTTCGTGAAGACTAATCACTCTTTCACCACCTTTTAGAACCATAATCAGGGCAATAGAAGGAAATATTATTTTCTCTTTCTCTATTCCTTCAAAGCACACAGACTTATGCGTAGAGTAAGAATTGGATTCCATGTTAGCGGCTGCAATTAGAGGCAACAGTCAGTCACTCTAGACAGATTAAGGCTGCAACCATAAACTCACTTTCTCAAGCAGGGGTAGGGAACCGTCCGATATTGCTGGACTACAACTCCCATCATCCCTAACCATGGAGCGTACTGGATGAGGCTGATGGGATATAGGAGTCCCACAATGTCTGGAAGGGCCCCAGGTTCCCACACACACACCCTAGCCCAAGGACCTTTAATCTAACATTCCCCATGGGTACCCCCTGCTGATCTACAGTATCTCACCTTCCTGCAGAAATGCATACCTACAAACCGCATCATGATACTCCATTATTAGAAGGCAAACTTGTGGATATCTTCTGTAGGCCTACCTAGCAATTCACATGGGTCCAACACTACCCAAATCCAAGAGTGGGCTGGAGTACTTTTGTTCAACCTGTCCCCATCACCAATCTCAACTGGATTTAACAAATCACCCTTTATGTATGACCCCTTTGAGTTCTACAGAGAGAGAGAGAGAGAGAGAGAGAGAGATTGAAGCTGCTTTCAAATTTCAAAACCTAAAAAGAGAATAAGCAGCAGAATAAACGGTGCAGTCATTTCTTGGGGCAGATGCAACCCATCACTTGAATTAGCTTTCCAACCTCTCACCAAGCAGTCAGCCTGTGTCAACCTGACAGCAGCAGAATATTGGGCTCTGACACAGGTCTCCCTGCACTGGGGACAGCAAGGGTCAAATGAGATGTGATACTGTTGTGAGTATGGGGGTTGAAATGGATGATCCCTGTGGGTCCCCTTCCATGCTCTGATTTGGAATCCTGTGCCTTGGGGTGAGGGGCTGGCGGTGCTGGAGTTTCTTTTGTTAAGCTAATAGTGTGGCCAGGTAGTTAATGGGCCTATTAGGTACCCAGCAACTGGTGAATGAGCCAGGAAGATCCTTTTGTCATTGAAACTCTTCAGGAGAGCCTTCCCCCCCCCTTTCCTGGCGGCTAGCAGAAGTTTGTGCTTTGAGTGTTTTTAGAATTATCTAGAGAATGGCTGGGACTGGAGGCAGGCAGAGAGACTATCCCTCTGCACCATGGCTTTAGGATGCCTCCTGCAACCCAGATGAAAAAGATGGATATTGGACAGCTGGTGCCTTGAACCCCTCCATCCTAAGCTCAGGTTGGAATGTGTGTAAATAAACCATATGTCATAAAGACACCACAGTCTCCACTGACCTTCTTCCCAAAGGAAACCAAACCCTGAAGGAGCGCAGGGACCCTGGAAATCTCACCGCTCAGAGATTGGGGAGGCACGCAACAATACCATTGACGCATCTAGCAACTACTGTACATTAATGTCTTTTTAAAAAAAGTAAATGGCAAGTGGGAGGGAGCTGATCTGGATACGGGACCATAGCAGGGGAGGTTGTAGGGATTTAGCCCTTTATCCCCCTGCAGGAATCTTGACTGGGGGCCCTGCACCTGTTTGCGCTGGGAAAAAGCTACTCTTGGTACCAGTGGAAGCTTTTCTTCCAATGCAAATACCAGGCATAGGGACTATCCAGATTGTGAGCACAGCATGGGACAAAGAGTTAAAGCCCTCCTATACCCCCATCAGGGCCCCAACCTGGATCAGGCCTCCCAAGCCTGCTATTTGCTAATGTGTGAATTGCATCAGGTCTCGTTTGGCCCCTCTGCCCCTGTCTGGACACATATATCTAACTATCCAGACTATTGCTCCAATAAAGTGGCTGCATCTTCTATTGTTACTGCTGCTGCACATCAAGGATGCAGAAGGAAAAGGTGCACATCACACAGTCCCTCTTAAGATCTGGGGCAATTGCTCAGGACAACCCAAAGTCACCACCATAGGAAGATAGGAAGCTACTTTTTACTGAGTCAGACCAATGGGCCATCTAGTTCAGTACTGACTATGCAAACTGGCAGCAGCTCTCCAGGATTTCAGTCAGAGGACATTCCCAGTCCTACCTGGAGATGCTGTGGATTGAACCTGGGACCTTCTGCATGCAGAGCAAATGCTCTCCTATTGAACTACCAGAGCTGTGGAGTCAGTACACCAAATCTTTGACTCTGACTCCAACTCCTCTATTTTTCTACTGTCTGACTCTGATTCCATCTCCTTCATAAATGTATATTAACTAGTAATAACAAATTTACTGTAGTAAAATGGTAGCACAAGGCATTTCATCACCACCACTTGAATCATCACGCTAGATTGATAGAACATGAAATATATTTATTTGATTAAAATTTCTGAACAAGAAAACTTTCCTAAATTCCTATGAAAGTTTTTATTTTGAAGCTGGAGTCGGTACATTTCTACCGACTCCGACTCCATCCAAAATTGCTTCCGACTCTGACTCCACGACTCCAACTCCACAACCCTGTGAACTACAACCCTTTCACTTCTGAAGGCATGCAGGCCCTGGGATAACAGCATCACATTAGGCTTCAGTGCCAGCAAGTGTGTGTTACACACTTGCATGTGGACACACAGTCAATGTTAAACCCATTCAGATGCCCCTCCTCCGGTTCCCAATTCAGCATTCTAGCACATTACTGGGAATAAAAGACAAATTCTATATGGCTTTAGCTCTTCTGATGTGTTAAAGGAGTTGTTGCAGTGGCATTGTGTTATCCTTTTACTGTATCACTTTTATAATTTTAAAATAGTTTTTTTAACTTCTTGTGCGTGGTGTAGAGAATCTATATTATGCAGCAACTGATAGAAATATAAATAAGCTACGTTTCTTTATGTGATGACCCCTGCATTCACTGTGGAAAGCTGACAATACAGACTGTGAAGCCTGGCACTGCCCCCCATCCACCACCACGGGTTAGCAGAACCAGAAGCACCCTGCCCTCGCCTACTGCAGGGCCCATCATCAGGTGCCCAAAAGCAGCTCATTTAATTTAATTTATTTATTTATAGAATTTATTAGTCACCCATCTGGCTGGCTGTCCAGCCACTCTGGGCAACGTACAACATAGGCATATAATACCTAGACATTGAAAATCTAAAAATAATGAAGATAAAATCTAGCCCACCCCAAAAGCCTGCCTGAAAAGCCAGGTCTCCAAGGCCCGGGGGAAACTCATCATAGAAGGGGCATCCAATCCCCTGTTTGATAGTGCTTTGGGCATGCCCTTACAGAGTTGATGCAAGGAAGAAGCAACTACTGACAGGGAGGGAGACTCAATCAGGGAACATGCACCCCAACAAGCCCACTACCATTGAACAGGCCTGCCAAGTAGATATGGTCAAAGATATCTTTCCCCCCCCCCCGAAGATACCAGGGGATCTGGAAAAGACTAAGGAATCTAGAAAAAAAGACAAGTAGAACCAGCTTTCCAGAATACAGAAATGAAAGGACTGACATGTATCCCTCTCTCCCAGTTGCTATGACCAGAAAAGGTCATAGCGCAACTGCTAGGAAGGTACAGGGTTGCAATGGAGGAGAGAGAGCTAATCCTGATTCTCCTAACTCCCCTAAAAAAAAAAAAGTCTTCTGGAAAGAGGGTGGGAGAGAGAGTCAAGAGAGAAGCCCCCCCCCCAAAGAACAGTGTGAATGGAAGGGGGACGGACTGGAGAGAGTTACAGTGCAGTTCAATTATACATGTCTACTCAGAAATAACCACCACTGAGTTAAATAGGATTCACTTCCAGGTAAACGTGTCTAGATTACAGGTAAGCGTGTCTAGATTACAGCCTTACTCCCTTAGAGCACGATACACAGGAAGCTGTCTGACACCGGGTCAGACCACTGGTCCATCCTTCCGGCTCAGTATTGTCGACACTGACCAGCAACGGAATTCCCCGCCCTAAACTGGAGATGCCGGGGATGGAATCGGTAACCTTTTGCATGCAAACCAGGTGCTCTCTACCCCTGAGCCATGGCTCCGCCGGATCGATTAGAGAAGACGGGGGTGGGTGGAGGGGAGGTGGGACGGAGGGACCGTCAGAGTGCCGAGAGGAGAGGCTGGAAATATGAAAGGGGAAGGGACAGAGAGGAGGTACGAAGAGGAGGAGGCCGTCACAAGGAGGACTGAGTTCATCTCCGATTGGGAGCGACAAGGTTAAGGGCTGTGGGGAAGAAAGGAGACCATGAAGACTCCGGGCGCTGGAGCTCCATGGTTGTCAAGGAGACAATGTACTGGAAAACCTTCCGGATCGGGATGGAGTATACAGGAAATTACTTTACTTTACCTTTTTCAGATGCACCAGTCGGGGGTGGTTGGGAGCAAGCAATATTCCACCCCGGCCATACCCCGGCTATCTGCTTTCTCCACGAAGCTGCTCCACGGACACCGAGATGGAGTAATTCCACCCTAGGCTACTTCAGCCGGCCCGTGAATGTGCCCATTGGCTGGAAGACTGCAAGCCCGCTTCTTATTGGTGTCATTGCTCCTCCCACAGAGACATAAAAACACTGGGATGGGGGAGCGGTACAGAGCAAGCAGAGCGGCTGCAGTTCGTATTTATTGTGTGTAGACTGATAACGCGCTGCCCGGGCTGGGGGCATTGGTCTGGTTAAACTAAAGGCATGCATGCCAACATGGAAACGAGGCTTGAGTCGGGGCTTCTGTAGCTTAATTCAAGGCTAAGTCTCAGGCCTATAATAATAAAGGAGAGAGTTCTTCCGATCATGTGCAAAGCGCTTTCCTGTCCACGCTGATGGGAATCTTGCATGCACCTCTGCCCCCTTTCAGGCTAGTGGCGAATGATTATGGTTGGTTAATTGAAAAATGGTCCTGTTTTACAGGGGAAAAGGTGGGGAAAACCCCAGGGGCTGAAGAAAAGTTTAACGCTGGGGCCCCATGCATTTCAAAGTAATCCTTCTTGGAGGCGGTGGGGGGAGCAATTCTCACCAAGCACATGAACAACCGGTATAGTAGTGGTAAATAAATGGAGCCTTCCCAGTTCTCTGGCCTTTTTCTCTCACTGTTTTACATCACCAGCTATCCAGATGACCACATTCAGTTCTGTGTTGGGCTACTGTCTCTTTGTTATAAGCATCCTTTTATGGATGGCCCGTATGCAAGGGTAGAGAATGTGGTGCCCTCCAGATGCTGTTGGACTACAACTCCCATCAGCCCCTGCAGCATTTCCAGTGGTTGGGGATGATGGGAGATCTAGTATAACATTTACCTGCAGGGCACCATGTTGGCTACCCCTGCCTCATGCACATGCCTGCACCAGCAATTTCTCATAACAGGTGGAGTACAGCCCATACTGGATCCTGTGCCTGGTGGCCACTCCATTTCCAATTTTCTTTGCATGAAGGATAGGCCCACTTCAAGCATTCATAAACTCCATCATGAAAAATGTTTCTGTACAGGAAATAGTGGACAACAAGAGTGTGCATGATGACTCTGGCTGTATGCACCCATGTGCTTTCCTGCACCTCTGCTGGCAGCACACAGTCTGATGTAAATCACATACACAGGGAGAAGGTGTAAAAATGTTGCAAAGAACACACTGTAAATCATGATTTGAGTAAATACTTACAATGGAGGAAACAAAGTTGCCAGTCACTGAAACACAAAAATCAGTTACCTGGTACAGCCAAAATTGGGGGCTTTAGTTGCAGTGCAAGTCCCAGAAAAAGGCAAATATGTTTCATAAGTGTTCAAGCAACACCCTAGGCAAACTCTGGAGACAGGTTACTATGACTGCTGGCTGGGCAGCCATTCATCTATCAGGTATACTACAGAGAGAGAGAGAGAGAGAGAGAGAGAGAGAGAGAGAGAGTAAGTTAGCAGCTTCATACCTGGTATTGCTCATGACTTCTAAGAAAGCCAAAAAATGCCATTTTGAAAGGTACATAGTATGGGTACGTGGGAGCATATGGCTGAGAGATGGCCAGAGATTTCTTGGGTGTTATGGGAAAGTCTTTAGAGCTTGGAGAAAGTGATATTCAATAGGAGGGGTTGTATTACCTTAATAAGTAGAACACATGATTGGCATGCAAGAAGTCTCAGGTCTGATTCCCAGGTAGTGCTGGGAAAGATCCTTCTCGGGGGGTAAAGACATACTGTTGTGCCAGTTTTAGTTCGTCTCCACTAGTGCATTTCTTTTCTGAAAATGGGCACATGATGCTAGTCAAAACCCACCCCTTTTTACTGTAGAACCTGGTGGGATCAGCTTGAGTGAGGTTTTTTTTTAATTGCTTCAAAGAGAATTCACAACTGATTGGCAGATCAATCCATTGCCCCTCCAAGTGTGGTCAATGGAAACAATTTGCTGTAGGCAACTAGTCTGCTCACAGCCCCTAACTCCTGGAGAGCCACTGACAGTGCTGATAACAGTTGTGGAGTGGCAAATTCAGAAGTGCAGGATCCCTTTATTATAGTCATGCCACACCCCTTCTAAGATTATACAATCTTCTAAGATTATACAACAAAATGAGCTCTCAGTCTCTTACTTTATTTGAGTTCTATTGAGTGATGAATGAAGGATGAAGGTATGACTTTTTGAGAAGACACTCTTCTCAGTGGCTAACATGTCCCCCCTTTGTGCTGATTGGCTTGTAGGACACTGGAAACATAGGGACCCTACTCCCCAAAAAGTAAGGGGTCTATGCCCCACTGTGACCCCAGATAACTACACCCCTGGTAGATACTACTGAACTAGATGGACTAAGGGTCTGATTCAGTCTAGTGCAGTGTTCAGAAGTCCACTCTATGTAGTAATTCTAGACCACTTCTCTGCAGTTCCCTGGCTCCCTAAAGAATCTCAGGGTGCCTCCAGACTGTCAGTATTTTGCAGGAGGGATTCAAGCATGTATCAGAAACAGATTTGTGCAATTAAAGTGGGTTAAAACCTAGCACAACAAATCCATTTTTTAAAATAATGTTTTGTAGTTTGGTAAGTGATGGGAAATGATTAACTGGAAGATGAAAAACATCCTGCAAGTAAATCAGGTGGAATGGGGGATGAATGCTCATTATTATATAACTGTCCAGTAAACAAATCAGAATGAATGCTTAACAAAGACTGGTTATGCCATAAGTTGGAATCGACTTGAGGGCATATAACAACAACAACAGTCTAACCCCTACATAAGCTTTGTGCAAACAAATCAGAGTGAATGCTGAACAAACAAGTCATCTGGAGGAGCCCTTACACTTCCTGTGTTCCTATGGCAGACTCCAGCACAACTACACGTTGAGTTAATTTTTATTTTTTAAAAACGTATGCTTAACAGCCACTTCAGTGCCAGACTGCTGATCTGGATCAGGACCTCCACATCAGTTTTCAAAGATGTCATTTGCTCTTTATTTGCTCTTCAGGGCCAAACAGCGGTGGGGGATATTTTTTGTCAGGAAACTGGCACAGGGCTCTGATTTGACAAGGAAGGTATCTTGATACTACATGCCTGAAAATTTGAAACCATCAAATGCATTTTATTGCCTCTTGCTAAGCCCTTAGTTCACATCTGCAAGTATGCATAGTGTGAAAGCAAAGCGCCATAAAACAACATTCCAGCTATTGCAGATATGACCTCAGTTCTTTGTTTTGAAAAAAGTAACAGCTTTATTGCAAGACCTACAAAGCAAGGATTAAGGCTGTGAGCACGCTAATCACCTACAGCAAAGCATTTCCATTAGCCGCGCCTGTAGGGACAACGGATTGATCTACCGATCAGTTGCAAAATCTGTTTGAAGCTGATTTTTTAAAAGATTATTAAAAAGCAGGTTTTACAATAAAAAGGGCAGGGTTTGACAAGCGTCGTGTGCCCCCCCCCATTTTCAGAAAAGAGGTAGAGATGCACTGGAACTGGCAGAACAGTGTGTCTCTACCCTAACTTCACTTTCCTTCTGTTGCACCCTTTATTGTGGATTGTAAAAGTTTCCAGTTTTGGTTCAGTCTTTAGGACCCACAGGCATTTGCTCCAAGAAACAATAAAAGACCTTCTTTCTAGCCTTGAAAGTCTCTGCAGTTAACTCTTTCCTAAGAGTGGTAAGCGGCGGTAACGCAGCCGAAGGAAGGAGGTCCACTCAGGGGTCGAGGTCCACTCAGCCTTCCATCCATCTGTGGTCAGTAAAATGAGTACCCGGCATATGCTGGGGGGTAAAGAAAGGCCGGGGAAGGAACTGGCAATCCCACCCCATATATATGGTCTGCCTAGTAAACGTCGCAAGACGTCACCCTAAGAGTCGGAAACGGCTCGCACTATTAGTGCGGGGACACCTTTACCTTTACCTTTAACCTGACCAGGAAGACAATTTCCATATTGTTTAAAACCAATAACACTAAACACCTAGCAGTTTAGTACTTTTCCAAAGTGCATCTGCACATATTCTTACAACTCCTACTGACTTAAATGATTTATCTAAATACCACAAATATGCTGGAACTTTAGCATCAGGGTCAACCGACAGTAAAGCATTTGGTTTTCCCCACCCCCACCCCTTTCATTGATATACTGCCTTTCCTCCAAGGAGTTGAAGGGACTGTAAATGGTTACCCACCACCAGCACCATTTTGTCCTCTCTCCTGGCAGGTAGCAGTTGGTCTGAGAAAGATGTGACTGCCCAAGATCACTGTGGCTGCTTTCACACATGGGGCTAATAGCACTAGTTTAACGGATTAAACAGTTAGCGCTTCTGTCCCGATTTCTAAAATCCCTTTCACACTGCAGTACCTCTTGCGATAAGGAACAGTACTTTTTCAGCCGATATAGCAGCATTTCACACAACTGTTTTTCACATGGCTTGTTTTTGTCCCTCACCCATGCACACTGTTCCCCACTGTGTAGGAGGTCTAAGATCTTGTCCCATTGCCATGCAAAGCCTCTCCCTTTAGGATCTGACTTTTTAAATTGTTTTAGTTGTATCAAGACGGGTGGGGGGGAATGCTGCTGCTATCTGCGCTGATGCTGGAATACCAGTTCAATGTTCTTCTGGCAACCCCCCCCCACGACTAAAGGTCAGGAACGCACTGCATGCTGGGATGCCTGTCACGTGAGTGGCAGCAGCTAGTGAAAAACTCCTGAGATCTTCCAGATTCCCAGCCTTGCTAACAGATTATTTCTGGTTATAATTTATCACGGAAATTAGCGCCAAACTTCCACTATATTCCACTAGAATTCTGGAGCTAGTATGTGCGTTGTGTGAAATATCAAATATAATGCACAAATTACCAGGTAAGAAATCATCAGAATAATGGAATAAAGTGCAGTGTGAACCTTAGTGAGCTTCATGGCTGACTGGGGATGTGGATCCAGGTCCTAATTCCGCACACTAACCACTACTCCATACTGCAAAAGGCAATCAAACGACAGTGCTCAGTTGGCTGGGTCTATTGCAACATGTGCTTTCATATGCCTGAATTCAGAGATCCCTACTGAAAAGAGTATTCAGTATTAGAGAATTAGTTATGCCTACAGACTAAGGAACTATATTCTGGAAAGCAATGACTCTGGGAGGAAAAGCAAAAAGCAAATATAATATGAAACAAGGACCGCACCCACATATTTGTTAAGTGTGGCAATAAAAATAATCTCAGGTAGTTCAAGTAAGAGAGATAATAGCAATATCACTTCCCCCTCCCCCCCCCAAAACCCTAGGCATTGTAATAATTGTGGGATAGTTCAAAATGAACAGGTGCTCAAGAGCTGGGGCTCCTGCTGGGAGGAAGGGCGGGATATAAATCAAATAATAAAAAAAGGGCTTATACACTGGGAAAGGAGCTTTCTCTCTCATTATTATGAAGTTGCATAACGGTATGGAACTTATTAGTCATGGACAACCTGACTTACCCAAGCAAATTATTTGCTTAAAGACAGAAGCAAACACAAAAATGTTTAGTTTGCTTCAATATCTACTCTTACCTTATCAAGAATTGCAAAATCGTCAATGAAAAACAAAACATTATTGCTGCCACAAATCTCTAAATATCAGTTACTTCATTTCTCAGAAGGAAACGTCTGACATAAAGCTCCAGACTATATGTCACTAAGAAGGAATATAGCAAAGCAGTTTAAGTACACAGAGCAGGTTCTGCAATATTAGAAGTACAGGGACAGGGAAAGTAATACAGCAAAACAGAAAAATAGGATTATTATTAGGAAATCCCCCCTCTAGGATGCACACCTTAACATGGTGAGGGGGTTTGAGAGTGTTGAGGAAGCTAAGAGCAATGCCATCAGGGGTCTAGACCAAGAGGCTAAACTCCCAGCAGGGGCACCCAAGACAGAATGGTCAAAGCTGAGACACCAGACTAAGATGCATCCAAACTCAGAGGAAGGCAATGGTGATCCACCTCTGAATACCTCTTACCAAGAAAACCCTATGAACAGAGTATCCAAAATGCAACACGAGATAGTGCTGGAAGATGAGACCCACAGGTCAGAAGGCACTCACCGAAGAACAAAGGACACAGTAGCGCTGTGACTAATGACACCGCTGGGTCAAAGCCAAAAGGAAGCCCAGAGGCTGATGCACACAGATGCGAAAGAAGAGTCCAGAGTTGTATGACACATACAATAGCAACATGGAATGTGAGAAGCATGAACCAGGGAAAGTTAGAAATTGTCAAGCAAGAAATGGAATGTATCAACATTACAATACTTGGTGTGAGTGAATTAAAATGGACTGGAATGGGACATTTTCAATCAGGCAACTACAAAATATGTTATGCAGGAAATGAGAACTTAAGAAGAAATGGGGTTGCTTTAATAGTGAGAAGTGATGTAGCATAAACAATTAAGAGCTGTAACGCAAGGTCTGAGCGAGTTATATCAATGAGATTGAACGGGAAACCTATTAACATAACCATCATCGACATCTATGCTCCAACAGCAAATGCAGAAGAAGAGGAATTGGAGAGATTTTACGCAGAAGTACAGGAAGAAATTGATCACACACCAAAACAAGATGTGCTGATAATCATGGGGGACTGGAATGCAAAAGTAGGGAACAGAGAAGAACTAGGAATTGTGGGGAAATGGGGCTTAGGAGATAGAAATGAAGCAGGAGAAAGACTTATTGAATTCTGTGAAGCCAATAATTTGTTTCTTGCCAACACATTTTTTGAGCAACCAAAAAGATGACTGTACACGTGGACATCACCAAATGGTCAATATAGGAATCAAATTGATTATATAATTGGTAGTAGAATATGGAGAAGTTCCATACTTTCTGCAAAAACAAGACCAGGAGCAGACTGTGGTACAGATCATGAACTGGTCATATCAAAAATCAGAGTAAAGCTAAAGAAGAAGAACAAAGCAATCATAATGCCAAAATACAATTTAAATAACATCCCAGAAGAATATAAAGATCAAATAAGGAACAGATTTGAGGCTTTAAACTTAATTGACAGAGAGCCAGAAGAACTATGGACTGAAGTCAGAGACATCTGGGAAGAATGCAAAAAGACAATACCTCTAGTTAAAAAGAGAGAAAGACCTCAATGGAGAACTGACAAAACTCTTAACATGGTTAAAGAGAGAAGGAAAGCAAAAGCAAAAGGAGATAGAAACACAGTGAGAACCCTAAATGCAACAATACAGCGACTAGTACATAGGAGCAAAGAGAACTATTACAATAGTTATTGTATAGAAATAGAAGAGGACAACAAAAAGGGTAGAACAAGAGTCCTATTCCAAAAGATTTGAGAAATTAAAGGGAAATTTAAAACAAGAGTAGGGATGTTGAATAATCAACAGGGGAACACACTGACTGACCGAGATGAAATAAAAGGAAGATGGAAGCAATACACTGAAGAACTCTATGAAAGAGATGCCTGGATGACAGATTCATTCACAGAGGAACCGTATGATGAACCACCAGAAATGTTATAATGTGAGGTGAAAGCTGCCCTTAAAATACTTGGAGAAAATAAATCACCAGGAACAGATATCATACAAATAGAGTTGCTACAATCTACTGAGACTGAATCTGTCCAAATTTTGACAAAAATGTGTCAACAAATATGGAAAACTAAACAATGACTCACAGACTGGAAGAGTTCAATATACATCCCAATTCCAATGAAAGGGGATCCCAGGGAATGCAGTAATTATCGAACTATTGCCTTAATATCCCATGCAGGTAAAGTAATGCTCAAGATTCTACAACAACGACACTTACCATACATAACGCCAGATGTCCAAGCTGGATTTAGAAAGGGAAGAGGTACCAGAGATCATATTGCAAACATACGTTGGATAATGGAATGGACCAAAGAATTTCAGAAGAAAATCACCCTGCACTTTATAGATTACAGCAAAGCCTTTGATTGTGTAGATCATGAAAAACTATGTAATGCTTTAAAAGAAATTGGGGTGCCACAGCATCTGATTGTCCTGATGCGCAACCTGTACTCTGGACAAGAGGTTACTGTAAGGACAGAATATGGAGAAAATGATTGGTTCCCAATTGGAAAGGGTGTGAGACAGGGGTGCATTTTATCACCCTATTTGTTTAATCTATATGCAGAACATACCATACGGAAAGTAGGATTGGACCAAGATAAAGGTGTGAATATTGGAGGAATATTAATAATTAGTGTTTCTGTTTGCCACCCTGGGCTCCTGCTGGGAGGAAGGGCAGGATATAAATCAAATAATCAATCAATCAATCAAATAATTTAAGCTATGCAGACGATACCATACTATTCGCAGAAACCAGTAATGACTTGACACGAATGCTGATGAAAGTTAAAGAGGAAAGCACAAAAGCAGGACTACAGCTGAACATCAAGAAGACTAAAGTAATGACAACAGAAGATTTATGTAACTTTAAAGTAGACGAGGACATTGAACTTGTCAAGGATTATCAATACCTCGGCACAGTCATTAACCAAAATGGAGACCATAGTCAAGAAATCAGAAGAAGGCTAGGACTGGGGAGGGCAGCTATGAGAGAACTAGAAAAGGTCCTCAAATGCAAAGATGCATCACTGAACACCAAAGTCAGGATCATTCAGACCATGGTATTCCCGATCTCTATGTATGGATGTGAAAGTTGGACAGTGAAAAAAGCAGATAAGAGAAAAATCAACTCATTCAAAATGTGGTGTTGGAGGAGAGCTTTGTGCATACCATGGACTGCAAAAACGACAAATAATTGAATGTTAGAACAAATTAAACCAGAACTATCACTAGAAGCTAAAATGATGAAACTGAGGTTATCATACTTTGGACACATAATGATTTACTAGAAAAAACAGTAATGCTGGACAAAAGAAAAGGGAGTAGAAAAAGAGGAAGACCAAAGAAGAGATGGATCGATAAAGGAAGACACAGACCTGAACTTACAAGATCTGAACAGGGTGGTTCACGACAGATGCTATTGGAGGTCACTGATTCATAGGGTTGCCATAAGTCGTGATCGACTTGAAGTCACATAACGACAGTTAGGAAATCAGAATTACATGGCAATCTTATATAAAAATAAATGATGTTTCAATTCTGGTTAAAAAGTAAGCTTTCTGTCCAGATGGCATGAGTGGCACGAGGCTCAAAGCTGAGTAGTTCAAGAATTCCAGAAGTTAAAGCTATATCTAGGGCTTCTAATGTGCCCAAACAAATGCAATGAGAGAGAATGAAAGAACAGCCAGCTGCAGCAATTCCCAACTGTATCCAAATCTCCCAGCCTCCTTTAAAAGTGAAAGTTGCCAGCACTGACCAGAAGAGTGCCCACCCCTTTGGTGACATGAACCAATCAATGTCTCAGAGATAGGCTTGTGAAAAGCCAATGAGGGATTTTATGCTGTTAGGGTGTCATGCTAATAAAGGGGAGTCTGTATCAAGCACTGCTTCAGGCCTTAAGTGGTTAGGTAGAACTCTGTGGGATATAGCAGCTCCTTGACACCCCACATTATGGTCTGAAAGAAGCTCAAAAATTTCTCTGGATTTACAGGGTTCCTCAAGGTTCAAGGACCTCATTAATTTCATTTATCTCCCAGGACTCCTCAGTTCAACAATTCTGTCCACATCACTAGTTGTTTTGGGTCTTCACTCGTTACGGTATTACCGCTTATTTGCTCTGGTCCAGCACTTAAAATGTGTTCCCTATCTGTGTTCCACTGCTGACATAATGTAAATAATTTGGTATATCACCCTCCCTGTTGAACATCCACCGCTTACTGAAAACTTTTTTTTATTCCAGCCAAGCTTTCTCATTGAATTTTAATTTTACAGTTTTAACTCATATTTAGTCGCACTGAGTCTTGTGTACACCATTTATAGATGATGATAATTAAGCAATATATAAATTGTCAAAATAAATAAATAAATAAAATTATATTTTGTTATGTGTTTGAGAAAATCTCTCAGTAAAACTAAGAGATAAAAAAGAGTTAATAGGTACCATAAACCAGGAAAGTGAGGGAGAACACAGCTATGTTTTTGCTGCCATGGCAATAGGCAAGAAATAGACAAAAGCCTTGAGCCCTACTCCACTATTTACTCCACACAATTTCCTTGCTCCAATGCTGTACAGGTGGTGGGGGCATGTCTACAGAGAGAAAGCCTACTGTGCATGGGCTGGAATCCTGAGCTCTCTCTCTATTTCTGTCTCTGCAAGATTAACATTGTTGGAATAGGGCAGGATTAGTTTATTGGCCTCCAGATGTTGCTGGACTGCAATAAAGTTGAGCAAAGTGTGGCTCACCAGATGTTGTTGGACTATAACTCCATCATCCTTGACCATTGGCCATGCTGGCTGGTACTGATGGTAGGACCAATAGCATCTGGAGGACCACAGCTTTTCTACTGCAGGATGGCTGCTTCATCACAAAAACATCTGGTCTTTCAGTGGGCATTGAATAATGATCTTATAGTGCACTTCTGTACATGTGTACTCAGAATGCCTTACTCCCACAGAAGTAGGTATAGTATTGCAGTGTCAGGATGCAATCCTATATACCCACCTACTTGGGAATAACCCCATTGCATTCAATATGATTCACTTCTAAGCAGGCATGTACAGGTTGTACTGTTATGTAGCTATCTTTCTTATGGTGTACAGAAATTCAAGGTAGGATAACTTCTAGACCTCTAGTGTAGTTCATATACCTCTTCTTGTATATGATTCATGACTAGTTTTAATTTCTTTGCTAACACTTGAATTTCTGTGTGCTGCCACACAGCTGTTATGGGCACAGTCAGGGTGGGGTCAGGAAATGGTGGCAACAATTACAGATGTACCTCTTTAGGTGTTGCCATTTTGAAGCCACAAATGCCTAATTCCTGCAAGTACTTTGGCCTCTGATCCACTTTCTGTGAAGAGTACATGTTTAATAAATAATAATAATAAATTTAATTTTTGTGTCGCCTATCTGGCCGAAGCCACTCTAGGCGACGTACAAACTGAAATTCAGTAAATTATAATACAATACAGATAAAATACAATAAAATCAGTACGATCATTAAACATAGCAGCATGAAATCAGTTAGGGCGATCAATAGATAATAAAATATCCCGAAAAAAAAATAGCCCTCCCCGGAATTCCTGAAGGCCTGTCCAAAAAGCCAAGTTTTTAATGCCCGGCGGAATATATTCAGGGAAGGGGCATGGCGAAGATCGAACGGGAGGGAGTTCCAGAGAGTGGGGGCCGCCACTGAAAATGCCCTCTCTCTAGTCCCTACCAACCTAGCTGTTTTCGTTGGTGGGACTGAGAGAAGGCCCTGTGTGGCTGATCTGGTTGGGCGGCTTAATTTGTGGTACTGGAGGCGCTCCTTCAGATAAACTGGGCCAAGACCGTATAGGGATTTAAAGGTTAATACCAACACCTTGAATTGGGCCTGGAAAACAGCTGGCAGCCAATGTAGGTGAAATAATACTGGCGTGATGTGATCACGGCGGCGGCTGTTTGTAAGGAACCGAGCCGCCGCATTCTGCACCAGTTGTAGTTTCAGGACCGTTTTCAAGGGTAACCCCACGTAGAGCGCATTGCAGTAGTCTAATCGAGAGGTGACCAGGGCGTGTACCACCAGTGGGAGCTGATGAATAGGGAGGTAGGGTTGCAGCCTCCGTATGAGATGTAATTGGTACCAAGCTGCCCGGCTCACTGCCGAAATCTGAGCCTCCATGGACAGCTTGGAATCAAGAACCACCCCGAGGCTGCGGACCTGATCTTTCAGGGGTAAACTCACCCCATTAAACTGTAGGTCAACAGTACCCAACCTCCCCCTGTCACCCACAAGTAGCACCTCGGTCTTATCAGGATTGAGCTTCAGCCTGTTCCTTCCCATCCATCCACTCACGGATTCCAGGCACTTGGACACGGTCTCCACAGCCATCTCTGGTGCAGATTTAAAGGAGAGATAGAGCTGTGTATCATCTGCATATTGATAACATTGCAGCCCAAAACTCCTGATGATAGCTCCCAGCGGCTTTACATAGATGTTAAATAGCATGGGAGAGATGATAGAACCCTGTGGCACTCCACATGTGAGGGGCCAAGGGTCTGAAACCTCATCTCCCAATGCTACCTGTTGATGCCTGTCAGAGAGAAAGGAACGGAACCACTGCAAGACAGTGCCTCCTTTTGCCAGCTTTAGTAAGGTTGGTGTTATGCAGTTTTATAGAATCCAGTAATTATATTGCAAACAGGTGCCATACAGGCAGCTGGCTGGTCTCAGAGAAGTTTCATGGATACTTGAGGGATTAAAACCACTAGCAGTTTGGGGTTATATAAATTATTTTATAGTCTAGGGTTGCCAGGTCAGAAGCATCTAAAAACCCTGAGATTTCAGGGGTGGGCCCTAGAGATGCCATGGGGGGTGTACCTTAGTGATGTCATAAGGGCATGCCTTAGTGATGTCATTAAGCATGATACAGAGGGTGTTTCTAGGTCCAGCTGAAATGACAGGATCATTCCTTCTCACCTACTTAGAGAGCTTGGGTAAAGAACATTTAATCTAGCGTACCTGCTTCTGGCAAGAAGGGTTTCAGTGCCCTCAGGCCAAGCCGTCACCAGAAAGCCATTGTAGGAAGAAGGGAGCATAATGTTGTGGAGATGTTAGATGGGAGCACTCAGGAGTAAAGATGGATGCCCTCGAAGGCTACCACCACCACCACCCTCTCCCTGTTGGACTCCTGTGCTGCAGGTTGCCATGCCTTGCAGGACCAGGCCCCAGGTACTCAGCTAGCTGTGGCTGATTCCTTCCACCTGTCCCTTCTTTGGAGGGGATACATAAGCCGGCTGGCTGAGGCGGCTCCTGCTCTGTCTGCCTTTTTGTGGGTCTTGAGTCATGTGCCTGGGAGAGAGGACTCGGAGCCAAGTGGGGAGATTGGAGGGCCCCCCAATTAGCATAGCAACGGGTAGAGGGAGATATGGTGTTGTGAGGAGGACTTGCCAGGTAAGGGGAACGCAGCCCAGGCAGTTAACGACTGTGCCTTGTTCTGGTCCTCCCCACACCTGCAGGTTTGTTGGTTGCCCTATCAGCCAGCTCTCAGGCCTCCGGATGCTGCTCCTAAATGCCAGATCGGTGCATAATAAGATCTCCCTCATTCATGATTTAATTGTGGATGAGGCAACCGCTCTGGTATGTATAACCGAGGCCTGGGTGGGTGAGCAGGGAGGAGTCAGTTGTGATGTTACTATATTAATGTATATATGGTAAGTGTTGGTTGTTTAGAAGATACATGGTAAGTGGAGTGAAAGAGGAGGGGGAGTGAATGGGCAGTAGAATGCTAGATGATTGGCTGAGTGTTTAAAATGGCTGAACGTATAAAAGGAAGAGAGACAGTGGAATCTGGGAGGTGGTGGTGGTGGATGAGGTGAACTGAGTGGGTTGCTTGGTGGGGTTTAGAGAGTTGTTTGCCAGGAGAGAGTGGAGAAGGAGGGGGGTGGAGTTCGGATTAGTATTGAGTAAAACCATATGCTTATGTGCCTTAAGAAGAAATCTTGTTAATCTTGTTAGCTTTGTTATCTTTAATAAATACTTAATTTGGTTTACCAAAGGCCTGATCCTTGGCTGGGGTTTCACAGACCAGAAGGGAGGGTAAGGTAATGACCAAGGCTGAAGGGAAACTGTAACAAATGGTGGCAGCGGTGAAGAGAATAACAATACCAGTATTCAGAGTCTCTGGGAATACTAGTATTAGGACGTGACTGGTGGTTGCCTAGCAGGGGGATCTGTTGAGATCTGTGCTAGAGCGGGGAGAGAAACCATATAAAAGGACCGTCCGGACTGGTGGAGTCCCTGGTGGTGCCTAGTGACAGGCAGTAGCCACACGCAGGTAGGAACCTGACAGGGAGAGCCAGGGAAGGGCGTCACATCAGTCTCTCCCAGCTATGCCCGCCAGGGTACCTGTTCCAGCATCAGGGTAGACCTGAGGGTCGGGGAAGGGGGTTTGCTGTGGTCTATAGGAATTCCATCTCTCTCTGCAAGCACCCTGTCCAGGTGACTACTGGTCTGGAGTGTTTGCACCTTATGTTGGGTCAGCGGGACAGACTGGGGATTCTGTTGGTGTACCGCCCACCCCGCTGCCCAACATATTCCCTAGCTGAGCTGACGGAGGTGGTCTCGGGTGCACTGTTGAGATCCCCCAGACTGTTGGTTCTGGGAGATGTCAACATCCATGCCGAGGCCACCTTATCCGGGGCGGCTCAGGACTGTCCCAATATGCCATTGGCCCAACAGATGTAGCAGGGCATACTCTAGATTTGGTTTTTGCAACTGGACATGGAGTTGGTGATCTGAATGTGGGGGGCCTTACATCAGTCCTTCTGTCATGGACAGATCACTGCTTGCTGAAGTTTAGACTTACAGTGGCTTTTCCCCTCTGCAAGGGTGGGGGACCTATTAAGTTGGTCCACCCCCAGAGACTAATGGATCCGGATGGTTTCCAAAGGGCTCTGGGGAGTTTTCCGGCTGATAGGGCTGGCGCTCCCGTCGAAACCCTGGTTGAACTGTGGAATACAGAAATGACCCGGGCAGTTGACATGATTGCTCCTGAGCGCCCTCTCCTGTGTAGAGCTCGTACGGCTCCATGGTATACCCCAGAGCTGAGAGAGCTGAAACAATATCGGAGACGGCTTGAGTGCAGATGGAGACGAACTCCTAGTGGATGCAATTATACACTGGTAAGTGCCTATGGCTGTATTTAGGGGCAGTAAGGGCAGCAAAAAAACAATATTTTGCTGCTACTATCAAATCATCAATCTGCCGCCCAGCGGAGCTCTTCAGAATTGTCTGGGGGCTATTACACTCTGGCCCCAGGGACATGGTAGAACCATCTGAGGCCCGCTGTAATGAATTTGCTAGGCACTTCCAGGATAAAATCTTTAGCATCCGCCAGGACTTAGACTCCAGTGTTATAGCAGGTCTATCAAGCGAGGTATCCAGAGCACAGCCTTGTCCCGATATCTTGGATGAGTTTCAGTTGGTGCAGCTTGAGGACGTTGACAAGGTGCTTGGACAGGTTTTGCAACCACTTCTGTGCTGGATCCTTGCCCTTCTTGGCTAATAAAAGCTAGCAGGGACAGCCAACTGGGCCAGGGAGGTGATTAATGCCTCTCTGCAGGAGGGGGTGGTCCCTGGCTGCCTGAAAGAGGCAGTAGTGAGACCACTCCTGAAGAGACTCTCCCTGGACCCAGAAAATCTTAATAACTATAGGCCGGTAGCAAATGTTCTATTCCTGGGCAAGGTCCAGCCCCAGACATTCTTGGATGAGACAGATTATCTGGATCCATTTCAGTCGGGTTTCAGGCCTGGTTTTGGCACGGAAACAGCCTTGGTCACCCTGTATGATGACCTCTGTCGGGAGAGAGACAGGGGGAGTGTGGCTCTGTTGATTCTCCTTGATCTCTCAGCGGCTTTCGATCCCATCGACCATGGTATCCTTCTGCGGAGACTGGCTGAGTTGGGAGTGGGAGGTACTGAATTGCAGTGGTTCCGCTCCTATTTGGCAGGTCGCCTCCAGAAGGTGGTGCTTGGGGAACATTGCTCAGCACCCTGGACTCTCCAGTATGGGGTTCCGCAGGGGTCAATTCTGTCCCCCATGCTGTTCAACATCTACATGAAACCGTTGGGTGCGGTCATCTGGAGCTTTGGAGTGCGTTGCCATCAGTATGCTGATGACACACAGCTCTATTTCTCCTTTTCATCTTCTTTAGGTGAGGCTGTCAATGTGCTGAACAGTGCCTGGCTGTGACAATGGACTGGATGAGGGCTAATAAACTGAGGCTCAATCCAGACAAAACTGAGATGCTGCTAGCGGGTGGTTCTTCTGACCGGATGGTGGATGTCCAACCTGTCCTGGATGGGGTTGCACTCCCCCTGAAGGATCAGGTTCGTAGCTTGGGCGTTCTCCTAGAATCATCTCTGTCACTTGAGGCTCAGGTAGCCTCAGTGGCACAGAGTGCCTTCTACCAACTTTGGTTGGTGGCGCAACTACATCCCTATCTGGACAGGGATAACCTGGCTTCAGTTGTCCATGCTCTGGTAACCTCTAAATTAGATTACTGCAATGCACTCTACGTGGGGCTGCCTTTGAAGACGGTTTGGAAACTGCAGCGGCCAGATTGGTAACAGGGCCCAGATAGTCCGAACATAAAAAACTGATTCTGGCTTGCACTGGCTGCCTTTATGTTTCTGAGCTCGATTCAAGGTGCTGGTTTTGACCTATAAAGCCTTACACGGCTTGGGACCACAATACCTGATGGAACACCTCTCCCGATACAAACCCACCCGTACACTATGTTCAAGATCAAAGGCCCTCCTCCGGGTGCCTACTCCAAGGGAAGCTCGGAGAATGGCAACAAGGGAGAGGGCCTTCTCAGTGGTGGCCCCCAAATTATGGAATGACTGTTGTGACGAGGTGCGCCTGGCGCCAACACTGTTATCCTTTCGACACCAAGTCAAGACTTTCCTCTTCTCCCAGGAATTGTAACATGTGTTTTTACATTGTTTTAAATTTTTTAATTGTGTTTTAAATTGTTTTTCAAAAAGATGTATTCTAAATTGTATTTGTTTTTAGTTACTGTAAACCGCCCAGAGAGCTTCGGCTATGAGGCGGTATACAAGTATAATAAATAAATAAATAAATATAACAGGGATTTAGCTCAGAGAGCAATGTTTAGAATAGGAACTCTTTCAGCCCTCCTCTCCACTCCTCACCTGGCTAGTGCCCCCTCATCTAACAGCTAAGAAGTGGGCTGTGTTTTTAGAGTGAGTCTAGGTGAAGCTGGGGTAATTGAAAGAGGCAGAGAGGTTTGCTGTACTGTCTCGGATGAACCCCAGGCTATGGCTGTGAAAACTCCCCTGGAAGCCTGACGGGGAAGCAAGATCTGTTGTACTATTAATGCTGTGAACCCTTCCATCTTGCAGTCAGGTTGTATACATGCATAAATAAAACCATATATCCTAAAGACAGCACAGTCTCCGCTGACCTTCATTCCAAGGAAATCAAACCCTGGGTAAGTGCTGGAACCCCTGGAAGTCTCAAACCACTTAGAGATTGGAGTGCACACAAGAATGTAGTTATCAGATTGCATTAATTTGCATATGAATGAAATATCAGTTTCTGAAGGAAGAAGGCTCACTTTGATCTTAGATGATGCATATAGGTGTGGCACACGAGGCACCAGGACAAGCATGCTCTCCTATGCAAAAGAAAAGGGGAGGGAAGTCTCTCCTAAGATGGCATCAGCTCTGTCATTTTTAAAAATACTATTCTAGGATTGTGGGAGGTGGGTTTGGATGATATCTGCGAGACCCCTCCTTGTGCGCCTGTCAGAGATACATCTGTAGTGCAAGAAACCTGCTCTACTGGTCAAACCAGTTTCCTTTGTTAAGCTAGACTGTGAGCTGATGGGCCTGTCAAGTGCCCCCATTAACAAGTGCAAGAATTTGCCAGGGAAGCAATGTGGGCCATTAAGAAGTCTTGCCAGGAGAGAGACTCCCCCCATAGACCTGTATGGGGGGGGGAAGGGAGAATGAGGGCACTGACCGCCGGATTCTTTTGGGAAACTATTTTTTTAATTTGTGACATGACAGACAATGACAACCTCCATTTAAAGAATAATAGCTTATATTGAGGACAGGAGCAATTTAAGAAAAGGACCCTCTGAAAAATTCAGTGAATAAGGCAAGGTGAGTACACAACAAAAGACTCCTCTGAAAGAGCCCCCCAAAGTCTGCTCATTCAAGACTTTCCCTGACTGAGGGTGGATTTTTTGTTATCACAATCATCCTGCAATTACTTTAGTGATCCTGAACAAAACAGCCTGCATTGCAACATGACCCTTGAAGAGTTAAATACTAGAATTTTGGATTATGGGCTAGACTCCACCCCTTGGACTTTCCTTTGCTCTGGTTTTCATTTTCATTTTCAGTTGTGCTATCTACCCAGCCAGCAAAAAAAGAAGCATGTTTGTTGGCTTGCAGTAAGAAGTGAGAGTTTGTTTATTCTGCAGTTATTATAATGAGTAGAGTAGGATTGGGTGTTTATTGCTAAAGGGTGAAATAAAGAGATTATATAAAGTGATCTGAAAAAATGGCTACCCTTTACTTTTTTTAAAGCACTCACTACGCTCACAATCATAGTGGTTATTTTTTCTTCTTTTTGATTATTTTATGGCAAAGGATGACAACAGCCCTAGAGGAATAAAAATATTGCTGTGTACATTACAGTAAGCTAGCTGGCTAGCTGGACACCTAAGATGTAACAGGCCTAATTTCTGATTTTCCCAATATGTGCAGCTCAGCATGAGGCCTTTTCAGTATTTCTGGATAGACAAAGCAACTGAGCAACCAGTAATTCTTTCCACAATCAGTTTACAATTGCTTAGGTCATCCTTTATAAAACAGCCAGTTAAAAAGTTTTCCCTTGACTGTCCAACAGGAAGGAAAATCTAAAGGCCAGGAACAAGACTAGAAGGAGGGACTCTCAAGGAGCAGTTAACAAACACACCCTCTAGTATTTATTTTCTCTCTGTCCTTCCCTAAACTTGTAGTGTGGGCAAGTTTGTTTTTCAGGTGGAATCTAAAACTGAGATACCTAATGCAGCATCAAAGCCAAGCTCAGGAGCTCTCTGTCTTTACCAAAGCAGCTCAGCTCATGAAGAATCAGAACACCAGGACGGACCACAGGTGAAAGGTGACTGCAACCATAGGCAAAGTCAAGCTTTTGAGTCTGGTATTCCTGTGGATCCCTCAGAAAAGAGTGAGACAGTTCCACAAATTAAACTTCATTCATGTAAGTTAACACACTCTCTGGATGGGGACAGAGTAACAAGGAAGGTCACTGCTTTTCTCTCCCCCTGGCCTGGACCTCGCATCCTCTTCACCAGTGAGGGGGGATTGGCTGGCGCTATGTGCCTCTCCCTCTCAAATGCCCCACCAAGAAATGTGGCTGCCCTACCTAGAAATGTGACTGCCCCACCTAAAGAGGAAGTTTGTGTGTCTGTGTTAGTTTGAGGAAAGGCTGGGAACTGAAAACAGACAGAGAGACTTGCTGGCTCTCTGTATCCTCAAAGCTATGGGGTTTGGGGAACAAGATCCGATGGACTGATAATGCTGAGAACCCCTCCATCTTACGCTCAGGCTGTATATATGTGTAAATAAAAAGCATATATGGTATAAGACACCATTCCAAGGTAAGTGCTGGCACCCCTGGCAGTATCGCACTGCTCGGAGATTGAGGTGCACGTAACAATACTTATATTAAAAATGAACATTTAAAAATGTGTTGCTTGATGAATCAGGAGTGCCATTTCCACCAATCAAAAGGCGTTTAATATGTGAATCTGATCAATTACACTGACTACACATTGCAGCCCAAATTTGTAATGAACACCTTCTTGAATGCATATACATAAGCAAGCTGATAAAGTTGCAAGTCTCCTGTATCCCCACTGTCCTGCTTCCCTGTTCCTGCAAAGTTTTCTAAGAAGCTCCAACAGTTTATAGACTTCCTTCATTTTTCACACAGTTCATATCCTCCTCACTCACCTGTATGTTGACATGCACCCTGCTCTTTTCACCTTTACATGTAGCCTTCAGCTCTACCACATCCTTTTAAGGTGGGGCAACCAGGATGCATAGACTATTCTAGCTGTAGGCAAAGCATTTATATCCTTGCAAATATTCATTTACAACTGTCTTGTAAAAGGGATAATTTGGTTAAGCCTATGTATCTTACCCAACAGGAAGACACTCTGCTACACACATTCACTGGAAATATACTCTGTTTCCATTAAAAGCTGGAGAAAGCAAAATCTTTATTGCAGCAATGGAGCTCAGATTACCAATAAGGATGCCTGGTGAGTCATTTCCAAACAGGAAAGACTTGATTTCAAGCTTATCTAATTTCATAGCTACTTCACACTTTGAGGTGGCACTAGGGCTCCTGCTGCGGTGAGCATAAAATGATGGAGAAGTGCAGGTCTCCAGCCACTTTTGAGCATGTAGCATGGAATTGATTTGGACTCACCTGCAGCATAAATACCTTAATTTGATTCAAACAGTTTTTACAGACACAGTGTCTGCTTCACCTAATTTACAGAGAGGACACAGATTTAAATATAACTTGCATATGCTAATCTATCCAGCAGGGGTCCTAATTTGGCCCAGGAGGCCATTTTCCCCAAACACACTTCAAAGGCAATTCTCTCCGCTTCCATCAGCAATGAAACCACTTGGAAACACATTTCAGTTGTGGTGTTGTCACCTGATGACATGACATCAGGTTATGAAGATACGGGACTTGGCCCATTGGACTTGGTTCCCCACCCCCTGGTATAGATGCTATTTTAGAAATAATTACTAGAACTTAAATAGAAATACATCTCACCATAGCTAGAAAGACAATGACCAGCTCACCTGTGTATCAACTCAGTCTGCTATTGCTGGGCAACTTCCAGCATCGCCACGAGAGTGGCTGTATACTATAGCCAGCATGGATATTTCACATTCTGCAATGTTCAATTGAAAATACCCCCATGCCATTCTGATGCTTCCCATAAGCTCATTTCAAAACAAAACCTTACAAACATTATAGTCCTGAACTCAGAAATGCTTGCTTAACAACCCTCTAAATTTTCATGGCAATACACAAAACAGTCAGAGAGAATGGGGAGTTCAAAGTCTAAAAAGAGAGAGAAAAACCCAAGAGCCCTTTTGGACTTTTTTCTCCGAGTTCCATTAATCTGTTGAAATTCATTAAAAATCAGCCATGTTGACAGAGTACCTGTTACTGGCCTTGCCCCATACTCTGACCTTCATCTTCTGCAGTTTAAATGTTAAAAAAATGCCTGGCTGGTTTTTAATTAATTTAAGAAATTTTGGCTTGAACCCAATGATAGTATTGGGCATGCTCAGTAAGAACCAACTGTCAGTGGTCTAAAAGCCAGACTCACAGCTGCTGGGCTTGGCTAATCAGGGGGCCACACCCACACCAGACTTTGATTTCACTTGAGACAGTCATGGCCTTTCCTAAAGAATCCTGAGAAGTGTAGTTTGTGAAGGTTGCTGAGAGGAGACTCCTATTCCACTGACAGAGCTTCAGTGGCCAGAGTGGTTTAACAGTCAGCCACTCTGACTGAACCTCTGTGAGGGGAACAGGGCATCTCCTAGCAACTCTCAGCACCCTTCACTAACTACACTTCCCAGGATTCTTTGAGAGAAGCTATGACTGTCCAAAGTGAAATACAGTAGGGTCCAACTCATATGGCAGGTTCCGTTGGGCAGGTTCTGTTCCAGGCCTCTGCTGAAAAGCAAAAACTGCCAGAAAATGGGGCCCTACTCAGCTGTAGTGTGCGAGCTGCCCGTGCTATAGCTGACAGGGATCAGCTGGAGCGTGCGAGCTCCCCACGCTACAGCTGATTGCACGCTACAGCTGATCAGCTGGAGCGCGTGATCAGCTGGAGTGCAGTGGCTGGAGCTCCCCGTGCTACAACTGATCACCCCGCTGGTGCCACCATATTAGCAGAACGCCGACAAGCGGGGCCCTACTGTAAAGGTCTGGTGTAGATGTGACCAGGGACAGCTTTGGTTTAAATTTGGGTGGGAGGCTACATGTGCCTGCTGTAGAATAAAAAGGTGGGGGGAAGACTGAAAAGCAATGATACTGTTCACAAATTCTTCCAAGCTACACAGGAAGTGGATTGGACTGTGAAAAACCAACCCAAATTGTGTTTGCATTTTGCCAAATTTGTAGGGCAGTACAGTATCTCAGAGAGGTCAGGTCTCCTGCTCCCCTGGTTATAGTTGCCCAATATCCCTTGATTTTACTTACTTGATTTTATCATCAGGAAATTGCTCACACAATTTTGACCTACATGCACTGGATTTAACATGCAGAGATCATATACAGATATCTCATGCCTGCATGGTTGTATGGAGCCAGCAGAGAAAAAGAGCTGGCACAATCATGTTCTGCCACAATTGAATGGATCGAGCAGAAGGTGCTGTCGGACTCTAGCCCAATGTTCTTTTTAAAAACACTGATTTAAAAAGTTGTATTTCACTCATTCATTCAAAAAAGAAAAGTTTCGCAAGAGTTCAATCAAACCCCCCAGTGGTGGTTAGTGCCCAATTGGACTGGTAGCGTGGAAGACAGGGAATGCAAACTAGTGGGGGGCTAGCGATAACTGGGGCTGGTGGGGCAGAAAGCAGGGAGCCCAACAGTAGATGGCGCCAGAGCCAATGACAAGCAGAGCCAATTAATTCAACTTTTTGCCCTTATTCTCCTCCCTGCCAAGTTCTCCAAGGGGCAATACTGACACTAAGCAGGAGGACAGGTTGTAAGTAAGATGGCAGGTGGGGGTGGAAGAATCAAGACTGAGGTTGGTGTGGCAGCGCCCCTTTTGTTCTAATGGACCAGCCTCCACTTGCCCAGACAATAGGCGAAGCCAGAGCTAATGACAGGGAGAGCTATCATTTCTAGCTTTGCTTCTATTCTCTTCCCTGCTAAGTTCCACAAGGGCAATATACTGAGAGTAAGGAAGAGGAAGCTGATAGGCAGTGCCATCCCCTGGTCTGGCTGTAAATAAGAAGGCAGGCAGGTATGGGCTGGCTGAAAGTAGGCTGAGGTTGGTGGGGCAACACTCCATTCGCCCTGTGGACCAACCTCCACTGCCCACCCCTCCATCTTTTTCTTCCCATTTCTTTATTTCAAGAATGGGGGGGGGGAGGAATTCCCCAAGGCTTCACACTTTTTCTCCCCCCACCCCACTCTGATTTTCTACATGATATGTCAGAATTAAAAAAGAACCATTTGGGAATTACACTTACTTTAGTGAATGAGTACAGTCTGTTATCATAACTGTTCAGGGATGCATTACAGGGTTTACATACAGATAGACAGTTCTCCACTGATTTTTTAAATTCAACTTGGCCTGGGCAGACAAATGGAGTTGCAATGCTTTAACAGTGACAAAGGCCTCAGCCCCCTGGCAACAACAGAGCATTGGCCAGGGCACAAGCCACCTTCCCAGCTGTAGACAATCGATTAATAATGTTGCAGTGGGTGAAGCAAGCGCCAGCCTAAAACCTCTCTGCCTCTACAAAACCATTATTAGACATTTTCTGCTTTAGATGAAAGAATGGTCTGCCGGCAGGCTTACCAATTTATTTGCTTTTCAGCATGTTTGGGAGCACTTTACAATTAAGAATTATGAACCCAAACAGAAATAAAAAATTTAGAATAACCTAAAAAGAAATTAAAAAATGATGTGGGCTCTACTCAGAATGGACCACAGTATCTAGGATTTTACCCACACACCCCTGCAGGGTTAGCCAGCCTTGCACCCTACACTCTCTTTTAAGATCTGGGCTGGGAAACAGCAAGTAGGCTGGAAGCCTGTTGCTTTAAGACCCATGTTTTCACACAGTGCAGAAATCTTCCCACATGTTGTAGTCCTGTGTCAGTCCCTGGTGTTCTCCAGCTACCGATTTTCCAAAAAGCCAGCACATACACAGAAGTTTAGCAAGTGCTAAAAGACAAGCTACATGGGTGTAGAGATTAGGCCTGCGGGATCCCAGAGAGTGAAAAATTCAAGCTCTAGATAAGGCATGGGGAACCTGTAGCCCTGTGGATGTTGCTGGATGACAATGCTCATCATCCCAAACCATCGGCCATAATGATGAGTCTGATGGGATTCGGAAATCTAGGAACATGGGGAAGGCCACAGGTTCCCTAACCCTGTTCTAAAGGCAGGTAGAGTCAAGAAAGCAGAGATGGCAATCTGGCAACATAGGCAAAGATACAAGTATCTTTAAAAAACCCAAGTTTTAGTATAAAGTAGTAATTGAGTAATCAATCTTTCTTCCATGTTCATTCTTACCCATTTCACTTTCCCCCTCTCCCCCACCCCCAAAACACTCATCTACTTCCCAAATATGCTCCAATCATTTTTATGGAGGGCCATAGGAAGATGCCTTCTACTGACCCATGGTCCTAAACTGAAAAGCTTGCAGTATACATGTATGTGTGGGAAATAGGGGGTTAAGGGAGAGAAAAGATTGGGGTAAGATGCTGTTGTCCTAGAACATCTGTAAGCCTCCAGAGATCATTGAACTACAACTCCCATAATCCCTGACCATTGGCCATGCTTGCTAAGGCTGATGGGAGTTGTAGTTCAACAACATCTGAAGGGCCAAAGGTTCCCCACATCTATTTGAAGAGATGGAACATTTGGAAGGCACCAACTCCCATCAGCCCCAGCCAGCATGACCAATGATCAGGGATTATGGGAGGTGAAGCCCATCAACACGTGGAGGGGTCACAGGTTCCCCACACCTGGATTGGTTGCTGTTGCTTTGCATCCACGTTCCCTCTCTTTTCTGATGTCTTCTCTGTTTTCTTTGCTTCTTTCTCCTTCAAGTCTCTTCAAGGAAAGGATAGCCAATGTGGTGCCTTCCAGCTGTTGCGGACTACAACTCCTATCATCCTTGAGCATGGGAACCATTCTGGCTGGGGCTGATGGGAGTTGTAGTCCAAAACATCTGGAGGGCATCGTGTCAGCTACTACTACTTTAAGGGCTTCCCTGTTGGTCTTTCCCCCTCCCCCCCCGCCCCCTCCCTTCACTTGCCCTGCATCATGAAACAGGCATTTCTGGAGCTAGGCCATCTTGTCCCACATGCAGGAGCAGTTTTTGAGATTCCGCCATAACATAGCAACCTGAAGTGGAACTAAACTTGCAATCATGTCAGGTCACAGCTGAACCAGAACCACACTATGATATTTAAAGGCTTGGCTCCACGCTGAGGCCCAGACAGAAAAATCTCACCAGGCAGGGGGGAAAATCAGAACCACAGGACTAAGGGATACAGGACCACAACAGACTGCATAGTGTTATTAAGGCTGGAGTTTACAATTTGGACCCTGATGGAGCTGACAAGCAAAGGCAACTTAATCAAACCAGAAAAGTCTTCAGCTGGTTGCCAGACCCCATTTTATATGGCAGTGTATTGGTTTATTAAATTAGAAAAAAGGGTCATCCTATTATTTCATTAGCAACAAACAAACCAGTGTCCTTGCTCAGATCATTGACACTTAACTCTCTCTCCCCCCCACCCGCACGCCCCCCCCACACACACACAGAGGAGAGAAACCACTAAAATCTGGTAGGCTGGATGGATCTGGGTTTATTGATGGGGGGAAAAAAGAATTGTGACTCATCCTGTATGTTCCAAGGCCAGGTAGGCGGCAGGATTCTTCTGGCCTCACCCCTTTCTTGGTCAGGGATTTCTCACCTCCAGTCACCCATTACACAGCCTTGATTGTTCACTGCAAGAGGTTTCAGCTGGGCTGGCGGCTTAAGACTTCACAGAAGTAACAGCCACCCTTTGTCCTAAGAGGCTGTATTTCAGTACAGTCCACATACGCCCATGTCTAGGGCCTTAGCCAACGTGAAACAATGCAGCCAGAGAGAGCAGTGTGTAATATCCTTCTCCTGCACCTGCCTTCCCCCCCCCCAGTTTACATTCTCTCTTTGCTGGGTTCATTAGACCAAGGCTGCAAACACACAATGGCTTGGTGCTGTGTAAGTGAAAATACAGTAGAGGAACAGCCTGTAAGCGACAGAACAGATCTGAACCTGGTTCACACAAACTTTCCCTTTTGGGAAGAGCCCAAAGCAGGGTAGGGAAAGTGTTTCCTTCCCTCATCTTCACTACCACCCTCTTTCTCCTCCAGTTTCGACGTCTCAAGGCACACAGGTGAGAGAGGCAGCCATCTACGCAAGCCAGGGAGTGACGTTTCCTCCATACACGAGAGCTTTGGGAAATTGGGGGGGGGGGTTGATGGTGGGAGACTAGGTCCAGCTCTCCACCATAACTCTGTGTTGCATTGAAAAAAAGGGCTTTTCCCATACGGGGATCCTTTTTTTGCAAACACACCCCTAGGCAGTTTCAGGCCAAGAGACTCTGGCCCACACAAACCTCTGCCTGACTCAACGGGGTGGCCTTTTGTGTTCCTGTTGCCAAGTGCAGCTGGCAGGAGACTGTGAGGGTTGAAACCAACAGCTTACCGCCAGGGTGCCATTGCCATCTGAGGCAGCTTACGGAAGCCTTTTAGGCAATGCAAGGAAGCGTGCCCAAAGGTGCTTTAGAGACAGAGAGAAACTCATGAGACGGCAGCAGGTTGAACAAAGACAAGTTTGCACCTTACGAGCAAGACAGGACCCTCACTCCTGCCAGCCTCTTTGTACACAATTCAAATGGGATTCTGGTCATGACAGAAACACGTGGGTCCTCCTGGTGAGCGAGTGAAAAGCACCCATCAAGTCCTGCAGGGTGAAAAGCCACAGTTGCCCAAGTTCCAGTGCCGGGTGAGGCTCAGAAATCCATCTCATCTGAATCGGCACCGCCGTCAGCTGGCAACTCTTCCTGGCTGCGCCCCCACACAAAACTGTAGTTGTCTTCCAGCTGCCGCTGCCGCTGCCGCTCCTTATGGGCTTCCTCAGTGCCCTGGATCTAGGAGAGGAAGAACAAGGCAATGGGGGGGGGGAGAATACTTTTGTGTTATATTTACTTAGTGAGTGGATGACAAATTCTAGGACCCATTACCAGCCCAAGATATTTTGGCACCAGAGGTGGAAAAGCCAAATGGACAAGCCCACAAGACTTCAACCCCATCCTTCCCCCATTATCAGAGGAAGACAGGGAGAGCACTGTAGATTCTGCCTTGAGGGAACAGGGTCATCATTGTTCCTCCAGAAGGCACTCCTATTTGTTCCTGCGAGCCATGCATAAGAGAGGTTCGGGGATGGCTCTGCACTGTGGGTCAGCTTTGTGTTTCCCATGCTGCCATTTTTCAGGGCACCCAGAAATCCACCCAACCAAAGAGGTGGCCACATCTCAAAAGGACCAGCTCTTGTCAAGATCTGTGAAGGAAGTAATATGACGTTTATGGGCAGAGCGTTGCCCTCCACTATAGGCCGTTAACTGCAGCCAACCTGTCTGCTTCTTGTCATGGGAGGGGAAGGGTTTTCAAACTGCAAGACAGGACTTGCAAGCAGTTCCTCCTCTTCCTCATTCCCTATTAGAAATAAGCACTGGGAGGATATGGAGGGAGATAACCTTCACCACCCCACCCCATTTCAGTATCTGCATCTCGGGTCCTCACCAAAATATTGAAGAAAATGTCCTTGAGATTTTTGGTGTCCTCTTCTGACAGCCAGTGGGCATCGTCATCATCTCCGAGGCCACCCGTCGTCACAATCTTGATTTCAATTTTACCTGCAGACCACAAGGTAAGACACACATTAGTTGCCCCACCCCATACCAATCCTTAGCGGGTCACATTTGGGGAAAATGGCACATGAAGGCATAGCAGCATGGCAAGGAGGTTGAAGCCAACTTCCCCTGCTCAGAAATAGAGAACATCTCTTCACAGGAGAAGCAACAGCAAGAGATGCAGCTGCATGAGGACTATTAGCCTGGCCCCACACTACAACCAACATGTGCAGGCACCAAGCAAAGAAGATTAGCTCAGCTCCATATGATATGTTACCTTAAACATGTGATGGTTGCTAGCGCATATCTCTTATTTGCATCTCCCCAGTAATATTTACTTAAAGCAAAAGTGTAAAGTGACCTAGCTGAGCTCAGCGTTCTCCCCGCCTTCTGCAAGCACTGGCCAATGAAGTGGAGCAGAGGCCGAATAAAATGTGGAGAGCAACAGTGTGACACCATACAACTGCTTTGACCAGGTATTACAGTAGGGCCCCACTCATACGGTGGGTTACATTCCAGACCCCCGCCTAAAAGCGATACCCGCCGAAAAGAGGAACTCCATCAATAAAATGACGCCCGAACAATGCTGTAAAAGCGAAACAAGTGCCGTATGAGTGAGGCCTTACTCTAATGACTAATTGAAAGCTGCAGTATTAGCAGAATGCTGAAAAGCGGGCCGCTGAAAAGCAGGGTCCTACTGCATTAGAGAGATGTGGGAAGCAGCACACTGAAAGGTCACATGTAGCTTGGCCTTCAAAACTCTGTTGGGGGGGAAACAGAGGGTTGTATCCAAAGCAGTGCTAAGTCACAGTCCCATCAACGCAAGGATTTCTGTTTGCCCAGTAGGACTTCTCCCCCTCCAGCCCCCCCCCAAATCTGTTCTAGGGGTTTCCCTAACCGTCTTGAGCAGATTTAGGGATGGTGCAGGGCACGTGAGGAGAGAGGAAAGACTTGTTGTGCAAATGGAAATCCTTACTTTGGCAGGACTTCTAGCTGTTGGTATGTTGGATACAACCCAGAACTGTGCTGGAACAGCTGGTTTTACAACTCCCTTCTAGTCTGAAAGAGCTAGTAGCTTGGGGATAACAAAATAGTGTGTGCAGACCTACACATAACCAGCTATAGTAGCTCTAAGGTAATCAGCGCCAGATCTTGGAGGCAGTAGTGGCTGGCACCCATTGGGACTGGTAGGGCAGAAGGCATGGAGGCCAATGATAGGTGGAGCCAGAGCCAATGACAGGCAAAGCCATTCCCTGACTGGTTCTAAGAAAGGCAGGCAGGTGGGACTTGGCTGAGAGCAAACTGAAGTTGGTGGGGCAGCAACCCATCTGCCTTATTGGCCAGCCTCCACTGCTTGGAGGTTTGCATGTGTAGTTCGCATCTTACTTTCTCCTGCCTCTTAACAGAAGGCGTGAGGGTGCCACAGATGCCTCTAATGGCTGAAGACAGGAGCATGTGGCTCCCCAACCATCACCCAGGATTCAAGTGCTAGCAGTTCTTTAATTGTAGAAGGCATCAGGAAGGAGAGGGACCAAGGCAACATGAGTGCAGGAGGGAGGGATGCTCACCCCTTGGCTGTAATGGGATAATTAATGGGATTATGCACGTGAACATGTTTGTCGACATTTAGCTGAGGAAACACTCGACTTGCCACAGTTGAAACTCTCAAGAATAGGGAGAGCCACTAGACGTTGAAGATGGTGGTACCTAACCTTGTGTACAGGCAACTAATTCCCTTCAGTCACAATCCGCTGGGAATTCAAAATGAACAAGATGTTATTGAATATATTTTAGAAGGATAGCAAGACTTATTATACAGTAGGGTGAGGTTCTTGGACCCTCCCCCCCATTTTCTTTTCTCTTTTAACGCTCTGGTTTTTACAAATACTGATTGACTGATCACACCTGATGTTTGTTAGTACCAAAGCACCCCATCAATAGGACTCACTTCCAAACTTCTGCCTTCCTGCAGTGCAAGTCAGCTCTTTCCCTCCCCGCCCCCGCTTCTTTCATGCTGAAGTTTCTTGCAATTAGATGGTACGAATTAACTTTTAAATCATCACTTTTTAGAAGTTTAACCCTGGCTTCAGAAACCCTTTTCAGGGCACAAAAGAATGAAGTAAATAATGTCTTGAGATTATCAGCTCAGGATCAGGATGGCTCACGACTCTATGTGGCTTGCAATTAAAAGAGTGCTCCGGAGACCTGGCAACCCAAACTGCTCTCTCCGAAATAACTTCCCCTTAACACGCCTCGCCCCGCCCAGCCCATAAAGGCTCAACGCCGTCTCTCCGCTGCCCAGGTTGCGTTACCTTCTGCCTTCAGGCCTTCCTTCTCCAACAGGTCCTTAACCACACTCTCTATGTGGCGCAGCTGCGGGTTGTCCCTGCTCATCTCTTGGACTCGCAGCACCTTCTGCTGAGCGCTACCTGGCTTTACTTTAGTGACCCTGACTTTCACGCGCCCGTCTGGGTTGCCATCTGAGACAGAAAGGGGGACAGAGGCGCGTCAGTATGCCAGCATTTGCAGAGGGAGAAGGAAAAAAATAGAGAGCGCAAGCTGGATGGGCCTGCAAGCAAGGCTGGGTACAGTCCGCGTTTGAAAGAAATTTACGCCAATTTCTTACATGGCGCTTAAATGTGTTGAGCTCAATTAAAAAAAAAAAGTTTTCAAAGCATTCAGAAATTTTGCAAAAGCAGAAGGGCCCTGGACACCAGAAGAAAAGGAAGGCAAGAAGTCCCAGAAAGGTATGGCAATTAGCCAGTCAGTCACGCCTGCACCACCAAACTGAAAATGCAGTCCACTACCTCCATTTGGCAAGCCGCCAGGGGCTCAACAAGGGAGGCATCGAGCACCTGGCAGGTTGCTGATAGGCTATATTCAGGTGGGTGGATCACAAGTTGCACAGACCCGCAGCAGGGCATGGAGAATAAACAGTGACCTCTAATGTTGGGAAATGGGATTCCCCCACAAATGTACATTTTGCTACATTGGGCACAGAACTGAGCATCCTGAGCACCTGAGCTTAAAAACCCAAGAATAGCAAGTCTGTAGTCCTTGTGGCTGCCTTCCCCAACCTGGTGCCCTCCAGACTTCGTTGGGATTCCAACCCACAGAATCCTGGAGCACTGGCTGTGCCAGCTGGGAGCTGAAGCCCAACAACATCTGGAGGGTACCAGGTCGAGGAAGGCTGCCTTACGGGCTTGAAAGCATCTGGGTAATGCCTGGTGGAAATCTCACAGAAGGAAAAGGGGGGAGTCCCAAGCAGGGTGGCCAGAGGTTCAGTACCCCACTTTTCCTTGACCATCTTGTTGGCAGCTGACCCCCACCCCCTCCAAACCAAAGAGTTACTCCCCCTACTTTGGAAATTGGCAAAAAAAATGGCTGAGAGGCAAACGGAGGAGCAGGAACGGCTTTTTTTTGTCCTGCTGAGTTGACCAACTTAACTGGAACTAGAGTCCTCCCACCTACCAATTTTCTGGCTACAATGCGTTCCCTCCACCCCCCAGCCATATCCTTGACCAATGCTAAGGAAATGCAACTAGGAAAAGGGGTGAAGACGTGTATCTTTTTGTAATGTACCAACAGTCACAGACACACGCATCTGATGGAGCAGCTTTGGCAAGTTTGACCAGACACTTCTAAGACAGCCGCAGCCAGCATGCGCATCAACGCTTGGTGTACTATTTATGGCAAAACAGCACCCCCTGCTGGCTGATCCAGAAATAATCCTCAATTTTAATGAAGTCAACCTCCTCTGTATAAAAACATACCAGCTGCTGCTTTGGCTGCATCTTCTGTAGCAGCGTTTCCTCCATCTGCTGCCACCTCTTCTTCCTCCCTTGGCTGTGGCTCCTGCTCCTTATCCCCTTTATTTGAGACTTTGCCAGGATCCAGCTTGTCAATAAGCTTGTTGAGGGTTGAAGCCAGAGACTTGGAGGCTTGCTTTCGGTCAAATTCACCTTTCAGGCCTTCTGTTTCCAGCTCATCTTCCACCTGCTAGCAAAAAAAAAAAAAAGAGGAAAAATATAAGCAAAAGGTTTAAGCTCTGGTTGAAAACATGTTTAAAACATTGTAGGCTCTACTAGAGCAAAACACATTTAATAAGAGAGCCTGGAGGCTGCTTCATTCAAACCCAATTCCTATCTTCATCTATCCTCCTGCCCATCACTTGTGCTGCCTGAAGCAGGTTCCTTCACCTTGCGGCAATGCAGGTCCACCTCTGGCTCCAGGCAAAAGAAAGAACTAGTCCTGACTTCCACTCACCCAGATCCTAACTTCTAAGGTGGACCCAAGAGAAAACTCCAGTTTCTTCAGGGAAAGGGGTGCATAATCCACATCAAGTCACAGCTTCTTTACTAAGTCCAGGGGCATTTTGTGCGAAAACATGGCTACTGAAGTGAATTTAAAAAGCGGCTATTTTTTAGAAAACAGCATAAATGGTCACAGGGCAGGCATCCATGGTGGGCCCCTGCTGGCGCCCTGACAACTGCCCAAAGATTCTGTGGGGTCGTAGTGAGCTTAACTATAAGAAAAACACTCTATGGCTTGATTCCATTGGGCAAGTATTTCACACCACCTGGAGGCTCCTGCTTTGTTCCTTTGTTGTTGGACAGAATATATTATTATAACAACTAATTTATTTGTTTCTTACATTTATAGCCACCTTTCCTCCCATAGGGCTCAAGGTGGCATACAGGTAGGTTAGACAGAGAGAATGACTAGCTCAAGGTCACCCAGTGAGCGTCATGGCCAAGCAGGGATGTGAACCCTGGTCTCTCAGGTCCTAGTTAAACACTTTAACCACTACACCACACTAATACTACTAGAACATTATTTGTACCCCACCTTTCTTCCAAGGAATTCAAGGTGGTATACATGATTCTCTCTCCTCTCCCTTTTATCTTCATAACAACCTCTGTGAAATAGGTCAGGCCCAAGGTCAACCAGCAACTTTCTTGGCTGAGTGGGGGATCTGAACCCTGTTCTCCCAGGTCCAGCTTTCCGTTTCCAAAAAGTAGCCTGCTGGAGGCAACATCTTCCCCTTGTTGCCTGTCCCCAGCAACAGATGTACTGCTTCTAAACATGGAGGCTCCAGTGAGCTATAAATGGCTGTAACAGATGCTGTCTGATAGGCTTATTCCTCCACAAGTCTGGTTAATCTTTTTTTAAAAATGCTAGTAGCCATCACCATCTTGTAATGTTTTTAAAAACTGTGTGAAGCAGTAATTTCTATTGCCAGCCCAAATTTGAGTACTTCGGGGGAGGGGGGGAGGCAAGGAAGGGAAGAAGAAAGATTCCCTCTCCTCACCATTCATCATTCTATGTCAATTTTGTGCCCCTCCCTCTCAGATTTTTCTGAACTAAAAAAAAAAATGACAAAATGCTTTAAGTCTTTCTTTACACAGAAGGCAAAAATATGTGCCAGAGAGAGGGAGGGAGGGAGGGAGGGAGGGACTGAGATTATTGGGTTAGGGAACATCTAGTACTGGCTCCACAATAGTTTTTTTTTGGGGGGGGGGTAGGGGTGGCCAGGACAAAACTAGGCTCCTGGATCCTCACCTCATCAATGATGTGATCAAACTCCTTCTCCATCTCCGATTTCACCTCCTCCTTTAGCTTGGACATTTCGGACTTAGGCAGCAAGATGTCTTCCAGCTCCCTCTCAAACTTCCCCAGGATATCTTCTTCATCCTCCTCATCCTCCTGGACCCCTTCTTCAGGGTGCTCTGCCACTGATGGCTTGCTTTCTGGTGGGGTTCCTTGAGATCCTTCCTCCGATTTGCTATCCTTCTCTTTGCTCTGGAGAGACAAAGGGGAGGCTCAGAAGGGAGGAAGGTGGCCTCTGGCTGATCCACAGAACTTCAGTTCAAGGCAAAAGAGGCAGGGTTTTTTGTGGCCTTCACAGAATTCAATTGCAGCCACATGGAAGCATCTGGTCGAACACTGTTGTATAACAATGAACCTCTCAAGCAGGATACTAGATTCTTGCCCTCTCCCATTTGTAGGGTTGCTCTAGGAATGGCATCCACGCAACAAACTCCAATGTTACACTTACATGCGCACCCTACAGAGGGATTTCTGTGAAAGCAAAACATTCCAGCACTGGAGGCCCAGACTCTCCCAAGAGGGCAGGAAGAAATGTCCTTTCATGGGATGTCCCACCCAAATGGCTCCTTAGATCAGCCTTCTATGATGCAACAGGGGAAGCCAAAAGAAGGATCTGCTTTTCATCCCCACCCAGCAACTCTCTGCGGCTCCCTGAACAAGAGGTGCAGGTATTGTGAGCTGTAAAAACTGAGAGTTCTCTCCCAATGTAACCTAGTCCTACATTAAGAGAAACCAAATTCAGATTACCTCCATATTTTTTTAAAAAAACTGCATTCTCATGTAATTTCATCTATTTATCCTGGCAGACACAAGCAGCTATGCTGCACACCTGAGTGTGGTCCTATGCTCTGATCAATGGAAATCCTAAGCCACACCCTTTAGAGATTTCACCAGATTATGTTCATGTAGTTTCAAGCCTATTTTGTTTTAATCCTAAGGGCTAGAAGCTTCCTTTTTCAAAAGCAGCACATAAGCACATTAATGTTTTTAGAGATTGTTGTTGTATATTTCATATGCATGCACTTGTCCACACCAGTTAAAATTATGACAGCCGTATTCTGCTTCTGAGTAGTCTTCAATGGCAGCCCCAGACACTATGCATTGCAGTAACCTAGCGGTGTTTCACAGCATGCATCACAAAAGCCAAACAATCCTTGACCAGTGGCCAATCAGATGCCTCTGGGGAGCCCCAAAGCAGGGCAGGATGGCAACAGCCACCTCCCATTGTTGTTCCCTAGCAATGGTATCCAGTGGCATACTGTCTCTGAGCCAGGAGGTTCCATATGCTAGCCAGATCACAATGGAAAGAAGCAAGCCACAACACCTTACCTTCCTAGCATTCTCCTTCAAGTCATGAATGAACTGAACCAGGTCCCCAGGGTTCTTGATAACTTTGAAGTGGATTTTTCTCTTGAAATCTGGAAAGATTCAGGCCAATATTTATTTATGCATTTGTTTTATAAAATCATTTTTATATATACACTGCCCTCTCATAAAATATCTATGGAGCCAGAGTACATAAAATGCTGGGCTTGGACTTGAGAAACTGTTTTTAAATCCTAGTTCAGTCAGGAACTTGCTAGCTGGGCTTGAGTAAGTCACTCACTTCCAACTTATTTCCCATCCGTCAGCAAGCAACAGATGACTATCTTCACAGAATTGTCAGGAGGACCCCATTTTAACAGAAGTGTTATCAAATGATTAATAGCTGAAAATAATCAGAGAGGCACATTCCACAGTCAGACCATATAAAAGGTAGGTATAGATTTTATTTTATTTTTTAAGTTAAAAAGCAAGATTCTAATCTAGAAGGCTAAAAAGAAATGCAAAACTACCTGGGTAACATCTAATGGAGTCTCAGGAACCAGAGCAGGATAATGAACAGGATTCCTAAGTCCTTGCCCCATCCTACACCCCAAGCAGCCCACTAGCAGAAGAGGGAAGACCATGCAAAATAATGGCTGCGTTTGGGTGCAAACTAACATTGAGCTCATGTGCTCCCATCTCCTTCAGTCCAGAAGCATCCACTTTCTTTTCTAACTACATGCAGTTTTGTTATTAAGTTCAAATAGGGACAAACCATGGTTGGTCTTAACTATGGTTTGTCCAAACAAGCCAGTTTCAACCTGTGGTTTACAATCATGGCTTCTCTGGACAAACCATAATTAAAATTAACTGCAGTTTGATCTCATTTGGACATGACAAACTGCAGATATTTAAAAACAGATGTGAATTATTCCAATCTCCTCCTCTAGGCGATAATGGAAAGAGGTGGGTTGGGGGTCTATAATTCACAGAATTAACTTTTTGCTGCAAATTTGAGTTAGGTTGATGCAGATCTCGCCCTCTTTTTAAATCTGGGAGTACAAAAAGGCACTGAGGTAATGAATAAGGGCCAAACATGTTTAGTTCCTTTTGGTCTCTGTGTCCCCGTGAAGCAACTTGGATCAATGAACAGTAAACCATTTTAAGAGGAGAGAAATGTAGCCAATTGGGGGAGAAATCAGTTTCCAAAGATACACAATGCATACAGCTAACTAGAGGCCATTTAAAAAGTGTTTGACTATGAACTAATCCTCTTAAAAGGATATGATAGGGTGGGTTCAGAAAGTTCTGAATCTCTCTTTTGCCTTGCGTAAACTTTCCCAAAGCATCTTTTTGGATGGCGCTAAAGAGGAATCATCTCCAGATCTAGCCGCACAGCACCTTTGGAACATACATTTACCTGCTAGGTGATTGTCTGCTGTCTTCATGATTGGTTCTTCCTCCTGCAGAAAAAGGAACAGAAGGGAAATGGTTTGAGAACTACACACAGGGTTAGGTGGGTTTATATTTCTGCATAATACAAACCTTTGATCTTGGCTACACATTCTACACATATCTTTGGTAGTGTGTCTCATTATGCACAAAGTGCCCATGCAGCTGTAGCATTATTCCACACCTAAGAGATGTATCCATTTAATAGAGGGATGGGGAACTAGATCGGTCCAGCAGGCCAGATAAGTTACCTCCCCTACCCCTCGTGGGCCATGTTTGACACGTCAATCCCACAAGAGGCAGTGATGGCCACCAGCTTGGATGGCTTTAAAAGAGGATTAGACAAATTCATGGAGGAAAAGGCTATCGAAGGCTACTAGCCACGATGGCTATGCTCTCCATGGTCAGAGACATCTGAATGCTTTTGAATACTGGAAACTGCAGGAAGGGGGGAGTGCTCTTCTGTTCTTGTGCTCAGGTCCTGCTTGTGGGCTTCCCGTGCGTATCTAGTTGGCCATTGTGAGAACAGGATGCTGGACTCAGTGGGCCACTGGCATGATCCAGAAGGCTCTTCTTATGTTCTTCTCCGACATTACAGTGACAGCAGGTGATCTTTTTTGCCCACAGGGTACTGCAGAGTGCTTTACACAGCATTCCACCAGACTTAACAAACAGCTGGTTGTTGGGTTTTACAAAGTCCCTTTCCAAGTGACATCTTGTGGAGCACTTGGCAAGGCTTGCAAAGCCCTATGGAAAATACTCTCGACTCAGCCCATTTTTTACCTGCCCTATATAGGTAAGGTGTAGGGCAGGTGGGCGTGGTTAAGCAAATGAGAGGAACAGAGGAAGCTGTCTTATACTGAGTCGGATCACTGGTCCATCTAGCTCAGTATTGTCTGCACTGACTGGCAGCAGCTCTCCAGAGTTTCAGTCAGGGGTCTCTCCCAGCCCTAGTTGGGAGATGCTGGGGACTGAACCTGGAATCTTCTGCATGCAAAGCAGATGCTCTACCACTGAGCTACGGCCCTTCCCATACTAAGCCATTGCACAAGCAAATTCCCCTTTCTATTTGTGCTTTTCAGTGCACTTTGAAGCTGTCTTTAGTCACGAAGGCTTCTCACAATTAGCCGTATTTGTGTATGCAGGTTCTTTAAAGCTGTGCTTTTTTAATTACTTGAATTTTATTGCTTCTCTGATGGGACTGATTTTACGACATGGTAAAAAATTGTTTTTTGGGGGGGGGTTTGCAGAAGGCAGATGCCATCAGGCTGCCTCAGTGGGAGAGATGGGAAGCAAGGGTCATTCCATCAGCTGAAAGACTGGCTCCATCAGGCCTCCTCTCCCTCAACTGTCGCCTGGCAGTCAGGAGCCGTTCCAGCAGGCTGCCTCAGTGGGGAAGGGAAGAGAAGCAGGACTCACTCCATCAGCTCTGCTGGAAAACCAGCTCCATCCCCACCTCCTACCTCTGAACTGTTTCTATGCCAGCTGATCATTATGAGAACTACTGTTTAAAAATTGGTGCCTGAGTTTGCTTCTTTCCCTCTTCCCTCCCTGTCCCTTTTCCCTTGTGTGTTGTGTTTTTTAGAGTGCGAATAGGGACTGTCTTGTTTCAGCTGATTGTATGGAAGCCACTTGGGGAGTCTTTTTTGGCTGAAGAGAGGGGCTACAAATGCTCTATCTAGCCTGCTAACTAACTAAAAGACAAATCTATAAAATAAAATAATTCACTGATAAGCCAAATCTTATATCAGAGGATCCATACAGCAAAGGCATCATCTTGCCTCTTCTCCAAGGCATTTTAGCATGTTTTTAAATTGTTTTAAATGTTTAAATTGTTTTAAATTATTTTTAAAAGATGTGTTTTAAATTTGTATGTTTGTTTTTAATGTTTTTAGGTACTGTAAACCGCCCACAGAGCTTCGGCTATGGGGTGGTATATAAATACAATAAATAAATAAATAATATGCCTAGACAAAAAGAAAGCACTCTTTCGCTGGTGGTTGCCAGGACAAAAAGGAAGATAACTGCTTTCAAGATATGAATACTATCCATCCACACACACACCCCAATTAAAAAGTAATTGAGCAGATACTAGTTAAAAGCAGGTATGATGACAGGAGGTTACCTGTGTCTGGTCTGGCATCTGGGCTGCTTTCCCATCTCCACGCAGCACTCTCTCCCAGAAATCAGAGTCATCACCTGGGTCAGTCTCAGGAGGAGCAGGAATAGGATCTGGAGTCACTGGCAACACATATAAAATACAAAGTGTGTAAGTGGGAGGGAAGCCATTTGGCCTTACCATCAGTACTTGTAAAATTACACCCAGTACTGAGAATATTCCGTACCATACAAATGCAAGTGTTGTAGTCACAGAATTCAGCACATTGAGAATCTAGCCTGCAAGAACAGATACGGTCCATATGTTTTGAGGTCAGATACAGTTCCAGGCAGATGTGAGCCAAAGCAGACATTTCAGCAGTCAGAAGCACCTGGGCCTCCTTGCCCCCAAAACTAGCAAACGTTTAATTTTTTTAATCCCTCTATGTGGGTAAGATGTCAAACATAAGCCCCATGGGCTCATTCGAGCGCTTTAGCCTTTAGAGGTCACCAATGCAGGCCACAGCACAAGCATGATTATGCATCTTCAGGACTATAAAGTGGATGCCCCCTAATATCAAATTTAATAATAATAAGATTCTTATTGTTTTTAATGCTGTATTTTAAAGTTGTTGTAACACATGTATGTTTCCAAGCTCAATTCAAGGTGCTGGTTTTGACCTATAAAGCCTTACACGGCTTGGGACCACAATACCTGATGGAATGCCTCTCCCGATACAAACCCACCCGCACACTACGCTCAACATCCAAGGCCTTCCTCCGGATGCCTACTCCAAGGGAAGCTCGGAGGGTGGCAACAAGGGAGAGGGCCTTCTCAGTGATGGCCCCCAAATTATGGAATGATTTAGTTGACAAGGTGCGCCTGGCGCCAACACTGTTATCTTTTCGGCACCAGGTCATGACTTTCCTCTTCTCCCAGGCATTTTAGCATGTGTTTTAAATTGTTTTAAATTTTTTAATTGTGTTTTAAATTGTTTTTAAAATATGTGTTTTAAATTGTATATTTGTTTTAATGTTTTTGGTTGCTGTAAACCACCCAGAGAGCTTTGGCTATGGGGCGGTATACAAGTGCAATCAATCAATCAATCAATCAATCAATAAACTGGGACCTTTGGCTGAAGGATGGGTAATTAATGAAGATGATGATGATATGATGATAATAATAATAGGAACACACTGCATCAGAACTGTGATGGTATAAAAAAAGCTTAGCGGGAAAAAGTTATGAGCACGGTCTTGTCCTGGTTATCAGCTGGATAAGGGAATTTGGACCTCCAACCCATTTGAATCTGACAAGTGTACTCTATTGCTAGCACCTCTACAGCTGAAAGCATCTGAAAAATTGTACCCAATATGAGGATGCCTAAAAAGAGAAAGAGCATGAATACCCAGTGTATCCTTCTCTCAGTGGCCCATCAGAACCTGGCCAAGAACACTACGTGGCAGCAATGCAAAACTTTTTTCATTTAAGCAGGTACCCAACTGTGGAGGGTAATTAGGAGGCTGTGTTGCAAATGATGGCAGTTGGGTATTATTTTATATTCAGCAGCGCACAACCCTCTGCTACCTGCTGCCAATTACCCAATGTTATGTGATTGTATCTGAGTGGCTTCTTAAGCCTGCTGGTTAAGGAGCTGCTTGTGTACAGACCTAAAAAAAAAAAAATAGGCAATTTGCCAACTGCTGCATGCGTGTTTTAGGCAGCAGCAGCCTGGAAAGATAACAGATTATCCCTAGCCGAAATTGCTCAACACGCAGCAGCAGAAACTGTTTATACAAGAAAAGCTGCCTTCAAACCAAGGTTTTCTTACTCCTTGATATGCACTCACATCTCCAGGGATCTGCCTGTGAAGTAGAATTGAGACATTCCTAACTAGCAACAACTCGCCTTGGTTAATGACCGAGTCATAGCTAAGTAGGGGTCTTGTGCATTCAAAGCCAACATCTCATTAGCCCTTTATATTCCGCCTTTTAAAGGTACACATTTCCCCCCCAAAGGCTGCTTCTAAAGAAAAATTAAAAAGTAAATGCAACATCAAAACAGTTAATTGATAAGACACAGAATAAAAACTCAAGAGCAACACTAAAAAAAAAAATCTCACTGTTCAATGAAAGCCCAGGCAGTTAAAATGGTTTTGACCTGGCATCAAGAACTCTACAGAGCAGGGTGCCAGGCAAACATCTCTGGGGCTGGTGTTCTAAAACCAAGGTTGCCACCACACAAAAGGTCCTGCCTCCATCCAGTTGATGATGTGCAAAGGCAGTGCACCCAGAACAGGACCTCGAAGATCTTAACAACTGCACATACTTGAATAAATGGTCCTACAGATACCCAGGTCCCAAGCTATAAAGGGTTATAGAGGTCACTTCAGAGTTGCACTTGAAAAACACACAAGAAACCAGTGATATTTTAACACTGGTGGAATGTATTCCATTCTAGTCAACAACGCAGACAGCATATTAACAGTGGCATTATAAAAAAAAGCAGTTGGGGGCAGGAGAGACTGTATTTCACCTCTTAAAAAAGAAAAAGAGCTGGATGTGGGGGCTCACCCAGCTCTGGATCAGGACTACAGCATGTGGGCAGGTTGGGTAGGGAGGACAGATGAATAAGCAACCACCCCCCAGCTCTTCATTCTTTTGCTGGAGAAACAAAAGTAGTGGCCAAGACACCAGTATTCCAATTTCTGGCGCGGAGTCTGATCTTGGTATCTCCAGTTTCCCCTTCTTGCCTCCTGTGCATCAGCTGCAACTGCACGGATAGCAATCGTCGTTCCTCTGTCAGTTTCATGCCGCCACACTGCTGCTCTCTTGCAGCAGCACGCAGCCCATGTCCAAAGTTATATACGGACAGGAAGTGAATTCATCCTCCAGTCTGAGGAAAGGGTGTTATGTTGCACCACATAATGGTGGTAAAGCATTGCTTTCCCTACTTCCTCTACTTCACAAAATTTTATTTATTTATTTGATTTATATCCCGTGCTTTCTCCCAGTAGGAGCCCAGGGTGGCAAAATGACAGAAAACATGAGTTTGACCCCAAACTTTTAATGATTTCCCCCATCTTCCCTCTCCAAAGTAGCTCTGTGACTTCTAAGTCAATCCACGGAGAGCTTGCCCATCTCATATATTTGCATCAACAGACATTTTAAATTGCCATTATCTATGAGAAGTGCAGTAAGAATGTTCCAAAAGAAGAAGGAACAGTGTGTGATGGCACTACACGTTATTCCAACCCACAAATCAGAGGGTCAAAATATATTTTAGCACCAAGGGTCATATATCGCCTCAGTGGGAGAGATGTGAAACAAGGTTCATTCCATCAGCTGAAAGACCGGCTCCATCAGGCCTCCCCTTCCTCACCTGGCAGCAGCCATTCCAGGCATTTCCCTTTAAAATGGTCACTTGAATCCATGCTTTAAGTTCCATGTGATCACCCCCACCCTTCCCAGCTTGATTTTAGTAACATCCTTGCAGGGCGACATTGCCACGTAGTTTCCTACCATTGCCATCTGAATCCTGAGCAGCGGAGTTGGGGTCTCGCTCATTCCACAGCCGCATGTCTAGAGTCTTCAGCTCTTCAGAGATCTCCTCCACCTTGCGCTTGGTATCAGCTGGCGAAATTTCAATAATATATATTACATACACACACACCCCAATAAGTGCAACTGATAAAAAGGTCATCATAGCATCCAATGCAGCAAGAAAAGATTCTTCCAAGCGAGCAGGATTCCTTAGCAGGCAGTGTTGAAGTACTACTCCATTTGTTCTCCCTGTGCTACATAGCTCTTCTGACATGCAGAGGGCAGGGTGGGCACCAGAAATAAGAATCCTGTGCCAAGAAACCTGGATGTCTGCCATCAGAAAACCCTGAAGTATGTCATGTGAACACATGATACAAGTTAAAATATTTGCATGCTTTATTTTATTGGGGGAGGGTATTGCTCAAAATTTGGAATGAGGAGCTAGATGTTGGGATGGGGACTAGAGTAATAGCAGCAGTTTCCTACCATTGCCATCTGACAGAAGAAAGGGGCTGACAGCCTCACTGCACAAGAGCCATCTTTGGACCTTCCATGATTTCTAAGCTTTTATCAATATAATTTTAGGGTTTTTTCTACAATCAAAGGCACCCACACACACCCCTTCCAGCATAGCCTCCATCAGCAGCCATTCCATCTCCGGCAACAATGAGAAGAGGAAGATAAGAGAGATGAGCCCTCTCCATTGGCCCAGCTGAGTACAACCGCAGGAACTACATTTCCACACTACCACAAGGAAATCATTCATTGTCTGATGGTCAACACTGAGCTTTATTTCTTTTCATCATCAGAAAGTGCCTGCAGAAAGAATCTCTTGTACATTTTGGAATAAGATACAGCCTCCACTTACACGGACGTTTTCCTCCTGAATTCAGTGGGTCAACCAGAATGTTTCTGTTTGAAACCCATTATTAGACGTGCTATTTCCTGATCAGCCCTGGAGGCAGGCAAGGAGAAGGAGAAGCAATGCTGGGGCAGAACTGACTAGACAAACAGCAGTAAACCAGATAGTGTCTTCATCTGTGGCTCTTAGACCTGTAGTCTAAATTGGCTCCCATTAGATGGTGTGGCCAACTTTCTGATCTAATCAGCATGGCTAAGTGGGAATTTGAATCCAAGACCAGTAAAGTCTTCACCACACTGTCTCCCTGTTCCTATTCTGTCAGCAACAGAGAAGGGAGGCTAGGAATGGGCATCTCTTAACACCACCTTTTTTTGGCTTTGAGGCTGCAATGCACCTAAGGAGTGCTTTACCCACCTTTTTAGCTTCCTTGCATGCTGCATTCTGTTTTGCCAATGCTTCAAATGCACTTAAATGCATCTTGTCTCATTGTTGTCTACTGCCTTTCTGCGCGCTAAAAAGGCTGCCAAACAACCCTGGCCAAGAGGGCACTGAAGGGGCTTCCACTTCCTCCCCTGACCAGATGTACTTACACACTTGGGCCTTGACATACTCCACATACTCTACAGGGCTCAGGGCCGGGTGACAGCGGATGGTCTGAGGGGTGGCAGTGGATGGTGGCCGCAGAAATGGGTGGTGGCAGATGCGAGTGGTGTGGACAGTCAGCACATAGGAGCAGGACTGGGGCTCATCCACACGGGCAATGTAGTCACCCGAACCTTCCTCACACAGAAACTGCAATCAAGAGATGGGAGAAATGATCATGTTGCCTTATACTGACTCAGGCCATGGGTCCACCTAGCCCCATCCTGTCTCTTGTGTTCCAACAGCCAGCAGCTCTCCAGGGCCTCAAGCACTGCCCCTTTCCCCACTTTGCCCCTGGAGATCCTTTTAAAATGGAGATGGCCAGGATTTCGCCTGGGTCACCTTCTGCATGTAAACCACATACCCTACCCTCAGAGCGATGGCCCTTGTCCCCCAAGATAGCTTTTCATGGGAAAGAGAGGGTAGCCTCCTTTTGAAAGGAGCATGCATGGAACCCAGATCACTCTGCTAGGATGAAGGGGGAAGTTCACATTCGTAAAAGCAGGGATGATGAACAGGGGTCTCTCCAGACGTCATCAGACTCCAACTCCCAACAGTCCCAATTTACCTAGCTAACAGTCAGGGGTGATGGGAATTGGAGTCTAGCAACATCAATCAGCAGCTGGGTAAACTTATACGGCAACATTCCTCCCATTCCCTTCTGTTTGACAATATGCACATCCCACCACTTCCTAGGTGCAAATGAAAGAGGCAGCGAGCGGAATGCATTTCCGTATACACAAATTACAAATAAATTTCAAAGTGGTTTACCAGGACAGAAAGAAAAAAGTAAGCAAAACCATTCCATTTTTAAAAAACTAAATCAACTACAGATTATCACCTATAGTAAGAGCAGAAGGATCCAGTCAGGGAAAGCCCAAGCAAACAGGCGAGTTTTCAATAAAAGTCAGAGCAGCCAACCCTCCCAAATCGCAGGAAGGAACACATTCCAGAGGTACCATGACAAAGAAGGCCCTGCTTTCGTATTGCCACCAGATGGCACTCTACAGATGGCGGTGCCATCAGCAAGGCCTCCAAAGATTTCAAGAATCTACTGTGTCCAGGTAGGGGAAGGAGATCCTTTTGTCTGGCCCCAAGTTGTTCAGGGTTTTGGGTTTGGTAGCTAATAGGCAGCAAAAGAGGAAAAACAGAACAAACTAACATGCTTGACAGCATAACCAGGGGCCCTCCTATAGCTCTCTCCTCTGCATGAAATGCAGGAAGGGAGTCCACACTCCAGGCATTCCTAGGCCCAGCTATCAATCCCCCCCTCAACATCACCAACTCAGCACCTCCCAAGTCACCCCTTATAGACCAGGGATCCTGTGGTCCTCCATACACTGCCGGGACTCAGTTCCCATTCAGCCCCATCCAGCATGGGTCATGGTCAGGGAGGATGGGAGATGTAGCTCAGCAACATCTGGAAGGCCATCAGTTCACCTCTGCTGCTAGGTAGTGGCAGTTTCCGTCCCACAATAGATGACTGCTCTAGCTACCCCTCTCCTTTCCTCTCAGCTGCTGACTCAGGAAATCCTTCCACAGTGCAACGGGGTTCCTTTCCTTACCCTGACTTCAGCCTCCCTGGGCCTCCCATTCAGGTTACACTTGGATCCATTGACATAGGCCTGGCTGTGGTAACGCTTCAGCTTATGCTGCTTGGAAGCCTGAAATGAGGAGAAAAAACCAGAGAACTCTCGGGACAGTTTTTTTTTAATGTTTCACCACTGTTACCTAATTTCTGTGTCATTAACAGCAAGCCCACTTTATGCAGAAGATGAAGGCAATTTTGCTTGCATCTAGGCCCAACTTGAAGCAGAGTTTACACAGGGATAGCTGCAGTTTGCCTTCAGCACAGCCTTCCTCAACCTGTTGCCCTCCTGACGTCGTTGGACTACAGCTCCCATCAATCTTATCATCAATGGGAAGGGTCCTGGGATAGAGGTTTACATCTGGAATTGCTTCGAAAGTTCTTTGTAGAAATGAGTGAGGTGGCCTTCAGAGCGTGATTTCCAACTCCAAGAATTGTCTTGGTCTGCTTTTTAACTCTTCATGTCTAGCAACGAGTGAACTCCACTTCTCTTTTCATCCCATGGAACGAAGGAAAATCAACAGGAACACCCCTCTGCCCTACGACACGCCAAGCTAGTTACGTAGCTATCTTTATACGAGGTTGTATGGCACAACTGCAGCTAGGCACTGGACTAGCTATCACTGAACTCTGGCTAGGCTGTTCCACTCTACTGATCTCGAGAGCATGTGTTCTCAAGATACACCAAATCTAAGAGCTTCAGACTGAGTGTTGAGGAAGGAAGAGACTGTTAAGTAGTAGTAGTAGCAGTAAAAGGTCTCAGGTTTAACTGAAGTGCTGTGGTTGGGAGGGAAGAGAGCTACTGAAGCCTTCGCTCTTTGCACCAATCCCAGGGATTCCTGTCTGAGGATTCTTTTCTCCACTGTACGATGTGCTCAAACTGGGGAAACACCCACCTTTGCCATTTCATTGTCCCAGTCGAATGCAGACTGGTAATATCCAAGGTACAGGATGTCACCTTTGATTTCAGACTCTGGGGGAGAAAAAAGATACAGGGAAAGATGGGAAGTAGGTAAACTGGAAGCCAGGATCGTGAGAGAAAGTCATTCATTATTTTTTAAATACATGCTAGCAGGGACCAGAGGCCAAGAAAAAGCCGACCTGAGCTGCAGGCTCAGCACCAAAGTGAAAATTCAGGCTACCAGCCTGGCTTCATTTACCACCACACACACAAAACACAATCCGCTATTACAGCAGTTACAGACCAGCAGTAACTGGAGGGCCAAAAGTCTCCCATCCCTGGCTTAACTCTGTTTGCACAGCGGGAGATCCTTGATCCCCCCCTCCACTACAGTCCCATATTCTCCAAAAGCTGCTCCTGAGGTTCAGTAAGCCCTCTGGAATGGTGTGGGATGGGGCACAGGAGGCTGCAGGACGACGGGGGAATGGGAGAGAAATTCAGCAGAGCTACCTGGCGCAAGCGGAAGTGTTTTTCTCCTGGGGCAAGATATTTCTAGATCCAAGCCATTAAAAGCAACAACAGCCAATTAAAAAAAGAAGGTTCAATAGCAGCAATAAATAAAGCAAGAAGGCGAAAGGCAACTAAAGAAGAAAAGGCCTAATGCAACTACTAAGCAAGAGAAATTTCTTCCACCCTAGGGGAGCTGCACATGCCTTCAGCGACACTGTCTTCACCCTAGAGATGTAAAGGTGTGGAAGGGGGAGCAGAAAATTGGGGAAAATTCCCCCCCCTTTTCTCCCCAGAGGGGTCCCAAAAAATTGGGAAAAATGAAAAACTTCAATTCCCCTCCCCCCGAAAGTTTTTCTGATTTCCCCCCCAGGCCTTCACATCTCTACTTCACCCATCACTGGATGGCTAGCAGTGAAGGGGGGGAAGAAATATTTCCCCAAAAGTGAATGCCAGAGTTTTGGTGCCACTGTAGAACAGTAATCCCAGAAATAACCCACCAGTTGCCAGGGAGTCTGCAGCAGGGCCTCCAAGGAAGACCTTAACAAAACACATGGGACTTTTCCTCCTTTGTGATACATACCCAAGAGGAAATTGGGAATGGTTTGCCAGGGAAAAGGTGCAGAAAACCACACCTCTCCAACTCCTCCAATTCAAATTGCACATTGAAATTGACAAGTAGTAGTGAGTGAGACGCTCAAACTTATGTTTGCTGTAGTCAATCTAACTCCATCCAAAAAGCACTTAGCGAATCATCAGGAAGTTTAGCGTTGGGCTAAACGGATGTGTGAAAACAAACACAACTGCTTCCTTGCTTCAGAGCAGTTAAGGCAGGTGAAGCCCTTTTAAAAAACATTAAGACGGTGCACCATCTCCTTTCAAGTTTAATCCTCCCCTATGCAGATCAGCCAGGGAGGGGAGGAGGAGAAATATTTTCATCCCCCTTGCACAGTAGAGAGGCTCAGACCTTTCCACCAATCATATTGCAAGGATGGTTATTTTCTTCCCCACCTTCTCAGGGAGATTTAAACTTTCTCACCTGGCACATCACAATGGAGATGAAAAGAACCCAGCCCAGATCGGTGAAGAAGTGAGCAAGCACAGCCTGGGAGGCTTGCAGGGGGCTCAATAAGGAAGCCTGGAGGGCCAGAGCCTCCCCATCCCTGCCTTAGACCTAAACCAAGCAGATGGGGAGAACTGACGAAGGAGAAGAGAGTACCTTCCATGTGGTATTGCTGGATGTGCTTCCCATAGCAGAACTCATACGTCCACCAGTCCTTAGTCTGAGAGGAAGGAGAGAGAGAAATGTTAAAGCCAAGTCAGGGATTCCCAAACTATGGTCCACAGACCAAGCTTCATTCAGATGGTCTATAACATGTCTGCGGATTGGTGGTAGAAGATGGGAGATGGCACGTCCATCATATTGAATATCCATATCGATTTTCAATTCCATTTGTATTGCTTCTTTTAATTTCTTATATTGTATTTTACTATATTACAATTTGAGGTCTACGGTATGCAAATTGTAAGACAATAAATACAACATAAAATCAAAGAAGCAACAAAAGTACTATTAAAAATCATACAGCATCTAGCACAACCAAAGCCGGTTTCAAAGGGTGGCCAGGTTGGGCTCTGTCTGAGGGCCCCTGAAGGGCCCCTCGTCAGGGTGGGAGAGTAGCGCTCCCCTTCTGCAATACGCGGCGGGGTCCCTCCCTGCTGTGGATCGCAGGGACTGGGCTTCCAGGCTACCTGCCCGTTTGCTTTCTCCACTCACCTCTCTCCCGTGTTCTGCTGCTGTGAGTGCTGTGCTCGCAGGGCTGCCATCAACCGAGATGGCGGTGGAGGCTTCTTTAAGGTGCTGATGCCACTACTACCACCTTGGTTGATGGCAGGCATGTGCGCGCACGCAGCATACCATGCATGCGCGCAGCGCACACAGCAGCAGGACACAGGAGAGAGGTAGGTGGTAGCTGGCAGGAGCCACGTGCCCGGGGCAGGCTGGTGCCCAAGGGCCCAGTCATGCCTGGAGCCAGACCTGAAAACAACACATTACAATTGCTACAGAAGGCAGAAAAGCCATTAAGCGGTCCACCAAGACCCTCAGCAATTTTCAAGCAGCCCACAGAGAAAAAAGTTTTGGAACCACTGGCCTACATTATTTGGTTGAAGCAGAAATCCTGTTTTAAGAGCCCTCCTCCAGTAGAATTCTCCTGAAGTAGAGCACCCAAACTTTGCAACCACCTATTTGCAATCAGGCAAATAAGCACACTGGGCGTGGGAGTACTGTGTTTCATTGAAGTTTTGGTTATAAAAGTTGTTTGCATAACTGGAATAAACACAAGGTGAGAGAGGACAGTCTGAAAAGAATTGTTGCAGCAGCGTTTTAATAAGGCTGCAAGACTGAAGTGGTATATTAACATTTTAGCTGAGTAACCAGTGGGGGCAATTTTAACAGAAGTGAGACTGCACATCAAGGGTATACATTTATTTTAATGGTATACATTAATTTAATTTTTTTTAAAGATGGCCTGTCTAATGGTGAGCAGCTTTCATTTATTCAATGCAAAGATTTAAACTCTATTCAATACACTCAAAGGGATACCTTGGAGGCTTCAATAATATTCAATTTAAAAACTGGTTAAGAGGCAAATCATCAGACAACCGAAGAGCCTAATTAATTGACGGCTGTACTTTTTACAAATCCATTTTCAGATCCCATCCACAGACTCACTGAGTAGTCTTAAACAAGCTACTCTCTTAGCCTCAACTGCTACATCTATAAAATGGAAACACAACCTACCCATGAGGGTTGTGACAATTAATGAAATGAGCACTGTTAAAGCACTTGGCTAATTAAAGTACTACAGAGAGCTAGTAAGACAAAACTGTGGCTAATCTGGCTTGCTTCATGTGCCATTATGAACCCTCCACAACCTCCAAGCAGATCTGAGAAGGAAATCATTAACAGAGATCCCAGGGGTTGCATCTAATGCTTCCCTTCTTGTGTTTGGTCTCCCGACATTCAATCCTAGCCCAAAGTCACCTTGATAAGGCAAGGAGCAACTTCCATTGGCTTCAGCAGTTCCGAGATCCCAAGTCCGGTGTAACTCTGTGGATCCTCCTCTTTGTTCTGGTGGATCTTCACTGCAGCAGCTGGAAGCCGGCACTCATACATCTGCTTGTATTTGGAGGAGATGGTCACCACTTCAGATGACTTACTCTGGGAAGGGATAAGGAAAAGAGTTGGGTGAGAAGAGGACAATAAGTTGCCAGCATTAGCATGTCCACTCCAAAAGGGTAGGGGCAGCAGGAGTCCATGAGAGACAAACAGTGGAACCAGGATTGAGATGATTTCCCATTTGATTTTGGACCCACCATGTGAACCAGCTACCTCCAATTTACTATTCATCTATTTGCCCCCTTGTGGGGTGTGTACATGTCTCATCTGCAAGATGAACACCATACCTTGCCAGCTCTACGGAAGCTCAGGTGGTTTCTCCCTTGACATGTGGAGGCAAACTGTGATCACATATGAGGAACCTCACAGCAGACACACACACCCTCTTCCCTGTTTCCACAACAAGAACAGACTCTAGAAGTACTTTCATTAGGTGGGCTCCTAAACACAAACCAATGCATCAAGCAATACATCTAGGCTCAAGAACCACTGTAGCTACTTCTTTCCACTAAGTCTGCACTTTGCAAAGAAAAAGAGTGCAAGTTTCCTAGAAAGTGCTCTACAATCTTCATCATGTTGGTCCATCACAGATAAAACTGGGGTTAAGAAAAGGCTCTCATGCATCTTCCCATTTAATGGCATCCCATCCCTAGAGTGAGCCACCCACTCATTTGGATTCACTTCAGTTTAAAGTGGAGAGCCAAGCACTAATTCAGCATTTGCTACCACAGTTCAAAGGACCTTGCCTTCATGTTCCCCCTTAGGCTGCCACCAGCCCCTAATCCCATCAGTCATCATCATCAGTGAAGTGGGATGTTCACACATGACCCAAAATGGAGGATCAGGAAGAGAGAAATTCTATTGATATTAAGACCCTCCGTGGCGCTGAGTGGTACACGGCGGTAACATAGCCGAAGCTCTGCTCACGGCCGGAGTTTGATTCCAACGGAAGGAGGAAGTCGAATCTCCGGTAAAAGGGGTCAAGGTCCACTCAGCCTTCCATCCATCCATGGTCGGTAAAATGAGTACCCGGCATATGCTGGGGGGTAAAGAAAGGCCGGGGAAGGAACTGGCAATCCCACCCCATATATACGGTCTGCCTAGTAAACATCGCAAGACGTCACCCTAAGAGTCGGAAACGACTTGCACTATAAGTGCGGGGACACCTTTACCTTTTTATTCTTGGAGGAAAAAACAAAAGGTTGAAGCAAACAATCTTCCCCAATATTATTATTTATTTATATCCCGCCTTTTCCCCAGAACTGGGACTCAAGACGGCTTACAAAAATCAAAACAAATACAACTAAAAACATAAGTAAAGCATACAAAAAGTTATAATTAAAATGTATTTAAACTATTTATAGAATTAAAACCCATTTAAAACATAGCAATTTTTAAAAACACAAAATAAAAATCAGTAAAATAGCATCTATTAATAGCCCTTGCCATCAGTTCCCAAAAGCCTGTCAGAATAGGAAAGTCTTCACCTGCCAATAGAAGGACAACAGGGAGGGAGCCAGTCTAACCTCCCTAGGAAGGGAGTTCCAGGGCCTGGGGGCAGCCACCAAGAAGGCCCTCTCCCATGTTCCAACCAGACGTGCCTGTGAGGGTGGTGACACCAAGAGACAGGCCTCACCTGATGATCTCAGAGTTCAGACATATCTGAAGATACGGTCCTCAGATAACTTGGACCCGAGCTGTATAATATTGACGGAGGCCAAGAGTTGTGCATGTGAACTGCCCCTGTGCTATCAGGGATATCCCCTGGCAGCAGAGAGTAAGTGCAGATGCTAGTCCTCAGCCAGCTAGGGCTGGGAGACATCAAGAGAGGAATGTGATGTTCCTATATTAATGTATATATGGTAAGTGTTGTTGTTTTAGAAGATACATGGTAAGTGGAGTGAAAGAGGGGGAGTGAATGGGCAGTAGAATGCTACATGATTGGCTGAGTGTTTAAAATGGCTGAATGTATAAAAGGAAGAGTGAGAGTGGAACAGGGGGGAGAAGAGAAAGAGTGGATTGCTTGGTGGGGTTTGAGAGAGTTGTTTGCCAGGAGAGAGTGAAGAAGGAGGGGGGTGGAGTTCAGATTAGTATTGAGTAAAACCATATGCTTATGTGCCTTAAGAAGAAATCTTGTTAATCTTGTTAGCTTTGTTATCTGTAATAAATACTTAATTTGGTTTACCAAAGGCCTGATCCTTGGCTGGGGTTTCACAGACCAGAAGGGAGGGTAAGGTAATGACCAAGGCTGAAGGGGAACTGTAACAAATGGTGGCAGCGGTGAAGAGAATAACAATACCAGTATTCAGAGTCTCTGGGAATACTAGTATTGGGATGTTACTGGTGGTTGCCTAGCAGGGGGATCTGTTGAGATCTGTGCTAGAGCGGGGATAGGTAAACCATAAGAGAGTGCGGTCCGGACTGGTGGAGTCCCTGGTGGTGCCTAGAGACAGGCAGTAACCACGAGCAGGTAGGAACCTGACAGGGAGAGCCAGGGAAGGACGCATCACATGTGGTGGCAGTAGCAGTGGGATACGAACAACAGAGAATCCAGATACGAATACTAGAGAATCCAGAACAGTGGTGTGGCAAACAGAAATAACAAAACAAGATTTCTTGTGAGAGTGACTGGCAAAGAGTGTGTGGCAAAGAGTGAGTGAACTCAAACACCATGGCTGAATACATAAAAATGAAAAGAGAGGAGCTGGTGGAGAAGTGCATAACATTCAATTTACCTCACGAGGGTAAAGGGGTAGATGAATTGAGGGTAGCACTTATAGGATTTGCTACTGCCCAGCAAAAAAACCTGTCAGGGAAGAGACCCCAGAAGGATATTTAAGCAATCCCGCTTATATAGAGTACTTGAGAGAGAAGTTAAGATGGGAGGCTGAGGAAAAAGACAAGCAGAGGGAGTTGGAAGCTGAGAGATTGAAGATGGAAGCTGAGAGATTGAGGATGGAAGGTGCAGAGAAGGAAAAACAGAGGGAGTTGGAAATTGAGAGAATGAGATTGGGGTTTGAGGAGAGGGAGAAGCAACGAGCAGTGGATGCTGAATTACAAGTAGAAAAGTTAAAATTTGATAGAGAGAAATTTCACTCTGAGGAGACAAGGAAAGACAGAGATGGAGCAAAAATAAAAATTACTCCAAAGGACTTTGCTGTCTATGAGCCTGGTCAAGATCCTCAAATTTACCTCAGCACCTTTGAAAAAGCAGCTCAGTTGTGGGGGCTACCTGAAGATAAATACATGCAGTATTTATCAAACCTGATTAAAGGGGAATTGGCTGAGGTATACCAATATTTCCCCTCAGACAGGCCCGTCACCTATGCTGAATTCAAAGAAGCAGTGTTTAAAAGATTCAGACTGGGGCCTGATTATTTTAGAAAGCTTTTCAGAAACTGCCAGATACAGACAGGGAGGTCTTTTGTGGAACTGGGAGCAAAGTTGATGGATATATTTGGAAAGTGGATGAGTAGTGCCAAAGCTCAGTCAGTGGAAGAGGTGAAAAGCCTCATGATACTGGATCAATTATACCATCAGTTACCACCAGAAATAAGGCTCCTGGTCAAAGACCGTTCCCCTACATCTGTGCAGGAGGCCGCAGAGATGGCGGATCACTTCGCCTCCAATAGAACTGGCTGGGTGGGGAAAACATCAAGAGAGTTTAAACCCAGACCATATAGTGCTGGCAGAAGGGATGTGGTACCACAGCGAGTGAGTCCTCCAGTAAAATCTGAAGGGCACAGGACACCCCAGAGTGGATCTGTGTACCCTAAAAGTGAGGAGAAATTATGCTACAAATGTGGTAGACCGGGGCACCTACGTTTTCAATGTGAGGTTGCCAACCCCATTAGTAATCCTGCTCAGACAAGGGCAGTGAAAACAGAGCCCAAGGCTTTAGAAGCAGCGAAAAAGGTTCAGTTTTGCCAGATAAACTGGACAGAAGTAACAGACCTTGATTCAAGTCTGAGAGAGGAAGTGAGTGTACAAGGGGCAACTTATTGGGCATTGCTTGACACTGGTGCCGCTCAGACGTTACTGAGGCCAGATTTAATAAAATCTGAAGAAATATTACCTCAGGAAACAGTGACTATCCAAGGAGTGAGGGGTCAACCAGAGAGTTTGCCTGTGGCCCTAGTGAAAATGGAATGGAGAGGCCGAAAGGGCCAATATAAAGTTGGTATTAATGCCCAGCAACAAGAACCAGTAATACTGGGAAGAGATGTTATGGGGGCACAGGGGAAAATATATGTAGTGACGAGACAGCAAATTGGCAGAGAAAAAGAAGCCATATTAAGGGGGCTGAAACAAACAGGGTAGAATCTGTTAACCAGCCTCAGGTCACCATAGCAACCACTAGCAGGCCTGCTGAAGAAGACAAACTGTATCAAGTGGTCTCTGGGGAAGAAGCAGATCAATTCAGGGAAGAGCTGCATAAAGATATAAGTCTGAAGCAGATAAAGGAACAAGCGCTGACCCAACAGATTCCTTTCACTGACAAACTGAGGAATCAAGTTGTGTGTGAGAATGGGATTTTATATAGACTGTGGATGCCTGCTGAGAGAAAGGATGAATGTGAACCAGTGAAGCAATTGATAGTACCTAGCAAATACAGAACCAGATTGCTAGAGGTAGCCCACGATGTCCCATGTGCAGGACATCTGGGAATAAAAAAGACCAAGAGGAGATTGGCTGCACATTATTATTGGCCAAATATCTCCAAGGATGTAAAACAACATTGTCTATCTTGTGGAATATGCCAAAAGGTGGGAAAGAGTGGAGTAAAGACTAAGGCACCCTTAAAGCCCCTTCCTATAATTGGACAACCCTTTTATAGAGTGGGAATAGATTTGGTGGGCCCTTTTTCCAAACCCACAAGGCATGGCAAGAAATATCTAGTGGTGGTGGTGGATTTTGCCACCAGGTACCCAGACGCAGAAGCAGTGAGATCTGTAGAAGCCCCTGTAGTGTCAGAGGCTTTATTAAAAATCTTTATGAGGCTGGGTTTCCCTCATGAAGTGCTGACAGATCAAGGCAGTGTATTCATGGGAGAAGTGATGCAATGTATGTGGAAATGTTGTGGTCTAAAACATCTAAAGACCACTACTTACCATCCCGCCACTAATGGGCTAACTGAGAGATTCAATGGAGTTTTGAAGGGCATGATAAGAAGCTATGTTCAAGATCACCCACAAGACTGGGATGAACGGTTGGGATGCTTCTTATTTGCATACAGAGAAGTCCCTCAGGAGTCAACAGGCTTCTCACCCTTTGAACTCATGTTCACTAGAAAAGTGAGGGGACCTTTGGAACTGCTAAAAAATTCATGGGAAGGAACTCTGGGAGAGTACAAAACTTCTGTAGTAGATTTTGTATTGGAATTCCGCAATAAATTAACATCAATGATGGAAGTAGTGAAAGAGAATTTAAGTCATGCACAGGAGAAGCAAAGTTACTGGTATGACAGAACAGCCAGAGAACGTGTGTATGATGTGGGAGATATGGTTATGGCGTTCATACCCAGGAAACATGACAAATTACAGGCTAACTGGGAAGGACCATATACCATCAGAGAAAGGCTTGACACAGTGACATATGTAATCACCACAGACCAATTAAACAAAAGCAAAGTGGTTCATGTAAATATGTTAAAGCCTTACCATACCAGGGATGCAAAGGTGTTGCAAGTTACCTTATTCCCTGAGGGAAGTGGGCCTGAACTTCCAGATCTGGTACAGGAAAGCAAAGACAAAGGAGGGGTAGATCAAGTGGAATGGTCAGAGGAGGTGAAGGAGGAAGTAAAAGAGGAGATTCTGAGAGTTTTGAAAACCTATAGGAATCTCTTTAGCAACAAACCTGGCCGAACCAGTATAGTTATACATTCCATTGATACTGGAGATCATGCCCCAATCAGATCTGTTCCGTACCGTGCGAATGGGAAAGTTTTGAATGAGATCAAAAAGGAGGTGGAAGAGATGCTGGAATTAGGAGTGATCAGGAAATCCATCAGTCCCTGGGCCTCAAGTATTGTCCTGGTTCCGAAAAAAGATGGAACGACAAGGTTTTGCATTGATTATCGGCTAATCAATAAAATTACTGTCCCAGATGCGTATCCTATGCCTAGGGTAGACGCTATGTTAGAGTTATTGGGGGCAGCAACCATTATCTCTACACTAGATCTCTGTAAAGGATTTTGGCAAATGCAACTAGACGAGCAATCCAGAGCCAAAACTGCCTTCAGTACACCAGATGGGTTATATGAGTTTGTGACCTTACCCATGGGACTAAGGAACTCACCAAGTTCATTTCAGAGGCTAATCAATACTGTGTTGCGAGGCATGTCAGATTTTGCAGTGGCCTATATCGATGACGTGGCCATTTTTAGCAAGTCGGGGCCTGAGCATGTCCAACACCTGACAACAGTATTGGAGGCCTTAAGAAAAGCAGGCCTCACAATAAAAGCTAAGAAATGCCAGTTTGGACTAAAGGAAGTAATCTATTTAGGACATAAGGTGTGGAGTGGGAAAATCACCCCCTTATGGAGCAAGGTGGAGGCAATACAAGCGTGGCCGATCCCCTTAACCAAAAAACAAGTAAGGGCATTTCTGGGTGTGGCTGGATTTTATAGGAAGTTTGTGAGAAATTTGGGGGAAATAGCAACCCCCTTGCATGAATTAACAAAGAAGAAGTGTTCTGAGCGTGTGGTATAGACGGATGAATATCAGAAGGCTTTTGATCTACTGAAGCAAGCCTTGTGCCAAGGACCCATATTAATAGCACCAGACTATGAGAAACCATTCATCGTGGCTACAGATGCGTCGGACCTCGCGCTGGGAGTCGTCTTGCTACAGGAGAGAGAAGGCACCAGACATCCAGTGGCGTACCTGAGTCGCAAGCTGACGCCGAGGGAGAAAAACTATTCGTCAGTCCAGAAGGAGTGCCTAGCGGTCGTGTGGGGACTGAACAAGTTGCGCCCATACGTGTGGGGACGAAGATTCACAGTGACTACGGATCATCGGGCCTTGTTATGGTTGCAGACTATGAAAAACCATAACACTATGCTGCAGAGGTGGTCCTGGGCCCTACAGGACTATCAAGTGGACTTCCAGTTCATAAAAGGCAAGGACAATGTACTGGCCGATGGACTTTCCAGGCAAGTGGCTGGGACTGCAGTGACGTGACCAGACAGAGGAACAAAGAAAGACATTTTCCCCATAGAGACTTTTATTTGTTAACGCGACGTATAAATCCTGGAACAGGAATAATACTCTGCTGTTGTTTAAGGGGGGGGAAATGTGATGTTCCTATATTAATGTATATATGGTAAGTGTTGTTGTTTTAGAAGATACATGGTAAGTGGAGTGAAAGAGGGGGAGTGAATGGGAAGTAGAATGCTACATGATTGGCTGAGTGTTTAAAATGGCTGAATGTATAAAAGGAAGAGTGAGAGTGGAATAGGGGGGAGAAGAGAAAGAGTGGATTGCTTGGTGGGGTTTGAGAGAGTTGTTTGCCAGGAGAGAATGAAGAAGGAGGGGGGTGGAGTTCAGATTAGTATTGAGTAAAACCATATGCTTATGTGCCTTAAGAAGAAATCTTGTTAATCTTGTTAGCTTTGTTATCTGTAATAAATACTTAATTTGGTTTACCAAAGGCCTGATCCTTGGCTGGGGTTTCACAGACCAGAAGGGAGGGTAAGGTAATGACCAAGGCTGAAGGGGAACTGTAACAAATGGTGGCAGCGGTGAAGAGAATAACAATACCAGTATTCAGAGTCTCTGGGAATACTAGTATTGGGACGTTACTGGTGGTTGCCTAGCAGGGGGATCTGTTGAGATCTGTGCTAGAGCGGGGATAGGTAAACCATAAGAGAGTGCGGTCCGGACTGGTGGAGTCCCTGGTGGTGCCTAGAGACAGGCAGTAACCACGAGCAGGTAGGAACCTGACAGGGAGAGCCAGGGAAGGACGCATCACAAGGACATCAAAAGGACATGGAGTAGATTGAGCTGTGAGGGTGCATCAGAGTCTCATTATTCCCTCAAAGGATCCTTTCAGTGACAGGGCGGGCTGCCCTTCACTGCTGAGTCAGGGCGGAGGAGAGGGGAATTGTGCTCCAAGGACATGCTTCTTCCAAACCAAATTTGCCCCTCCCTACATCTTCTGTCACAGGGTCCCAATTTATATGCCCTCAAATTAGACCAGCCTCAGCCCACGAGGCCACTGGGGGGAAAAAACCCAGGTAATAGCATAAGCACTAAAGAGCTTTATTTTATTTTATTTTATTTTTTTAGAGAAGTGACAAGTTAGAATCGATTGTGATGAAACCAAGGTCCCATCAGCACTATACATTTAAAGCAGTATCATATCACTTTAAACAGTCGTGGCGTCCCGCAAAGAAACCTGGGAACTATAGTTTGCGTAAGGTACTGAAAGCTGTCAATAAACCCCTATTCTCACAGAGCTACAATTTCCAGATTTCCCTGGGAAGAGGGATTGTGTCCTGCCCGAACTTGAAGAACTCGGACACAGCTGGGTTTTTTTTTCCTTTTACTGAAGTAAGAGACAGTTTCAATTCAGTGCGCTTCATGAATCTACCTATGGCTTACTCAGAACTCAGCATCTCTCTAGGACTAACTAGGCACAACTTCACGGCACTAAGACGTTGACTCAGTAACTACTCCCCCCCTCCGAACAAGTAAGGCTGGACGGGCACCCTGCTTTTGCGTGTGCCAACTGTCACTGTTGGGAGTGCGCACTCAGGCGAAGACTCCGCCTCAACTGTGTCTGTTGAATCTCCCGCCACATTCACCGTCTTCCCCCTCCGAGAGAGGAGGGCCGCCTGCTGGCGACACGGGCGCAGGGAGAGGGGAAGTCTCAGCCTGGGACACAAACAACTGGCTGGTCAGGTTGACTCTCCGCGGGGTATCTGGAGCTGCTGGGGTTGAACTGTCAAAGTCCACAGCTGGGACGCCTTCTGAGTCCCACTCCCCGCTCGACCCCTCACCGGCTCGAACATCCCACTCTAAGTCCTCCTCCTCCACGTCATTCTCGTCCACCCACCTCCCTCCAGCAGGGCTCACGATGGACTGACTGTTAAACCACTCTGAGAATTGTAGTGCTTTGATAGGTCAAAGCTGGCCTGAGGCGGCAGGTGGGGGAGGAGGAGGAAGAGAGCAAAGAGAAGAAAGGATCTGGCCCATCCAGTTCCTCACCCCTGCCCTAACCACTACAACACATTTTTAGATGCAAAGGTCAAGGGTTTGGGGGTGTGCAAGACCTTCAAGTTCCTCAAGTGTAGATATGATCTGAATACACATTTACAGAGCAGCAATAGTATGTACTCCCATTAACAAAGGGATTATTCACCAGTGGGTCTTTCAATGTTAAAACACACAATCAGCAATGATTACACGAAAAACACGCAAAGGCCAACACCAAGGCAAGGTCACCCTGAGCTCAGCTCTTACTGCCCAGCAACCACAACCCCGCCCTCCAGAATATTTACAGATGGACAAAGAACAAGCCAGACTTTGGAAGGTGCTGTGTATAGCCTGTATACAGAAAAGGGGCCTCTTTTGTTGCCTGACAAACAACTCGGCAACAAGTCAAAACCCTCCCATTCATACCAAGCGCTCCCTTTTGAAAACTGACCAGAGAGAGATAGGCATAGTTTTTACAATCCTACAGGGAGAGAAAACCATCAGCCACAACGGAGGACAAGGCAGTACAGGGGCAATCTCTTCTTAAATGGAGGAGTGCTGTCCTTACAGCCATATTGTTGGCCACGTCTGATGGCGCCAAGCTAAAATTTCTTTTTGAGAACCAGAGCTGAGCTCTAGGATATATTAAAGGATGCTCAGGGGTGGGGGAGGCATTCTTGAGCTAGAGAGAGAGGAAAGGAGCCCAAGAACCAGTGTTCTGTGCCAAGGTAGTCTAAATCCTGAAACGCACATAAGTTACATAGGTTTCTCATTCTGCATTAATTGATTCTGCAACCACTCTTATTTGTAAAAATGAACATCAGGCTGAACTTTTGAGTTTTGACATGCCAGGAATCCAAAAGGCAGACAAGGGGGAGGAGTGCCAGGTATTATTTATTCAACTTACATACTGGCCTTCCTCCTAAAGGAGCCAATTAAAAAAAAAAAAAAACTAAAAGCATTCTCTCAATCAATGATCTGAGGATCGCCAAGGACAGTGTCTTTCAGCCATCAAATGCCTGGGTAAACAAGAACATTTAAAAATTCCTCCTGGAAGGCAATGAGGAGGAGCCAGGCACCTCACACCAGGGCATTCCTGAAAAGGCCATCTCATGGGTTAATGGCAACCAGCCAGCCCCCAGTGGCGGCACCAGCTAGGAGAAGATCTCCAGCGATTGCCAAAGAGTATCAGGGCAAAATGACTCTCACTGTTGCCCAAAAACCAGCACAGAAGGAGAGGGAACCCTGTCAGCAAGAGCAATACACAGGACCAAGCCCCCAGCTTCCGAGAACCGGGAGCTGCAGGGCTGATGTCAGTACCCAACATCCTTGAGCAGCTTGCCGGGGTCCCAATACTCCAACAGAGCCCACCCTTGATGTTTGCCAAGTCCCCTCCAAAAAAAATAGAATACTGGCCCCAAGTGGTTGGGTTTAGCACTGTTGGTCAGGTGAGCCCCACTGACAGAGATGGGAGGACTCCACTGGAAGGCAACTGGCAGAGGGCCCCCTCAGAGCTGGGAATGGCTGTCAGGCTGAAAGGAAGCAAGCAGTGTGAGCTGAAAAGGCAGGGAGGACTGGGCACCAAGGATGTACATACTCGAGGCCCCCACCCAACAGGATGCTTTAAGCTGAGCAGAGGGATACCCATTTGCAGCTTAAATGACACACTTCCTTTGAGCCCCAGTTTGGTTTTGGTTTTACTATATATCAGCCACAAGAGATAGAAAGCTGGTCTTCCCAGAGAAAAAGCTGAGCTTCTCAGAAAGTTGGATCCAGAGGTCATTTGCCCCGTTCTCCGGCTTTTCTACACCTCCACAGAACTGCAGCACACAGACAGAGCTCTGATAATAGTAAAGGAGAGATTTAAGCATATGCAGACTATACTTCCCCTACTGACCGGTGAACTGAGGTTTATTGCTCTTCAACAATGGCTGTGTTCACATGTCATGGTAAGCCAGTTACCAAGAACTTGCAGATGGCTCCTGCTTTGGTCCTCCTCTACTGCAAGCAGGAGCCACAAACCATGATCCCTGGCATAGTGTCTCATCCACAATGGAGGTCATGGCTTGTTTTGATCGCAATAAACCACAAATGGGAAGCCAAGAACAACCCTTGGCTTCACATTGTGATTTGTGTGGAGCGAAACAAGCCAAGATCCCTATTTTGTTTTTTTTTTCAATTAATTTTTATTCTAATTTTCAAAACCAAAATAATACAAAAAGAAAACAACACAAATCAATAACTAATACAATACAAAAAGGAAAAAAAATACATATATATAAAAATATTGACTTCCGATTTGTCATAGTTCAGCTATAAATCTATAATATATAACAAACCTATCTCTTAATAGATTATAAAATCACCTTCCTCCAGCGGTTATCTTAGTTGGTTTCAAATCTCATTAACATCATATCATTTTAATATTCCACAAAAAGTCAAAGAGAAGTTTCCAATTCTTGAGATATATGTCAATCAATTTTTTCTTCTAAATAAACATGCCAATTAATCTAACTCATCAAATCTACTAAATCCAGTAATTTCAAATCACTATAATTCAACTATAAATCTATAATATATAACAGACCTATCTCTTAATAGATTATAAAATCACCTTCCTCCAACAGTTATCTTAGTTGGTTCAAATCTCATTAACATCATATCATTTTAATCTTCCACAAAAAGTCAAAGAGAAGTTTCCAAACCTTGAGATATATGTCAATCAATTTTTTTTTCTAAATAAACATGTCAATTAATCCAACTCATCAAATCTAGTCCAGTAATTTCAAATCGCTCTTCTGTCATTATCCATATTGGGTCCATCTTCCATCTTCCATCTTTACGCACCCAAAAATCTTGCTGTCATACTCATATAATAAAAGTCTGAAAGGAATTTCCTCCATCACAGATATTTTCTTACCATCAAATCCAAACGTAACACTGAAGTATTGTTGCAAAGCCGCATCTCTGCTCCTCTTTTCCACATGATACACTAGTACATCTCTTGAAGGTTTTTCCATTGACACAAAACAGGGATTAATTCTGTTAACTTTCTCCATTTCGAGTTCCATCAAATCCTTCCAGTCCAGGAATTTTTTTGAACCGATAATATCTTTATCTCCAATCTCTTCAATTCCTTCAGGGACAGCGCTGCATTCCAAACGGTAATATTTATCTCCAGGATCCGTCACAGCCAGGAAATCCAAATCTTTTTTCATGTCCATATTTAAGCCAATCTCCATAGATTGAACCTTGCCTTTAATTTCTCTTTCATCCTTTTTTTGTTTTCCAGATCTATCTTTATTCTCCTTTCTCATAGAATCCTGAGTTTCTTTCAGCTCCTGTCTCATTTCGTGAAATTCAATTCTCCACGCTTGTCTATTATTTCTCAGTTCTTGTTTTATTGAGTTAAACCCATTCATTATTTTCTGAAGCATGTCTAGAAATAGAGTCCCTTCTTATACATCCATGATCTTCTTAATTGTCATTCTTAAAACCAAAAGAACAAAACTCCTTCAATTTTCAATGTCCCAAGCAAAGAGCAGTTTATTTCTTTATCCAGTTACAAAGGAGTTAATCTTTCCAACCAACTAACGTCACACGCTAGACAGCCTTATCTCTAAAATGCCCAGAAGTGCAAAAACAGCTCTAGTTCACAGCGTCGAAACAACTAGTAGCAGAGAGAATGAGCAGATTCGTCAAAAAAAAAGTAGATCAGGAAAAATAGTCCCTTGCATATACTACACAAAAATCTTATAAATCAAAAAGATTTCTTATCTCTTCCAATCAGAAATCTCTCATCCGCTGTAATCTTTAAAATGCAATTTTCCATGTCAGCTTTTTGCAATAAAAAAAGATAAGCTATTTATATTTTCTTCCCCCTCAGTTCCGTAAATAAAAAAGGAAAGTCTTACCTCACCTAGGTTATCTTAATTGCTGTTACTTTGACAAATCTCTTTAGCTGTATAGATAAGAAAATGATAAATGTAGACAGGAGGATGGATGTTTGCCTGTTAGTCCGTTAAAAAAAAAACGGGTCACTTATCCAGCTGAGCTAGCATAAAAATCCTCGCTCTGTCTGAACTGCTGGAAGACAGACAATTCTGACGAATTCCAGACTCCAACAATCAAAACAAAACTATGTGGTGGATCTCACGTTTCTTCCTTATCCGGAAGAAATTATCCCCAGTCAGAAAAGACCCTTCTGACTGAATTTAAAACTGGATAAGTTTCATCCAAGACGGAGGTCGTCTCAGAGGCTGCACAGGCGTAGGAATCCTCCTGGGAAGTCGCCAAGATCCCTATTTTGGAAGAAATGCTGAATCAGGAATCATGGTTTGTTGTGCCCGCTACAGGAGGAACAAAGCGAGAGTCAACTCCATGTTCATAGTAACTATTGTTTACTGTGATGCTCAAACATGGCCAACTCAATATTTTTTTCACTCTTTAATATAAACCAGCATCTTAAACCACCCACGTATCTGTTCTGACTTACAGCTCTCTCAGGCCAAAATCCTATACCCACTTTCCTGGGAGCAAGCCCAATTGTATGAAGTGGAACTTACTTCTGAGTAGACATGTACAGGATTGCGCTGTGGCAGCAATCTACATCCACAAAAGAGCTGGGAGGACCCTCCTGCCCTGAGATCGAGATCACTCTGGGTTAGAACTGTGGCATGTAAATTTCAGAGTGACATATTTATATTGATGTTAAAACGTGGTACTGGAGTTTCATTTTAGAACACCCCTCCCTAGCTGCAGAATCCCTGCAGAGTGCAAATGATTCTAAAATGCAATGTCAGCTCCAAGGGAATGCCAGCCAGGCCTCCTGGGACAAGCTATTGCCACACACAAACTGCGAATGAGACCCCCAATTTTCCCAAGCACATCGTAAAAGAAGATTGTTCGTAGCCTGCAAAAACATGTATTTCAGGCAGCTTGCTTAGCCTTACTGTTCATTTAATCAGGAAGCCCCAGAAGATTTAGCACAGTTGGAATACCACTGGGCTGCAGCGTATCGGTTCCTGTTGCTGGGCCCCATGGCCATGCCAACTGATAAATCTGGAGCCGATAGAGCGAGGACCAATTCAGAGTGAACCTGAATGCAAAGTCAAAGCGAAACTCCCTTCTTACTGAAGCAAACAGCTGCACAGCCTCTTAGCAACGTGAAGTCAGCCTTGCAAATAAGCTCAACTAAAATTAGCAGCCCACAAATAATTTCACTAGCTTATCAGGCCACCCATACCATTGCCCCCAAAGTAAAACACAAACAGATTTGTCAAACTTCCCTACTTGATCACTTGGAAGGGTACCTTAGGCTGCAACCCTATGTTCACTGACTTTACAAAGCCAGCCTTGTAAATTAAGCCCAGAAAAGTTATTAGGCCTGCAGAATTCTTACAAGCCTGCTGGGGGCTGCGGCTCCCAAGGCGAGTTCTTAAAAGACAAGGCTAGAGTAAGATTCATTGAACTCAATGACACTTATTTCCAAGTAGACAAGTATGGCAGCTTTCCTCAATCGGGAACCCTCCAAATGTTATTGGACTATAACTCCCATCATCCCTGACCACTGGCCATGATAGCCAGGGTCAATGGGATTTGGAGTCCAACAACATCTAGAGTCACCAGTGCTGCACTGCATCTTGCTATGGGCAGCTAAACAACTGGCTATTTCCAAGATGCCTTGATCTGCACCAGCCGGGAGGAGGGGGGCACCAATTACACTCTGCACCCCCACAGCTTGGAACCGCTACCAGAACTCCAGTGCCAAACACTACATTTCCCTTTATATCACAGCACATGCAGTATCCAAGCTTCATCACTGGCAAAGGAACCACACAGACACACAGGAAAACCAGATGGCTAAGATGTCAACACCTTTAGGGAGCAGCTACCTCTATTCTAGACCCTCCGTGGCGCAGAGTGGTACACGGCGGCAACACAACCGAAGCTCTGCTCACGGCCGGAGTTCGATTCCAACGGAAGGAGGAAGTCGAATCTCCGGTAAAAGGGGTCAAGGTCCACTCAGCCTTCCATCCATCCGTGGTCGGCAAAATGAGTACCCGGCATATGCTGGGGGGTAAAGAAAGGCCAGGGACGGAACTGGCAATCCCACCCCATATATACGGTCTGCCTAGTAAACATCGCAAGACGTCACCCTAAGAGTCGGAAACGACTCGCACTATAAGTGCGGGGACACCTTTACCTCTACTCTGGAGGCTCCTTTTCTTCTAAAGGAGAAAGGATATATTTCTTACAATGCATACCTTCTTGTAAGAGTTAAAATACCACTAAAGAAGGTACACCTACACTAGTACTAATGAAACATGACATCATATATAAAATAGAATATATTCACCAGATTTTTTTTACACTATATGAGACATCAGTATCAAGAATCCACATGTTGCTGGATCACAATACAAAAGTAGGGCAGTTTAAAAAGAAGGAAAAAACAACTCATATGTCAATCCACCACAATACTGCAAGTCAATATATAAACCAACGGACTAATTGAAAAGGTGGCTTTATGTGCCTTTTCAGAGAACTCATAGAAACATAGAATAGTAGAGATGGATTCAACCCCCTGTGCGTGTTGTGCACTGTTTCAAGGCAGTGGTTCTTAACATTTTTTGGGTCACGGACCCCTTTGAAGATCTGATGAAAACTATGGACCCTCTCCCCAGAAAAATGCACATAAACACATACACATAATATTTTGCATACAATTTATTTTATTGCACTGGAAATTTGTTGTTTTCACACCCGGTTCATGGACCCCCAGAAGCCCACCCATGGACCCCCCTGTAGGGGACCATGGGTCACAAGAACTCCTGTTTTAAGGCCTGGAAACTGTATCAATGTGGAACAGGGAAGAGAGATCATAACTGAGAGGGGAAGAGGGGATAATACATTGTGTAAATTACAGCCATTTTTAATGTAGCAAGCTTCAAACTCCACTAGTCAAAGACATGGGTGCACGGCAGCCTGGTGCCTCAGGAAGCATTGCTTTCAAAAGAGTAAACATGCAAATAAAAATGCACTTGTGTGGCATAAACGGATGACAAGTTGTACACGTAAGTGATTCCTAACTAAGATCCTGAGGCAGAACAGGTTTGCCCAACATGGTGCCTGTGAGGTGCACAACCAATGGTCAGAGATGTTGGGAGTTGTAGTCCAAAACACGTGTAGGGCACCAGGTTTAGGGGAAGGCTAGTGCAGAAGATTCCCCTGGTGAGGATACAGCCACCTCAAGCCAACAGTGTTCCCACCATCATTGTAGGAAGATCTGCCTCATTAATAGAAGCAGCATCCTGGCAACCCTTCTCCCATAAATATTTCTCAGAAAAACTTGGATCACACTTGGTGAAACTCAGTTCCTGCTAACCACAATTTCCTAGCCATATACAGCTGTGAACTAACAGCAACAGAAGCAATCCCGTCACCTTGGAAAAGGCCATACCCTCCAAGGCCCTGGCGCTTCCCCTTCCCAAGAAGCCAAGAAGAAAGGAGAGAAAGAAGGGAAAGGGAACCATTTGGCTCTGTCAGATTTAAGTCAGCCTTTTTTAAAAAGCACAAAGGAGATCAATTGCAATAGCACTCAAGAAACATCAAACGAGTGTTCAATTTCCCCAGGGCCACAGGCAGCACAGATGGTGCAAGCCTCAGGTATGATGATGCAACTCTGGCTAAAGTAGTAAACATACACTGAGGCATCTCTCCAAGAATAAGGGCCCAAGGGTGCAGGCGGTGGGAAGCAGAGCAGCAGCTGAAGGACCTGAACAGGAGGATTAGGACTTGAGTGCCCACAGCTATTATTTGACAGTTAAAAACGGTCAAATATGCCATGAAACGAAGAATGTGCTATATAAAGAGCAAGGCAAGTCTGAGGGTTTTTTACAGCCCCTGCATGCCTTTTGGAAGGGAGGCTATAGATAAACACATACACAGAGAAGGCACCATCTCCTTTCAGCTACAACCATTAACTACCTTTAAAAAATCAACTCCCCTCCATTTATGACACCTACTGGGCAGAGCAATCCAAACCCCCAATCTGCCACGCTGGAGGGAGCAGAGAGGGAACACTGCTACTGGGGTGAAAGCACCCCAACATGCCCACCCAAACAGCAGGTGGAAACTGCCACTGCTGGAAGCCAGCAGGAATCCCCAAAATGCAGCATTTTGGAGGGGCTGGGCTGGCACAGCTTCTGCTGGATCCCATGCTAACCCTGCCGCTGTCACATGATGGCAACAAGCCTAATCTGTGTCTCTTCCTTGCACCAGCCTGGGAGCTATCGCAGCAAAGAGGTTTTTTTCTCAGCTTACTACCACCACCACCACCACCAACTCCACCTCCTGACTTGGCCTGCTTGAGTGGCGGGGCTGTAGAAGAAATGGTGGCTACGCCCCTCCATCACGGACCACCACTACCAGCCAGAGGTTTGGACTGACCCTTTATTTCTTTACATTTTAAAAGAAGTTTTCTGTTTTGAGCTATCCATGGGTCAGCTAAGGCATGAGTGCAAGAGGAACAGTTCAGCCTCTTGAACATCAGTAATATTATGTAAATGTACGTAACATTAAATACGTCATTATGAATAATTACAAATATTTAATGAAGTCATTTCACAAGAGTTAACAAATGAGATTTTATTATTAACCCAATAAATGAGATTTTATTGTTATTAGATTTTATTGTTATCTTTGTCTCTGCTGTAGCTGTATGTGACATTTCCATCATGGGTGGGTAACCTGTGGCCCTCCAGATGTTGCTGGACTTCAGCTCTCATCAACACTGGCCATGCTGGCAGGAGCTGATGGGAGCAGGGCTCAACAAAATCTGGAGGGCCACAGGTTCCGCGGCCTTGCATTACATGATCTGTTAAATGTTCAGATATTCTTTGAAGTAATCAAATGACTAACGGTATGTATTGTTCAACCGGGTCAGATTAGTCAATGTATGTCTAGTTTGTATATTTTTAGCTTTAAAAAAAGAAAGAAAACTCCATTAACTTCTACTCTAATAAAACTCAGTTATTTGATCTGAATATATTCCCTAAGCGTTTATATTTTGTGTAGCTTTCCTGATTCTCTCACCTTGCTTCTCTTGGATATTATCTGGACTTCTGCCTAGGCCACTTTTGGAAGCGCAAGGTATTGTTCCTTTGAAAAGGGATGGGGAGCTGCAGTCCTCCAGATGTTAAGGGACACCAACTCACATCAGTCCAGCCTGCATGACCAGTAGTCAGGGATTGTGAAAACTGTAGTCCCAACAACTTCTGGGTAAACCAAAGGTTCCTCACCCATGGTCTTTGTTTTATTTTACTTTATTTTATTTTTAAGCTGGAATTTTAAGGATGCTGAATTTGTCCAGATACCATATTCATCATGTACACGGTACAATCCTGGATGCTCAAAAGACACACTGTTGTAAGAAGTTTATCCCCCATCCTGTAGATGACCTTGATACAATGCCGTTTCTAACCCCGGAGAGCATCAGTTACCAAGAAACAATGTTGATTCATTCATGGACTTGATCCTGCAACTACAAGGATGGAAAGCACTTCAGAATGAAAGGGGAGGAGTCGCCTCTTGATGCTGCAACGTGCTTAAAGGGATGGGAAAGTAAAGGTACCAGTGAGGATACAGTGTGGAAACGAAGTCACAGGAGCCACTGCCCCAACACTTTATCTTCATTATTTTCTGGGACACATTACTGGAAAACCTTTTTGTCATCTATACAGATAATTAACCTTGGTCACATAGGTTTATTCTTATTTTTTCCCTATACCAGCTTCATTTGGTTTTAATAACAACTTATCAGTAGGAAAAATGATGGCCAGTTAAGAGTTTGCAGGAATCTTTCTGTGATGGTGCTTGCATGAGATCAGTTCTCAAGTATCTCAGCTAATACAACATAGACTCTGCTAAAAACTGACTAGCATACATATTATATAGGAGAAAAAAAACAGAGAACAGCTTCTCAAAGTGCTAAAGTGTTTTATCATGCCCAAATGCATTTCAGAATTACAAAATTCCTTCATAAGGAGCAACACCTCTTACCTACAGAGAAGAAGCTTCTGTATTGTCCTCCCGATTTCTACTGTTAAAGTTATAAGAAACTGTGAAATGCAAGTAGTATAGCCTGTGACATTTCTATGTAATGTTAATGCTTATTACTATTCTAAGCAAAAGCCTAGTTCTATTATTATTCTTACCATCAGCAACCATTGCACCTTGTAGAACTACAAAAGCAAAATACAGTGAGAACACTTTCTACACATTCATACATACTTAAATATTGGCACCTAGAAAGCTGATTTCTACCAGCTCAGGCTAGTTGCCCATCTAACCAAGTATTGCCTAGTGCAGCCTTCCCCAACTTGGTGCCCTCCAGATGTTTTGCATTACAACTCCTAATGGCTGTGATTTGAGTTAGGAGTGCAAAACAGCTGGAGGACAGCAAGTTGTCTATTCCGATTGGCAAAGGCTCTCTGGGGTCCCACACAGAGGATTTCCCCATCACCTGATTCTTCTAACTAGAGATGCCAAGCGTCAAACTTCTGCATACAAACCATAGGCTCTACCACTATGCTATGGGAGCAGCGGTGAAGGGGATAAGCCAATGGCCATGCAGAAAAGGCTGTATTTCAAGAGGGTTTTGAAGGAAAGGGGTGGAGGAGAGAGAGAAGTGGCTGTTCAGGGAAGGAGTTCTACTCATAGCCCAAACAGCCAACACCCAAATATACCTGTTAATCTTTAAAGTACCACAGGACTCCTTCTTGCAACACCTCAACACAAGTGTCCCTCTAAGACAGGAATACTCAAGATTGGTGACATCCAGATGTTGTTGGACTCCCAACTCCTATTAGCCTCTGCTAGCATAGCCAGGGACAATGGGAGTTGTAGCACAATAACATCTGAAGAGCACCACAATGGTTATCCTGACTCTAGGATTTGAGCCTCCTGCCCCTGCCATCTCCACACATACAACATCCACTGTATTTACAGAACATACCTGGTAAAAATTCAAGGTGCACCTAGAAATGTCACCAACTGGTCCTCTTATGTTCCACACCTTTGGTCCCACTGTTTACTATTCCCTCCCCCCCAAACACACACGCACGTCCCTCTCTGCACATCTGTCTTATACAATTGTACATTTGCTACACTTTAAGGTGCTGCAACAGACTTATTTATTCATAAAATGTGTTACCTTTTTTCATTGCTGTATAAATATCCCCAAAGAAGGATATAATACCAATAAAACACCATAAAATAATATACTAAATCTATCAACAGACAATAAAAAATGAAACAGTTGAGAGCCTTCTGGAACTTCTAGAAGGGCAGCCCTTTTAGCTTTGTAAAATGTCAATAATCACAATTAAAATTAATAATATATATATTAGTCTTAAAATAAAGAGCTTTACTTGTGAAACTTGTGCTATAAAAGGAAATAAAATGATATTTAACATTAACATATTGACATTGTATGAAAGTCATTTAATGTCTTCATGTTTTGTATTTAGTTCTGTTCTGCAATGGTCTTTGGACTAAGCAATATACGTATGAATTTGAACAGAGTCTTGCATCATCTTAAAAGCCTAATAGATTTTATTAAGGGATAGATAAGGCATATTGCATCTGATGGAAGTGGACTGTGGTCCGCGAAAGCTTATACCATAATAAAAAACGTTAAGCCTTTTTAAGGTGACACCAGACTCTTTGCTGATTCTCCTGGAATTTGACACTTTTTTGTCCCCGCCCCCATCCCCTTAACTCGGCCCTTGCCAGCCGTACCTGCCCGGCCATCACGGGCTCCGCACCGATTTCAATCCCGTATTTCAGCTCGCTGAGCTCATGCAGGTTCAAGGTGCCCAGGGCCTCGCTAAGGCCGAGCACGGACGCCACAGCGAAGACCAAGAAAGGGCCAAAGAGCCCAGAGGGGTGTAACACCGACGCCATCTTCCTTGCACAGCTTCCTCCTACTTCTGTTATTGCCCTTACCGCTGACAACGGCTACTTCCGCCCTTCCATTGTGCTCAGTCCCTTGGAGACTACGGCCCGGATGAGATGTCAATTATTACAAAGAAGCTTTTCCATTGGCTACTGCAAGGGAAGTGACTGTAGCAGGGCGTGCAGCTTCGTTGAAAAACCTGGTAAAAGGGGATTGGGTCGTTCCATCAGCCAATCAGCCCAGCGAGCGCTTGCACAGGGAGCGATTAAAAAGAAAAGCCTGCTGGGAAATGATTAGCCGAAGGTAGGCAGCCTATCAGAATGGCAAGCGCCTGGAGAACTAGAGGGCTGCTGAGGAATCTATACATATTCCTAAGGGCACGTGATGGCTCCAGAGATGCGTGGCGTCATTTTCAAAAAAAAAAAAAAAAATCTAGATGATTTAATTTAGATTATTTCGATACTATCATTACTACCCTGTTGAATCGTACTTAGCCTGAATTTGTGCATTTAAAGTATAAAGGAAAAGTTCATATTTTCTGGCACTTTAATTTAGTCATTCCGAATGCTAGCCCTAAAGCACAGTGAAAGTACGGCAAGGAGTAATTAATCCGCATTCAGTAACCCTGGACAAAAGTGATGAAAAAGATGTAGTGAGCTGGTGGTGCCCAGCCTAAAGCGCGAGTACGCAATGAATTACCCATTTTAATTCACAGGGAATGAATACTGCTCCCTGGAATTTCTGTTTTTATAAAATGCTGTTCCGCTGTTGCTGTTGTTAATAAAAATAATCAAATGACAGCAACAATTTTAAAATATATAATTAATTAAAAGTTATTATATATTAAGTAACAGCCCACAAATAAACATTCCTTGGGTGCCTTACAACAAAGTAGTAAAAGCAGAATGTACAAGAAATCACTAAGCAAGACTAAAATTATGACATTAATATGCACTGAACCCAAGAGAAGAATCCTATCCCCACTTACCTGGCAGTAAAGCTCATTGAATATGTGTGACTGATTTAGTTTCATGGAAACATGCATGGGATCATGCAAATTCCATGCCAGTGATACTTAAGGTGCTTCCAGACAGGTGTTTATTATGGGATGGGTGCTCCTTGTGCATGTTAACTTTTCACAGCATCCATATGACATCATTGGCACCAGAATGCAGCCCATATTTTCCCCATTTAGTCTGGATTAAATCAGGAAAAATCTGATAAATTAAAGAAACCTATTGCCAACAACCCATCTGCAATATCTCAACAGCCCATTTACAATAAAACCCCTGTCTGGAACCACCCTTAGTGATGACTAACATTTGCTGAATTGTGTCCATTGATTCCTTCAAGCTCTTACACAGCATTGTACTGAGAATGGACACACAATCCCAGGACAGAGACTTTAACTAAGCAATCCCTTGCTCACTTTTCTTCTTCAGGTCTGGAAATAAGCCACTACTGCACCAGCAAAGTGGCTCAGCCTGGGAGGGGAAGGGGAGAATACAAAATGGCAGAAAAATGGGAGATGTTCATTTGGTTCTTACTAGTCCCTGCACACTCAGTAACTATGACATTACAATGGGTTGATGCACAGGGTAGAGCAGCCATGATGAACCAAGATGAATGACACTATTGTTCAGTATGTATCAGTCCTGGGTGAAGCTGCTTGGAACCTTTGTGTGCATTTTCACTGTTGCCATCAAGAAAAATGTGCATCCCTGGCAACCTGATAAGAAGTTATAGTCAGCAGCTGAAGGCCACAAGGCCTGAAGAGCTTGGAAAAGTTACTTTTTTGAACTACAACTCCCATCAGCCCCAGCCAGCAGGGCCACTGGATTAGGCTGATGGGATTTGTGGTTCAAAAAAGTAACTTTTCCAAGCTCTGCGAAAGGACCTGACCATCTCCCTTGCAGAGCGATCCAATTTGTTGGAGGCCAGCAGGAGAAAAGCCAGCAGAGGTGGAGGTGGAAGGGGCTGCCACATCCAGCTGCCACTCGGAGGCCGCAGGGAGGGGAGGATGGTAGCTGCACTGGCAGGGCATGACAGAAGGAAAGAAAATACATGTTTCTTTCCACCACCCCTTTTCCAGGCGTACCGGCTGCCGTGACGGAGGGCCACAGAAGGGAGCTGAACAGCACCTGGACATTGTGTATGTTCCCCCCCAGCTCCTCCTCCAAGATGCCCTCAGAACACCCTTTTTCAGGCCTTCAGCCATCTTCTGCTGGCACCCCTTACACTGGGCTGAGTTTCCCTGGTGGACTTCTGGCTGGACCAGCTGGGTCCTGGCATAGCTGTGGCTGAGCTGAGGTGAGGGACTGGTGCCAGCGTAGCCCAGCATAGCCAGGACCCAGCTGGCTCAACCAGAGGTCCACCATATCCAACTCCCCTCAGCCCGGCATAAATAGCAGTTGGATTGCTCCCTCGGATAAGTAATTATGATTTTTCTTAATATAGTATTCTCAGAAATGTAGCACTAAAATACAGAAGTAGTGGGGCTGAAGGGAATTAGATGGGCAATATAACCATTTATCTAGGAAGCTTGCTTTGTCAGTGTTATATTTATTTATTGTATTTGTATACCGCCCCATAGCCAAAGCTCTCTGGGCGGTTTACAGCAACTAAAAACATCAAAACAAACATACAAATTTAAAACAACAAATTTATATTTGATCATAATCATAATTGTATTTTTTGTGTGGGGGTGCACACTTTATTGACATTAAAATATTTTTTAATCAATTACTGTTCATTGATTATTCCAAACAAAATTATATTTCCCTGGAAGGAGGCAAGACATAATTTGTCTATCTGCATATGTTACAAAAAGTCACCATACCACACCAAGTCCACTGGCGCTGCCTCTTCCCTAATTGAATTAAATTTGTGAGTCAGTTTCTCCGTGGCTACATATGTGGCCTTCTAATACCATACATCCATTGTATAATTTGCAGCATCTTTCCATTCCTGATATATGGTTAAGCGAGCTGCCACCAACAACCCCCCCCAAAGGTTTAAACATAATATCAGAACTATTTTCACAAATCATGGATAACAGACACAGGATCCTGAACCAGCCTCTTGCCAATAATAGCCCCAATTTCTGCTTCATCCAAAATACAGCCACTCATCCAAACTCCCAACACCCCTGCCAACATAATTACCATAATGTCAATGTTACTAGTTCATATTTTTGTTATTTTATTCTTAGTTCATATTTTTATTAACCATCGGTTGGCTATATACACACACGCATATTCGGGGCTCCAGCCCCTGCTCGCTTTGCTTACCAATTCCCATGGATCACCAAAGCTCTCCCCTTCCCCCCTTCCCCTTCATGGGTTGCCAAGGTTGATGCATAGGCCAGAATTTAGCTTTGTGTCATAGAATCATAGAATAGTAGAGTTGGAAGGGGCCTACAAGTCCAACCCCCTGCTCAATACCAGAATCCAAATCAAAGCATTCCTGACAGATGGCTGTCCAGCTGCCTCTTGAATGCCTCCAGTGTCAAAGAGCCTACTACCTCTCTAGATAATTGGTTCCATTGTCGTATGGCTCTAACAGTTAGGAGGTTTTCCAGATGTTCAGTTGAAATCTGGCTTCCTGTAACTTGAGCCCATTATTCTGTGTCCTGCACTCTGGGACGATTGAGAAGAGATCCCGGCCTTGTACTTGAAGAGTGCTATCATATCTCCCCTCAGTCTTCTCTTCTCCAGGCTAAACATGCCCAGTTCTTTCAGTCTCTCCTCATAGGGATTTGTTTCCAGTCCCATGATCATCCTCACTGCCCTCCTCTGAACCTGTTCCAGTTTGTCTGCATCCTTCTTGAAGGGTGGAGACCAGAACTGGACGCAGTACTCAAGAAGAGGCCTAACCAGTGCTGAATAGAGGGAAACTAATACTTCACACGATTTGGAAACTATACTTTTGTTAATGAAGTCTAATATAGCGTTTGCTTTTTTTGCAACCACATTGCACTGTTGGCTCATATTCAGCTTGCGATCAACGACAATTCTGAGATCCTTCTCACATGTCGTATTGCTGAGCCAAGTATCCCCCATCTTATAGCTGTGCATTTGGTTTCTTTTTCCTAAGTGTAGAACTTTGCATTTATTCCTGTTGAATTTCATTCTGTTGTTTTCAGCCCAATGCTCCAGCCTATCAAGGTCCCTTTGAATTTTGTTTCTGTCTTCCACAGTATTAGCTGTGCCCCCCAATTTTGTATCATCTGCAGATTTGATAAGCATGCTCTGTACCTCCTCATTCAAGTCATTAATAAAAATGTTGAAGAGTACTGGGCCCAGGACCGAGCCCTGTGATACCCTACTTGTTACTTCCGCCCAGTTTGAGAAGGAACCATGGATAAGCACTTTTTGAGTACGATTCTGGAGCCAATTGTGGATCCATCTAATAGTTGTTCCATCCAGCCCACATTTAGCTAGCTTGCTAATCAGCAGTGGCGGACTGGCCAGGGTGTCAGCTTGCCCAATGGCAAGTGGGCCCTGTGGGCCCCTGATGAAGTGGGCCCCCTTAAACATTAGACAATATGTTAAAAATGTTAATGACCTTTTAGTAGCTTGAAACTATAATAGAAGTTCCAATATTATTACTGTATGCAACTAAAATTTACGTTGTATTACTATTTTAATAAAAAAATTTAATAAAATCATTTTTCCAGGATACTTTATATTTAAGAATATAATAAATAACTCTGAAAAAATAATTCTGATTCGGGTTATGTGAGGCCGACGCATATGTTATATAGGCTCGGATCTTTACTATTGCGACTGCGCAATGAAGCTTATTATTAAGCTGTCTCCACAAATCAGCAAAGATCAAGTAATATTGGAAATGTTTTCTTTTGCTTCGAAGTTTGATGTATTAAAGCTATTGCTTAATGATGGTGAGAATATGGATTCCAATTGCAACAAGTGTAAAATTTGTAGCACTTGCCCATCGTGTGTACTAAAAATTCTGGCATCAGACTTCATGACGAGGCATATGATAACCTTTATGAACTTTATAAAGTCATCTGCACACTATCAGTTACTCAAGTCCAATGTGAGAGGACATTTTCAAAGGTAAAGATCATAAAGGCAAGGCTAAGAAATTCACTGTCTGAGGAGAACTTGGAATCATACATGTTGCTATCCAGTGAAAAGGAATTGTTAGATGAATTGGATGCAGAAGCAATTATTGACAGATTCGCACAATCTAGTGAATTCAAACGATTGCTCTTAATATAGTGGACTGCATGAAATATGCTTTTGAACTACCTGTTAATGTGTAAAATGTTCAGTACAAGCAAACTATTTTAAAATATCCACCATTTATTTAAAATTTAAAAAATTAATTTAAAAATTCAATTATAACAATCCGTATTTACATTTAGTATCTACTGTATACTGCCAGTAATATGTACAATATATGTCCACTGTAATTACTAAAAAATATACATTTATTTCAGAAAAAAAATTAATTGTGCCTTTTTCCACTTATGTATTTTTTGAAATTTTTATTTATTTCTTATAAAAATTAAATGATAGCCTTATAGTTGTCGGTGGGCCCCCTTTGTCTCCTGGCAACCAATATTTTTAGACCCAGTCCACCACTGCTAATCAGAATATCATGGGGCACTTTGTCAAAAGCTTTGCTGAAGTCGAGATATATTATGTCCACAGCATTCCCACAGTCTACAAGGGAGGTTACCCGATCAAAAAATGAGATGAGATTAGTTTGGCGGGATTTGTTCTTCATAAATCCATGTTGGCTCCAAGTAATCACTGCATTGCTTTCAAGGTGCTTACAGATTGACTGCTTTATAATCTGCTCCATAATTTTTCCAGGGATTGATGTTAGGCTGACTGGTCTGTAGTTTTTGCATTGTCATGCTCCAAAGGACTCTATGGTAACATGGAGGTGGTTGTTACGCTGGTAATTTTGGATGAGTATGGGGTCTTTTTGTTCATGTCTATATAGTTGTTCATAAAAATTAGCAAGAACCTCCCCCATTTCCAGACTATCATTTACTAGGGGAGAAGTGGTATTTCCTATATGCAGAGTCTGGATCAAGTTTTGTCTTTTCCTTTTTTTTTACCGTGTTTGCTAATAGTTTAGAACCATTTCCATTGAATACCGTTGTTTTAAATATAGCATATTGACCATGGCATCATCTATATCTGCCAAATTTGTTCTTTTTTGTTCCATTTTTCTCCTTATTTTAGCAGATTTTGCCAATTCTTTTTCTAAAGCTTCTAAGTGCTGCTTTTTGACCTTATTTTGTGAGACCATTCACTAATACATACTTTCTCTTACTACTGATTTCATTGCCTCCCATCTAATTTCTTCTGATATCTCCTCATTTGCATTATCTTTAAAGTAATTAGTGAGACTATATTTTTCCCTACTGTGCTTTGAAGCAATCAAATTAGGGTTAAGCCTCCAATTATAGCTTTTTTTGGCAGAGATTTGCTGCTTCAGTATTAGACTGACAGGAGCATGGTCTGTGACTTTTGTTTCACCTATTTGTGCATCTACAACTTGGGGCCATATAGACTCCAATAAAATTATAGTATCCAGTCATGAAAAAGCCATGTACTCTAGACAAAAATGAGTGGCTGAAATCTTCTGGATGTAATTCTGACCATGCCTCTCTCAGTCTTCTCTTGTGTATATTGTTTAAAAGGTTTTTTTGCTTGTAAGCTTTTTCTTGTAGTAATCCCTCATCCAGGCCTTGTAAATTAATACTGGTGTCTCCTCCCATGATTATGTTGTTTTTTGTAAGTTCATATAATTTATTCAGTAGCACGTGAAAGAAATCTAATTGTCCACTATTGGGGGCATAAAAGGTAACAAGTGTAGCTACTCCTAGTCCGGCCAATTTCCTCTCTACAAAAAGAAATCTTCCTTGTTTATCCATATAGCTTCTGGTAGGTGCAAAATCTAGATCATCTATTGCCTTATTTGACCCTTATGCTAAAAAATTATGCTTCCATATTTTATTGTTTAAGAGACCATCAGTTAGTTTACCACCATGAGCTTCCTGTAACATTAAGATCTTGGGTTGCAGATTTTTAACCAATTTGTGCAGCCTATTTCTCTTTATTACAGAACCCATCCCCTTTACATTTTGTGTGACAACCCTCAATTCAGCATTTGTAGTCATCTGAATATATTATCCGCTCAGAGCTTGGAAGATTACTTTTAAAAAGTAATACATTACAGTTACAATTACATGGCCCCAAAACGTAGTAATTACCGTTACAATCGCAATTGCTCTGAAAGTAACTTTTCTCAAAAGTAATGTTATGAGCATGGGGGGGGCTGGAATGGATGATTTCTGTGGGTCACCTTTCCAGCCTCTGATTTGGAATCCTATGCCTGGGAGGCTGGCTCTGCTAGCCAGATGAATCTCCTTTGTTAATCAAATAGAGTGGCTAGGTAGTTAATGGTCCTATTTAGTTGCCCCGGCAACTGGTGAAAGGGGCTAGGAAGATCCTTTTGTCATTTTAAACTCTACAGGAGAGCCTTCCCCCCCACTCCTGGCAGCTAGCAGAGGTGTGGGCGGGTAGTTTTGGGGTGTGTTCTAGAGGATGGCTGGGGCTGCAGGCATGGTGAGAGGCTGGCTCCCTGCATCGTGGCGATAGGATGCCCCTGCACCCGGATGGAAAAGCTGGATATTAGACTGCTGATGCCTTGAACCCCTCCATCCTAAGCTCAGGTTGCAATGTGTGTAAACAAATAAACCATATTCCACAAAGACACCGCAGTCTCCACTGACCTTCTTCCCAAAGGGAACCAAACCCTGGATGGGCGCAGGAACCCCCCAGAATCTCACCGCTCGGAGATTGGGGAGGCGCGCAACAGTAATCACTACAATTACATTTCAGTTACTTTAAAAAAAAACACCTACAAAGTGATGGCCTTGGCTGCTGCACATCTAAGTAGCCTAAAACAACATTAAAAATAAACGCACACATACAGAGGTAGTAGAATAATTCTTTTTATTCATAAGATACCAATGGTGATCTCTCCGCTGGTAAGGGAGGGAGGCAGAGGCCACCTCTCAGATCTTTGCATGTCAAACCAAGTGTACCCCCCCCTCAGCCAGCAAGCATAATCTCTCACTTAACCACCTCCCAGACCCTGCCCTGTCACCAACTAAGGGACACTCACCCAAGCAAACATTTTCCCCTGAGATGCAAAAAAGTTAAAATACTGCAAATGCAGCACAGTAGCCAGAGAGGGTGGTGGAGACCACTTTGTGTGCCATGTGCAAACACACACACACACATTGTCCTCTTTTACCTCCACAGTTCTTTATCTCCATTCTGCTTCTGCCTCCTCCTCCTTTATCCATGTTCTTGCCCTCCGGCTCCTTTTCTCCTCCCCTCCATTCTTCACCACCACCATCCATTTTTTTAAACAATTGTTTTCTCCACTCCACCCCGTCTCACTCTCCGCCTCCTCCCTCATTGCCTCCTACCCACCCAGAGAGCATGAGGGAAGAGCGACGCTGCACAGAAGCCCAGTTTGAGGCACATGATTTTTATCCACAAATAAGAGGAGCAGAAGACTTCCCCTGCTTCCTCCCCAAAAAGTAATGCCCCAAAGTAATGCTGGAAACATTACAATTACTCCACAAAAGTAATAAAATTACTCCTAGTTCTATTACAATCAAAATGTAAAGGAATTACCCACTTGTTCCTCAAAAAAACAATGAATTACAAGTAACAAATTACTTCCAACCTCTGTATCTGCTTGGACTGTTTATAAGCTCCTTTTTTAATTGAACCAGATGGTTGTCTTTTCCCCTCCCCTTCCCCCCTTTCCTTTCTATCCCCTTGTCCCAAAACTTCCCTTCCCTCCCTTTCCTCCAGTTAACCCTGCCAATACACCCCACTCTTCGAGGCTTGGCTAACCTGTGGGTGTGAATAGTGGGGGGGGGGAGGGCAATGAGACTAGCAACAAATCACTAATGCTACTCCTCCCCCAGAACATATTTCTTATTCTGCTTGTTCCATTTTTTAATTTAAAGGAAAAGGAAAGAAAGAAAAAGAAAAACTATATAAATTAAGTTAAATAAAATTAAATTCCTCCTCCCGTTCTATTTCTTCATCAAACGACTATGTAGCACAGGACCTCTCACTGCCTTTTCTATTTTTATCATATTTACTGCAATGCCTAAACAAAGTTAATTACCCTTAGTTAATATGTTGGAGTGATTTCCAAGTTCTGTTTTGGTTGTGTGTAACTATTAAACATGTAGCTAGTTTCTGTACTACTTCCTAGGGGGCTTTCTTTTTGTGTGTAAGCAAAACAAACAATTATATATATGGGACGCTCTTTTTGGCATGGTCCCAATCCTCTGTGGGCTCTTTCAAAATCTTCTTCCACAAGCAGGAATTCTGGTAACCGTGAGTTCAGCCAATTAACAAGGAATTATTTCATATTATCTTTTTCAATTTCTTCATCCAGTCCAGAGCTTGGAAGATTACTTTTAAAAAGTAATAAATTACAGTTACAATTACTTGGCCCCAAAAAGTAGTAATTACCGTTACAATTGCAATTGCTCTGAAAGTAACTGATTACTTTACTTTTTCTCAAAAGTAATCACTACAATTACATTTCAGTTACTTTTTTTAAAAAACTCCTACAAGGTGCTGGCCTTGGCTGCTGCACATCTAAGAAGCCTAAACAATATTAAAAATAAACACACACACACAGGGGGTAGTAGAATAAAAAATTTTATCCATAAGATTAACATAATGGCATAACAGAATCTCACATCCCCCCAAGCAATGAAGATACCCCAACTCTTGAAATCAAATTTTACACTTGAAATGCTTTTATAATATGTTTCTGTTATGTCTCAAAAGAACAAGATGCTCAAAGAGCATGTCAGACAAGGAATGTCTTTTTACAGTCATTACGTTGCCACCAGTACTGAACAGGCGTTCTACTGCGGCGCTTGAAGGCATGCCTGTGTTGTGCTGCAAAAAACACCGCAGCACACGTGGAAAGCCATGGAGTGATGACACTTCCCTGCTGGGAGACCTCAGGTACCTCCCCAGTTCCTCCTCAGCAGTGTCCACTGCTGACTTCTTGCCCTGGGGCAGAAAGTTAAAGAAGTCATCTGCTAAGTCATCTCCTTCCTGGTCTTTATCTGAAGACTGATCACTGTCCTCATTAAGTACACCCATCTTTATTTCAGCTTTCAACAAGGCTTCCATTGTGTATCTAAGAAAGAGAGAGGATATGTTAACACATATATGTTAGGAAACCATCATCTGCTCTTCATTTCCTGATGCTTGTCATGTCCCCTGGTTCAGGGTCCAGCCTGAGCCTGTGGATGATGACATGGAAGGTAGGAAGGTGACCAAGTCACCACACTCATGGGGCAGCACAGCAGACCCTTAAGGATTACCTGCAGCAACCCAAGGTTGTGATGAGGAGCCCCAGGAAGAAAAGGCCCAGCCCCTGCCTACCACCTTAAGCCCTCTGATGCCTCCCTTGAGACAACATTTCCCTTGGAGTAATCCACCCAAAGGGCTTCCCTAATGTTCTTACTTGTTGGTATGGGTGGTGGCCTGACACGATTTCAGCCGATCTAGTTTGAAGCGAGGGTGTACGCAGGCTGCCAGAAGAAGCAGATCCCTGCCAGATCCCCACCTCTCAAGGGTTGTCTGCTGCTGCTTCAGCATTTTGGGAGGAGGGGTGTCATGCATTGGTTCAGGAAGGCCACGTCTCCTTGCCTTTATTGCTTCTTCAGTTGCTCTCAGCTTCTCAGGGTGTGCCCTCTGAGGAAGAAGAACAAAGCATGAATCCAAGAAAAAATGGAAGAGGAACTTCACAATTTAAACATAAATAGACAATGGACATTCTTTGAGGACCAGCATGACAAAGGCTTACCTCAAAATGTTTCTTCACATTGGATGAGGGGGAAACAGCTGATCTCAGATTTTTGATCCTTGGAAGGCAGTAATTGCATCGTACAACAACATTTTTCCCACTCTGGCTCACAAATGTACAAGCTTTCTCAAAGCCAAACCATGGTACTTGCTGTTCTGCAGATGCGGCTGTGGGCAACTGGCACTGCTTCATGCCCTCCTCCTCCTCGTGCACAGGGCCTCCTTTCTGAACCTCACTTTCTAGTTTTGCCTCCTCAGGATCAACAAGCTGTGACGCAAGTGGCCGCACTAACTGACTGCTGCTCTCAGCAGCAAAACCTGCAACAGGCGTCTCTGTAATAAACAAGAGATAATGCTCCTATATGGGTGAACTTCAGCTGTGATGTGCCCCCATCTCTTCCCCATGCTGCAAGATGCCCCAATCAGAGTGGAAGTAAGCAGGTCGATAGCACAATTAAAAGAGATCCTATTTGCTCACTGAATAACCCTGCCTGGGCCAGTCTAACCTACTATCTCACAGGGTTGTTGTGAGAACAAAATGAGACTAGGGTTCAAATTCCCACATAGCCATGAAGCTCACTGAGTGACCTTGGGCCAGTCACTGCCTCTCAGCCTCATGAAAACCCTATTCATAGGGTCACCATAAGTTGGAATCAACTTGAAGGCGGTACATATATTTTTTATTTTGAATATGATGATTATGATAATAAATATGCAGCATTTGAAATTAATTCTGTATGAGAAGCATTCCATGCCAAGCTTGGAAAACCAAGGATGAGGTATAAAATGTAGACAAAAATACTTTTGACAAAATGCCGTTTATATTTTATATATATGAGCCTGGGTAGGGAACATTTAATCTAGCCTACTTGCTTTCAGCAAGCAGGGTTAAGTGCCTTCAGGCTAGGGCAGTCACCAGAAGGCCACAGCAGAGACAAAGGAGCCTAGTGTTGTGGAGATGTTAGATGGGAGCTTTGGGGAGTAAAGATGGAGGCTCCTGAAGGCTGCAATTCTAAACACACTTACTAAGGGATTAAGCCCCATAGAACTCAACAGGACTGACTTCTAAGTAGATATAGTTTGGACTGTGCTGTTGGTAAACCTTGACTAGGGTTCTGCTGCAAAGACATCCATATCCAAGCAGGGTTGGCAACCCCCTGCCTGGAATACCCTGCCCTTATCTTTTAATGTGGCTGCTCCAAATGTTTTTACAGATTTGACCTTTTACTTCAGAAAGAGGTCTGAAAAATGAGTAAGAGTAAGAAGTATCTTTTAAAATTGTTCTTTTCAATTCACTCTTGAATGAACATCATACCTAGGGCAGATCCACACCATTCCTTTAAAGCACATTCAACACCCATTTGAAGCACATGAATCCCACCACAGAATCATGGGAACTGCAGTTTGTTAAGAGTGGTGAGAACTATAACTGTGAGGGGGAAATGACACTTCCCAGAATTCTTTAGGGGAAGTCATGCGCTTTAAATGCGAGTTGGATGTGCTTTACACATATTGTGTGAATCCGCTTAATAAATTTTGCCTGCATGTAAATTGTTTTAATTAATTTTTCAAAATGAAAATAAGCTATAAAGTGTAGTGGGTGACCATGGGCTACTCACCATTTCTCAGCCTATCTGCCCCTCAGGATGAAAACAATGGAGAACCATGACTACCCCAAGGCATACTTAAAATGTAAAGGAAGTATTGTACAACCATAGTATGCAATTGGATACTTATAGGGACACAGCATGACAAAACTGGGTGGAAGTAAAAGTTCTACACTTAGGAAAAAGAAACCAAATGCACAGTTATAAGATGGGGGATACTTGGCTCAGCAGTACGACATGCAAGAAGGATCTTGGAATTGTTGTTGATCACAAGCTGAATATGAGCCAACAGTGTGATGTGGCTGCTAAAAAGGCAAATGCTATATCAGGCCGCATTAACAGAAGTATAGTTTCCAAATCATGTGAAGTATTAGTTCCCCTCTATTCAGCACTGGTTAGGCCTCATCTTGAGTGCTGTGTCCAGTTCTGGTCTCTGCACTTCAAGAAGGATGCAGACAAACTGGAACAGGTTCAAAAGAGGGCAACAAGGATGATCAGGGGACTGGAAACAACGCCCTATGAGGAGAGACTGAAGGAACTGGGCATATTTAACCTGGAGAAGAGAAGACTGAGGGGAGATATGATAGCACTCTTCAAGTATTTGAAAGGTTGCCACACAGAGGAGGGCCGGGATCTCTTCTCAATGATTCCAGAGTGCAGGACACAGAATAATGGGCTCAAGTTGCAAGAAGCCAGATTTTGACTGGACATCAGGAAAAGCTTCCTAACTGTTAGAGCCATACAACAATGGAACTAATTACTAGAGAGGTAGTGGGATCTCTGACACTGGAGGCATTCAAGAGGCAGCTGGACAGCCATCTGTCGGGAATGCTTTGATTTGGATTCCTGCATTGAGCAGGGGGTTGGACTTGATGGCCTTATAGGCCCCTTCCAACTCTACTATTCTATGATTCTATGAAAATATTTATATAAGCATGACTATCAAATATGTTTATTTATATAACCTGTAAAGATATTTATAGTGCAATCCTATGTTTGTTTACTCAGAAGCAAGTCCCAATGTATTCAATGGGGCTTACTCAACCAGGGAAAACTGCAGCCTCAAGTGATAAGGAACTTGTTCTTTTAACAAGTCCTTTAAGTTGAGAGCTTATCCCAGTCTGCGTCTGTGTTGAAATTGCTTTTTAATATGTTTTTAAATTTTTTCTTAAAAAAAATGTTTTTAAAGCTTTTAAAAATGTTTTTAAAGATGTTTTGTTTTAATATATTTTAAAGTCTGTTTTTATGATTTTTAAAGTGTTTTTAGTGCTTTTGTTTGCTGCCCTGGGCTCCTACTGGGAGGAGGGTGGGATATAAATAAAATAATAAAAATAAATAAATAAACTTCATTCATTTTTTAAAAAAATGAGTATTAGTTTCCTACATAATAAAAACTGTGATAAACCCTGCCTAATTTCTTTAAAAATAGGGTTGGAGGGAGAGAGATTTAAAACACCAACACAAGTCTGCACTTTACTCACAATCATGAAAGGGCGGGGTTGCAGTCAGAGCTTTGAAAAGTTACTTTAAACTACAACTCCCATCAGCCCCAGCCAGCATGGCCACTGGATTGGGCTGATGGGAGTTGTAGCTAGAGCATGATCTGTTTAAAAAAAAGTTGTGCAGGGGGGGTTACGTTTTGGTGTATATCTCGGGAATTAGACCACCTAGAAACTTTTTTTTAATTGAAGCGGAGAGTCCAGAGAGTAAGGGGTGGTAGCCAGAGAGCCGGAGCCCCCCCCAAAACCAGAGACTCCAGCCGAAAACACACACACCGGGGCACACACACACACAAATCATCGTCACTCACCTCCACAGCTCTTTGCCATTCTGCCTTCCTTGCCCTGGCTTTTTCCTCCGGCGTCCATTTTTTCCTCTCAGAGTCAGACGCTAGCAGGCTCCCCCTGCCTATTCATCTCTTCCCTCGTGCCTCCTAACACAGATCATGAGGGAAGAGACAGTCTGCGCAGAGGTCCAATCAGTGTGAGGCACATGTCTTGTGTTAACCAATCACAGCCAGGAGCTGACTTCCCCTTGTTCCCGCCCCCAAGTAACGTCCAACCTAACGTGGAAACGTTAAAGTTGAAGCTGAAAAGTACGGAAATTACTATTCGTTCCGTTACTTGCCAAATGTAATGGAATTACCCACTCGTTAATTAAAATTGTAACGAATTAAAAGTAACTCGTTAAAAATAACGAGTTACTTCCAAGCTCTGGGCTAGGCCAGATTTTAATCTAAGGGCCGCCGACGGGGCACACCTGGGGACGCCATAGATTTGTCTAAGGAAAATGGAAAGAACTGCCTCTATAGAAGGGTTGTAGGCGCCGATCCATAGAGGTGCTCCATATAAAAGTTGGGGAATTATTTTGGATTTAAAGACCTTTAAAGCTGCTGGAATATATTGTCCTCCTTTAGTATAGAAAAATCTTAGGATGCCCCTGGTTGCGTTCCGTGCAGTTAGGATGGCCGCTCCGATATGAGGAGACCAGGACAATGATGAATGAAACAGTATGCCAAGGTATTTGAATTGGGTAACCTGGGCGATTTTGTGGGCGTTGATTGTCCATTCAGAGACAGAAGAGTGTTTGGCAAAGACTAAAATTCTCTCCCCCCGCCTGCCCTCCTAAATGGTTTAAAAGTAAAATAGCTCACTTTTACATGTTTAACGTTTTGCTTTTTTTAAAAAAAGAAATGAAATCCTACCTAGCCTAAACGAAGTTATTTATTTTAAAAACAATATCAAACGTTATTTTATTTTGGTGATTTTTCCCATCAGTGAGAGGGCACTTCCGGTGCTCTTCTGGATCACGCGACGCCTCAGCTGAGGCTTCCCAGCAGGCAGGTAGGAGACTCAGCGCGCTCTTTCCTCCCTACCTGGGAGAAATGGGAATGGGGGCAATTTGGGGGAGCAGTGAGTAACCTAGCAAGAAAAGCCGGTGGAAGAAAATAATCGTTACACGTTCCTCTTTTGCGTAGATGGAGCCTGTACTAATTGACAGGTTGCCTGCCCGTTTATTATTATTGAGACGGGAGTTAGAGCAAAGCCACACACCTTTTCCTCAGTCCAAACCAGCGGTACTGGTTTTTTTAAAAAGGCAAGCAGTAAAGAAAATGCATGTACCAAAATATAGAAAATAGAGTGGGAAGGAACAAGACCTTTTAAAAAGGGGGATTGACTGGAGAGACTATGGAGGTTAGAGGAAATGAAAGGCAGGTGGAGGATCTGTAGGGTAGAACCAGGACAATAAATAGCCACTGTACTTGTATCAGCTAGAAGGTATTTGGACAGTAACCAGGATGATTTTAGTTCAAAGCTTCACACTGCTATAAAAGTTTCTTAGTGATCTTGTGCCAGTCACTGTCTCTCTCTCAATTAAATGCACTTCAAAGGGTTGTGAGAATAAAATGGACATGAAGGAGAACTATTTATGCCTTCTGGAGTTCCTTGGAGGAAAGTGAGCCAATAAATATATAGGTTTGGTAAATGTCTGTTGCAACAGAAACATATTGTTATTAATGCAAATATGGAAACATGCAAATTATTATTATGCAAATACAAAGCAGCTGTAACATAGAAAAGTTTTTTTTAATTGCATGATCTGTAGATGTGGTTGTAGCTTACTTTGCTAGGGTGGAATACAAAATAAATAATGGCAAATTCTTCTACATGTCTGCTTGTAAGTAATTCCTAGGTAAGTGCATAAGATTGCATCCTAAGGCAGAAAATGTAAATGGGCAGGGAAGGTAATACATAGGTAGAGAGATGCAGATTAATAGTTTGTTTGAAAGGGGGGAAACAGTCTGAAAGAGGAGGTATCCAGCTACCAAAGGTAAAATGCATGATCTTGGAAAAGAACAGTCTGGAATGTTAAAGCCCCATTGCAAGGTACAGTAGGCACATAGCCAGTCTAAACATTTGGGAGGCACCAAAAAGCGTAGGGAAGCCAGAAAAAAGTAATACATTTAATTATTTTTAATACATATTAGGGGCAGAAAAAAATTAGGGGGATGGGGACCAGTAACCTCCTCCAGCCGAAGCCCCTGGCTACTGGCCTGGGCTACAGTAACTTAGAAAGTCATAGGGTACAGTGATGTTCTATATAGCCCATTAAACATAGTTGTCTTGTGGAGAAGGTATTGAAGAAGAAAGGCAGTGTACAAATGTTTTATGTAAGTAAATAAAAATACTAGCTCTTACGTCCAAATAAACAAACATGGGATTATTGTTTATATATATATAAACAGCACTGTAACACTGCTTCTGAGATTTGGCATCTGGGAAGAGGAGGCAGAAGTGATTATTTTACAAGCTGCTCTCCCCTTCCACTTCTATGTCTTTCACCACTTTCATCACAGCCAGCAAAAAGTTAAAACACAGAGAGGAAAAGAAATGCTGGCTGTTACTCATTCGCATTTGGTAAATTGCCTGTTAACTAATAGTAAATGTTGGAGTTAAAAGCAAGTGAAAATGGGGATAGGGAGGAAGAAAAAACAAACAAGACTCGGCATTTCCTTGTTGCTGTAAATGCATGCTTATTACATTTATAGTTTCCACCAATAAGATCAGAGCAGGACTATAGCTTCACATCAACCCTGTGAAGTATTGTTAGGCTGTGAGAGAGCATGTGACTTGCCTATCAGAGTGAGCTGCACAACTGTATGGGATTTAATGTTTGGATTTCCAATCCCATCCTGCTAGCAGAAAAGCACTCCTGAGGTATAGAGCCTGATCTGTCATTTTGGGATGGGTGGCTCGGTGGGATTGTTATATGAAATCCTTTGCTCACTGTCTCCCTGTATATAACATGCTGCCTCCCACTTACCTTTGCCTCTCTTCTCTTTTGTACTTTCATCTGCTTGTGTGGTGTTCCTGTTGTTCAGATCTTGTAAGTTCAGGTCTGTGGCTTCCTTGATGTCGGAGAGCCCACTACCTACCTAGCTCTCTAAGGTAATTGGTTCCATTGCTGTATGGCTCTAATAGTTAGGAAGTTTTGCTGATGTTTAGTTGAAATCTGGCTTCCAGCATTATTGAGCCCATTATACCATGTCCTGCACTCTGAGACGATCAAGAAGAGATCCCGGCCCTACTCTGTGTGACAACCTTTCATGTATTTGAAGAGTGCTATCATATCTCCCCTTAGTCTGCTCTTCTCCAGGCTAAACATGCCCAGTTCTTTCAATCTCTCCTCATAGGACTTTGTTTCCTGTCTCCTGATTATCCTCGTTACCCTCCTCTGAACCCGTTCTAGTTTGCTGTATCTTTCTTAAAGTGTGGTGTCAAGAACCGGACGCAGTACTCAAGATGAAGCCTAACCAGTGCTGAATAAAGGAGAACTAGTACTTCACTCACTTTGTTAATGCAGCCTAAAATAGCATTTGCTTTTTTTGCAGCCACATCACACTGTTGGCTCATATTCAATTTGTGATCAACAACAATCCCAAGATCCTTCTTGCATGTAGTATTGCTGAGCCAAGTATCCCCCATCTTAATAACTGCGTTTGGTTTCTTTTTCCTAGGTGTAGAACTTTGCACTTATCCCTGTTAAATTTCATTCTGCTGTTTTTAGCCCAATGCTCCAGCCTATTAAGATCCCTTTGAATTTTGTTTCTGTCTTCCAGGGAATTAGGTATTCCTCCCAATTTTGCATCATCTACAAGCTTGATAAGCATTCCCTGCCCCTCCTCATCCAAGTCATGAATAAAAATGTTGAAGAGCACTGGGTCCAAGACCAAGCCCTATAGTAGCCCGCTAGTTACCCCCCCCAGGTTGAGAAGAAACCATTGATTAGCACTCTGAATTTATTTTATTTTTATTTTATTTAGTTTAATTTATATACCGCCCTAAGCCCGAAGGCTCTCTGGGCGGTGTACAAAAAGATAAAAAACAAGCAATATATAAATACAATAAATACAATAAATAATAATAATAAAAAAAAACAATAACGAACCAAACAACATCCAAAATACGGAAATGCTGTTTAAAATACACTTTAAAATGCCTGGGAGTATAAAAAGGTTTTCACCTGGCGCCGAAAAGATAGTAGCGTCGGCACCAGGCACACCTCATCAGGGACACTGTTCCACAGTTCGGGGGCCACTACTGAAAAGGCCCTGGTTCTAGTCATCACCCTCCGAGCCTCTCGATGGGATGGTACTCGGAGGAGGGCCTTAGATGTTGAGCATAGTGTACGGGTAGGTTCATATTGGGAGAGGCGTTCCACCAGGTATTGTGGTCCCATGCCGTGTAGGGCTTTATAGGTCAAAACCAGCACTTTGAATCTAGCCCGGAAACAAATAGGAAGCCAGTGCAGATGGGCCAGAACAGGTGTTATATGAGCGGACCTTCTGGTCCGCGTCAACAATCTGGCCGCTGCATTCTGGACTAGCTGTAGTTTCCGAACAGTCTTCAAGGGCAGCCCCACGTAGACCGCGTTGCAGTAGTCCAATCTAGAAGTTACCAGAGCATGAACAACTGAAGCGAGGTCGTCACTGTCCAGATAGGAACGTAGCTGGGCTACCAATCGAAGATGGTACAAAAGCATTCCGTGCCACCGAGGCCACCTGGGCCTCAAGAGACAGGGAAGGATCGAAAAGAACTCCCAAGCTACGAACCTGTTCCTTCAAGGGGAGTGTAACCCCATCAAGAACAGGATGAACATCCACCATCTGAATATGATTGTGTAGCCAACTGAGGATCCACCCAATAGCTGTTCCATCCAGTCCACATTCAGCTAGCTTGCTAATCAGAATATCATGTGGCATTTTGTCAAAAGCTTTGCTAAAGTTGAAATATATTGTGTCCACAGCATTCCCACAGTCTATCAGGGAGGTTTGTTGTTGTTGTTATGTGCCTTCAAATCGATTATAACTTATGGCGACCCTATGAATCAGTGACCTCCAAGAGCATCTGTCATGAACCACCCTGTCCAGATCCTGTAAGTTCAGGTGTGTGGCTTCCTTTATGGAATCAATCCATCTCTTGTTTGGCCTTCCTCTTTTTCTATTCCCTTCTGTTTTTCGCAGCATTATTGTCTTTTCTAGTGAATCATGTCTTCTCATGATGTGTCCAAAGTATGATAACCTCAGTTTCATCATTTTAGCTTCTAGTGATAGTTCTGGTTTAATTTGTTCTGACACCCAATTATTTGTCTGTTTTGCCTAGAAGGCCCTCCCTTGTCCTTAACATGGCTGCAACCATATCTACTCAGAAGTAAGTCCTATTGAGTTTTATGGGGCTTAGTTCCTTAATAAGCATGCTTACAGTTGCTGCCTTCAGGGGCATCCATCTGTGCTCCCATCTAACATCTCTGCAACACTGAGCTTCTTTCTTCCAATAATGGCCTGGCCTGAGGGCACGTAAACCCTTCTTGCCAGAAGCAAGTAAGCTAGATTAAATGTTCCCTAAAGGCGTTGAACTGTGACCTGGCAGACCAGGGTTTGCATCCCCACACAGCCATGAAGCTCACTGGGTGACCTTGGGCCAGTCACTGCCTCTCAGACTCAGAGGAAGGCAATAGTAAACCACCTCTGTCTGAATACTGCTTACCATGAAGACCCTATCTGGGATCAACTTGAAGGCAGTCCATTTCCATTTTGCATCACCCTAAGCTTGTGAGAAAGAATGACCTTGTCACTTCAGATGGACCTAGGAACACCCTATTTTAGGTAAGATTTCTATTTTAATCTCCAGAGAATTTTTTTTGAATGATATGCTCCAAGCAACTGTGGTTGATACAATGTATCACGTTAATGACGTCACTAGGGCCCGCCCCGTGACATCACTAGGGCCCGCCCCGTGATGTCACTAGGGCCCACCCCGTGATGTCACTAGGGCCCACCCCCATTTTCTCAGGTTTTTGAATGGTTCCGACCTGGCAACCCTAATAGGGGCGTATAAAAGACTTTGCTGTCCTGTCCCGCTCGTAAAATTCAGCAACAACAGATGTTGTTGTCCTGATTTTTTGGATGAGCTTCAGTTGGTACAGCTTGAGGACGTTGACAAGGTGCTTGGGTTGGTGCGTGCAACCACTTCTAAGTTGGACCCTTGCCCCTCTTGACTAATAAAAGCTAGCAGGCATGGAACAGCCGGCTGGGCCAGGGAAGTGATAAATGCCTCATTGGGAGAGGGACAGAGCTTGGAAAAGTTACTTTTTTGAACTACAACTCCCATCAGCCCCAGCCAGCATGGTCGCTGGATTGGGCTGATGGGAGTTGTAGTTCAAAAAAGTAACTTTTCCAAGCTCTGGAGAGGGAGTGGTCCCTAGCTGCCTGAAAGAGGCGGTGGTAAGATCACTTCTGAAGAAACTGTCCTTGGACCCAGAAAATCTTAACAATTACAGGCCGGTAGCAAATGTCCCATTCCTGGACAATGTCCTCGAACAAGTGGTTGCCAGCCAGCTCCAGACACTCTTGGATGACACCGATTATCTAGATACATTTCAATCAGGTTTCAGGCCTGGTTTTGGTACAGAGACAGCCTTGGTCGCCCTGTATGATGACCTTTGTCGGGAGATTACTACCCTGTTGAATCGTACTTAGCCTGAATTTGTGCATTTAAAGTATAAAGGAAAAGTTCATATTTTCTGGCACTTTAATTTAGTCATTCCGAATGCTAGCCCTAAAGCACAGTGAAAGTACGGCAAGGAGTAATTAATCCGCATTCAGTAACCCTGGACAAAAGTGATGAAAAAGATGTAGTGAGCTGGTGGTGCCCAGCCTAAAGCGCGAGTACGCAATGAATTACCCATTTTAATTCACAGGGAATGAATACTGCTCCCTGGAATTTCTGTTTTTATAAAATGCTGTTCCGCTGTTGCTGTTGTTAATAAAAATAATCAAATGACAGCAACAATTTTAAAATATATAATTAATTAAAAGTTATTATATATTAAGTAACAGCCCACAAATAAACATTCCTTGGGTGCCTTACAACAAAGTAGTAAAAGCAGAATGTACAAGAAATCACTAAGCAAGACTAAAATTATGACATTAATATGCACTGAACCCAAGAGAAGAATCCTATCCCCACTTACCTGGCAGTAAAGCTCATTGAATATGTGTGACTGATTTAGTTTCATGGAAACATGCATGGGATCATGCAAATTCCATGCCAGTGATACTTAAGGTGCTTCCAGACAGGTGTTTATTATGGGATGGGTGCTCCTTGTGCATGTTAACTTTTCACAGCATCCATATGACATCATTGGCACCAGAATGCAGCCCATATTTTCCCCATTTAGTCTGGATTAAATCAGGAAAAATCTGATAAATTAAAGAAACCTATTGCCAACAACCCATCTGCAATATCTCAACAGCCCATTTACAATAAAACCCCTGTCTGGAACCACCCTTAGTGATGACTAACATTTGCTGAATTGTGTCCATTGATTCCTTCAAGCTCTTACACAGCATTGTACTGAGAATGGACACACAATCCCAGGACAGAGACTTTAACTAAGCAATCCCTTGCTCACTTTTCTTCTTCAGGTCTGGAAATAAGCCACTACTGCACCAGCAAAGTGGCTCAGCCTGGGAGGGGAAGGGGAGAATACAAAATGGCAGAAAAATGGGAGATGTTCATTTGGTTCTTACTAGTCCCTGCACACTCAGTAACTATGACATTACAATGGGTTGATGCACAGGGTAGAGCAGCCATGATGAACCAAGATGAATGACACTATTGTTCAGTATGTATCAGTCCTGGGTGAAGCTGCTTGGAACCTTTGTGTGCATTTTCACTGTTGCCATCAAGAAAAATGTGCATCCCTGGCAACCTGATAAGAAGTTATAGTCAGCAGCTGAAGGCCACAAGGCCTGAAGAGCTTGGAAAAGTTACTTTTTTGAACTACAACTCCCATCAGCCCCAGCCAGCAGGGCCACTGGATTAGGCTGATGGGATTTGTGGTTCAAAAAAGTAACTTTTCCAAGCTCTGCGAAAGGACCTGACCATCTCCCTTGCAGAGCGATCCAATTTGTTGGAGGCCAGCAGGAGAAAAGCCAGCAGAGGTGGAGGTGGAAGGGGCTGCCACATCCAGCTGCCACTCGGAGGCCGCAGGGAGGGGAGGATGGTAGCTGCACTGGCAGGGCATGACAGAAGGAAAGAAAATACATGTTTCTTTCCACCACCCCTTTTCCAGGCGTACCGGCTGCCGTGACGGAGGGCCACAGAAGGGAGCTGAACAGCACCTGGACATTGTGTATGTTCCCCCCCAGCTCCTCCTCCAAGATGCCCTCAGAACACCCTTTTTCAGGCCTTCAGCCATCTTCTGCTGGCACCCCTTACACTGGGCTGAGTTTCCCTGGTGGACTTCTGGCTGGACCAGCTGGGTCCTGGCATAGCTGTGGCTGAGCTGAGGTGAGGGACTGGTGCCAGCGTAGCCCAGCATAGCCAGGACCCAGCTGGCTCAACCAGAGGTCCACCATATCCAACTCCCCTCAGCCCGGCATAAATAGCAGTTGGATTGCTCCCTCGGATAAGTAATTATGATTTTTCTTAATATAGTATTCTCAGAAATGTAGCACTAAAATACAGAAGTAGTGGGGCTGAAGGGAATTAGATGGGCAATATAACCATTTATCTAGGAAGCTTGCTTTGTCAGTGTTATATTTATTTATTGTATTTGTATACCGCCCCATAGCCAAAGCTCTCTGGGCGGTTTACAGCAACTAAAAACATCAAAACAAACATACAAATTTAAAACAACAAATTTATATTTGATCATAATCATAATTGTATTTTTTGTGTGGGGGTGCACACTTTATTGACATTAAAATATTTTTTAATCAATTACTGTTCATTGATTATTCCAAACAAAATTATATTTCCCTGGAAGGAGGCAAGACATAATTTGTCTATCTGCATATGTTACAAAAAGTCACCATACCACACCAAGTCCACTGGCGCTGCCTCTTCCCTAATTGAATTAAATTTGTGAGTCAGTTTCTCCGTGGCTACATATGTGGCCTTCTAATACCATACATCCATTGTATAATTTGCAGCATCTTTCCATTCCTGATATATGGTTAAGCGAGCTGCCACCAACAACCCCCCCCAAAGGTTTAAACATAATATCAGAACTATTTTCACAAATCATGGATAACAGACACAGGATCCTGAACCAGCCTCTTGCCAATAATAGCCCCAATTTCTGCTTCATCCAAAATACAGCCACTCATCCAAACTCCCAACACCCCTGCCAACATAATTACCATAATGTCAATGTTACTAGTTCATATTTTTGTTATTTTATTCTTAGTTCATATTTTTATTAACCATCGGTTGGCTATATACACACACGCATATTCGGGGCTCCAGCCCCTGCTCGCTTTGCTTACCAATTCCCATGGATCACCAAAGCTCTCCCCTTCCCCCCTTCCCCTTCATGGGTTGCCAAGGTTGATGCATAGGCCAGAATTTAGCTTTGTGTCATAGAATCATAGAATAGTAGAGTTGGAAGGGGCCTACAAGTCCAACCCCCTGCTCAATACCAGAATCCAAATCAAAGCATTCCTGACAGATGGCTGTCCAGCTGCCTCTTGAATGCCTCCAGTGTCAAAGAGCCTACTACCTCTCTAGATAATTGGTTCCATTGTCGTATGGCTCTAACAGTTAGGAGGTTTTCCAGATGTTCAGTTGAAATCTGGCTTCCTGTAACTTGAGCCCATTATTCTGTGTCCTGCACTCTGGGACGATTGAGAAGAGATCCCGGCCTTGTACTTGAAGAGTGCTATCATATCTCCCCTCAGTCTTCTCTTCTCCAGGCTAAACATGCCCAGTTCTTTCAGTCTCTCCTCATAGGGATTTGTTTCCAGTCCCATGATCATCCTCACTGCCCTCCTCTGAACCTGTTCCAGTTTGTCTGCATCCTTCTTGAAGGGTGGAGACCAGAACTGGACGCAGTACTCAAGAAGAGGCCTAACCAGTGCTGAATAGAGGGAAACTAATACTTCACACGATTTGGAAACTATACTTTTGTTAATGAAGTCTAATATAGCGTTTGCTTTTTTTGCAACCACATTGCACTGTTGGCTCATATTCAGCTTGCGATCAACGACAATTCTGAGATCCTTCTCACATGTCGTATTGCTGAGCCAAGTATCCCCCATCTTATAGCTGTGCATTTGGTTTCTTTTTCCTAAGTGTAGAACTTTGCATTTATTCCTGTTGAATTTCATTCTGTTGTTTTCAGCCCAATGCTCCAGCCTATCAAGGTCCCTTTGAATTTTGTTTCTGTCTTCCACAGTATTAGCTGTGCCCCCCAATTTTGTATCATCTGCAGATTTGATAAGCATGCTCTGTACCTCCTCATTCAAGTCATTAATAAAAATGTTGAAGAGTACTGGGCCCAGGACCGAGCCCTACTTGTTACTTCCGCCCAGTTTGAGAAGGAACCATGGATAAGCACTTTTTGAGTACGATTCTGGAGCCAATTGTGGATCCATCTAATAGTTGTTCCATCCAGCCCACATTTAGCTAGCTTGCTAATCAGCAGTGGCGGACTGGCCAGGGTGTCAGCTTGCCCAATGGCAAGTGGGCCCTGTGGGCCCCTGATGAAGTGGGCCCCCTTAAACATTAGACAATATGTTAAAAATGTTAATGACCTTTTAGTAGCTTGAAACTATAATAGAAGTTCCAATATTATTACTGTATGCAACTAAAATTTACGTTGTATTACTATTTTAATAAAAAAATTTAATAAAATCATTTTTCCAGGATACTTTATATTTAAGAATATAATAAATAACTCTGAAAAAATAATTCTGATTCGGGTTATGTGAGGCCGACGCATATGTTATATAGGCTCGGATCTTTACTATTGCGACTGCGCAATGAAGCTTATTATTAAGCTGTCTCCACAAATCAGCAAAGATCAAGTAATATTGGAAATGTTTTCTTTTGCTTCGAAGTTTGATGTATTAAAGCTATTGCTTAATGATGGTGAGAATATGGATTCCAATTGCAACAAGTGTAAAATTTGTAGCACTTGCCCATCGTGTGTACTAAAAATTCTGGCATCAGACTTCATGACGAGGCATATGATAACCTTTATGAACTTTATAAAGTCATCTGCACACTATCAGTTACTCAAGTCCAATGTGAGAGGACATTTTCAAAGGTAAAGATCATAAAGGCAAGGCTAAGAAATTCACTGTCTGAGGAGAACTTGGAATCATACATGTTGCTATCCAGTGAAAAGGAATTGTTAGATGAATTGGATGCAGAAGCAATTATTGACAGATTCGCACAATCTAGTGAATTCAAACGATTGCTCTTAATATAGTGGACTGCATGAAATATGCTTTTGAACTACCTGTTAATGTGTAAAATGTTCAGTACAAGCAAACTATTTTAAAATATCCACCATTTATTTAAAATTTAAAAAATTAATTTAAAAATTCAATTATAACAATCCGTATTTACATTTAGTATCTACTGTATACTGCCAGTAATATGTACAATATATGTCCACTGTAATTACTAAAAAATATACATTTATTTCAGAAAAAAAATTAATTGTGCCTTTTTCCACTTATGTATTTTTTGAAATTTTTATTTATTTCTTATAAAAATTAAATGATAGCCTTATAGTTGTCGGTGGGCCCCCTTTGTCTCCTGGCAACCAATATTTTTAGACCCAGTCCACCACTGCTAATCAGAATATCATGGGGCACTTTGTCAAAAGCTTTGCTGAAGTCGAGATATATTATGTCCACAGCATTCCCACAGTCTACAAGGGAGGTTACCCGATCAAAAAATGAGATGAGATTAGTTTGGCGGGATTTGTTCTTCATAAATCCATGTTGGCTCCAAGTAATCACTGCATTGCTTTCAAGGTGCTTACAGATTGACTGCTTTATAATCTGCTCCATAATTTTTCCAGGGATTGATGTTAGGCTGACTGGTCTGTAGTTTTTGCATTGTCATGCTCCAAAGGACTCTATGGTAACATGGAGGTGGTTGTTACGCTGGTAATTTTGGATGAGTATGGGGTCTTTTTGTTCATGTCTATATAGTTGTTCATAAAAATTAGCAAGAACCTCCCCCATTTCCAGACTATCATTTACTAGGGGAGAAGTGGTATTTCCTATATGCAGAGTCTGGATCAAGTTTTGTCTTTTCCTTTTTTTTTACCGTGTTTGCTAATAGTTTAGAACCATTTCCATTGAATACCGTTGTTTTAAATATAGCATATTGACCATGGCATCATCTATATCTGCCAAATTTGTTCTTTTTTGTTCCATTTTTCTCCTTATTTTAGCAGATTTTGCCAATTCTTTTTCTAAAGCTTCTAAGTGCTGCTTTTTGACCTTATTTTGTGAGACCATTCACTAATACATACTTTCTCTTACTACTGATTTCATTGCCTCCCATCTAATTTCTTCTGATATCTCCTCATTTGCATTATCTTTAAAGTAATTAGTGAGACTATATTTTTTCCCTACTGTGCTTTGAAGCAATCAAATTAGGGTTAAGCCTCCAATTATAGCTTTTTTTGGCAGAGATTTGCTGCTTCAGTATTAGACTGACAGGAGCATGGTCTGTGACTTTTGTTTCACCTATTTGTGCATCTACAACTTGGGGCCATATAGACTCCAATAAAATTATAGTATCCAGTCATGAAAAAGCCATGTACTCTAGACAAAAATGAGTGGCTGAAATCTTCTGGATGTAATTCTGACCATGCCTCTCTCAGTCTTCTCTTGTGTATATTGTTTAAAAGGTTTTTTTGCTTGTAAGCTTTTTCTTGTAGTAATCCCTCATCCAGGCCTTGTAAATTAATACTGGTGTCTCCTCCCATGATTATGTTGTTTTTTGTAAGTTCATATAATTTATTCAGTAGCACGTGAAAGAAATCTAATTGTCCACTATTGGGGGCATAAAAGGTAACAAGTGTAGCTACTCCTAGTCCGGCCAATTTCCTCTCTACAAAAAGAAATCTTCCTTGTTTATCCATATAGCTTCTGGTAGGTGCAAAATCTAGATCATCTATTGCCTTATTTGACCCTTATGCTAAAAAATTATGCTTCCATATTTTATTGTTTAAGAGACCATCAGTTAGTTTACCACCATGAGCTTCCTGTAACATTAAGATCTTGGGTTGCAGATTTTTAACCAATTTGTGCAGCCTATTTCTCTTTATTACAGAACCCATCCCCTTTACATTTTGTGTGACAACCCTCAATTCAGCATTTGTAGTCATCTGAATATATTATCCGCTCAGAGCTTGGAAGATTACTTTTAAAAAGTAATACATTACAGTTACAATTACATGGCCCCAAAACGTAGTAATTACCGTTACAATCGCAATTGCTCTGAAAGTAACTTTTCTCAAAAGTAATGTTATGAGCATGGGGGGGGCTGGAATGGATGATTTCTGTGGGTCACCTTTCCAGCCTCTGATTTGGAATCCTATGCCTGGGAGGCTGGCTCTGCTAGCCAGATGAATCTCCTTTGTTAATCAAATAGAGTGGCTAGGTAGTTAATGGTCCTATTTAGTTGCCCCGGCAACTGGTGAAAGGGGCTAGGAAGATCCTTTTGTCATTTTAAACTCTACAGGAGAGCCTTCCCCCCCACTCCTGGCAGCTAGCAGAGGTGTGGGCGGGTAGTTTTGGGGTGTGTTCTAGAGGATGGCTGGGGCTGCAGGCATGGTGAGAGGCTGGCTCCCTGCATCGTGGCGATAGGATGCCCCTGCACCCGGATGGAAAAGCTGGATATTAGACTGCTGATGCCTTGAACCCCTCCATCCTAAGCTCAGGTTGCAATGTGTGTAAACAAATAAACCATATTCCACAAAGACACCGCAGTCTCCACTGACCTTCTTCCCAAAGGGAACCAAACCCTGGATGGGCGCAGGAACCCCCCAGAATCTCACCGCTCGGAGATTGGGGAGGCGCGCAACAGTAATCACTACAATTACATTTCAGTTACTTTAAAAAAAAACACCTACAAAGTGATGGCCTTGGCTGCTGCACATCTAAGTAGCCTAAAACAACATTAAAAATAAACGCACACATACAGAGGTAGTAGAATAATTCTTTTTATTCATAAGATACCAATGGTGATCTCTCCGCTGGTAAGGGAGGGAGGCAGAGGCCACCTCTCAGATCTTTGCATGTCAAACCAAGTGTACCCCCCCCTCAGCCAGCAAGCATAATCTCTCACTTAACCACCTCCCAGACCCTGCCCTGTCACCAACTAAGGGACACTCACCCAAGCAAACATTTTCCCCTGAGATGCAAAAAAGTTAAAATACTGCAAATGCAGCACAGTAGCCAGAGAGGGTGGTGGAGACCACTTTGTGTGCCATGTGCAAACACACACACACACATTGTCCTCTTTTACCTCCACAGTTCTTTATCTCCATTCTGCTTCTGCCTCCTCCTCCTTTATCCATGTTCTTGCCCTCCGGCTCCTTTTCTCCTCCCCTCCATTCTTCACCACCACCATCCATTTTTTTAAACAATTGTTTTCTCCACTCCACCCCGTCTCACTCTCCGCCTCCTCCCTCATTGCCTCCTACCCACCCAGAGAGCATGAGGGAAGAGCGACGCTGCACAGAAGCCCAGTTTGAGGCACATGATTTTTATCCACAAATAAGAGGAGCAGAAGACTTCCCCTGCTTCCTCCCCAAAAAGTAATGCCCCAAAGTAATGCTGGAAACATTACAATTACTCCACAAAAGTAATAAAATTACTCCTAGTTCTATTACAATCAAAATGTAAAGGAATTACCCACTTGTTCCTCAAAAAAACAATGAATTACAAGTAACAAATTACTTCCAACCTCTGTATCTGCTTGGACTGTTTATAAGCTCCTTTTTTAATTGAACCAGATGGTTGTCTTTTCCCCTCCCCTTCCCCCCTTTCCTTTCTATCCCCTTGTCCCAAAACTTCCCTTCCCTCCCTTTCCTCCAGTTAACCCTGCCAATACACCCCACTCTTCGAGGCTTGGCTAACCTGTGGGTGTGAATAGTGGGGGGGGGAGGGCAATGAGACTAGCAACAAATCACTAATGCTACTCCTCCCCCAGAACATATTTCTTATTCTGCTTGTTCCATTTTTTAATTTAAAGGAAAAGGAAAGAAAGAAAAAGAAAAACTATATAAATTAAGTTAAATAAAATTAAATTCCTCCTCCCGTTCTATTTCTTCATCAAACGACTATGTAGCACAGGACCTCTCACTGCCTTTTCTATTTTTATCATATTTACTGCAATGCCTAAACAAAGTTAATTACCCTTAGTTAATATGTTGGAGTGATTTCCAAGTTCTGTTTTGGTTGTGTGTAACTATTAAACATGTAGCTAGTTTCTGTACTACTTCCTAGGGGGCTTTCTTTTTGTGTGTAAGCAAAACAAACAATTATATATATGGGACGCTCTTTTTGGCATGGTCCCAATCCTCTGTGGGCTCTTTCAAAATCTTCTTCCACAAGCAGGAATTCTGGTAACCGTGAGTTCAGCCAATTAACAAGGAATTATTTCATATTATCTTTTTCAATTTCTTCATCCAGTCCAGAGCTTGGAAGATTACTTTTAAAAAGTAATAAATTACAGTTACAATTACTTGGCCCCAAAAAGTAGTAATTACCGTTACAATTGCAATTGCTCTGAAAGTAACTGATTACTTTACTTTTTCTCAAAAGTAATCACTACAATTACATTTCAGTTACTTTTTTTAAAAAACTCCTACAAGGTGCTGGCCTTGGCTGCTGCACATCTAAGAAGCCTAAACAATATTAAAAATAAACACACACACACAGGGGGTAGTAGAATAAAAAATTTTATCCATAAGATTAACATAATGGCATAACAGAATCTCACATCCCCCCAAGCAATGAAGATACCCCAACTCTTGAAATCAAATTTTACACTTGAAATGCTTTTATAATATGTTTCTGTTATGTCTCAAAAGAACAAGATGCTCAAAGAGCATGTCAGACAAGGAATGTCTTTTTACAGTCATTACGTTGCCACCAGTACTGAACAGGCGTTCTACTGCGGCGCTTGAAGGCATGCCTGTGTTGTGCTGCAAAAAACACCGCAGCACACGTGGAAAGCCATGGAGTGATGACACTTCCCTGCTGGGAGACCTCAGGTACCTCCCCAGTTCCTCCTCAGCAGTGTCCACTGCTGACTTCTTGCCCTGGGGCAGAAAGTTAAAGAAGTCATCTGCTAAGTCATCTCCTTCCTGGTCTTTATCTGAAGACTGATCACTGTCCTCATTAAGTACACCCATCTTTATTTCAGCTTTCAACAAGGCTTCCATTGTGTATCTAAGAAAGAGAGAGGATATGTTAACACATATATGTTAGGAAACCATCATCTGCTCTTCATTTCCTGATGCTTGTCATGTCCCCTGGTTCAGGGTCCAGCCTGAGCCTGTGGATGATGACATGGAAGGTAGGAAGGTGACCAAGTCACCACACTCATGGGGCAGCACAGCAGACCCTTAAGGATTACCTGCAGCAACCCAAGGTTGTGATGAGGAGCCCCAGGAAGAAAAGGCCCAGCCCCTGCCTACCACCTTAAGCCCTCTGATGCCTCCCTTGAGACAACATTTCCCTTGGAGTAATCCACCCAAAGGGCTTCCCTAATGTTCTTACTTGTTGGTATGGGTGGTGGCCTGACACGATTTCAGCCGATCTAGTTTGAAGCGAGGGTGTACGCAGGCTGCCAGAAGAAGCAGATCCCTGCCAGATCCCCACCTCTCAAGGGTTGTCTGCTGCTGCTTCAGCATTTTGGGAGGAGGGGTGTCATGCATTGGTTCAGGAAGGCCACGTCTCCTTGCCTTTATTGCTTCTTCAGTTGCTCTCAGCTTCTCAGGGTGTGCCCTCTGAGGAAGAAGAACAAAGCATGAATCCAAGAAAAAATGGAAGAGGAACTTCACAATTTAAACATAAATAGACAATGGACATTCTTTGAGGACCAGCATGACAAAGGCTTACCTCAAAATGTTTCTTCACATTGGATGAGGGGGAAACAGCTGATCTCAGATTTTTGATCCTTGGAAGGCAGTAATTGCATCGTACAACAACATTTTTCCCACTCTGGCTCACAAATGTACAAGCTTTCTCAAAGCCAAACCATGGTACTTGCTGTTCTGCAGATGCGGCTGTGGGCAACTGGCACTGCTTCATGCCCTCCTCCTCCTCGTGCACAGGGCCTCCTTTCTGAACCTCACTTTCTAGTTTTGCCTCCTCAGGATCAACAAGCTGTGACGCAAGTGGCCGCACTAACTGACTGCTGCTCTCAGCAGCAAAACCTGCAACAGGCGTCTCTGTAATAAACAAGAGATAATGCTCCTATATGGGTGAACTTCAGCTGTGATGTGCCCCCATCTCTTCCCCATGCTGCAAGATGCCCCAATCAGAGTGGAAGTAAGCAGGTCGATAGCACAATTAAAAGAGATCCTATTTGCTCACTGAATAACCCTGCCTGGGCCAGTCTAACCTACTATCTCACAGGGTTGTTGTGAGAACAAAATGAGACTAGGGTTCAAATTCCCACATAGCCATGAAGCTCACTGAGTGACCTTGGGCCAGTCACTGCCTCTCAGCCTCATGAAAACCCTATTCATAGGGTCACCATAAGTTGGAATCAACTTGAAGGCGGTACATATATTTTTTATTTTGAATATGATGATTATGATAATAAATATGCAGCATTTGAAATTAATTCTGTATGAGAAGCATTCCATGCCAAGCTTGGAAAACCAAGGATGAGGTATAAAATGTAGACAAAAATACTTTTGACAAAATGCCGTTTATATTTTATATATATGAGCCTGGGTAGGGAACATTTAATCTAGCCTACTTGCTTTCAGCAAGCAGGGTTAAGTGCCTTCAGGCTAGGGCAGTCACCAGAAGGCCACAGCAGAGACAAAGGAGCCTAGTGTTGTGGAGATGTTAGATGGGAGCTTTGGGGAGTAAAGATGGAGGCTCCTGAAGGCTGCAATTCTAAACACACTTACTAAGGGATTAAGCCCCATAGAACTCAACAGGACTGACTTCTAAGTAGATATAGTTTGGACTGTGCTGTTGGTAAACCTTGACTAGGGTTCTGCTGCAAAGACATCCATATCCAAGCAGGGTTGGCAACCCCCTGCCTGGAATACCCTGCCCTTATCTTTTAATGTGGCTGCTCCAAATGTTTTTACAGATTTGACCTTTTACTTCAGAAAGAGGTCTGAAAAATGAGTAAGAGTAAGAAGTATCTTTTAAAATTGTTCTTTTCAATTCACTCTTGAATGAACATCATACCTAGGGCAGATCCACACCATTCCTTTAAAGCACATTCAACACCCATTTGAAGCACATGAATCCCACCACAGAATCATGGGAACTGCAGTTTGTTAAGAGTGGTGAGAACTATAACTGTGAGGGGGAAATGACACTTCCCAGAATTCTTTAGGGGAAGTCATGCGCTTTAAATGCGAGTTGGATGTGCTTTACACATATTGTGTGAATCCGCTTAATAAATTTTGCCTGCATGTAAATTGTTTTAATTAATTTTTCAAAATGAAAATAAGCTATAAAGTGTAGTGGGTGACCATGGGCTACTCACCATTTCTCAGCCTATCTGCCCCTCAGGATGAAAACAATGGAGAACCATGACTACCCCAAGGCATACTTAAAATGTAAAGGAAGTATTGTACAACCATAGTATGCAATTGGATACTTATAGGGACACAGCATGACAAAACTGGGTGGAAGTAAAAGTTCTACACTTAGGAAAAAGAAACCAAATGCACAGTTATAAGATGGGGGATACTTGGCTCAGCAGTACGACATGCAAGAAGGATCTTGGAATTGTTGTTGATCACAAGCTGAATATGAGCCAACAGTGTGATGTGGCTGCTAAAAAGGCAAATGCTATATCAGGCCGCATTAACAGAAGTATAGTTTCCAAATCATGTGAAGTATTAGTTCCCCTCTATTCAGCACTGGTTAGGCCTCATCTTGAGTGCTGTGTCCAGTTCTGGTCTCTGCACTTCAAGAAGGATGCAGACAAACTGGAACAGGTTCAAAAGAGGGCAACAAGGATGATCAGGGGACTGGAAACAACGCCCTATGAGGAGAGACTGAAGGAACTGGGCATATTTAACCTGGAGAAGAGAAGACTGAGGGGAGATATGATAGCACTCTTCAAGTATTTGAAAGGTTGCCACACAGAGGAGGGCCGGGATCTCTTCTCAATGATTCCAGAGTGCAGGACACAGAATAATGGGCTCAAGTTGCAAGAAGCCAGATTTCGACTGGACATCAGGAAAAGCTTCCTAACTGTTAGAGCCATACAACAATGGAACTAATTACTAGAGAGGTAGTGGGATCTCTGACACTGGAGGCATTCAAGAGGCAGCTGGACAGCCATCTGTCGGGAATGCTTTGATTTGGATTCCTGCATTGAGCAGGGGGTTGGACTTGATGGCCTTATAGGCCCCTTCCAACTCTACTATTCTATGATTCTATGAAAATATTTATATAAGCATGACTATCAAATATGTTTATTTATATAACCTGTAAAGATATTTATAGTGCAATCCTATGTTTGTTTACTCAGAAGCAAGTCCCAATGTATTCAATGGGGCTTACTCAACCAGGGAAAACTGCAGCCTCAAGTGATAAGGAACTTGTTCTTTTAACAAGTCCTTTAAGTTGAGAGCTTATCCCAGTCTGCGTCTGTGTTGAAATTGCTTTTTAATATGTTTTTAAATTTTTTCTTAAAAAAAATGTTTTTAAAGCTTTTAAAAATGTTTTTAAAGATGTTTTGTTTTAATATATTTTAAAGTCTGTTTTTATGATTTTTAAAGTGTTTTTAGTGCTTTTGTTTGCTGCCCTGGGCTCCTACTGGGAGGAGGGTGGGATATAAATAAAATAATAAAAATAAATAAATAAACTTCATTCATTTTTTAAAAAAATGAGTATTAGTTTCCTACATAATAAAAACTGTGATAAACCCTGCCTAATTTCTTTAAAAATAGGGTTGGAGGGAGAGAGATTTAAAACACCAACACAAGTCTGCACTTTACTCACAATCATGAAAGGGCGGGGTTGCAGTCAGAGCTTTGAAAAGTTACTTTAAACTACAACTCCCATCAGCCCCAGCCAGCATGGCCACTGGATTGGGCTGATGGGAGTTGTAGCTAGAGCATGATCTGTTTAAAAAAAAGTTGTGCAGGGGGGGTTACGTTTTGGTGTATATCTCGGGAATTAGACCACCTAGAAACTTTTTTTTAATTGAAGCGGAGAGTCCAGAGAGTAAGGGGTGGTAGCCAGAGAGCCGGAGCCCCCCCCAAAACCAGAGACTCCAGCCGAAAACACACACACCGGGGCACACACACACACAAATCATCGTCACTCACCTCCACAGCTCTTTGCCATTCTGCCTTCCTTGCCCTGGCTTTTTCCTCCGGCGTCCATTTTTTCCTCTCAGAGTCAGACGCTAGCAGGCTCCCCCTGCCTATTCATCTCTTCCCTCGTGCCTCCTAACACAGATCATGAGGGAAGAGACAGTCTGCGCAGAGGTCCAATCAGTGTGAGGCACATGTCTTGTGTTAACCAATCACAGCCAGGAGCTGACTTCCCCTTGTTCCCGCCCCCAAGTAACGTCCAACCTAACGTGGAAACGTTACAGTTGAAGCTGAAAAGTACGGAAATTACTATTCGTTCCGTTACTTGCCAAATGTAATGGAATTACCCACTCGTTAATTAAAATTGTAACGAATTAAAAGTAACTCGTTAAAAATAACGAGTTACTTCCAAGCTCTGGGCTAGGCCAGATTTTAATCTAAGGGCCGCCGACGGGGCACACCTGGGGACGCCATAGATTTGTCTAAGGAAAATGGAAAGAACTGCCTCTATAGAAGGGTTGTAGGCGCCGATCCATAGAGGTGCTCCATATAAAAGTTGGGGAATTATTTTGGATTTAAAGACCTTTAAAGCTGCTGGAATATATTGTCCTCCTTTAGTATAGAAAAATCTTAGGATGCCCCTGGTTGCGTTCCGTGCAGTTAGGATGGCCGCTCCGATATGAGGAGACCAGGACAATGATGAATGAAACAGTATGCCAAGGTATTTGAATTGGGTAACCTGGGCGATTTTGTGGGCGTTGATTGTCCATTCAGAGACAGAAGAGTGTTTGGCAAAGACTAAAATTCTCTCCCCCCGCCTGCCCTCCTAAATGGTTTAAAAGTAAAATAGCTCACTTTTACATGTTTAACGTTTTGCTTTTTTTAAAAAAAGAAATGAAATCCTACCTAGCCTAAACGAAGTTATTTATTTTAAAAACAATATCAAACGTTATTTTATTTTGGTGATTTTTCCCATCAGTGAGAGGGCACTTCCGGTGCTCTTCTGGATCACGCGACGCCTCAGCTGAGGCTTCCCAGCAGGCAGGTAGGAGACTCAGCGCGCTCTTTCCTCCCTACCTGGGAGAAATGGGAATGGGGGCAATTTGGGGGAGCAGTGAGTAACCTAGCAAGAAAAGCCGGTGGAAGAAAATAATCGTTACACGTTCCTCTTTTGCGTAGATGGAGCCTGTACTAATTGACAGGTTGCCTGCCCGTTTATTATTATTGAGACGGGAGTTAGAGCAAAGCCACACACCTTTTCCTCAGTCCAAACCAGCGGTACTGGTTTTTTTAAAAAGGCAAGCAGTAAAGAAAATGCATGTACCAAAATATAGAAAATAGAGTGGGAAGGAACAAGACCTTTTAAAAAGGGGGATTGACTGGAGAGACTATGGAGGTTAGAGGAAATGAAAGGCAGGTGGAGGATCTGTAGGGTAGAACCAGGACAATAAATAGCCACTGTACTTGTATCAGCTAGAAGGTATTTGGACAGTAACCAGGATGATTTTAGTTCAAAGCTTCACACTGCTATAAAAGTTTCTTAGTGATCTTGTGCCAGTCACTGTCTCTCTCTCAATTAAATGCACTTCAAAGGGTTGTGAGAATAAAATGGACATGAAGGAGAACTATTTATGCCTTCTGGAGTTCCTTGGAGGAAAGTGAGCCAATAAATATATAGGTTTGGTAAATGTCTGTTGCAACAGAAACATATTGTTATTAATGCAAATATGGAAACATGCAAATTATTATTATGCAAATACAAAGCAGCTGTAACATAGAAAAGTTTTTTTTAATTGCATGATCTGTAGATGTGGTTGTAGCTTACTTTGCTAGGGTGGAATACAAAATAAATAATGGCAAATTCTTCTACATGTCTGCTTGTAAGTAATTCCTAGGTAAGTGCATAAGATTGCATCCTAAGGCAGAAAATGTAAATGGGCAGGGAAGGTAATACATAGGTAGAGAGATGCAGATTAATAGTTTGTTTGAAAGGGGGGAAACAGTCTGAAAGAGGAGGTATCCAGCTACCAAAGGTAAAATGCATGATCTTGGAAAAGAACAGTCTGGAATGTTAAAGCCCCATTGCAAGGTACAGTAGGCACATAGCCAGTCTAAACATTTGGGAGGCACCAAAAAGCGTAGGGAAGCCAGAAAAAAGTAATACATTTAATTATTTTTAATACATATTAGGGGCAGAAAAAAATTAGGGGGATGGGGACCAGTAACCTCCTCCAGCCGAAGCCCCTGGCTACTGGCCTGGGCTACAGTAACTTAGAAAGTCATAGGGTACAGTGATGTTCTATATAGCCCATTAAACATAGTTGTCTTGTGGAGAAGGTATTGAAGAAGAAAGGCAGTGTACAAATGTTTTATGTAAGTAAATAAAAATACTAGCTCTTACGTCCAAATAAACAAACATGGGATTATTGTTTATATATATATAAACAGCACTGTAACACTGCTTCTGAGATTTGGCATCTGGGAAGAGGAGGCAGAAGTGATTATTTTACAAGCTGCTCTCCCCTTCCACTTCTATGTCTTTCACCACTTTCATCACAGCCAGCAAAAAGTTAAAACACAGAGAGGAAAAGAAATGCTGGCTGTTACTCATTCGCATTTGGTAAATTGCCTGTTAACTAATAGTAAATGTTGGAGTTAAAAGCAAGTGAAAATGGGGATAGGGAGGAAGAAAAAACAAACAAGACTCGGCATTTCCTTGTTGCTGTAAATGCATGCTTATTACATTTATAGTTTCCACCAATAAGATCAGAGCAGGACTATAGCTTCACATCAACCCTGTGAAGTATTGTTAGGCTGTGAGAGAGCATGTGACTTGCCTATCAGAGTGAGCTGCACAACTGTATGGGATTTAATGTTTGGATTTCCAATCCCATCCTGCTAGCAGAAAAGCACTCCTGAGGTATAGAGCCTGATCTGTCATTTTGGGATGGGTGGCTCGGTGGGATTGTTATATGAAATCCTTTGCTCACTGTCTCCCTGTATATAACATGCTGCCTCCCACTTACCTTTGCCTCTCTTCTCTTTTGTACTTTCATCTGCTTGTGTGGTGTTCCTGTTGTTCAGATCTTGTAAGTTCAGGTCTGTGGCTTCCTTGATGTCGGAGAGCCCACTACCTACCTAGCTCTCTAAGGTAATTGGTTCCATTGCTGTATGGCTCTAATAGTTAGGAAGTTTTGCTGATGTTTAGTTGAAATCTGGCTTCCAGCATTATTGAGCCCATTATACCATGTCCTGCACTCTGAGACGATCAAGAAGAGATCCCGGCCCTACTCTGTGTGACAACCTTTCATGTATTTGAAGAGTGCTATCATATCTCCCCTTAGTCTGCTCTTCTCCAGGCTAAACATGCCCAGTTCTTTCAATCTCTCCTCATAGGACTTTGTTTCCTGTCTCCTGATTATCCTCGTTACCCTCCTCTGAACCCGTTCTAGTTTGCTGTATCTTTCTTAAAGTGTGGTGTCAAGAACCGGACGCAGTACTCAAGATGAAGCCTAACCAGTGCTGAATAAAGGAGAACTAGTACTTCACTCACTTTGTTAATGCAGCCTAAAATAGCATTTGCTTTTTTTGCAGCCACATCACACTGTTGGCTCATATTCAATTTGTGATCAACAACAATCCCAAGATCCTTCTTGCATGTAGTATTGCTGAGCCAAGTATCCCCCATCTTAATAACTGCGTTTGGTTTCTTTTTCCTAGGTGTAGAACTTTGCACTTATCCCTGTTAAATTTCATTCTGCTGTTTTTAGCCCAATGCTCCAGCCTATTAAGATCCCTTTGAATTTTGTTTCTGTCTTCCAGGGAATTAGGTATTCCTCCCAATTTTGCATCATCTACAAGCTTGATAAGCATTCCCTGCCCCTCCTCATCCAAGTCATGAATAAAAATGTTGAAGAGCACTGGGTCCAAGACCAAGCCCTATAGTAGCCCGCTAGTTACCCCCCCCAGGTTGAGAAGAAACCATTGATTAGCACTCTGAATTTATTTTATTTTTATTTTATTTAGTTTAATTTATATACCGCCCTAAGCCCGAAGGCTCTCTGGGCGGTGTACAAAAAGATAAAAAACAAGCAATATATAAATACAATAAATACAATAAATAATAATAATAAAAAAAAACAATAACGAACCAAACAACATCCAAAATACGGAAATGCTGTTTAAAATACACTTTAAAATGCCTGGGAGTATAAAAAGGTTTTCACCTGGCGCCGAAAAGATAGTAGCGTCGGCACCAGGCACACCTCATCAGGGACACTGTTCCACAGTTCGGGGGCCACTACTGAAAAGGCCCTGGTTCTAGTCATCACCCTCCGAGCCTCTCGATGGGATGGTACTCGGAGGAGGGCCTTAGATGTTGAGCATAGTGTACGGGTAGGTTCATATTGGGAGAGGCGTTCCACCAGGTATTGTGGTCCCATGCCGTGTAGGGCTTTATAGGTCAAAACCAGCACTTTGAATCTAGCCCGGAAACAAATAGGAAGCCAGTGCAGATGGGCCAGAACAGGTGTTATATGAGCGGACCTTCTGGTCCGCGTCAACAATCTGGCCGCTGTATTCTGGACTAGCTGTAGTTTCCGAACAGTCTTCAAGGGCAGCCCCACGTAGACCGCGTTGCAGTAGTCCAATCTAGAAGTTACCAGAGCATGAACAACTGAAGCGAGGTCGTCACTGTCCAGATAGGAACGTAGCTGGGCTACCAATCGAAGATGGTACAAAAGCATTCCGTGCCACCGAGGCCACCTGGGCCTCAAGAGACAGGGAAGGATCGAAAAGAACTCCCAAGCTACGAACCTGTTCCTTCAAGGGGAGTGTAACCCCATCAAGAACAGGATGAACATCCACCATCTGAATATGATTGTGTAGCCAACTGAGGATCCACCCAATAGCTGTTCCATCCAGTCCACATTCAGCTAGCTTGCTAATCAGAATATCATGTGGCATTTTGTCAAAAGCTTTGCTAAAGTTGAAATATATTGTGTCCACAGCATTCCCACAGTCTATCAGGGAGGTTTGTTGTTGTTGTTATGTGCCTTCAAATCGATTATAACTTATGGCGACCCTATGAATCAGTGACCTCCAAGAGCATCTGTCATGAACCACCCTGTCCAGATCCTGTAAGTTCAGGTGTGTGGCTTCCTTTATGGAATCAATCCATCTCTTGTTTGGCCTTCCTCTTTTTCTATTCCCTTCTGTTTTTCGCAGCATTATTGTCTTTTCTAGTGAATCATGTCTTCTCATGATGTGTCCAAAGTATGATAACCTCAGTTTCATCATTTTAGCTTCTAGTGATAGTTCTGGTTTAATTTGTTCTGACACCCAATTATTTGTCTGTTTTGCCTAGAAGGCCCTCCCTTGTCCTTAACATGGCTGCAACCATATCTACTCAGAAGTAAGTCCTATTGAGTTTTATGGGGCTTAGTTCCTTAATAAGCATGCTTACAGTTGCTGCCTTCAGGGGCATCCATCTGTGCTCCCATCTAACATCTCTGCAACACTGAGCTTCTTTCTTCCAATAATGGCCTGGCCTGAGGGCACGTAAACCCTTCTTGCCAGAAGCAAGTAAGCTAGATTAAATGTTCCCTAAAGGCGTTGAACTGTGACCTGGCAGACCAGGGTTTGCATCCCCACACAGCCATGAAGCTCACTGGGTGACCTTGGGCCAGTCACTGCCTCTCAGACTCAGAGGAAGGCAATAGTAAACCACCTCTGTCTGAATACTGCTTACCATGAAGACCCTATCTGGGATCAACTTGAAGGCAGTCCATTTCCATTTTGCATCACCCTAAGCTTGTGAGAAAGAATGACCTTGTCACTTCAGATGGACCTAGGAACACCCTATTTTAGGTAAGATTTCTATTTTAATCTCCAGAGAATTTTTTTTGAATGATATGCTCCAAGCAACTGTGGTTGATACAATGTATCACGTTAATGACGTCACTAGGGCCCGCCCCGTGACATCACTAGGGCCCGCCCCGTGATGTCACTAGGGCCCACCCCGTGATGTCACTAGGGCCCACCCCCATTTTCTCAGGTTTTTGAATGGTTCCGACCTGGCAACCCTAATAGGGGCGTATAAAAGACTTTGCTGTCCTGTCCCGCTCGTAAAATTCAGCAACAACAGATGTTGTTGTCCTGATTTTTTGGATGAGCTTCAGTTGGTACAGCTTGAGGACGTTGACAAGGTGCTTGGGTTGGTGCGTGCAACCACTTCTAAGTTGGACCCTTGCCCCTCTTGACTAATAAAAGCTAGCAGGCATGGAACAGCCGGCTGGGCCAGGGAAGTGATAAATGCCTCATTGGGAGAGGGACAGAGCTTGGAAAAGTTACTTTTTTGAACTACAACTCCCATCAGCCCCAGCCAGCATGGTCGCTGGATTGGGCTGATGGGAGTTGTAGTTCAAAAAAGTAACTTTTCCAAGCTCTGGAGAGGGAGTGGTCCCTAGCTGCCTGAAAGAGGCGGTGGTAAGATCACTTCTGAAGAAACTGTCCTTGGACCCAGAAAATCTTAACAATTACAGGCCGGTAGCAAATGTCCCATTCCTGGACAATGTCCTCGAACAAGTGGTTGCCAGCCAGCTCCAGACACTCTTGGATGACACCAATTATCTAGATACATTTCAATCAGGTTTCAGGCCTGGTTTTGGTACAGAGACAGCCTTGGTCGCCCTGTATGATGACCTTTGTCGGGAGAAAGACAGGGGGAGTGTGACTCTGTTGATTCTCCTTGATTTCTCAGCGGCTTTTGATACCATCGACCATGGTATCCTTCTGGGGAGACTCGCTGATTTGGGAGTTGGTGGCACTGCTTGGCAGTGGTTCCGCTCCTACTTGGCAGGTCGTCTCCAGAAGGTAGTGCTTGGGGAGCACTGCTTGACACCCTGGGTACTCCAGTATGGGGTTCCACAGGGGTCAGTTTTGTCCCCCATGCTTTTTAACATCTATATGAAGCCCCTGGGTGCAGTCATCAGGAGTTTTGGAGTGCATTGCCATCAGTATGCTGATGACACACAGCTCTACTTCTCCTTTTCATCTTTTTCAGGTGAGGCTGTCAATGTACTGAACCGTTGCCTGGCTGCGACAATGGACTGGATGAGAGCTAATAAACTGAGGCTTAATCCAGACAAGACCAAGATGCTGTTAGTGGGAGGTTCTCCCGACCAGATGGTGGATGTTCAACCTGTTCTGGACGGGGTTACACTCCCCCTGAAGGAGCAGGTTTGTAGTTTGGGAGTTCTTTTAGAACCTTCACTGTCACTTGAGGATCAAGTAGCCTCAGTGGCACGGAGTGCCTTTTACCAACTTCGTTTGGTGGCCCAACTTCGCCCCTATCTGGATAGGGATGACCTCGCTTCAGTTGTCCATGCTCTGGTAACCTCTAAACTAGATTACTGCAATGTGCTCTACGTGGGGCTGCCTTTGAAGACGGTTTGGAAACTGCAGCTCGTGCAAAATGCAGCGGCCAGATTGATAACATGGACAAGGCGGTCCGAACATATAACACCGATTCTGGCCCGCTTGCATTGGCTGCCTATATGTTTCCGGGCCCAGTTCAAGGTGCTGGTTTTAACCTATAAAGCCTTATATGGCGCGGGACCACGATACCTGATGGAACGCCTCTCCCGATATGAACCTACCCATACGCTACGCTCAGCATCGAAGGCCCTCCTCCGGGTGCCTACTCAGAGGGAGGCTCGGAGGGTGGCGACAAGAAAGAGGGCCTTCTCAGTGGCAGCCCCCGAATTATGGAATAGTCTTCCTGATGAGGTACGCCTGGCGCCGACATTACTATCTTTTCGGCGCCAGGTTAAAACTTTCCTCTTTTCCCAGGCATTTTAGTATGTGTAAAAATGTTTATGTTTTTAAATTTAAATTTTAAGCTTTTAAAAAACTGTTTTAAATATGTGTTTCATTGTATTTTATGCTGATTGTTGTGAACCGCCCAGGGAGCTTTGGCTATGGGCGGTATATAAATTTAATAAAATGAAATGAAAATGTTCATGTTGGAGGAATAAAGTTGGAAAGTAAATGTTGATGGAAGATACAGAAATGGTATAGTAGGGTAAACAGAAGCAGAAGCCATTTTTAACACGTCTTACCGGAAGCGCGTCTTACCGGAAGTCCTTGTTAGTTAGTTAGAACTAGGTATGCCTTTCTATCTACTATGTATTTCTATAAATAAAGTAGCTTTTCTTATTTTACTAAGTCTTAAGTCTCAGTGATTCTGATGCAGGGTAAAAGCCTGCTTTCTTAGGTAAACGCACACACACACTGGCACACTCGCATTTCAGACCGCTGTTACTCTCTGCTTAACAGATTTACACCACAACAAGAGTTATGGGCCCAGCAACTTAAGTTGAATTACAAGTTGTGCCTAGAAGCTATAAAAGGCTACGTGCTGTGTGTGATTTACAAAGGAGACTTTAAGTTAGAAAGAAAAGCAGAACAAAAGATAGGAAAGGATGTCTGAAATATCAACGCTTGAGAGAAGCATCCCAAGGCTTGAAAAGGATAATTTTGCAGTGTGGAATTTGTGGTTCACAGCGCTCCTTGAAGGGGAAGATTTAAACGGAATTCTGACTGATCCTGAACCCTCGGCGGAGGATGAGACTGCTACAGCTTCCTGGAGACATAAGCATGCAAAAGTGAAATATCTGCTTATTTCTGCACTATCAGATGAGGCACTAATGTTTGCGTAGGATGTAACACTGTAAAACAAATGTGATAGAAACTACAAGAAATATACGATAGGAAAGCAAAGAACCACAGCATGTACCTTTACAAGTTGTTTTCTCTGAAGGAGACTGCTGAGAGAGGCAGCCTGAATGCGCATGTTCAAAAGTTTACAGAGCTCCTTGCTAAACTTGAGAGATGTGGGAAAGATCTAGCTGATGATATGAAAAAGGCACTGCTCTTGAGCTCTCTTCATCAGCGTCATAGATTAATTTGCTGTGTGCTAGAAAATTCTGACCAAAACATGAGTCAGATTATATCATATTTAAAAGACCAAGATTTTAAGGAGAGACAGGAACTAAAAACTGTGTCGGAGCAAGCAAACTTCACTATGGGCAGAAACAAACAAAGGGTAGCGACATGAGTCATCGCCCAAATCCACAAAAGGGCATAGACAAACACAGCAACAGGGGTTTTATATGCAAAACTCCAAAGCAGACAGCAGCAAGGCCTGACTTTAAACAAAGGCAAACTGAAGTGAGAGAAGCCCCTAGGCAGAGAAAGCCAAAAACAGAGGCTTCTAGTTACCATGTGTCTGATGAGAGGAAAGATGATTTTACAAACAGATTTTTAGTTGATTCAGGATGTGCAAGCCATCTAATAAAAGATAAACATTTGTTTAAGTATTTTAAAGACTTTACTCAAGAAATAAAGACTGCATCCAGAGATATATATTTTTGTCAAGGAATAGATACAGTAGAATTGCTTTGCAGAATGCCAGATGTCCAGAGACTGCTTGAACTTAAAGACTACCTATATGTTCCAGATTTTAAAGACAACTTAATAAGTGCTACTAAAATAATGGAATTAGGAGGTGAACTTTATATGAGTGGAGAATTTTGCCACATTCTAGATGAAGGAGAAATTTGTTGCACTGCAAAATTGAAAGATGGACTTTTACATTTAGAATATCTTGAAGCTATGCATGCAATGTGGTCAAGGAAACCTGTAACTCTGAATGTTTGCATATTTGGCATAGAAGAATGGGACACACAGCTTGGCCAGAGTTACTGCTCTAGAAAAAGAGAAATTGGCAAGAGGCATTAAAATAGGACAGTGCAAATGTACAGAAAATTGTGAGTGCTGTATTAAGACAAAGTGTGAAACCAAAATTTGCTAAGAAAAGTGAGAGGAAAACCAAAAGGGCTCTAGAATTAATTCACATTGATCTTTGTGGGCCAATGAAAGTGCCATCCCAGGGTAGAAATGTATACATGCTGACTTTTATAGATGACTACTCCAGGTATACTACAATGTACTTGCTAAAAGAGAAAAGTCAAGTACTTCAAAAATTGAAGGACTATGTCAGGATTGTGTCCAACAAATTTGGCAGAAAGCCACAGGTCGTAAAATCTGACAATGGAGAATATGTGTCCAGGGCTATGCAAGACTTTCTCTGTGAGGAAGGCACAGAGCACCAGACTACAGTTGTCTACAACCCAGGGGCTGTAGGACACATGAACTGGACTCTTGGACAAATGATTCTTTCCTTGCTGGAAGATGTACAGTTACCAAAGACGTACTGGGGAGAAGCTGCAGTTACTGCACCTACCTGCAGAACCAACTTCCTTTATCTGCAACCAACAAAACACCATTTGAACTATGGCACGATAGGACACCAAGCGTGTCTCACCTTCGTGTGTTCAGGTGCAAGGCCTTTGTGCACATCACAAAACAAAAGAGGTCAAAACTTGACAACACTGCCAGGGAAGCAATATTCATTGGATATTCTTCAACGCAAAGGAGATACAGAGTAATAGATCCCAAAACTAGCGAAGTTGGACTATACAGAGCTGTCCATTTTGATGAAAGAAAGTGCGCACACTGACCAGAAGGGGCGCTGCACCAAACAGATGACGGCAAAATGGAAGAAGCGGAGTTATTCTTCTACCACAGCAGGTATAACAATAATATACCTGCAGAGGAAGGAGAGGAATCTGAGCCAGAAGAGGCATCAGAGCCAGAAGGGGCAGCCGAAGCACCAGCACTCAGACACTCTGAATGCACCAACAGAGGTGTACCACCAGAGAGACTTGCTTACCTCATGAGAGATGAACTTCCAAAACCAGAGACCTAGAAGAGATTGAAGCCTTACCCAAAGCTGAAGCTGAGAGGTAGAGGCAACCAGCCAAGGAAGAGCTGGAAGCTCTACACAAAAATAAAACTTGGACACTGACCAAGCTTCCTCGAGAAAGGAAAGCTGCAGGCTACAAGAGGAAATTCAAGAAAAAGCCAAATGCTAAAGGAAATGCTGGGATACAAGACAAGTCATCAGAAAATGTCTGTATATCAGTACTGCTACCAAGCCAGATGTGGTAGCAGTGGGATACCTGTGCTGAAAAACCAGCTCGCCAAACAAAAGGGACTGGGAAGCAATCAAGGATGCAACAGACTCTTGGGAGTCAGAAGGTGTGAGTTCACGCACCAAGCACATAGACGTGAAGCACCTACCTACCGCAGAGGACTACTCAAGATGGAGTATTGTCGTTTTGTTTATTAATAATCTGTATATAGCCATTGGCTGTTACAAAAGTATTACAAGCATGTATACATAAAACAGAGAAAACTAACAACTCAAGATTAAAATAAGCAAAATTTAGGCATTATTTACAACAACTATTTTTGACATAGCTAGCTCTGAGCTTCTTTGCTGCCAGAGCAAAATTAGCAGTGGAAATTACTATGTGTGGCTGTACAGATGATAATAAAAAAATCACTTTCTGGGACCCGCTGAGATCATTATTCACATGGAACATTGGAAGTAGAAATTTTGCTCTTGGAAGAAGAAACATTGGGCAATCTAACATGTAGTGAATCAAATCTTCTAGCACCTTACACCCTGCTATACATAACCGTTCGGCATATGGGATACCAAGATATCTACCTTGTAAATACGCTGAGGGCATCACCTGAAATCTCAGTTCAGTATAGGCTCTTCGAAGAGGAGCCCTCGTCAATATATCCAGATAAATGGGCCATGCGTGGTTGGGTTTAATATGAGGGAACCATCTGGAAAAAGGCGAAGTAGCAATCACTGCTCTATCTTGTTGCGCATCGTAATCATAAATCTGATTTCGCAGTGCCTTTGAATTAAGGTTTCTGAGCAAGATAGGTGTTAGGAGATACTGTGCGCCTAGGGGAGAGAAATTCTTTGCCCAGCCCCCATTTTCCATCTGGTCCTCCCAACATAATTTAGCCAGGGAAGGTGAATCATCTGCAGAAAGTTTCTTCCAAAAGCGTAAAAACGCTAAGTCAATCCTGGCCATTAAGAAGGGGGAATTGAGTTCAGCTCTCACGTAGGCCGCCGGGGTGCCCTTAGGTAAGCCCAAAATTTGCTTGTAAAAAGTATTTTGAATTGACTCCAGGGCTAAACGCAATGAAGGGCCCCAAATCTCATAACCATAGATAATAGTAGGGAGAATTTTTGTTATATAAAGTTTGGACATAGGTCTCAGCAATTGACCTCCCTTAGAGTAGAATTTTTTTTTCAGTAGGCCGAGGGCCCTGAGTGCTCGTACTTTAATATGAGCTAATTGATGGGACCAAGACAATTTATTATTAATGTATATTCCCAGATATTTGAAGGTGGAAACCTGTTCTATAATGTGGCCGTTTAAATGCCAAGTGGTTTTAGATTTACTATATTTCCCACACACCATTATTTTAGATTTTGTATAGTTAATTTGCAGAGATTTTATTTATTTATTTATTTATTATTTAATTTAATTTAATTTATATACCTCCCTAAGCCCGAAGGCTCTCTGGGCGGTGTACATAAAATCACTATAAAATGGGAATCACTATAATCTTGTAGGCATAGGAGCATTTGTTTAAGACCAATCCTATTCTGCGATAGCAGGAGTAAATCATCTGCATAGAGTAGGACCGGGATCTTCCTCTCCTTGATCGATGGTGGGGAAAACGCAGGGGAAGCCATTACTGAGACAATATCATTAATAAAGAAGTTGAATAAGAATGGGGCCAATATACATCCCTGTTTGACTCCTTTTTTCATTGGGATCTTTTGTGATAGAACACCATTAAAACCAAGGCGAATTCTTATAACGGTGTCATAATGAAGAATTTGAAGAAGCCATAAAAGTCTTTTATCAATACCAGCGTTATCTAATTTCCTCCAGAGTAGGAGGCAATCAATTGAATCGAATGCAGCCGCAAAATCGATGAACACTAAATAAAGTGAGTGTGACGGTCCCTTTTTTACTTTCATAATAAAATGATGTAAAATAAACAATTGGTCAATCGTGCTAGCCCCTTCCCTAAATCCTGCCTGGACGTCAGATATGATGGTTTGTTCCCTATCCCAATCTAGGAGCTTATTTAAAAGATATCGCCCATAAAGCTTTGCAGCTACATCCCAAAGACTAATAGGTCTATAGTTGGACGGTATAGTAGGGTCGCCTTTTTTAAATATAGGAATCACTATAATCGTTCTCCAACCTTGGGGAATACATCCAGTTTCGTTGATTTTAGTGAATAAAAGTGCCAGGATAGGACGCCACCATAAAGAAAAAGCTTGGTATAAATCTGGTGGAATCATATCTTGGCCTGGGGCTTTCCCCGGACATAATGACATGATTAAATTGTCAATTTCGGCTCCAGTTACCGGGGGCCATAGTGGGCAATCTAAAGGGAGAGTAGGCGAACCCTGTCGCAGTGGGGATAAATCACCAAAAGTGGTTTGAAAATATGAAGTCCACGTTTCTGGAAGAATCAGAGGGATTGAGATAAATGATTTATCAGATAAATTACCATGGACCAAACTCCAGAACTCCCCCTGTTTGCCTTGAAGGGCTGCCAGGCCAAGGCGTTGCCAATATGAGGTAGTATAAGATAATCTTTTATATTTCAATAGATTATTATATTCTTTTTTAAGTTTTAAAAGTTTGGCTATGGCCGTTTCCGAATAATGGTATCTGGTAAAGCGTGTTTGGTAGCAAACTTGCTTCTTTTTGGCCAGGCAAAACTTATCATACCACGGCTTAATGCCAGGTCGTGCACTAGCTAAGTAAACATTAGATGTAGTAACTAGCGAATAAAGCTGTTTAATAATCTGTTCAAATATCTCCCTGATATCATTTGTCGGAAGGGAAGCTTTTTGGCATAAATCCATCAACATAGGGGACATTAGAATTGTTTTAACCTCTTCCAATAGTAAAGAGGACCACCTTCAGCGTTTCGGCCCCTGGTATACATCTAAATCAGGTAAAGTCTGGGGTTGAATCGGGTGACCGATTGAAAAGGACAGTTTCAGAATCAAAGGGAGGTGATCACTATCAGATCTGTCCTCGATGGCAAAGTTCTTTACAAAATCTAGCATTTGTGGGGAAACCAAAATATAGTCCACCACACTAGCTCCTCTTTTAGTAATAAAGGTGAAAAACCCTTTAGACAAGTCAAATTTTGAACCATTAAGACATAAAAGTTGTGCAGTGAGCAAAATCTTATATAAGGCATGCCCATTTTTATTTATCACCTTATCACATGAGATACGGGGAAGCAGTGACGGATCCCCTATAAATAAGTCTGAAGAATCTAGTGATCGCGGGAAACTAGAACCCATCCTAGCATTAAAATCTCCACCTATAATTAAGCTATACATGGGAAATTAATTCAATGAATTCAAGGAAATCCTGCCACGATTGGGTCCGTAGACTCGGACCATAAGGGGGAAAGTAGACGTTAATACATATGAAAGGATGCAAGGAATAATGCAATGGATCGGGTGGAGTTTTAGATATTATAATTAAGGCTTGGCAAATGTCAAGGGTCGAGCACAATACCTCAGATACTGAAACATTAAGCTCAGTAGAAATTAAGAACGCTAATCCTCCACTAGCACGGCCTTTCTGGGCCGAACGTTTAGCTGGCTTAGTCCAGCATTTAAATCCGTCTACAAACAGATATTGATCTTCTGTTAACCATGTCTCTTGGAGGCATAGGATGTCAAAATGTCGAAAAAAGGACAGTAGCTCTGGGTCTGTAGCTTTATTATTCCAGCCTGCTATGTTCCAAAATAGTAAGGTGGAAACTGATGGAGGAAAAGGAGCAAGGGGGTCAGCTGGGCCTGGCTGTGCTTCAGTACCATCCTCATGGGACAAAAAAATTCAATGATTTGAATCATCTAAAGGGTGAATTTGGTCTAATTCAGGTCTTATCACACTAACATTTGAAGTGGGCAAGTTACCCCCCTGAATGGGGAGCCGAGATGACTGGATGGGGTGAGAAATTAGTTCTATCTCATTTGGGGCCAGATATTGCCTTTCCGTCCAAGAAACAGAGGCTGGGACTCCTGATTGCGGTAAAGTAGAGACCATGGAAGGATTTTCATTAGGTCGAGGGAGAGAAGAAAGGGAGAGCTTTTGCAGTTGATGCAAGTCAGCCTTCAAACGGTCGAGTCTATTAATTATTTTTGTTTGCTCTTCTAAGGGTAGGTCTGAAAAAACTTCTATTAGTTGGAGGTCTTCCGACTCACGTGATTCATTATTTATATCATTAAGGGGACAGTGATGCTCTAAATCAGGCAATTGAATAGGGTCGACTGGGTCAGAGGAGAGATTAGTAAATTTGCTTATAGGTGTTCTTAATAGAGGTGGTCTAATCACCAATGGTAGAGGAGGAGCTACATTTTTAAAACAATGAACTATGAATAAACCGTTATCAGCCAGATATGATTTTAAGGCATAAAACTTCTTCGATACCTCTTTACTTCTAAAAGTTATTACTACTCTGGTCGTTCGTTGGTTACTAAAAAGAAATAAGATTCGACTTATATCCGAGGAAGCAATTTGTATTGGTAAGAGTGAGGTTAAATACTCACAAAACTGGAATTTATCAGGATAATGACCACGTTTCCTCAAAAAGTTGGGGTAGTTGAGGAGAACCACTTAATTTTGTTCTATGACTAAATTCATGTGGCACTTTGACATATCAGTTTCTATTACCTTTTGAAATACAGGTTTCTCAGTTGGCAAAGCTATAAACTTATTTCTTACTGGCGATCCAGCCTCCACATTTACATAAGGAGAATGAATTTGAGGAATATGGGGAAGGGTAGGAGGGGCACATTTTTTCAGGCGATCTGATCGCCTGGTAGCGTTAATTATAATGGGCTCCGAAAGAGGTGGCTTGCTAGAAGCTTGCGATGTTATAGAATCTAGTGCTTTCAAAATTTCAAATAAAGGCTTAAAAATTAATTTCTTATAAAAAGAGTGCTTAAAATTCTTCACATTCTTAGTTTTCTTAGATTTCCTCTCTTCTTTCTTGCGCTTCTTACATTTCTTTTGCTGGGCCGGTTGAATGACTGGATCGTCGCACTTTAACCGATCCTCCTTATTTAATTTATTTGTATCTGCCACTAGAAACAGTGGATTATTTGTCACAAGTTTTTTAGCTGTTAATGTCAAAGTCTTTAGGAGGGCGTTGCATTCCGCAAAAAAAGACTTCATTAAATTAAGTTCATCAAGGACCAATAATAATGGGCCCATGCTGCTGGCGAATGGTAAAGTTGGTGGAGGTTCCTCAGTCATCGTACTCTTATTTGAAAAAGGAGGTATAATAGGAGATGGAGGAGAAAATTGAGGTTGTAATGATTGCAGGCAGCTGGCTGGATTCCCTCTGATTAATGAGTCAGCGTCTGCCAACTCAACACTAAGAGGGGTAGAATACGAGTCCTCTCTCCGGGGAATAAATTCATCGATGTGGTTTATTGACCAGTCCATAATTAAAGGTGTCATCATGGTGGCAGATTCCGTCGATGGTCTTTTCAGATCCTGAGTATCGGAAGCGAGCTCATGCGAGAAAAATGAAGTAATTTTCGGCTGGAAGGCTCAATGGGATGGAGATTGAGGCTGTAACTGTTGGCTGTCGGCCAGCTCTCTACATCTTTGCCTTGTCAATACCATTTTAGTAAACCAGCTCACAAAAAGTAAACGTCAGTTAAAACTTTAATTGATGCTAAACAGCTGTTAGTTTATTTAGACTTTCCAAAATCAACTAATAAAAAGCTATTCCTTTGCCAAGATTTCGCAGTGGCAGAAGCTAGTATCATGCACAAGCTATTATCTTGCAAATAATAATAATAATAATAATAATAATAATTTATAAGTCGCCTATCTGGCCAATGGCCACTCTAGGCGACGTACAACTCAGTTAAAAATACATCATAATAAATACAGTACAACAATAAAACAGTAAAACAGTGACAGTTCAGAGTAGCAGGCAATTAGTCAAAAAGATTAACCCTCCCCGGAAGTCCCGAAGGCCTGTCTGAAAAGCCAGGTCTTCAAGGCCTGGCGGAATACATTCAGGGAAGGGGCATGGCGAAGATCATATGGGAGGGAGTTCCAGAGAGTGGGGGCCGCCACTGAGAAGGCCCTCTCTCTAGTCCCCACCAGCCAAGCTGTTTTAGTTGGTGGGACTGAGAGAAGGCCCTGTGTGGCTGATCTTGTCGGGCGGCATAATTGGTGGCGTTGGAGGCGCTCCATCAGATAAACTGGGCCGAGACCGTGTAGGGCTTTAAAGGTTAATACCAACACCTTGAATTGGGCCCGGAAAACAACTGGGAGCCAGTGCAGATCGAACAGCACTGGGGTGATGTGCTCCCGGCGACGACAGTTTGTAAGTAGTCGAGCCGCCACATTTTGTATAAGTTGTAGTTTCTGGACCGTTTTCAAGGGTAGCCCCACGTAGAGCGCATTACAGTAGTCCAAACGAGAGGTGACCAGGGCATGTACCACCAATGGGAGCTGATGAACAGGGAGGTAGGGTTGCAGTCTACGTATGAGGTGTAATTGATACCAAGCTGCCCAGCTCACTGCCGAAATCTGAGCCTCCATGGACAGCTTGGAATCAAGGACAACCCCTAGGCTGCGGACTTGGTCCTTTAGGGGCAGTTTCACCCCATTGAACATCAAGTCAATATCTCCCAACCTTCCCTTGTCCCCCACGAGTAGCACCTCGGTCTTATCAGGATTCAGCTTCAACCTGTTCCTTCCCATCCATCCACTCACGGATTCCAGGCACTTGGACATGGTCTCCACAGCCAACTCTGGTGAGGATTTAAACGAGAGATAGAGCTGAGTGTCATCTGCATACTGGTGACACTGCAGCCCAAATCTCCTAATGATAGTCCCCAGCAGCTTCATATAGATATTAAATAGCATGGGAGAGAGGATAGAGCCCTGTGGCACACCACAATTGAGAGGCCAAGGGTCTGAAACCTCCTCCCCCAATGCTACTTGTTGATGCCTATCGGAGAGAAAGGAGCAGAACCACTGCAGTACAGTGCCTCCTATTCCCAGTCCCTCCAGGCGATGTAGAAGGATACTGTGGTCGACAGTATCAAAAGCCACTGAGAGATCGAGGAGGACAAGAAAGGTGAATTCTCCCCTATCTAATGCCCTCCTCATATCATCCACCAGAGCGACCAAGGCTGTTTCAGTTCCATGTCCAGTCCTGAAACCCGATTGGTATGGATCCAAATAATCCATTTCATCCAAGTGTGCCGACAGCTGATTAGCCACCACTCGCTCAATGACATTGCCTAGAAATGGTAAATTTGAAATAGGGCAAAAGTTATTCAAAACTTGGGGATCCAAGGAGGGCTTCTTTAAGATGGGCTTCACGACTGCCTCCTTGAGGGCTAATGGCATTACACCCTCCTCTAGGGATGCATTAACCACCGCCTTAATCCCCTCGCCCAATTTCTCTCTGCAGCTCACAAGAAGCCACGACGGGCAAGGATCATTTAGACATGTGGTAGGCTTTACAGTTGAGAGCACCTTGTCCACATCCTCAGAAGGGAGAGGCCGAAACAGATCCCATTTAACCGGCTTGCAACTGGCCAACTCTGGTTCATCCACTGTATCCATGGCGTACGGGATCAAGTTCCGTAAGTGTTCGATTTTATCAGCAAAAAGAGATTGAGACCAGGAAAGCCCGCAGAAAAGAAGGTAATATATCAAGCTTATCAGTCCAGCTGGGTTTAAATGACGATTTACTGGTCTCAAGGGTTGAGTATTACTTGAGGTTAAACCCGTTCAAAGGGAAAGAGTTATTTATCATGAAAGGAAGAGAAATAAAAATAGCTTCTTACAGGAGTCAGCTTGATAGGGCTGGGAGCGCGGCCGCCATCTTCCTAGCCCTGCAGCTATCACCTCGAGTATTGTCCAACAGAAGACATGACTGCAGACACTCTCAAGAAGGCATTGGGCAAAGTCAAACATTGTAAGCTGCGAGACAAGATGAACCTTGTGGGCTGAACCAAACACTTGTTGAGAAGGGGTGTTGGAAGTGGGGCAAGAGCAACTCCTGTTTTGTTCTTTTGTTTATGTTCCAGAAGAGAGATAGAGTTAAGGTCCTCCAGATGGATAGGCTTGATTATCTTTTCCTGTGATGCTCTGACTGACTTCCTTCCGTTGTATGACTGATATGTCTTAAGGGAAGCTTATCTGCCCCTCCTCCTTCTGCCCTTTCCTCTCTTCTCTTCTCCGACTATCCGGAGACACCTTTGTCTCTGCTCTCTCTCCCTGAGCCATGAGGGCAATTCCCATGCCTGGGTATTGCGCCTCCAACTTAGTTAGTTAGAACTAGGTATGCCTTTCTATCTACTATGTATTTCTATAAATAAAGTAGCTTTTCTTATTTTACTAAGTCTTAAGTCTCAGTGATCCTGATGCAGGGTAAAAGCCTGCTTTATTAGGTAAACGCACGCACACACTGGCACACTCGCATTTCAGACCGCTGTTACTCTCTGCTTAACAAATTTACACCACAACACATAGGATGTTGACCACATCTCCTTCCTCCTTCTTCCTGTTGAGAGGGAGAGCAGACATATTCTTTTTGTCTCTCCCTCTCCTCCAAGCATGAGGGCAAACACTAGGTTTAGTGGTTGCATCTCCAATTTAGCTAGTTAGCTAGATGTAGAACTCTTTCCTATCAAGTATGTACTTTCAGAATAAAGTAGTTATTTCTTATTTTAAAGCTTAAAGTCTCTGTCTGACTAATTTGCAGGGAAGGTGGAATCTTTAGCAAAGATTCAAACACATAAAGACTCACTCAATTTCCTCATTCCTAATTTCACCACTCTGCAACAGTAATCTTATTTTCTCAGAAGCAAGTGTGTAGAGCAGGGGTGGAGAACCTCAGGCCCGGTGTCTAAATACTCCCAAGTTCCTCTATGTGGCCCTCAGGACTCTTCCCCCAGGCCGCATTCCTTACTGGCCCAGCCCTGCACCCTCCTCGAGTGCTTTTGCCTGGTTGGAACGTGTTCTTCAACGGTGACAGTGGCTCTTGCTTGCCTGCACGAAGGTCTGTGTAACTACACAAACCTCTGACTTTTGCACGGTTGGAATGTAGTAACAAGAGTTCAGATCCATTGCTCCACCCACTTTTTCCCTTTGGCACACCCCCCCTGCGCCTCTTGAACTGAAAAGGGTTCTCCAGACCCCAATCCTGGTTTCACAACTTAAAACTTTTGTCAGGACAGGGAGGACGGCAGAAACTCGGGGGGGGGAGGGGAGAGAGAGACCGGCAGCCTAGTGAGAAATTGCGATGTATGCTGGAGTCCTTTGGAGACCGCCGCTGAGTATCCGCTAGTGATTATTAAGTTTTAACGATTAACTTCTTCTAGCTCTTTGCGGGTCACGAAGTATTGGTTTTCAGTCCCCTGCATTTCAACAGAGCGTGCATGTGGTGGGCGGGGTTGGGGGGTGCCTGATGGATGGAGGGCGAGGGAGGAAACTGTTCAACTACGTACAACGGGTGTTCAGGTCGCAGTTGCGTACAGCAAAATTCTCTCGCCTCAATTTCCGCCTCGGCCACTAGGGCCGGGGCTGAGCCATTCTTCATAGACTCTAGCTGCAGCCTGTTCCCCACCTCACCCCACCCCAGAGGCTTGTGGTTTATACAAGGATACTTAGAATAAAATAAATTAAAAAAAAGATGGGAAATAGGGGAACGGGAAGAACTCTCTGAAAGCTGAGCGGAGGAAACGACATCAAGATGCGAATAGGGCACAGGCGATGGTGGTGAGGAAAATGGTGCAACGCTGAACGCGGAGCTCCTCTTTTTATGATGATCATCCTTCCCCGGATTAAGGTACTCCCTCCCCGGTCCACGGCGAGCTGGCCCCCGTTTCAGCTCTCCCGTGCCTGAACTAGGCATTTGCTAACCAGGGGCAGGGGCGAATTGTTGTTATGACTGGGTGGGGCGGTCGGGGAAGGGGCTTGAGCCAAGCGGATTGACTGCATTGATTGGATGGGCATGTGATAGATAGATATCGCGGGCGCGGGCTCTGCCGTATTTTAGCCCGAGTACTAAATATCAGGCCTTGATCCGGACTGAGAATATTCAAATGGAGCCAGTTCTTTCTTTCCTGGGAGCCTTTTATGTTTATTGGAGACGAGAGGTTTCGCCCCCTTTTTCACCTGAACGCTGCTTGATAGGGCAGTGATGGGTTAATTATTTATTATATCATCGGCTTTCCTTGTCATGTCAGGCAGCGTTTGGGGTGGTGTTGGGGGAATTTCCTGGGTGCGGGTTGCGTTTCTTATAGCTCCCCCGTCGTCCCCCCTAGAAGTTATTTTTGCAATTATGCCTGGGATTTATTCCAAGGAGAGCCAGTGAATTGAATTACTAGCCAAAGGGTGCCAGGTGGTGCTACAGAAGCCCTGGGAAGAGGCCTTCGGGATGCAGCCATGTTCTAAAAGGGATTCCTTTCCAGCCCTGGGTTGAAGGTGCTTCAACAGCTCGGTGCAGCAGCCTTTGGGTTGCATCAAAGTGAGCCAGCCAGCCTACAAAACAAAGGTGAGATAGCTTTTGTCTGAATGGCACAGATCCATTCGGGAGGGCGGAGGTGGAGGCAAGAAGAATTGTACAACTGTCAATAACAATGTTGACAAAAGGATTTTGGTCCAATGTAGGGGTGTCCATAGAATCATAGAATAGTAGAGCTGGAAGGGGCCAATAAGGCCATCAAGTCCAACCCCTGCTCAATGCAGGAATCCAAATCAAAGCATTCCCGACAGATGGCTGTCCAGCTGCCTCTTGAATGCCTCTAGTGTCCGAGAGCCCACCACCTCCCTAGGTAATTGGTTCCATTGTCCCACAAGATGCAGTAATGGCCACCAGCTTGGATGGCTTTAAAAGAAGATTAGACAAATTCATGGAGGACAGGGCTATCAATGGCTACTAGCCGTGATGGCTGTGCTCTGCCACCCTAGTCAGAGGCAGCATGCTTCTGAAAACCAGTTGCCGGAAGCCTCAGGAGGGGACATTGTTCTTGCACTCGGGTCCTGCTTGCGGGCTTCCCCCAGGCACCTGGTTGGCCACTGTGAGAACAGGATGCTGGACTAGATGGGCCACTGGCCTGATCCAGCAGGCTCTTCTTATGTTCTTATGTTTTTAACATCTATGACTCTTGGCTGATGCTGACAAATTGGTTTTTATGCTGCAGATTGCTGTTTGGGGAGTATATGCAGGTATATATTGATTGACACAGCTGCCTGCATTTTGGCCTCTCCTTGAGGGTGTGGTGCTGGGGATTGTCAAGATGAGCCCCTGCACTTTAACAAAAAGTCCCCCCCCAAAAAAGGGGTTTGCAAACCTGTTTTTGTTTCTATTATTTAATCTGGTTAATACATTCGGTGGAATTTGCCCTTTCAAAGCTGCAGGTGAAAGCTTGAATGCCTTCATCATCATGCAGGTTGCCAAGCTGCTGATCTACCCATACACTGATTTGCTTGTTTATGCAAGTGGTTCCTTCCCACATAGCTGACAGTCTCCCTCCCAGCAGCTATGGAATGGGATGAGACAATTTTTGTGAAAGAGCACAAATCACTTGTAATGAGAGGATGTAGAGTCTTCAGCTCCAGAGTAAGGTAGGCATGACTGAGGGATTAAAGGGGACAAAGTGGGGAGGGACCATAGCTCAGGGTTAGAGCAAATGCACTGTATGTAGAGCAGAGGTGGCCAACATAGTGTCCTCCAGATGTTGTGGACTGCAGTTCCCACCATCACTGGCTGTTAGGAATAATTTTCCCTAGACCCCAAGAGTTGTCAAGAGTTGTCAAGAAACCTACATTATTGCCAGAACCAGTGTTGCAATGGATTCTGGAACCTAGAGGGGGTGGGAAGGACATACAACTCTAAGTTTCGTTTTTCTTCTCAGGAGAAGAAAAACCCAAAGGCGCCTCTCAGACTATAACATCTCTGTAAAAACGAGATAAAATGTATCCCCTCTAGATGTTATTATTTCTCTCTGTCTTTAAATCACTATATACATCCTGTAACATTGTAGCTAATTCAGCACAAAACAAGACGTTTTCTCAAAATATCTTACTACAATTGTATCCACAAGATTTACGTCATACTGCTGAGTGAGTAAAGTTCACAGGCACACTAGTAACATTTTTATCTCTTGGTGTCAATCTGTTCCTTTTCCTCGCCTTTTCATAGCTCTTATCTCAAAACAAGTTTTCTTTAGACTGACAAGTGTATGAATTCTTTATCACACTCTCGCTTTTTAGAATCAAAAGAAATGCAACAATGATGAACCAATGCGCTTACTTATCTCTGTAATAATGTATTCCCATCTTATGATTTTTAATAATATTGTATCTTGTTTGCTTATGAAAAACTATATAAAGTATGCTCTAATTAATAAACGATGCTCTCTGCCCTGACAGACTCCTGTCTTCGCAGTTCAGAGATCCCTCTTGATCAAGCAGTATTTTGTGTGCTGCTTTATGTTTGGTATCTGGCTGGACCACTAACAGGTAAATTAAATTACTAAGCTTGCGTTCCTAATCAGGGCTGAGGTGTGCGCTAGCTCACTCTTCCTGGGAGGGGAGGGGGTTTAAATTTGAACCCAACACTGGCCATTGGCCACTCTGGCTGGGGAGTTGGAGTCTAGCAACATCTGAAGGACACCATGTGGGCTACCCCTAATGTAGGTAACACAGGGATGTGGAATCCGCTATTGGAGTCCAGCAACACCTGGAGGAGAGCCACAGGCTCCCCATCCTTAAGGTAGCAGATGAGGGGAAAACTTCGCTGTCTGAGACCCTGCAAAGCTGCTTCTGGTCTGATGGACAAATAGCCTGACTTGATGTATGACATGTCACTTCCTGTGTTTTTAACCCGGGGTTAGATTGTACCAGTGATGACAAGGGTGTCATTGATTGAGCACCCTTGTGGAACAGAAGACAGGGATGCAAAGAACTAAAGTCTGGGAGGAGAACTGTAGAGGCTGATTGGGTTAATTAAATTAGCTCATTTATACGAAGTCAGTGTTTTGAGAGGGCAAGTAGCAGTTGGTGGATCAAGGCAATATATTTAGAAGATGAAGAAGTAAGACTTTTCAGAAAAGAAGCTAGAGAGATGAGGTAAAGAGGGGAAAAAAACAGAAAAGCGGGGGACATGAAATACATGGCAAAGTCAGCAGGCGAGGACTGGGTTTGTATGTGGAGTAAATGAGAGAAAGAGCATGTGTAAAAGATGGGCATTTAAGTTCATAAAATAGTAGAGCTGGAAGGGGCCTATAAGGCCATTGAGCTGGCACCTGAAGTGGCATTTCAGTGTGAAATTGTAGGTTCCTTGGAAGAAATATCCCAGAATTTTATGAGGTCAAAATAGTATTGTGAAATAACTTGGGGTGGGGGAATGGGACATACAGGAATGCAGGACATACAGCAGGAATGAAAGAAAATAAGAACCTCACATAAGGTATAGAAAGGAAATGGTGCACATGGATAAATGATATTCAGAGCTTGGAAAAGTTACTTTTTTGAACTACAACTCCCATCAGCCCCAGCCAGCATGGTGCTGGCTGGGGCTGATGGGAGCGGTAGTTCAAAAAAGTAACTTTTCCAAGCTCTGAATATTTCCAGTGAAAGATGTCGGAACAGAAAAGCATTTTGCGTAGCAGGTGTCGGAAAGACCTCCTCTACATGAGATCCTGGAGAGCTGCTGCCACTCAGGGCTAGAAAGATCAATGGTCTGACGTTATCAGACAGGTTTACGTGAGCTTTGAATGGTTCTTAAGAGTCTGAGCTACCTTTTTCATAATTTTTCAATATGGTTTTACTGGTTTCCTTTTGTGATTGTTAAAAACTTCCTTAGTGAAAACTATAAATGGTAATATAGCCATGAACCACTCCACTGGGCTTGGTTAAAATAACAACTCCACCTGGAGCTCATTGTGAAAAGGGTTGGTTGCTATGATACTAATCTATCAGAAGACAACAATATTTACATTAATAACTAACTTGTTAACCTATTTGTATCCTGCCCTTCCTGTTACGGGGCTCAACGTAGCATATATCACTGCCCCCCCCCGTTTTATCCTTGTTGGAAGTGGGGCAAGAGCAACTCCTGTTTTGTTCTTTTCTTTGTGCTCCAGAAGGGAGATAGAGCTAGGGTCCTCCAGATGGATAGGCTTGTTTACCTTTTACCTGTGATGCTCTGACTGACTTCCTTCTGTCGCTAGACTGTGAGGCCTTTAGGGAAGCTTACCTGCCCCTCCTCCTTCCGCCCTTTCCACTCTTTTGTCCTCCAGCTGACCAGGAGAGAGGAGCATCCCTTTGTCTCTGCTCTCTCTCCGAGCATGGGGCTGACTCCTACACCTGGGAGTTATGCCTCCAACTTAGCTAGTTAGTTAGAACTAGGTTTGCCTTTTTCTATCTACTATGTATTTCTCTAAATAAAGTAGCTTTTCTTATTTTACCAAGTCTCCAGTCTCAGTGATGCTGTTGCAGGGTAAAAGCCAGCTTTCTTAGGCAAACGCACACACACGCTGGCACACTCGCATTTTAACATCTGCTGTTACTCTCTGCTGCTGTGGTGCTGTTTTTAAACGAAATTAAGCAACACAACTACACACAGCGCAACAATCCTGACAATAACTCTGACATGAGTTAGGCTGAGAGACAGTGACTGGCCTGAAGTTACACAGTGAGCTTCATGAGTGGAAGATTTGAACCTGGGTCTTCCAGGCCTATCCGCATGCTAACCACTGCACCACACTAGCTCTATGCAGCTGAAAAGCCCAAATGCTGCAGTCTCTTTCTTTCTCTCTCTACCTAAATTGTTCGGTATTATAAAAATACACACAGAAATAGGAACTAATTTGGTTGGTCCTATTTCTTAGCAGAGATATAAAAAAATGAGCAGCAGAATGAGAATGTAAACCAGGCCCACCTTTCTCTATATAAATAACAACAGACACAATCTTCTTAGGTAAAAGATAAAACATTTACTCACGAATTCTTCAAATGTTCAGAAACATAGGCTCTAGCTTAGATGAAAGAAAAATAGTCTCAGTCCATCTGCCATGCGGCCTCTCTCAAAGGTGGTTAGATCAGCAATGGAGAATATTCAAAAATCCCCCAGGACAAAGGAGGAGGAAGTCAGGTAAGTAACCCCACCCACTAGGAAGTTACATCATGGTAAAACAGGTTCATGAGATATTTCCCCAAATATCCCTTAAAGTGAACATGCAACATTTGCCTATTCCAACATAAATATGAGCACAGGGAGTCAGCCCTTAAAGCTTTAAGTTTAGTTCTGGTTCATGTGCAACTGAAGTTATTCTGGTTCCATCCCAGATTAGGATGATAAAAGTTACTTATTTATAGGGTTGCCATATTCCAGTTCCACAAATCCAGGCAGGCTAATTTGCATATTATGCAAATTATTTGCATATTATTTGCATATTACTATTTGGATTGTCCAGTTGTTTTGTTTTTGTGCCTCGGAATTACCACCAAAAACTGGGGAAAGATGTGAGAAATCTTTTTTTAAAAGCAACATTTTCAGCCTTGCATGCCTAGACTCTAGTTTCCAACACTATGGAATATTGATTGATTGATTAAGAGAATTTATATCCTGCCCTTTTGCTGTTAAAAACAGAGCTCAGCACAGCTTACAAATATAATAAAAACAATAAAAATACACAATCAATATAAAAACATAATCGTACCAGTGGAATACTGGAGGAACTTGTAAAGCTTGCTGCAACAGTATTTACAACTGAGCATGTGGTGTGAAAGACTCCTTTTCCTAACATTTTGGCTTCTTGTTTTTCTCCACCCACCACATCTTTGAAATATATCGTATATGGTTAACCGGACTGGTGCCCTGACTTACTTTGTTTGTTGCTATTTTGTGTTTTTATTGTGTTTTTATATTGATTGTGTATTTTTATTGTTTTTATTATATTTGTAAGCTGTCCTGAGCTCTGTTTTTAACAGCAAAAGGGCAGGATATAAATCCTCTTAATCAATCAATCAATATGCCATAGTGTTGGAAACTAGAGTCTAGGCATGCAAGGCTGAAAATGTTGCTTTTAAAAAAAAGATTTCTCACATCTTTCCCCAGTTTTTGGTGGTAATTCCTAGGCACAAAAACAAAACAACTGGACAATCCAAATATTGATATGGAAATATTTGCATAATATGAAAATAATATACAAATATTTGCATAATATGCAAATTAGCCTGCCCAGATTTGTGGAACTGGAATATGGCAACCCTACCCACTGGGCAGTTGGTGGTAGATTGTGCTTGAATAGGAGGGGATTGTTTAACTGGAGCAGAAGTTCCTATAACCTTTGTTCTCCATCCAGCTCAGCCTCACCTTACACCACAGCAGTTATTGGGCCAGTAGTCATATAAGAACAGCGCAGTTGATGATGCAGTGGTATATCCCCCACATTTACTATTAAGATACCATGTCTTCATTTTGAAACTGCAATCCCCCTGCAACCAGATTCCTATTCACTAGGCTTTTGGAAGTACCTATGATATTCTGTGCTGCCTGGGACCCTTCAAGTCCAAAATTACAGGTTTTGGCAATTTTAAGAGCTACGCTGTAGTAGCTACAGAGAAAATGAGACCTACAGCAGTGGAGAAGCCCTCCACTCATTTGTTGTTTCATTTTCATTATCAGATTCTTCCTCCCGTAAGCACAGAGCAGCTTACGTGGTCACCCTCACTCCCCATGTGTACACACATTTTATTCTTGGAACAGGATGAGGTACCTTAGGCTAAGAGAGAGAAAGCATGCCTAACTGAAAGTCACCCATTGGATTGGGGCTGAGTAGGGATGGACAAATTTGTCAATGTTGGTTTCTCATTTTCCCAGTCTTAAGTTCAGTTTGCCACATTTCCACATTGGTTTGAATTTTTTAAAAAATCCTTTATGAAAATTCATGTGCATTTTTCCTAATATATGCATGTTTGTATGCAATTTTGCATTATATACACATTTTTGCGAGCAATTTCCACTTCACGCATTTTTGCGCATACTTGCCCCCCTTTTTTGTATGCTTTTGTTTGGTTGGAGAACTGCATTGCAAAATTAGGAGAATTACAAATTTCAAAAGATAGCTACATTTTGGTTATTTTGGTTTGTGAAGTGCAAATTAGGTTTGGTTCCTATTAAAATGCAAATGGAATGAATTTCTCCCCCATCTCTAGCTAAGAGCTCTTTCCTTGCAATCTCATCCAGGTCATTGCTGTCTTTCTAATATTCTCTCTCCTTCAATTCCCTACATCCTCCAGGATGCGTCTGGTTCAAAAGTCCTTGTGTGTGCTGATGGTGCTGATGGCATCCCTGGCTTTTCTCTATCTTCACGTGTGGTCACCCAAGCCCTACAGTACAGTGGAGCTGCGACATCGACCTGACCGAACACCTCAACAGCTGTTGAGTGACCATCTGCTGGTGCCTGACAAGAAATATGCACACATTTCTTTCCGAATCAAGGAGGAGATCCTGGAGTAAGGCCCCATCCCTATTTAACAAGGACAGTGCCTATTTTTTGGTCCCTGTTACATTGTTTCTATTTTGTCTTTTGGGGAAATGTTGTGCATGTGCTCTTAAAAGGTGTTAGTGTCCAAACATCTGCGTTAGGGTTCTCAAGGTTTCAACCCCTGCCCCCTGGGAGAGTGGATTGAGAAGCTGAATATCTGAATGTCGGGATGGATGCATTTTGACACTAATGTGCATGCATGTCAATAAGACTGGAGTTGAGACAGGAGACTTGGGAGACAACCTTGGCTGCCAGGCTTGGTGACTGCACCCAGGCTGTCTACTCACTTGTCCATTCAACAACTGAAACAAATAATACAAACGATGTGGAGCAGTGCCAATCTGTAGTGTGGCTGTGGGAGAGTTGCAAGAACTGGATAGAGAAGCCTGGAGGGGTACATTTGGCCCCCAGGCCTGAGGTTCTCCACCTGTGATGAAAATTAACCCAAATGCACTCCAGCTGCTAGCACATTGCTTCCATTCCATTGCCCCTGCCACGGCCTCTGCAGCTACTTAACACATTTCACTTGCACCTCTCCTATAATAAGCGAAAGCCAGTGGTGCAGCTGGATAACATTTGATGCTGGACTTAATGGTCTTATTCCACCTCCGCTCCTGCTTTTAGATGGTAATGTTCTGCATTTGGGGGTCTTCCTGCTCGTTATGCTGTGTGGGGCCCTGGACATCTGCCCCCAAATCCTGCCATGATGGCACTACTGACAACAACCAGCTCAATTGTAAAAACACACTTTTTTAAAAAATTAAACATTCTTCAATGTTGTGGTTTGCTTAGTAATGCATCCTGCCAAGGCAAGGCAGACTGTTGTTGCACATTCAGTGCATTCAGCATATGACAGAAGGAGAGTGTTATGTCAGGACCTTGAACTTCCTCATGAGCATAGCTCACTAGAAATCCAAGTCCCCAAAAGAGAGCAGCAGGATCTTTTGCTGGAGTTACCCGCACGTCACCCCCAGAGCATGTATAATTTTACCCTTAACCCAATAACACATACACTGAAAGTAAAATAAACAGTGGTTTTATTAAGAGAAGGAACAAGGAAAAATATTGCAGTTAACAATGAGTAGCTTTCTAACTATGATTCATTCATTCAGCAACACTGGATAGACTAAAGCAAAGAGACTAACCCTATAAACACTTTCACATTAAGCTCAGCCACACAGGAAAAAAAATGGGAAAGAAAAAGGCCCAGATAGTTGCATATACCTTTCCTGGAGAGTTGCTGCAAGACTAAGGCTGAGAGAGAGAGACTTTCGTATTTAGCCCAATGAGCAAAAGCTTCGCCCTTTGTAACCAGCACCAGATTAGAAAGTTCTCACCCAAATCCATAGCTCTGAAATTGTCCCAAAGATGCTAGCGTGCGTTGGTAAGAAAAGCAGCGGTTGGAGCCCTCCAGAAGAGGAACTGCCCTCCCCTTCTCACTCCTCCTGTTTTATACCTTTTTCTAACTAAACTGACCCCAATGTAAATGTGATCAGGAAGGTGTGAACCCGCTCATTTCCTGATAAGTTCCCGGATGATAGGTGTGATCTCCCTGCTGTAGAGTCCTGATGATTCCCCAAGGTTAAGATGATCATAATCCTTGTGTAAAACAGTTTCTTTGTTTGACAGGAGTTTATCCTGTCTTCTCCAAAGGCTTAGAAATGCACAACACCTCCTAGTTTGAAAGGAGCTATTCTGTTTCCTCCTGATGGCCTAGATTACCATAAGCATTTCCTTTGTTTGAAAGGAGCCCCTATGCTTACGGGGTGACAAATCCAAATTTCCATGGGAGTCAGGAAGTCTATACCTTCAGGTATTGCAAGATATGTACTCGCAGGTCACAAAGGGGCTGTTTCCTAGGAATCTTTGCTGTTGCAGGCCTTTTAAAATTCTGGTTCACTGAGATGAATAAAAGATTAAAAATTCCCAATATTTGATTCCTCATAACAAGAGGATCCCTTAGGGATATTAACTAACGTGTTCATTCTTCACAGGCTCCTTCCTAAGAACTCCTGCAAGTGTGAGGTGGAACCCAGTATGAATTTCCCATTCCAGAAACAGCTCTTTGGTGGTATCTATTCTCTGGAATTTGCAAATGCCTTCAACCCTTCTGAACTCCCAGAAATCAATAGCAGGCGAGAACAGGAGTATCACAGTTACCGGCAAAGGTGAGCTCTTCTGTGGTGCAATGGATTCTTTGCACACACCACACATACTTGGCAGGGAGTTCTGCAACAATGGTGCAGCCACCAAAAAGACCCTACTGCTTGTTGCCATCCTTCTGTTCTGGGCTGTGGCATCCAAAGCAAGGCCACAGCTGATGACAGCATGGGGGGCTCATATAGGAAGCAGGATCCAGGCACTATCGTGTGTTAATTTGGTGAGTTAATCTTGGTTCAGATTTGCATGTAAGCACCCAGTGAATAAAAAGCACAACCACTGATAAAGACTGCACAGTCAAGACTGTAACTGACATGAATCATTTGGTATACTGATGCAGAGACTAATTATTAGCTTCTTGTAGAAAGTAATAATCATGAGCGTATTGCAGAAAGACCATAGCCACACGAAGGAAAAAGTAGTGTAGTACTTACTGAGCAATCCTAACTACAGCTGGGGACAACTGGAGTAGGTGAACCACTTCTACATCCAAAGCCTTGTTGGCTCGTGACAGTCAGGGCAGAAGAAGGGTGGATGATTTTTCACACATTTTTGCTGCATCAGCTCTGGGGCTGGCACAGCTGAGGAGCCTGAGCGTCAGGATTCTCAGGCGATCGGCTGGCCTTTGGATCATCAGGACTTAAAAGATACTGTTTTAGCTACTACCGGCTGGAGGACTGCAGATGGTACCTTGCTGCCTATGTGGGAAGAGGTTGGGCCTCTATTACAGTGTAGTTTCCCACCCACCCCCATCGGTTTCCTTAATCTAACTAGAAGAAACTGTAACTGATACCTCTGCTTTTTGGCGGTTCTTTACATGTTTTTGACATGTTTCAGTACATTCTTCAAAACAATCCAATAATGTTGCACTTTCACAATTGTTTGAAACGTCTGTTGTTCTTTCCTAACCACCATATCAGGTTCTTATCATGACTGAAGATTCCAACATCTCGCACGCCTGTCAGCAAAAAGTTACAAGGAGTTTGCACAATGTCGAACTTTTCCTTAATTGCTATCCATTTGGTCCATCTTGACTATGCTAACGTTTACTGAAGTTGGTGGTTCATTGGGTCTTGCGGGGCCCAGACTAGCCTAAATTTCATTCCAAGGATGTAAAATACAAAAAACAAAAAACCAGAACCTGCACAATTTTGTGCTTTTATTACATCATGGAATGATAATGTGCAATAAAGACACTAAAGCTGCAAACTTGTACACGCTTACATGGAAGTAAATGCCAATGAACTCAACGGAACTTTACTTCTGAGTAAGCATAGGCTTTCACTATATGGCTGCAGTCCTAAGCACATTTCCTAAGGAGTAAGTCTTATTGAACATAATGGGGCTTACTTCTGATTAAACGCGATGCTCGGCTCACTCTGGACAGCTGCAATCGTGAGCAAACTCATGTGAAAGTCTTGTGAACTTACTGGAACTTACTTCCAAGAGGACCTGCTAAGGACTGGGATTTTAGCCACCACCTAGCTACTGAGAGCCAAAGCAGCAAGTGAAGGCAAAGGAACAACTTCCAGTGCCTTCCATTGTCATAGCAAGGAAGTGTTTGTCAGGCACAGCTTTGATTCTGTGATGGCATTTGTGCTTATTGGACTTCCCTGCTGTGTAGTTCTTAAAAGTGCAAGGAGCACCTTTTCAGAGCCAGAGACTGGAATGCTGAATCCTTTTTCCTTTACCTCCTCCCAGGTCCCAGTCTCCAACTGACCAGCTCCTCATAGTCCGAGCCAATTCACCACTAGAGTATCCAGTCCAGGGGGTGAAGGTTCGGCCCCTCCAGACCATCCTCATCCCGGGTGAGTCTTCTTGCCTTGAATTTCCAAGGAAATAACTCGGGTGCAGTAGATCTGGGGGATAAGGGAGTGTGCTGTTGTGGAAAGCAGCGTACTTGATATGGAGACTTCTTATAGTGGCACAGGGAATGGTGAAAATTCGCTAACCCCGTTGTGTCTTTTTATTCCTCAGGTCTGAGCTTACAGGCAGCTGAAAGAGTACTGTACTGGGTAAGAAACTTGGTTTGGTATCCACGATACTTGGAAAGACACAGATTTGAGTGCAAGGATTAGGTGATTTTTTTTCAGCCTTATTAGTTTCTAAAATGAACGTCAGTTAGGCTGCATGTGGAATTGCATGCTTGAATGTATTCAAACACATAAGCTCCCATCTATAACCTGAAACAGTGCAGGCCAGAAAAATGGTTACTGCTTGATCCTGCTAAGTGTATAAACACGACCCATTTCTTTGACAAATGGCTAGTTTATGTTATCCCTTTCAGTGATCTCAGATAAACAGCTGAGGTCATGAAGCCACAAGGGGTCTGTAAAGAGTGAACGTTTGTTAGAATGTTCTGATATATTATTTCAAGTACTGTAGATACTAGCAGACTGTTTGGAGGATGTGACTCCTCTCTTCAACCAGTTTCATGGGCTTCCAGCTGGTTTCTGGAATTCAATTCTAAGTGTTGATTATGACTTTAAAACAGGGATCTGTGGAGCATCCTACAAAGATTTCCATTCTGTTTCCAAGTATGCCAATTGGCCAGCTACATCCTAAAGATGGGGAGGGGAACCTGCGGCCTCCAGATATTGTTGGCCAGGGGTGATGGGAACTGTAGTCCAGCAATATCTGGAGAGCCACAGGTTCCCCATCCCTGACCTAAAATCTCGAGTTGGCTCCCTTTATGTTTGAATCTGCTATCTTTTTTGCTCCTCTGGCAGATCAGTCTGACAGCTACGATGGGTACTTTTGATGTGGCCGCAGAAGTGGAAGGGGTCAAGGTGGAAGGGTCAGGGAGCATGCACTTCACTATGTCAGGATCCCAGCTGGACAACCTCAACCGGCAAATGCACTTCGTTACCTACACCAACACGCTCTTCCATCCTAACACAGCAGATACAGGTGGGTATGGAGGGGGCAGTCATTGCACTTCAGAGCACTGGGGCATCAGTGCAAAGGATGGCACAGCAGAGAGGATGACTCGCAGAGAACCAAGAAAATGTCACAGAATAGCATAAATGGAAAAAATTGTGGGGATATGAGCAAAGTCTTTGTGACAGGGTTCTTCTTTGACAGGATTGTATCAGATATCTTCCTTTGTGGGTCTGATGATTGTGGGCCTTGCTGGGGGCCCAGGGATTTTGTAGTGTAATACAACATAGTGTGGCATAGTACAAAGCTACTGTATAATATGGAATCTATGACTGTTGAGCTATGAGTCAACTAGTCTCCAGTTCAAGTCATGCCTCTGCCATTAGGTGACCTTGGGCAAGCCACTGTCTCTCGGACCCAGTCCTTCCATCTGCTTATGGGGGAAAATAAGTATCGATGTGATAAGAAACTGACTCCTTGCATGTAGCTGGGGGTAGAGGAGGGCCACACTCATAACCTGGGGCTACTCAGTTCAAACACTGAGCACTCATTACCTCCACCTTCTCTTCAAGAATCCAGTGACTCACCTGTGGTGGCAAGGCAAGGAGGCTGGTTCCAATTGGTTGTTGCTCGTAGAGTGTTTCTCTAAAACAGCCTTCACTGTGCCCTTTGGATGTTTTGGACGACAACTCCCATCAGTCTGAGCTAGTGCAACCATGTTGCATGGGGCCAGTGAGAGCTCTAGGCCAACCTGGTGCCCTCCAGACATTTTGGGGAAAGCTTTCTAAAGGGGCACTACGCTCCTAAGGGAAAACATACCATCTTTTGTTGTTAATCATAATCTATCCTCTTTTTTTTCTTTTGGCAAAGCAGAGAGGAGGGGGGTTCCCTCTTTGAATGTGGCACCCGTCACTCATAAAGAAGGCGTTCTGCAGCACTGTGTACAGCACAGTCCTCCTCCTCTCTTGGCAAGAGCTTTGCCAAGGAAGGAGGATGGTTATGCTGTGCCCCATGCTGTAGCTGCTTGAAAGGAGGCAAAGCGACAGAGCAGGACTGACCTTTTTGAAAGCGGCAGTTGCCACCCACAGTCCTTTTTGCCCTTGTTCAATTCACCAAAACAGGAGGACCACCACTACCGCTTTTTAAAAGGGTGCTGAGCTATTTCAGCTGAGTCTTGGATTTATATTCTGCTAGAGCTTCCACAGAGGGGAGGATTATACCCTCTCTGACGAGAAGAGCAAGAAACCCAGGATACTCTCGCCAAAGGTCACTAGAAGCAGGAGTGGGCAGAAGGTAAATTGGAACCTGCTGGTAGATCACTGGGTGATTTGCAGTTGGCCTGCAAGGGTTTCTGACCTCCCAACTGGGAAACGATAGCAACAACTAAAATGCTTCCCTTGCAACCAAAATTTCGTTTGCTAAAAAGGAATGCATTTGGCAAAACTAGGGGTGGATTTTTTAGGAAAGAACCTGAGAACTTGGTTCTGGTACTGATCACAAATCCCTGGGCCACGTATGTTCAGAGGCACCCTGTTCCTTAACTCTTAGCAAACAGCTGCTTGGCTTAGCACCTGGCTCTGGCTGGCGGACCTCAGGTTTCTAGTAAAAAAATATCAAGCCTGAGGTCTGCCCATCCTTGACTTAAAGCACACACACGTGCACTCTTATACATGTCTCCTCAGAAGTCCCACTAAGTTCAATAGGGCTCACTCCCAGATAAGTATGTATAGCAGGGATGGGAAGCCTGTGCCCCCCCTTGATGTTGCTGGACTACAATTCCCATTGCCCCTGACCATTGGACATACTGACTGGGGCTGATGGGGGCTAGTGTTCAACAGCATCCCCATCCCTGCTGTATCGGATGGCAGCCTCAATAATACTTAGCATTTATATAGTACATTTTAAGTGTTCCAGGTGCTTCTTGGACATTATCTTTGTAATCGTTACAGTAGTCCTGTGAGGTAAGTGAATAATAACGTCTTAGATCCTTACTAGCCCTCAGTGAACAGAATGGCTTCTTCCATTTATAGAGGGAACTGTGTGGCAGAGGCTCTGGAGTAGGGGAGGTGTGGCAGATTTCACCAGTCTTCCCTTCCCCCTGCACCACCTCATAAGTTGCTCCAGAAGGTTCTTCAACCTTCTGGAGAAGATTTTTCAATATACAAAGGGGCTTCAGGGGGAAGGAGAAATTGACAAAAGTCGCCTCTTCCTCTTCTGCTGGTGGAAGCATAACGTGAGCAGAATTCGGCTTGCAAGATGCTCCTGTCAATGGAAGCCGAGTTAGCATCTAAGTCATTATCACCATATTGCAGTTGAAGGGTGAGTGCAGAGGATGAGACGGTACTGGTTTGGCTGAGGTGAAAGCTTTGAATCTGAGTTTGCCTAGCTCAAGCTCTTGGCTGTTATGGTATATACCAGCTCTTATAAATATGATCCTCCTGGTGAGGAATTTATTTCTGTGCACCAAGTATGTGTGAATGATGGATGAATATCAACCCGTAGCCACTAGTTCACTCAAGGAAGGACTTTGGAGCAGACGTCTAGGGACCTACTCAGCAGAATGAGCAGGAGAGGCCCCAAGTGCACCAGGACTAGATTGCCACATTCTCATCTTAAGAGTATTAAGGTCAGAGCCTAAAATTACCTTACAGCACCACAGCTCCCAAGCAAGTAACATACCAGCGGTTTTAGCTTCCTATTCAAGTGAATACAGCCCTAAACTGGTGTTCTGCCTTTTTCCTCTGTTTTCCAGTGCAGTTTTCTACCGATGAGCACCATGCATCATTCATCATTCGCATCCGCCATGCGCCCACCCCCAGGCTCTACAACCCAGGATCCTCCAAGGGAGGGGCTGGTGGAAGTGAGTACTACAGATGCGGGTTATGGGTGTCTAATGGACAGAGTACTCATGAGTGTTCTAAGGGAAGGCCTGAGCTTTGAGGCCATCTGCTGCGTCAAAGTTCAGACTTGGAAGATCTGAAGCCGAAGTGTCCCTAAGCACGTGTAGAGTGTCTTCCCCTGCTCCCTCTCTTTGTCTACCAGATCTTGAGGGATGCTCTTGTCTTTATTTCTCCGCTTGCTCCATGTTAAGTTCTGGTTTCTTTTAACTGAGCCTTGCAGAAAGAGCTCAGGTGAAGCCCTGCATATGTGTGCCTTTAACCTCTGATATCCACATGTCACACCTATTCTTGTCCTATATAAGCAACTGCTTATAGCAGGGATAGTCAATGTGGTGCCCTCCAGATGTTTTGAACTACACTTCCTCATAATCCCTGACCATTGGCCATGCTGGCTGAGGCTAATGGGAATTGTAGTCCAAAACATCTGGAGGACATCTCTTTATCACAGCTTATACTAGGAAGCATTGCACTTAGGAGCATGTCTTTTCAAGGTATCTCTTGCTCTCTAGTGGCCACTGAGAGCATTGCAGTATAGATGGATACTGTGGTGCTTGCTCAGCTGAAGTGCCCTTCTTGTGATGATGCTGAAGTTGGTTACTAGCTCCTAGTTCCTTATTTGCTTGAAAGTTGAAAGTTCAGAATACTAAAAAAGAAGTTCACAGCTACAGCAACTTCAAAGCAAAGTGAACATAAAGTTAACATACATGTTGGACAGGGGGTTGGACTTGATGGCCTTATAGGCCCCTTCCAACTATACTATTATATGATTCTATGTTAAAATATATGTTGGGGTACATCATATCATATATCTCTGTGATCTGAGGGCTCTCTCCATCAAGAACAATACATTTATTGCATCAAAATTATCAGGATTCTGAAATGCTCATAAATGCATAATGATGTCATAAAATCAGAAAAATAAGTAACTGGGAGTGCCCATCCCAAAATCTGGTCTGGGCCAGGACAAATCATACACCCCCTGCCCCAAATGATAGGGTATCTTCTATGATACTCCAGTGCTTACGTCCTGACCTAGAGCTTCTGCTGGGTGCTAGGCATGGATAAGCACATCTGTGCATAACCCAAAGAGACAAAAACATGCAGAAAACAATAACTGGGGGTGCCTACCCAAAAATCTGCACTGTGCAGGACAAATCATACACTCCAGGAAAGGGGAGGGTGTCCCATATGAGATGCCAATACTTCCCACCTAGCCCAGAGTTTCTGCTGGGCACAGGGCACTCATAAAGGCATCTATGCAGAACTAAAATAATGAAGAGTAAGTACAGAAAAATATGTAATTTGAGGTGACCACTCCCAAATCTGCTGTGGGCCATGAAAAATCATTCACCTGAGCAAAGGGGAGAGTGTCCTCGACGAGATGCCACTGCATCCTGCCTAGCATGGATTTTCTTGTGGACACACAGAATGATTATGGGCATCTATGCACAACAAGCAATATAGAAAGTATATAGGGAACTGCGGGTTCCCACCCCAAAACATGCCTTGTGTACTACAAGTCATGTACCCATGCATACGGGAGAGGGTTCTCACCCAGTTCAGAGCTGCTGTTGTATGTATGGCACAGACAAGGGCATATATGTATTAGAAAAACAGCAAATATATAGAGGAAAGAAAATAAGAAACTGGGGTGCCCATCCTAAAAGATGATTTGGGGCACCACAAATCATACTTCCATGCATCTGGGAGAGTGTGTTCTATGAGATGCCATTCATGCATACTTCAGAGTGTCATCTATGAAATTACATCTTCTTGAAGAGATCGTTTGTGGACCCAGCCACGTGTCTTCCTGTCACCAACACCAATGGCTTTTTAAAATAATAATAATTGAGCTATAACAAGGTAAGTAACAGGGAAGACCAATACAAAAATTAAACAGTAAAAAACTCCACCAGAGATCATAATCACCAGCCATAGGCACTCGAGTGTCATAGAGGACACCTTATCATTTTCTGAGGTGTTTGGTTTGTCTTGGCCCAGAGATTTTGTGGTGAGCACCCCCCGATACTTATTTTTTCTTTGCTTTTTGACTCTTTTGGTAGTGCATAGATGCCCTTATCCATGCCCTGCACCCAACAGAAGCTCTGGGCCAGGTGGGAAGCACTGGCATCTTGTAGACGATTTTTCCTGGCCCAGAGCAGATTTTATGGTGGGCACCCTCAGTTACTTATTTTGTCTACATGTTTTTGTCTAGTTTGGTTGTGCACAGATGCCCTTATCCATGCCCTGCACCCATCAGAAACTCTGGGCCAGGTGGGAAGCTCTGGCATCTCATAGAGGACACAGTTCCCTTTCCTGGGGTGTATGATTTGTCCTGTCCCAGAGCAGAGTTTGTGGTGGGTACCCTCAGTTACTTATTATTTATGATTTTATGACATCATTATGCATTTATGAGCATTTCAGAAGCCTGATAATTTTGATGCAATAAATTTATTGTTGTTTTTGACAGGGAGAGTCCCCAGATCATGGAGATATATGATACGGGGTATTACTCCAACATATATTTTGGGGTTCAGAGTTATGTTAACTTTGCTTTGGAGTTGCTGTAGCTGTAAACTTTTCTTCTTTTTTAGTATTCTGAACTGTCAAGCAAATAAGTAACTGGGAACTAGTAACAAAATTCAGCATTGTCATCTTGTGGAACTCCCTCCCCCCAGGGTGACTCACCTAGTGTCCTTGCTGTTGTCTTTTTGGTGCTAAGCAGGGACCCTTTCCTTGGAAACCACCCTGGAAGTAGTGTTGAAAGACAGTATATAAATCCTCTAAATAAGTAAATAGGTGCTGGATCTGTCATGTTATTTTAACCTCAGCATTGAACACTGTGAAGGATACTCTTTTCTGCACAGTTTCCCAACTCACTCACTCTGAAGCTATCAAGCCATCCCACAACATAACCCTACTAGCCTCTCCTGTATTGTCTCTCCTCAACAGAATACAACATCAGTGCCCTGGTCACCATAGCAACAAAGACCTTTTTGCGCTATGACAAGCTGCAAGCACTGATCAACAGCATCCGCAAGTTTTACCCCACTGTGCCCATCATCATTGCTGATGACAGCCAGACCCCTGAACATGTGCAGGGTCCCCATATTGAACAGTACTTCATGCCCTTTGGCAAGGTATGGAAACCAGCTGCGGGAAGCCTCGGGCCTAACAGGGCCAAATTTCTGAATGTTGTGCTCTCGGGATGTCATGGAATGGGCTCTTGGGGACCACGCTCCTGAAATGGAAATAGGGGGATGGGGCTAACAGACACTGCTGTGCTGGGATAGCTCGATTGTCTCCTTCTGTTTGAGATTTTCATATTTCTGCATTCCAAAATTCATTATTAGGGTGAGTGGAAATCTCTCATAATTTAGTTATCCGTTATCATGCATTAACTGTACTCACAGCCAAGATGGGTAAAGAGTGGCGTATCAATGCATTGTTATGCATGCCCCTAGTTCATATTAATGACTGTGATTACAGAATCAGGGAGTAGTTTTAGTAAATGTGAATTACTTTAATGTGGAATACAAGGGTGCACTCTTGTATTCATGGTACATGGTGGCTGAATAAGGCCCCAATGCTCAGGCAACACCAGGCCAGGGAAGTGCTGTAGCTGGCAAAAAACAGTGTGGAGGGTCATCATCTGGAGGCTCATGAGTCAAATCTGGGAGCCCATAGAAAACTACCAGGTACCCTAGTTGGTGACCAGAAATCTTGATGTTGGGGAGAGGGAGGGGTAATACTTGAGTTCATGGGGCCCAAGGAGGAGGTATGATGCCCAGTGATTGAGCTATGGTATTAAATGATAAAGTGCTTCATGGCAAAACAAGATGGGCAGGTGGCAATGCCTGTTGTTGTTTTTTGTCACGGGGAGTGACACTACCAATGTCTATGAATGGTGCTTCTAGGACTTCTTTCCTCCCTTTCTAGGGCTGGTTTGCTGGCAGGAACCTTGCCATTTCCCAGGTGACCACAAAATATGTTCTGTGGGTGGATGATGATTTCATCTTCACGCCTCGCACCAAAGTGGAGAAGCTGGTAGATGTTCTTGAGAAAACTACCTTGGATTTGGTAAGTCCCTTCCCTGTAGTTGCTTTTCCTGCCCCTGGAAGGTAGGGTATGAGAAATGTATGGCCCTCCAGATGTTGTCAGACACTAATAAGTCCCTGCCAGCATGGGACTGATGGTGGGAGTTTCAGTCCAACAATATCTGGAGGGTCGCAGGTTCCCCATCCTCAGTCTAAAGAAATGGACATCTCTCTAGATCTTTTGGTGCCCATTGTACAATATGGTGCCGAAATGCAGCATGTAGCGTTGGGGAAAGATGTTGGTAATGAGGCCTCAACAAACATGGCAGTTGAGGGGACGTGGACAGCCATTGGGGTGGTGGAACCTGAAATTGTAGAGAGAGCCAGGAATAAAGGAACCTAATCTAAATTATGCTGAAGTTGGTTCCTAGTTTCTTAATTGCATCTCCTAGTTCAGTATTCATATGGAACTGTGTTTTTGAATAGTGTTGCATTCCATAACAAGTGTTGAGTGGATCCTGAGAACTAGATGGAAGGGGCAAACAATGGCGATGGTCATTGCGTTCGTTCTCCATAAGAAGAGCCCTGTTGGACCAAAGGCCCTTCTAGTCCAGCATCCTGGTTCCCAGAGTGGCCAGTTAGATGCATGTGGACAGTCCACAAGCATTACATGAGGGCAATAGCCCTCTCTCACTGTTTTTGCCCACCAACTTGTATACAGATGCATGTACATAGTACATAGCTATCATGATTAGTAGCCATTGATCTCTTTATCCTCCATGAACTTTGTCTAGTCCACTTTTAAAAGCCATCTATGTTGATAGGCACTAAAAAAGTACTTTTATACATCCTGCATTTTTCAATATTTAGCTTCATTCAATGGGTCTGGTTTCTAACACTTCCTCCACACCATGCATAATTTTATATACCTCTATCATATACCTCTTACTTTCCTTTTTTTCTAAATTAAATAACCCAGATGTTGTACCCCATCCAATGAAGCTGTAATGAAGGACAAGCAAAAGGAAGTACTTCTATGCAGTACACAGTTAGAACTGTGGGATTTGCTGCCACAGAATGTAGTAATGACCACCAACTTAGATGGCTTTCAAAGGGGATGGGAATTCTTTGAGGATAAGTATCAGTGGCTACTACCCATGATGCCTCCAGTACTGGAAGCCGTATGCCTCTGAATAAAAGCTGCTGGGAATCACAAGTGAGGAGAGTGCTGTTGTACCCATGTTCTGCTTGTGGGCTTCAAATAGGTATCTGGTTGGCTGCTGGAAGAAGAGGATGCTGGGCCAGATGTGCATTTGGTCTGATCCCACAGAACTCTTATGTTGTTTCTTCATGGGGGAGTTGCTCCATCCCCAATAATGTTAGTTGCCATGGGAATTGGGGCATCTGGCTAGCTGCTGTTGGATCCAGAATAATGAACTAAATGGGTTTTCAGTCTAATCCCATCAGGGCCAATTCTCATGTAAATATATGCCCATATCATCAGAGACTGTTCCTGTATGTCTGGCCAAAAGCTGTTTTGGGGGTTTTGTTTTGTTTTGGGGTTGGTTGGTTTGTGTATGTGTATGTGGTTTTTAGTGGGGGGTTTTGCATCCATCTCAAATGTCATTTCTTGTGCCTGGCAGGTGGGTGGAGCAGTGCGAGAGATTACTAGCTACACCGCCACATACCGGCAGCAAATCAGTGTGCAAGCTGGCAGTGAGGATGGTGATTGTCTGAGAATCCGCCAGGGCTACCATCACATCATTGAGGGCTTTCCCGACTGTGTGGTTACTGATGGCGTGATCAATTTCTTTCTGGCACGCACAGAGAAGGTTCTGCAGGTTGGCTTTGATCCTCGCCTCAAACGTGTTGCCCACCTCGGTGAGTAGTGCTGGCACAATGGAAATGGTACGTAGCATGTACTGTATATAAAACAAGTTTTGGCCTATCTCTAGGGGTGGCACTAACCCCTTCTGTATAAGGTGGCCAAAGAGTATTGTATGGAGTGTACAATTCAAGTGGTGTCAGTGGAGGCTGGCCCACTGGGCTACTGGGGCGCAGCCCTCGCAAGGAGAATGTCAGTCAATTCTTAACACACACACCCAAAATCTGAAAACTACAATTCTTTCATATCCTATCCACATTTTATACTTCTATTTGAACTCAGAGAAGTTCTGCAAACATTTCTGTTCATCTACTCTTCTCTGCCCAATCAGGTCTCTGCAGCACTCAGCCAATCCTAATCCAAGAGTATAGCTATGAGAAAGAGGTCCCTCCCATGTGTGTCTAGGCAGAAAACCATGTAGAAAATTGAGTAGCGGGGCTGCCAGCGTTCCAGCCTATTCTGGGGAGGGCTCTTCCTCCATCTGTTGTTATGAGGACTAACCAGCAGTCTCAGTATAGGCCCAGTAGGGCTGCCTTGAAGGGCAGTCCGAGCATATTCAGAGCTGTTTTTTTGAAGGTCACACCTCAAAGCACTTTATAGACAGACAGACAGACTGCCCCATGGCCAAAGCTCTCTGGGCGGTTTACAATAATTAAAAACAAATATACAAATTTAAATACACATCTTTTAAAAACAATTTAAAACACAATTTAAAGCAATATAAAACACATGCTAAAATGCCTGGGAGAAGAGGAAAGTCTTGACCTGGTGCCGAGAAGATAACAGTGTGGGGTCCAGGCGGACCTCGTGAGAGAGATCATTCCATAATTTGGGGGCCACCACTGAGAAGGCCCTCTCCCTTGTTGCCAGCCTCCCAGCTTCCCTCGGAGTAGGAACCCGGAGGAGGGCCTTGGATGTTGAGCGTAGTGTACGGGTGGGTCCATATCGGGAGAGGCGTTCCATCAGGTATTGTGGTCCCAAGCCGTGTAGCTAGTCAGGGGAAGGGTGTGGTTGCTAGTTTGAGCAGCATGGGTTTTTTTTAATATTAGTTAAGAGAGAGCAATAGTGGTCAGAATGTGTGAGTATCTTTCTATAATACCTATTTTTTAAGTAATAATTTACATTTATTTTGTGAATGGGGAAGCAGGATTGGGAGGAGAAATGATGGCTGGCTTCTGTGTGTTGCAATTTTCAACATTTGTGTGTTAGAACTAGAGTTTGCGTCTCTCTAGGTTTAAGAGAAGTATGGAGGTTTTGCATTCCTGTTTTTCTTTAGGTTTTAAAAAATGCTGTCTGTGCATTTGGTTTGTTGGCTACTGTGAGAAGCGGATGTTGGACTAGATGGGCCTTTGGTCTGATCCAGCAGGCTCTTCTGCTGTGGTGATTGTAAGATGTCCTGTTTATGCAAAGGATGCCTGTTGTGAAACCATCGTATTAAATGCAAACAGATTCCTTGTTGGTGAGGCAGATGCACCCTGTGTGTGTTCATGCCATTTATATCTGAGACTTATTGTTCCTAATCATGTTTCTTCTGCTCAAGTCTGTGAGAGAAGGCCATGTTTGTTAGGAGTTGGTGCTAATAGTTAAACTCCTTAGGTTGCATCACACGTTGACTGGCTGCAATATTGTCTGCATGTTTTCCTTCTCAGTGAGCCAATCTCTTTGCCTTTATACCTTTCAAAAAACACTTAACTTAAAAATCCTTCTCTCTGTTACTGGCTGTGTAATGTTGGGTACAGTACTCTGGTAGCCTTTTGATCAAAGGGGTAACCAATTAGCCATGGCTTACAGCAGAAATTAAATAAATAGCACTTTAGAGGCTAGCAGATGTATTATTCCATAAGCTTTTATCCATTACCAAAAATTAGCCCCCAAAAGCTTATACTATAATAAATAAATTGTTCTTTAAGGTGCTTGTACTGTTCTTGTTATTTTACTAAAATTGGACTATGGTCTACTTTACAGGGTTGTTGCGAGGATAAAAAAAACTATAAAACACTTTGGCAAACTTAAAATGATGTTTTAAAAAAAGTACAATGGTGCAGAGGATGGTTCAGGGGCGAACTTGGCGTGCAGAGCCTTTATGTAGTACAAGCTTATGGACTGCACCCTGTCTGCGCATCCCACCCACGCAAGCTTGTCCTAGCAGACAGCCACACATTGGATTAGCCAAGGACCTACATGTAAAATCCAATGTTTGTAGGCCTGATTATCCTGGTTTTGTTCCAGATACTTTTTTCCTTGAATTTTAGGTTAAGCTTTTTTCATGATTCCAAACTTGGGTGCCCTCCAATTCAAAACTGGGATCAGGCAGGCTGGAGTGATACTTTTTATTTTGTTTTATTTCTTATTTGTCAGTATTATGTTTATAATATAATGAATATTCCTGCTTTCCTCCAGAAAGCTCATTCATGCATCTTCTTTTCCCCATGTTATCTTCACAGCAACACTGAGAGTCAGTGGCTAGCCAACTCACACAGTGAGTTTCATGGTTGATTTTAACCCTGGTCTCCCAGGTCCTGTTCCACTTAATATCCCTCTACCTTATTCCACATTCTGGAAAAAAGATGTCGAAGTTAATAAGCTGGAGGAAGGTAGTAATTTTTTCCCATAGGTCTGGAAATATATGAGGTCCCTTGTTAACAGTCCGATATCACCTTTAAGACTAACCAGTTCAGGCTGCAATCCTGTCCAAACTTACTGAGTAATGTACAGTAGGGCCCCGCTTATACGGCGGATTAGAGACCAGGCCCCCGCCGTAAAGCGGAACTCATTGACTATAATGGGTCGCGTCACACGAAAATGCCGCAAAAGCGCAAAATCTGCTTTAAAACAGGGAATTTCCCCTAATTGAAAGCCACCGCATCAGCGGAACGCCAGGAAATGGAACGCCGTAAAGCGGGGCCCTACTGTATGGTTATTCTGGAATAAATCCACGATAGAAATTGTTACCAGCAGGGACATTTTCTGCACCAACAGTTAGGTGCTAAATATTAATAAAACTGCAGTGTTTAAGTGTCCACTGTTTCTTTGCAAAGGAAAAGGATAGGGAGAGAACAAGAACAGTTGGGGGGCACACAACTTTTCTCCCAGCAGAGAAGCAACTTCCAGCAGAGAAGCAGGAACCCTTCTGAACCAAAGTAAGACACTTTTCAGCTTAGGTAGATACTATTTGTAAAACTGTAATGCTTAGGTGTCCACAGTAGCTTCGCAAGGGAGGAGGATGGGGAGAAAACCAGAATGTGGCCACCCCCATGACCTGAGTGGTGTGCTCAGAATCCCTTGTTATATAGCAGTGCAGTGCATGCTTGGGGCATAAGCATGAATACTGGCGATGTCTGAATTAAGTTTCATTTTTGGCTACATGAGGGCTTTCTGGCTAAAACCCAGAAGACCATCCTGATCCTTCTCTCTCCCTCTCTTTCAATATAGAATTCTTCATTGATGGCCTGGGTATTCTGCATGTGGGATCCTGCTCCGATGTGGTGGTGGACCATGCCTCAAAGATCAAGCTGCCATGGCTAAAGACAGAGAGTGAGAAGCAATATGGCAAATTCCGCTATCCCAACTCAAGTGACAACAGCTTGACCACCAAGCAAATCTTCTTCTACTTCAAGAACCGTTTCAAATGTATGACCGGCAACTAGTTGTAGTCGCTAAGGTGTTTCATCTCCCCCTGACAACCAGCTATGTTGTCAGACAATTGGGCCTACCAATCTCAGGCAGCCTGTTCTGGTAAGTGGCCGCAGCCCCGGGCAAATGGTCTTGCCTGTCAACTAGCCAAACCTCCAGAACTCAGGGAGGCCTCAGCACCCTCAGGCCTGAAGAGCAATTTGGGAAATGAGCAGCCACTCCCACTTTTTTAAAAAATGTCTTTTCTAACATGATGGAGAGACTGTGCTATTGCTTGCTTCTGAGCCTTGCTGATTTGAAGGTGTGGCCTGTTCTTGTATTTATTTTACCCTGTTATGCATCTGAACTGAAGAATCTTGGATGGGGAGTGATACCTGGGGAACCCTGGGAGTTAACTTTTTTCTTTCGTAGTTGGAAGCAACCTTCCTCAATTATTTGTGGGCTTCCTGCTCCCGTTTCACACCGCGCGCACACACAATACTTTCTCCAGTGCCACAACTCTTTGTGCCAAGTCTTTAAATCTTTCCCCACTCCATGTACGCCCTTAAGCTGGTGCCAACCTGGAAGATTTTGAAGTGCCAAAGACTATAGTGATTGAAAGCAACCACCAGGGGAAAGCCTTGAGGTAGGCATTGCAGCAAAGCAACAGTAAAGAAGGACAGCAGGGAGCCACCAAGCAGCATACTCCCAGCTCAAGGCATGTGTGTCTAGGTTTGCCGATTCCGGCAGAAGAAGTGGCCTGTTTGCTCATGGAACACAGAGGGGAGTGGGGGGGGGGAAGGCAGGTGTATTTTCTAATGTGGCAGAATTTTTATATTCTGAAGTAGGAAGACTTGTGTACAACAAACTGCAATGTTTTTATTTCAAACTCCATTTGCTTTCCCCATATTCCCAAGCCTTTTCTCCTTTTGCCTCCTTGGTCCGAATCCTGCAACTTTCTGCATTCCTGCTTTTCCTACAGCTGTTGTTTGTTTTGGGTGGAAGATGGGAAATAGTTTTTCCTACACATTTTCTTCTGATGCATGGGCTTGGTCCCTCTCGTAGGTAAGAGCAGAGGCAACACCCAGTCAGGCCACCCTGTTATCCTTATCCCGCCTCTCACCATAACCTGTGCACTCCCTCCTGGCAGTCTACCTGGAAACTATTCTCCTGCAATTGACCTTAGAGGTGGGAGTATTAGGGACAGAGAGGCAACCACACCACTAGCCAATCAGGTCTAGACACTGAAGCAAATATGAATTGGGAATAGATGTAGAAGTTGCAAAAGTCAATGTGGCTCAGGCAGTATTGACTGCAATGCTCTTTAACTGGGGAACAACATGTACCAGAATTTCAAGTATATTTGCTGTACTATGATAGCCACCTCTCCTATCTCAATACGTGGATCTTTTAGTTCTTCTGTGGGCATGTCAATTGATCCAGTGAAAAGTCTTCTTCCTCAGAAGGGTGAGCACAATATTTTCCTGAGAGCATTCTTGTGCTTTTCAACTACATCCATCAGATAAGCAGGAACCTTGGCAGGTAAAATACCTTGTTTTGCTACAGACAGAACTCTCTGCCTTATGATCTCCGCCATGCCCCCTCCCTGACAGGCTTCCGCCGAGAACTGAAAACATGGTTTTTTAGGCAGGCATTCGAGACCTCTGTCTAATTTAGTTTAAATTTTTGTATGATGGGGGTAGGTTTGGATTTAGTATACTTATTGTTGTTCGTATTATATGTTATATTTTACTCTATGTTATATTTTAGTCTATGTACGCCGCCTAGAGTGGCCGTTAATTCGGCCAGATGGGCGGCCTAGAAATAAAATTTTATTATTATTATTATAAATCCTCAGCTTTTCCTCCTCCTACCCCTCCAGACTAACTCGCTTTATTTTATAGGGTTGTATCTTGTCCCAGAAGGATGATGTCTTGTCTCTTTTGTGTTACTTGATCACCATTTCAAAAAGAATGGTCAAGTACTGGGTCATCTGAAATAAGGCATTTTCTGGATTATGCCCAGTCAAAGTAAGCTGTAACTAAGGCTAAAATACTTAGAAGTAAGCCTCATTGAAGGGAGCATAGCACAATTGTTTGACTCAAGGAAATCCTCTTGAAATCAATATGACTAAAATTATTCACAAGTCTCTTTATGCATTCAGCAGAATTACATGCTTAAGGCAGTGTGTCTTTCACTGCTCTCTCCATGTGAAGAAAAAAACTTCGCTTTAGTATATGTACTCTTCATGTAAGGGAGATGGATTTTGCATCACTGCCATGTCTGTCTGTTTAAACTGGGGTGACACACATCCAACCCAGCACGTCCCCCCGCTGCATCCTGCAGGAAAGTCTTTATTATAAAGTCTTCAGCAGAGTCCAACAGTAAAGTATATCCTGTTCGGTAGCTTTAGCTATAGCCTGGTGGGGAAGGCATAGCTCTTTAACATAAGTGAAACATGGAATCCCTATACTTGTCCCCTCCCCCAGGTCAAAAACATGCAAGAGTTACTTGTTTCTAAAACACTGGCATTTTGATTTTGAAAAGCTATTGTGTTACAGCCTGCCCCTAATTAATCTAAACAAGCAAATAAATACTTAGGTGGGGCACACTGAATACGGTACGAGTTCAACTTATGATACTATTTCTGGTGTTAAAGAGATCTAAAATTGAGAGCAGAAGTCCTCCTTGTTGGGGGAAGCTGCCTAAGCCAAGTGAGCCTCATCCTCATTTTTAGCATTCTCACAATAGACCTGCAGTTTTGCTACTGTCTAACCAAGTCAGGTGGAAAGGCAGCATATCAGATTTTAGGGTAGCTAACTATGGACTTATCAAGCAAATTCTTCAGTGCTGGGGTAGGCAGTCCTTTTCTCCAGAGCAAAGTAAAGAATTTATGGAGGACAAATGCCTTCTTACAAGGGTTTGCATCAAAGGCTCTGTTGTTCAACAGTTATACATATATATATGTATATGTTCTTGCCCCAATGGGTATCAAGGCAGCCTTGAGATAAAAGAATATCTTCCTACCTACCCATCCCACCCCACTCCCTTCTGCATCCAGCGGGGAAGGCAGGCACTGGGGGCTGCTCCAGCTTCAATGAAAAACTGAACAGAAGTTGCTACCTCATTCCATGCTGCTCCTTCATACACCCCCCCCACTCCCTTACCTTAGTCCTATGAGCTGAAAACCCATCTGTCCCTTTTCGCAATTACTTCAAACAGATTTTTTTTTCTGTATAAAGGAAACCATTTGGGGAAGGAAATAAAGTTTTTGTGTGTTTGTTTTTTCAAAAAAAAAATGTATCGTTGGCTGTTGTAATTAAACATTTTGATAATGGCCCAGAAGGAAGGAAGCTGGGACAGGATTGAGTGCAAAACAAACTCTCCCTCTGGTAGTGAAATAGTCGATTAATTCAGACTACAACTGGCCATGCAGGCCTTGGCCAGAGGGGGAGCTGTTACGTTGTCCTGCTGTCTCCTTTCCTCCCTCTCTCTGTCCATTCCCGACAAGCCAGCCCTCTGTAGTAGCAGGTAGGGCACTGTTGGTCTCTGAGGCAGCCAGCTGCCTTTAGCATTTCTCTGTGATCTCAGATAGTCCTTGTCCTGGTACGCATGGGTTCATAGATACAGGAAAGAGTTATACCCAGATGGTCGGGTCCTTCAGTTCCACGCTTTCCTGAGCAGAAACCAAAAAGAATTTTGCATGAGGCTGTGTACCGCATAGCAGCACTCTCCCAGACCTCACTGCCTCACACACACACCCAGCTGCAATATACGTGCATGATGGCTATAAGAATTACTAAATGTATGTCAAGGGCCTTGAACACTAGACATGCTGTATTGTAAAATGTCAGGAGCAGTGAGCAGTAGACTCCATAGAGGATGTTCTATCAGCTTCTGCAATGCAGGGGTTAGAAGAGAGTGCAATAGAAAGGCGCTCACCCACCTCTGAGGGTTCGCTCTTAAGAAGAGAAGAGTGACCACCAACTCCCTTGCTCTTACTCTAGAACAGAAGTAGCCAATGTGGTGCCCAGATGTTATGGACTACAACTCCCATCAACCCCAACCAGCATGGCCAGTGGTCAGGGATGATGTAGTCCAGAAGCATCTGGAACAGACCCTATTGGATACTTCTGATTTAGAGTGCTCCAATTTCAGCTGTGCACAGACCCAAGAGTCTATATATGGGATTGCATGGAAACCACAAAGAACCGCTCTCATTTTTCAAAAATATCTACAAGAGATTCTCTTTGACCAGTGGCTTGCCCCAAAAAAGGTTGTTAAGCCAACACTGAATCAGTCAGAGCCACTTGCCTATGTAGACAGAGTGCTTCCAGATGGGGGTAATATCTTCTAAGTGGGTAGCTGAGGTCTGATTTTTCTGTGTGACTAGCTCCACACAGGCAGTTTGACTTCTGCTTTGCATAGTTATACTGCTGTTTTCTGCTGGCACCAGGGGGCAGTCATTGAGAGAGTATTCCTGTACTCTGTGTTCTGGCTCCTCACCTGTCCTTCAGCATGTACACAGGTATTTTTAATTTAATTTTTATTTTAATGTTTAATTTTTTTAGATGAAATCATTTTAAGTTTGCAAGAGCAAATATTACCAGCCCTTAGTTATGTTTTACTATGGAAACTTGTGCTTTTTTGGAAGGTGGGAATGGGAATTCATTTACCCAGGTCTTGCACAAGACTGATATTTTAGCTATCCTGAAATTCTCATAAAAAGGTCTTGCTTAAGATCTCTATATTAAAATATTTTTAAAGTCCTGATTATGTACTCCAATTATAGATTCCAAGCTAGTCTGTTGAGATCTTGAAAGAATAGCTCCTCCAAACTGGGGTTCACAGCAGGCTTGGAAATAGACACGCTCTTGTCATTTGGGCCACTGGAAGTAAAATGGGTGAGTTGTACTCTGTTTAAGGTGCAGTGGAGGTAAGGGTGTGGCAAAAGAAACTAGCACTAAAACATCATACACATGACAAACAGCCTACAAAAATGTGATAATTAGGTGGTGACTGCAGATGTATAATGCATGCAGTTAGAAAATCCAGATTAATGTCAAAGGATAGGTTTACATTTTGACAATGTCATGTGGGTAGCGTGAAAAACTTGCATGCATGAGTAGCACTGATTCAACAATAAATCTTCATCTAAGGCTATGGGTAAACCAGTAGATAAAAGCACGAGAATGTTTTTCTGGCTGCATTTTGAAGTGACTCTGTCCTCTGCTGGCCACACCTTCCACACTAATGACTTCAGTGATGGGCCAATCACTGTCTCTGCCTGAGCCTACAGCAAAGCATTTCCACTGGCCACACCTTGGAGGGGCAATGGGTTGATCTACCAATCAGGTATGAAATCTGTCTGAAGCAGAATTTTTTTTAAAAAGAACTTGAGTCGATCCAACCAGGTTTTAGAGTAAAAAGGGGCAGAATTTGGCTTCTGTCATGTGGCCCTGTTTTCGGAAAACAGGTGGAGATGAACTGGAACCTGCACAACAGTATGTCTACCCTGAAAAGCACCCAAAGCCCATCTCTTCCAGCTGGCAGATGAAGTGATAAATCTTGGCCTGCACCAATCTATTTAGGACTATGGATGGGAGTTCATTGGATGGAATGCTCCCTCATATAAAATAATATCCCTACATATAGAAAATGAGAATATCAGGGAGAAGGCTTGCCTAGAACACTACTACTCCCTGACATCTAGCTTTCTAAGTGTAAAATGCTTTTGCATGTGGGGAGAATTCACTTATGTGAATCTATACTTGCAATCTCAAGTGGTACAGCCTTGCCACCACATTTGCTGTTTGGGAAAATGGCTATTCCCACCTAACCCCTCCCCCCTCTGCTGGCTGCAAAATTGGTTCTAGAGGAGTCGGGATTGGAACTGTCAACAACAAAGCCTGGCTGCACTCTCAGCCTCTTACCATAGTCTGCTGGAGGTATGAAGCCGCATCATGAGCTGTGACAAAAATCTGCTGTGGGGGAAGGTGATGGATAAGGCCACAGGAGCTCAAGGTCTGTAGAACTTTAGCTAAATGGAAAGGAGGAATAAAGAGGTGGGTGAAATCCAATTCTGCGTGTACATGTTCACCAAGAGGTGACATGCATGTATGAAGCAGGTGCCACCCCTCAAAAATACTGCAGACAGAACCTTCCTATCACTTTGCTTTTCAGCTGAGTCAGTTCATACATTTAGTGCCAAGTCATCAAGTGCTGAGCATGCACATGTGAACCTTGGGACTTAGGGCTAAACTACAGGAGATGATGGTAGAGCTGTGCTTTCTCTACATTTTTGTAAAAAAGTGCTAGCGGAGGGGATGCTTCAGAGCAGGATCATAGTCTGAGATAAGTTATTCCCTCTACAGCGTTTCCCCTATGAAAACCACCACTGCTGCCTCCCCTAGCTGTTATTTCCTCCTGTAGAGAATGGATAACCCACCACTCTCACTATGCTGGGTTTTTAACCTGAATTGCATAATCCCCATGGCTGCTTTTTACAAAAAAAATTTTTTTAAAAAAAATGGGATATCCATCACAGATCTGTTGTCTCATCTAGCTTGGCCCTCAGTCGTGCAAGCTCAAGTGGTTGAGGAAGAATGAGACACCACTAGTCCCCATCAGAAAAGAGAAAAACTCAGCAGATGTGCATCTTGTAGGAGAACACTAGTCAGGGGCTGTGATTGGCGGCTGCTGCCTGCTAAGTGTACAGCTGGTGGCAAATCCAGGCTTGCTTCTGCATAATGTGTAAAATGGGCTAAGCTTGCCTTTTTAAAAAAATGCATGTTCTTTTTCTTGATGACATTTATTTTTACTTTATATAAAAAATTAAAACCAATATAACAACCAAGCAATACCAAGATACATTAGAACAAGATGTAGTACATAATTCTTTCTTGTGCAAACATGCAACTTTAGTTTTAAATACAACAACCAAGAAGTCAACTAGAGAAGAAGGAAGGCTGCTGGCACCTCCTGTGTCACTCACCGTTACAGGCAGCCAAATGCATCCGCACACCTGCCTTTTGGCATTCCACACACACCTGCAAGGCACAAGAAGCCATTCATTGGGAACCTCAAACGATTCCTTTTAACCACAAATTGCCTCAGTGGGTCCACTGATTAACTAGGGCTGTATGCAAAAGGCCGTTTAAAGTGAATTCGATACAACTCATATGTGAATGGTTTTTGTGCTGTCCGCATCCAAGTCTAGTAACTCAGAAAACAATTTTTTTAAAAAAATTAAATAAGCCACACACATAGGTAAAAAATACGTGTGTACATGGACCTCAGGCTTCTGGAACTCCAAGAGAGTGGGGAAGTACTAACTGAAGGGGACAACACAGTGCAAATAAATCCCATCAAGCACCGCCCCACGAGTGTGGATGGGAAACACTGAGATAGAGTTCAACTGAAAACACTAGTGTGGACAAACAGGCACAAAAGTGCAGATGGAAAAATCAGATCTGTGTGACCCATATGCACATTAACACTCTGGTGTGTACCTAGGTGGTGCACTGTGATCACCTAATCTGCTACAGATATTTGTGCTCCTGTTATTAAATCCAGTATGCAAAATCCTGACTCCAAACTGTTTATGAGCAAGTTTCATAAATAAATCCCTGGACTACCTACACATTCTAGGGACCTACTCTGTTGACCTACCAATAAGTTTAAAAGCTTAATTTAAACAAGAGCCATGTTTAAATTGTAGAACCAGTAACAGTAGCTGACGGATTCATTTCTGCACAAGAAAAGATAAGGGCTGGCCCTACCATTAGGCAGAGTGAGGCAGTCACCTCAGGGAGCAGATGATGGGAGCTGAAGAGTGGTGGCAATGTGTTGGAGGACACAGATGTATGTGCCATGTGAGCTGCCTTGTGTGTCACTTAAGCTAGTCTGTTATCCTCAGAGTGGAGGATATTGTCCCATCACCAGTGTTGAAATGGAACTATCAGCCTAGTTGACATCTGTACAAGGATGGGGGTATCATCTTGTCTTTTGCCTCAGGCAACAAAATATCTTGGGCCAGCAGCCCTCCTACTGTAGGGCCAGTAATAACTGCCTAAATGGGATGCCACTTGGGAACCACATGGAAGCTACTCGATGTACTTGGCACCAATGGAGGATTTCCACCTAATACAAATAGCAGCATCAGAGGAGAGATTGAGGCAAGGGAGGAAAAGGTTACATTCTTCCTCTCTTCTTGGACCCTGTTAAATATTAGCGCTCTCCCCCCGGCTATTTGCACTTTTTTTTTAAAAAAAATTCACATTAACTACACTTAACAACCAGTCTGGTTTGGGCCTGAGATGACAGACCCTTGGGACATCTACAGAGTGCCCCATTGTATAGGCCATCCTCTGGGTGTTGGCTAGAGGGCAGGGCACCTGGACTGGGAGCCTGACCTCTAGATAGTCTCAGCATTCATACGTCCTGACTGCAAGTACTTCACCACCACGTTGAACACGTGACCATTTGTCCTTTCGTACCTGAATAAGGAGACGGGCCCCAGCTGAGTCAACAAAAGACACTCCACTGCAGTCAAGAATCACAGCCTGTACTGTCATGCCTGGAGAAGCAAACAAGACAGCCACAATCCACAATGAATCCACAGTCTGAGCTCAGTGAGTTTGTCATATGCCACTTTGTACATGCTCAAAAGCATTCCCATCCCTAACTGGTTTGTAAACGGGCAGACATGAAGCTCTTTTTCACATGTAAAACTCTATTCATTATACAGTTTTTGATGAATGCTAAAGACACACCTCTTTACCTTGCCCTTCAGCGCCTGAGATGTATGTTTTCAGAACCCACCCTGTTCTTGTGGTCAAAATGTGTTTTGATTCTTTTTAATATTGGATTTTAGATTTTGTAACCTGCCCTGGGACCTAGTGGTGAAGAGTGGAATAATAATAATAATAATAATAATAATAATAATAATCCAGCTGTACAAGCACAACAAACTTTCCTCCAACTCAGCCCAACAAGTTCAGTCCCCGGCATCTCCAGGTAGAGCTGGGAGAGCCACTTCCCCGAAACCCTCGGGAGCTGCTGGCAGTCAGTGTAGACAATACTGAGCTAGATGGACCAGTGGTCAGACTCAGGCTACACACACACCGTACATTTAAAACACATTGCTTCCCACAAATAATCTTGTGAACCATAGTTTATCCCTCCCAAAGCTATAATTCCCAGTACCCTTAACAACCTACAGTTCCCACGATTCTTTGGAGGAACTTACATGCTTTAGATGTGCTTCAAATGTATGGTGTGTATGCAGCCTCTGTGTAAGACAGCTTCCTATGTTCACAAGAAAGACCCTACTAACTCCTGGCACAATGGTCTAATGTCATTGAACACACCATTTAGCACTGGGGTAGGCAGATTCCAGGCTTCTGAGATACACTTCGTATTTTACTAGAATGCCAAGTTCCACCGACTGAAGCCAGGTGCAAGAGAGACACACTAGTTAGACTTAAAGAATGCTGAGCCCAGGATTTTGTTCTGAAGACCAGAAATGAATGGAGCTCACATTCCAGAAACCACTTCTGGCAAGCTGCACACATGCTTTCTTCCTTTTAGCAATATAATTTGGAATGTGTCTGTATTTCGTTGGTATTGTTTAAACAATTGGGAGTCAGAAATTCTTGCTCATCTACGTCAAATAACCTAAAGATCCATCAAGAGATCCTATCTACTTTCTGGCCATCTCTAGTTTAGCAAATTGTTTTGGCCAGAACTGTGCTGAGAATCAAGGAATTCCAGAATACTGTCTGGAATTCAGTATCCTCAGCAGAATACAGGAAAGCAGAGAACAAAGCAGTTTTTCACTCCATGGAGTTCAAAATGCATGTTTGCCAAGGAATATTTCCCAGGAATAAGAAATTACCCTTTGCTTACCTGAGCCAGGCTTTTTGTCCAGGACAGAAACGTTGCTCTCCTGGGAAGAAAAACAGCAACCATTAACCTCCATTTAGCTGGTGGGAAGAATTCAACTTAAAAATCTCCAACTTTAGGCTTGTTTATCATTATTTATTTAATATATTTCTATCCTGCCTCAAATGAATTTTTTAAAGACTGTTGGATGGTCAGTTATCCTATGACAACAACCTCCCCTCAGCGTTTGCTTTTTAGCTCACTAGAGGCCAGAGTGGAACGTAAGAAGCTGCCTTAGACCCTTGGTCCATCTAGCTCAATCCTGCCCACATGACTGGCAGTGGCTTTCCAGGGTTTCCAGATGGGCCTTTCCCAGTCCCATCTGAAGAGTGAGCCTGGGACCTTCTGCATGCTCTGCCCTGCCACTGAGCTATCCCCCTGACACAGTCAACTATAATAGTTTTTCTTATGAACAGCCCAACTTAGCTTCCAAGAGGGCATGGCTAAAACATCTCGAATTCTTCCATCGTATCAAACATATGAAGCTGCCTTATGCAAAATGAGAATAATGAAACAGTGCATGGTGGGTGGAGGTCCATTACATCCCCTGAGCAAGTGAATATCCTGAAACTTGGGAGCGAGAATTACAAATATTAACATTTATTTATTTATTTTTGAATGTATATCCCACCCTTCCTCCCAAAGGAACCCAGGGAGGCAAACACACCAACACATTTTAACAAACAAAAACAATCTAAAATTTTGATTTGTATTTAAACTTTTGCACAACTGAATTTAGATGTTCAGTATATGCTTTGAGCTACTGGTGAGCCAATTTGTTGTTCCATTTCATCATATTTTGGGGACGTACTGGTTTAAAACTGGAATGGAGATTTTTCTCCCCATGGGCTTTGACACAGGAAGTGAGCCATCAGAGCAAAAAGAGCTTTAAAATATGCCTTATAGAGTTAGAACACTGGTCCATCTAGCTCAGTATTGTCAACACTGATTGGCAGCTGCACTTCAGTGTTTCAGGCAGAGCTCCTTCCCAGCCTTACCTGGAGAACCTGGTACTTTCTGCATGCAAAGCATGTGCTCAGTTACTGAGCTACGGCAGGTAAGGAATGGGTGGATTTTCCTTCTCTCCCGTGTGCTCCATTTAACCCACCACTATCACTTCTGCTTTATAGCAAAGTGGGCAACCTTGTGTTTAATAAAAACTCATACCAGTCTCATTTGGTCCTTGGCTCAATAGACTTCTTAGTTTCCTGTTTCTACTGAATCAGGCTAATGGTCTATCTCAGACAGTATTGAAGGCTATTCTGCCTGGCAAGAGTTGTACGAACTGAATTCTGCTAGTACTATTGACATTTTTATCCCACTCTTCAGCTGGAAAAGGTTCCCAGAGTGGCTTACAAATATCAATGAGAAGGCAGTCCCTGCCCTCAGGCTCACAATTTGAGAGTCACTAAACAAAAGGAAAAGGGATTGGGAGGGATAAAGGGGGGGGAGAAAGCTTAGGGGCTAATTTTTAATTAATTCTATCTGAATTCAATTTCCCCATTCCCCCCCTCACTCACGCACTCTCTCTCTCTCACTCACTCACTTGCTCTTTCTCTCTCTCTCTCCCCCTCTCTCCCTCCCTCCTCAGTCCTTCACCAAGAACATTACCACAGTGCTGATGTCCATCTTGATCCCACTGTCGGGACCTTGGTCCTCCTGCTTCTCCCACTCTTGGTCCAACCCCACAAGTTGGCTCAGGGTGTTGCGAAAGATGCTGCAGTTCCCGTAATAGATGGGGGCCTGGTAACTCAAAATCTTCACACCTGGGATCTCAAAGCACTGAGAAGCAGGAATGGGATAGATAAAGAAGGTACCGATGCATCATTGTGTTGTTATTTGCCTTCTAATTGCAATGACAGACTTCAATACCACCAGTATTACAGTTTCACCATCAGTGAGTAAGTCTGAGGTCGCTTCTAGACAGCCTGTTTATGGAGCATTCATCCTGACTTGTTCGCAAGGTGGTTAGATTTTGGTCACATCCACATAATATATTTAAAGCATATTTGGGGGAACGTCCCCCCCAAAATCCTGGGAAATGTAGCTTGTAAGGGTACTGAGAACTGTAGCTCTGTGAGGGGTAAATACAGTTCCCAGGATTCTTTGGGGGAAGCTATGTGCTTTTAATGTGCTTTAAATGTATGGTATGGATGTAACTGACATTGCATCAAAGTGTTATCTTACACTTTTCCTGAGGATTAGCCTGTCACTTTCCTTATCCCAAAAAGTCCAATTTTGGCAGGAAGCGGGTTTGTTGCACCAGACTTCCCAATCATCTTTAATTGCACCAACTGAATTTGCTGGTATGTGACTGAATCCCACCCAAAAACAATTTGTCTGAAAGTGCCCTGACTTCCCAAAAGCAGTCCAGAAAAGCTCTCCCAAGCCCCTTTTCACAACCCGCTCTCAAAATTTAAAGCATCAGTGATGAGGTTGACCTGTAGAGAAGGCTCAGCCTTCCAGGGTTTGCAAGGAAGAAGAGTCCACAGCCCAATAAGTTCAAGTTCAAGTTTCTGAAAAGGTAGGACAGTGGCAAGGGAAGGGGATAGTTAGAACTAGAAGTCCCTTTGCTGTTTTTCTAATGTTGTGCTGGGCTAACCCCATCATCAGCAGTACTGCTGAGATATATTCTCTCTGTAATGGCTGCTTTGGGGTTACAATTTCAGACATGCACATGGTGTGTATGTGTGTGTGTCCATGTGCTTGTTTGTTTGTTCTAGATCCCTAGTACCCTTACCTTGCTGTTGTACTTGACAGGCTTGTAGATCTCTGTGTCAGCTGCCCTGCCCAGCACCGAGCACTCAGTCCTGTAAGATTGACAAAGTGTCATAAAGGACAAATAGGCATTCATCTGGATAGAGCTTCCCCACCATGCAGCAAGCATGGTTGGAGGTGGAAAGCTGCAGGGAACCATAGGCTTCTTCTCGCCCCCAGCGTGGGCTCCTTCTCATGGGACTTTTGCCGCACAAGAGATGCTGTGCCACAGCTCCTTCCTGTGCCACCAGGGTTAATGTGAGTGGCCTCCTGCCACATGGAAGAAACTCACATTGCAGTTTTCTCTCTGTGCTAGTATGCTCCAGCTTCTGGGAGGGGCAACACTGGTGGGCAAGGGAGAAATTAAGAACACGGGAAGCTGCCAAGTCAGCATCTTGGTCTAGCTAGCTCAGTATTGTCTACACTGAATAGCAGCTGTTCTGCAGCGTTTCAGACATGGATCTTTCCCAGCCCTACCCGGAGATGCCGGGGGTTGAATAAAAGACCTTTTGCATGCAAAGCAGGTGCTCTGCCACTGATCTGCAGCATTTCTCCATGCTTAATTTCATGTGGCCCCCAACAGATGGGTGGGAAGTGGGAGAGAACTGTATATGATATTTCAATACTGCAGCCTCCACCCACTTGTGGCTCTGGCCCTGCCCACCTCTGGCCTGCAGCAGCCAGCAGATTGCCCCTGAGGTAGTGCAGCCCTCAACAGAAAAAAGGTTCCTTACCCAAGCCCTATAGCTTTGCCAGCACCTGGCAATCCCATCAGGGGGCATCTGCACCTAAGAGCTGGACCTGATCAAACCTTCAACAACAAGAGAATGCAGAGGAAGCAGGCAGACAGGCAGGCACATACCTCTGTGTGCGGAAAACAACAGTCATCATGGAGAACACAACCCCTACAGCCAGGCCAAGGTCCACGTTGAGCACAACTACAGAGAGCCACGTGACCACCCATACGGCCTGTAATGGAAGAGAAAGGATGGGATATAATGAAAGGGGCACCTAATCTGTGGCCCTCCATATGCTGCTGGTCTCCAATTCCCATCAGCCCCAGTGTGCATGACCAATGGCCAGGAACGATGGGATTGGCAGTCCAACAATGGCTAAGGGGTGGACCTTTCCACAAGGCAGAGTTTCACACCAGCTCACTGTGGAAGACAACAAAGTGACCTGCATGGTTTTCAGATTAAACTCTCTACTGCCATGACTGTTTGACATGATAGGACTGTGGGCTTTGCCCATGTGGCAAGGGTAGGGAACCTTTTGCCCTCCAGGTGTTGCTGGACTTCATCTCCCATCAGTCCCAGTGTACATGACCAACAGTCAAAAAAGATGGGAGCTGTAGTCCAACAAAACTTGGGAGCGGGGGCACAGGTTCCTCATCCCTATTATAAGCCCTTACTTAAACTATAGACCACCTTGAAAGCATTGTCAGAAAGGCAATATATGAATGTGCGAAAGCAAAGGGGTCTCAAACTGTGGTCCATGGACCACCAGAGATCCACGAGTTTAATTCAGGTGGTCTGTGGTCTGTCTGTGAAGAACAGCAGGCACAGTGCATTCAACATTCATTTTTATTTTTAACTGTAATTTTATTGCTCCTTTTATTTGTTATACTGTATTTTATTAATAAATAAATAAATAAAATTGCATTCTATGGAATTCAAATTGTAATATAATAAAATATAATAAATAAAAAAGTGATAAAATACAATTAAAACCATACAGCATCTAGCACAGCATATTCCAATTGCTATAACAGGCAGAAAAATCATTAAATGGTCCACCAAGTCCACCAAGTGGTCCATGGGGGGAAACATTTGGGAACCACTGCACTAAAGTAATCAGTTCCAACTGCAAAAACTTGGCAGCAATTCAAACATTTTGATAGGGTAGGAACACATTCAGCCCTCAATTTCTAACTGTCAGGTTAGAAATTAGTCAATTCCCAGATGCTGTCACTGCTTACAAAGTCAATGTGGCTGATCCTCCACAGCTCAGGCAGGTTCTGGAACTGCAGAAACATCTGCCGAAGGCTGGTGACATTGATACAAGCCAAGACAGCCTAGACATGAAAAAGAAATGAGGGGGTGAGATGGGGGTCTCTGTGACCTGCTCTATAACATACTATCCACCAGCAACACAGGGCAAAGCTGGCTATGGGCATAACACAGGGATGAAAAAATGGAAATGGACTGCCTTCAAGTCGATCCCAACTTATGGCTACCCTATGAATAGGGATTTCATGGTAAGCGGTATTCAGAGGGGGTTTACCATTGCCTCTCTCTGAGGCTAGTCCTCCCCAGCTGGCTAGGGCCTGCTCAGCTTGCCACAGCTGCACAAGCCAGCCCCTTCCTTGTCTGCAATTGCCAGCTGGGGGGCAACTGGGCTCCTTGGGACTATGCAGCTTGCCCACGGCTGCACAGGTGGCAGGGCATGTAACCCCTGAACCACTCACTGTGGGGGGTGATCTTTAGCTGGCCCTTGACACCCAGGAGACACAAGCGGGGATTTGAACTCACAGACTCTGGACTCCCAGCCAGGCTCTCCTCCTCACTGTATAAATACCAACTTTATAGCACAGGATAGAGAATATTTTTCATCCTGAGGGCCACATTCCCTTCTGGTCAACCTTCCAACCTTGCCTGTTCAGCAGGGATGTGGCATTGCTGAATTCTCCCTTAATTGATCCTTCAGTAGTCAGTTCCTGTTCCCTTCAGAGGGAGGGCTTTACTTACTGTTTTCCTATCATTATTTTGTCTTTCATTGTGAAATAAATTTGCTCACAATTTTTTTAAAAAAGGAAACAATGAGGGGGAACCAGTACTTAACACCTTCCCCACCATGAGAAGCAAGAACTGACTAAAAAATTAAGGAGCATTTTATCAGTAATTCCACAGCCACACTGAACAGAAAGCAACCAGAGGCAGAAGCCACAAGGAAGAAATTTCTCATTACAGGCACAATAGCCCTGAAAAATTTCCATAGTATTTTTCACCAGTCCCCATTGGACAAGCTGATGCTACAACTGCATGTTACATTTTTAGAAATCAGTGGGATGAAATGGGTTGGCAACAGTGACTTCTAACCACTAAATTTTCTATAAAAATTCCAGGATGCAAATTCCAGGCTAAACACCTAGCACTGAAGCTGTTGGAAGGGCAACAGCAGGGATCATTCAGTTTATAACTTAAGGGTTAATTCTGTTAATGTTAAAGTCAATTAGAGAAGAAAGGGATGGGTGAGGTGTTGCTTAGCAATCAGGCCGAGTGGCATGATCTTCAGTGCTCTGATTGGCTGTGTAGTTCTGAGGGAGTTTTCCTCTGTATGTTTGGTTGTATGACTCCCTGCTATGTAAAAGGCCTAAACTGGGGGGGAAATCCCATTACACACTGTTGTGTTTAATTTGCTCAGTAACCAGGACTTTCCCCTCAGGACTCCATCTGCGTTATTTAAGTGACTTTGCTAACCAAAGCACCCTGTGTGGTAGGAGTGTACATGTACACTTTTCCTTCACTTTCAGAGCCAGGTCTTTGTGCCAACAATAAGTAAATAAAACAAACATTTCCAGGAGATTCACAATCTGCATAGAATAAGTTACCAAATTGTATCAATTATGTATAGAGTGAACACATAATTTAGTTCTGTGTCAAAATTGGCTGAAGGTAATGAGTTGCCCTTTGGATGATCCCTACCTTGCCCCCTGCAACTAGCTCACCTTGGGCAGGTAATAGAAGAGTGGTCCAATCCATATCAATACAACCAGGACAACAGCACTGGTGAAGAGGCCAGAGAGCTGTGGGCAAGGAAGGCTGGTTAGTCATGGCAGAGATAATAAAAAGTGACATTAAGGCCCACTGGGAACCAAGCAACGTTGTGCTGCCCCCTTAGCACTGGACAGCACCAGTGACCTAGAAAATACCGTGGTACCAAATAAACCAGCAGATCTGTATTCCCCATGATGCTAAGTACTCTAAAAACTCCAGCTAAATTTACCCAGGTCAGCCTTGGATATACGAGTGTAATTATAGCACAATGTTAAAATGATGTGTGTGCGCCCAAGCTGCACCAAACCACATCATCCATACAGCCATGTTATGCCAAGTCAGCACTCATAGTTCACAGACACCCTCTTAACCTATAAGGTTGCCACTTTTTTATATAGATAGAGGCTCCACACCTTTAACAACTACAGATTGGAAGACAGATTAAGCTTCCACCTACCCCTCGCCCAGCATGGAGATACATTGATAGAAAAAGTTATGCCTGCCAATTTCTGACTGTTAAATGCACAGATCCTCTGTCCTTAACAAAGGAGGCAGCCCTTTCACATTTTTTTTCAGTGAGTCAAAACCTCCAGCTCACAGCTCGGTTTGCAAATTATTATTATTATTATTATTTCTGGAAAAGGCTCCTATTCCTTTAAGAGCTGCATGGCAAGTGCTAAGCAAATCCATATCTGCTTGTTGTGTAGTGATAAAAGGCACAGGAGCCCCATCAGGAAACAAAAGTTAGGTTCCTTAATCCCAGTGGGCTATTGCTGCTGACCATGCTTCGATTCCAGCACTGGACCAGTCCTCTTCTCCCCGCTGCTGCTACTGCTGCTGCTACTGGCCACTCCCCTACCCTTGCTTATCTTTCTAAGCAACCAGCTCTTTGCCCCCTCCCCACTGTTTCTAAGCAATAAAAGCAAATGTGCCAACATAGTAGTAAACAAGATATAGGCCAAGGATGGGGAGTGCATAGCCCTCTAGCTGTTGCCAAACTCCCATCAACCCTAACCAGCATGGCTAATGGTCAGGGACGATGGGAGTTGGAGTCCAACAACATACAAGTTCTCTGTCCCAAAACATCAGCCTTATACCTGTGTGTGTCCACCAGCACTCTCCAAGATGTTGGTTGTAGCCAGCGTGGCCGAACTGGGGAAACAGGTGAACAGGGAGGAGGCCAGGTTTGAGAGGCCATGAGCCAGTAGTTCCTATGGGAGGACAGAGGAAGGTAAGATGACAGCTGACTCTTACTCGGTTGAACTTAAGCTATTCTGTCACAGGGTGGGGATAGGGACTCAGAGCAGGGATGAGGAACCTGTGGCCCTCTAGATGTTGTTAAACTCCAACCTCCATCAGCCCCAGCCAGCATGGCCAACAGTCAAGTGATGATAGAAGCTCCAACTACATCTAGTGGGCCACAGGTTCCCCATCCCTGGTCTAGAGAAAGGAGGAATTCTCAAGCTACGTCTACACTAGAAACAGAGACCAGTTTTTAGAAGGTTTACTGTCATGGCTCCCCATCCTACCCTGTGCAGTCCCACAAAAATCCTACAAACCATGTTTGTGAGGGTACTGAAAATTCATAGACATCCCTATAAAAAAATACTTGACAGAACTCCAGCTCCCAGAATTCCTTTGCTGGAGAGGCTAGTTGGAGCATATGGGAATTATGACAGGTAATCTGGTTTTGTGTTGCTTGTCCTCTATCTACGATGGGCTGTGACTAGAGTTGCAAGGGTTACAAGCGACATCTTTGATGCTTGACAGAACTCTGCCAATGGGAGTGTTAAAGAAAAAGGAAAAATGGGTATCTGATGCCCAGGGGATGGAGGCAAAAAAGCTGGCAGAGGGGAGTTCATACAGATGGCAGAAATAGCAATACCTTGGCTTCATCCGCACTATACATTTAAAGCAGTATTATACCAGTTGCGGCTTCCTCAAAGAATCCTGGGAACTTGTTTGTTAAGGGTGCTGAGAGTTATTAGGAGAACCCTGTTCTCATGAAGCTACAGTTCCCAAAGTTCCTTGGGAAGAGGCATTAACTGTTAAACCACTCTGAGAACTGTAGCTCTTGTGAGGCGAATAGGGGTCTCCTCTAAAAAATCTCAGCACCTAAAGAAACGATACTTCCCAGGATTCTTTGGGGCAAGCCATAACTGTTTAAAGTGGTATAATGCTGCTTTAAATATATAGTGCAGATGGGACCTTGGTTCCTTGCAGACTAAGCATGGCTGAGAAAATATGGACAGTATGTGCACTGTCAATCATTGAAACTTTTGGTTCCCGATTGCAAGCAGCAGAGCACAATGTGGATAGGACAAGACTGGGGAAATGGCTCTACCCCTACACGTCTATGATTCTTTGCCTATTGCCTGGCTGATAAATGCCAATATACAAGCCCCATAGATCAAAGGCAGGCAGATCAGGGTCTACAGGTATAGCACTGGAGAATTTGCACTAGATTGCCAAGGGCTTCTGATTCCCAATTTTCTACCAACAGTAACAGCTGAGGCTCCCCCACTCCCCACAGACACAGACTAGACTGGGCTGCTGAAACAAAGAAAGCTTGCAAGAAAACCAGGAATGGATTTTTGTTGTCAGATTCTAAGTGTGGTAGTGGGAAGGTATAAGATACAGGGAAGGAGGCTCGACAATAAGCTGGGTCATAAGAACAGAGAAGAGCCCTGCTGGATCAGACTAAAGGTCCATCTAGTCCAGCCTTCTGTTCCCGCAGTGGCCAACCAGATACCTATGGGAAGACATAAGCCCAATAGCAGCAGGCACAAGGATGGGGACCCAGGCTTGACAAGTGAAGGGAACAGAATCCCTGGCTGGAAGTGTCCAGGTTCTACCTCCCAACCCTGAGGAAGCCCTACGCTCTCCAGGCTGAGCACACACCTGGTTGGGGTCAATGACATAATGGTGCTTCTCAGCGTAGATCATGGCCAATGACACTGAGATGGCGTAGGCCACGAAAGTGAGGGCCACCGTGTCACCCAGCACTTGGGGCAGCAGATGCAAGGCTGGGAGCTGGGGCTGTGGGAACCTGCATGAAAGAATGGTGGAATGGGAGTCACCGTGTGCCCTGGGACAGAGATCATTCCCTGCCCCTCCCCAGCGATCATCCCCAGGGCCAGGTTGGCCTTTATGAATTCCAGCAACTAGGGGCTAGGCCAAGCCAGGAAGCCACACTTCTGTTGCCATGCCAACAGGGTAGCAGTGACCTTGCCCTCAGTCAGCATGAAGAACGGGGAGGATGGAGAGAGAGAGAAAAAGGGATCTTACCCTGCTGGGAGGTGTCCAACAATCTGCACTTTATAGTGAGTGTTTAAGGAGGAAGCAAAGCAGATCCCAGTAGCTAGCAGTACCTGTCAAAGAACGAGAAATAAATCACGGGTCAGTCCCAAGGGCTGTAGGCTGTGACAGCTGTAAAAAAAAAACCTTGTCACTTTTGAGAACATCAGCTATATAGTTGTTATCCAGATGGCTGCTCCAAATATTAGACGTCCCCAAATGTGTCCCTATATCTCCTGAATGCATTTCATTGTGAAAGGACATCTCATTTGAAAGCCTCCAAATATTGCAAGAATTAAGGTCCAGGTGAATTGGGAAGGGGGGATTTTCTACACCAAGCTGAGCAGGTCTAGGTGTGTTTTTTTAAAAAGGGAATCCGGTTTTAGAAGATGTCCTACACAGAAGTAAGAGTGTTCAAGGGGTGTGGAATGGGGCAATGGTGGTGGTAGAATTTTATAGTCCACAACACACACACACACACACACACACACACACACACACACACACACAGAGAGAGAGAGAGAGAGAGAGAGAGAGAGAGAGAGAGAGAGAGAGAGAGAGAGAGAGAGAGAGAGAGCATTCATGATTTTTATATTCCTGGCAAAAAAGAAAAGATGAGTAAAGCTGGGATTATTATCCTGGTACAAGTAGGCGGAGAAAACAGAACAGCAACACCAGATACAACGTGTAGGGTAAACTCTCTGTTTATGAACCTTAGCTGTCTCACAGAACTACCTTGGCAAATGCTTTGCATATTTTGCAACGTGAGAAGTTCACTGCCTGAGCAAGGAACCTGGTATTTGATGTCAGAATCACATACTGTTAAAATCTCCTCTGTTTCTAGCCCTTATGGCCATGGGGGAAAAGTTTTTATATACATTGGCAACGTCTACCAAAGGCACCATAAGTGATTCCGAGCAGGTATCTCAAAGGTCAAATAGTTAGGGCCAAATTAAATGGGGCCATTAAATTGCATCTTTATTCACACTGAATGAGCATATTTTTGTTTTGTTTTTTAAACGCAGATATCTACTGCTGGGGGTGAAGTGGCTGATAATTCTGAGGATTGCAGCAGGAAGGGAGCCTTTCCTCTTCTGCTGTGGTCCTGGTGAAAATGGGGAATTTCCTCCAAAAGCAAGTAACAGCTACAAAGAAGTAATTTTCTTCAGGACCACACCACAGAACAAAAAGGTTAAAGTCCCCCTCTCCACCTGCTGCAAACCCTATAATTATCACCCCACTCCACTTCAGTGACTGCTCTTTGTAGTTTTAAAAACATGCATATTAAATGCAAAGATGTATTTAATGAGATATCTAATTCGGCCCTTACATTTTCAGTGCCCTGCTCAGCTCCCTGCCCCACCAACCACAATTACGTCCGTCCCTGCTCACCTGTCCCCAACATCCATATCCTTCTTTGTCTCCTGTACCCCCTCTTCTTGACCACTATCATCCCTGTTCCATCCATCTATCCGTCATCCATCCACAACCTTTATTATATTACATTATATATTTATTTCATCTATCAGTTGCTTTATACAATAAAAAGTATCAAAGCAACTTCACAAAATACACTACATAAAAACAATTTAAAACCAGAAAAAAATTAAAAGAATGTCAATACAAAATCCAGAAAATGCTCCTCATTAATAAGGCCCAGGTCCTACCCACTCCACCAAAAGACAAGCATCAGTGCAGGAGGCAACATTAAGGAAAGCCTGAGTAAAAAGAAAGGTCTTCGCCTGGCACATAAAAACTGTCAAGGATGGTGCCAGGCATGACTCTCTACGGAGAGCATTCCACATATGGGGGGCCATAACTGAAAAGGCCCGTTCTTTGACAATCTCAATTTTGGAAGAAGAAATGTACAACGAAAATATGACAAAATCAACTGAATTTGCATTCTTTGTAAGTGCTAAATGTGCATTTCCTTTCCATGGGCCCTCCTGCTGGCTGGATGCAGAAAGACAGGCTTGGTCAAAGCTTCACACATACCATGATGATCTCTCCTGGGATGGGGACCCACATCCGGCTACGGTAGCGGTTGTTGATCTCCTTGATGGGTACCAACACAGCCAAGCAGAGTCCTGAGATGAGCAGTTCAGCTATGTTGGTTAAAGGCAAGGCTTCCACAACAGATGCCAGTGTCTATGGTGTAATGCAGAGACATGAACATCTGGCATGGCATTTACAAAGGGCAGCCAGGTCTTCTGTCAAAGGGGTAGACTACAATGCTTTTAGCAGCCTGGGAAGAGAAAGCAGCTATGCTTACTGAAATCATCTAGCTGCAATTAAAATATGGGCATTGGCAGCCTAATTCAGTATACCTGATAAGCCACAAAGCTGCCCAGTGGTAGCAAGTGGCCATTGGAACTGGTAGGGTGGAAGGCAGGGAGACCAACAGTATGTGGAGTCAGAGCCAATGACAAGCAAAAGCAACTAATTTTAGTTTTGTCCCCACCCTTCTCCCTCCAGAGTTTTACAAGGGCAGCATTAGGACTAAACTGACAGGCAGTGGCACCCTGTGGAATGGCTCTGATTAAGAAGGAAGGTAAGTGGGGGCTGCTTGAGGGTAGGCCAAGGTTGGTGGGGCAGTACCCCATTCGGGCAAATGGACTATCCTCCACTGAGGCTGCCTAAAAGCACCATGGCAAGAGAGAGCAGTGGCTATACGGAAATGAGTACATTCATATTAGCCCAGAGAAGCAAAATATCTCATGTATAGGAACAGGAATCGGGTGGATAGGAAAAAGAAAGGCATTCTCCCTTTGCATTTACATTTCTGGCAGCTTCATAAGCAGAGATGTATTGGGGCCCCAAATGTGGATCTGCATACCTTGAAGATGGTGAAGCAGCCAGCAGGACGTGGCAGGTGTAGGCCCAGTAGACTCTGGAGCTGAGATACTACCACATGCAAAGCGGCACCACTGGTAAAGGCCTTGACGACTGGCTCAGAGAGATAGGTGGAGAGGAAGCCCAGGTGAAGGGTAAACATTCCTATCTGGGGAAGAGGGGAAAGCCTCAGCAGTAGATACATGAACCAGGTCTGTGTGTCTGCTGAGATTCTACAGACAGTAAAACCATGGAATGTGGGCCTGGGTGCAGAATTGAGCAAAGTTAGCTATCATTGTTTTAATAAAGCAGGTTTCTAGTCCTTATCTTCATGGAAGCGTATTTGAAAATGTATGGGCTAGGCCTACTGAAATCCCAAAAGTCAGAGGAGTTGCTGAATAAGGTTTCCAGAGGGCAATACAACATTGTTGAAGGAGTGCTGCCCCTCAGCATCAACAGGTTCAGAACTTCACAGAACCGACAAAAGAAAATCGTTCTTCACATAGCAAACAAGTTATGGAATTCACTGCCTTAAGACATGGTGATGGACACTAGCATGGATGGGTTTTTAAAGGGATTAGACAACATGCTGGAGGACAGATATCCCTATTAGCCCAGACAGCTAAGACTGAAACCTCCATGTTCAGAAGCAGTCAGCTCTTCTTATCAGCCAAAAGCACCCTACGAATCCTCACAGCATGACAGCCATACCACTGTTGCAAGCCCCCTCAGGTCTTTTGAGGAGGACCTCTTTCCCATATTCTGCTCAGACTCCCAAAACCAGCTCAGCTCCATCGAGCTTCAGCAACACCCTTTAACTCACCATGAGTAGCCCCACAAGGAGGGCCATGGCAGCAGCCACACCGATGCGTTGCCCCTCCAACAAAGCCTCTTCAGCTGGGACGGTGCCATTGGACTGCTGGAGTGCAGGAACCAAACGCTCCACCACAGAGCCTGTCATCAGGCTGACCACAGCAAAGGTGCCTTTGGGGAGCAGGAAGAGAACAAGGAAGAGAGGAACAAATGAAATCCATACTGGGTTGCATATGACACCGTGACACACAGAGAGTCAGTGTGGTGTAGTGGTTAGAGCATCCAAATGGGACCTGGGAGACCAGGGTTTGAATCCCTTCTCGGCCATGAATCTCACAGAGTGATCTTCAGCTACTCACTGTCTCTCAGCCTAACCTACCTCACAGAGTTATTTTTAGGGTAAAATTGGGAAGGGGAAAACTATGTTTGTATGCCACCGTGAGCCTCTTGGAGGATATAAATGTAATAATAAATAAAATGAATAAATAATTTCATTTCAGCCTTGTGTTGCTGTACCAGCAGCAATAGTGCCACCCTTTCCTACTGAACAAATACTGGGGGTACTTCCGGTTGACCTGTTTATTGAGCATTCATCCTGATTTGTTGGCAGGGAGGCTAGACAATGTTGGCTATTTAGCGAGCATTATCCTGATTTGTTTGTGGGGACATTAGAAGACGTTGCCTCAAAGCAAGTATTATCCAACATTTCCCAGTTCATTTTCCTTATTGCAAAAAGTCTGATTTTTAAGAGAAGCGGGTTTGTTAAACAGAACCTACCACTCAGCTGTAATTGCGTAATCTGAATTTGCCAGTGTGTGACTGAATCCCATCCGCAGTTAGTGACAGCCTAGAAGCGCCCTGAATCTCTCTACATTCAGAGAGCTGAAAAATCTCCATTTACGTCCTACTCTGTTCTAAAGGCTTTGGATGTGTGAAATAGAACAGGCTGCGAAATGATGATGAAGACCACCCAGTGAGATTTATGGCAATGGAGGGATTCAACGACCTCTCACCCCACCACCCAGACATGCTATTATATCCAAACTCAATCTTCAATCCAATGCGCCAGAATGTTAGTTCAGCTTTAGGGGCAAACTTGGTTTTTTCTTACATTTCAAATTTTCCTGAAAATCCAAAGATCCCCAGATATATACTTTGAATGTGGGATGGGTATGCATGTTCTTAATCAATTCTTCATGTTTGAGGTAAATTGTAGCTTTGGGCAGTTTTTAATTTTAAAAAAATTAAAGGAAAAAAGTAAATGCGTCTTCATAAATGTGCCCAGTTTAAATGTATTAGTACTATTATGAACAAACAAAGCAGTCATCATTATAACAGCTCCCGGCCTCTTGGGAGTAGTATTCTAGGATATCTGGAGGGCACCAGGTTGGCAAAGGCTGCCCTGCAGGATTACTATATGTGCGGGTTGGTCCATGAGTCAAGGGTGGAGCACAGGTTTTGTCCTCACTGCAACAGGGTCTCCAAATGCAGCAAAGATTTGCAAGAGGACATTAAATGAGAGATCTCAAGAGTAGTGCCCCCAGAGCTCATGGATGGTTACTGCATCCTAACTGAATCTTGCAGCACACTTACCGGTGGACACATGACGCCCGGTACCAAAGAGCATGTACAGCAGGGCAGGGAAGAAAGAAGTGTAGAGCCCATAGACTGGTGCTACCGAGGTAAGCAGCGCAAAGGCCATTCCTGTAGGAAGAACAAACAGAAAGCTCTATAATCTCCATGGGCTGGGATGCCAAATGTAAACAAGCAGTTGGGACAAGAGTTTCAAATTTCAGAAACACAACCTTTAAGTAGCAGACCCCACTTCCCCTGTCAAAGGACTCGCAATGACACTGGTGCCTATGAGCCACCAGAATTGGCAATAGGAAGTAATCATGATATATGCTCCTCCCTACTCATTGCAGGTTACTGGAGCAGAGAGGCCAATAGCCACACCTAAGTGGTAATGATGCTACTCAAGTAGCATAGGACCCAGCCCTGAAGGAGAGAGTTAGTGGGATTATATCTGAGCCCTGGGCTCCTGCTGGGAGGAAGGGCGAGATATGAATGAATGAATGAAATGAAATGAAATCAAATGAAATGAAATGAAAAAGAGCCAGGGGTTCTCTCAAGGCTTTACTGGAATCCATCGTGCAGAGGGTGTTTCCCTCACCACCAAGTAATCACAATCCGGCACCTGGTTGGCCACTGTGAGAACAGGATGCTGGACTAGATGGGCCACTGGCCTGATCCAGCAGGCTCTTCTTATGTTCACCCCACATCACATCTGAAATCAACAGTGAAGGCTTCAGCTCAATGCAGTCTTGGTTTATTTTTGCTGAATCCAGATGGCAGCTCCTTTCTCCCTGCAACAGTAGTGCCAAACAGGAAACAGGAAAAGAGCTGGGACTAGTCATATCATTACGCAGAGCGAGGCTACATAAATTTACTGGTATGTGATTGAATCCTACCCAAAAATAATGACAATCAGGAAGCATCCATAGTTGTGCAGATGTGCCCATATATCTCTCAGTGCTGCTAGCACTTTTCTGAAATTTGGAATTCTGGCTGGTGCTGGGTATGCTACTTGTGTTGAAGTGAAATGCCGTATAGCAGATAAAAGCCACAAAGTCCTGTAGCACCTCAAGGACTAAACTGATTTATTGCAGCATAAGCTTTCACAATGCGGGATTCATTCAGGTGGGATTCAATCACATACTAGCAAATTCAGGTTGCACAACTACAGCTGAGTGGGAGATCTCACACAACTAACCTGCTTCCTCCAAAAGATTGTACTTTTTATGATAAATAAGGAAGTGTGGGATGCCGCTTTTTCTTAATGTAATGTTATCTAACGTCCCCACAAACAAATCAGAATGAAGGCTCACTAAATAGCCAGTGTCGCCTAGCCCACTTGCAAGCAAATCAGGATGAATGCTCTATAAACAGGGTGTCTGGGTGCTCATGAACTAGGATCCACTTTATCACATGCATGAGTGACACCCATGTCAGCATGTCATCTCCCTGATAAAGTGGCCTCTTCCAGTCTGCAAATGTTTTACCCTACAATAAATCTAAGTCCTTAAGGTGTCACAAGACTATTTTGTTGCATCTTTTGCCATGACATACTAAAACAGCCCTCTGGAAATAAAAATAAAACAAAACATGGGGTTTTGAATATGCCATCTTTCAAAAAGAAAATGGCTTCTCAAACAGCAGTAAATTTTGATATTGCTCCCTCCAACGTTCCTTGGTGGGAGGACCCACCTACCCCCATGAATGTTTCCTTCTTTTCCTCTGTCAAACTTGGAGGAAGACAGCAGCCTTGACCAGGCACTCCTTCATGCATGCTCCATTAACCCCAACTGCCTACGGCTGGACTAGCGCTGGAGGAAAAAGAAGTGCCACCTTAACAAGGGCAGACAGGGCATGAGTCCAACCTGGGGCCTCCAGGGCGGAAAGACATCCAGAAGCTGTGTGTGTGTCCCCCTCCCCTCCACCACATAGCTTCAGACTCAGAGATTAGCAAGAAATAACTCCTGAAGCAAGGCAGCCCAACCCTCTGCATGTTTACTTCAAAGTCAGCTCCAAAGGATAGGCCTTACTCCTCAGGTAAGCATGTACAGGATTGCAGCTTTAGAAAGCCCAGACCAAAAATGACTGTTATTCAAACAGAGGAAGATAGAAAGCTGACTGTGGGTTTTTCAAAAGCGTGTGAATCCGAGAAAGGGCTCTGGAAAGTGCAGAAGAGGTCAGTGTGTGCAAGGAAAAAGATGAAAATCTAGGGGTAAAGAATGGGGACAGACAAGACAGCAGAATCCATGGATAAGGGGGACTGAGAATAAATTCCCAGGAAGGATATAGGATGGTTTAGGAAAACAGAAGCTTAGAGCCCCATAGAGATGATGGGCATCCATTAGAACCTGGGAGGGGGCCAAGGGAGACAGAAATCAGAACCTTAAGGTGAGATACTGAAAATATCTTAAGATTTTGCAGCTGGGAAGCAGAGCAGAGGTGGCTAAGGCAAGACTAGGAGGAAGAAGGGACACTAAACCAGTAAAGATGAGAGATCTTGAATGATTTTTATGCAGAAGAGGAGATTTATAGAGAAAAGGGATATCTGGGGAGCAGGGATGATGGTGCCTAAATGTGACATGACCTCCTCCCAAAATGTTCCATTTCCACCACCACACAGCTCAATGGATACTTCCAGAAGGGAAGAGTGACCGCCACCATAAATTCAACAATCTTATAGGCAGAAAAAGAAGAGTCTTCCCTAGATTAAGTTCTTCTTTAGCCTTTGGTTGTTGTTCTGCTAGGTCTTTCAGGATCACCACTGATATTCAGTTCAGCAGTGTCCCTTACACTCACACACATACATGCACATGCACAAACTCACCTTGTGGAATGTGCACAATGCCCACGGTTAGCCCTGCAACCACATCCCCCAGGAGCCATTTCTTGGGCTGGTACCTGGGCAGCCAGCTTGCAATAGGAAGTCTGCTCTGAAGTAAATGCAGGGCTGCAGCTCTAGAGCACCGCCATCCACGGGCCAGCCTGCCCTTCAGCATCCCTGCCAGGCTGCTCTCAGGCTTCAGAGGTGCCCCATAGACCTGCTGGAAACTTTCCTCAGTATAGATGCCACGGTACAAGGCCAAGCTGCTCATGCTGATGGCTGCAGGCAAGCAGGCAGGATGCTCACTGTCACCTTTTATCCCTGGCTGGGCTTGACTTCCCTGGCCAATCGAAGGCTTGGGTAGCTAGGATTCTCCTCCCTCTGAGAAGCAGAATGGGGTCCAGGCAGGAAGGGGGCGGAAGCTCAAGGTGCTAAATGTCAGACACAGGGCACCAAGGCTCTGTTGCTTCTAGATGCCCTCTGAGTCATGCACATTGACAGCTCTCCACCCCCCCAGACAACTCGCCAGTATCCCTGATTACCAGATATTTCCCTAGTTTGAACAATATAATAAACAGTTCTTTGTTATCTTTGCATTTCCCCTGGTTTTCCCACATGAGCTCCTGTCCTTAGGCAGCTGTTGCATTTTTGTTTGCTTGTTTGTTTGTTTCAGCTCGGGGAGGGGGGTTTAAAAAGGCCAATTCACATGCTCCATAAACAGGTATCCAAAATAATTTTTTTTCATACCACAGACCTTATCTAAATCTAAGTTGCTTCTTGAAGCTGCTATTAGCCGTGGAGAGGGAAAAGGCTAGGTATGATACTGGACCTTCTTTCCTTGCACTTTTGAGTAAATGTAATGTTGGAGGGGCACTTTAAATTAGGAAAATGGCACTGGGGAAATGGTCACACCCAGGGACAATCAGAGTGGGGAGGCAGGAGGGCCATTTGGCCTGGGCCTCAAGCTCAAAGGGGGCTCAAATTTAGACACTTATTACTTCTTTGGCATTTGATCAGTTTCAAGCTTATTGTTATGTGCATTGGACCAAAATGTGGAACATTCTCTCAGCTTAGAGATGCAAATTTAAGCAAATAGGAGATGTGGTTTTGTAAAAGACATTATCTTTTTTGTTAACTGATACAGATTTTATCATATTAAAGAGTTTTAAATGCCTTATTTTGTTTTTGTGTGCCTTCATTTTTTATTTTCAGGATATAGGATATGTGTCAGAAGCCTTGCTGTGCCAGCAGAACAGGAGATATGTTGCCACCACAGGCTCGCACAACTGTTTGGATATGCAATGGCACAACTCTGCCAACAGGAGCATAGCTCAGGTGTGTGAAGCAGAACAAACCATTGCTTCACATAACACTCCACTGCAACCTCTACAGGGGGAAGTGCCTGGTGCCTCCTGCCCAACAACAGCCTGGTGCGGGACCTCTTGCATGGGGCCTCCTGCTCAACAACAGCTGATGCCGCCATAACGTCCTTCTTCTGCTCCTGCTCCAAGCAAGGCTCAGGTCCTCGAGCCCAAGCTGCTGCAGCCGGCCCCCAACATAAACCATCACCACCACCACCAGTAGAAGCCCGGGGAGCAGCAGCTGAGCAAGCCCGAGGGCATGGAGAGGAAGACAATGTTGAAACAGCAAACAGCTTCGCTGTAACAAATGTCTGTCGCCCTTCTGCCTCTCGGGAGCTGCCACCCCCACTAACATCACCTCATAAGAACATAAGAACATAAGAAGAGCCTGCTGGATCAGGCCAGTGGCCCATCTAGTCCAGCATCCTGTTCTCACAGTGGCCAACCAGGTGCCTGGGGGAAGCCCGCAAGCAGGACCCAAGTGCAAGAACACTCTCCCCTCCTGAGGCTTCCGGCAACTGGTTTTCAGAAGCATGCTGCCTCTGACTAGGGTGGCACAGCACAGCCATCATGGCTAGTAGCCATTGATAGCCCCGTCCTCCATGAATTTGTCTAATCTTCTTTTAAAGCCATCCAAGCTGGTGGCCATTACTGCATCTTGTGGGAGCAAATTCCATAGTTTAACTATGCGCTGAGTAAAGAAGTACTTCCTTTTGTCTGTCCTGAATCTTCCAACATTCAGCTTCTTTGAATGTCCACGAGTTCTAGTATTATGAGAGAGGGAGAAGAACTTTTCTCTATCCACTTTCTCAATGCCATGCATAATTTTATACACTTCTATCATGTCTCCTCTGACCCGCCTTTTCTCTAAACCAAAAAGCCCCAAATGCTGCAACCTTTCCTCGTAAGGGAGTCGCTCCATCCCCTTGATCATTCTGGTTGCCCTCTTCTGAACCTTTTCCAACTCTAGAATATCCTTTTTGAGATGAGGCGACCAGAACTGTACACAGTATTCCAAATGCGGCCGCACCATAGATTTATACAACGGCATTATGATATCGGCTGTTTTATTTTCAATACCTTTCCTAATTATTGCTAGCATGGAATTTGCCTTTTTCACAGCTGCCGCACACTGGGTCGACATCTTCATCGTGCTGTCCACTACAACCCCGAGGTCTCTCTCCTGGTTGGTCACCGCCAGTTCAGACCCCATGAGCGTATATGTGAAATTAAGATTTTTTGCTCCAATATGCATAATTTTACACTTGTTTATATTGAATTGCATTTGCCATTTTTCCGCCCATTCACTCAGTTTGGAGAGGTCTTTTTGGAGCTCTTCGCAATCCCTTTTTGTTTTAACAACCCTGAACAATTTAGTGTCGTCAGCAAACTTGGCCACTTCACTGCTCACTCCTAATTCTAGGTCATTAATGAACAAGTTGAAAAGTACAGGTCCCAATACCGATCCTTGAGGGACTCCACTTTCTACAGCCCTCCATTGGGAGAACTGTCCGTTTATTCCTACTCTCTGCTTTCTGCTTCTTAACCAATTCCTTATCCACAAGAGGACCTCTCCTCTTATTCCATGACTGCTAAGCTTCCTCAGAAGCCTTTGGTGAGGTACCTTGTCCAACGCTTTTTGAAAGTCTAAGTACACTATGTCCACTGGATCACCTCTATCTATATGCTTGTTGACACTTTCAAAGAATTCTAATAGGTTACTGAGACAGGACTTTCCCTTGCAGAAGCCATGCTGGCTCTGCTTCAGCAAGGCTTGTTCTTCTATGTGCTTAGTTAATCTAGCTTTAATAATACTTTCTACCAGTTTTCCAGGGACAGAAGTTAAGCTAACTGGCCAGTAATTTCCGGGATCCCCTCTGGATCCCTTTTTGAAGATTGGCGTTACATTTGCCACTTTCCAGTCCTCAGGCACGGAGGAGGACCCGAGGGACAAGTTACATATTTTAGTTAGCAGATCAGCAATTTCACCTTTGAGTTCTTTGAGAACTCTCAGGTGGATGCCATCCGGGCCCGGTGATTTGTCAGTTTTTATATTGTCCATTAAGCTTAGAACTTCCTCTCTTGTTACCACTATTTGTCTTAGTTCCTCAGAATCCCTTCCTGCAAATGTTAGTTCAGGTTCAGGGATCTGCCCTATATCTTCCAATGTGAAGACAGATGCAAAGAATTCATTTAGCTTCTCTGCAATCTCCTTATCGTTCTTTAGTACACCTTTGACTCCCTTATCATCCAAGGGTCCAATTGTCTCCCTAGATGGTCTCCTGCTTTGAATGTATTTATAGAATTTTTTGTTGTTGGTTTTTATGTTCTTAGCAATGTGCTCCTCAAATTCTTTTTTAGCATCCCTTATTGTCTTCTTGCATTTCTTTTGCCAGAGTTTGTGTTCTTTTTTATTTTCTTCATTCGGACAAGACTTCCATTTTTTGAAGGAAGACTTTTTGCCTCTAAGAGCTTCCTTGACTTTGCTCGTTAACCATGCTGGCATCTTCTTGGCCCTGGCGGTACCTTTTCTGATCTGCGGTATGCACTCCAGTTGAGCTTCTAATATAGTGTTTTTAAACAACTTCCAAGCATTTTCGAGTGATGTGACCCTCTGGACTTTGTTTTTCAGCTTTCTTTTTACCAATCCCCTAATTTTTGTGAAGTTTCCTCTTTTGAAGTCAAATGTGACCGTGTTGGATTTTCTTGGCAATTGGCCAGTTACATGTATGTTTAATTTAATAGCACTGTGGTCACTGCTCCCAATCGGTTCACCAACACTTACATCTCGCACCAGGTCCCGGTCCCCACTGAGGATTAAGTCCAGGGTTGCCGTCCCTCTGGTCGGTTCCATGACCAACTGGTCTAGGGAATAGTCATTTAGAATATCTAGAAACTTTGCTTCTTTGTCATGACTGGAACACATATGCAGCCAGTCTATGTCCGGGTAGTTGAAGTCACCCATTACTACCACATTTCCTAGTTTGGATGCTTCCTCAATTTCATATCTCATCTCAAGGTCTCCCTGAGCATTTCGATCAGGGGGACGATAGATCGTTCCCAGTATTAAGTCCCTCCTGGGGCACGGTATCACCACCCACAACGATTCTGTGGAGGAGTCTGCCTCTTTTGGGGTTTCGAGCTTGCTGGATTCAATGCCTTCTTTCACGTATAGAGTGACTCCGCCACCAATACGTCCTTCCCTGTCCTTCCGATATAGTTTATATCCAGGGATAACCGTATCCCACTGGTTTTCTCCATTCCACCAGGTCTCCGTTATGCTCACTGTATCAATGCTCTTCTCTAAGACCAAGCACTCCAGTTCTCCCATCTTGGTTCGGAGGCTCCTAGCATTAGCGTACAGGCACTTGTAAGCAGTGTCTCTCTTCAAGTGTCTTTGGCACTTGTGGTTAGGCCTGTGGTAATTTTGCTCTTCTGAATTTATATCCTGTGCCCCTGCTCTCACAATGCCTACTTCTAGGCCTACACCTTTTAAAATTTCATCATTTCTTTGGTTTTTATCCCAGGGGGGAGGTTTATTCCGAACCGGACCTTTCTCAGCTCCTGTCGGGTTTCCCCCCTCAGTCAGTTTAAAAGCTGCTCTGCCACCTTTTTAATTTTAAGTGCCAGCAGTCTGGTTCCATTCTGGTTCAAGTGGAGCCCGTCCCTTTTGTACAGGCCCGGCTTGTCCCAAAATGTTCCCCAGTGCCTAACAAATCCAAACCCTTCCACCCGACACCATCGTCTCATCCACGCATTGAGACTGCGAAGCTGGGCCTGTCTGGCTGGTCCTGCGCGTGGAACTGGTAGCATTTCAGAGAAAGCCACCTTGGAGGTCCTGGCTTTCAGCATCCTACCTAGCAACCTAAATTTTGCTTCCAGGACCTCACGGCTGCATTTCCCCATGTCGTTGGTGCCAACGTGCACCACGACCACTGACTCCTTCCCAGCACTGTCTACCAAACTATCTAAACGACGGGCGATATCCGCAACCTTCGCACCAGGCAGGCAAAACACCTTGCGGTCTACACACCCATCACACACCCCACTGTCTATGTTCCTCCTCTTTCTTGGTGGTGCCGATAATAATGTTATTTGTAATTTAATTTTATTTGTTATTATAATGTTATTTGTTATTTAACTCTTGTAAATTGTATTGCTTTTATTGTATTTTATTGTATTTTTATATTGTATTTTTATACCTGTGTTTATTTTTCTTTGTAAGCTGCCTTGAGGGCCTTTGGCTGAAAGGCGGGGTATAAATAAAATTTAATAATAATAATAATAATTTTTATTATGACTAGGGGCCCCAAAAGGCAGAAGTGGCCTGTGCCTCTCTGGACCTCTAAGAGGGTCTGGTTACATCTCATGCCCCTTTCCCACACACACATCACAGCTCAGATCCAAACCAGGGACTCATATATTATAATATAATATATATATTATATATATATATATTATATATATATTATATATAATATATATATTATATATATCAACCAGGATGGGATCCCTTAATTTATTTATTTTTTTTATTTTATTAAATTTCTATACCGCCCCATAGCCGAAGCTCTCTGGGCGGTGTACAAACTAAAACTTTCATCTACAATTAAAACACATATTTAAACAATTTTAAAACTACATCCAAATTTCAAAATTGTAAACATTTTAAGACAGACAAAAACACATATTAAAATACTAAATACTAAAGTACTAATGATACCTCTAGTTAGGCTTCAAAGCAGCAGAGCTTGGAAGATTACTTTTAAAAAGTAATAAATTGCAGTTACAATTACACGGCCCAAAAGAGTAGTAATTAACATTAGAAATGCAGTTGCTCTGAAACTAACTGATTACTTTACTTTTTCTCAGAAGTAATCACTACAATTACATTTCAGTTACTTTTTTAAAAAAACGCCTACAAGGTGCTGGCCTTGGCTGCTGCACATCTAAGTAGCCTAAAACAACATTAAAAATACACACATACAGAGGTATAGAATAATTCTTTTTATCCATAAGATAGCAATGGTGGTCTCTCTGCTGGTAAGGGAGGTGGGGAGGGAGGCAGAGGCCACTACTCAGATCTTTGCACATCAAACCAAGTGCAACCCCCCCCTCAGCCAGCCAGCATAATCTCTGTCTCTTAACCACCTCCCAGACCCTGCCCTGCCGCCAACTAAGGGACACTCACCCAAGCAAACATTTTCCCCTGAGATGCAAAAAAGTTAAAATACTGCAAATTTGACACAGTAGCCATAGAGGGTGCTGGAGACCACTTTGTGTGCCAAGTGCAAGCACAGTATTCACACACACACATTGTCATCTTTCACCTCCACAGTTCTTTATCTCCATTCTGCTGCTGCCTCCTTCTCCTCCTTTATCCATGTTCTTGCCCTCTGGCTCCATTTTCCCTCCACTCCATTCTTCACCACCACCGTCCATTTTTTTTAAACAATTGCTTTCTCCACTCCACCCTGTCTCACTCTCTCCACCTTCTCCCTCGTCACCTCCTACCCACCCACAGAGCATGAAGGAAGAGCGACGCTGCACAGAAGCCATTTGAGGCACATGATTTTCATCCACAAATCAGAGGAGCAGAAGACTTCCCCTGCTCCCCCCCAAGTAATGCCCAAAAGTAATGCTGGAAACATTACAATTATTCCACAAAAGTAATAAAATTATTCCTAGTTCTATTACAATCAAAATGTAAAGGAATTACCCACTCGTTCCTCAAAAAAGTAATGCATTACTTGTAGCGAATTACTTCCAAGATCTGCAAAGGAGTACAAACGCAGGGTGTGAATGAAGAGACTAGAACTCCGAGTCATCCAGTTAAAAGAATTAGCAGTATTTTATTTATGTACCATGTTTGCATTTTGTCCTTCCTCCAAGAACATGGGTCTCTCCTACTTTATCTTCACAGCAGACCTGTGATGTGGCTTTAGGAGAGAGATTTGTCCACCCCAAGGCCACACCCAGTGAGCAGAGACTTCAACCCAAGTTCCCCACACACAGTCCAAATCCATGACTGCCCCCATTACAGCACTCGGTAGGGGTCAACAGGACAGACCAAAGGAAGCATGATTTCACAATATGTTATTAGCCCATGGAATCTGTGGCTATAGGATGTTGTGATAAGAAACAGCACATGGCTTTTTAAAAGGATGAGATAAATTCATGGAGTATACATTCATCAATGACTGATGTTAAGATATGAACAGGCAAGATCAGAGGCAGCATACATAAGGTTTCTGGGTCCCAAGGACAAACTATGTGGCATGGCCTCGCCAGGGTCCTTCTCTCCTTGTGAACTTCTTTAGTGCATATAGCAAGCCACTATTGGAGACAGAATGCTGGGCTAGATGCAGTGGCAGCCAGCAAAGCAATCACTGATGGGAATTGCTTATTGCTGCTGTGGGGCAATCAAGGAAGAAGGAGAAAGCCTTCCCTTATTAAGAGGCAGCGGTGGAAAAGGAGGGCATCTCAGCACCATGCAAGTATGTGGTTGCTGATCAGCTAAGAAGCCTATCATCCAAGATGTTGATACTACCATGCTATTAATATCACACGCTTGTGTTAGCCAGTTAGCAATCACACATGCAGTGCTGACTGAGATACTTCCTGCCTCCACCATAGATTGCCAGCAGTTTCTGATAATAACAGGCTTTCCCTCCCATTTAAATCACTTTGCAGAAGTGGTAGGTGGTTCCTTCTTGCAACAGCTTACCTGCTCCTAGTGCCAGAAACCATATTTACTGGCTGCTGGAGCCCCATGTGGTGCCTACCAAACCAGCAATGAAACCCCTTGCAGATGCCACATACTTCACCTTTTCTAGGGAGTCCACAATGGTTAGGAAATGTACCTTACCCTATTTCCTGTAGAATAAATTTACCTAGGCTCATAAGACCTTGTGGAAATAATGATTTACCTCCTATAACTTCCCAATTCTCTCAAAGTTAGACAATCCTACTTTTACCCAAAGATCCAGAACACACCCTAAGGTTTCTCATTGTTTAAGTCACTGGATGCATTTTAACTGTGGTCCTCTTTTGAAGGTGATATGTCCTCAGTATTCTGCATATCTTTCATTTAAAAGGACAGGCCTTTCCCAAATGTCTGGGATTAAAAGTCCTTAATTTCTTGCTTTCCCAAGGAGAATGCAGTTTGGCTCACTTGCTTGGGTCAGCTCTGCAAACGCCTCAGTTATTATTTATTTATCCCTTGGCATGGATGTCCTTGGAGCCTCATGACAGCGATATCCATTGAGCCTTTCAGAGTTACAGAAGACAAAATAGACAAGTCTCTGCCTGCAAGGAGAATACAATTTACTAACATACTATTGTATTTTAGTGTAGCTTCCTTGCCAAAATCTACGGAGGAAAATACCAACTCACCTTGGCTTCAACATGCAAAAAGTACTCATGTGAATTGGCTCTGCATGTAACGGACAGGAAAACTGAGAAGAGATTTGACAGAAGACAAGCAAAAATGGAGAGGGAGAGGGATGCATAATGTAGCGTTTAAAGTGTCATATCAGGACCAGGGACCCCAGGTGCAAATCCCACTCAGTCATGAGGCTCACTAGGTAACCTAGGGTCAATCTCTCTCTCTCTCTCTCTCTCTCTCATCTATCTCACAGGCTTCTTGTAAGGATAAATTGGGAGGACCCATGTATACTGCTTTGAACTCCTGGAAGGAAAGGTAGGATGTAAATATAATAAAATAAATAAAATAAGTGTTAACTGGTAGCAGAGAATATGGATTATTTATTTATTATTACATGTATATCCCACCTTTCCTTCAAAGAACTTAAGGCAGCATAAAAGTTTCTGTTCCTCCCCATTTTAACCTCACAACAACCCTGTCAGGTAGGTTAGGAGGAGAGGCTATGACTGGCCCGAGGTCACTCGGACAGCTTCATGGCTGAGTGGGGATTTTAACTCTGGTGTCCCAAGTCCTAGTCCAACACTATAACCACTGCACTGCACTAGGTCTCAACTAAATTAGGCAAAAAATAAAATAAAAAAGTGTAAAATAGGTGACTAGAAGGAGGCTGTTACCTTCTTGCTCCTCCTTCTAGGTGGGGGTGGGTTGGAGAGCAGCATGGTGACAGTCACAAAATGCCCACCCACCAATTTTTCCTGTTTCTATGATGAACCGATCTTTTATGGCTAGCTGTACCTTTGGCTTAGCACTCTATTTAGTCATTATGAGAATTGAGTTTGGTGGCCATCTGATCTTCCCAATACATCCAACCTGGCAAATGAAAGTCATTGATCAAAAATGCAAATCTCCATAAACACATACATGATCTTAAGAAAGCTAGGAACAATAAATTAACATTTCCAAATTGTTATTTATTATATCAAAACAATGGGTTTCATGGCACCTTGAAGACAAAATACATATATTGTGGGAAAAGTTTGGGGGACTTTGACAGATATATGAGCGTGGGTAAACTTGGTTAATAGAGGAACGGCAATGGGTAAGTAGTACCACAGAAGCTCAGATATGCAAACAATTCTACCTCTTCCACTATGGCCAACTGCTTGCAACTAAGATCTTGTAAGAAATGTTTATCTCCGCATTTCCCCAAATTTGCACACAACCATGCAATAAAATATTAGAAAGCAACTCTGCCTGGGAATGTACTGCCAACTTTCACGTACTTCAGATCAGGAATGGCATTAGCAGCTGGCATGGTTGGGCACCAGCTGAGGTCCACTCCCCTGTGGGCTCCCCACAGACAATAGCCCTCTGTTGGGTGGCCATATGAAAAACAGGGCAGGGCTCCTGCTCCTTAGGGGGACCTCCAAACTTTTGGTATTTTGCTGGAGGGATTCAAGTGTATACTAGGAAATTGAGGTTTGTACAATTCAAGTGGATTAAAGCAGGTTCAGCTTCTTTAAAACTGGGTTTGTTATGGTAAGGCAGGACCTGAAGTTTTTGTGGTTAGAAAAATGATATGGAAATGCACTGAAAAGTGTAGGATGAACAAATGTTTAATGGGAAGATGTAAAAACACCCTGCAAGCAAATCAGCATGAATGTAGGAAAATGCTAATTGTTGTCTAATCTCCTAAAAAAAAATCAGAATGAAGATTCAATAAAGCAATAAAGATGGGGGAAGGGGTCTGCTTCACCAGCAGGATTGAACTCTCCACTCACCAGCTGGTGAGCAGAGAATTCAATCCTGCTGGCTGAGGGGGTCTGCTTTGCCAGCACTTTCCCCACAGGGAACGCATGTCACCAAGTGACATCTGCTGATTGACAAGTGGTTGTGGTTTGTGGAAAATGGCCCCATGAACCAATCTGGACCCCCTGGCAGGCCAAGAATGGCCAGTGGGCCAGAGGTTCCCCATCCCAGCATAAAAAGATGTGTGAACTTCTATCCCCAATGCCTAATTCACAACCACTGAACAAAGATTAGAATTCCATCACCACTGCCCCATCAATATCACTGCAGAAGGGCCATAGTTCAGTAGTAAAGCATGTGATTTGCACTCAAAAGGTCCATGTTCAACCCTCAGCATCTCCAGATACAATTTGGAACCTTGGTCTGAAACTATGGAGAGCCACTGCCAGTCAACGTTGACAGTCAGCTAGATCATCTAGTGGTCTAACTCGGCATAAGTCACCTTCCTATGTACCAGAGAGAAAATTATCCTTCCCCTTACCAATCTTTAACTGTGACGGTGGTAAAAGTGAATACAGATAATCGATTCCAAACATACTCTGTTTTTTTTAAGGATGACTCTTCTCTTTTCTTTTTTGCAGACACCCAACTCCCTTAGCAACATGTTTAACCCGAGTCCCCACGTTTACCCCCGCAGGCTAGTTTTGTCTCCTACAGGGTAGCCTGGCTTTTGCGTAACCTGCGCTGGAGCAAAATCCCTTTCTATAAACAGAACCTTCTCGCTGAAACAGCATCTTGGGCCAAGAGCTACTATCAAAATAAATGCTTCTTTGGGCAGCCCATAGTCCCAGCTCATCACAGGCGCTGTCTCTAGGCTTTCTGCCTCCCCCCACTGCCCCCACTTTCTCTCTCCGCTGCGCTACACAACACAGGAACTATTATTTGCTTGGGTGCAAGCTGAGGGCACACAGCATTGGTAAGCTGCTGGGGTCCAGCAGGAGCGAGGCAGGGGCCCAGACTGAACAGCTAAATGGCGCCGGCCAGTGGCGCCATCACACTCCAAAGCTCAAGCCTTCTCCATAAAGCTCTCGTGCAGGATATGATGGTGGGAGGAGGGGGAGAATCATAGAAGACACAATCCTAGCCTTTCAATATTAAACAAGCATCTCCCATTTACTGCATTTCACAATTTATCATTATATTATTCTCCCCCTCCATATTTATCCACAGCAGCTGTATGAAGTCTTTGAATGGGATTGGATGTGCACCCAGTCCACATTGGCACCCTCCTTCCAGTCTAATGCCACAAGCACACATGCATTTTAAAGGGCTTTAATTATTACTCAACCCTTGATTAGATTAATGCACAATGCAACAGTTCTCAAGTTGTGCTGTTCATGGTTTTAACGTCCCCCAACTCCCTCCAACTAATGCAGGGACAGACCAGCCCTCTCCTCGCTTACCCCATAAGTAGATCTGAAAGAAGAGTGAGATGCAGTCCCACAATTATCCTCAGCATCACTTCCTTCACACTCCACCTCACCATCTTTACTTTGCTTTCTGTTAAAACTGACAAGATGGTTGGGGCAGGTGGGTGGAGAAACTTATCAATTCACCAGAGAGAATAGGGCAGTGATGGAAATTAGTACTGCTGAAATTGATAAGGATCACAGACAAAAAGCACTAGGATGTCAGTTTCACCACAGGCAGGATGGGGGACTAAAGGAAATTGGCAGGGGTGTCTCACATGGCTGTCCCACTACACTTTTGTATAGTGAGGAGAAACTAAAATAGGGAAAGGTGGATTCCCAAATGTGTTCAACTCTAGGGAAAAAATGCTGGATTTAAGGCTAAATGTGCACTTCGGATAGTGATATCTCTTCACAGGTGACACCAAAACTGAAGAAGGTTGTAAAACCACCTTCCTGCATGACCATCAGTTGATTTTAAAAACATTAAAGGAGCACACGTGAATTTGCACCTTTGTCTTTCACCCATGTACTGTAATAGCAGGAAAGCAGCTCAAAGGAGCTTTACAGAGCACACATGAATTCTGTCGATGTATATTTACTGGCAGCTTCAGCCGATGCTGGCCTCCTAATGGTCCTCCTATACTAAAGGTAAAAATGTCTTAATGAAATGCACTACTAGTCTATGGGATTCATAGCCATATGATGTTGTGTTGGCCGCTGGCTATAAACAACATTTTAAAAATAAATCATGGAGGTTAGGCATGATAACTTAGAATGGAACCTCCATGATTGCTAAAGACAACTAAGCTAGTTTTACTTTATTTGATAGGCAGAGTAGAACATTACCTTAGAATAAAATCATATTGTTTATTATAGTGGCAGCCACATAGGCTATTGCCAAAAAGTGGAAAGGATAAGCACAACTATCATTTGACTAATGGGACCACCCCATTTGGAATTCTGCATTCTTGGGGAAATTAACCAAACAAGTTGCAAGAGGACAAATAAAGAAGCTGCAAGGACAAATAAACAAGGACAATTTTACTAAATGACGGTATTGTCTAATACAAGTCAAGTAAAGCCTTCAGATTCCCATAGCAAACTGTGATGTTTGGGGATGATTATAAAAGAAGCAATTCCCTTATGTGTGTGTGCATGCGTGCGTGTAGGGGAAACCTACGGAAAAATGAACCTGAGGAAAACACTACTAACCAACTGCATAACTATGGGTTGTATTCAATTAAGTCCTACTCAGAATAGACCCATTGAAATAAAGGGACCAAAGTTAGTCATGTCTATTAACTTCAGTGGGTCTACTCTTAAGTAGGGCTAGCACTGAATACAACCCTATGGGCGGGATCCAACTTTGTACAAGTGGACTTCCTCTCCTCCCCCTTGCATGCCCCAAAAACTGCTCCAGAGGGTTCCCCAATCCTCTGCTGCAGATTCTGAGGACATGTAGAGGGCTGCAGGAGGAAGAGAGAAAGGCCATTCTGTTGTGAGACAGAAGTCCATTCTGCCCATAAACGACAGTGCTGGATACAACCCTATGTGTTTATGTTGTTACAAAAATAAAAATAAAAAAAATAAAAAGGGGTATATGAAGGAATATTATAAATTTAATGAACTATATGTACACAGAGAATTCTCCTCTTGGCTCTTAAGTCAGGGTTAGGCATTTCTTTTGACTAAGGGCCCCTCCAGACACCCTTTTTATTGAACATTCTTGATTATTTGTGGTCATGATGCTATTGCAGCAGTCATATGTACTTGTGCTTTCAATACTGTTTGTGACTGCAAAAGTTTTGGGATGGTCACACTGCAATCAGTGCATATCCTGTAACTTCTTGCTGAAATCCTGTAATTTTTTAATACTGCAAATGTTCTGGTTTATTTTTGTCCTGTTTTTGTTGTGTGATAGACCCTCTGGATAGTAATAATGTGGTAGTACCGAGGAAGCACTGTAGAACAAACTAAAGCAGAAGAAATCCACCCCTAGAACATGTTGCAAAATACACCTGCAATAAAACACCAGCCTGGGGGGACCCAAACAGTAGATTCCAGACATAAGTACTTTTTCACACAATGCATAACTAACTTATGGAATTCATGACTGCAACAAGTCAACAAGATGTAATGACCACTAGCTTGGGTCGCTTTTTTTTTTTTAAAGGATTAGATAAATTCAGAGAATATGTCTATCAATAGCTATCATGATCACTAAGTGGAATCTCCATGTTCAGACACAGTATCATACCCTCTACAGTAGGGCCCCATTCATACGGCGGGTTACGTTCCAGACCCCCGCCTAAAAATGAAACCCTCCTAAAAGTGGAACTCATTCAATCGAATGGTGCCCGATGCCCGAAAAATGCCGTAAAAGCGGAACAAGTGCCGTATGAGTGGGGCCTTACTCTAATTGAAAGCCGCCGTATTAGCAGAATGCTGAAAAGCGGGGCCCTACTGTATTACCAAAGTTCAAAGACAAAAAAGAGGCACAATTCATGGGCATGATGGAGGTAGCAGCAAGCTTATGGGGGAACCACAAGGTTTGCAGAAGTACACAAAAACTTTAGAGTAGAAATTTAAGGGGAAGAGCCCCCCAAAACAGCCCAATGAGAACTGAGCATGCTCAGTGGCCATAGAATGCTGACTGCCTGTTGGGGGAAGGAAATGGAGTATTATGGAAGAGAGCATGGCAAACAGACTGGAACAGTGAACAGGAGCACTCAGCACTGCAGCATTTTGTTGCAGATCTGACTTCTACCTCTGAGTACCAAATGCTAGAGGCACACACTGTGGGAGGCTGTTACTTCCATGTCCTGCTTGAGAGCTACTGGGCTTCCCACAGGCATCCGACTGGCCACCATCAAACATGAGATGCTGGATGAGATGGGACTTTGGTCCGACTCTAGGGCAGTTCTTATGCTCTTATGTGCTTAGGCCACTTCACACAGCAGAGAAAAAGAGAATTAGGGGGGTGCCCCATGAGTCCTGACTCCCTGTAGAATCTATAAACTGGATGCCTGTGTGGATTGGCCCTTAGGCACACCGTCTCATTTATTGCTGTACTGTACTGCTGTGTGTGTGTCCCTTTTTCACCCATAACAAATGAAGCATAAATTGGTCTGGCTAAAGCTCAGTGGCAGAGCATCTGCGTTGCATGAAGAAGGCCCCAGGTGCAATCCCCAATAGGCATCTCCAGGTAGGGTTGAGAAAGACTCCCTGTCTGAAAACCCTGGAGAGCTGCTGCCAGTCAACGTGGTCAATACTGAGCTAGGCAGACCAATGGATTCACCTGGACTAAGGCAGCTTCCCAAGTTCCTAGCCCCTCAAAAGAAGCTTGGGTCTCCAAGAGCTGCTTCCAGACACTCAGCAATGCCCCCTGCAAAAGCGCTGCTCTATGCAGCTGCCCAGGTGCGGCCTGCTGCTACCTCACCATCACCACCACATTCCTTTGCCTCTAGCAAAGCTCTGGCCAGAGCACGCTGCAACCCTTGAGCGTCCAGCACCGAAAAGGCCCATTCTTCAAAGTCTGGGTGGTGCTCGCTCCAGCCTGCAGCCTTTCCAATTCCTTCTATTGTTCCCAGTGGCGTCTTATCTCGGCGGCTGGCCGCCTGGCCTGCTGGCTCCGCACGTCCTGTCAGTCTTAATCCCACTGCAGGGAGCTCCCCCTCAGTCTCTCAATTGTTTTGCAGGGAGGATCACTCCCGGATGGGTTCCTGTGCTTTTGGATGGGCCTCCAAGGATTAACCTTGGCTCTTGGCCAGCTGGCAGCTCACGGCCTGCCAGGGTGATGGCCGGGTGTGGGGTGTTGGCCTGGACTTGGGTGTCGTCTTCATTCCCCCTCCCTCCCAGGGCTATTGTCTGAGGGCAGGAAGCTGGGCCCAAACATGCGACGGAGAGGCCGAAATAGATCAGAATGGTCCCTAAGGGAGAGTCCTGCTGAGCCAGCCTGGTAGGTTCAACCACACAGCCGCCCCAAGAAATGGACAGCCTGTTTTGATGCATTCATGAGAACAAAGGCAAAATGGTCTTAGGTATACACAAGGTTGGGTGAGGGCTGATTATTGCAGCCCAGGACATCACTCAATTATTATTTAGCATTTGATGGCTGGAGGCTGTGAATGTATGAACTGAGTCCACTGAAAAAGCATTGCAACTGAGATGACATCAGATGAGAGGGAGGTTCTGTCTGTAGGATCAGATCTGCAATGCCTTCTTGACACACATATGCCATGGTCACTTGATGCTACCACTGTCAAAGGATGAACAAGAGGCTGAACTAGCCCTGAGGCTATTCCTAAAGGTTCTTTGTTCAAGAACTCCAAATCCCATCCACCCCAGCATCAAGAATGATGGGAGTTATAGTCCAACAACATCTGGAGTGCTACAGCCCTGGCCTACTGGGAGCACTCCCTTTCTGTTGGGTGGACAGGAGGGAGAGAATGTAACACCCCTGTATCTAGTAACATTCACATGAGCAAACCACTTGGGACATACTCCTCTTTAAAGATGCATTAGTGTTTGCTTGCTTGCTTGTTTATTGCTACTAGCAATTATGGCAATGTTCTACCTCCACTATTAGAAGCAATATTCCTCCGAGTACTAACTACTGGGATGTACATCACAAAGTGTTGTGTTACAAGTGAATATGTGGCCTCCATCATAACATAGTATTAGGTATGTGTGAAGTATGTGGCAGTGGTGGAAGTTGAGTTGTGAGATGGCTGTTTCACACTCATCACTTGATATTACAGGTGTCAAGTGATGTAGCAGAATAAGGTGCTAATTGGGGCAGGGATGGTCCGAGACACTAAGATGGGCTTTATCACTTCAGACTGAAGTGGGGGGGAGATATTAATTTAGATGCTCCCTCTACCTGAAAAACTCCTGCCAATAATAAACAAGCTCATCAGGGAGTTAGCTAGACTAGAACCTTTCTCCCTAGCTTGCTAGGCTTTTACTTAAAGGGAGGTATGTATGTGGTTTGTTTGTTTAATATGGGATAGCGTTTAGAAATAGTATGTATCTCCCACCACCTTTCTGAAGTGATTCAGTCCAATATATGACCTCCGGATTTTCTGCTATATCTGGAGACAGGTTGTGAACATGAGTCACAGAACGTTAGAGCTGTTCTGTGCATTGTGCAGAAGAAGGTGGTAGATGTTTTTGAATGCTCCCCCACTAATAAATGTAAATAATAATAATAATAATAACCCACCACAACTCGGTATGTATGTAAATCAGTACACCAAGAAAGGAAGCCAGATTAGCATAACCCTTTAATGTGCTGGTAAAGTTACTACACACAGGGAACTTTTAAAGCAGAGGAACATTCCGAAACAGGAATACAGTAGGGCCCCACTCATACAGCAGGTTACGTCCTGGACCCCCGCTGTAAAGCGAAAACCGCTGTAAAGAGGAACTCATTGAATAGAATGGCACGTGATGCCCGAAAACCGCTGTAAAAGCGGAACAAGCACCGTATGAGTGGGGCTTTAGTCTAGTTGCGTCTAATTGAGACCGCTATATTACAGAAGCGCTGTAAAGCGGAGCGCTACTGTACCCCCTCACCAGCAGTCTTAAATTGTATAGTCCAAAATTCTACCACTCCAGACCACCAAATCATTCTTCAATCATAATCCATCTGGAAATCCAGATTAATAATAGCAGTAGCAGAAGAAGGTACAGTTATGATGCCATACTGAAATCTCCTCCTATATATTCAGCGCTTACTTACTTCATATGCATTTAATCAGCAAATATAACCCTACATTTAATCTCACTATACAAGACCCAGAAGGTACAGTTTTCCATTAGCTGCCCCCATTCCATGCACATCCAAACACTGCAAAACCTTATCACAGCAGCTCTGCTAGAGCACATTGCTACTTTCCTTTGTTTAATCTCCAGGTATCTTCTGAAATGTATTTTTCTGCAAGCGGCTTTCCCCTGTTGATGAGATAGGCACATGAAGGGCTTGCTTGCAGAACTTTTCAAGCAGAGACCCTGGCCTATTGCCATGAAATGATCCAATATGTACATTTACAGTAAGTTAAAAGATTGGGCATAAAGTCACTGTGGAAATTGTTGTCAATTTTGCCGTGGGAAAAATAAATCACGCCGAAATGATAAATAGTCATCACACATTGGATTTCCTTCCCCACCCACAAACTCCACCATCCCCAGATTCTGGGGTGGTGGGGCACATGTGCCCTTCCCCCTTCCCTTGGGGAAGGGCTGTAGCTCAGTGGTACAGCATCTATCTGCTTGCATGCAGAAAGGGCCAGGTTCAATCCCCAGTATCTCCAGCGAGTACTGGGAGAGACTGCTGCCTGAAGCTGTGGAGAGCCACTGCCAGTCAGTGTAGAGAATACTGAGCTAGATGGACCAATAGCCTGACTCAGTATAAGACAGCTTCCTACATTGCTATGCACCCCTCCCAGTTGCAATTCGTTTTGTTGCATTATCAGTTGAAAGAACAAATGGACTTAATTTATATGAGACAAAAGACGAGGACTTGCTGGCCACGTCAGAAATCCCTGGTGGTTGTATGTGGCCACTGGGCCCGCATTTGATAAACGAAGTGCCACAGCGGATGGAAGTAAATCATAATGTCTAACGGTTAGAGTGGAGAAGGCCTTTCTATGCTGGGAACTCACTGCCTTGGCTCACAACTATCACTGTTTCACTCTACACCTTTTTTTTTTTGTAAGCTCAGATTTCCATTTGGAGAAACATAACCCCCAAAAGAGACATAATGGGCTCTTTAATCAGTTCAAAGGAACTCCTCCTCCGTTGCCAGCTGCTGGAGACTGTGGCCAAGGAAAGCCTGCCAGTTACAGGAATAGGAGAGGGACCGAGGTGGGAAGTAAGTGGCAGATTCATCCTGTCCTCTCCTCCTGGGCAGTTCATCCAAGCCTTTTCCATGGTGCCCCTGAGTCCAGCCTCAGCACGTAAGCCTTTCTTAGCTCTGCAGCCCCTCCCTGGCCTCCTGACCCCCATTGTCACACTCCCCCACCATCGAGCATGTTAAAAACCCTTCGACAAGCAAGCAGCCGCCTTCGTATCTTTTCATACAATAGGCTGAAAGTTATAAGGCAAGGTAATTTGTCAAAGTGTCCAGTGGGACACCCACACAACAGATAAAAATAGCAACATAGCTGGGGCAAAGCCAGAGCTCCTGATGTCGTCCTTTTGCGAGGGGGTAAAAAACAGGAATTGATGGTGGAAGGGATGGAGAATAGAGAGAGTGGGGAAACCTCCCAAATTCTGAGAATTAGGATTCTTCTTTGCAGCCTTTGGCAAGATCAAAAGAAAACTATTAACAAGGATTTATTAGCAAAACAGGAAACCTGACACAAACTAGAGTGAGTTCTTTCTTAAATAATATTTAATTTTTTAAAAAATAGGGATGTGGAATATGTGTGGCCTTCCAGATGAGCACAGGACTACAATTCCCATTAGCCCCAGCCATCATGGCCAATGGTCAGGACTGATGGGAGTTGTAGTCCAGTAAATATCTGTAGGACCACAGGTTCCCCAGCCCAGTTTTAACCTTTCTGTTTCAAATGGCTCTTGAAAAAGGCTTTCACACCATTGCTAATTGCTTCTGCTCCTACCAGGGCCCGAGAATATCAAGCAGTGGATCCAGGCAGCAAACAGAAAAAAGTAAATGTAAATGTAAATTTAATTTTTAGGTCGCCTATCTGGCCGAAGCCACTCTAGGCAACATACATATTAAATTTCAATAAAATACAATAAAATACAATAATTACAATAAAATACAATATAATCAGCAGTAACAAAAATAACAACATATACAGTACACAACAACGGGCATTCAGTATGTAATTAGCCCATCCCGGCGGTCCCAAAGGCCTGTCCAAACAGCCACATTTTTAAGGCTCGGCGGAAGGTATCCAGGGAAGGGGCATGCCGAAGATCGAACGGGAGGGAATTCCAGAGAGTGGGGGCCGCCACCGAAAAAGCCCTCTCTCTAGTCCCCACCAACCTAGCTGCTTTTGTTGGTGGGATTGAGAGAAGGCCCTGCGTGGCTGATCTTGTCGGGCGGCATAATTGGTGATGCTGGAGGTGCTCCTTCAGATAAAGTGGTTGAAAAAGGGAGCTTCAAAGTAAGCAGCCGGACTAGCAAAGATGATTCTTCAGCAATAGACTGAAGCAGGTCTTGTGGTAAAATCTGACCTCTGTGTTTTGTTTTTTAAACCCTTATTTATTTATTTATTTATTTATTTATTTATTTATTTAATTCGACATTTATACCACCCATAGCAAGGCCAGTATGGCTGATGGTCAGGGATGATGGTAGCTGCAGTCCAATATAATCTGGAGGGCCTCAGGTTCTTTGGCTCTGCTGTAAACCTTGTTTTCAGTTACAATATGGGGGGATAATATCTTTATAGGAACTGATATTAGTCTAAGGACTACGGTACAGCACATCCCTGCTTGTAGTGGTTGCTCTTTTTCTTCTTCTTCTTCTAGCGGTTGTCCTGCTCAGGGCCTACTTGTGTGACCTCTTGGGTGCACGGGAAGAATGTAAGAAGCTGCCTTATACCAGGTCAGACTATTTGTCCATCTAGCCCAGTATACCCTACTCTGACTAGCAGCAGTACTCCAGGGTTTCAGGCAGGGAAAGGTCTTTTCCATCACCTCCTACTTGACCCCTTTAACAAGGGATGCCTAGAACAAGGGACTTTTTGCGTCCAGAGCATACAGAAACCAGTGTGGGTAATCACAGGAAGTTCTACTTGCCAGCCAGTTGTACAGTACGTAAGTGCTGCCACATGCAAAATTACATTTTTGGCATGTCACTTGAACAGTAAGATTTGTGGCAGCACACCACAAGCTTTCTGTTGGGAACAGGATAGCAAGGCAGTCATCTAGGTTGCTTCTAGACAACCTGTCTGTCTGTCTTTCAGATTTATATCCTGCCCTTTCTCCCAGTAGGAGAACAAAAGCACTAAAAACATTTTGACACATCATAAAAACTATTTATTAAGCATTCATTCTGATTTGTTCGTGGGGAAGTTAAGCAACATTCTTGTTGCAAATGTTGTCCCACATTTTCCAGGGCGTTTCCCCATCACTTTACTTATCATAAAGTCTGAGATTTTTTGGGAAAGTGGGTTTGTTGCACAAGAGCTCCCAATCCACTATAATTGTGCAACCTCAATTTGCCACTGTGTGATTGAATCCCACTCCAAAATAGTGACAGTCTGGAAGTGCCCATAGTTGTATAGATAAGTATGTGTACCAAGCACATTGCTTTTTAACATCAACTAGTAAGACCCTCCTTCAAGTTCCAATGTTTTGGAAGCCAGGTTACTGCTACACAAAGCAGGGTCTTTTTGGTTACTGCCCCAGAACTTTGGGACACCTTTCTTTGGGCTGTTTGTTGAGCTCCCTCTTTTTTGGCATTCCATATACAAACAAAGACAATATTGTTTCATTGTGCTTTGGGGGACATCAGTCTCTATTGCTTTTTTCCTTTTCCTGGCTCTTGGTTATTTTGTGGGTATTTTATATTGATTGGAGGAGCAGTTAATGTTGATTTGAATGGTTTAATCTGATTACTTTTGAACATTGCAATGGGAACATCAGCTGAAAAAAAATAAAGGATGTATGCAACAAGCTGTAGCCAGCAGAGCACACACTGGACTGTGAAGTGCTTCTCCACGGCTGCATGAACCCAACCCATAAGAATAGACCTGGTGGTGAACAGGTTGCCTGAGTTGTTTTCCAACAGCAGAGCCTGCAGTTTTATGGTGCACACCATCACTCAAACTATTTTGAGGAGCTGTACAGTGCTGTGAAATCCAGGTAGCCACATCCATCTCTCTTGGCTGGCTCAGGAGAGTAAGGTCTAAACCAGATGGAAGTGGTTCTGTAGGAAAGATGTACCAATAGGGTCATAGCTAGATGGGGTGGGGAAGGGCTAGGGCTCCTCCCTTGGGAATATTTCTGGTGCTTTCCCTGAATTTTCAGTTTTCATATAATAATTTTTAAAAGCTAGGTATGGTGATTTGAAGGTATATGAGACCAGTTTGCTGAAGCTAAGCCGGTCTAGGTCTGGTCAGTATGTTGATGGGTGACCTCTTTGGGACCACCATGGGTTTCATGAGATGTAAATGTAAGAAATGTATTTAGTTAAAATGTGTACATGTCACCTTTGAGAGTAAGCTGTTTCAAGGTAGCTTACAATAAAAACACAGAAATACAATAAAATATAAATAACAGAAGCCAACAACTAATAAAACAGGCAGTTAAAAAATAATCAAAGTCAGCTCATAGCAATTTTAGGAAAACTGTGCAGGCAGGATCCCACCCAGTTGCTCACTAAGACAACAACCTGCTCCCACATCCCACTGTTGGGGCCAAAGAGTGCATGAATAATGGCACTCATTATTCTGGCACTCATTAGGCCCTTGTTTATATATTATATAAAATTAATTTTTATCCTGTTCATATTTAATATGGTTACTGGGCAATTCTATACAAGGCTACTGAGAGACAAGTCTCACTAAGTTCATTGTGGCTTATTCCCAGGTAAATAGATCTAGCTTGCAACGGAAATAATTTTATTTATTTATTACATTTGTATCCCACCTTTCCTTCCAGGAGCTCAAAGTGGTGTACATAGTTCTCCCCCTCCCCATTTTATCCTCACAGCAACCCTGTGAGGTAGGTAAGGCTGAGAGATATTGACTGGCCTAAGGTCACCCAGTAAGCCTCAAGGCTGAATGGAGATTTGAACCTGGGTCTCCCAGGACCCAGTCCAACACTCAAGTCATTACATCACCACTTTAAACATGTAAGGTACCCCCCTCCATGCCACATTAGGCCCACTCATCACCATAACATTGCTGGTTATGGCACTCAGTATACCACCTAGCAGCAGTGATGGGGATTTGGCAACAGATTTATACATTTATTTAAAACATCCCTTTGTCCTCATCACTTCCCTCACCAATTGATCCTGCTACCATTCAGTCCACTATTAGCAATTGGCACATAGCTTGCTGGTGCCAGGCATGCTGAAATCAGTTTCTCTGTCACTCTGTAAAGCCACCCAAGCAGAAACAGCATGCTCTCCCCATGGAGAAAGGCTCAGCATAGCTCGATACAGGGAGTTGTCCCAAGCAGTGCAATGGTGTGCACTGGCTCCAAGTACATTGCAACTACCCCTCCCATTTCCTGATGTATCAGAGCAGGAGATGGAGAGGTGCAGGCCGGGCACTGGCAGCGGGCCTTTGATCACCCATTGTGAGGAAACAAAGCCTAAGCACAATTATGTCCATTTAATTATTTCCGTCTAACAACTTCCCTCCCATTGTTGCTGTGGCACGAGCCTGGCACTGTAAAATGCCAAACTGAGGACAACTCTGGGATATTCCTGCATAACTTCATTGGACAAAAATGCCTTCAAGGGGGCGGGGGGGGGGAGAAGAATTATGCACTCCTCCTGGTCTTACAACATGTGTGAACGGTACAGAGGTAAGGCATGCCCTCATAAGGGTAAATGAAATCTGTGGCATATGTTACGAGGCCCTTCTTTCTCCCACTTGTGGTCCTAACACAGAATGAGTTTAACATTTGCTTAAGAAAGACTGCAAAATCCCTTCTACCAGCCAATCAACTAGCTTTATAAGCCAAAGTAAGATCAGGATGTTGTAAAGCAGGGATAGGGAACCTTTTCCAGTTGGTGAGCCAGATCCCTACCTCCACCAACCCCTGCAGGCCATTTTGACAGGTGGGCAGGGGTGTCCACCTGTCAATCACCTGACATGCCTATGATGTCAGATGAAGCACTTTCCATTGCTCACATGGTTTGAAATCACACTGTGCAGGCAAAGGCTCAGTAGGTTGCTGGCATCAATAATCAGATGATTGGCAGCACCTGCAAACCTGTTTTCATTTGCCCCAGGCGGTTTGAAACCAAACCACACACAGGTAAAGGTTCAGCAGGTTGCAGGTGCTGATGATCACTTGATCTGCTGTGCCTGCAAACCTTGCTTTAGGCAGGAAGTAGCATCTTCATCTAACCCACACTGATGTCATATATGATGTCAGGTGTAGGGCAGGTGGCTATAGCTTGTGGAAAATGTCCTGCTGGGCCTAATTAGACCTGCAGACTGGAGGTTCCCCACTGCTATCATAGAAACTGCTACGGGATGCTTCATACATGTAGCACACTGATAGGCAATGTTGTGCCCTTCAGATGTTGTTGGGACTCCAACTCCCTTCAGCCCCAGCCAGCTTAGCCAATGGTCAGGGACACTGGAAGTTGCAGTCCAACAACATTGGGAGGGCATCATGTTGACTACCTCTGATGTAGCCCCTGGCACAATGCAATTGCTTCAGAAGAATACAGGCAGCTGCTGGGTTCACAGCCTGGCTCAGTACACATGGGAGGAGGCGCCATTCATTTGAACCCATGTATGCAGGTGAATAGCCTATCTGGATCAAGGTGTTTCCACACAAATGGTGCCTCCATGAGCTCCTGGTAGCCAGGCCTGTCTGATCCTGAGGCCCTCACAGGGGTGAGTGGGTGCTGCTTGCACAAGCCAGTCCTGTTCAGGTTACAAATGGGAGGGGGGGACTTCTACTTTTTAGTCCTCCACAAAATAGTGTATAGTGGGAGACCACTGTTGAATAAGAGTGCCAGACAGAATCAAATCCTGGGCATGACAATCAACCCCTTTGATTTATTTTTGTCAATGGCATAGGTCATTCTCAAAGTGGGGAAAGAATCATGTCCCTGTATTGATATATGTGGGACAGGGTAAAGCAATCCCAATTTATAGAGGAGCAAATGGATGCTTCCCTGGGGAAGCTTCTGTCCTAAACTGCCCCCAAGCACTGAATGGTCCTTGAAGCCCTTGCTGGAACTGTTTCATGCGTCACAAGAGCTCTTCAGCTGAAAAGCAGTGAGAGGAGGAGGAGAGGGCAATGGAAGGGGAGGAGGAAGAGGAGAGAGAGAGCAGCTGAAAGCAGCCACTATAATGAATAGAATACATGGCCAGGATTGGATTAACCTTGATGCTAAGCATGTTGCAGTGCACACTAACTGATCCTGTTGCACAATGCTCAGGACTTGTTATCAGCAAATCACTCCAACAACTTCTAGAAGGCACCAGGTTGGGGAAGGCTGCTGTACCATAGCATGAGATCAGCAGGCTATAAAGAACGGTTGGTTGCTTCTGTGGCTGTGGGCTTTTTCCAGGGTTAGTTCAGCTCTTTCCAGGAGTTCTCCTCCTTTTTGTCACCCACTCTAAGGGTGCCTCTAGATTGACAGTATTTTAAAGGAGAGATTCAAGCACAGACTGGAATTTTGGGTTTGCACAAATAAAGTGAAAGAAAGTGCTCTATTGCCCTAGAACAACACATCTTTTTGCAGTTGGGAAAGTGACAGGAAAATGCACTGAAAAGTATGGGATGAATGAATGATTAACAGGGAGACGTGAAAATGCCCTGCAAGTAAAACCGGATGAATGCTCACTGTTGTATAACCTCACAAACAAATCAGTGTGGATATAATATAACCTTTGTGTAAGCTTTGTCCAAGCCAGGACAAATGTTCAATAAAGAGGTTGCCAGGAGGAGTCCTCACTCACTAACTCCCATGTACCAGCTGTGCTACAGTGGCAAGCATTTTAGCTTAATCATTGTAGCCTTAAACACCAGGTGATTCACAGTCATTCACAGATGAAGCTTTCCACAGTAGGTGATAGAGATGAATATTATCACCAGCAAATTGCTGCAGATACAGGGCACAACTACAGAGGCTAGCTGAGAAGTTAGCACCTCTGTCACAGGGTGGAAATGTCAGCCTACTACCCACCGACCTTCAGTGCCAAGGTGGAACTCAAGGCTCCTAATAACCTCATCAGGTAAAGAGTTTCCCACCCATTACCCCTTGACCTGGATTTCCCAGAAACCTCAGCCACAATGCCCATTTGCTCTCTATTTCTGTCTTGACACTTTGGCTGGCACATTCCAGTCAGCTGTTTCTATCTCAGCTATCCAAGGCATGGATTTCCTGCTCAGCAAAGCAGGAAAAGTAAGCCATGACCCCTTTATCCACCCAATGTACCTACATATACACTTTCTATATACATATATACTCTTCTTGAGTGAACCCAGGAGGGCCCCCATAACTGATCTGTCAATCAGAGGTCAAATGCTAAGAGGTTCCTGTTCTCCAAACATAGCCACCCTGATCCTGAATTTGCTCAACACGCACAATAAAAATTATTTGCAAAAGAGAGAAACAAAACATTTGCCACAAGATAAACCCTACCATGTAGGGTAGGATAGACAAGTGAGTTGTCCACTTCAGCATTTTTGTCTTCCAAGAGAAACAAGAGGTATGCCATGGGGAATTTCACAAGGAAGATGCCATGCCAATATCCATCCCCTGCTGTTATTGCCCAGTACTTGGTTGTCAGTTGTTAGTTATCCAAATCTCCTGTTTCTGAATAAAGGGGTTGCATGTTTTGCGTACCATTATTTTGTTATTCACATTAGTTTTAATAACATTCCCCCTGTCATTAGGGGAACCGAATGGTCGAGAGAGAAGATAATATACCATAATAGGAGTAGCCAACATGGCACCCTCCAAATGTTGTTAGACTCTAACTTCCATCATCCCTAGCCAGCATGGGCAATGGTCTGCAATGTCTGGAGGGCAGCAATGTCTGGAGGGCACCACGTTGGCTACCCCGTTCTATAGGAACCAGGAGATGGGTGCAGTGTATGTCTATTAGTATATGTACATATGCCACAGAGTTCCTATCAATAGAGACCAGGCCTTCCAGAATCAGCGACAGAGTGCACATTTCCCTCTCATCACATCAGTATCTCTAAATGCAGTGCTTTACTTTATTCATAGGAGTGAATGGCAGCCATGCACGACTGTGGAAGGAAATATTCAGGGATCCTTGTTCTGGAATTTCCTTCCTGCTTCTAGACATGTTACTTTCTTGGCAGAGGGGAGCAGGATTTCCCCTTCCCTTAGTAAGCTTGATTACTGTAGTCTGTCCAAATAATTTAATGGGAGCCATTGATCATTGTATCATCATATATCCTATTTCTGATCTGCCCAGCTTGTGCAAGCAAACAACAGCCGCCACATATGGATGAGAAATTTTATTAAATTTCTATCCCACACTCCTTCCCAAAGGTGCCCAGAGCAAACACTAAAGTGGTAAAACAATACTATTGAAAATAATATTTTAAAACATTAAGAACATCTAAAAACAAGTCAAACATATCCACATATTCAGGAGGGAATTCCAAGGTTTTCAGAAATACAAAAAATATTTATGGGGGAAACTGTAAGGGGGCAAAAAATCCCAAGTATATCCCAAAGAGGACTGAGGATGCTCAATGTCCATGAAATTGTAAGTGAGTGGGGGTGGGAAGAGAGGAAAACCAAGGAAGAAAGGAATGGAAAGAAGGCACGGCTGACTGACTAGACCCCTGAACCACAGTGCACCATACTACAACATTTTGTTGCTGTTCCCCTTGTATATAAAAATTCCATTCTTGAGAGCGATAGCACTGTTGCTTATATAGCCAAAATAGGAATAGAGGAACCTATCAACAGACTTGGGGGGAGCCCAAGGTTTGCAAAAATACCAAAAAAAAAGAAGAAACAACAAGAAAAAATCGTAAGGGAGTGAAACCACACCCACTCACATACACCTATATACACTAATCTAATCAGGATAGAGTATGCTCAATGGCCACGGAATGCTGACTGTTGGGAGAGGGGGACAGAAAAGGAGGGAGTGCAATGGAATGGAGCAGCGGGATTCGCAAAAGCACTCTAGGCTGCAACATTTTGTTGTAGGTCTCACTCACCTATACCAATAGTGAATTCAATTATCCAAGAGCTAATACTTAAGTAGTCAAAGCAGCACCACACATACAGAATGAAGAAGGGCACTGCTGGCAGATGACTGCATGGATTACACTGGAAGGCCTCCTGACGAGCTTCACAGTTGAGCATGGCCTTGTCACTGGATTTCTGTGCCCAAAACAAACTCTGTGCCCAAAACAAAAAAACCTCTAGCCACTGCAGCACAGGACTAATAGCCATCTGCCCTCTTTGGGTCCCTCCAGATGTCATGTTTATTGTGCATTCATGATGACATCAGGAGGTTATATGTAATTCTGCTTTCAATACCGTTCACACCTACAAATGTCTATGTCCCATAATTTCTTTCTGAAATCCTGTAACTTTCCATACCACAAATGTTCTGGGTTTTTTCTCTTTTGTCCTGCTTTTGTTGCCCTATAGTGCAAGAGTGCTCCTCTAGAAAGCTACTATTGTTATTGTTAAATTTATATCCCACCCTTCCTCCCAGTAGGAGCCCCGGGTGACAAACAAAAACACTCTAAAACATAATCAAAACAGACATTAAAATATATGAAAACAAAACATCTTTAAAAACGTATTTTTTAAAAAAGCTTTAAAAACATCTTGAAAAGCAATTCCAACACAGACGCAGACTGGGATAAGGTCTCTACTTAAAAGGCTTGTTGAAAGAGGAAGGTCTTCAGTAGGCGCCAAAAGGATAACAGATGGTGCCTGTCTAATATTTAAGGCGAGGGAATTCCCAAGGGTAGATGCCACAACACTAAACGTCTGCTTCCTATGTTGTGCAGAACAGACCTCCTGATAAGATGTTATCTGCAAGAGGCCCTCACCTGCAGAGCGTAGTGATCAACTGGGTATATAAGGGGTAAGACAATCTTTCAGATATCCTGATCCCAAGTTGTGTAGGGCATTGTACACCAAGACCAGAATCTTGAACTTAGCCCGGTAGCTAATGGGCAATCAGTGCAATTCTTTCAGCAGTGGGGTGACATGTTGGCGATACCCTGTCCCAGTGTCAGTTGCACCGCTGCATTTTGCACCAGCTGCAGCTTCTGGACCAACCTTAAGGACAGCCCCACACAGAGCACATTACAGTAATCCAACCTGAAGGTTACCAGTACATGGACAACAGTGGTCAGGCTATCCTGGTCCAGAAATGGCTGCAGCTATCTTACTAGCCGACGCTGGTAAAAGACACTCCTAGTCACTAAGGTCACCTGGGCCTCTAGTGACAAAGATCCAGGTGCACCCCCAGACTACACACCTGCTCTTTCAGAGGGAGTACAACCCCATCCAAAGCAAGCAACTGACCAATTATCCGAACTCAGCAACCACCAACCCACAGTGTCTCTGTAATGCTAGGATTCAGACTTGGTTTGTTGGCCCTCATCCAGCCCACCACCAAGCCCAGGAACTGGTCTAGGGCCTGCACAGCCTCTCCTGATTCAGATGTTACAGAGAAATAGAGCTGAGTATCATCAGCTTACTGCTGACACCTCAACCCTTTGGGGAAGCACTGCAGAACAACTAATGAAGCAGAATTATGTGTTGACAGTCCAATATAAATCCCCCACAACTAAAGCACTACTATTGCATCAATGGCATGTTGCAGAATACACCCACAAAAAAACAGTCTGCGGGGGTCCTTCTGCAACCTGCTGCCCATTAGTTTCATTGGATGTCAGGTTTTGAATCTTTTGAGTAGGAATTATTTATTCCCCTATTTATTTTTTCCTCACATGATTTTACAAAACCTCCATTATGGGTCTCACCGTTTTTCCCCTAAGCTGAAAGCTCCAACTTTTTCAATATTTCTTCATCAAGGCTGATAATTGGTCTCTACCATATCTGACTATTTAATTGCTTACTGGTTGCCCTAGAAGAGGACTAGGGAGCCTTTTTTAGCCCAAGGGCTGCATCCCCTTCATGGACAACCTTCCAGGTACCACATGCCAGTGGTGGGCAAGGCCAGAGGCAAAAAGTGGGCAGTGCAACAGATTTACATCATGCAAATGTTACAGGTTTCCATGTGCTCACATAACTCTCTATCCCAGCAAGCAAGAGGCACTATCACAGTGCAAGGACACATTCTACCCAGGCAAAAGCACTTGAGGAGGGTCTAGAGCAGGGCCAGTGAGGGGTCCTGAATCCTGCAAGCCTGTCTTACACATTATACATCCAGAGTTTCAAATCTGCTCAGGAGATTTGTACTTGTCACGGTCAAGTCAATTTACAAGCTCTGCAAGAACAGCAAGAACAGCAGTAGTCAGCAAGGATTATTCACTCTGGGGAAAGGTTTGTGTCTGCTGCATAGCCTTTCTAGTGGGCAGAAGACCAGGGAGGTTCTCTGAAAGACTCCAGGCAGTTCTGATCTGTTCCCCATGGCCACATCAAAAGATTTCCAGATGTAGTTCCAGGATGCCTTCTCTTTCCTTCCATGAATATTCAGACATTTGTGTTTGCCAGCAAGGAGAGCCAAGAGACCTGCCTCAAAGTTTTTTTTTGGGGGGGGGTATTCTGCATCTGATAAAGCAGTTTGGATTTTGACTCCCAAAAGAACCTTAAGCATGGAATTCCAAAAGGGAGAGAGAGTAGGAAGTGAGCCAGATAAGATCAGCCATGCTGGTGTGCCATCAGCACACAAGAAAATCCCATCTCTATCAATCTGTACGCAGAACATATCATATGGAAAGTGGGACTGGACCAAGATGAAGGAGGTGTGAAAATTGGAGGAAGAAATATCAATAATTTAAGATACGCAGACGATACCATACTATTAGCAGAAACCAGTAATGATTTGAAACAAATGCTGATGAAAGTGAAAGAGGAAAGCACAAAAGCAGGACTACAGCTCAATGTCAAAAAGACTAAAGTAATGACAACAGAAGATTTATGTAACTTTAAAGTTGACAATGAGGCCATTGAACTTGTCAAGGATTATCAATACCTTGGCACAGTCATTAACCAAAAGGAAGACAATAGTCAAGAAATCAGAAGAAGGCTAGGAATGGGGAGGGCAGCTATGAGAGAACTAGAAAAGGTCCTCAAATGAAAAGATGTATCACTGAACACTAAAGTCAGGATCATTCAGACCATGGCATTCCCGATTTCTATGTATGGATGTGAAAGTTAGACAGTGAAAAAAGCAGATAAGAGAAAAATCAACTCATTTGAAATGTGGTGTTGGAGGAGAGCTTTGCGCATACCATGGACTGCGAAAAAGACAAATAATTGTGTGTTAGAACAAATTAAACCAGAACTATCACTAGAACCTAAAATGATGAAACTGAGGTTATCATACTTTGGACACATAATGAGAAGACATGATTCACTAGAAAAGACCATAATGCTGGGAAAAACAGAAGAGAGTAGAAAAAGAGGAAGGCCAAACAAGAGATGGATTGATTCCATAAAGGAAGCCACAGACCTGAACTTTCAAGATCTGAACAGGGTTCACGACAGATGCTATTGGAGGTTGCCAATTCATAGGGTCGCCATAAGTCGTAATTGACTTTAAGGCACATAACAACAACATCAGAGACTAAGACAGGGATCAGCAACAATACCTAAGGGTAGGGTAGATCATTTCAGATATGCCAAACCATGGTTTGTGCTAACCATAATTAAAACCAGACACCATGAATTGAGCTTGCAGACATACAACAGACAAATAATGGTTTACAGCTGCATGCTTTCATTTTCCATCTGCTCAGCACTCATCTTCCTAAGTCCACTCACACCTGCCCTCTCCGTTGTGCAACAGCCTGTCTCAAAACAGAGCAACAGCCATAACTGGTTTGTCAGAAGTTTGTGAATTCAGATGCAATAGTAAACCACAGTTTGGTGTGGCTTACAAACCAGCTTCAACCCATATTTTGATATCCTGGTTAGATCCTTGCAAACTATGGTTTGTGAGGTTCATACTAAATGAGATGGTAAACATGTAATTGGGAATTATATAGTGTTTTTAAAAAGTAATAGCCAGTGCAGAGGATGAAGGTATATTTCCCCCATAGCCACGATCCAACAAAAATCACCCCATGTGCCCACTATTAGTCCCAGAAGGCAAGTTCCCATTGGTGCCAATGATACCTTTAATGTCACTTCTAGTTTGGCCCTGTGTGGACATAAATGAAGATGGACATGCAGACCCTTTTCAGCAAAATCAGTACCTTGAATTAGAATAGGGGTGGCTAACCCATAGCCCTCCAGCTGTTGTTGGACTCCGACTCCCATCAGTCCTTAGCCAGCTTGGTGAACGGTTAGGAATGGTGGGAGCAGTAGCCCATCTGGAGGGCCACAAATTAGCCACTCCTGAACTAGAGCAGCATGCATGTTCCCTCAGCATGTTGCAATGCACTGCAGGGCTGACATTTGGGGATGCTGAGGTAACAGGAGATTTTTTTAGCTGTGGAACAGAATAAAAATGCTTCAAAATAAATAAATATGTGTGTGCACTATCATCTCTGAAAGCACTGATCTGTTTGGTGGAGAGGAAGAGGGGGTACAAGGCTCACTATGCCATACGGCATGGATAGCCAACATGGTGCTCTCCAGATGTTGTTGAACAACTCCCATCATCTCTGGCTACTGGCCATGCTGCCTGGGCCTGATGGGAACTGTAGTTCAAAACATCTAAAGGGCACCAAGTTGGCTAATGCTGCTATAAGGAAATGAAGTGGTTGCTTCACCTTCAATGAGGAAGGGGGAGGTGGCACCTCAGGCAATAGATTTTGGAGCATCGTAAAGGGCAGCAATCTGTCAATATTTTATTTTCATCTCAGGGGCACCATCTGGATTTTCTGTTACAGGTACAGAAATCTGCAGCCACTGCAGTGTGTCCTTTAAAAACAAGGAACTAGTCCTGCTGATGAAAGTGACAATTACGTCTTAGGATGTCAGAGAAGACTGATCTCAGATGAACTCTCTTATGGATCCTATAAAGACAGAAAGAAGTATGGTGACTAGGCCAAACACAGATTGGTTTCTTCTTGTTTTTGTATATAAGAAGGTAATACTAACAGGTTTATAGTAAATTAAAAAAGAAACTGTATTTTTAAAAATGGAGAAATAGTAAAGGGAATCGAGTTATTCTCACTTTTTGCTTTGAGTGTGAAAATGTCCAAGGCCAGACAATGGCCTGGACTGAGTTTGGCATCTATTCCTCCTTTTGCCCCAATGGCTGATCAGTGCTGTCAGACCCCAATTCTGAAATGTGGGAGGTTTTTATAGAAGCCTGGCAGGGAGATCAGGATAGACACACACTACTTGTGCCAACAGGCTGTTAGATAATTATCTTCAGCAAAGCTTCAATTCAGCTAGGGCTGCCTAACCTACCATCCATAATCCAAGCACACAAAAATGATGAAATTAAGTATTTCATTGTAAGTTCACCCTGTTCGTTCAAGCTTTTAAAAAATTGTTTCTCCAAAATCCCCTTACACTATAAACAAGATGGAGTTTCAGCGGACACTAAATAGAGCTTTCTGAATTCTTCAGTTCTTTCCTTAATGACCTTGAAAAAGGGCCATATCCAAAATGCATCTGAGAAGCAGGAAGAATATTTTGATAACGATTTGTATGCATCATGTATGCTTTCCACAGACTGTTATTGAGCCTACCTCTCAGGGTTATTGTGAGGCTAAAAACACCACTGTGAGCTCCATAAAGGAAAAACATACTACAAACAGCAAATGTAGTGTCATGATAAAGAACTGTAGAACAGTCCATGGTTTAAATCTCAGCTCAGCTGCTACCTCACAGTGTACTTTAAAGCAAGCTAATATTTCTCAGTCTCTTCCCCCCAACATTCCCTGTAATACACAGATCTACCTTACAAGTTGTTGAAAAGGTTGTTGAGATTCATTCATTCATTCAATCAATCAATCAATCAATCACTCAATTTATATGCTGCTCTTTGTACAAAACTTCCAGAGTGGTTTACATCATAAAACCTCAACAGATAATGTATATATGAAGTTCTTTAGGGGAAAATGCTATTGTTAAGTGTAATAAATGGTACATCTGCTCCTACCTTCCTCCAGTAATAAAATCTCCCAAACCGATCCAATCATTCCCATCATAGACCAAGACTCAGCAGTTTTAGCCGAGTCCAGCATCCCTCTAGAGTTCTTAACCATCATATAAGATGCTCCCATGTATCTTATAATGGGAGAATCACACTGTGCATATTACAATCCCAGAGAGCGAACTGAAGTACCTCTATCAAAGCGGCCCTGTGAACACAGCCTCCTGAGACCTGGGCTGCAGCACCCCCTGCAGGAGAAAGCATGCCACTGACACAAATTAGTTATGCATCTTTTTTTCTGAAGGTGTAGATGCGTGCAGGCCTATCAGAATACAGACATTGTCTTAGTCAGGCAAGTAAACCACTTAGTTTTCAGACACAGAGAAAGTTTACATTCTAATGCAGTGGAATGGCCAGATAGCTATATCTTGCAACTGTGACAAATGTCAAAAGGACAGGGCTTTCAATAGAAATGGGAATTTGGGGCAGGTACAGCTTTTCCTCACCTCCTGCAGCACTCTTGCCAGAACTCCTGCTTCTGTATTGTTATGAAAATAAACAGCAGCAACCACATCCTCTGTGCTACTCACAGTGCAGTCCTATACAGAAGTAAATCCTGCTGTGTTCAGTGGGACTCTTCCCATTCCCACATGCAGAATGTTGCTTGATGCTGTAGTTGAATATGCCTGTCTGGACCAGCTTCAACACTGCAAAGAAAAGTCTTCACCTTTTCAGATCTGGGGCCCACCATTAGCCAAAAGCAACTTGGTGAGGGAGGCTGCACTGAACCAGTCCTGTCCTCTTTGCCTTCCCCCCCCCCAGTCCCCCTCCCTGAACATGAAACTCTAGACATTAAACATCCTGATATTTCAGTGGGGCTTGAGCCCTCTGAGTCAAGGAGTGGAGCCCAGTAGGTTATGGTAGAGCTAGGAGTTGGCCCAGCACAAAAGTGCATATAACTGTTTGTCTGCTTTTTGCGGGGTGTCGGTGTGGGGAGGATGGCTTTTACCATGCTTATCTGGCAACTAGCCCAAAAGCAAACAAGCCCCACCCAGGACAACTTTCGTTTTGGTTGTTTGACATCTCTATCTTAAACATGGAGCCCATTTTTCTTTTCTTTTTTTACCCTCTCTTTCTCTCTCTGGTACCACTGATGTGGCCCACCTTAGATCAAAACACAACCCATCAATAGAAGGCTAATGATCTTAGGCATCTGGCAGGTGGTCTCACCCCTGTGGGTCTCCCCAGCTCCAACTGTTCAAGACCAGGAGGAACAGGCAAAGTGCTTGGGCTGGTGGCAATGATAACAGTTAGACAAACTTCTGAAACTCCCACTTTTATAAAGCCAATGCAGATGGAGAGTTCTCTCTCCACCCTCATCTTCTCTCCCCCCCCACCACAGCCCCCTGCTTGTAGCACGAGCCCTGTCTGCTGGCTCCCCTTGGGCAGCCTTGATTCAGGCTGGGTTTGAAGATCAAGTGAAGCAAAAGGTAAATTTGGGCACTTTGATCTGCAAACACAGGCATCTTCATTTCCATGTTTGATCTTCCATCGCTTTCCAAACAGAAAAGGTGCCAGTCTCACTAGCGCTCACCTTGCAAGGGGACCAAAGCCACAGGGAGCTGACGGCAAGGGGGGTGGGGAAGACCATGTGGGCATATGGTATGAAACAGAAAAGTATGCCATTGAGGATACTAACACACTATGTCACATAGCATGCAGCTTCACAATACACAGCCACATACTGTAATTTGTAGTAATACAACTCCCCCACCCCCCGCTTGTACTTTACATGAATTTGTACTGCTCACATACACATGCTCACTCGCTCTCTTTCACATATACACACAACTGATACGCAACAAGTATCTGCACATTGCCAAACATTACAATACACATGTCAGGTGCACAAGCATACAATAGTCTTCTGTCTATTTCTGAAGGTTGTAATGTTCAATTTATTAACTCCTAAGGAGTCCACAAAATGCTAAAGAGATTATTCCAGACCAAATACATTGTAAACACACTGGCACACAAAACCAACATACACCTACACAATGCACCAGTACAACACTTAGCTCAAATAATACAGATATGCACAATGCAAAGAAGCAAGCCTGTATGATGTACATGCAGCTGTACAACTCAGCAGCAGAAGCACACAAGCATCCAGGTCTGATGTTAAAGAGTTCTCACTCTCTCTCCTTACGCACAACGATCACAAGTTACTTACAGGAACAGTGAAACAGGTAAATGAACTCTCAACAGAGCTTTGCACCAGGTATTTCTCTGCCATTGGCCCCTTTTTTTAAGCCACAAGGAGAGACCCAACCAATGACACAAACAAAGTAATCACTATGTTTATAGATGTCAGTGTCCCTTTTTTGCTCCTTTAGCTCTCACCAACTCTTCTCTGACCATGTGCTGGCCATGGATCAATGTTGCCTAAAAATATTAGCCAAGCCTGTCTTAAATACTGTAACACAAGCAACACAGACTTGTAGAACCAATGGTAGTTTAAGGCTCAAAATCTGCTGACCCCCTAGCAAAATGTCATTAAGCAAATCATATTTTACTTAAGAAAACAAAAAGGCATAGGCTTAAGAAAATAATGGTGCATAACTGCAAACTTTGCTGAAACTAAACTTTGCTTACACAGATGTATTCACTAAAGCCAAGGCACAAAGCTTGGGTTTCCTTTGTAGGAGAACAAGAAGTAATCTTGTGGCACCTTAAAGTCTAATAAATTTATTATGGCACTAGCTTTTGTGGACTACAGTCCACTTTATCAGATGCATGAAGTTTTATCCTGAGATATACAGGGGTGTGTGTGGATTGTAAACAGTGAGGTCAGAGGATAAGTATGGACAGTGATAAGTAATTAACAGTGGTAATTCAAAAATCAGTTGTTGATAACAGACAACCTGACATTGGTAAGCCAGTTAACAAATATAGCATGATAAAATTCCCTTTTCTTGATTCAGTCCACGAGTGATAGCACTGAACCTCCTGATGTATTGTAATTCAGTGGTTTCATTTCCATTTGAAGTTCCTTTGCTCCAGGATGGCCACTTTAGAGACATCCTCAAGCAAAGGATGGATAAACCACGGAGGTTGAAATTTTCCTCCACTGACTTTGGAACACTGCCATTTCTGATGTCAGACTGGTGTCCATTTATTCTTTTGTATAGAGACTGGCCTTTTTTTTGTCCTAAGTAGAATGCAGCAAGGGCATTGCTAGTAGATGATGGCATAAATAAACCTCTGATGTTGCAGAAGGCATTATTAGGTTGTGTACTGGTGTTGCCAGATATGGAGACAAGAGTTGGCATCTGGGTCTGCTGCAAGGTCTGAGCCCTTCTCTGTTGTGTGGCCTGTTGTTGCTGATGAGTAGCTGGTGTTTTTTTTTTTTTAGGGGGTGGGTCTATCTATAAGCAAGTACAGTAAGAAAAGTAGCAGTTTTGTAGTTAAGATTCAGCATCCCTCAAACACATGGAAAGCTGGGCTTCTCCCACCTTGTACGCATGTACACTAGATGTACATATGTGGCCAGTGACATTGAGCCCTGTAAGAGACAAGCCAAAGACCAAATCAGCTAGAAAGGTAGGAGCCAAAGTTTTTAAAGAACGGCCATAATGACATGGATGAGTAGTTGGTGCAATTGATAGCTGGTATAACATAGCAACTATTCAGTGTTGTGGACCCAAGCCTGTAGAATTCCCTCTCAACTAAGATTAAACAGGCACCCTCTTGCTGAACTTCAGGCGTAACAAAGACTTTCTTATCCCAGCAGGCATTCTAAGGCAGTATTCTGTTTTGTGATGACTTTTTATTCTTTTATTCTCCATATGGTTTATTTTTATGTACATTGCTCAGAAATGCTAATGATTGAACAGTATAGAAATGCCATAAATAAATAAATGATTGTGAGTAATGATCTGGGAAGTCTCTGGTTTGAATCTCACCTGGCCCCAAGGCAATGAATTCACTGGCGAAGTGAACACAGACATTTTCCCATTATTTTGGACTCAGCCAAACATCTCACAATTTGGAAATGATAACAATATCAGCCTTTATAGGACTGTTCTGATTATTACCCACATAACATACATGAGAAGAGCTCTGAATGTTCAAAAGCACTTTATAAATGATGAATACTATTGTAATTTCTCAGCAGATCTGAGATGCCCAGAATAAATTAAATATTTACATTTCAAAGACCTCATAATAATTTCCTTAGGGAACTCACAAGTAACAGAATTACATATCTTTAAAAAAAGACACTCTAGGTGCCAGAGGTCTAGATAATCTGTGGATTAGCTAACTACAGTTACATAAAAGGAGGGGCTCTGAATGTGGTGGCCCTTTGCTTTGGGCAGAGGGGTCATTGATCTAACCTGGGAGATCCATTTACACTTGGCAAAGATCACAGAAGGATGTTAACTAGATTCTCATCTACATTCTTGTTACAGGAAGCAGGAGTCCTCTCTGTTACCTTCTATTCAGCTGGAAAGATCAGAATATGGATGCCATGTTGTTGACAGCATACTGGGCAAGAGTAGAGGCTAGTTCTGTAACTCAATTCTTTTGCATGCACAGAAACACTCCTGCACACGGAATAAATACCCAGTAAACAATCGCGTCAAAAGTCACATACACCTATGCAATGAATGCGTGAACCATGCAAAACACATTCAGCACAATGGACAGCTACACACAACATGCAACAGATGGCAAATAATACTTGTTCTACACTTGTAAGAAACTGATATTTCAGTGTGACAGCACCTACACTTTGGAATTCCTTGCGTAGTAACATTTGGCAGGCATTTTCACTTTTTGGCACTTGCTTAAAACGTTTTTGTTTAGGCAAGCATATCCAGACATGCAGAAGTTGACATGTGTTTTAATCTCTTTTTAGCTTATTGTTGATTTTAATTATTTTTTGAATGTTTTTAAATAAAGTTTTTAGCTTAGAGGTTTTATTACAATCAAGTGGTATACACACTTTGTGAATTTTTTTAAAGCAGCTGTATAATATTACTTAACATTTGTAAAGTGCTATTAAGTATTCAAAGGGCCTTCCATATATTACCTAGTTGTAAACCTAACAACCACCCTGTAAAGCAGGGAGGGCCCAATGTGCCCTCCATGTCTCTCTCTCTATCTGGCACTTGGGACTCTTCTCCAGGCCTCACCCAATCCCTAGCCACACCCGCTCCCCCCAGGCCATGTCCCTCACCAACCCTGCTTTGCAACTTTCTTGAGTGTTTTTGCCTGACTGGAACATGTCCTTGAACTCTGATAATGCCTCTTGCTTGCCTGGATGGAGGACAGAGAGGTGTGTAAGATTATGTGTGGAAACCAGGCTACTATACAAAGGTAAAATTCAACAGGGGAGGCCTTATTTTGATGGTACCTGATTGGTTGGTGTTGACTCGTGACAGGGCGTTCTTGGTGGTAGTTCCCCATTTGTGGAATGCCCTCTCTGATGAGGTGAACCTATCTCCCTCATTACTGGTTTTCAGGAGAAATTTTAAAACATTTCTGTTTACCCAGGCATTTGATGGCTGAGATATACTGAGCGTGGAAACGGGACTTTGACCCTTGTCCTATTAGAAGCTGAGTGATTTACTTCCATGATCACTCCAACCCACATTGTGTGTGTCTGTGGATAGAAAAAGGAGGGAGGGAGGGAGGGAGGGGGAGAGACATCAAAACATTATGATCTTAAAGGCTCTTAAGTCCCAGATAAAGACTGGCAATTGCTCCATTGGTCTCCACCACTCTCATAAGTTAATACAGAGGTGAAGGTTTTGTGTGAGTTGTTGAATATGAATAAACACATTCACATGAAGGTGAAGAGCAGAGATGGGAAACCTGTGTCGCCTTCAGATATTGTTGGATTACAAGTCCCATCACCCCTGAGTATTCGCCATGCTAGCTGACATTGATGGGAGATGGGATGCGACAACATCTGAAGACCCAGAGGTTCCACTTCCCTGGTGTAGACAGAATAGGCTGAAAAAAAAGACATTTGTAGCATCAACACAGGGCTTTTTCACATTATCCATATTGACTAGGCAAGCAGGCAATCTCCAATGGATGTCAGAGAATGCGATCTGAGACATTTCATATGCTGCTTGGGGAATGGGCATAGTTCTCATGTACATTCACAAGGACTCTGAAAGAGGGGGAACAAAGGGGCCTAGAGCCTCATCCCCCCTCACATGATTAGACAGGGAGGGTTGAGTTCCCCCAGGGATGATCAGGTAAAAAGGGGAAAAAGAAAAGAAAAGAAAAAAGACCAGGGTTGTAGTCCTTCCAAATCATCTTTTTTTTTTAGATAAGGACTTTGTGTGCAAGAGCCTACAAATTTGCTCTCCATGGTAAGTCTCCTCACACCCCCTGTGGTGCATGTGTTAAAGAGCCACAGGTTCCCCATCTGGCATTGTAATCAAGGGTAATTGATAAAGTCAAGGAAAAGATGCCCCATTTTCTAGAGCCTAGGAACTGACTGCACCATTTTACTTGCTGTGCCTTCAAAGCAAAGCTTTACTATAAATTCCCCTCACAGAACTACGGTTCTCAAACTGGTTTAACAATATACCCCTCTTCCCAGGCAGCTCTGGGAACTGTAGCTCTGTGAGGGGAACAGGGGTCTCCTAGCAACTCTCAGCACCCTTCACAAACTACAGTTCCCAGGATTCTTTGGGAGAAGTCATGACTGTTTAGATGTATAATGCAGATAAGGCCTCAGTCTACTGTCCAGATGGTCAGTGTTGATGGGCAACTTCAAGGCCCCACTCTCTCTTCTTAGGTTTCTTTATATTTAAACCTGACAGCTGTTCAGACAGAGGATGCCTTCAGAGGGCTGACCTCTGTGTAGTAGGACCCATAGCCACTCCAGCCCGTTATTCCAGATTTCCTCCAGACTCATCTCTACTGGCTGTGCCCACTGGCATTACCCCAAGAGATATCATTTTCGAAACTGAACCCTCCTGCCCAGATACCTCCTTCAGCTGTGGCCTTGCCATCATTAGGCCAAGACACACTAATCACTATTTTCCCCTGTCAGTTTTTTTCTGACATTAAAAAAATCCATGGATTCTTTGAGATGGGGCTGTGATTGGGATTTCTGGAGGCTGGATCCTAATTGTTAGAACACCCTCATGTGGACCAGTGAGTGATTTGAGGAGAATTTGAAAGTTATATTGGGGGGCAGTGTTTGGAGAAAGGAAATTAGGGGGATTGGGACTCTGTCTGGGGTAGCAGGCCCAACAGCCCCCTCCAACTCTGCTAATGATCATCAGCATACAAGTCAAGCCAGACAGCATAATTAATGGCCACCAAGCACCCCATGCTGTGTGTACCCCAGATCTATTATTCATGCCACCACCACCCTCTTAAAGCCATTTCAGGGCCCATTCGATTGAGGATACTTCCACAGTGTCCCTCAGAGGCTGCTTGTCTTAATCTGCTAATGAGCTGCTACCTAGGGACCAAAGGGAATGAGCAGGCCTTAATCTGTAAGGCTCCCAAGGGCTGGGCCCCAGAAGCTGTTTTCAGTGCCAGGGAGATATTAGTGCATTTGCTATATTTTCTGCCTGAGAAGGCCAGGCTTCCAAAGGCCTATTAGATTTTTTTTTCAACATACAGAGTTATCCTTATTCCACAGGGACATGCTGCAATATAAAAACAGGCTCTTTAGGTATCCCCAAAATTGGTCCCTATCCAGGGGAATATAACAGACTCTATAGGTAGGGGCGTTTGCTTGTTTACATCTAAGCCACTTTTATAGCTGTAACAATAAAATAATTGGGGGGGATTAATTGCTTTTTTTTATTGTACTTTACTGCCGTAGGTGGTAACATAGGTGAAGACAGTCTTCATTTATTTGTTTCTTTAAAAATATTTCCAACCCACTTTTCCTAGTACTCAAGGTGGTTTACAATCAATAATCTTAAAAAAAAATATCATTTTAAAAAAACCAACCCTATCCGATATAATAATATGACAAAACTAATGTTGACAGCAATAAAGTAAGTAGTTCTTACAACAACAACATACTAAAGCACTACAGCTCGGCCTTTAGGGTGACCACTTGTGCAGCACCAGAAAAGGAGAAAATGTATCACCAAAAAATGACAGGAGGGGAGTGCAGGTTTGCATAAACTTTGCATATGCTAATTATATGTACATAATAATTATTAGTATAATTTAAATAGAAATACACTACATCTCACCATACAGGTGTGACCAGGTGACTTGTGTGGCTGCTCAGTCTGCTCCAGGTACTGCAACACTGTTGATGGGCAACTTCAAGGCTCCTCCTGCTCTCCCTTCTTAGGATTCTTTATCTTCCTTTTCATAAACATAAATAAATAATAATTTTCTTTTTCTTTTTCCAGAGATAACAACAAAGGAAAATAATAAACTAATAGAAAAACTGTAACAACTAAAATATTATAGTGAACATTGTCAAAGGCATGCTACATGTCTGGGAAAATACAGAAAATTTTGCCAGTAGCATACATCAGGGAAAATATTTTGTCTGAAATAATTAAAAGCATTTCTTTTTGTATTCATTTCCAACGACACTGTACATAAACACAATCCCACTCAAAATGATAATATATACCAACAGCGCCATAGCCCCTCCAGCAGAGCAAGATGTAAGTGAAAACATTTCAGAGCTGAGCCCGCTGTAAGACAAGAGGTGTATTGATTTTAAAGAATGTTCTTCAAGAGAGCTAGAGACCAATTAGAAAGGTCTAGCTTCCCAGATTACATTGCCAGTCCCCAATGTAAATTTCTGATCCTAAATCTGACTTCCACTGCTTTTTTAGGGTTTCTAGTGACTTCAGTGACACATTTAGAAGCATAAAGGCTATATACCATGTTCTTTTGCCCTTTCTCCATGTTGAGAAACAATTTCAAATTGCGCGAGTGGCCTCAAAGCTTGCATTTTAATGAAATCTTGTGTAAATGAAACTGCATATTCTTTATCTTTCGTGTCTGGTCCAAATACAGATTAATGACAGACAGCCCTTCAAAGAGAGGAGACTTCCAGAGAACTACCCTCTGTAATGCAGTGCAGCGATTCCCAAACTTTTTTCCCCGTGGACCATTTGAAATTTAATGAAGATCTTGGCAGCCCACTTAATGATTTTGCCACTTGTTGCAATTGTGCTAGATGCCATATGATTTTTAATTGTATTTTTACAGACAAGTCACAAACCACCTGAATGAAGCTCATGAACCAGTCTGGGAACTTCTGAAGTAATGCAAATGTCCATCCTACAGGGCCCCAAATAACTCTTCCACCCATCTAAGCAAATATCTTTGCTAACACATGGATCTTACCTAAAAGAGGGAGGAACCTAATTAATAACTATATTATTGATGATGATGATGACAAACAAGGCCTGAGGACAGAACCTGTAGCTTCTCCTTCTCTGCTTACAGGGCTATAGAGGAAAGCATTTACAACGTGAAATGATCTTGCAAAATACCTACCCAAAAAGAAGAAACAGCCAAGGCACCCTCAAGAACCTCCTTTATTCAGGAACATACAAAACAGCTGTACCTTGGGCTATACAAAGAAAGGAAAGCTCTTTAACTAGCTCTAGTTGTATTAAGGAGAAATCTGTACCCATCCAAGGGGGAAGGGAAGCTGCTTTTGCAGCAAAGCCTGCTCTTAAAGAGACAGGACTTACATGTTACAGAATCCTTTGGGTCACAGTGGTAAAGTACAATGGCCAGAGCAGGCCCAGGACAGAGCTAGGGTTGTGATTTTTTGAAGTAAAAAATGTTTGGTAACCGGGGCAGAGCCCAAAGTGAGTCTAGAGTGGAGGAAGGGGTGAAGCCCAGTGATAATTTCTTTGATGCTGTTGTTTTAGAAGAGTAGAGCCTGGGGAAAATGACTCAAAAGAGCATTTAGCCTCCATGCCTCTCCAAGTCTTAAAGATATGGTGCACTGCTGCAAAGCCCATACACACCGGGGTGGGGGGTGGGGATGCCTTGGCTTTGTCTTTTGTTGTTCTGTCAGCCATCCTGAAAAGTGCTGGGGAGAGCTGAAATGGTCAGGCCATTTTTCTCCTAATAATTCGGTAGCCCTTTCTACACCACTGTGATAATCACCAAGAATGCCCAATTGAATATAAGTGTTTTTAATCTAAATGAACGAATCTGCAGTAGACCTCTCAAAATGATCACAACAAGGCAGGTGGGATCCGAAGGTTAGGGAGGCTCTCTGAGGTATGCCAGCCCCAGACTGTATAGGTCAGGGATAGCTAACCTGAGGCCCATCTGCTGCTGTTGGGCTCCAGCTCTCATCAGCCCAGTCAGCATGGCCAGTGGTCATGGATTATAGAAGCTGTAGTCCAGCAATATCTGGAGGGCCACCAGTCCACAGGCACCATGTTGACAACCCAAAGCCTAGCCTCATCATTCTAAGTATTTCTTCTACCACTAACTACCACTACCGGTAACACCACTGCATCAGCATTCAACCCAATTTATGGCTATTAAATCCATGCTCAAAATTATCTTGATCAACTTACCAAGCATGTATCTGGAATCTGTGTGTTGTTGTTTTGCCTCAGGAGTAGCTTAAAGAGTTTAGAAGGGGGGAAAGGCTCTGGATTTTTGCAGTGCTTGGAGTCAGTCAAGATAGGTCAGCAGAACTGAACCAATATCTGCTGTGCACCTAGCATCTCCTATGTCCCTATAATACATGCTCAACCTATACCTTTGCAAATACACAGATTGTTAAGGTGCCTAGGTTCTCTTCTCTAAAGGGAACTTCCTACTGCAGATATTGTCTTGGAGTTCCTGCTTCTCAGAGAGGAGGAGTGTGAAATGCCACAACAACGGGGATAAACAAGGGGCTTATAGGAACAAGGCATGACATGGTGAGATGTAAGGAATGTGATCCAACCTCAGACTATTTGGTGAAGGCAAAAATCAAGTCCAAGAATGAGTCATTTAGGAGGGGGACTGCAGGTCAAGAGCAATGATGAATGTGAGCAGGTACAGTGAGATATGAGGTACTGGAACTAGGGCAGTGTCTGAATGCCAGGCCTCTAGCCTGTATGAGAACCCTGCCATCCACACTGATCCTTAATTTTAAGCACATAGGGATAGCCTGCAGGTTCTCAGTGGTGAAGGCAAGGCAGTCTGTATGTGTTCAGAAGTATATTTCTTTACAGTATTACTACCTCATGTTGGTTTCTTTACAGAAGGGTCATGGTCAGAGAGCAGTGAAAGTGCTACTAGAACAACATTCCCATACCTTGTGCATTTCATAAGTTTTGGACTACAGCTCCCATTGTCCCTAACCATTGTCCACAATGGTTGGGACTATTGGGAGTAGTAGTTCAAAATATCTGGAAGTCACCAGGATGAGGAAGACTGTGCTAGATGAATATGGCTGAAGGGGGAAGGGAGGGCTACAAGTCAAAGACCAGCATTACCAGAGTAGGATCTCTCTCACACATACACATACACCACTAGTCGAGATGGAAGAGGACACATTGTGAAATTCTGTCTTGGGTGAATTGTGAATTTTATTCTTCCGTGTGGTAAGGGGGAAGATGGAGGTTAAGAGGAATGTGTGGATTCAGTCTTGAGGGAGAGTAATGAGTACAAGTCTCCACTCGGCAAGCCAGGGAAAGCTGGGCAAGCATTAAATCCTAGAGAGGGCAGAGTTTCAACAGGTACTGCCATCCTGTTCCAGAAGTATTCACTTTTCCTGATGTTCCCCTCACAATGCCCCCGCCCAAGTCATCAACTTGATGCAGAGAGAGGGGGTTGCCTGCCTCCCTGACTTGTTTTTCCCTCCTAATTGAATGGCGTGGGACTGGCAACAGATGCTGCTCAGATGCTGAGCACCGTGTTATGCTAAGCAGGTGTCTTCAAAGCTGGGCCTACACAGCATGAGCAAATTGGACAAGTCATTGAGTATCCACACGGGGCTTGCAGGCCTTTGTACGACCGCATCCGACCACTAGGCTGCTTCCTTCAATTTCCATCAACTGGGTGGCAGGAGACAAGATGAAACAGAGGCTAGTCAGGGGAACAGCCTGCCCCTCGAGTCAAAGCTGCTTGTTGTTTTTCCTCCTCAGGAGAACTTTCTGTGAATCGCTGGGTTTCATAGACGGCTTGGGCAGCTAGTTTGGGACTCAGTTGGTGAAATTTCACTCCACCAAACAACTTCCTGCGCTGGGGAAAGGATAAGGGCCTGGTACCTCCTCAGTAAATGGGGTGTGAGAGGCCTAGAGCCTTAAGATGTTGATACCCCTTATTCATAACTTAGATTCCTGGCTTCCTCACTACCAAAGAAATTTCATATGCATGGGTAAAATTGTGAATTTTACACTTCATTGTGGTAATGGGGAAGAAGGAAGGTAAGAGGAATGTGTTGATTCAGTTATGGGGGAGAGCAGTGAGTACAAGTCCCCACTCAGCATTCCAGCAAACACACTCAGGGTTGTACAGGGTTTTATAGAGTTGTAAAACTGTTACGGTTTTCCCACACCAGACAGAACCCTGAAATTTGGTAGAAACATGCTTCAACATACCAAGATTACTTGTAAAGTTTGGAAATTGGTCATTTTTTGCCTTCTTTCTCAAAATCCAGAGCAGGAAGCTTGGAGGGGCATGTGTCCTACTTTACAGAGGACAGTCCTCTGATTGGCTGTCGAGGATAGTCCTCTCTGCCTCTGTCTGAAGGACTATCCAGTCCAACTCCGTTTTAAAGTAAGCATACGAAGAAAGGACAAGGGCCCTGAAGAAGGAAGAGCAGTTGCCCATGAACCAAACCAGACAGCAGACTGAACTGGCACACAAGTCATCTGGTCAGTCTTTCTCACTATGATGAAATGTAATGCATTTATATGGAAATTATAGTAATTGTTTCTAAATTTATACATATAAATTAGCATATGCAAATTTTATGCTAACAAGCAGCCTCTTCTGTGCTCTTTTTTGGTAATGCTTTTCCTCTTTTTTTTAGCAATGCATAAGTATCTACCCTAATCACTAGTTAGCTGCTCTGGACAGCAGACTAAGCAGGCCTCAAAGGCAGACCTGGTCACAGTCTTCCCCACTCTAGTGAGATGTATTATATTTCTATTCAAATTATAGTCATTCTTTCTGAAATTTGCATCTACACATATATATTAGCATAGCGATTCTCCTCCCCCAACAAATTCATGCTCACTTACAAATACCAGGATTGGATTTTTCAAAGTCAGCTAATGAAAATCAGTTCTACTTTCAAATACTTCTCCTACCTGTATCTCAGTGGTAGAACATCTGCCTTGCAAGCAGAAGGTCCCAAGTTCAATCCCTGGCATCTCCAAGGAGGGGCTGGGAGTGACTCCTGTCTGAAATCCTGGAAAGCCACTGCCAGTCAGTGTTGAAAATACTGTGCCAGATGGACCAATGGTCTGACTCAGTATAAGGCAGCCTCCTATCATTTTTCCCATATAGAGATTCCAAGTATTCAACTGCATGTCTGGAGTGGTGAAGTATATTAGAGCTGACTAAAACCAGGGATGTAGAACCTTTTTTCCATTGAGGGGCACGTCCCCTCGTAGGTAAACTATCAACGCTACATGCTGGCTGTGAGTGGGGCAGGAGCCAGTGGTGGGCAGGGCTGAAATCAAAAGCAGGTAGGGCATCTGTTTTTTCCTCCTTCCAACTGCAATCCTCTTTTTTTCTCTCTTCCCTCCCTTTCTTTCCGCCCCTCTCTCTTCTACCCCCTTTCCCTCTCCTTGTCACCAGGGGTGTAGTCATCCAAGGTCCTGGGGGGTCCCTTACTTTTTGGGGAGCAGTGTCCCAACAGTGTCCTTATGTCTCCAGCATCCTATGAACCTTTCCCAACACAGAAACGCAGTGAATGGGAAATCTGCACCTGATTTTAAGAACATAAGAACATAAGAAGAGCCTGCTGGATCAGGCCAGTGGCCCATCTAGTCCAGCATCCTGTTCTCACAGTGGCCAACCAGGTGCCTGGGGGAAGCCCGCAAGCAGGACCTGAGTGCAAGAACACTCTCCCCTCCTGAGGCTTCCGGCAACTGGTTTTCAGAAGCATAATGCCTCTGACTAGGGTGGCAGAGCACAGCCATCATGGCTAGTAGCCATTTATAGTCCTGTCCTCCATGAATTTGTCTGATCTTCTTTTAAAGCCATCCAAGCTGGTGGCCATTACTGCATCTTGTGGGAGCAAATTCTATAGTTTAACTGTGTGCTGAGTAAAGAAGTACTTCCTTTTGTCTGTCCTGAATCTTCCCACATTCAGCTTCTTTGAATGTCCACGAGGTCTAGTATTATGAGAGAGGGAGAATTTTTTTTCTGCCATACAAACTTTTATTATACAGATTTTGGGTGGATATAACAAAGTTGTTCCACTAGTGTAGGGACTTTTGTCTGTGCAGTGGAACTTCCCTGCCCTGTCCTCTTCTCATGCACCCAGCCTTCTAGAACAGATTTGGGTAGGGTGTGCAGAGAGAAGAGAGGGAGAGGAAGTTGAGTTGTGCAAGCAGAAATCTTTGCACTAGTGGAAGTACTTTTTTTAGTATATTTGTATGCTGCTTTTCATCACCAGGTGACCTCAAAGCAGCTTCCAAAGCAAGAATACAATATCATAAAAACAATTCAGAAAATAATAATAATAAACTTCATCAGTATCAATAAAGAACACAACAAAATATCATAAAACAGGCTCAAATCAATCTAAACATAACCTAGCCTCCAAAGCTAGAGAAAACAGATATGTTTTTATCACAGAGTCCAATCATTGTTATGACCATCCATGTCTCCAAGAGGAGAAAGTTCCACCACTGGGGCACCGCTATAGAGAAGACCCTTCTCCAGAGAGAGTGATGTAGCCACCCATCTGGGGATAGTGGAATTCTTTCAGGCATTATAATGAGCACACAACAGCAGCCATCTTACTTCATAGTGGCCACTCCAAGAAACCTACTTATAAGCTTAAGTTCTTACTGGCATCGAATGCACAGCGCCCAAGGCCACTGCCTTGGACTTCAACAGCTAAAGATCTTCTCGCTGGGCCACACCTCTGACAGCTGCAGGAGGAGACAATTCTGCTGACAAGTAGGCAGACAAGCAAACAACAGGTAGGTGCTCACAGGGTGTAGCAGATGGCTGTATGTTCTCCTTTATTTCCCAAAAGGGTGACAGTCCTAATGCTCTAAGCCCCATATTTGTTTGTTCTAAGGTAGCTTTGAAGCATCATGCTAAAAATCTGCAGCTCAGCCAAATAAATCTGACCTTGGACTGGGAAAGGAACCCTGCAATTCAAAAAAAGTTTAGAACCTGGTGAGTAGATGGGAATGGAATCAGGGTCACCCCCAAAGAACAGGGGCCCATGGCCTAGCTGTGGGGCATGGGACTTAGTGGGGTGGGGAAAAGAACCAAGCCTGAGAGCTTTGTATGCCAGTTCAAAGTGATGCACTGTTGTTTGCACTTCAAAGGGCCCAGCTGGGACTATGCAGGGAGTCAGGAAATGATGTGGAGCAATTAACAAATGTGTTACAATGGGGTAGATTAAAGAGTGCTCTCATGTGGCAACCACACACTTAGATTTAGGTAAAGTGGAGCTGCAATACACCAGTGCAAACATCACAGGTATATCAAAGAAGATAGCTCTGCCATGCAGATATTTAGAACAACTAAACATATGCACAAAAAATACCTGCAAAGGTATACATCTTAAATGCAGAGAAGCATGACACGTTACTACATATACAGTGGTATATCATGCCCGTAAATTGCCAATATTATATATTTAGATATGCACACAAACACACACACATGCAGACATAGGCACCTAAAACCAGTTCATATAATATACAATACTTCACTCTTCTGGGACCTTTCTACAGGTGCAAGCCAGTGTGGTGTAGTGGTTTGAGTGTCAACTGGGACTGCCAACACATTACAAAATTGTGTAATACCGTATGCGCTATTAGTTGATTTTATCAGGTGTTGTGTGCCACCTTAAGAAAATGTTTTATTTTGAAAAGTGGCTATATATATTTACATGAAAGCTATTTCTGTGCAGGAATTTGTATGTGTGGATGATCCCAATTATATATGTTTGGGTTTCACTCTGTGTATGCATAGGGGGAGTCTGTGACTGGTTGCGACTTTGCAGTGAATGTATACCAAATGTATATAGAGCAAAATTAGGACCAAACTGATAAAAAAAAAGTTTAGTTGATTAGTCTGCAGGTTAAAAGGCAAATTATCAAACTTGCCTGGTAGTTACCAAAACTACAGCTTAGATGGCATTTGGAGGTATTGAAGTGGAAGATTATTTAATTGCAAGTTAACAAAAACTCCTACTCACATAGTTTGGAAGAAAGAATTTTACTCCCCCCCAACCCATTCCTATATAACACACCAGAGCCAAACAAATAAAAATCAAGAAATGCACCCATTACTTCTTAAATTTTAATTTTAATTTAACAAATTAAATTGGGTCAAGCCAACTGATTGATTAAATCTACTAAAGCTTTGAGATCCCATCCATTAATACTGTTGGAGGGATAAAGCCCCCAAAGGAAGTAAATGAAAGGCTGTAATGCTTCCGCATTTCTCTCCCTGGTAAGACTGGACAAACGTTCGGCCAAAGTATCCCACCTGTCAGGCACTACCTGACCTCTCTGCTCTCCCACCATAACATACCACCTGGATATCCATCCATCTCAGCCTCAAGTCAGCAGACACCACCGTCTGGCACCATCATGAGATGTTCTGAGTGCCCAAAGAAGCAGATACCTGGAGGTGCAGCAACAATTGACTTCTAAGTGTAGCATCCTGTGGACTGGATCAACCATTCCTGTCAAATGTCAAATAGGGCAAGAGCAAAATACAGGCATACTTTTTTGTTTCTGTTTGTCAGACTGGGTCCTCCCAATCTGAGATAGGGGGAGAGAGAAACTGACAAAGAATAACACAGAGATGAATGGATAGATGCATGCTCTACTAGTGTCACAAATAAAGCTCCTCAAGAGGTAATTTCACCAAAAAGCAAAGCAGAAAAACAAAAAATAAAAACAGCAACTGTCAGAAATCCTGAGGGAAAGGAGGAGACATTATATCAGATGTGAGGAAGCTGCAGCCCTCCATATGCTGTTTGACTTCAATTTCCATCAGCCCCAGGCCAGCATGGTCAATGGTCAAACAGCATCTGGAGGTCCACAGGCTCCCCATCCCTGTGTCACACCATTGAATAAGCACACTGCTTTCTAAGTTTGGCTTTGCCTTTGGCCACTCTTTCATCAGCAGCAAACTATCCTGTAACAGTCTGTCTGTGGCTGTGCTTACTTATACTAGAAACTTAAATGGTTTTATAGCAGTTTAATTGTCATGGCTTCCTCCCAAAGAATGTTAAGAGCTGTACTTTGGTGACCAGAGGGACCAGAGAATTCTCTTTAGGCATTGCTGTTATTAGTATCATCATTACACCATCAACACAGAGTAACATCAGCAAGAAAAGAAAAGTAATAAAGACAAGTCCCCTCCCCAAGGAGTTCATAGCTTAAATTTTGAATACTCAGGGTGTTGCAGTATTTCCTTTCTTCCAGAAGTGGGAACTGGCATTGAAGAGCACCTGTGGGGCACAAGCTGCTCCAGCCTCTGTGATGGTTTCTGGTTCTATGGGCCACTTGCCACCCAAACTCCCAGTCCTAGTCAGCTGGTGCCTGGTGCCTGAAGGCTGCTCTCTGCTACCAATGGCATCACAGGACCACAAAACTAACCAGATCTTTCCCCATTCCGGTGGAGCAGTTAGATAACTTTCGACTCTTGACTTACTGATATCAGGACCCCCTTCTTTGGATAAAATTGTATATTTACTTCACTGGCTTCAAAATGTGCCAAGCCAGCCCTGCTACGTTTGGTGCGGGACCTTCCTGCTCATTCTGCTGAGTGAGGACTTCTGCCCCCAAATCCTGCCCAGACTGACTCTGTTAATTCCCGCAGGAACAGCTGCAATAGCATGCGCTTAGCCGCCCTGTATAGAACGCATTTAGGAATTGCGTACTTGCCTCCTATTTTGTCCCGTCTTTCCTTCCCCCACCTCCCTTTGCACTGTACCTTTAAAGAGATAAAAAGAGAAACCTCCACTATCTTGATCGCACAAGCCCAATCAACCCCTTTTGCATCCATAACAAGCACCCCAGCGGGGGAGCTCAGCACTTAAAGGGGATCTAGCCAGACCCTTCTTTGAAATTATTCAATCTATTTTAATGATTGGTTCGCTCGCCCGACTTCAAAGGCGCCTCCAATCGCCACTCCTGATAGGCTGAAAGGAAGCCAAAAAAAAAACAACCACCATTTTTTTTAAAAGGGGTGGGTGGGAACGGAGTATGATCACAGGAGGAAAAAGATGTAGATTGAGAAGAAAAAGAGGAATTTCAGAGAGAGAGAGAGAGAAGCAAATTGTCACCTGTTTTTCCATCTCTATCGAAGACCATGAGCTCCCTCCACTGATAGTTTCGGGTGACCCCCAATGGCAACTCTGGCTTTGCAGAACTCGGATAACATCATACATTCCTTCTTGCAGGTAAGGGGAGTTTCCTGGGAGGGGTGAGAAGAGTAGCCACATTGATTAATTGACTGACTGCAGGACTACTTGAAATCCAACAGATGATGATATTCCCTGCACAGAGGTGAAGCAGTTGGGAAAGCTTCACCTGTTGATTTTTCTGCCTGGTATGCAGCTGTTAAAGAGCATGAGATGAATCACCTAGGAGTGGGGTGGGAAATGGCAGTCCTAGGTTTATAGTGCCATCCTAGGTATGCCTACACAGGAGTAAATTCCATTAACCTCAATTAAACTTACTCCCAAGACAGTGTATATAGGATTCCAGCCTCAGAGTGGCACTGAAATTTTGTTCTTGTTATGTCCCTTCAAGTTGATTATGACTTATGGCCACCCTATGAATCAGTGACCTCCAAGAGCATCTGTCGTGAACCACCCTGTTCAGATCTTGTAAGTTCAGGTCTGTGGCTTCCTTTATGGAATCAATCCATCTCTTGTTTGGCCTTCCTCTTTTTCTACTCCTTTCTCTTTTGTCCAGCATTACTGTCTTTTCTAGTGAATCATGTCTTCTCATTATGTGTCCAAAGTATCGTTTTAGCTTCTAGTGATAATTCTGGTTTAATTTGTTCTAACACCCAATTATTTGTCTTTTTCATGGTCCATGGTATCCGCAAAACTCTCCTCCAACACCACATTTCAAATTAGTTGATTTTTCTCGTATCTGCTTCTTTCACTGTCCAACTTTCACATCCATACATAGAGATCGGGAATACCATGGTCTGAATGATCCTGACTTTAGTGTTCAGTGATACATCTTTGCATTTGAGGACTTTTTCTAGTTCTCTCATAACTGCCCTCGCCAGTCCTAGCCCCCTTCTGATTTCTTGACTATTGTCTTCCTTTTGGTTAATGACTGTGCCAAGGTATCCTTGACAAGTTCAATGTCCTTGTTGCCAACTTTAAAGTTACATAAATCTTCTGTTGTCATTATTTTAGTCTTCTTGATATTGAGCTGTAGTCCTGCTTTTGTGCTTTTCTCTTTAATTTGTATCCGCATTTGTTTCCAATCATTACTGGCACTGAAATAAACAGATCTTATTATAGAAGGGGTATGAAAGGTTATTATGATTAAAATATTTGTATCTCACTTTTTATGGAGGGACACTCAAAGGTGTACAACAAGATGCACTTTTGAAAAACAAAAAACAAAACAAAAACAAAACTGAACATCAATAATAATCTGATTGGTCTAGGTTGGTATAGCTCCAGCTGATATGGCATTCTGTTAAATCACAGAACAGGGAAGGTGGTAGGTTTATTTGGTTATTATTGGTGTGTAAGCTTTTGGACTGCACAGAACTCTTTACTATGCAGAATGGTAAAGTGATTTATTCTTGGCATTGTGGAATCATAAAATCCCAGGGCAGCAAGGCATCTGAAAAAGTATCTAGTCAGACCCACTGCCTTAGTGGAGGATCCTCCATGCATTTAACCACATCGCTCTTGCTTTCCAAATCAGTTCTTCTTAGCCTGATTGTAGGCTTCTCACACCAAAACCACATTCGCATTTCAAGGATTAAGCTGATCAATCACTCTGAAAGAGAATTGTAAATTTAAATGTGTGCCTATCTTACATCAAAATATACTGATTCCTAAGTGAGGCAACTGATGATTTAGGCAAAACAAACAAAAACAAAAAAGAGGGAAATACTTTACCTTTGCATCCTATAGTGATTTTGTTGAGATCTTTGGAGGGACAGGATAGCAGATCCCAAATTTTTACTTTGGTAGTTTCAGTTAGGATCTTGGTTGCACGTGAGTGGAAAAGTGTAACCATCCCTGCTGTGTGTTAATGGTTATCAAAAATCTAGAGATTAAAATTGTTACATATAACATATATTTGGTAAACAGGCAGGAAAATAATATATATTGAATGTAGTAAGAATTTTACAATCTGCTCAATTTGGGACTCAATATAGCATTTTTGGACAGATTAATAATCTGTTTATGATAATGTACCATAAATGAACTATGTATCAATATTTGCTTTTATTTAAAGATGGTCTAATGCATATACTGCTTTATCCATTTTCTTCTGTGAAACCAGTATGGGATGAACTGTTTGTATTCAAACTCTGGACAAAAAACAAGGCATCTCTTGAGATTTTTCTTATCAGACGTAGCTCAGTACCGGGATGAAATAACATGGGTGGGACCATAGCTTGGGGGGCAGATCACCACTGCTTTGCTTGCAGAAAGTCTCAGGTTCAGTCCCAGGCATCTCCACATAAAAAAGAGATCAGGAAGCAAGTGATGGAGAAGATCTCCACCTGAGATCCTGGAGACCTGATGCCAGTCAGAGTAGACCAGCCTTCCCCCAACCTGGCTCTCTCTAGACTCTGGCTTTCATCTGTCCCAGTAAGCATAGCCAAATTAGGGAAGAGCCGGGTAGACCATACTGATCTAGCTGGAAAAATAGCCTGAGCTGGTATAAGGCTGCTTTTTTATGTTCCTGTGAGAGGGAACATTCAAAATGTTAATCCTTAGATCAAGGTAATTAAATTTAAAGAGTCTATTATTAATAATAATTTATTTTGCATCTCTGACAAAGAGCTTCAATGCATTATCTCAGTTATCTGACAACAGACCTGTAAGGTAGGATAGTACAATCTCCAAATGGGGACTGAGGCTGAGAGAGAATATATTTTCTCAAAAAGCCACTAGGCAGAAGGAACACTCCGGTTTACACTCATCCCCCCTCAGTGCTCCATAGAGGTAGGGTTGCAAGATGCAAGGAGGGTACAGCCCATTTCCACCCATCATTGGGGATTTCAATGGATCAGAGATCACTATCAGGGTTTAGGTATAATGTCATCTGGAGGTCCACCTGGAAAATTAACATGCAGCCCAGTCCTATGGATGTAGCTCATTCTAATAAGATGAGAAGTGCTGTTGGTGGGTGGGTTGTCTGCTCAGGCAGGAGGTCTTTTGACTCTAGTTGCTAGATCCAGCTTTGACACTAGAGGCATGGGGCACTTTCTGCTTCTGCTAGTTAAGGCTGGTAGGCAGACCAGCTGCAATCACTCCTGAACTGGGGTAGCTTGACTATGGTGATAAACCTCAGAGTAAGCTACCATAATGCATTATAGATGGGGCTGTCTTTGAAGACTGTTTAGACATGTCATCTTCAGATGTCACTACTGTGGCAACTGGAGAGAGGGCTTACTTGTTTGCGGTAGAATCATAGAATTGGAAGAACCTGTGAGGTCATCTAGTCCACCCCCTGCCATTTGCAGGAAATCTGTTCCACAGCATCCCTGCTATAGAAATCACAGAGTGCTCTCTGCAGTGAAGCTTGCCCAGTATAAACTTTGATATCCTTTCAGCATCTGTCAAAGACCTTTTAAAAAAAAATTCAGGATTTAAATTCTTACATTTCAAAATCTATGGTGGAATTGTCACTGCTGCTTTTATTGTTCATTTTTAAATCTGTTGATTTTATTGTTTTTAATGTGTCTGATTTTTTGCAAGTTGCCTTGGAAATATATACAACCACAAAGAAAGAAATAAGCAAGCTCAGGGACTGGAGCACGGGTTACCACCATTCTTGACTGTTGGCCATGCTGGTTGGGGACAAAGGGATTTGGAATCCAGTAACAGTTGGAATACCATTGGCTCCCAATCGCTGGCCTAAAGTAAATTCCAGAAGTAGGAGAAAAGGCCTGAGTAGGAAGGAAGTGGTGACCTAAGCTGACCACCAGGCTCTCCTAGAGTGCAAGATCTAATACATAAACCCCTGCAGCTGCCTCTGTTTAATTATCACTTGACCCTCCTTGGATGCTAGGCAGCGCCCTTTCTTGTCAGTGTAAATGGAGGCTGTATCACATCCCTACTGCTGTGCTGCTGCATATCAGCATCTAGCCTGTGATTATTTTTTTGATTTGATTATGGCTTTGCAGGCAATATTTGTAAATCCAAGCTAAAGTATCCCTTGGTCTTTTGCCAATCACAGCTAAAATGTCAAGGAATGTCATGATCAAGCAAAGACCTGGGGAAAAATGCTTTTGCTTCAAAGGCTAGTGAGGAGTAAATGTTTTGTGTTTCATCTGCTATTTCATGTTCTTACAGCACAATCCTATACATGTCTATTGACATGTATTTTTGACATGTAAAATATATTATGTATATTTTTAAAACAGCTTATTTCACTTAGATTTTGAAAAATATAGATCAACTAGTTTTTAACATCTGATTTTATGGGTATTTTAAATACTATTTTGTATTTTATGTAAACCACTTTGAAGTTTTGTGATTAAGAGGTATATAAATCCTGTTAAATAAATAAATTATTTACTCAGGAGTGAGTCCTGTGGAGTTCAGAGGGACTTGTAGTGCAATCCTATATGCTTACTCAACTCATTGAGTTTAATGGCATTATTCCCAGGTGAGTGAATACAGGATTGTAGCATTATTCCCAAGGAAATGCACAGTTTTAGGCTGCAGTCCCATTGAACACAGTAAGACTCATTTCTGAGTAAAATATACATAGCATTGCATTGTGAATGTTGGCCTGAGAGACTAACAGAGGTTCAGCCCCCCCATTCTTGGTGGCCGGCTCTCCTGTTCTACATTATGTTAAAAAAATGGTGACACCTATGAGACCAACGTTAAAATCTAGTCACTAGTTCTTGTTCTCCTTTCCCTTGTTTGCCTCCCTCAAGATTCTCTTTATATACAAGTGCTTTCTACTTGCCATTACTGCAAATTTTCAAGAGGAAGTAATCCAGTTTCATAAATGAGATGGCTGAGAATTAGCTGCCTTTCTTGTTCTTCAAGAAAAGAATAATTTGAAAGCTTTGTAGCTCAGAGGCACATGTTACCAAATTCTTTCAAGCTACACAGGAAGTGGATTGGGCTGTGAAAGACCAACCCAAATTGTGTTTGCATTGTTACAGATTTGTAGGGTGGTACAATATCTCAGAGAGGAGATTAGGTCTCCTGCTCCCCTGGTGCATTCACTATGGCTGCCCAATTCCCTGCTTTTTAAAGTTTGATAGAAATATCTGTTGGCTATCGGTGCCTTCCTAGACTGCAAGTTTTTTTGGCCTATTAGTGAATAATGCAATTTGACTTGGGGAGGTTGGGGAACAACAGGAGTGCCATTTGCTGCTCTGCCTTAAGCAGCCCTGTTCCCTCTCTGTGCATGTCAAGACACTGAGTGTAATAGCCAAGCTCTGCCTGTTAGAAGTTTTGAAAGCTTCCAAGCATACAGGAAAGCAGGAGCCACTTTATTTCTCCCTCCCTCATTTATATCTTCTTAGTGGTTAGAGTGTTGGACTACGACCTGGGAGATCAGGGTTCGAATCCCCACACAACCATGAAGCTTGCTGGGTGACCTTGGTCCAGTCACTGCCTCTCAGCCTCAGAGGAAGACAGTGGTAAAAAGGTAAAGGTGTCCCCACACTTGTAGTCGCTTCCGACTCTTAGGGTGACGCCTTGCGACGTTTACTAGGCAGACCATATATATGGGGTGGGATTGCCAGTTCCATCCCTGGCCTTTCTTTACCCCCCACCATATGCCGGGTACTCACTTTACCAACCACAGATGGATGGAAGGCTGAGTGGACCTCGAACCCTTTTACCGGAGATTTGACCTCCTCCTTTTGTTGGAATCGAACTCCGGCCGTGAGCAGAGCTTCAGCTGCGTTATCGCTGCTTACCACTTTGCTTACCATGAAAACCCTGTTGATAAGGTCATCATAAGTCGGAATCGACTTGAAGGCAGCCCATCTCTCTGTTTAGTGGCTAATTTGCTTATTTAGGGGAAGGGCTATAGCTTAGCTCAGTAGTAGAGCATCTGCCTAGCATGTAAAAGTCCCAGGTTCAATCTCCAGCATCTTCAAACAGCTGGGAAAAGTTTCCTACCTGAAACCCTGGAGAGCTACTGCCAGTCAGTGTGGACAATATTGAGATAAATGGACTTGGTATAAGGCAGCTTCCTAGGTTCCTGTATGGGAAAGGAAGCAGCTGGAAAGATTATTCTAACTCTGTGTAAATGATCAAATAGCACAAGTAGTAACCCACTGTTCATATATCAGCTTGCAGGGCAGAATGTCTGGGGAGTTGTAAATAATTTGTCCTGAAATATAGTTGTAAGAATACTGCTGGAAATATCATTCTGGTAATAATCAGAAGTATTGGTTGTAAAGATACAACAATAACAGGTAGCTGTGCTGATCCATGAGGAAAAATCCAAAAGCCGCTGTAGGGGATCAAAATGCCAAAAGGTCATGAGCAACCTTCCAACTTCTCCAGAATTCTTCTTTAGACTGGATATTGAATAAAACCAGGGGCTGGGGGTGGGGATTGTGTTGAAGCTCCAAAGTGTTCGGTTTGTGACAATCTTATTACGGAGTGCAGAAGGAGTTGTGCAGTCATCATTTTGTTTTTATTCCGACTCCTCAAGGGAAAGCTTTATGGTATGGCTTTTTTTTCCTTTGTTTTACTTTTTCTATATTGAATTTTTTAAAAAGTTCTGTACAATTACCTTTGTAATGGGTAAAACACCTAGAGAATTTTTTTGATGCTGTATTCCCACCTTATTTTGTTTTGTTTTGTTTTTACATCCAACCTGAAAAAGGGGTCTGGAGAACTCAAAAGCTTCTTCACTTACTTGGTGATATTTTGACTGGTCCTAAGAAAAGGCATTACGCTAATGTAGCTTTTGGCTGTTGACACGTTCCTTTACTTGAGTCAATACCAGAAGCAAATAGCATAAGTATAAACTGGCTGCCCTTCTGAAACCAGTCTCCTGAAGTACATTAGCATCTTTCATCAGGTTATAAATGCCCCAGTATTACCCCCTCCTTAAGTGGTGCATCTCTTCAGCACCTACTTTGCCCCATATGAGGAGATGAGTATTAGGAACGGTTCCTTTTGCAGCTAAAGGCCAAAGACAACAGCTTGCTAACTCCTTTCTTCTGACAACTAATGCAAGTAAAAGTGAACCTTGATTTCACTTGGTGCTCATGAAGCAGTGTACTCTTGTGCATGTGAATGCAATTACTGGAATGGAGAACCTGATGCCCTCCATATATTGTTGTTGGACTCCAATTCCCATCAGCCCCAGCCAGCACAACCAAAGGTGATGGATGATGGAAGCTATAGACCAACAACATCTGGATGGCCACAGGTTCCCCAGCTCCACTGCAGTGCTAGCTGTGTAGGAACTCCTAACAGAAACCAACTTACCATCCATGGTATATCATAAATGTTATGACTATGATGAAGAAATTGTTATGTAGAGTACATGTATGGTGTTAAGTCCAGATGAGATAATTATATGAGACAAGGTAGTCTACTTCAGCAGGATTTGAGGTCCAGGATGAATATTATTAGAAATTATTAAAGTCTGTCTTTTCGCTCAGTCTTTTTTTTCTCTTCTTCAGGACTAGACTGCCAACTCCTCTCCAGAGGACGTCACTAACTGTCATCCTACTTGGACCTTTATAGCAGTGCCTGCTGCTTCCCATTCTTCAGCCAACAGTTCAGGAACCTGTGAGCCTGTGGGGATGTTCCAACTCTGGAGCAATGAGGTCCCATCAGGCTCCCACACGACCATGGCTTTCGGACTCCCCAAGATGCCCTACCATGGGCAGGTGCCATCCAGCAGTGGCTCTGCCCACGAACTGCCACTGACACCGCCAGCTGAGTCCACCTACTCCTTTGAGCTGTCACCTGTCAAGGTGCTGGCCCCCACAGTGCCCCCCTCGTATGCCTTCCCAGAGGCCCAGGACTTCTCCAGCTTTTTGCAAAGCCCCCGGCCTTTGGGCCCAGCTGCTCCTGCAGGCACTACCTCCACTGATGATGCTCCTTGGTGGAGCCTGCAGCAACCAGGCAACTTCTCTCTGGGTCGGCCGCTGGTCTTAAGTCCCCAGCCCCCCCTTGCTGCCCTCTTGCAGGGCACTCCCAAGGGGCTGCTGGGTACAGCTCGCCGCTGCCGCCGCTGCAAATGCCCAAACTGCCAGGCAGTAAATGGGGCTAACGAAGAACCAGGCAGGAAGAAGCAACACATCTGTCACCTGCCAGGCTGTGGCAAGGTCTATGGCAAAACATCCCACTTAAAGGCCCACCTCCGTTGGCATGCAGGCGAACGCCCCTTCATCTGCTCCTGGCTCTACTGTGGGAAAAGCTTCACCCGCTCTGATGAGCTGCAGAGGCACCTTCGGACGCACACGGGCGAGAAGCGCTTTGGCTGCCAGTTGTGCCCCAAGAGGTTTATGCGGAGTGACCACCTGGCAAAGCATGTCAAGACCCACCAAGGAAAGCGAGTACGGGGCATGGCCATGGTAGCAGCAGCAGTGGGCATCAAGCAGGAGTGACCTCGAGGGGATGAAGGGGGCAGAAACGGAGCCCAAAGGGCAGAGGTTGGTTCAAGGAAGCAGTGAGAAGACTGAGGTGCACCTGAGCTAACTTAACACTCCAGCCCTGTCCCAATCAACAACACTACCTGCCTATTAACAATGATGACTTCTCCCAAAGGATCCTGGGAACTGTAGTTTGAGGAGATGTTGGGGATTCTCTATCTAAGATCCCTAGGCCCTGATATTCCATGAGAAAGGGGCAAGTTCCAGTTGTCAATTTAAGCCTTAAATGTTGAAATGCCCCGTCTCTCAAGTGGCTTAGAATTCCCTCTTCAAATGCATGCATTGAAAGGATGGGGAAAGTCCATCTGCTCAACACCCTGACTGTGAGTATGATGGAGTCGTCAAAAGGGAGTTAAAGGGTAACTAATGCAGACTGAGTGACCCTGAGGATTCACTCACAGATACACAGCAGATGCAGACATGCAGAGGCATAAATAGTTACATATTCAGGTAAACTCTCAGATACATATTAGTACATTGCAGTCATCTCACATCAGCATCCACAAGGCTACAAGTGAACACAGACTCATGTCCACATGCAGGTACTGATCAGGGGGATCATACTAATTCAGCACACTTAATCTATGCAAGCCACATATCAGCACAGATTGATGCAGTCTATCCAGAGGCAGTAGTGATGGTGGTGTCCTCTTATCCCCCCCTCTCCCCACCAAATACATATATTCACATCACAGCACTGGAAAACAAATCCCCTGCATCTAAGCATTAGATATTGGTCCCTGGGAAATTGAAATATTTTCCTGCCTCTGTAAAACCTGATGCTGGCTCCAAAACATGCAGTGCTGGCGTCTGGGAACTTGAGTGATTTTTTCAGCCTTCTTTCCATACCATGCTGTTCTGGATTTTCTGTGTTTTATTTTGCACTAAAAAATAGGACACGGAGTCCTAGTTCACACAGAGAGTTGAGGTGATAAAACTATTCTTGGACTGTACCATTTCAGACCATAGACGGGGATTTTCATGACTGAATGTTCTCCCTCACCCTGTTAAGACTACATATAATATCCTGGTTAGTAAACTGACATTTAACAACAGTTCAGATCAAATGGGAAATCCTGGTTTAAACAACCAGGATCTCCATTCCAAAGCCAGTGAGTAAGAGGAGGAGGAGAAGCAAGGAAGCAAGGGAGGAGCAGCCAAACCTGACACTGGTCTCTGGCTTTATAATGATTTATAATGTAATTGTAAATGATGACTTACAAAGCTGGGAATATTATGTCCAGACTAGGGCGCATGGGAGGGACAAGGTGGAAGGGAAGTCGGGGCTGTGCAAATGTACTGGTGGGGCTAATGTGGCACTTCTGACTATTTGTTTGCACACCTCCATCCTCCCTGCCACCTTGCCCCTCCCACTCTTCCTTCCCATAAGCAGCAGTGACTCCACTGCCAGGAGGTCAAGCCAACCACGCACACATATATAAGCTCCCTCTTTGCAGATAGCTAGACATCAGAACAGAGTTCCAGCATAGCCTTTTCCCTGATATGCTAGGATTTTATTCCCTGGGGGAAGCACTCCAACATGCATTTTTCCTACCTACAGTTTGAAATGGTGCAGTCCAGAAACATTTGTATGTGTATATTTGAGTGCTGAGATGTTCTGTGTGGATATACCCTTAAAGGTAAATGCACATTCAGACAAAAATTAAATACAGGGTGTACGCCCACACAGTGTGTGCCCACACCAGACATCTAGTCACGTTTCGTTTCATTCCATTATGTTCTTGATCCTAGCTGAGTTAGTGCTAATCTTTGTATGTTTTCTCTCTACATACACATTTCCTACTCTCAAACTTGGAGTTTTATATATACTGTAATCAGTGATGGACTTGTGTAATTTCACCTTGTCTATTGAGAGAGGAAAGTGTTGGGGGAGATTTGAGATGGGATTGTAGCTGCGTTCTAGGATCATGTAACAAGAGGATTTCTGCTTTCTGCTAATAGCTGAAATTAAAATGTCCAGATACATGGGTGACAATTCACAAAAACAAACACTGAAGCGAGATCTACACGTGAAACACATGGGGATTCCTGAGGTAGTAGAATGTTCTGTAACTAATGCAGGTAAAGGACACTCCATTTTGAATGCTCACTTCTCTGGAGAAGAAAAGACAGCTCCCTGCAAGTAGAAAAATACCACAGCAGGGAGAAAATTTCTAGCCTAGTTCTCTCCCTGGCATGCTTCTTTTCTGGCTCCAAGGGCTTAGATTTGTTTTTACATAGGAAGCTGCCTTATAGCGAGTTATACCACTGGTCATCTAGCCCAGTGTTGTCAACGCTGACCGGTAATGGCTTTCTAGGATTTCACACAGAAGTCTGAACCTGGGATTGATCCTGGACCTTTTGCATGCAAAAAATAAAAATAAAATAAAAGTGCTCTGTCACTGAACTACAGCCCTGTCCCATAATATACAGGGAGTATTCACAGAGTATTCCACACACATGCAGTCTAAAGTGGTACACACCAGAACTCTGGTTTGTCTTCTCATTCTGCCATACGCATAGATCCTGCTGGAGACAGTAGAGTAGAAATGGTGGGACAATCAGCCAGAAGAGGGACAATGTGAGAACTCACCCCAGACCTCTTCAGCAAGGTCCAAAAGTCTGCACAAGAAAATCATGAAGTGGTGTTCTGGAACAAATTCTTGAGGGAGCCCAGGGAATGCACGAGTGCCACACCTGCAGCATGGGGATCACAAGTGGCCCAAGGCAGCAGACATTTGTGGCATTCTGGGTCAAGCAGGAACGTCTGTAGGTCTTGGTATGCTGTAAAGCAGAGGTAGCCAACATGACACCCTCCAGATATTGTTGGACTACAACTCCCATCATTCCTGCCAACTGGCCATGTTGGCTGGGGCTGATGGAAGTTGGAGTCCAATAACATCTGGATGGTACTATGTTGACTACCTCTGCTGTAGAGAGGCTTGCAGTCCTAACTTGTGCTGTTCCTCAGTAGACTGGCTCTACTGCTCCAAGGCCTGGAGCATAGAGTTAGGTTTCATGTCTGGTCTTGCATATTTGAGTGGCAGTATCTCATGCTTGTTTGGATCTGACTTTCTGAAATTGTTAGTCCTCGTAGAATTAGGAGTATGCTGCAGCCTGGTGCTTCATCTTCATGGTACATTTCAGGAGCAGGTTGCACAAGAAAAACTACTGATCTTCTTGGAGCTTTGGATAACACAAGCCTAAGCCTAGGGTCAACAGACACACACTCAGCCAAAACACCTACTTTTCCATATAAATCTATGTATACAGCAACATTTATGGGAAAATATGCAAAGACAAGGATAGAAGAAAGGAAGATATATACACACTCACCCGACAAGAGTCTTCCATCTGCTCCTATTGCTCTGAGGATGAATGCGCCCTACCTATTTCTATTTTGATACTGAAACCTGGGGCCACGAGCATCTCTCTCTTACTGCCATGGGAACCAGCATATCACCTTTGTTTGCATGGCTACCAGAGGTGACATCACCTGTGGGACTATGACACCAACTGGCATGATTGTGTTAATGGGAAGGGTGGGGCCCCAGCTGCACTGCAGCCAGGATGGACAGACACATACATAACTCAACACTCATAACCTCAGCAGTTGCCCTGCTGTAACTTGTACGTGAGCAAATAATTAAAACAGTTCCACCAAATGTATCCATATCTTTTCATCTGTGCTATGGTGTGGGAGGGGCCACCTCACAAAGAGTGTTGCATCCAGAAATGTGCATTCTTGCTTGTAGAGTGCCCAGTCTAAACTGCCTCGTAAGGTGAGACCACTTCAATATTTGCAAAAGTTCCTATGTCTACAGTCTTGCTTGCATTGGAGGCTCTGGGGCTCAGCTGGTCTAGAGGCCCTTCCACCCTGATGCGTGAAGGCTAGCTCTAGCTAACCACTACGTAATGTGAGAAGAGCCCTGCTCGGTCAGGTCAAAAGTCCATGTAGTTTAGCATCCTGTTTTTCACAGAGGCCAACTAGATGCCTCCAGCCCACAAGCAGGATTTCTCTGCTGTTACATCACCACCACCCCAAAACTAGGATTCATTGGCATACTGCCTCTGAACAGGGAGGTTCCGTTTGCCAGTACTGAAGAGAAAAAGCACTCTGCACGTGCTTAAAGTAGCACTTCATTACAATTCCATCCTACGTTCGAGGGCTAAGCCTGGGCTCAAATTAAGTCTATACGAGAGGCCTGCACAACTTGTGGCCTACAAGTATTGTAGCCAGCTGGGTGCTTGACAATCTTGCCCCCATCCACTTTTTGAAGCCACCCATCCATCCTGCTTTGCAGTCCTAGGCAAGCAGCCAAAGGGCATCGAGTCACTAGTGAACAACCCTACTTGCCAGGTTGGCCACATTCAATAGATGAGAAAGCCCAACAACCACTGCATGCTTGTCTGCTTCAATGGCCTTGGTGGGTAATTCATGGCAGATAGTTTGAGTTCAGCTTGGTGGGCAAAAAGTTGTACAGCTGTCTAGAAATGCAGAGAGGCTAGAAGAGGCAGACAGGGCATAAGATGGATGAGATCTGTAGTGTGTTTTGGACATCAACAACCCTTACCCATAGTCTGGGGAGGGGTTGCCCTTACTACCCCAACATCATGTCCTAGCATGCATCTATTATTCCCTACAGTTCCAGGCACAAGAGAGGAATCAGAAACTTGAATTATGAAACAAGCGAGTTCCAAAGTAGACACGAGACAATCACATGTATGTTAAAATGCATGTTTCACATGTAAAGCAAGGGTGTGGGTAGGCCTGGCCCTACGTTAGGCAATGTAACGTGTCCGCCTGAGGCAGCTGATTGTGAATGTCATAAAAGGGTAGCAAATGATCCGTTATTTAATGTAACGATTATATTTTAACTCCCAGGGAGATGGGCTTGTGGGATTTTTCTGCCTCAGATGCTAAGATAACTTGGGCAGCCTTGGTAGTAAAACACTTTTAGGTTCAGGAAAGAGGGCCAGGGCAGCATTTGCTGCTTCACCTCAGACAACCAAACGTTTTTTTGAGCCAGACCCAGGTCAGGGTACGTGTGTCTGCACTTCACACAAAAAGGAAGCATGCGGGGGAGGGAAATGCAATCTTCCCCTCCCCCACTGTCTTTCCCTGCTTTTAAGCTGCTTCCCCTCCTCAGGGCAGGTGGGAAATTCATGAAAGCTCACAGAGCCCATGGAAGCAAGGTGGGGGAGGGGCGTGCTTCGCTTGCTTCCCCCGCATGCGCCTTCTGGTGTAACAAAGACATCTCCCCACTCTCTCACAATGTACGTGACCAGGGCAAGCTGCAAGCACATGTTTCACATGCACACGATTGCCCCACCTGTCTAGTTTGCTCGAGGCAAAATACAGAAGGTAAGAGAATACTGAAAGCTCAAGAGTGACTTCTTCTTTTTTTGTTCCTAGAGCAAAGGAAGAAGGAAACAGGACCCCAACGTTAATTCTTAAATGCAGGCGATCGCTGCGTTACAGAAAGAGGCAACATAAAGCTCCTCATTGTCATGAACACGTGTAGGTGGAGAAGTTTGCAGCCAGTATGCCATCTTCTGTGACATCTGATAAGGGCCGCTACCTCTTTAGATTGCAGTGTGGATGCCATTTTTAAGTACTCCTGTTTTAAAAAACAAAACTCTCTGGTTCAGTAAACAAGCCCATCAGGGCTGGTGGTTGTTATGCTAGTTCTTCCTCTCTGAAGTGCTACTGCGCACAGGCAGTACTTTACATGGGGGAGAATTCAAAAATATGTTGACTGAAACAGTACACTCCAGAACTAGCAGCTTACCCAGTCATGTAGTGGCAAATTCAGAAGTGCAGGGTCCATCCTGTTGGATGTTGTATCCGGCGCAAGCAGATGCCCAGGATGCAGAACAGTATAGTGACAGGCTAGATGCCAGTTGAAGCAATGAGCCAGACAAGTAATAAGTTTTAAGAGTCACTTTACTGACAATAGAATATATCACAAGCTCTCTCTCTGTACAAACTCCTCGACCCCCACACCGACTGGCCAGATCTGCTAAGTCTTATAGATAAGGCCAGCTGGTTGCCTTGGATACTTGTCCTTGAGATCTGCACGGACTCTGTGCTTCTTGGCCTTGTAACTCTGCTGTGGAAAAATACATTCAGGCACTCTTTCTTTGCCAACACATCCCTTCATAATAGTCACAGCCATGCCCCCTTCTAAAATTATACAACCTTCTCAGGTTATAGAATAATCTGTCCAGGCCTGAATACAGCTTTAGAAGTCTCTTCTCACTCAGTGGCCAGCACACTCCCCTTTCATGCTGATTGGCTCGTAGGACACTGGAGACATAAGGACAGTGCTGGGACTTGGCTCCCAAAAATCTAAGGGGTTTAAGACCCTGGACAACTACACCCCTGAGCTTACCCGCTCAGCCTGTGTATTGTGTAAATCAGCCCTGACCACATCTGAAGAGAAACTCTCAACATAGCATATTCTTGAGTGCTTCCTCATGTGGCACCTTTTGACCTTCTTATATGTGTGTATCAATGCCAATGTTGGGCCTGCAGAACAGAAGCAGAAAAGCCAAACAGCCATTCTATCCAAGGAAGGTTTGACTTCCTGATTGCAGGAAACCAGGGCAAAACCTGCTTAATTGAAAATGGCCTTTTGTGTGTTTCTCATAGACTTCACAGGCAGGTCTGTAACACCATCAGGATCAACACTGGAGCAGATTTTCTATTGTTAAAATAGGCTGTGCTGGCTTTGATGTGTAAAAGAGCCAAGATTCATTCATTTGCATCTCAACAGTTTTGACTCTGTTATAAAGAGGCGGATGACAGAAGAAGCCACTGTTTTCTGACCCTTTCCTCTGTCAGGTAAAGCCAAATCCTACTAACAGAAAATAGCACTGTGGGATTGCCTTGAGCTTTTTTCTTGATCTCTGTACTGATATTATTGGGAAATAACAGAGAAGTCCTTGAGCAGAGCCAGGCCAAGACATTTTGCTGCCTGAAGTAAAACAGCAACTGGTGCCCACAAGTCAAGGTGCATAGTATCACAGGCTGTTCAAGATATTTTAGCACCTAAAGCAGAAAATCCCACAAGCGCCTCTCCTTGGGATCAAAAATACAATAATAATAAACTAAGAAATAACAAAATGCACTGACCTTTCATGACCCAAAATCAGGTGCCAGCGAGGGGCAAAAATGGACTGGGAATCAAGGCAGGAGCCTGATTTTGAATGCTGAATATATTAATAGGCAGGGCTGTGTGTCTTTTGTATGCCTCCCTATCTTCCATACAAACGGCATATGATCTGGCACACAATTTGTCATCCTGTGAACTGTTTTTAAAGTGTCTAGTCCTTGTGGTTTCAAAATGTAACTTGAGCTTGTGGGCAGCTAAAGTTGAAGTAACCAAAGGGAAGCTTTTGGCTTAGACAGAGCTTCCATCCCAAGATATGGTACTACACTCTTGGACAACTCTAGTGGGAAAAGCGTTGCTTGGGTGTGTACAAGCACCAGATATGGTGCCCAGTTATCTCCACTATGGAGCATTTGTGTATGCCCAAGGACAGACATGCAGACTTTGTCTTCACTAATACACATGTATATATAAAGACACAAACAGAGTACTTGCTAATGTTTTTCCTTCCCAACACATTTGCTCAGGATTGTGCATGTTTGCACAATCACTGTCCAAATATGCATCCATCTCTTGCATTCAGTGAATTATCTACTGTAGGCACAAGTCTAATAAAGTGATAAAAATAATGCCAGTGCTGCACACAGGCAGCCACATACCTATACCCACACATCACACAATGCAGATTTATATTTTCAGAATTTGGGCCAAAGAGTATCAATGGCAAAATCCAAGTCATCAGTTGTGAACAGCAGATACATATTTAAAGTAGCTAGGTTACTCCACAGTAAACCTGAAGCAGCAATTGGGAAAGGGTGCGCTCTGCTTCTGTGTTTAATGCTGGAGAAGGCAGCTGTTTAAAATGCACATGCAACATTCACACCCTGGCAGTGCCACATGTGTATCTTGTCACTTAAACGCAGGCGCTTTTTGTAACTGAGTTCAAAAGTAAACTTTGAACTGAATTCAACTTAGGCGATCCCATTTTTAAAAAGGGGGGAGCTGTGGAAGAACTCTCTAAAATTGCTAATAAAGATGGTCGCTTCTCTCACACACAAAGCCATATGGGAGCCACTTCCATCAATGCCATGTGTGCGTACATGAGTGTGTGTGTGTGAGAGAGAGAAAATATACCACAGCCACATAGGTGGAGTCAATTACACAGTCAGGAATAACCTATGTGGTACCCTCCAGATGCTGTTGGACTGCAACTCTCATCAACCTCAAACACTGGTCATGCTGGCTGGGGCTGATAGAAGTTTGAATCCAACAGCATCTGGAAGACATCACACTAGCTACCTTGATGTAGGTCATTCACACTGGATCAGCACCCTCTCTCCCTGCAGGATGCATGCCTATCAGATTGGAAAAACCCTCTGCAAGTAGCTGCACTCATGCAACTGTGGTGTAAGTACATCGCAGCAACATAAAAGTAGCACCAATAGAGAAGTGGCTCCCAGACAGCTCAGCATATGCAGAGGGAAGTGTAAAGTCTTTATTAAATGTTGCACACATTGGGGATGGAGGAGGGAGCAAAGCAAACAACGTGTCAGAGGCTAATGGCTATGTATGTACAGCCTGTTTAAAACTTACAACCCTTTTGTTTTTAAAGCCTCAGTGCCTGGAGGGGGAGGAGTTCTGAGAAGATGTTTCAAAACACATTACTAACACAAACGAACAGCCCAATAAAGTATTAGGAGGCATTAACTTTTGCCTTATATAAACCAGAAGTGGAGTTTTAACTTGGAGAAAAGGAGAGGATTTATCACATAGTGCACAACTTCAAGCTACTCATGGAAGAAACTGAATGAAGATTGAGTGGTGTAAATACAACCTCACAGACACCTGTGCAGCCCACAGACCTTGGATGATGAGAAAGTGGATAGAGAAAAGTTCTTCTCCCTCTCTCATAATACTAGAACTCGTGGACATTCAAAGAAGCTGAATGTTGGAAGATTCAGGACAGACAAAAGGAAGTACTTCTTTACTCCGCGCATAGTTAAACTATGGAATTTGCTCCCACAAGATGCAGTAATGGCCACCAGCTTGGACGGCTTTAAAAGAAGATTAGACAAATTCATGGAGGACAGGGCTATCAATGGCTACTAGCCATGATGGCTGTGCTCTGCCACCCTAGTCAGAGGCAGCATGCTTCTGAAAACCAGTTGCCGGAAGCCTCGGGAGGGGAGAGTGTTCTTGCACTCGGGTCCTGCTTGCGGGCTTCCCCCAGGCACCTGGTTGGCCACTGTGAGAACAGGATGCTGGACTAGATGGGCCACTGGCCTGATCCAGCAGGCTCTTCTTATGTTCTTATGTTGTTATGATGATGCAGGGCCCTGGAACAATTTGCCTTTTTTGTTTTAACTAAAATCTTTATTACAACAAACAAAATAAAATTCTCATTTCACACAATCCAACTGCCCTCCTCCAAGAGCCCTGACCTGAAGCCCCTAGAGCCCCACAGCATGCATATACAGGGGTCTGGAGAAAAGGGGGGGCCTCCAGCAGTGTTCTCTGGTCCCAAAGTGGGGGTGCTGAACTCCTTTATAGGATGGGGGACATCTGGGCAAACAGCAGAACCAGAGGACAACAAGAGTTTCCACCACGATGCTGTTGCTGCTGTCTCTCTCTTTCCCTCAGAGACACCCGAAGGAGAGAGGACAGAGGAGGAGGACAGGGCCATAATATCTCCCCAGTCAAAGTCCCTGGGCCTGACAGGGGCTTTCCCACAGTCCAAGAGTCACAGCTCATCCTCATCAAGTTTGGCAAGTTGGGCACAGCCTTGAGGGAAACTGATTTCCGGGACTTCAGGATCAGGAAGCAGTGGCCTGGCATCTTCATCACTCAGGGCCTGTCAGGGACAGAGACAAAGTCAGAACTCTGGAAACGTTCCTGAGACATCTTTTCCAGCACTATCACCCCATAGCACACTACCACTGCATTGGTAAATAACCCAAGAGATGAGGACATGCTCTACATACAACTATGATTTTCAAACTGTGTTCTAGGGAACACTGGGGTTCCTTTGGAAGATTGCCTTTTAATATATTTTTAAAGCTTTTTTAAAAATGTTTTTAAAGCTTTTTTAAAAATGTTTTTAAATATGTTTTGTTTTAATATGCTTTTAATGGTTGTTGTGTGTTAATGTATTTTAAAGTCTGTTTTTATGACGTTTTAAAGAGTTTTCCGTGCTTTTGTTTGCCGCCCTGGGCTCCTACTGGGAGGAAGAGTGGGATATAAACCAAGTAAATAAATAAGATTGTCAATGGTTTCTCAATTAGAAGGCTAGTTTTAGCAGAAGGTTTGACTTCTGTAACCAGTGCCAGATTCTGCATTTCTTCCATGCTTCTGTGGAATGGCAGCATACTCACAGTTCTGGTGAAGACCTGTAAAAGGTAGCATTTGAACAAGCATTGTGGCCTCATGCATGTGTGTGTGTGTAAAAATGTCAGGTCCAATAAAAGTTAAACTGCCCTCATGGGAAGACAGAGGAGAGGGAGAAAAGCAAAGCATTGGCCTTAGTGGGCAAGGCAACAGGACCTGAATCATGAAAATGTCAAGGATAAGTTTTGAGCCCTTACTTGGATTAAAAGGACCATGCCCGCTGTTCTACTAAAACTCACCATGTGCAGGGGCTCCTGCTCGGGGGAACTGGACAGCTGCATCTCAAAGCCATCAGAAGGTATGTGAACTGGTCCAGGCCCTGGAGAGCTTTGGCTGCGAGATGGCTGTGGACAAAGAGCGGACTGGGTTTAATTTCGGGACAGATACCCGAAGCACAGAAACTAAGCTTAGCAACTTGGGGAAGGGTGCTCTCAATTTGACATTGTAGTATTATGAGAAAGGGCACATAGCTTTTCCTGAAGTTTGCCATGCAAACTTCATAGCTTCACAAGTCCCACACCTTCTCTGGTCCCATAATCAATGTAGTCATCAGTCTGACCTGGCACAATTCTTTCTCTCTCTCCACTGCCTCCAATCCTCCAACTCATACCTGAGAACAGAAACTGCCACTCTTGTCTTCACCGCTGTTCTTCTAGAACAGCGTTCGCTAACTTGGGCTCCTGCTCTTTCCCTCATGCTTATTTATTATAGTTTTAGCTATGCATGTTTTTTAAAAAAAAAAAAATCATAAGAAAAAATACAAATTAAAATTTTAGCCAAGAGAAACAACTACAACTGAGTTACTATTTATCAAAAGAATGAACCCAATTACTATCATAAAAATATGGAGGGAAATTGAAAGATGCAATCAATCTAATAACAACAAAAATTATTATAAAATTGACTGTGATCAATAAACACAAAATAAATAATATTTCATTGTAAGGGATGAGTCTGGGTTATCTATATAAGTAACAAACCTGCTCTGAATGTACACCACCTTTCCGACCCCCTCTTATTGGCGTTGCTGTCCCTTGAAAGCAATAAAAATCCTAGTGGCAGCTCACATGGAGATAGCAAACCATTGGAAGGGCAACACACACATCCAGACAGGATGGGTTGACAAGGTGTGGAATGTAGCCCTTTCACAGAAAAATTGACACAACACAGGAGAGTAGTTACAGGGACTTCTATCTTTTTGATGAAATATGGTTTCCCTTTAGTTATTTAGCGGTCAGGGAAACATCTTCAGCTACTCATAACTCTCTATGGCTGGATTATATGCACAAATCTTGAGCGATGTGATCTGTAAGTGTTCTTTTTATTCTTGATTGTACCTTGACTTTGTTTAAACCAGACAAGTTGATTGTTAATGTTTGTTATACTTACCTCAAAATAAAAGACTTAAAAAAAACCTTTGAGAACCTAGGCTCTAGACACCATTTCCCCACCCCTTACTAGTGGCAACAGAAAGTGTCTAGACTTGTGCCTAAGATCACTTAACACAGATTAAATGCTCCCTAACATCCTTTAAGCACTCACAATTGTATATTTCCAATTGCAGCAGCTGATCAGTGGGTATCTTTCTCACTTGTTTAGCACATGCTTCTGCATGGAGCTGAGGATTCTAATCCAGTACCGGTTACTGTACTACACAGCAAAGCAGTAGTAGGCACTCTGGAGTAATCAGTGCGGGGTCCAAGGAGCAATCCTCTATACACGGGATGAGGTTGGTGTCTTCAAGCTCAATAGACTACATGATTTTTGTCCAAACAAAAAAAGGCCTAATATTTTTACATTTCTGTTTATTATTAAAGATATCTATACTGACCTTGGACACAAATATTTCCAGCACAATTTACAGATTAAAATGAAATGGAAATGGAGTGCCTTCAAGTCGATTCCGATTTATGGCGACCCTATGAACAGGGTTTTCATGGTAAGCGGTATTCAGAGGTGGTTTACCATTGCCTTCGTCTGAGGCTGAGATGCAGTGACTGGCCCAAGGTCACCCAGGGAGCTTCATGGCTGTGTGGGGATTCGAACCCTGGTCTCCCAGGTCACACTCCAACACCTTAACCACTACGCCACAGTGGCTCTCATATAGATTAAAATACTAAGTAAAATTTGAGTTCCAATTTCTCAATTTTTGTTGAGCAGCTCTACATGTATTTACAAACGTAGGCTAAATACCTACATTTTTTGGAGCATCTCCTCTTGGGGCATTTAAAAAAATTCCTTACCTAATACTGATAGCAATAGTGCAAAAATATAATTTCTTTTGTATTTGTGGCAGCATGTGTATAACAGAATTTCAAGTCAGCACACACACAATGGTGACAAATAATTGTTTTCATATTTTGCTGTCTGCTCTTGCAAACTATGCATGTGTTAGGAGTTTAAACAAATGAAAGTACTGAACAGAATGTTAAGTTTCCCCTGCCAGCGTTTAGCCCTTTTCACCCCAAAAGTGGAATTGGATGTTTGGCTGTGTCAGCCCAGCCTCACAAAGCAGTTATTTCAATTGGGGTCTTCAGACATGACCTTCCTACCTCACCTCAACGTAGGGCTGATGCTCAGGCTGGGCTGGGCCAGGAAGATAAAGGGACGGCAGGGAGGCATTGTGAGGCTGGAGGCTGGATCCCTTGTTCTGGTCCATGGAGACTGAGGAGCTGGGCCGGGAGGGTCCACCAGGCAGTGAGTGATGGGAGACTCCAGTCCGGCCTAGGCTGTGGGTTTTGCTCTCCCGACGCTGGTACTCTATCGGTGATTGCAACGCTGGGGAGAAAACAGAAAGGTGCAGTGAAGCACAGGGTCACACACTGCAACACAGAACAGCTTAAATTCCATTAGAGAAACTTAAGTGAGTCTACAGCAAGAAAAAGACTCCTCAGGGCAAGGGTTGGGTATCGCTGGGCCATAGGCCAGATGCAGACATTCCCCCAAGGCCCCATCTGCGCTCAGCACATTGTACTTCCAGCAAGTTCCAATGCATCCGTTAGGTGCCACTGTCTCAAGGCACCTCAAATACCTTGAAGCAGTGGATCCTGAAAGAGCACCCTTCCCCTGCCCCTCACCCTTCCATCACAAAACAAACTTGCATGTTCACTTTAAGGGATATTTGGGGAAATATCCCATGTACCTGTTTACCATGATGTAACTTCCTAATGGGTGGGATTAGTTACCTGGCTTCCTCCTCCTTTGTCCTGGAGATTTTTGAATAATCTCCATTGCAGATCTTTTTACCTCTGGGAGAGGCCGCATGGCAGATGCTCTCTTCTGAGAGCATCACTACTAAAGACTAAGATGGACTGAGACTTCTATTTTTCTTTCATCTAAGCTAGAGCCTATGTTTCTGAACATATGAAAGGTCGTGAGTAAACATTCTTTATCTTTTACCTAAGAAGGTTGTGTGTGTTGTTATTTGTGCCTAGGGAAGGTGGGACTGGTTTATATCACTCTGCTGCTTGCATTTTTATATCTCTGCTAAGAAATAGGACCACGAAACTTAGTTCCTATTTCACCTTATATTTTTAAAATACCAAACAAAAGTATGGTGCATTGGGAGCCATGGCTTCAAAGTGCTCAAGATGCCTTGAGATAGCAACTCTTGGTGGGAGCCCTGGAAGATGCTGGACAGGGACAGGAGGAAGCACAAAATGCTAAGGAGAAGCGGGCACAGGCTGGATTAGAGGGCACTGCAGCTCTTAATATCATTACCATCACACATACACACAGATATTCTCTTTTTCTTAATATCATCACCATCCCACAGTCTTCTTTCTCTCTGGAGTCCCAGCTGGGATGGTGATTATCTTTAAGAGAGAGAGAAAAGAAAGAGTAGGGGATGGCTCTCTCCCTGCCCATTGCTGGCATGTGCCCCGCAACACATTTTTCCTGAAGGAATGTGGCCCACAATGGAATAAAGGTTGCCTAGACACAATCCATGCATTCAATTAAGAGTCATTTAGAACTCATTTACACATTTTGTAGAATGACATAGTAGAATTCTAGACTATCCGACTTCAAACTGAAAGGTGGGAATCCTATTTTTGAACACTCCCTCATGTCAGGGAAAAAATATACTTTGCAGCAAACTAGCACATCAGGGATAAAGATTCAGAACGTAGCACTTTCCCTAACCTGCACTCAAGCTTTTTATTTGGGAAAGCAATAAAAAATGTGCCTCCCTGCCCACCTGCAGCCTGAAGAAGTACAGTCCACCTCAGTTCTGACACTCTTCTATGTAATGGATAGAAGGTGCCCTATCTTGGGACTCCAGATATTCCACCCTTCAAAAGTTGTGTGTTGACTCAATCCAGAAAGGCCAAAGCACCACTTGTGCTTGAACTGAAATCTATGGCTAATTGAGACATGAGTGTATATCACGGTTTACTGCTTAGGACTGCAAATATGGTGGGAGAGAGGAGATGACATTTCTGAATGCTCCCCTATATTAACAAAACAAAAACCTTCCTAACAAGTAGAAAGGAATGAGCTGAGACAGAACTGTTTTCCTTGATATGCCAGCTCTATACGTATAGAAATTAGATTTTTTTCAATCAAGAGGAGTGTTCAGTCTGAAGTGGTACATTCCATTCTAATACATCATGCTTTTAAATGCACTGACCAAGTCAAAATTATGAGCCTTCAAGAGATAAGACATTTCACTACAAGTACACATGTATGAATCATTTCTGATTGTCTGGACATAGATTCAGGGGACTCCTCCAGAAAACCTATTTATTCAGCATTCAGCCTGATTTTGTGGGAGTGATTCAATTGCATACCAGAACTATAGGTCTGCACACTTAAAAGTGGATTTAAGTGCTGTGTCATCCTAGCACAACAAATCCACTAAAACAACAACAACAACCCGCCAACAGACTTTTTATGTTTTTGAAAGTGACAGGGAAATGCATTTAAAGGTTTGGGATGAGCAAACACCCCACAAGCAACTCAAGATGAATAAGGATAAATGCTCATTGTCATATAACCATCCCACAAACAATTCACAACGAATGCTCAATAAAGACCGGATATAATCTAACCTGCACATAAACTTTGTGCAAGCAAATGGGGATGAATGAAGGGCCCTGAATTATTCCTGCTGATAGATTAAACAAACAAATAAATACAAGGTCGTTTCTTTCACTATAGAAAGAAGCAGACCATATTTAAATCCAGTAAAAGACAATACAATTTGTTTACAAATGTTTATGCCTCTGATTCAAATTACTCTTTGAAATTTGCCTGTTGATCTTTTTTTCTCAACTCTGAGCCAAATAAAGTTTTCCATGCTTCTACAAAACATTGTGGGAATATTCTAGTTTTGATTGTCAAAAATGAAGGAAGGAATACTGAGGTATTACTCCTTGAAGAAGATTGGATGTAGTTTAAGGGGCAGTGCGTTCCCTGAGAGATAGCTCCAGTGAGACAGAGTCAAGAACTGACCATCTTCAACCTCCTACCATTGAGGAAGTCACGTTGTGTCTCCAAGATGAGGCTGATGTCAGCCACCCAGGCCTGGGCAATTTCTGACGTTGCTGCCTGCAGTACGTAACGGATGGTGCCCCGTTCTGCGCCTCGGGAGATCAGTGCAAATTTGCAGGGATCATTGTCCACACAGGGCTCCAGGCCCAAACAGCTTACCTAGCATAAAGATGGATAGTGAACAGGGAAGGAGAACAAAAGCTGAGTTTGCCCAGTGAAAGGTAATACACAGGGTCCTTTCTCAGGCAATGATGCTTGTTCAAAAGCAAGGGGAAAAAAAGAATTATCAATAAAATGGACACACAGGAATGGCCAGGACAGTCAAGCAAAAGGAGGAGGAGCATCCAACATCCATCCATCCAACATCCATCCATCCAACATCCATCCATCCAACATCCATCCATCCATAAATAAAGGGATTTCAGTGTTTCTGCACATTCATGAAGTCCCACACATTGCGTAGTTCTTTGGATATCACCAAGGCTATGTAAATTCTGTGCCTTAACATCAACATTCTGCACCAAGCCATCCTATATTCTTGTGCAAAGAAAAGCTACATTCTGCAACCTGTACAAAGAATGCAAAGCAAGCTAATTTCCATATTTTGTACTACCCCTGAGATTACACCAAGCATTGTCTTCACACTTGGAAGCCTATCTTCACAGCCTCAAGGATAAAAAAGTATATAATTTTAAGTCATATCAAATGTTATACACATACATGCATACACTGAGACTCTCAGGATGTTGAATTTAACAGACAATATTATAATATGTAGATACACAGTGCAACTGCAGAAATATGGGATACACAGCCTTGGGCATGGGAAGTATAAAATTCCCTACAAGGGGACTCCAGGTATGGAGATTCCCCTAGATTCTCTACCGTTAGCCCTGTAATACCTTGATGCTGCTCTTGAAGGCATAAGTTGGAGCGGCATATGGACCACGCCGCCGCTCCAGGGTCTCACTTAGGATGACAATCTGCTCAAAGAGAAAGACTCGGCGCTCACGACCCCGGGCCAGGATCCCACCTGCCTGCTCCGTCACCCAGAAGGTGTCCTGCTGCAACAGCTTTCCCTGTGCTGTCAGTTTCCCCTGGAGAAGAGAGGCCAACTCCTAGTTATTCAGCTGTGAAGAAGGAACAAAACTGCCCTGTTCTTAGAGCAGAACATTTACAATTACCACATGCAGATGAGAGACTGCTCATTTGAATGCTGATCCATGTCAAACACTCTCCATCTGTGGAAAGCTAACCGGTCAAGAAGAAGGCTAAGATAGAACCCTTCTTCTTAACATGGTAGATTTTTATGTGCGGAGAGTTTTTTGTTTTTTAATATGGGGCAGCATTCAAATATGCACTTACATTTCAAATGGTACAGTCCAAGAAGCTCTGTGCCATGTGATCTTTCAGAAGATATAGTTCACCTCTTAATTCTGCCCACTACATCCCCTATTCCCACTCCCCTGTTCCTATATTTTAGGCTCACAATTCCCAGGCTAACATACATGGAAGTGAAGAACCCTCATAAATAGCCAAATAAGACTCCCTTCCTTGAATAGCTCACAGGCATTCCCAACAATGCAAAAAACAAGAGGCCTTCTATGCTAGAGTTGATTGGAAAATCAGGGCAAAGAGCCTAGCCCACAAGGGATCAGCAGAATCCCTAACCCAGTCATCGAGTCCCAAAGCCTACCTCAAAACCCTGAAGACGCCCCACATTCATCATGTCATTGCAGCGCTTAGGAACAAAACACATCACCTCCACAGCTCTCTGAAAGACAAAGTGTGGGAAGGAGTTGGGAGAAGGTGGTGGACTGAACAGAGTAGTATAATGGCTGGCTGGATGTGCATGTGAGAGCACCCATAGTGAATAGCGCCAGCATTATCAAATCCAGGAGGTGCAGATGACATTAAACAACACTGGACAACCTGTGCATCATGCAGACTGATGGGATTTCAGGCCACAGCTTCAGACTGAGCAATGTTGTCCTATGTAGATACTGTTACTCCGAGAATTGAGATATGGGTTCAAGTCCCCTCTCATTTATGAGCTCACACCTAGGAAAGTTATATAGCCTCTTGTCCCTCTCTCAAGGTATAACCAGAGGACCAATTCAAAATATGCCCACACCATATTGTAGCTGTTGTGGGATAGTTCAGCAAATCATGATTCTAAAGCAACACTGTCATATCCATTTCGTACATAAGTATGGGATGGAGGAACAACAGCTACAAGACAGGTTCCCATGCCTTCCACTCCTACCTCCAGCTGTTCCGTGTCCTTGCCAGCTTTGCCATAGTACTTCAGGAAATCCTGAGAGGGAAAAGAGGAAATGACAATTGCACTCTGAAGTGGGGAGAAGAGAGGCATTAGCTACTGCTTGATGAGTGGGCCAGATTTGATTGAAGCCATAAACCCTGAGTAGTGCTTGGGACCTATTTACAAAATCAAGTTTGTGCTATTGTTAAGATCCTAAAATTGCCACTCCTGTCAACACAAACAAGGAATTTCAGGAATTTCAGCTCCATACACTTTTTGCCCTTAGTTCTAAAGATAACTACTCTACTATTGTTCATACATGATCACTTATCCTGGGAAAAACAGAGACCTGTGTCAAGAGCTCCTGATCTTGCCAGGGATATTGCAACTCCCTTTCAATTTAGTTCACCCTTGGGTCAGCCACTCTTTAAGCATGCATATCATTGCTCTGCTACAAGAATTGGGTCACAACCATTTTCATTTTTGCTTAAGCAAAGTGCCAAAATTCACATACAGAAAATCCATCTTTTGATCTCCCAATTTTTTAAAAAAGGAAATGCAGCTCTCTCTGTATGTTTGTGGTGTGTGTGTGTGTGTGTAATGAGGCCGGTTTGACTGCAGCAATGATATTGGGGGAGAGGGTGTTTAACTCTTTCCCTACAAAAATCCTCCCTTGTGGATAATTTGACAAAGGAAATGTTAAAGTTTCTTAATAACTGTGGATGGTCCCTTGAAAGGCCAAATCACTGCATGGGTGGGGGAGGTCTCAGGCCAGTGCCTGGGAGATGAATGGGGGAAAAGCAGTTCATAGCTGGAACAAGAGAGTGCGTAGCTGCAAAATTTGCTCTCTGGGAATAATGTCTGTTTCAAGGAATGCATTTGCCTTCATTGATGCTCTGCTTATATGTGTGTAAACAAAACAAATGTTATGAAGACTCTAAGGATGGAATCTAATGCTGCATAAACAGACTTCTGCTCACACATCAGGATTTCACCTTCTTCTCTTCCCCTGCTGCAGCCCTAAATCTGCTCCAGAAGGTCCTCCAACCCTCCAGAACAGATTTGGGAGGACATGAGGGGGCTGCAGGGAGGGAGGATGGAAAGGTGAAATCCTGTTGTGCAAGGAGAAGTCTTGCACTTTTGATACAATCCTAAGTATCCAGAGCTGTTTTCATCCAAAGAGAACTAAATCCAGTGCTGTCCCTCAAACCTCTCATCACTCAGGGGACTAAGTAACAATAATTCCTACTTAATTCCTAAGTATCTTAATTCTTAAAATACTTAATTCCTAAGTATCTGCAACAGAACCGTAGCAGTCAAGTGAGTCCATGTGATAGCAAGCACTTATTTGCTTGCCATGTAATGTTTGAAGCTGCCCTAACAATGGTTCCAGCTCTAGAGGCAGATGCAATCATTATCCATTAGGGGGCGATAGAGGGCCACCAGACAGAGCATCCACTCTTTTTAGGACATTTGGATGGTTTGCAGGATTTCCCCCTTTAAACAAACACCCTCTCCACTTGTCCCCACTGCTATACTTTAATACAGATATGAAACCTAGCAGAAGATATATTGTCTGCAGTCTCTTCTTGCTGTGCAAGGTCAGGAACTTGCTGTCCCCATCCTCTACCCCAATGTGCCTTAAGTTTGGAAAGCAACAGTCCACCTCCCACATCAGCACCTTGAGCAGCAGCTGGTATTTCATGATCCGCTGTACAGGTTTGATGAGCAAGTCGTTGAGCTGCAAGCGGTGCCCCAGTTCCTGCTTCAGTTCCTGGAAAGGAAAGAAAGATGCAGATCAGACTCTGTAAAACTGTGTAGGAGGTCAACCATCCTGCCTATTTAATTCCCTCCTGCTCCATTGGGACACATCCAAATCTCCCTGTTCCTTCCAAAGCATCCCATTCATTTTCCTGGGAAGCTCCTGAATACCTTCCCCCTTATCCTGTGCATCTTCAAGAGTCTCAACAGCAGAGGAGAGCGAGTGTAGCTGTAAACCAAGGGGGTCCCCATTTCAAATCTTACCTCTGTCATGAAGTCACTAGATGGCCTTAAGCAAGCCACTCACTTCTGACCTCAGCACAAACATATTCACCCACACACACCCCTGCATGCCACAGGTTTCGTCCCTGGCATCTCCTTCAAAAGGTTCTGTGGTAGTAGGTCTGAGAAAGACCTCTGTCTGAATCCTTCAGTAGACAGTCAGAGTAGCCAATATTGGACCAGTGATCTGACAGAGGAAGGCAACTTTGTATACTTACACATCTTCAGCAGCGTGGGCAGGGTGCAGTGAAGAGTTGCACACACACCATGCATTTAAAGCAGTGGTTCCCAACCTTTATGAGCATGGGACCCCCTTTATAAGCTGAAAAAAATTCATGACCCCCTCCCCCCAGGGAGGCAGGCTGGTTGCCAGGAAGGAAGGGGAAAAGCAGCCTTTCTTTGCAGCCTTGCTTCTTTTTGCTTCACACAAAGCCCTCTCCTCTCATTCTAAGTAAGGGCGCTGTCAGTAGCGGCAGTGCAAGGAGACAGGAATCAGTGATAGTCATCCCCTCTTCTTCCTGGTAGCTCCACCCTCAGCCTCCTTTGGCATCCGCCATGTATTTTATAGGCAGATGCCTGCCCTTAGTGAGCCTGAAAGAAGCTCTGGCGCTTCAGCAAAAGGCCTCCCCTCTCGTGTGGAGCAAGGGGGAGGTGTCATCTGCAGCGGCAGCAGAAAGCAGACAGTGTCGAGGGAGTGAAGACTTCTTTAAAAAATAATAATAAATAATTCATTTCTTTACTGTTCATGGCCCCCTCTGGATTACTTCGTGGCCCCCCTGGGGGGTCCCGGCCCCCAGGTTGGGAACCACTGATTTAAAGCATTCTCCCCACCCTGAATCCTGGAAGCTATAGGTTACACCTCACAGAGCTATACTTCTCAGCACCTTTAACAAACTACAGTTCACAGAATTGTTGTTTTTTTGTGGGGGGAGGGGAATGTGCTTTAAATGTATGCTGTCTATGCAGCCATCTCAGTGAAAAGAAACCACAGGGATATGTATTCCACCAGCCTTGTGAAAGACATTCCTTCCTCATTTAGCACAAGGGCAGATATTTCTAAGGAGAAGGGCAATCTTGTAGCCATTGCTCAGGCAAACAGCTGCTCCTTGTGCCAGCTCACAGAGTGAATACACGTGAATCTGTCGGGTGCATGTCTTTTAAACTGACACCAACAGCAGCTCTCACCTCAACAAAAACTATGCACAGGTAGCAGATGCCAGGAACCAAACCCCTGGGATTCATATATACCTATCCACATTTAGGCAGGTCTGTGGTGGCCATGCAAAAACAGACTGAGCAGATAGGTGGCCACTGCTGAATGCAAATGGATTCACCACAAGATGGGAGCTGGAAGGTGAGTCAGACTAAAGAGGCTGCCAGCTACCCTAGAGATCATCTGAACTGGCTGAGAAAGGGACACAAAAGTGTAAGATGGAGACAGATGGATCCCAGCAGAAGAGAGAGTCAGACAAGACAAGCCATGTAGCAGAAGTTGCAGGGGTGGGTGGGAGAGAATAAAACTGTGGCAAATCACATAGCCCCTTACCTCAAAGTAAGTGTCAATAAACTCGGACACAATATGCTCAGATTTGGGTTTGTTCTGACAGTAAACAACATACATGTGCAAACGGCGCTCCTGGAACACAAGAGGGAAAAATTCAGCAAAAACACTCAGGAAAAAATCTAGCACATAGTAAGGCACAATGGCTTGACTATAGGGGGGCAGGTACGTCAAAAAAACACATTCAGATCCCTTCTCAGCCATACAGGTCACTGAGGCGACTTTATACAAGTCACTAGCTTTGACGAGGGCTTCATCTCACAACAAGATGTTTTATATAGATACCCAAATACAAAAGGTTCACATTTTATGGCAGCTGTGAATGCTGAATGTATGTTAAAATCCCAATTTTTCTGGATAAATCCAGAAGTGGGGAAGAGGGAAACCCATTCCTCATCATTGTCTTCACATATTTTGCAAAAAAAATATTGTAATTTTCACAATTACAACTTTCAGTTGTGTTGGTCTGATGCAGCAAAACCAACAAAGAATCTTGTGGCACCTTAACAGACTAGCAAATGTAGGATGGCATCAGCTTTTAAAGACTAGAATCTACTTCAACTCAGTTTCACAAAGTAGAGCCAGAAGGCCAAGGAAATGCAAGAAATGGCAATGGATGTTCCGTTCTATTTCTAGGCAGAGCACTAAAGTATATATAAAAAAACCAGGGTGGGAATGGCTAACATGGCATCTTCCCTGGAATTTGACACTATTCACCATGTAGCCTTTAAAAATAATAGTATGAGGCTATCTGTTCTCACATAGCAATTCTCCTACATTTCAAGACTGTTTTTTAAACATTATTTTTCTTTACATAGTATGCATTCTTCCCCTTCATCACATTCAGGGACATTTAATTAAGTTTTCCCTTCAAAGTGAAATTGACTAGGCTAAAAGCTACTTGTCCCTGGCCTAGTAAATTGCACAATTCCATTGACTTGTTCTGGACTAATTAAGCAATCATCTAAATGACAATTAGGTAAACAGCTTTCCCTCTGCAATAAGCCTCCCCTTCATTACTTCTGTAGTTATTAAGCTACATTTTTTTTGAATCTGGGCTAATGTCATATGCAGTATAGGTAAAGTGGGAATTCACCTGCATTACTCTGCAGAAATGATTGCCTGCAAACAATTCTCCTAGCAAAACCATTATGTTCAAAGACATCATGCATCTGGCTATGGAATTCTTGGGATGAACAACAGGGGATAGGTATCACCATCAAATCCTCCATCTAGTATATAGCTAACCACTATCCATTTATCCACACATTATGTCCAGCTTGGCAGCTTGTCTGCTCTTATTTAGCAATGGCAGGGACTCACGTGCTTTATGAACAGTTCAGCCAGCAGATCAGGGTTCTCCAGGCACCTCTCCAGCTGCCTGAGTAAATAACTGGGGTCAGGTATGAGAGGGAAGAGGGATGGTGTGAGATTTACAGGGCATCTTATCTTACTCTCCCCCCCCCTTCTCTTGCATTGCATCTCATGGACACTACCTCAAATGTTTCCCAAGGATGGCTCAAACACACCCCAGGACTGGACAATTCTTCCAGGACTGGACAATGAGGGAGAGGGGAGCAGTCACCCACCAATTCATCATGATGATGGCCTACTGCTGCTCTCCCACATCTTGTCAATTTCATGTGTGCCACATCCACTTTGGCCAGACAATCCAAGAGGTGGCATTAACAACCCGAGCAAAAGGCTTCCTTAGCCACATCACATTTGGGCCATGTTGTAAGGTTTCCACAGCCACTGCATGCCTTGCACCCAGGAATGGGTGCTCACTCACTCACTCACTCTTTGTGCCAGTCATAGATCTGGTGGATGTTCCCAAAGATTATCTTGTCCTTGCCCTTCATTCCCTCCGGGATGCCACGGACATTCATGGTCGCCAAATAGCCCTGCAGAAGTTAGAAGAGTAGGCTAGAGAAGCCAGCCTGCTTCCTCTTTTAAGACCACAGAACTGGGTAGGTAGAGTTAAAGGAATACTGGGTGTCTGGGCTGAGTCACTGCCCAGAAGAGGAATGCAGAATATGGATAGGAATTAGGGCTGGTGGGCTGGTGATTGCACGTGTAAGGAAGTGCACATGCACATTACCCATGGCAAAGGTTTACCAACCGTGTTCTGGGAAACCCTGGAGTCCTTCAGAAGCTTATCAGGGATTTCTCAAGGAGTAATGGAATAGAACTGTAACTGCAATGGAAGATAAGCTTCCTCAAAAAACAGCTTCCCTACCACGCACTGCACAAGACCTTTTTGGTGCAGGGCTGTATTCAGTTTGCATGGAATATTGATGAGGCAGCACTCTGCATGAACTGAAAGCATATCCTAGAAGACACCTTTCCCAATTCTCTGCAACACCATAAGGTGTTCCTCCACAGAAAAGGTGGTGTGGAAATAATTTCATGAAGACAGAACAGTTGAAAAACCACTGCCTTGCAGAGGTGAAGAGAGAGCTGCTGAATTATAATAAAATCTCAATTCTACATTCAAGATGCATTATACAAATCCAATTTAAAGTTTTATCCTGAACCCCAGTATCTCAAGCCCTTAGCCTTGGATTATCAGTAAGATTATGCTCTCATATGGCCAAGTCCTAGTTCAAGGGCCCTTCCCTGAATTTTCAGCATCTTTTTTTCTTTAAAGTAAATCTCTAGCTCTTTTACTTGGGGAGATATATGGGAAAGGGGTGCAGGCAGAATTCTACCCAGTTGCTCAGAAAAAGCAAATCTGTTCCTGCTAGTTCCGGCCAAGGTTTGCAGACACAAAACAAACAAAAAACACTGGGATGATTGACAAGCAAGGGAAGAAGTGACATCCTGCTACCTTTTCCTCCATCTCCTCGTATTGACCAACAGGCAGGCAGTATTTCTTTTCAGCTAAAGCAATAATTTTGCTCCACTTGACCACAGCTGCATTTATTTCCTAAGCTGGCAGGCTGGATACTGGTTTTCCTGATGTGAGAATAAATTGCTGAGCACTGGGCACTCATTTTTCTAGCTTGTGGACATTATGGTGGGCGTTTGGCACTTATTTTTGCAATTGAATGAAAATAAAATTGAATTTTAATCTAAATCAATGTACTAGACTACTTTTATTTAAGGGTGGGTTTTCTCCCCATTTCACACTGACTTACATGCTCCCGGCCCTTTCAAAACCCAGCACCTACAACGTTTTTGGCTACAGGATGGAAAAAAGTTTTTACATAGTATGAGATGTCTTGACCAGGAGTAATACAGCAGCAAGAATGCCTGATGGCCTGATATGGGCTGAGACGTATGCTCAAAATGGAAAAATAAAGTTGACATAACAAGTCATATTCAATATGTAATAATAGAAGCTCAAATAAAATATGTACCACAGGTGAGCAAAAAAGCATAAACAATCTCAACAGCAAGCTGACACAGTTAGACAGCAGAGCCAAGCAGACTATAAAACGCAAAATGATTTTCATTAAAAGTCTTGCCCAAGTGAAAAAGGAGTGCAAAAAATGGCAAGCCAATTGTAGATGCACAATGCAGCAAAAGACAAAAAGGAACATCAAGGGCAAATTGCTGAAGATATTAATACATGTTTCTTTAAAGGTGTCAGAAGCAAGAGAGGCAGCGGGACCTTTACATGACAAAGATGTAAAAGGAGACCTTTTGGGAAGACAGGGAAATTGCAGAGAAACAGAAGGAATGGGTTGCTTCGGTCTTCAAAACATGCTGGAAGGGTACTCAAAGTTGAATCGCTCTGTCTTAGAACAGACTGGAAAAAAATTAAAAGGAACAAGGCTTTGGGGCCAGGTGGCATTCACCCAATAGTTCTTAAAAAACAGATGAGGAACTGCTGAACTATTATATTAGCCTCCTTACCAGAGGACTTGGAAGGCAGTCACTATCTTATGAGTCTTTTAAAAAGGAACTGGGGAGGAAGGGAAGATCCAGGAAATTGCAGATCTGTCTCAGGCTTGTTGTTGTTATGTGCCTGCTTTCCTTCTTTCTTTAACCATTTTAAGAGTTTCTTCAGTCATCCATTGAGGTCTTTCTCTCTTTTTAACTAGAGGTATTGTCTTTTTGCATTCTTCCCTGATAATGTCTCTGACTTCCATAGTTCGTCTGGTTCTCTGTCAACTAAGTTTAAAGCCTCAAACCTGTTCCTTATTTGAGCATTATTAAGACTAGAATGGTTATATACAGAGGGTTGTATTCAGCACTGCCATTCCACTCAAGGAACAAACTTTCGCTTGCATAGTGGAACTTCTCCCTCCCTTTCTCTCCCTTGCAGCCCTCTGCACACCCTCAAAATCTGCTCCAGGGGACTGGGCAACCCTTTGAAGCAGATTTGGGGGGCACAAAGGAAAAGAGAGGAAGGAGAAGTTTTGTTGTGCAAGCGTTGGATACAGCCCAGAAGAACAAGCCTTGCTAAGGAAGGTGGTGTTTCTCCCTTTAACCCTCAGAGCATTCTCAGCCACCTCTAACATCAGAGGTCAGTGCTTGGAGCCACCCTTGGTCCCTGCTCTTGGACCTCAAGAGCCTCAGCTCATCATAAGGCAGGCCTAAAGACAGTCTCTCTCCTCCCATTCCCTGTTACCGGCACAGTCACTGTCTCACTTTTGTAAAGAGGCGTTCTGCCTCACCGACCTTTTGGAATTCTATGAGAGCACCAGCAAACATGTCTCTGTGTGTGGGCCAGTGGACATTTGTATCCTTGGCTTCTCAAGAAGTGTTTTGGCAAAGAGCTTCACCAGGCTTCTAAGGAAATTTAGCAGTCAGTGGATAAGAGGGTGGGCCCTCCTAAGGATTGGTAACTGGTTAAAAGACAATCAACGGAGGAATAAATGAACAGTTTTCATAATGAAGCAAACAGCAGAGCCTCTCAAGGATCTGTATAAGAACCAGTGCTGTTGTCTTCTTCTAAACTTATCTGCAATCAGGGGTAAACAATGAATGGCCAAGTGGCCAAATTATTTGGGATAGTGAAATCTAAAGCAATTCTGAAAAACTCCCAAAAAATCTCAGCAACAGATGAAGTTTAACTTAAGCTTAACATAAGACCTTAAGCAGACAGAGAAACAATGTCTAAAGTGATTGAAGCCATCCAAGAAAGAAATCATAGAGTGAGTAGAACGCTGACTTCAGCTCAGTAAGTAGAGGTAATGAAAAAGCTAGTTCAATATTAGAGCTTACAAATGTACAATAAAATGTTGCACTGTAGAGTGCTCCTGCTGAGGGTTCCAGCCAGCCAACTATGCCCTCTTCCAAAATATTCCACTTCCCCACCAGTCTGCCATTTTCCCTCAACAGCCAATCAACATTCAGTGTCCACAGAGCATCTCATTGGGCTGTTTTTGACAAATCCCCCCTTGGTTTTTACCCCGCTAAAGTTCCCAACCTGTTGCTAACTGTCTCTTAGCTACATAAAGAGCTTGGCTCATGAGTTCTAATATTTTTAACTTCTTTTAAGTAGCATTAAGCACATATAGATAAGAACATAGGAACAGCCCTGCTGGATCAAACCAAAGGCCCATCTAACCCAACATTCTGTTCTCCCAGTGGCCAACCAGATGCGTCCGAGAAGCCTGCAAGCAGGACATGAGCGCAACAGCAGTATAGGTATGGAATATGGCTAGGAGCTATGAGAAAGAAGCAGGAACCTATGTAAAGCAAGGATGTTCCTTCACTTGAAAACCAGCACTTTTTGCAGCCAGAACTGCCTGTGTATTGTCAATAACTGTGAGGACTAAAGACTTATTTTCCCTTTTTTTGAGGAGGAGGAAACCTTAGATACTTAGAGGAGTCCAAATGCTTTTTTAGATTAAACTCTACTTAACATTTCATGTATGTGGAATTATTGAAGACGGACAGACCTGGTCAATTATACTGTCAGGCTGAATTCATTAGGGTAGCAGTATATGAAATAGGGAGGTTTCTGTTGCCCAAAGGCAGTGATTTTGGATCCCAGAAGGAACATGGTGGAGCAGGCATGGAAGTACAATGTGTACCCAAAGTGGCTGGGGCTCTTATTTCATCCAGACAGAGTAGGGCACAGTACTATTAATATAACAGCGTAAGGAACAGACTACTGGTGGGAAATGGCAGGTGCCAATTGCCCAGGACCCATGGATAATTGGAAAGTCAACTGAGCTGAATCCTGGGACCAAGCATGATAATTAATCCACCTTCCTTTCCTACTTTCCTCCCGGTTCCTAGGAGGAGTGGGGAGGGCAGATGAAGAAACAGAGAAGTGAGTAGCAGGCAGGGTGCTCTCACTGGAAGACAGGCAGGTTCTTGCCCAGGGTCCCACAAAACCTGGAAGGGGCCCTGCTGGTGGATGGGGTGCAATCGGTGCCTAAAATGGAGGGGATGTTGGCACCTCCACAATCTGGCCCAGGTCCTCCACGTACATCTTCTCAGTCTCAATCAACTCCCTGAGAACAAACCTGCAGACAAGAGGAAGCAGCAGTGTCTGAGGGGAAGGAACCTCACCGTGTGACCCCTACTTCCCAACCCGCATCCCCTGCTTCCCTCTGTATCCCTCCCATCTCCCTGTTCAACACACACACACTGCTAGATACAACAAAGCCTCCTCAACACCAGCTCTTGCAGGACCACAGGAAGGCCCCCGTCTGCAGGCCACGTTACATGTTACAGATAGAGCAGGTATACCACTAGGACACAATGTGCAGTCATGGTTTGCCCCAGGTGTGGACAAACTTTGATTCTCCAGATGTTGCTGAACTACAACTCACATCAGCCCCAGCAAGTGTGGCCAATGGCCAGGGATGACGCAAGCTGTAATTCATCAACATCTGGAAGACAAAAGGTTCCCCATATGTGGTTTACCCCATAACTCTGAAGACATTTTTATGCATGAACGCAGCAGACTGCCTGAGGCCAGTGGCCCCTCCACACACACAGAAGGTACACAGTGAAAAAACAAATGAGGCCTACAACCGCCTACCCGTTATGGGGTACATGTTGAGCACACCTGGCATCCATACCTCCAAACTGCTAAACTGTAACATGTGAAAAGCCCCTGAGGGGTTTTTTTGGCACTCACCAGATCCGTGTGTCTGCCCTCCCTAACTGCCCCAGGCTCCTCTTCAGCAGCAGAGGCTGAGATTCTCCCTGCCCCTCCCACCCCTGCCATTGCCTCTCATCAAGCCTGCAAGCTGGCACACCAAGGGAAATCACTTACATACTCTTTTCTAAGGCACTGCGCCTCTCCTCCTCTTCCTGTTCCTCAGAGGCTGGGGGTGGCACAGGAGGTTCCAAAAGGGGCTCGGGGCTTTGGGGGTCTCTAGGGATCAGAAAGGAGTCAGGGCCCTGCCATGAGATAAATAAAAAAATAAACTATTACACCTTACAACTAAGAACACTCCACAGTGGGTGGTAATGGGGAAAAAGGGACACTAGGGACCCATGAGACTCATCTGATTATCTGGGTTGGGGGGTAGCATGGCCTCTCACAACATGAGAGGCTCAGGCAGACCAAGGGAGGGAACACATGTTGATCACACAGATCCTGGAAATCTTCCCCAATTTGGAGCAGACATACACCTTTTGACATGGTCGCCTGATTAAGTGCCTTAAATAGAACTGAAAGCTAATTCTGGAGGAAAACATTTCAAATAAACTGAAAGTCAAATGACAGGTAATTAAATGTATTTTTCTAGTAATTTTGTTTTATATTAAATGTTCATTACAATTTAATTAAAAGGATTTCTTTAAAAAATACATTTCCTACAGAAATTGTTTTTGAAACATGAATTCCACAGACACGTAGCCATACATATTACATCTGAAGAATAAAGAAACAAACTGTTCAAATTCACTGATGGAACTGTGAAGGAATCAAGCAATATCTTCTTTATACTCCTCATATCAATTCCACAAATGTATAAACATATGCCACTTGATTACATAGTTGCTTGATAATGTCCTCTTTTCTGATTCATATAAAAGAGTCAATTTCATTAATTCCACCACATTCCACAATTATTGTTGTTGTTTTCAAAAATCAATTTCTGTTGGAAGCGCCAGCATTTTCCATCTTTTCGCTTTCTCTATTTTTGCTGCCTTTAAGACAATCTGGTGCTTTTGCACCATGCTGCCTTCCTCTCCCAATATGCAACAGCAACTCAGCCAAAGGGAGGCCAGATGAGTACTGCAGCCCCACCGCACTATCTGCTTATCGTCATTTCAACATCTTCCTCAAACACCACATCTTAAAATCTTGCTAATGAAATTTTACCGCAATAATGTATTAACAGCCCAATCCTATGCCGAAATAAGTACCTATAACTCTCTTTGTAATCAGTGGGCTTCATATGAGCACATCAAGGTACCTTAAATGGGGTCAGGTTACTGGCCCATCTGCCCTAGCACTATATACTCTGAATGGCCGTACCTCTCTAGGAAGAGGTCTTTCACAGCAGTTGCTACCTGAAATCACGTGATGCAACAGGAAGCTATAGCCTCTGCCAACTTTGCATGAGATTCAGGTGTAAACATTTAATCATCAAATTCAGTATGCTACAGACTATTTCTCTGAGCCTTACTAAACCTAACCACAGCATCTACTTGTATGTGTTGTTATATATATGCATGCCCATGGGTGCACGCCCGCACACACACACACACACACTTAACAGCACTTCAGACAAGTTCCTTTTGTATGCTGGATGTTAGATATTGTCCTCCAAGATGAGGCCATGTGGTGTTAAAGTGACATCTCTATATATCTACAGGGTTTTCTTGGCTAAGATAATTTTATTCATTTATTAAATTTCTAGCCTGCCCTTCACTAAATATCGATCCCAGGACAATGACTCATGGTACTTTATGGAAGGATGCACTCTACTAGTCAAAGCAGATGTATGGAAAAGACTCAAATTTGACGCCTCTGCATACCTCTATGTACTTGTTATAATTTTTTAAACTGAATGTTACATCTTCATTTTTACAGAAAAAATAAGCAATAACAGTTGTTCTTTTTTAAAAAAATCAATCCCAGAGGTGGGTTACATCATACCATAAAATGGCATCTCTTTATAATAATGGACAAACCAGAGAGGCTACAGCTATCTGAATTGAAGTGCTTTGCAACTGGTTGTTCCAATTTATTTTGTCAAGGCTGCAATGTTACAGTTCCTAAAATATGTGCCTAGGTCATTCGTAGGTTTTTTTTACCCTCATGCTGAATATGACATCCAGGGTGTTTGCACTCAGTGCTGTAAAATTACATTATAGGACATGTGGGCAACATTTGGGTGCTTCCAAACTTTTTTAAATTGTGGAATCAGGGTTGCTTGTGCACACATGTTTTTCCACAGCATTCACACATCCTCAGCATCAAAATGCCCCCTGTACTTTTTTACATTTAAGATTTCTTCTTAATGTGGAAAATCTGATTAAGTAAAAATAACCCATTATCTACATTTGCTGCTGGTGTGGACGCCAGTTAGCACATTTGTGGATGACTAGTTGTGTGTGTGATGGTGATGCTTTGCTGGGTGGTCTTGATCACCATACCTCCTATTTACATTTGCTCCTTGCCTGAACACAACCTAGCCATTTTGTTCTAGTGGCCCAAATAACACAAGTGCGGCTATTACTGCATGCTGAAGGCATATCCAAAACAATTTCTACACAGTACATGTGAGGAACTACCTTGCCCGCTGGGCACAATGCCACCAGCAGCTGTCCACCCATGCCAAAGCCCAGGCCTTTCAGGGTGGCCAGTTCTGCATTGCCCCCTCAAGGTTTTACATCACCAAAGAAAGAGGACACCAAATTTGCATACAATGTGCATATGTAATTTTTTTAATATAGGCACAAATTTAGAAAGAATTACTATAATTCAAGCAGAAATACAATGCATCTCACTATAGCAGGGACGACACCAAGCGACCTGTGTGCCTTGCTCAGTCTGCTGACTAGGTGCTGCAACACAGCTGATGGGCAATTCAACGTCCCTCCTGCTCTCCCTTCTTGAGATTCCATACCTTTAAACCAGACTTGGACCCTCAAATAGAGTATACCTTCAAACAATCAAATGACAGCCCTTTAAAATAGTCCTCTGTAAAGTAGGACATGTGCCCCCCCAGGCCTTTCTGGAGTGCCAGACAGCCACCTTGTCCCATGGAGCAGAGAGGGATTGTTGCCCCACTTCTCACTCATCTGGTGCAAGGCACGTCTGCTCCCACCTTCATCCTATGGCTCACCTGTGTGCGTCTTCCTGAGCCGTTCCCTTCTCGCAGGCTGGAGAGCAGGGAAAGGTCTGGGAGATGAGTGTTGCTATCCTGTAATACATGGGAAGGATGTTAGACAAAGGTTGCAGCACAGCCTAGCTTTCAGGAGGCAACACAGAACTCTTCCCCACCCACTCCCATCCAAATTGTCAATCCTCCTACAGAAAGGACAGCACCACCACCACTTAGCACCAGTTATTCCAAATTCCTGCCATTCTCAGTTACTTCCTGGCATTTGCCAGTCCATACTACTTCTAGATCCAACTGGAGTGGCCTCTTAGAATATTTTCCATTAAATGTTAATCTCAACCACCTTTTTGTTTGTTTTTAAAGCCAGTGCACAAGGATCCTAATTCTGTGTTTTCCTTGTAAAGCTAATAAAAAGGGGTGGGTAGATCTGCTGGAGAGGAGTGAATGGGAGAGAGATGCTTTTCCACACTCACCAATTAGTCCCTGAAATTCCCATCCCTGACCAGTTTTAATTTATTTTTCCCCAGCTGGGCTTGGAAGCCAGAAGTAAGCCTGGCTGAGGGGTAAATGTCCTGGGGGAGGCATGGGAGGGGTTAAACTCCCCCTCATGTAGTTTGACCCTAATACTGCTAACTTTTAAGAATAATTAGGACTATGTTTCTTCTGCCTCCTCCAGGCCCCTCTAAAAACTTTCCAACTAGGATACTCAAATCCTTCAGTCAGAATTAATTATGTAAATCAAGTGCAATTGCTTCATTATGCACCTTCTACTGTTTCCATTATTTGGGTTTTCAAGAATATTAATTTGTTTTTAAGCAAAAAGGCACAGTGGGGTGATAACAAGCAAACAGAACAGACACCAATCAGTCAAACTTATACAATTTTTGCAAAAAAAAGAAAAACGGACTAGAGTGGTTTGGGTTTGGGTATGTGTGTTCTGATAAAATAAAACCTTTTCTACCTTGTCATTGCTCAAAAAGGAAGCTAATACAATCAGTGATTATAAAAAACTTTTAAAAACCTACAAAAAATTATCAGCAGAGATTTTAAGTCACCAAAAAGGACCCAATAAAACAAAGAACGATCACAATTAAAACTCTTAGCAGAAGGCCTACAAGCAGAAGGTTTTTAGAATGTGAAGAAAGGCCAAAATAAAGGAGCCAGGCGGGCTTCCCTTAGCAGGGAGTTTCCAAAGCTTAATGCAGCTACTGAAAAGGCACTCCTTGCTTCCAATCAGATGTTTTTAGGGACACATAAGAGGACCTCTATTTAAAATCTTAATAAGCTGGCAGACTCATAGGCTTGGAGAAGGCAATCCTTTAGATTATCTTTCAATCCTTTTCCAGTTTGGGACCTGAATATCATCAGGCAGCACTTTGAGTCGGGTTCAGAAACAATTTGTGTTTTCCTTTTTCTTTTCTTTTTCATCTGGTGTCAGACTGTGTAAGATGAAACCCACATTGTTTATCACAGCATAGAGATGAACAGTTTACTATATGAGGGAGGGGAAGATAGACTGATTTTTAAATCCACAAATAGCAAAAGATCTCACAGGCACTATGGACTTCTGGCTCTCCCTCCTACCCCCCACTCCCCCATTCATTAGCTTCTATGGGCAAAACTTATAGCATAGTAGCTTCACTATTCCAAGCTCCACACATAAGTCCCACTGATTCCCCTACAACTATTAGGTACTTATGTAGTTGCCAACAGGATACAAAACAGACAGTTGCCCCTGTCTGGAGCATTTGTGATGCTGGATGTCCAGGAAAGCAGAGATGGGTGGTAGCAAGTGGTGCCACTATAGAAACAGTTCAGCAAAACTAGACTTTTTTCAACTACATTCATAACATTTTCAGTATGTGGTCTAGAATCTTTTGGTTTCAGGACACCTAGATCTGCATTTAAATGTCCTGAGATCCATGGGATTCCAGCAGCTTTGGAGGCTTTGCTGACATTGTAAACCTTGCCATAATGTCATTCATTTCATTGGCGATCACTCGTGGCCAAGTAAGATTGTCTTCCAAGATAAGGTCTTTAACAGTGGGTCCGTAAGTGACTGTGAAGCCCAATTCTGGATCCGCACAGGCTCCCACAGTGAGGACATAGGCTTCCAGATGGAAGATGGTCACGATGAGGATTTGTTTGACGTGCCTTCCGCTTAGCTCGTTTGTCCCATTCACCCTGTATTTGTGCTTCTTCAAAGTCCACAGCACCTTTGATAATAGCCGACCTCCATTTAGGACCTTCATGGGCTAAGACTTCCCAGTTGTCGATGTTCATGTTACATTGCTTTAGATGCACTTTAAGAACATCTTTAAACCTCTTTTACTGTCCACCAATGTTCCGTTTTCCATCCTTAAGTTGGGAATAAAGTAGTTGCTTTGGAAGACGGTGATTAGGCATTCGAACAACATGGCCGGTCCAGCAAAGTCGATGTTGAAGGATCATTGTTTCAACACTGGTAGTCTCTGCTTCTTCCAAACACTAGCATTAGTCCATCTGTCTTCCCAAGTAATTTGCAGAATTTTCCAGAGGCAGCATTGGTGGAATCTTTCAAGAAGTTGGGAGTGGAGTTTATGAACGGTCCATGTTTCACAGGCATACAGTAAGGTCGGTAGTACAATGGCTTTGTAAATAAGCATTTTGGTCTCCCTGAGAATATCCAAATCCTCAAACACTCTATGCTTCATTCAGGAGAATGAGGCACTCGCAGAGCTCAGACAATGTTGAGTTTCAGCATCGATGTCAGCTTTTACAGAGAGATGGCTGCTGAGATAGGGGAAGTGATCAACGTTCTCCAACGTCACACCATTAAGAACTTCAATATGCTGATGATAATGTAGTCTCTGCACATTCAAAGAAAGATCTTCAAACTATCCTAAATATCTTTGCAGAAGCATATGGAAAGCTTGGGCTCCTACTTAATATTAAAAAAACCAAAGTGCTTCATCAACAGGTGCGAACTAGTCCCTCTGTAGCACCATCAATCCAATTGCTATAATGTACAGCAGGGGTAGTCAATGTTGTGCCCTTTACATTGCCCATGCAATTGGGGGCTGATAGGAGCTGTAGTCCAAAATATCTGGAGGGCGCCATGTTGTCTACCCTTGATGTAAACATCAGAGGCCTACACAGGGGGCCCCTCTACGCCCATAGATGTTCAAACTACAGGAATGCCCATGGCCTACAGAGACCTAAAATGGTTCTGCTAGGCCCACACTGTCAAACAAACTTTCCAGAACATCCCTTCACATCCTCAGTCTGGTTCCATATAAAAAAAGAAACTCAATGGCCTCTCTAGTGGTGAACACGTAAAGATTGGGTGTACAGAGGAGAATTAGGCTGTGAACACACTAGTCACCAGATCAAAGCATTTCCATTAGCCACACCTGGAGGAAGAACAGTTGATCTGCCGATCAACTGTGAAATCTTTTTGAAGCTGAATTTTGAAAAAACACACTCAAGCCAATCCCACCAGGTTTTATAGTAAAAAGGGGCAGGGTTTGACTAGCATCATGTGCCCCCATTTTCGGAAGAAAGAGGTGGAGACCCACTGGAATTGGTTGAACAGTGAATGTGTTTCTACCCTTAGTAACCAGTAGAGATTCAGGTAGGGGAAGCTAGGATAGCTCTGGTGCTTCAGCAATTGCCTGTTGGGATGAGAAAGGAGAAACACACCCTCCTTCCCAAACCAACAAAAAAAATCTTGGAGGTATATTTTCCCAATTTTCTTGGGGACATAAGGAAAAGCCACAATGAGAGGATGCTGGATGGAGCAAATATCTGCCCTATTACATGTTCCTTGGAACAATTTGATGGGTGAGCATTGCCAATGAGTTTGGATTGCATTCAGGGTTTCACTAATGGTCACATTTGGTCCTTGCAAATCCCCCACCCCACCCACCGGAAATTGGTGCTGGTGGCCTTCTCTTACAGCATACGGCTCGGCTTGGCTCATTAGTCCAACTAATCTCTATCAATTTGCTCTGTGACAGCTTTCATCAACATGGTGCCCTCCAGATGTTTTGGACTACAACTCCCACCAATCCTAGCCAGCACGGCTATGATGGAAGCTGCCCTATAGGTATAATTGTGTACTGTGTTAGCTCCCTGCTTCTGGCATGTTGTTGTCTAGATTGCATAGGATGATTTATTGGCAGGGTGGTGGTGGTTAGCTAGTCCTGCCTTGTTGCAGGGGGATGAATAAGAAAGCCTTTAACTCTGCAGGTTTGCATTTCTCTGCTCTTACCATGCCAATTGAATCCTGGGGTACAGCAAAGGGCCGCTCTGCTTGCCCCAGCTGGCCCAAGTCGATGCTCTTGCGATCTTCCTGGCGCCCATGTCGCCGAGTCCGTCCCTCTGGTTTCCTGAGTGGGCGTTCGCCCCGAGGTAGCCCACCGGCACTTAGTTTACGCACAGGGTTGGTCAGCCACTTCTTGAGGGTGCTGACCGAGTGGCGGGAGGCGGGGGAGCTGGGAGCCGAGCTGCTGGATGCCTGCGGCTGGATTGAAGCCACTGAGGCAGAGATGCTGCCATCGCTGCCTGCAACGGAGTAAGGATCTGCAGGGAGAGGACAAGCACAATCAACGACTACACGGATTGGTTTTGTGCGGTACTCAAAGCATACACAAATCCAGAGGCACAGAGGCAATGCTGACTTTCTAAAGGAAAAGGAGGGTGGTCTCAAGGCTGCCCAGAGGAAGCAACTCCCTTTGGTCCGGAACCCTTTCCCCCTAATTTCTGAAAAGGTTACTCAGGCATAGGGATGGGGGAGAAATTCAATTCAGTTTGCATTTAATGGTGAGCCTATCAAATTCACATTCTGCAAAACAATAGAACAATCGCAACAAAATTCACTTATCCAAGTTTTGCCATGCAGTTCTCCAACCAACCAGTGTTTACAAAAATGCATATATTAGGGGAAGTGTGCGTAAAAACGAATGTATTCATGAAAATAACATACAAATATGCATTCTATTAGGGGAAACTGCTTGCAAAAATATATATACATACAAAAATGTGTTTATTAGGAGACATTTGCAATAAAATACTGAAACCCGCAAATTGCTGCAGAAATGTGGAGAACTCCGTTAAGACTGGAAAAATGAGAAACTGGGAGAATCGACATGGACAGATCCTTCCAGGTGCATGGCCAAAGGCAGGAATGGGGAACCCTTTTCAGCTGGCGGGCTGCATTTCCACATGGACAACCTTCCAAGGGCGGTACGTCAGTGATGGGAGGAACCGGAAAAGCAAAAACTGAGCAGAGCAACAGATGTAATCTTATCTTTGTACAGTAGGCTACATCCCAGGAGCCAGGCACAAACCAGAGATTTCTACAGACCCACACCCATCTCTCCATCCAGGCAAGAAAGAAGCAGTATTGCAGTTCAAAGGCACATTCCAGCTAGGCAAAAGTAACTGAAGAGGCCATGGAGAAGGGCCCGTGGCGAGGGCGGCCTGGGAGAGTCTGGAGGCAGAGAGGCCTGAAGGGCTGCATTCAACCCCTAAGCCAGAGCTTCTCCATTCTTGCTTGAAGGCATTAGAAAGATAAGTGATAAGAGCACATTCTTTGCATGCAAGTCCCAGATTCAGTCCCTTGGATTTCTAGTAAAAAAAAGGGTGGGGATTTCAGATGGCAAGCCCGGAGAAGACTTCTTGCCTGAGACCTTTGCCTTATTTCTTTATTACTTTTAGATCCTGCCTGGTGATATGTCCTGCCTGGAATTCCCAGGCAACTTCCATCAAGGCACTGATCAGACCCAGCCCCGCTTAGCAAAGTGGCTGCATAGTGTGCCTCTTCAGATCATAACCCTGACCTGAGTGACACCTGCTGTTCATTTCCAAACTGGCTCTGGAGCTAAGACCTCTGTCCAATCAAGGTGAGCACTGGACATGAGTGTGGAAGTGAACAGAACACAAGTACATCACCTGTGATGGCTCCCATTCACTGGCAAAATGAATTTCTCCTCTTTGTAGTAGAGATACATATACGTATTGGTATGTACAATATGGTTAAAGAAGCCATGATAAGTAGGTGAGTGGGTGGCTTGTACTTCTCTCAGTTCACCACTACCACTGGGCAACATCCCATGTGGCTCCTTCAGCAGTTACTCACCTCATTCAGAGCCATTATTCAGAAGCCATCACCTTGCCACCCCCATGATGTAACTGAACATCACTAAACTCCATTGTGTGGTTATGGGCCATGCCCTCGAGGTCCTTATGCATGTGATGCCCAGTCTACCTGCGAGATGTGCAAAGTGTGGTGCATCAGCTCTGCATCTAACTGCATTGGAAACAGAGTTTGGACAACATCAATGCAGTTTGGAAGTGGTCAGATGTTTTATTAGCATTACTCCAGCATAATTAAGCTGAAAATTTCGGGGTTAAGTGGATTTAAGAGCTGTGATAAAACATAATGAATGTCCTAAATAAATCTGACTTGGGAAAAGCTGCCATATGAGAAAATTCTGTTGCAAGCTGGACACACAACAAAGGCATCCAGTTCTGTGACAAAAGATCCATGCAGTTCACATCTCATGATACCTATTTACTATTTACCATCATATGTACACTCCACTCTTCTTCCAAAGGATTCAGGACTGCTTCACACTTGTATGGACATCGCTTGTTTTCTTGTATGTGTGAATGGGACCATTACAGATATAGCATCACAGGTTAAACTTTCATTTCACTTGACATCACCTCAGAATGCAAGGCTTTTCAGTGGAGTCAGTTCCCACATTCAGCTACCAGTCATCAAGTGAAAGGAAATCTAATGTTACACACAGATATGACCCCGGATTTATATCACTGATGACTGACAGTTGAATTGTTTTATTACCTTTTTATCCCAATCTTCCTTCAAGGAATTCGGAGTGATGTATACATTTCTCTTACTCCCATTTTATCCTGTCAACCACCCTCTTAAGATAGGTCAGGCTGAGAGACAACGTCACTCACTGAGCTAAATGGCCAAGTAGATATTTGAACCTGGATCTCCTTGGTTCTACTCCAACCATCTACCACTACATCATGCTCAATGTGTGAACTGACTCTCTCAAAAGTTCGATCAGAGGTGTTATGTGGCACAGAGTGGTAAGCGGTGATAACACAGCCGAAGCTCTGCTCACGGCCGGAGTTTGATTCCAACGGAAGGAGGAAGTCGAATCTCCAGTAAAAGGGGTCGAGGTCCGCTCAGCCTTCCATCCATCCGTGGTCGGTAAAATGAGTACCCGGCATACGCTGGGGGGTAAAGAAAGGCCGGGGGAGCAACTGGCAATCCCACCCCATATATACGGTCTGCCTAGTAAACGTCACAAGACGTCACCCTAAGAGTCGGAAACGACTCGCACTACAAGTACGAGGACACCTTTACCTTTTTATGATCACTCATTCACACATGCTAATCAATCACTTGATGTTGCAGTCATGAAATGATCAACATGAATATGTGAACTAACCCTCTTATCATATGTAACAGTGGCTCAGGGTTGGTTTCTTGTCAGCACCTCATCTAGGTAACTTAAGAGGGCCAGACCTGCTTGACTTCAACTAAGGAAGCTTGCCATTGATCTTCTTCAACCCATTCTCTGTTTGGCCTTGTGAAGCAGCCCAGAAAGCCTGGAAAGATGGTTATGAACGCATGGAAGTGGGCACGTGCAGAAAGATGTCCAAATAAGTGATGTTGGTCTAGTACAGGTAGCAGGCAATAGGGAGGAAAGGGCAGCCCATGTTCCCAGAAAGGAACACTACACAAACAGCCTAGCAAGCAGCCAGCAGGAGGCAATAATGCAATGCAGTGGCATGGCACCTCCTCCTGAAATAACTTTGCCTGCATCAGAAACCCAGGATGTGTCAAGCCAATGCCACAGGCACCTGACCCCACCTTGGAAACCAACGTGACAGTGTGAGGGGTGTTGCTATGGCAACTGGCCAGTGCTGCACATGTCTTTGGCCTAGTTGGGACCAAGGCTTAGAAACAACCAATTTGCACCTGCAAAGTGTAGCAAACAAGGTCTTCTCTACCGCTGCAGATTCATTTTCCCAAAGTCTTAGGTCTACTTTCCACTCAGGTGGTAAATATGCATCTGGGGTATAATACTGCTTCAGACTGCAGATGACAGCTTATATTGTTTGAATGCTCTTCCATATAAAAAGTCCCACCACACAGAAACCTAGCCTCCCACCCTCCCCAGCATCTTACATTTTGATGTGGAGAGAATTCTTTGGTATAGAATGCTTTTTCATACATGATGCGTGTCTCCCTGAAGCGGGGCAGCCCAGAAACAGGCCAACTACTTGAGTGAGAATGAGACTCGGTTTTTCCTGTTTATTATAAATAAACAACCTCTAGTTCTGGTGGCTTTGAAGAAAAGATAAAAAAGATGACCTGACATGAGACCCAAGAGTGCATGCAGTCTAGAATGACTTCTGGATAAAGTGAGGATACCAACTGGGTTTAACTACTTCTCTCCCCAAATCACAGATAAACTTAATTCCTATCTCATGTTGGTGCGCAGCACATATAGTATTTCGGAGGAAGTGAATGTTTACCTTCAACCAAAACAAAACCCCAAACTCTAAGTATGTAAGGTTCAAGCTACATGCTACACATAGGCCCAGTTTGCACAGAACACTAAGCCAATTCATGCTTCATGCAAATGTGTGAGTGAGCAGGGTCCAGGAGAGTTAATGGCTGCTTTGGTCCTCCTCTGGTCCTGCTGCGGTGCTGTGAGCCAACACATGGTTTGGCTTAGCATGTTGTCCAAACCCAGGGTTGTAGTTTATTTTGCTCCAGAACAAACCACAAGCTGTAGCCAAGGTTTGTTCTATGGCCACTTATGGGTTGTCTGAAAGAGGCAAACCACAAGCCCATGTTCAGATGACACTCTAAGCCAAACCATGGTTTAGCTAACAGCAGCACAGCAGGAGGAGGACCAGAGGAAAAAAGTGGCCACACTCTCCTCTCTGGGAGCCCACACACACTAAACCATGGATTGGGTTAGCATTACATGAGAACCAGGTCAAAATGTGCAGTGTGCAGCTACACCTGTGTTTTTCTTTATTTAATTACGGAGAGGGGGGCTGACTGGGACAACAGCTCCCTAACTGTTGTTCCTGAGCCCCTTGGCTGTATGGTTGTTGTTGTTGGGGTTTTGGAGGACAGAGCTGAGGGTGCTAAACAACCTGTCCTGCACATAATTTACTAATCTCCTGCCTTCAGGTGCAGTGGCGGACAGTATCCCATTGCCAGAATTGAAGAAAGATTCCACTGCCAGTACAGTTCACAAGGTTTTGTTCATGTCTTTTGTTTTGTTTACAGCTAGCACCTTGAGGCCATTAACTTGGGGCCTCTACATTATAGTGGCTGTAATTTAGGTCTGCACAGGGCTCCATCAAGCCAAATGCAGCCCTCCAGAGGCTCAATACACAGAATGAGCCAGAGATATTCTGGAGCCTGAGGCAGAAGATCCAAATAGCATTCTGCAGTATGATCAAAATAAATAAGACACTAATTCATCAGCAATTAGCTGGTCTTTCATGGTAGCCCACCTCAGCTGATCTGCCTTATCTTGTCTAATGCTAACTCAAACCCTGCGCAGGAGGGAAAAAAGGGTCCTGGATTTTCAGAGCTTGGAAAAGTTACTTTTTTGAACTACAACTCCCATCAGCCCAATCCAGTGGCCATGCTGGCTGGGGCTGATGGGAGTTGTAGTTCAAAAAAGTAACTTTTCCAAGCTCTGCTAGTACTACAAAAACAAAAACAGAGAAGCTGCCACATACCTGGCAGGCCACACTATGTGGTTAGTGGGGTGTGCTCATGGGTCACAACTATCTATGCAATCCTGCTATAATTACACCATCCCTCCCATCTATTTTTGCTTGCCTCTCGTGGATTTACTAAGAACTGGCCTTGCAATCCCAGAAATATCACAATATCACTCTGAAATACAGCAAATAAGGAGTAAATGCCACGTTCATACAAGCTGCAGGCCACAAAGAGAGGCCCATTCTTAGATGGGCACTAATCAAACTAATATCATTCCGCTCCCCCCACTCCTGTCCCGGTCTATGCATGATGGGGCAACAGTCTAATATTGGCGGAGGAGGAATGTGCACGGCACGTTCCTTGGCAGGGTCTGTGTAGCTCCGGCTGCGCCTTCCACCATCTGTTTTTCAGGAGTTCAATGTGCTGGTGGGCAGAGCCACGTGGGGGGAAGGAGAGGCTCAGAACTCAGAGGGAGAGGATTTTTTTTTTTTTACACATTTTTTCCTCTATTCATCACCAATTTATTTTTCAGGACTTCCTGAAGAAATGGTTTTCAGACTGTACGACCAGCCAACGAGCAAAACTTCAGCACTCTATTTTCAGTCGGTATTAAAAACTGTATCAAGGGAGTGAGATGAGAAGGGTTTAATCCAAGCCCAGAGCTGACTATGGCAAGGCTCCAGAGCCTGTTTTTCAGTGTCAACACTCAGTCCTAGAACATGTGAAACAAAAATAAAAGAACAACAACAACAACAACAACCCTAAGCATGTGGAGAGGGCCTTTTTTATCTCCTGTTTCCCTGCTCCATGAAAAGCCATGCCTGGGACTGGACAGCAGGACCTTCTTATTCATTGGGTGTGATTTCTGAGCAGGATGGAGCCTCTGCCTTGTATAATTTCTGGACCTGAGAACTCCTCCATGAATTTGGGACAAATTCATGGGTGGATTAAGCTATCAGTGGCTACTAGCAACAATGAACTACCTCTGCCAGCGTGCTGGGGGAGCAACAGCAGGAGAGGTTTATTGTGCTCATGTGCTACTTGCTTGTGGGTTTCCCAGATGCATCTGGTTGGTCTCTGTGGGAACAGGATACAGGACCCACAAAAGCTATTTGCCACATTTTATGGAGAAAAGCATCTATGCCTTTAGAGAGAATTAGACAAATTCGTGGAGGAGAAAGCTATCAGTCACGGTAGCTGTGGACTACCTCTAGTGTGAAAGGTAATATGTCTCTGAGTACCAATTGCTGGGGGATCAGAAACAAGGAGAGTGTTATTGTACTCATATTCTGCTTGCAGGCTTCCCATGACCATTTGGCTGGCCACTGTGAGAATAGAGTGCTGGACATAAGGGCAAATGGGGTGCTGCCCCACTAAACTCAGTCTGCCTTTTTATTTACAGCTAGTCAGGGTGTGGCTCCACCTGTCATTGGCTCTGGCTCACAGCACCTATTGGTCTCCCTGCCTTCCACCCCACCAGTCCCAGTGGGCACTAGCCACCACTAGCCTCAGCCATCCAAATATGATTTTCCCCCCCTTATAAATGCATTTCCATGATGGGAACTGCCTGACCTGCAGGGGTTAATGGCACCATGGAGGTGGGAAATTCCAAGGGGAAATGCAGCCCCTTTCCATAGAGCTCTTCCCTACAACAGTAAAGCAAGAGCATAAGGTGATGGTAATAGGAGGTTGTATCACTGCTCTCTGGATACACGCTATGGCACATCCATTTTGCTCTATGGGATTATAATATTCAAGAAAAAGAGATAGCAAACTAAGAGACATCTGGCAATATGAATGTAGGTGTCCAGCCAACTCTTAGATCATCAATCCCAGATTGCTGCAAACATTGTGAGTAACATCCAAAAAATACGAGGTTGTTATCTTAAATCTCTCGACTTCAAAGCCACAAATGTCAACTTCTTTTTATGGTATTTGCCTTTGGGCAACTGCAGCATTAACGGCAGGCAGAGTCATATTTTCAAAACCATACCCTCTCCCCCCTCCCCGAGCATGAAGGTTAGTGATTTAATTTAGGGCTCAGTTCACTGGTTTTGCTTTGAAAGCTCATCAAAATGCATAGGAGGCTGCACAAGAGCAAACAGAAGGACTGCCATGTGAATTGTGGCCTTACTTTTCAATAACAAAATTAAGATTCTAATTATTTTATCTATAGCTCTCCCTATATTCCCCATCCGTCTCCTTCCTACCATCTCTTGTAGGTGTTCTTTAGGGGTGCATACTCAAAAACAGATGATGCAGATTGGTACCTTCTTAAAACACTTTAATCTCCTTGCCATCATGTTTCCACTCAGATCATGAAAGAAACTTATTTAATTCTGCACACTGAAGTATCTTCTTGCCCTGATCCAAAGCTACACAACGGTTAGGGTGGGAGAGAGGGCAGTCTTGCTGCAAGGCTTCTGCTGCCCACCAAGGTAGGGGAGGAATTATCTGCAGTCTTCCCCTCTACTTTCTTTTGTTTCTGTCAATGAACATGGGAAAGAGATGTGCGCACCCAAGATCTAACAAGACAGGGGGAGAAAGGGGTTCACAAAATGGGATTGGAGGATTGCTACTGGGGTGTACGTGGGTAGGATACCTTGCTGGCTTCACAGGGTTTTTTCTCTCCACGTCTCAAAATGCTGTACAAGAACTCTGGCTGAACAGCAACAATGAGAAATCCTCAGTCTCTAAGGCTGCAATCTTATTCACACCTACTTGAGGGGAAGTCCCATTAGGAAGATCAGTTATGCATCGCCAAAAAAATTTGCATCACCCTCTCAAAAAAAAAAAAAAGGATAAAAGAGGGCAATTTGCATCTGTAGAGATACAAATTTACAAATAAATATAATTTAAATAGAAATATAATCTCCATAGTGAGGAACACACCAGGTGACTTATGAGCCTTTCTCAGTCCGCTGACCAGGTGCTGCAACACTCCTGATGGGTCACTTCAAGGCTTCTGACCTCTCTCTTAATGGTTTCTTATCTTTAAACCCAACTTTGGCTGTGCAGCCCTCAGAGAACACTGTCAAATAGAAGGCTGTCCTGTGACAACCGCAAAATAATAGACTGTTCTCTGTAAAGTAGGATACGTGGCCACCATAAGTCCCATTGAACCCAAGGGAGCCTTACTTCTGAGTAGACATGTAGATAAATGATGTAAATAAACAAAAATGGTTAAAATAACCTGAGCACAGGGACAGAGGAGGTAGGTTGCCAGCTCAGAAGCATCCCAAACCCTGAGAGTTCAGGGCAGGCCCGAGTGATGTCATTAAGCATGATACATTAAACATCAACCATAGCGGTTAGAGTGTTGGACTACGACCTGGGAGACTAGGGTTTGAATCCCCACACAGCCATGAAGCTCACTGGATAACCTTGGACCAGTCACTACCTCTCAGCCTCAGAGGAAGGCAGTGGTAAATCACGTCTGAATATCACTTACCATGAAAACCCTAGCCATAGGGTCGCCATAAGTCGGAATCGACTTTAAGGCAGTCCACTTCCAATTTTCATAGTTGCTTGGAGCATACAGTTCAAACAAAAACATTTCTCTGGTTGGAAATTAAGATAGCAATCTTAGCTAAAAGATGGAGCCTGGGTAGGGAACATTTAATCTTGCTTCTGGCAAGAAGGGCTTAAGTGCCCTCAAGCCAGGCTAGTCACCAGAAGGCCACTGTAGGAAGAAAGGAGCCTAGTGTTGTGGAGATATTAGATGGGAGCACTTAGGAATAAAGATGGATGCCCCTGAAGGCTGCAGTTTTAAACACGCTTGCTAAGGGACTAAACCCCATAGTACTCAACAGGACTTACTTCTGAGTAGATATAGTTTGGACTGTGCTGTTGGTAAAGCTTCACTAGGGATCCTCTGCAAAGATATCCATATCCAAGTAGGGTTGGCAACCCCCTGCCTAGAATGCCCTGCCCCTATCTTTTAACATGGCTGTTCCAAACTTCTTTATAGATTTGACCCTTCACTTCAGAAAGTTTGAGAAATAAGTAAGAGTAAGAAGATTCTCTACCCTTTTCTGTCTACCCTGTGGGCTGCTATAAATTCACTTTGACAGCCAACACAATTCCAGTGAGTAATAACTGACAGAAAGAAAACACACATGGTTTGGTCTACCTTCACAGGCAGTAGACTGGGAACAACAATTGCAGCCACGCTTCCAAATATGTGGATTCTCTTTCACCACGATTAGGTAAGAAACAAACCATCATGAAACCAACAAGGTGCATCATCAGTGGGTTTAAGGGGGTTGAGCTGAGTGCATGGAACCACTGTTGTTGCTTCTATGGATATAAGGGAGTGAGGTTAAAGATAAATGAAATGCAAATAGAAAAAGAAAAACAAGACAGTGATGACTTCCTAAATGCAATACTATACCAACCACAACAAGATTCCTATGAGTAAGACAGAAAACTCATCATCCCACTACCAGTCATGATTCCTAACCAAAAACCAAAACTAAAAAAATCCTGGCAGCCAGTCAGCCAAGGTCACAGAAATTCCTATGCAGCACAACCTGACCCAGGGGCTGCAGTTCATGCAGAATCCTGCAGCACGATTGCTGACATGAGTGAGACCCTATCAGCACATAATACCTCTGCTCTGAAATCTCCACTGGTTGCTGATTTGCTACCAGACCAAGTTCAAGGTGTGCTTTCTGTGTTACGGGTGCCACAAAGTACTTGTTCTGCTCTTGTAAGAAATCAGTCCTTTAGTGTGGCAGCACCTACATTTTGGAACTCCCTGCCCATTGACATTAGGCAGAAGCCATTGTACTATTTTCAGCACCTGCTAAAAACATTTTTGTTTAAGCAAGTCTACCCAGGCATGTAGAAGCTGTTACATTTGTTATCTGTTTTTAACTCATTGTTGGTTTTATTAATTTGAATGTTTTTAAATATCTGTCTTTTAACCGTTTTTGCCAATAATTTTATTGTTTTAATTCCTTCTGTAAACTGCTTTGAGAATTTTTACAATAAAGCGGTATATAAATGTTGTAAATAAAATACATAAATAAATTTTGGAGTCACTGTGGCCCTTAGGTCTCTTCCCACTTTTAGGAACAAAGGAATCTGCCTTATACTGACTCAAGTCATTTGGTACCATCTAGCTCAGTACTGATGACATGGACTAGCATTGGCTCTCCAAGATTCCAGGCAATAGTCTTTTCCAGAAAATTGAATTTTGGACCTTTGCATGCAAAGCATATGCCCTACTACTGAGCTACAGCCCTTCCCCTGTTTAAAAAATATATATTAAAATTGTTCTTTTCAATTCACTAATGAATGCACATCATACCTAGGGCAGATCCACACCATTCATTTAAAACACATTCAACACACATTTGAAGCATATGAATCCCATCACAGAATTATGGGAACTATAGTTTGTAAAGGGTGGTGAGAATTATAACTGTGAGGGGGAAACTACACTTCCCAGGATTCTTTAGGAGAAGTCATGCATTTTAAATGCGAGTTGGATGTGCTTTAAATGTATCATGTGGATCTACTTAATAAACTTTGCCTGCATGTAAATTGTTTTAATTAATTTTTCAAAATGAAAATGAGCTATAAAGTGTACTGGGTGACCACGGGCTACTCACCATCTCTCTGCCTATCTGCCCGTTAGGATGAAAAGAAGAAGGGAAGCATGACCACCTCAAGGAAGAAGGGCACACTTAAAATGTAGAAGAAATAATAATCTACAACCATAGCGTGAAATCAAATACTATACTTATTGGGACACAATATTAAGAAATATTTATATAAGCATGACTGTCAAATATATTTATTATTTACACAACCTGTAAAGATATTTATAGTGCAATCCTACATTTGTTTACTCAGAAGCAAGTCCCAATGTATTCAGTGGGGCTTACTCAAACAGGGGACCATGAAGAGAACTGCAACCTCAAATGACAGGGAACTTCATTCACCCAACCCAAAATTCAGAATGATGCCACTTTAAGCTATTTTGCAATGGGTTATTCTTGTTTTTATGGTTACTGGATTTTAAAGGGATTTATTTCTTATTGAGAGCTGCCTTGATTTCCAATCACCAACCCTACCTCACAAGGTTGTTGGAAAGACTCCCTATACACACACACACACTTCAGATGTAAAAATACATACACCCCATATAAATAGTTTATTTTCAAACCAGTTGGTCACTGCACAACATTTTTTAAAAAGTATTAGTTTCCTATATATTAAAAACTGTGATACCTAAGTAAGCCCTGCCTAATTGCTTTAAAAAATAGGATTGGACAGGAAGAGAAAGATTTACAACACAAACACAATTCTTTGCTATGTTTACTCAAAAGTTCCATTAATTTATAACATATTCCTAACCATGTCTACTCAAAAGTAAGTCCAATTGAATTCAATGGGGTTTACTCTGGGCATGTGGGATTAGCATTGCAGCTTTACTCCCAGAAAAACGAGTATTGGATTAAAGCTTCATATTGGGAAGGTTTTCAAACCACTGCCCTCTTGAACCACCCAGGAAAATTTAAACTAGTTTGACTCCTGCACACAAGAGAGAGAGAAACTTAAAGCTATATACTTACTCAATTTATGAGATTTTCAGATAAGCAGGGGGAAAAAACATTGTCTTATGTTGCAGTGGGGTCTAGGCACTTCCTGGAGGTCAACAAATCACATTCCTGACTTCACTTATAAGCTACAAACCTGAAAGGACTGGGTTAGAGCAGCCTGCTATGAGCTGGTTTAACATAAATTGCAGGGGGGGGCTGACATTTTGGTGTGTATCTTGTGAACCAGACCACCTAAAAACTTGTTTTAAAAAATTAAAGCTGAGACTCCGGAGATTAAGGTGACTCACCCAGAGTCCTGGTGAGGACCCCCAAAATCCAGAGTCTTCGGGTAAAAACCAGACACCTGGAAACCCTAAGGGGAGGTAAGGTGAACCCTACTTCAAATGTGTAACCTCTTACCATTATCTTGCCGTGAGGGAAGGGGAGAAAACCATAACTGCAGCTTCTTCAAGTCAAACAGTTGCTTGCCTTTTCGGTTTAAATGTATTTTTTTATTATTGATGCTCCTCATTGTAATAATTTTATGTACACTGTTTTGAGGTCAGCCTGAAAAGCAACCTGCTTCAGACAGAAGACTGGACTACCAATAAAATGATAACGTTTTTGTATTTACCATTGAGAGGGCCATGATTTGGATTTTCTGCCTCAGGAACTTGGATCATCTTTGAAAGAAGTGATATCATTTCTCACGGGCAACTATCAATCTATTTGCATGCCCAGAAGCTCCCATTTCTATCCAACTGACCCCATAAAAAATCCCACAGATCTCTGCCTTTCTTCCCAAAGGAAGCCCAAGACGGCTCATGTCATAAAAAAAAGAACCATAAAAGTCAAATTTCAATTAAAATTAGAGTTGCATCAGTTAAAACCTCCTGTACTAGGCCTCACTCCAAACTACAATCCAAAGGCCTTGCAATACAGCCAGAAAAAGACACCAACGTGTTTATTGCCTCAGTAGTGAAAAGCAGCTCAGGTATGGCAAGGAGATAACCAGACTCTTCTCCACCACTTCTAGGTTCTTATAACATACTGGATGGAGCAACAGGAAGTGAGGAAAGGTGGGGCTCTGACCAATCACAAGGCTGCATGCTAGAGGCAGGATAGCAGGAGGATGAAAGGGAATTCTGAGTCTGAAAATTCACGCCACAGAAAGCAACAAAGAGATTAACGCTCCTACAGCCAGCAAGACCATACCTTCACTTTCTCCAATAGGTATGTTTTTATTTTAACAAAGAGAAGGGAAAATCTTGTATTATTGCAGTGAAGGGTGTGTGTGGTAAGACATATGCAGGAACAGCGTAAGACAGTGGTTCCCAAGTTTCCCCCCCCCCCTGGACCACTTGAAAATTGCTGAGGGTTTAGGGATGACCAAATAATAATTTTTGTTCTGCCTGTTGTAGCAGTTGTAATGCACTGTGCTAGATGCTGAATGGTTGGCTTAAAAATAGTATTTTGATTGCTTCTTTTATATTTTGTTTGTTTTCTATAGAATTCAAATTGTGTTCTGTCTTCACAGACATGCCGCGGATCACCTGAATGAAGCTTATGGAGTGCTAGTGGTATGTGGAATACAGCTTGGGAACCTAAGGGGTGGCCTCTTGAGAAAGAGAGCCAGATAGAAAGCTTCCATAGACTGTGGGTGCTTTCTGTACCAGGGAGGGGGTAATATTATAAACAGGGCATTCAGTTGCTGCAAACAGGTAGCTAGTAACAGGGTTTTTTTTTTTTTAACTTACTGGAATTTCCACAGAAAGTGTCAATTGGATTAAATGGGGGTAATTGTTGTTATGTGCCTTCAAGTCAATTACAACTTGTGGCAACCCTATGAATCAGCGACCTCCAGTAGCACCTGTCATGGACCACCCTGTTCAAATCTTGTAAGTTCAGGTCTGTGGCTTCCTTTATGGAATCAATCCATCTCTTGTTTGGCCTTCCTCTTTTTCTACTTCCTTCTGTTTTCCCCAGCATTATTGTCTCTTCTAGCAAATCATGTCTTTGCATTGTGTGTCCAAAGTATGATAACCTCAGTTTCATCATTTTAGCTTCTAATGATAGTTCTGGTTTAATTTGCTCTAACACCCAATTATTTGTCTTTTTCGTGGTCCATGGTATGTGCAAAGCTCTCCTCCAACACCACATTTCAAATTAGTTGATTTTTCTCTTATAGGCTAGCATTTGATGCTAATGACATTTGCCACATTCATACCATACATTTATTCCACTTTAAACAGTCATGGCTTTCCCCAGAGAATATTGGGAAGTGTAGTTTGTGAAGGGTGCTGAGAGCTGTTAAGAGACTCCTATTTTCCACACAGTGCTAACATTTTCAGAGTGGTTTAACAGTCAGTCCCTCTTCCCAAAGAAGTCTGAGAATTGTAGACCTGTGAGGGGAATGGGGGTCTCCTAACAACTCTCAGCACCCTTCACAAACTACAGCTCTCGGGATGGGGGGGGAGAAGCCATGACTGTTTACACTGGAATAATAGTGGATGGTGTGAATGTGGTTCATGTGTGGATGCTACAAAACAAACCTTGCATGCAGGAGCAGCACCAGCCCCACAATAAAGACCCATCTAGAAGCACCCTGAGTCAGACCACTGACCCATCTAGCCCAATATGGTCTGACAAGCCACTACCAGTCAGTGTAGCAATACTAGGCTAGATGGGCAAGTGGTCTGACTCACCTTCCTGTGTTCCTGAGAGGAAAGGGATCAGGCTTGTAACTCCATGGGGTGCATCCAAACTGAGCACACTTGCTTTAGTTTGTGTTACTTTTGTCCCTCAGAACAGATTTACATAAAAAACCTATATTGGTTGTATAATGTTTTAAGTGGCATGGCTTTATCCCAAAGAATACTGAAAATTGTAGTTTAGTGATGCTACTGAGAATTCACTGATAGTTTGCTAGCCCCACTCACAGATTTACACTTCTCAGGGGAGGAAGAATTACTATTAAATCTGTCTAATTAAGTCTGTGGTGTAAGTACCAGTATCAGTTTTTTCACATTTCATACACCTGGTCTCCATTCATGCTCAAGTTGTTAATTTTTTTCTTAATAAACTCTGTGCATCTGCACATGCACATCCCCGTGCACATCCCAATAAAAGCAGTGTATTTTGCTGAAAAGATAAAGATGGGGGAGCAGGAAATGTTTGAGATGGGATCATGAATTAGGCAAATTTTTATTACGATGGAGACAGGTTTCATTTCTGCAGAAATAAATTAGCAGAGAAAATTAGCAAGGTTTCTAGATGAATGGGTGCAGGGCTGGCACCAGGGGTCATCACAGTCAAGCATTTACCAAGACTTGCACTTCAGCAGAGGCCCCCTGCTAACCCCTGGAGCCTCTTGTCCCTGCTGCTGTTCCTTGTGGTCACTGCTTGTTTCCCTGTCTTATCTGATCAAGCAAACAGTGACAGCAGTGAGAAGGAGCAGCAGACTTGGCTTCTCCCACCCTCCCCTCTCCAGGTGGTTTTGTGGACTGCTGGAGAGGAGGAAAACTAGTGAATAGGGAGTGGAAACAATTGCAAGGAGGTGGTGGGCCCGCTCTGGGAAGGGGGCTTCAGAAGAGCATCTTGCCAAAGCACCCTCCACCACCACCCAAAAACCTGGAGGTGGTACAAATGGGTCTTTTTTAAAATAGAAGAGCACACTGATAACAGAGGAGGGAGGAAAAATTACAAGGGGAGGGAGAACGATGTGACAATTCTGCCCAGTTCAATTGTGCAAAAACTTTTGTGTAAACAACAACAGGAAGTGGTATTCAAACAGTGACAGATCACAGGATATGGTGTGGATTACGCCTGCATTTCACTTTTTGTTTTTGTTAGAGATCATGCAAAAAACCCTGCTGTTTTGGACACACCTTCAGGAAGTGAAATACAAACTGTTCTATCGGTATAACATTTGTACAGCAATAGAACCAGTTGGCAAGCAGGCTCACCGCATTTAGTTCCAACATAACTATCTTTTTAATCTCTAAGGCTGAGATCAAGGGGAAGGGAAAGGGATGGGGGCTTCTGTAAATTTGCAGCAGAAGCCAGCTGTGGATGGTACTGATTGACCAGCATCTATAACAGCCTTTCCCATCCAGTGTGCCTCCGGATGTTGTTGGACCACAACTCCCATCAGCCTCAGCCAGCATTGCCAATGGTCAGGAAAGATGGGAGTTGTGGTCCAACAACATCTGGAGGCACACTGGTTGGGAAAGGCTGATCTATAAAATCACAAAACATCCCTGTTCCCAATACTGGAGAGTGAAGGTGGTTACAGTGTTTTAAACCCATTTTTTAAAATCTCAATTTAAATATTATAAAAATATTCTGTTTAAAAATTAAAGATGAACATATAAATTGAGGGGGGAGAGGTAAGAGGTAGGTGGCTGAATGTGTGACGTTTATTCTTCAGATTGCAAAGCCAGGAGGAAGCTGGGTTTGCCTCACAGCTGAAGGACTCATGTCTGTCTTCACTCTGTATGCCAAATTTCACTATAAAATGATCAGCCGTCTCTTTATCAGAATATCCCAATCTACTGCGCTACCTAGACCAGACAACCCACCCACAGATTTAGGAAGGAAGTTACTACTATCTAAGCAAGGATTTTAAAAAAAATCCTTTTAGCTCTGCCTCATCACAAAACAGTGTGTCATTTTAAATCTGCATACATTTAAAGGGATTATCCTGTGTAATGAGCTGCAGCCCTTTCTTTTTCTCATCAGAGAGGGATGACAACTCAGCACGGAATACATATCCTCGGATGCTATGGGATTCCGTAGGATGTCTTCAACTGGTGGGGTCTGTGACTGCCCAATACTGTTGCAACAGTGGTGCCACAACCATCAGCCGCAGACAAAGAGGGGAAAGAGAGAGCGAGAAAATAAGACGACAGGAGGGGAGAGATGGAAATAGAAAGCAAAGATTTAGGGCTGTATCCAACGTAGCACTAAGTAAATATCCCATCAGCAGATTATTGCACGATGGGACTTCCTCTCCTCCCCTGTGCACCCCCTAAATCTGTTCTAGGGGGTTCCTCTAACCCTCTGGAGCAGATTTGGAAAGGGCACAAGGCATGCATGGAGGGGGAAGTCCCATTGCGCAATAATCAGCTGATGGGATATTTACACTAGTGGTAACCCTTAGAATTTTAGAAAGGGCAGAGTGGAATTAAAAAGACTAAAAAGAATTCAGGAGACACCATGTACAACTGGAAATGTTGAAAGTCACTGCCATAGAGTAGCAGACAAAAACAGTGTCATCCAGTGGGTAGGGCACTGGAAGCAGAGTAAAGACATGGGCTCAAATCCATGCTCAGTCACAGGCCAGCTAAGTAGCCTTTGGCAAAGACAACATCTCTCACTATCTAAAACCTTATTCCCATCTGGGAATAATTGCAACTCACTTTGTAAGTATGTCAAAAGGACAAAACAGATGAAGACTGCAAAATTATTTGCACCTGAAAAGCACTGTGTACTTTTAGTAATAGTTAATAGTAACAACAGCATGGCCACCACAATGGATGTAACAATAGTTTCAAGCCTTTTACTATCATAGCAAGGAATAAGGAGTATTGCAGTTTAATACTTCAGAGTATTACAACTAACAATGCAAAAGCATCAGCTTCAGTGTCACACAGAGTATTCCTGCCTCTACAAAATATTACAGAATGCACATACCGAAGCTTTTAAGACATGGTGTGTACAAGACGCAATCCTCTGATTGCTCCATAAAACCTCACCAGTGTGTCCATACTGCCACACAATTCCATGGAAACTCAGAGAACAGACATCTGTCTTTAAACAGATACAGCCCAATATCATGATTAAGAGGGCTAAAAAGGCAATAATCATTGTGTTTCTCAGCAACAAACAAGCAAGAGTAAGAGCACCTACTCAGGACTGCATAATGTCAGTTACTTACTCTAACATCCTTTAATCACCCTATCATACTTACCATTAGGATTGTTAGAGTGGTAAAGAGCTAGGTTCCCCAAATCCATCCTTTCACGGAAGTAGGCTTCTAATCTGAGTTAGGGCTGTTATAACTAAAGAGCGAGACAGATATTCTGGAGAAGAAGGACCTGCAACAAAATGTTGCAGTATGGAATGCTACTGTTCAGGGTACCAGACAGCTAGTCATATCTTCCTGAATACTCCATTCCATTCCTCTTACCTGTCGTTTTCGATTTTTTTCCACTCCAAAAGTCAACTAGCATTCCATCCACTGAGCCTGCTCAGCTCACATTGGGCTGTTTTCTGGATTCTCTCCCCTTAAGATTTTTTTTCTAAATATTTAGAAACCTTGGGGGGTTTCCCAAGTTTGTAGATGGTGTTGTTTTTGCTAGATAAGGATCCACATTCAGAGAATTAATTTGCTTTTAGTGTAACAGTGGTAGGGAACCTATGGCCCTCCAGATATTGTTGAACTCCAGTTCCCATCAGCCCCAACCAGTATGGGCAATAGTTAGGGATGATGGGGGGGGACACGTACAGGTTACCCACTCATGATCTGGGCTTAATTCACACAATTGTTCTGCTTGCATGCAGTCAACTGCTTTTCTGGGTGTGGGTGTGGGTATGAGACAGAGAGAGAGAGAGAGAGATCTGCAAGAATGAAACCAAATTGCTAGCAAAAATTGTATCTGAATTGTTTGCCACAAGCAGAAGATGCAGGGTTGTTGTTTTTCCCCCAATGCCACTATTCAACGCTTTTTGAAGGTTTGAGGCAGTGTCTGCATGTTGCAGCTTCTTATCATTAGGGGTGTGGTGGTCCAAGGTCTCAGACCCTTTACTTTTTTGGAAGCAGGGTCCCTATGTCTGCAGCATACTACAAGCCAATCAGCATGAAAAGGGAGTGTGTTGAACACTGAGAAGAGTCTTCTAACATGCTTCCTTGTCCTTTCCTGCTTATTGGAGCCAATCAGAGTGAAAGGAGGTCAGTCAGCCACAGAGAAGAGTCTTCTCACTCCCCTTTTATGCTGACTCTCTCCTAGAGATGTCTGTTATGGGAGAAGTTGCATGTGGGAAGAACTGAGGAGTGTGGAGATGACAAGTGAGTGAGGGGGTGTGGCTGCAAGGGGACGCGGCATGACAATCATGAAGGGACCCCACACTTCTGAATTTGTCACTACACTACTGCTTATCATGTTCAGAAAACCCATTCACCATAAGCACAACTGGATCCAGGCAAGAAAACAAGCAGCTATCCACTGGCAGAATGGCTGTGTGAATCATCCCTTCAGGTCTTTTGGAGGGCCACATCATCTCCTGCACAGAAGACCCATCTGGGTGGGAAACAGAATGATACTCGCATGTAGAGTGCCACAAGTTACAATCTGCTGTGCATGATGAATTTCAAATAAATGTGCACAGAGTATACATATACTGGGAGGATATTTTATTATTTTATTGATTATTCCTGCCTTTCTTCCAAGGAGATCAAGGCAATGTACATGGTTCTCTCTCCTTAATTTTGGGAGCTTCCAAACAACCTGTTTATTGAGCATTCATTAGACAACATTGGCTATTGAATGGGCATTCCATTCTGATTTGTTTGTGGGGAGGTTAGATAATATGTCAAAGCAAGTGCATTTCCCCCTCACTTTCCTTCTTGCAAAAAAGCTTGATTTTGGAAGGAAGCAGATTTATTGTGTAAGAACTCCCAATCAACTATAATTGTGCATCCTGAATTTGCTGGTATGTGACTGAATTCCACCCAAAAATAGTGACAGTCTGCAAATGCCCTTTATTTAAGACAATTCCAGGGGAGAGCAACAGGCCCAGCCCGCTCACTGAAATGGTGTGACTCTGATCCTTCTTTCTTTTCCACACTGCAGGTGCCACAAAAGAGGTAAGACTTCCCTTTCCATTTGGTGCCCCCCTAATACATTGTTTGTAGTGCTGAATTCTCTCTGCTTCATGGTTAGGCCAGCTCTGTATAAGAGGCCTAAATCACTCCAGAGGTTCTCTTTCACAGTATAGTTGCCATTTACACAGAAGACAAATGAAAGGCATCTAAAAATGTGAACAAGCACCTTGGCCAATGTAGGTTTTGCATTCACATTATAAACCCCTGAGGGAAGCAAGAGCCACTTTAAGCCTCGTGTGCAGGGTGGAAAATGCCCAATGAGTAGGCTTCAATTTAACAAACACATGCAGAGGACACTCTGAAACATCCACTCAAAACTTCATCAGACTTCTTGGGTGGGGGGTGGGATATGCAGTCATGTGCATAAACCATGATCAGCAGAAAAGCAAGACACACTTAACTCAAACACAGCTGACATAATTCAGGGAGCTGTAAATCAGGGCTGGGTCTGAGATGGATCCTCAGAATTTATTATTGCATTTTTATGCCTGCCTCTTCCTCCTCCAAGTCAAATCTGTTTTGCCGCCAGACTTGACTTCTCCTCCTCTTCCCCAGCTTCAACACTGGTTTATAGTTCTTTCAATCAGCAGATGCTGCATCGGCATCAATGTAAGGGAATGTTGAGCTCAGGGAAACATGAACCATAATTCTCACTGTGCAGGTTATTGGCTGGTCCATACCACCACCACCACCTGGCAAGCCTCATGTGACCTCATCTGCCAGGTACAGAGTCATCCCTGGGCATCTGGGAAATAAACAGGGCTAGCTACATGTGGCCTGTGATGTTCCTATATTAATGTATATATGGTAAGTGGTGGTTGTTTAGAAGATATATGGTAAGTAGTGAAAGAGGAGGGGGAGTGAATGGGCAGTAGAATGCTACATGATTGGCTGAGTGTTTAAAATGGCTGAACGTATAAAAGGAAGAGTGAGAGTGGAATCGGGGGGGGGGAGAAGAGAACTGAGTGGGTTGCTTGGTGGGGTTGAGAGAGTTGTTTGACAGGAGAGAGTGGAGAAGGAGGGAGGTGGAGTTCGGATTAGTATTGAGTAAAACCATATGCTTATGTGCTTTAAGAAGAAATCTTGTTAATCTTGTTAGCTTTGTTATCTTTAATAAATACTTAGTTTAGTTTACCAAAGGCCTGATCCTTGACTGGGGTTTCACAGACCAGAAGGGAGGGTAAGGTAATGACCAAGGCTGAAGGGGAACTGTAACAAATGGTGGCAGCGGTGAAGAGAATAACAATACCAGTATTCAGAGTCTCTGGGAATACTAGTATTAGGACGTGACTGGTGGTTGCCTAGCAGGGGGATCTGTTGAGATCTGTGCTAGAGCGGGGAGAGAAACCATAAGAGAGAGCGGTCCGGACTGGTGGAGTCCCTGGTGGTGCCTAGAGACAAGCAGTAACCACGAGCAGGTAGGAACCTGACAGGGAGAGCCAGGGAAGGACGCCTCACATGACCCATTGGAGAAAGACTGATAGGATTGTCACATGATTTTAATGAAATCTAGCAGGCAAAGCTGTTCCTGCTACTTACTTATTATAATCTCAGCATTTATATTGTGCTTTCGAGTTTTCAAAACCATGCAACAACTCTTATTGCAGATTGGAGGCCTGTGGCTGAGAGAGCGTGGCTTGCCTATGGTAACCAAACTTGCTCATGACAGCAGCGAGATCTAAACTCGGGAACACAACCCACACAGCTGCTATTTAGAAGTGGGGGGGGGACTAGAGATTTTAAATGCAGCCACACATGTAACATCATGTCTAGTCTGGCCCCTTGCCACTAGCCTAAGTTGGCCAGCTTGATGCCAAGAAAAGCCCCACTTGCCCAGGTCCCAAAAAAGGGTGTTCCACAGATCTCAACCCCTATCATGTTGTTAAAGACCAGGAGTGACCCACACTGAATCACATGGTTGAGAATATAGTGCGGGTTCCTCCCTCTCCTACTAGGGCATTCTTTCTCTAGATAAGCTATCTGGAGAGGGAACAGCTTCAGGCACTCTCTACTTCAAATGGCTATAAAGAATCTGCTTTAGCAAAGACCTATTTGTTTCTCTACAGAGCCAAATATTAGACCAGCATTTCACATTACATTCAAGATGCACACAAGGAAGCAACTTATTGGAGTTTTAGAATTGGTGTATGCACCTGACAAATCTGGCTGGTGAATGCCAGAACAGATGAGATGGATCTTGGTCTCATCCAGCAAGGACATTCTCATGTATCACAAACTATCTGAAAGGGTGGTGGGCAGACACATATCTGAGTCACACCAGAGCTTGGAAAAGTTACTTTTTTGAACTACAACTCCCATCAGCCCTAGGCAACATGGCCACTGGATTAGGCTGATGGGAGCTGTAGTTCAAAAAAGTAACTTTTCCAAGCTCTGGCATCCTAGGGTTATTTACAAGTTTTAAAACCCTACTCACCTGTGTCCTTCTCCAGACACCCCTTCAGAATATAGGAAAGGAAAAAGCAATGCAAGAACTAACACCTTACCCCTACCCATCAGCTATCTTTCCATTCTACCAAAGAGCTCAGTACAACTCAAAAGCTTGCATAATCCTCTAACAAACAGTCGCAGAGCATCTGCTTTGTGTGCAGAAGATCCCTTGTTCTATCCCTGCCATTTCCAGGTAAGGCTGTGACTGTCCCCTATCTGAAACCCTGGAGATCTGTTGCCAGCCAATATAGACAATGCTGAGCTAGATGGGCCAGTGGTCTGACATGGTATAAGGCAGCATCCTACATTCCTATGTTGCTGCAGTGAAACGCATCTATCAGCCCATTTCGTTTCTTAGGATTGATGCTGTGCAAAAGCTCTGCTTGCAACAGCTACTTTCTTTCTAAAACACATGGGGGTTCCATGTTCACTGAGGCAATCCAAATGGCGGGTTCTACTCGTGGCAAGTTAATCAGACAAGCCCTTTCCCACAATCAGCAAGATGGCCCAAAGTGTGATAGGAAGCAAATGGCTGCTGTAGAACAAATGGGGTCATGTGCATCAATACTTACATAGATGCTTATGCTGGATTGTTCCATTGTACTATGAAATAAAAACAACAGCTTCCTAAATTATTTACTGTTTACTGCAATAGTTTTGGAAGGATGGGCTGTGGGAGTAATAAGCAGAGCTACTTCCATTTCCAACCAGATTGCTAAGAGCATCCAAGTCCACTCCTGTCTGGGACAGGATTTGTAGAGGCTTCTGGAGCCAGACTGACATCAGTTTGCAGGAGGGTACGCACTGGAGCACAAAGAAGGGACACAGCAAGGTTAGTCTAACATGGGAGACAGCCTGCAGGTAGTATTAAAAGCAGCTAGCCTGCCCAGTTCTGTACACCTGACAAATAGGTTCAAGGGAGAGGAGAAATACAAATGCCTGCAATGAGAGTACTTGGCTGCCCATATGTTCAAGATCACTTAATGAACCTGAGCAGTGTCATATGCGCAAGATCACTTAGGTGGCTTCCAGACAACTTGTTTATTGAACATTCATTCCGATTTGTTTGCAGGGAGGTTACATGAAGTTGCATCAAAGCAAGAATTATCCCAAACTTTCCCGTCACTTTCCTTATCACAAAGAGGCCGATCTTTTGGGGAAGTAGGTTTGCTGTGCAAGGCTTCCTAATCATCTATAATTGTGCAACCTATGATTGAATCCCACCTGAAAATAACAGCAGCTTGGCAGCACCCTTAATAAATTAGTTAACATGTTATCACCTTGCAGCCACCTTGTGTCACTCACCATCAAGGTGGTTAAAAGACTGGTGAAAGGGATAGTGGATATCCTCCCAAATTTGCATAGCGTGCTTATGGGCAAAGCAAGGATTCTAATTCACATTTATGATTGCAGGTATGGAATTTAGGGGGCGCTAGAGTGCACAGGAGTGATCTTGGCTATAAAGTGTGTGGTGCTCCTGGCAGTGCTTCCCAGCTGTTCCTAGCTAGTAAGTGGACACCCCATTCCACACCTTTGCCCAGCTGGCATTTGAATCCTGCTCAGATCTTCTGCTCCTCAGAAGCAAAAATGCACAGGGGTTTTGTGCCACCCACTGATACTACAATTCTGCTCTCCTTCCCCAGAGAGAAGTAGAACCAAGTGGTACCGGCTGAAAAGAGCAAGCAAAATTACTAAGGGGCTGGAGCAACTCCCTTATGAGGGAAGGTAATAAGATTTGGTGCTTTTTAGTTTAGGGGGGGAAAGGTTAGGAAGGAGAGACATGAGAGTGAGGTATAAAATTGTGCATGGTAAAAGCAGGTACAGAGAAGTTTCTCTCCCTCTCCAATGAAGCTGAATGTTGGGAGATTCAGGACAGACAAAAGGGAGTACTTCCTCACACAGCACATAGTTAACACTATGGAATTGGCTAACACCAACGTGGATAGCTTTAAAAGGGGATTACACAACTTCCTGGAGGATAAGTACTATCAGTGACTACTAGTCATGATGGCTAAATGACCTCCAGTATCGGAGGCACTATGCCTCTGAATACCACTTGCTAGGGATCACGAGTGGGAGGGTGCTGCTGAGATCAAGTTCTGCTTTTGGGCTTCCCACGGGTGTCTGGTTGGCGAGTGTGAGAACAGAATGCTGGACTAGATGGGTCTCCAGTCTGATCCAGCAGGGCTCTTTGTGTGTCTTGACTGAGAATCCACTCTACCACACACCCCACAGCTTAGACCACTCTGTTTGGGTGCCGAAGTTGGCAAAAAGGCAGTATGTAAATGAAAATCAATAAATGTTGTTCTCCTCCTTCCTCTATTTAGAGTTGAGACAGGATGCACAACCATGGGCACATGCACACACATACACACCGTCCCCAGAATGGAATTTCTAAAATGAAAAATGCCAGACCACAAGTCTGCGAAAAGCCATATATTGTCTGACCTGGACCTTCTATTCCAAATACAGCCAGCTCGAATGACTTGGCGTGGAGGGAAAGACTGTCTGTACAAGCTGAAAGCCACTGCCTTCTTCATGGGGCTTGTTCTCTGCCAGGGTCGAAACCAGTTCCCAAATCTACGCCCTGGTGATACCTGGCTTGGCTCATGCCCTGAAACCTTCTCACACTAGGCCTCATGGCTTTTTCCACCCGCTTTGTAACATTCACCACAGGAAATGTCTCCATGCCTTGCTTGCTGAGGCAAGGGGTGAGGGAGCAGGGAAGTGGGGAGGGGGGAGAGAGAGAGGAGGGGGCAGTGTATAGTAAGTGCCCCCCCCACGATCTGGGAGCAGCTCCAGTGCTATATGAACTGGGGGAGTTGTTGGTAACCGGAGCAGCCAGTTGCAGCATGAATGGTGAGTCACGGAGGCCTGGGCCTTAGCCAGCATTTATTCCAGGGTCAGATTCTCAAGGAATATCCTGTGGTGTGGAGCAGGCAAGAGGAGTTGGTCTTTCCCTGCTACTCAGCCTCATTTTTTCTTGATATTTAATTTCTAAAATAAGGGGTGCTGGGTCTCAGGCTTGGCTGGAACCCACACTCTTTGTGTTGCTCCTGATCCTACAACATGTTGGAATTGGTTACAATTACTCAAGTCATGAGGGAAGGCACTCTGCACATGCTTAAAGGCACTCTTTCTCAAACCTGCATTTCTTACACAGAGCTCCTCTCCCTAGTCACAAAATGGAAGGTCTACATGGGGGGGAAAGGCAGCCTAGATTAAGCTTCCCCTCTTCCGCAATGGAAGCTTAGTTTGCCTCTTGTTTGATCAGTTACCATGGTGAGGGGGCTTGGGAACGTGGAGGCAATGGACACTTCAGCACTTCCAGCTGAGTGTGGGAAAGGTGCATCGATAACCACCTTTGATCTCTGAAACAGGGAGAGGGAACGAATACCAGCTTCTATTCCCCCCCCAATTTCTGCTTCACCACAAGTCCCGTCTGCTCTCCCAGAGATGGGAACAGAAGCCAGGCAGCCTCTGTTCCAGTTTCACTAGGGACCACTGCCATCATCACCACACTGTGTATAAGACCGGAGCGGTCTGGTTCCAGTCCCATCAAATCAGAGAAACCAGCCAGCAAGGCAATTTGGGGGGTCCTCAGAGTCCTAGTCATAATGGAGCAGAGAACATGAAAAAGAAAAGCCACAGTAGATCTAGGAATGAATAGGATGATGCATACTCAGTTTAGATAATGCAGGGATATTCAGAGTCCCAGTGCAACTTACAGGTGTCAGGTGCACTATAACAGCATGCCTAAGATTCTCTTTCAAAAAAAAAAAAAACGCTCTCTGGAAGTAGTTACTTTTTAAAATAATGTGTATACTACCAATTTAAATCAGTTGCCATGCTTAACTGTCATGGGTTCTAATCAATGGACTCTAGGAACTGTAGTTCTATGAAATCAGAACATTCCATTAGAGAATTTGGACATTTTAAAAACAAATTACAGTTCCCCAATTCTTTGGGGGAAGCCCAAATCAGTTTCAAACAAGTTTAAACCTGCAGTGTAAATGTACCCTTAGCAGACTTTTCTAACTACTTCTAAACCACAAACCGTCCTACAAATAAACTCACTAAGCGGCTATCTCTTAGAACCTCAACATAATGGGTTTAAGGTGCCCTTGCCCAAGACGCCCTTGGTGCCAAAACTAGTCTGTCTCCCCCAACATATTTTTAACTTGGGAGTGATCCACCTTGAGTCAACCAGGAAGAACAACCAGACTCTACTTGAGAGCCATTGTGGTGTAGTGGTTAGAATGTCAGACTAGGACCTGGGAGATGAGGTTCAAATCCCTGCTTAGCCATGAAGCTTGCTGGGTGACCTTGGGCCAGTCACTGCCTCTCAGCCTAACCTACATCACAGAGTTGTGGTAAGGGAAAAAAATAAGGAGGGGAAGAACCATGTACACCACCTTGAGCTCCTTGGAGGAAAAGTGGGATACAAATGTAAAAAAATAAATAATAAATATTCTGAAGATTTCCTGCAAACCTTGAGGGGTGCTGGCATCCCCTTGGCAGTAAGTGGCAACCCCAGAGCTCTTCTATTCAACGATTCGTTCCAGTTGTAGGACCGAGAATCAGCAGGCATCAACTTATTTCAATGGAGGGGAAAGGGACAGGGCAGTCCCAGCCCAGAGTGAGGAACAAAGTCACCCTGGATAGAATCAGGCTGAAGGTAAACCAGGTAAAGTCCAAAAGAAAAGCACAGCCAGTTTTTTTATGGAATGGGTAGACACCTGGGCAGAAGAAGCGAGAGCCAAGTATGGGATCAAGAACCCATGTAGGCATACATTTCCAACAATCTACATTTACATGTGGGTAAGAAGCACTCATCTGTATTTTCTGCTCGACACAAATTAGCCCAATGTTCAAACTGTGTTCCGGAGAACATGGGTTTCTTGGAAGCTCATTATGGGATTGTCAATGAGACATACTTCATAGGAACATAGGAAGCTGCTTTCTACAGTGTCAAACCACTGGTCCACCTAGTTCACTGACTTACTGTCAGTGGCTCTCCAGGATTTCAGACAGAGACCTCTCCCAGACCTACCTGGATATGCCAGGGATTGTATGGTATGCAAAGCAGGTGCTCCGCCACTGAGCTATAGCCCTTCTCAGCTATGGCCCTTCCAGCTTCCCTGATAGACAGTTTGCCTGCTACTACCAGGCTTCCCTTGCAATGTGAACAACCACAGGTGGAGTGTCAGGTATGCTGTAGGGTACCCTCTCATCCAAAGGGGCCACACAGTGAGGTCTTATAGGCCTGCACACTGCCCTGCATAACACCGCCTGTGCATCTTCCCACCAGATGCCCCAGAATTCTCTGCAGCATCCTGGGGTTCCACATGGCAGGGTCACAGGGGTTCCACGGCAGAGGAGAGTCAATGAGGAAAGAGTTCCCTGAAGATTGGAAGTCCAAAGACCACAGGCATAGCTAGTTACCTACATGAAGAAGTTGTTATTTGTTTATATAGTGCCACCAGTATACATAGTATTTTCTTGAGTGATATTTTCTTAATTCACACATGAGAACCTGAGGAACTTAACAATCTTAATTTCAGGGGAGAGGGAGGCAAGAAGGGAGAGCCATAGATAATAAGAAATGAAGATAAGCAAAGGCAGCTATACATAACCTAGGCTTTGATTTAGTTGGGTATAGCAACCAGGTGTGTAAGCCAGAAAAAGTGGGTTTTGAGATGAGATTTGAGGGGGGAAAGAAAAAACAGAGAGAGGTAGTCCCATGTAGCTTATCTGGGAGGGAGTTCTAGACATAAGGGTCCGCAAGAGAGCTACACATAAGACAAAATATTGCTTATCCTCCACCCCCACTCACAAGATCATCTTTAGCCGTTAAGAGTTCCAGGGGACATGGATCCTGGCTCTATACCACCTCCACTCCCAACCATACCACTATGGCTGCTCAGTTCACAACTCTTATTTTCCCATCACCACTCCTAGTGCCTTTCAGCCCTGACCTAGACACCCGGGCAAAGAAAACCAGCTGGAAACTGAGGCAGTGGCAAACAGTGGGATAGTCACAGCAAGAAACAGCCAGCTCCTGAGGCATCCCATACCCCCCCTCCCCACAAGTGCTGCTCAGAACCCCTGGAAGGCTGGCCTGGCAACTCCAGATATCAAGCGCTTTATGATCTCTGTCACTGGTGTTTTTAAACAGGCCCATGCAGAGTGTGCTATACACACCCTCTCTCTCTCAAGCCTGTGCACAGAGCATGACATAACAACAGAGTAGGGTTACCCAGCACACAGCTACATATATTCACAGCCTGCTAAACATGCACTCACAGGCCCACAGGAGAAACACACACACTTATAGTGAGAAACAGCCACACACACATTCAAAGCTTCCTCTCGTTCTACACAGCCTCCCACACGTAATCTCTTTCTCTCTCTCCCACACACATACACACAGGCACATACATCCTTCTTGTACACAGAGCCTCCCACTAACATGCCTGAATGCAGAGACTGATCTACGTGTGGAGAGATGCACATATAACTCTTAAAGAGACGCAAGAAGAGTTCCAATTCACAAACGCATCTGCAAGACTAAATACAGTGTTTTGAAGATGCACCCATAATCACACTGAAGCTCTAATGCACTTGAGCAGGGATGCTTTCTTCTGCATGATGTATGCATAGTCATATATGCTAAAAATACATATTCCTATAAAAAACAAACAGTCACAACCCACTGAACTCCCAAATACCCTTTGCCTTCTGTCTCTCCTCTGCCTGCCCCCTCCAATTTAGCAGCTAAGATACTGGACCACCCAGTCTCCAAATGAGCCTGCAGTTTTTACAGAAACTTTTCTCAACAGCTCCCCAACACCACCATCTCACTCCATCCTCCTGTTAGTGCCCATCTACTCTGGCCACAAGGGAGTGGCATCTCTAAGACAAGCTTGGCATGCCTTCCCCCGCCCCCATCATTCTGTTGTGCCATTCCTCCCATGGAAGCAACCTTCCTGGAAGCCAAAGGTGGAAGAAATCAGGAGAGTTGCAGATCCCATCCCAAACAGCCATAACCACAAGAAGAAAGTCATGTCCGTTCCTCAGAACCTTGGCACCTGATGCCAGCCATGGGAAGCAAAGGCCCTTCAGTGCCAGAAGGCAGCAGGTGGCCCCAATGCAAGAAAAAGATGCCCAAGTAAAGGGGACATTTGTGCCCAAACAGGCAGCAATCGGCAACAATGACCAGGTGAGGCTGTGGACCAGAGAAGAGGACAACGCCCATGCCATGCTGTGAGGTGGTGGTGCCCACTTCAAGCAATGATACTGGGGATTTGGCAAATGGCATGGGCAGAGGAGCAGCGTGCACTGCAGATGAGGGGCAGAATAAGGGCCCTCCCCATGCAAGGGAGGGAGGGAGGGGAGGGAATCAGTGCTGATGCCGGGAAGGGAACACCACTCACCTCGTGCCCGGGAGGGGCAGCAGCTGCACTTGGCCAGGACTTTGCGGAACAAGTGGTGGCAGGCACAGCCCTGCTGGCTCCCACCCCTCATGGTGCCGCCCGGCCGCGCTGGGCTCCGTCACCCACTGTGCCAGCCATCGAGCAGGGGGACAGCGCGGGCCGGGCAGGGAAAGGGGCCCGCGGGAGGGGGGCGACTCCCGCCACCGCAGCCGTTTGCTCAGTGACAGAACAACAGGGCTGGGCTAGCGCTGCCCATGGGGAGGAGGAGCCTCTGCAGCTGCCCCCCCTCCCCATCTCTCCCTCCCTCCCTCTCTCTCCCTTCATCCATCTCCAGAGCTTCCCGGAGCCAGACCCCCCCTTCACTCCCCGTTCCTGCTGAGCCATTGCAGCCAGCTCTGCAGCAGTGGAGCCTGCAGCCCGCATGGGTGAGGGGGTGGGCAGATCTCCATGTCTCCCTCCAACCTGGGGGCGAGCAAAGGGTAAGGAGGGGGTGTGCAGAGATGGACAAAAAGAAATATTCATTGGACACAGTAGTCAAAAGCTGGGAGTGAGGATGCCAGGATTGGGGGGGGTTAGGGGGAACATAAGGAACACATAAGGGGGGTCCTGTGGGCACTGCACATATAAAAAGGGGTGAATATTCAGAAAGCGCAAAGTTAGGGAGCTCAGAGTAGCAGCTGATGGAATGCCTAGGAATGAGTGAGCAACTCCTGTCTTCAGGCTGCTAGGGTTCAATGCCATCCCCTTGGGTTTACACACACACACACACACACACACACACAAAGAACGAGAGAGAGAGAGAGAGAGAGAGAGAGAGAGAGAGAGAGAGAGAGAGAGAGAATATCAGTGTTCCAGAAATAGGGTGGAAGAAAACCAGTACGTATCTTCTACCACCCACCCTGTATAGCAAAGATGAGGGACCTTCATCATCCATCCCATATTGAGATTGCCTCCCATAGCTGTTTCCTGCTCCCACTGTGTGTATGTGAGCTTAAGACTGCTTCAAACTGTTATACATTTTCCACACAGAAAGCAATTCCATATAGGACAAAAAAACACCCACTACAACCATGAAATCCATATAGAAATAGTCACATGACAATGGCACACATCTATTTTTGTTGTGTGTAGAAATCAGGAGCTCCGTTTATGAGCTCCAGCTGCAAGGCAGTGAAATAGATACCTGTGGGGATTGGCCAAGTTAGGGATAATGGTTAAGACTATCAAACTAGGACTGGAAAGCCCTATCTACAAATTCTTACTCAGCCTTGAAGTTCACTGGGTGACCTTGAGCCACTCACTAACTTAAACTACCTCACAGGATTGTTGTATGATTAAAATGTATGTGTGTGGTGGACACTGTGTATGCCACCATGTACTCTAGTTTGGAACAAAAGTAGGATATAAATATAAAAAAGAAGTCACATTGACATCATAATTTGAAGCACATTTAACACACATTTAAGCGTATGGCTTCCCCCACGGAATCCATAGAACTGTAATTTGGTAAGGGTGCTGGGAACTGTAGTTCTACAAGTGGTAAACTACAATTCCCAGGAAGTCATGCATGTTAAATGTACTTCAAATGTATGGTGTAGATGCAAGGAAATTGACACACAAGTGCTTTGTGAGTTTGTGAAATGTTGGTTACATTTTAATCAGCCCCACTACTGCACTACTACTATCTGTTAATTTTTCTCTCCTTTATATGAAGACAGAGATTCCCTAACTCATTCATTTTTTGTTCCATGTTTTGGTGGGGTGGACTCATTCACTACCAAATGGAAACAGCCATCCCAACAACATGTGTGTGGAATGGAACTCTGGTTCCTTTACAGCAGGGGTGGGAACATCTGTGGCCCTCCAGATGTTACTGGACTCCACCTCCCATCAGCCCCAGCCAGCTTGGCCAACAATCAACGACGATGGGAGCTGTAGGCCAGTAACATCTGGAGGGCCACAAGTTTCCCATCCCTGCCTTAGGGCCTTCAGCTGAAGCATATAGCCCTTAGAGATGAGAGAAGGAGTTAATTCCAGCTGCCAAACACAAAGACATCACCAGCATACATCTTGCCCTAACAGCCTAGCTACAGTGAAGACACTTCCCTACCTAGGTGCATTGGGGTGTGTGTGGAGATGAGGCAAGGGAAAGGACCAGCCTCACTGGAGCCAGAATACCATTGCAAGAGGAAAACAGGTAAAAGCTTGACTGGAGGAAGGAGGTGGAAGGAGTAGAGAAAAGAAGCACAGAAGAGTAGTAGCAGCTGGAGGGAGAGTAGTGGGTGTGTGGACTCTAGGACTGTTGCCTCCTCACTAGAGATGGAGCAAGAAAAAGAATGGCCATTTTTCATGTGCACATGTTAATACTATTTTCTTCTTAAAATGCCCATTCGCTAGAATTGGTGTCTGGGGAGAACACAATGGCTCGATCAGTTTGCTGCAATGTCAGGCTGTGCATGCAGGGGACCATCAGCTGTACTAAGGACACCAAAGGGAGAAGATAAGGGTCTGAGGTCAGGTACCACATATGACACACCACACTTATATATTCCATGGTTCATTAATTGTGAAGTACCACCACCCACTCATACTATGCTCACCATCACTCAAGTGTATCAGACCATCTCTGCTTTGCACTTAGGTAACTATCCCACTTTCCACTTCACAAACACCCTCCTAAGGGGACTGAAGAACCCCCCCCCCGATAATGGGACCACTAGATAGAAGGTTCCAATCCTCATGCATAGTTGAGAAAAGCTTTGCTACCAATTGGATGGCTTTAAAAGAGGATTAGGCAACTTCAAACAAGAGAAGGCTATCAATGGCTACTAGCCACGAGGCTCTATCTCCAGTATCAAGAAGCATCATGCCTCTGAATATCAGTTGCTGGGAATCACAAGTGGAGAGAGCACTGTTGCACTCAGGTCCTGCTTCGTTGTGGGCTTCCCATAGCGGCATCTGTTTGGCCAATGTGAGAACTGTGTCAGACTAGATGGGCCTTTGGCCTGATCCAGCAGAGCTATTATATTCTTACTCAGGCCAACTTATAGTCAATTAAAGCTGCTGGCCAGTCACTGCCTCTCAGCCTCAGAGGGAGGCAATGGTAAACCCCCTCTGAATACCACTTAATGAAAACCCTGTTCATAGGGTCGCCATAAGTCGGGATCGACTTGAAGGCAGCCCATTTCCATTTTTCCTGGGTGAGAAATAGAGTCACTCATTGACTACTGGCCAAGCTCTGGATGGAATAAAGCACTTCCCTTGAGACCTGGACAATATAGGCCCTATCAGAGGTGGAGGTCACCAGTCATATTCCAGATCCAGGTTGACTGGGGGCGGGCTGGCTCCATACAACCAGTAAGCAAATTCAGAAGTGCCAGGTCCCTGCATGATAGTCACAGCCATCTGGTGAGAATGAATACTCTCCCTCTGCCCTGTTGGAAGGCAAGTTCAACAAAGTCCCATACAGTCAAAGAATTTGCCCCTGTGGCGAAGGAGAAATTGAATCCAATGTGCACGTTTTATTGAGATGCCCTTTTTATCGTGATTTAAGGCAACAGCTAATTTCCCCTATTTTAATTTCCTTCCCAGGTAGACCGGAATCCTTTTATGTTGATTATTTATTGGGAGATTACTCCCCACAAGTTACATATAAAGTCGCCAAATACATTGCGGCTTCTATTTCGTGTAGAAAAGTACAGGTCAAATCCTTGTTAAAATCTTGATTGGTTGTACTAATTTCAAATTGTAATACATTTTATCTGTTTTTTTTTTGTATTTTTTTTTTGTATCTGGTCTATGACTGAAATAAATTGATTGATTGATTGAGTCACAGCCATCCCTCCCCCTCTTTTTGCTTCTGGGTTGAGAAAGAGAACCTTGTTAATGCCATCTCCCACAACAACTGGAGCCGATCAGCATGAAAGGGGAGAGTGTTAGCTATTGAAAAGAGTCTTGTCAGTCGCTGACTCATCTCCTTTCACTCTGATTGGTTCCAATCAGCAGGAAAGGACAAGGAAGCATGTTAGGAGACTTTTCTCAGTGGCTAACACACTCCCCTTTCGTGCTGATTGGCCCGTAGCACACTGCAGACATAGGTACCCTGCTGGGACCCTGCTCCGCAAAAAGTAAGGGGTATAAGACTCCCTGAAACCCGGGACAACTACACCCCTGCATACAACAATAAATGGGTTACACCTACACATAAAGGTAGCCACTGTGGTGTCCTCCAGATTCTGTTGGACTCCAACTCCCATCGTCCCTGACCATTGTCATGCTGGCTGGGGCTGATAGTAGTTGCAGCCCAACAACAACATCTGGAGAGCACAACTTTAGCTACCACATGGGCTGCAATAACTTCTTCCCACCACCACCCCAGATTTGAAGAGAAACTCTTAATAATGGCAAGACTTGGTGTTTGCTGGAGAACTGAGGAAAGCAAAACACTCCTGATCCCAAGCAAATGGAATGGGCAGGGTGCCTGCCTCCACTTTGACCCACTTTGGGCAAAGTCTGTAGCTCAGTGGGTAGAGTACATGCTTTGCCTAAAAACAGTTCCATGTTCAGTCCCCTGCATCTTCAGGCAGGCCTGGGAGAGACCCCCGTCTGAAACCCTGGAAAGCTGCCGCCAGTCTGTGCAGACAACACTGAGCTAGATGAGCCCATAGTCTATGACTCAGTACAAGACAGCTACCTGTATGAATAGAGCATCCTTGGTGTAAATCAGGTCTCGAGTATTCCTAACTTGTTTCACCCCTGCCTGCCTGTTGTTCCTGAGAGTTATTAGCTATTCTTCGAGCAAATATTCCACAGTCAATTGAAGCTTTTGTTCCATCCTTTCTTGTACTGACTATCGCAGCACTCTCTGTGCTTGGTCTTCCTGCCCTTTCCGTCAAACCTCTCTCCTCTGTTTTGAATTATTCCACTTGCCTAATTTATTCTGCTTGTTGCTATGATCAGGTTACTCTTCCCTACATTTGGCTCCCTTTTTCTATTTGCATTCTGTCCATCTGGTGTTGACCTTCATTCCCTTGTCCCCACTTGCCTAGGTATCTTGACCTCCTCCCATCTCTCTTTTCATGCCCCTTCTCATCATAAACCCAAAACCCATTCCCTGACTGCATCCTTTCTCCTTTGCTCCTTGTCACTATTGGAACATCCCCCTCTATCCCCCCTCTCTATCCCCCCTCCCTCCCTCCCTCCCTCTCTCTCTCTCTCTCCTTCTCTCCCTCCCTCTCTCTCTCCCATATATATATATATATATATATATCTGTCTGGCTCCTTCTACTGTACAAAATCTGTTTTTTAAAAAACCTGTTTCTTTCCTTCATCTTCCTCTGATCTCACCCTTTCCTCAGCATCCCCTTACGCATCTTGTCTTACCTGGAATGTAAGCCTGAGGGCACAGCCTGCTGTGTCTTTAAATTTTGTTTTATGTGTGCCGCTTAGTTTCTATAGGTCCTCTAGAAATAACAACAGTAACAACTTATTACGGTAATGGCTCTAACATGCAAGCTGCTTTAGATTGCTTATCCCGTTCATCCATGCTATAGCCATACAATGTGGTTCACTCAGCCCTTCCATTCTAGATATGACACCATTCACACAAGGAGCAATTGGCTTTATGATGTTTTGAAAGAGTAACTAGCAGACATGAAACCCCAGTCTGGATCAGAACCCTGCCGAGGGATAAATAGATTTTAACTCTTTGCCCCCCACTGCAGTCCTGATCCAGAATCAGCTCCCACCCCTGTGATTTGCCCTAAACAAAGAAAGAAAGAAGCTTCCATGCAAATTCTAATTGCATGAATTGTGTTGGATCTAGTTTGGGTCAAAGGCTAAAAGGCAGAAGCTTGCCGCTCATGCATCTGTGGTTCACAGAGTATTAGAATGAATTCTGATTTTGTCTAATACACATCTTAAGACCCTTGCCTTGATCAACAAGTGGATTGGCCAACAGAACAATTCAGAGCTAAATACACGGGAGGGAGGGAGGGAGGGAGGGAGGGAGGGAGGGACCACCTCTCTCTCACACACTAAACTAGGGATGGGAGAACATGTGGCCTTCCAGAAGTTGTTGGACTCCAGCTTCCACCAGCCCCATCCAGCATGGTCAATGTTCAGGGATGATGACAGTTACAATCCAACAACATCTGGATGGCCACAAGCTCCCCATCCCTGTCTAAAAGATCAAGCAAGGTACATTAGGAACTTGGTACTACTTCTGGTATTTGGGTGAACATTTCAGCATTCAAAAGATTGGCAAGTGCATGGATAATAGTTTGGAAGCACTGAGTGGGTTTCCTCTCTCCCTCTCCCTCCCCCCCCCTCTCTCTCTCACACACACACAGGTTCCATCTTCCTTCCTATTTTGTGACCACAGGAGAGGAACAGAGTTTCTCAGTGCGCTTCAGATGGGCCAAAGGTCACCTTGTGGACCTGTACTCTCTCATGGACCTGTCCTACTCCATGAAGGATGACCTGGAGAATATCAAGCGACTGGGAAGTGACCTGCTAGCTGCCCTATGTGATGTTGCCACCTCAGTGAAAATTGGTAAGTGGGCCTGGAAGCAAGACTGTTGTGATGGGTGGGGTACACTTGCAGGGCAGGAATCAGTGCAAAACAGCAACAACCAACCCTCCCCCTAAATAAGTGTATTCTAATATGTTTATTAAACTAAATGTATGTAATTTTTGTTTAAAAAAAACCTAGAGCTAGTTGCCCGTCATTCTCAGTGTCTTTGAATTCATTTATCAGATCACTAGAAAGCAGGAGTGGGTAACTGTTTGTATGCAATGGCCCTACAGCAGGGATGGGAAGCCTGTGGCCCTCCTGTATGGCTAATGTTGCTGGACTGCATCATCCCTGCCCATCTGGAGGGCCACAGGTTCCCCACCTGTGTACTGGAGACTTACCCACTCCTCAGGAAGCACCACTCACTTGCGCTCCATTCTGTCCATTGCTAACAATCCCTCAGCATCCCCATTTCCTCTTCCCAGTTCCACATTGCCAGTTGTTCCTTTCCACAGTCTAAAGTGGCAGACGGCATGTAACGCACACAAAAACTCCCCTGATATACCAGTAAGTCTCAAGAAAGACTTCAGGAAAATAAAGCGGCAATAATACAATGGTATGCATGATGTACAATGAGCCTCTTGCCAATATGAAGGTGGTTGCTAACATTTACAGGAACACCTGCATTTTCAGACCACACAGCACAGCAAACGGAGGTTGCAAGACAACCAGGTTAGTTTTCAGGACAACCAGCTGTGGCCAACTTCTATTATTTATTTATTTGTCATAAACAAATAAAGCCAGTGTGGTGTTGTGGTTAGAGTGCTGGACTAGGACCTGGGAGACCAGGGTTTGAATCCCCGCTTAGCCATGAAGCTCCCTGGGTGACCTTGGGCCAGTCACTCCCTCACCCTAACCTATCTCGCAGGGTTGTTGTGGTGATTAAATGAGGAGGGGAGGGAATCATGTACACCACCTTGAGCTCCTTGGAGAAAAGGTGGGATATAAATGCAATAAATAATAAATAAATAAGTAGTTCTGTTAGGGCTGATCACATGTTACAAGCTGGCAAAGTGTATTTACACCACAGCGTGGAAACCACGTGCAAAGCAACTTTTAGACTCGTGTTTTGACTGTTGCAGGTGTATTCTGCAACATGTCATTGACGGAATAATAGTCCATGAGTGGCAGATTTATACTGGACCATCCACACATAGTTCTGCTTGATTAGTTGTCCTGCAATGCTTCCCCAATGTTAAAACATTACTGCCATCTGGAGGGGCACTCCTGTGCTATAGCACAACAAAAGTGGGACAAAAAGAACCAAAACAGAACATCTGTGGTATTAAAAGTAACAAGATTTCAGCAGGAAGTTATGGGAGATGCACCTATTGGAAATGAAGCTACATGTCTGCACAAAACGTTTGCAGGTGCAAACAGCATTGAAAGTGGGCTCGCATATAACCACCCTGATACCATCAACACCACAAATCATCATGAATGCACGATAAAAAGGATGTCTGGAGGGCTCCTTGGAGCATGACCAGAGGAAAAAATAGTAAGGCTTCTTCTCCCCTTTGCAACCGCCCTGGAAAGACCAGGCAGCAAGCTTAACATGGTGGAACCAGCCAAGATGCTGCTCACCTTCTTCTGTGGCTTGGGCCTCTGGGGCTCCATGCTGGGCTTCCACATGATGCTGTTCACTGTTGTCCTGGAAGGATCTCTCAACATTGCTGCTAGCCTGGGGTTGCATCTCAGCTCCCTCCTCCTGGGAACACAGGTCTGGCAGCTACAATTAAGCATGAGAAAAACAGATCCAGGTTTTTAGGATACGATGAAGGCAGCTTGTTTGGTAGGAGCAAGATCAGCCTAGTACATAGATGACAAGCTGGAGAACAGCCATTAATGGGCATATTTTAGATGCAGGCAATTAGCATCATTTGCAGATCGTTTTCATTAGCGGCAAGGATGCCAAAACTACAGTTGGCAGACATATTGCACTTATCACATCATATTCTTATTCAAGTAGTTGTTTCCCTCAAATGAAAAAAAATCTAAGAGCCTCGGGGATGAGGAGGGGAGAAACTTGCACAGACTTAGAAATGACAGGTAAAAAACAGAATGAAGTTGCACTTCTTTTTTACTGGCCACGCCATTTTGTGCCAACTCATTTTCACGACCTCATCTCCACCATATATTTAAAGCAATATTATACCACTTTAAGCAGTCATGGCTTGCCCCAAAGAATCCTGGGAATTGGCATTTGTTATGGGTGCTGCGATTTGTTCAGAAGCTCCCTATTCCCCTCATAAAGCTACAGTTCCCAGAGTTGTTTAACAATCAACCACTCTTCCCAAGGAATTCTGGGAACTGTAGCTCTGTGAGGGGAATAGGGGGTCTCCTAACATCTCTCAACACCCCTAACAAACTACAGTTCCCAGAATGCTTTGAGGTAAGCCATGGCTGTTTAAAGTGGTACAATCCTGCTTCAAATGTATAGTGCAGATGGGGCCCAAGTGTCTTTAACTGTGAGGACTAGACTCTTACATTTAAGGAAATCAGAACAGATAAGGAATCTGAGATTCTCGGAGCTTCTCAAAAATGCAGGGGGTGTCCATTTCATATTCTGCATAATAAGGATAAATGTAGCCCTGGGCACAGGAATTGGTGGACTAGTTGGGATGAGAAGGAAAAAGGGACTGATAAAAAGGTCCCATTCCAGAGAGATTAGAATGAAATCTCCTTTCTCGCATAATGGAATAGCTGTGGGTATTAACCTGAAAGTTAAATGGAACATCCATGTTTTGAGAAAATATACTTCTGAGTATGAAGTTTTGATGATAAACAACTGGGGAACACTTCTATCTTCAAATCTTGCTTTTGGGCTTCCTAGAGGCATCCATCTAGCCATTTTAGGAAACAGAACGCTGAAGTAGAACCAAAGAACAGCCCTAACAGACCACACCAAAGGCCCATACTGCCCAGCATTCTGATCCCACAGTGGCCAATCCATGGGAAGCCCACAAGGTGGACATGAGGACAATAACACTGTCCCACTAATGATCCCAAGCAACAGGTATTATGAGGCAAATTTCCTCTGAAACCTGGAGATAATATGTAGCCATCATGACTAGTAGCCATGAATAGCCTCATCTTCCATGACTAAATGGACTTCTGGCGTGATTGGGTAGTCTGTCATCAGAGATCTGTGACTTGCTTTATAATGCTCTTCAGAATGAGAGGGGAAAGTCAGAGCCCCAGAGCAGATTTTTGACTATGACTCTGGAAGGTGGTGTGTGGATGTTGGGAATCCCACAACAGATACCAGAGCTCTTTGCAAGTAGATCACAGAGGAGCAGAAACAAGGGGACAAAAGAAGAAATGTATTTTGGCCAAAGCACATCTATTTTTATTTATTATAAGTTTTGTCATACCACTTTTCAATCATTATTCCCAGGGGTGATTTACAAAAAAGAATAAAACAATTGAAGTGTAAATTTAAAAGAATAAAATGAGCTAAAAGCTACAGAAAGCAGCATAAACAGCGAGCAGAATTAAAACAATCTAAAAAAGCTCAGAGAAAAAGAAAGCTGAAAGGGCAATAAAGAAGGCACTAGTGCACTTCTCTGAAGAAATCATTTCACTACTGAGGTGCCATCACTAAGAAGCCCCGTCTGGTAGTCACTTGCTTCACCTCAAATGAGTAGAGAAACTTCAGTCAGAAGATACTTAGGTGGAGTGAGAGGAAAAGTATTATGGGAAAATGTAGGTCCTGGCTGGACTCTCCCCACAACAAACACCTCATTCCAACTCAGCATAAGAGCCCTGCTGGATCAGACCAATGTTCATCTACTCTAGGAGTAGTCAATGTGGTGGTACCCTCCAGACGTTGTTGGACTCCAACTCCCATCAGCCCCAGACAATATGGCCAATGGACAGGGATGATGGGTAGTCCAACAGCACCTGGAAGAAGGCACCAAGTCTTCATTCAGGTCCAGCCAGTGCGGCCAGTGGGAGTTGTAGTCCAACGACATCTGGAAGGCCATAGGTTCCCCATCCCTGATCTATAGCTAACATCCATCAACAGATGTATCATCTATGAATTTAAAGTCATCTAAGCCAGCCACCTTCATATCAGTGGCAGCAAGTTCTGACAAGTTAATTGTGCATTGTGAGAAGAAATAGTTTCTTTTGTCTGCCCTGTAATCTACTTCTAGCCACCTGACATCAAAGCACCCTCTTCCACTGTTGTGGCCCCTTTCTCAGAATTCAGCATCATCCCTTGGAAACACCTCCAAATTAGGACAGGGCTCCTGTGCCATTTAGAGGTGTAGAGAAGGTATGCCAGCAGGTACAGCTTCTCTCAGCTCTGCAGCACTGGGACATGGCAAGCTAGCTTACTTGCACACCTCTTAAGGTTATGGATGCTCTGTCTCTGACCACCCTATTTCATATAACCAGGGCTGACCCTACCATTAGGCAGAGTGATGTGACTGCCATGCTGGAGGGGTAGCAGGATTGCCACATTTGAGTAAGCCTATACTAATCGATCACGCCTTCAGAGAAGCACGCATTCCACCCCAAGCTGCATGCTGAAGGTTCGCTGTCCTATATAGCAACACAGTGTGCTGGAAGATGCCTATCTGCAGCATCCTATCTGGCTTGCAAACAGCCCCCCACATGGCTACATTAACTGAGTAAAAATCTCCTACAGGTGACTACAGGGAAAGTTGGATTCTTTTCTCTTTCTGGCCAGCAAAATGCTATATATTACTGGCACAGATGTCTTTCATGGCGACAACTTCTGGGGGATGGGGGGTGGCAAAATTCATCTGGTACAGCAGGCATTAACAAAAGAACACCTGAAAGACTCAAGATTGATTACACCATCAGCTTTTTCAGCCTGGAACCATGGGGGAGGGAGAGCTTATGCCACAATGTCTGGGCAAATTGACTAACAAGGATTTCTGTGAGCTAGTAACATACAGACTTAAAATGCAGTTAGCCTGAACAGCCCAAGAGGGCCCTTCAGTAACACAGTGGGTGATGATGATACCAAAAGTGTCTTTGATCAGGGGTCCACAACTCTTGGTTTAGCTTATTTGCCAGCTTTACTTTGTAATCGGCAGGGGTATATTGGTCTGGGGTCTTGGAAGGTCTTAGACCCCCTTACTTTTTTGTAAGCAGGGTCCCTATGTTTACAGCATCCTACAAGCCAATCAGCATGAAAGGGGAGTGTATTAGCTGCTGAGAAGAGTCTTCTAACATGCTTCCTTGTCCTTTCCTGCTGATCAGAACCAATGAGAACGAAAGGAGGTGAGTCAGCCACAGAGAAGACTCTTCCTGGTAGCTAACACTCTCCCCTTTTGCGTGGATTGGCTCCTAGGGAAGTCTGTCGTTGTGGAAGAAGGCATTAACAAGGATCTCATTCTCAAACCCACAGCAAAAAATGGGGTGTGGCTGTGACTATCATGAAAGGACCCTGCATTTCTGAATTTGCCACTACACTACTGGTAATCGGTGCCCCCTCCTCTCCCCTCCTCTCCTGTCCCCCCTCCCCAAATCTTCTGGTACATAGAGATGGGCTCTTTCTCTCCTCAGCACTGGAGTACATGGGGGAGGTAAGAACAGGAGGGATCTACCGCCTGGAAGAGAGCCCTGCAATTTCTTATTTTTCCAGTCTTCATCCCAAATGAGAACCCCATGGTGAGGGTCTGTGGAATGCAGGGCATCCAGCTCACCCTTGGCTAACCAGAGAGCACAGTTTTTAGATGACAGCCTTGGGGGCTTCTCTCTTGTGCTATTCATGTGCCATGGGTGGATGTCATTAATGTGAGTCAGAATATGAAAGAGCCAATTTTAAAGTGAGCATACATCCTAAAAAACGAAGGAACAATGTCTAAATGACAGGCATGTAGTTTTTTTTAAAGCCTTACTGATAAAAATGGAGCAAGATCCCCATGGGGGGGGGAGTGGAAACTATCTCCCTTCCCATGCAGCACAGGAGAAGCTCTCTAGCCTGTATAACACCAAGGGAATGCTACAGACAAACTGAAGCTGGGTACACACCATACATTTATTGCACATGGCTTCCCCAGAGAATCTTGGGGACTGTAGTTTACCCCTCACAGAGCCACAATTCCCAGCACCTCTAACAAACTACAGTTCCCAGGATTCTTTTTTTGGGGGGGATGTACTTTAAATATGCTTTAAATCTATGGTGTGTATTCCAGCTTCATTTCAAAAAGACCCTACAACAACCTGTTGCACTGTACAAAATCCACAAAGGCCATATAATGCTGTCCAGTAACTTACCAGCCTTGTCCAATGCAGCACATTTAGCTCTGCAAAGACTGGAGATTTCCAGACAGAATACCAATAACAAAAACTCAACCTCCAAGCTTTACTTTTCCACTAGAGCCCCACCCTTCAGCAATCAGCACTGCTCTCTCACAACCCCCCACAAGCTCACTTCTCCATCCTGGACCAGTGATATCAGCACAGGGGGTGGGGAAGAGAGAGGAACAGCCCCACCTTGGAGCAAAAGATCAAAACAGAAATCCCCAGACAGCACATTGCCACATCACTGAATCCAGTCTCACAGGACCAGTAAAAATAAATAAATAAATAAATAAACCAACACCTTAACAAGAGAGTTGGGGATCATAGGAAAACTCACCCCAAGGGCTGCGGATCTCAGCTTAGTCTGAAGCAAGGAAAACATCCCAATAGCAGCAGAGAAGGCAGAAAAACTCCAGAGGTGTCTGGGGGATAGGGAGGACCCTAGCCAGGCATGACTGAGACAGACACCTTTGATCTGGGGCCAACACAGACCTTCAAAATAAACAAACAAACTAAAGGTCTATCTACATGGCAAGGCACCCTTACAGTTAAGCCTCAGCAACCCCAACCCACAGATTAGTACAGAATATTCATCTGAAGCCATTGGTGTGCTAAGTGCTGTACAAAATCCAGAAGCAACATCATTTCTGTCCAGGATGTTCCAGTCAATACATAGTTACTGTGCGTCTCTTCTACACAGGACCACTGGGGATGGCAAGGGTCCTGATGACAGACACATATGCTTTGCTGGGAAACTGTCTGCAATCCTCCCCCCCTTCCTCAAATTCTCAGTCAACAACATAGGCATCACATAATTATTCCCTGCATGGGAGCGTAACAACCCCTTTTGGATGCTGCACTCCTTCCCAGCAGACCACAACCAGCAACAGAACGGGCCCACAAATGCCCCTCAAGGGTGCACCAATACCACCACCCTGATCTCTCCCCAAAATTCTCCACTCTGCTTAAACGCTGCAGTCAGGTCCACCTCTTTCCTAGCAATGTGTTCTTGCCCCATTGCCTTGGCAAAGTCCTCTTTCCCCTTACCCACTGTTGGCTGGGCAGGGCCAGCGATGTCAGGATATCCCCCATAGCCCCCAGCATCTGGTCGGTGCGCCCCCCTGCCCGTTGTGGGGTTTTCATGATGCAGTGGGTCCTGCTCACCTTCTCCCACCGCCCTTGGCTTCAGAGCCGGAGGCATGGGGGGGGCTGGGAGGAGACTGGGCACCCTGCCTGTGTGTTGGGTGCTGGGACAGCCAAGTAAAGACTAATTCCCAGCCAGCCAGCTCCAGCTACCATAACTTCCCTGCTACAAGCTGCTGCTTTCTAGCCTCACCCCTCCCTGCCTGGATTCTAAGCCCTTTATCTCTTTAACATCGCTCTTATTTACACTGGACAATCCAGCCTCTTAGATAGCAATGGATTAGGGAGAGGGAGGGGCAGGGAGGACACAAAGCCCGAGTATGTAACCATGACTGGAAGCTCAGCCTATATATGGGAAAAAGCAGATAGCACCCATTCTAAAGGAAGGAGCAGCTACAGCATGGACAAACCAGCTAGCTCCAAAGAACAGCAGGACTCACAGGGGTTAACACTGAGACTAGCTTAAATGAACCATTGAGGTGGGGGACCAGAACTGATGGTAAAACCAGATGTTCAATGATTTGGCTGAGGTTGCAGGAAGATCAATGCACTCTGATTCTGACAGTGTCACAGTCCTGCTGCTTCTCAGCCTTGTCATTGGATAAAAGAGACATGGGTCCCAGAGAATCGACCTCTAGAGGGCACCATGTAGCCAGTTGCCATATGCAGCTGAGTGATCACTTTTTTATAGCAGTGCTGGGGAACCTGAGGCCCTCCAGAGATTGATCATTGGCCGTGGTGGCAGAGGCTGCTGTGAGTCGGAGTCAAACAATGTCTGGAGGGAGACAGGTTCCAGAAAGAATAGTGAGCCGTTGCGTTCTGCCATTACTTTCCTCCACTGCGAAACAGCACTGCCTTTTGGCCCCAGACAGCCATTTTAATTATTCCCTGCCCAATCAACAGAGGAGTAATTTAGCAGCTGCCTAACAAATTGCTGAATACACTAACTCAACTAGATAACAGGAGTCTAGACTGCTGTCGCATGGCAACCACTCAGTGCTTCCTCTTCCCATTCTTCTTGAACAAGCCAATCAGACAGCTTCGTGGTTGCCTCCCAAAGAAGAAGAGAACATGGGGCACATTGTTGAGTTAAACGCAGATGTGGTGCAACCTCTGGGGAATGGAAAAGATCTGTGCTTCCCCACCCCCTTCCAGAATACCACTTTATCCTATCTATGCATGACATCATCCGTTGGGACAATCTAGCTGGTCCTGCTACGTTCAGGGGGCATTATTGCATCATCAGCATAGCAACAGACAAGATTAGGCCACTTTATTCTCTGTCGCTCCTTTTAATCTATGGTCCTCTGCATATTTGCTCAGGAGTAATGGGACATATTCCAAGTAAGTATGCACAGAAATTCAGCCCAATGTTACATTCAGAGAGAAGGAAGATTAAGGCACATGACTGCCCCCCCACCCCCTCCATGCTGATCCCTATCATTATTATATGGAAGTCGCGGTGCATTGTTCACTGCTATCCTTTATGGTATTTATACAAGGGCAATGATTGCCTCTTGTGGCGTCTTTGCAGTTTTTGGGAGGTCACCCCACCTTTGTCCCTGTCTGTTAAGGGCCTCCTCATCACCTTGCAAGATCACCCAAAGCTTTCTAGCAAGTCTTTAAACTAAGGGGTAGCTTCAACAATCTCTCAGACTCTTTGCATGAACATTGCAATTATGGTACCACTGTAGCCACCCCTGCTTGTTTCTTGTGTTGCCCACTGTAGTCCAGCAAATACGGTAGTGGGAGCTCCCCCCCCCCCCCAGGATGTTCATTTCCTGCAGTTTTTCATTCCCACTTTCCAGAGAGACAAAACACATTTCTGGAGCCAAAATGCTGAACGTGAGCCATGAGTGAGAGGGAGAGAGCCTGGAGCCATCGGAGCAGCCAGTACCCCTCTCCCCCCACCCTGCCTGCCACGCAACCACTAACCCCACCCCAGCAAGCCATGCAACGCTCACTGCACACAGCTTCCCTCCCCTGCATAGCTTCAGTCCCACCCAAAGGCTTCCATTCCTATCTGTAGCCCCTGAAGCCCTGGAGTCCCTTGTGCTAAATACACAGAGTCTGCTCCCCTCCTCCTGGAAGTAGCACTAAAGAGCCCCTCTCCCTTCAGTAACCTGCTCTTAGCCCTGTAACAACAGCATTTGGTGACAACAGCAACAGCAGCATCCTAGGATTAGCCCTCCACCAACGCTACTTCACAGGATCATCAAACTTGTGATGACGGCTTGAAGTTGTAGGCTCCCTGCCACTATATGTGGGGTTTATTATTGTCGGATTGTATTTATTTTCCGCTCTTACCCTAAGGCAGGGCTGGGGAATCTGCAGACCTCCAGAAGTTGCTGGACTACACATTGCTGACCATTGCCAGGATGGCGACCCCTGACTTATGGTCTGACAGCTGTATCCTATGGAAGGGGAGGCAAGGAGACAGGAGTGCTAGGAAGAATTGTAGAGACAGAATGACTAAAAAGTGGTTGAAAAGCTCTAGATAAGCCTTCACCAATCTAATATCCTTCTCTAGACTGCTCGACATCCTGACAGGAGCATCCTGCCAGTTGTGGTTTCTCTGGTCAGTGCAGCAATGCTAGGGAGGCAATAAGGGCCAAAAAGCAGCTGAGCTGGGGTGTGTGTCTGCTGAATTTTAAATACTGTTTTGCATTAACCATCTAATTTTCAGGTTGCAACTTCTGGTTCAATGGTCATTACAGCAACAGGATTTAACTTGAGTCAGGACTCACCAAGTCTGTTTCTAATGCCAGAGGTCAGCCCTGTGATCTGCACACAAATGAGATAGCAAGATTGCCCCTGAGCATATGTCAAATGCCCCTCCCTGATCATGGAGTATACAGCCAGCCAGCACATCTGGCAAAGGCTTTCATGGGAGAGGGCATGATCTCCAAGCAGGTTTGGGTCCTGCATCTCTCTGTTTTAAAAAGTAAACACTGTCCGCCAGTAAACCAGTGGTAACAACAACACAAAAACCACTGGAGATCCACAGCTCTATTAGACTGCAATTGTACGTTTGAACATAGAACGCTGTTTTATACAAAGTCAGACCATTTGTCTGTCTAGCTCAATATAGTCCTCACTGACTGGCAGCAGCTCTGCAAGGTTTCAGATGGGGGCATACATTCCTAGCTGTACCTGGAGATGCCAGGGCTGAACCTGGGACCTCCTGCATACAAAGCAGATGGTCTACCACTTACGTACGACCCTTCCCCTCTACACATTTACCTGGGAGTAAGACCCATTGAATGCGATGGGGGCTTACTTTTAGGTAAACATGTACAGGATTGCAGTGTTATGCTAAGCATGCTGCAGAATCCATTTTAGAACTGCAGCCTTTGTAAGGAAACTACAAAGACCCTGCTTCTTACAGAAGGAATCCTTTAAAATTCTTCATAGCTGAGACATGGCAGAAGCTCAAGCAATGGGTCATGTTCCAGTTGTGAGGAAATTAAAAATGTGGGTAGCGTGCCATGCATAAGGAACAGATATCTATACAGTGTCAGATTACAGGCAAAGGACTGCTGAGACAAGATCACTGCCTCTGAACAAGAGTCTGAATGAGTTGCAGGCAAAAGTGTGGGATATACACCGGATATACAGCTCCCTTGTGTCTTTTCAGCCCCACTGCAGGTCCTGTTTCTCAACAGACAACTGCCCCATTTTCTTCCTTCTAAAGCAAGGTGCACTACATCACCACACAGAACCACCTTGCACCTTCATTCTGAACACACAACCCTAAAGATTGAGAATGCCCTCTAAGCTAGCAATGGGCTGGCTTCAGTCTTACAGGGCATTTTAAATTAACAAAGTAGAAGTGCACAATCAGGATCTCTTTAACAGTTAAGGAATAAGTAACCTATATTAAAGGGATCCTGAATAGGCACTAAAGCCTTGAAAAATCAGGTCAGGGTCTGCACAGTTCAGCATTACTAGGAACATAAGATGCCTTATAGTCAGACCATTGGGTCACCTAGTTCAATAATGTCTACACACTCACTGGCAGTGGCTCTCTAGGGTTTCAGGCAGAGAGTCTTTCCCAGTCCTGCCTGAAGATGCTGGGGATTCAGTCTGGGACCTTTTGCATGCAAAACTTTGCTACAGCCCTTCCCCTTGACAGAGCTGCTTTGTCATAGCATAAACACAACAATTTTGACTGGAGAAAATTATTGTGGATCTCAAAGGGGGTGGTCCCCCAGCCACAGAGATTATAATATGGGGGTATAACAAAGCTTACTTTGGGGATCAGAGACATACAAGTTTAGTCCTTTTTTAAGTTTTCTGACTGACCTGTGTTTCGGTCTTTCATGCAAACAAAGACTGTAAACCGCCCAGAGAGCTTCAGCTATGGGGTGGTATATAAATGCAATAAATAAATAAATAAATGAGAACTAGTAACCAACTTCAGTATCATGAATCTTTCCCCAGTCTTGTCTGGAGATGCCAGGGATTGAACCTGGGATTTTTTGCGTGCAAAGTATGTGCTCAACCACTGAGCTGTGGCCCTTCCCATTCCTTTTCAAGATCTCAAATAATCAGCATGGACTAGATGGTCACCTGGAAACTGGTCAGTGGGCCACCAGTAGACTGCAGTCTACCTTCCACCCACCTTTGCTCTAGGTAAGATGTGTTCTCTTTTGCCCATACATGAGACCCCAGCCTCAAGGCCCATGAAACTCTAAGCCCAAAACGATGGCATGGTTTGCTCTTTTCATTTTGGAACCTAATCATGAATCAATAAAAATTAGAACGTCTTTGAACATGCGCAGAGTGCTTTTCCTTGGCACTGAGTAACCACTGCTAGCACTTCCAAGTCAGAGAATGGAGAAAGCTTTCATGATTGCAATTAACCCTCCAGTTTTTGTGCTTTTGTGTGGTAGAACCCTCAACCCCATATCTCCCCAAACCAGAAAAAGATTATGAATCCTGAAACATTCTGAACAAATTATTATTATTATTATTTATATTTATTGCCTGCCCTTCACTAATAGGTGCCAGGGCAAGTTGTTGTTATATGTCTTCAAGTCGATTATGACTTATGGCGACCCTATGAATCAGTAACCTCCAAGAGCATCTGTCATAAACCACCCTGTTCAGATCTTGTAAGTTCCAGTCTGTAGCTTCCTTTATGGAATCAATCCATCTCTTGTTTGGCCTTCCTCTTTTTCTACTCCCTTCTCTTTTTCCCAGCATTATTGTCTTTTCTAGTGTCTTCTCATGATGTGTCCAAAGTATGATAATCTCAGTTTCATCATTTTAGCTTCTAGTGATAGTTCTGGTTTAATTTGTTCTAACACCTAATTATTTGTCTTTTTCGCAGTCCATGGTATGCGCAAAGCTCTCCTCCAACATCACATTTCAAATGAGTTGATTTTTCTCTTATATGCTTTTTTCACTGTCCAACTTTCACATCCATACATAGAAATCGGGAATGCCATGGTCTGAATGATCCTGACTTTAGCGTTCAGTGATACATCTTTGCATTTGAGGACCTTCAAAACATATTTCAATCACAAGAATAGGGTGGGTTCTGAAAACATACATCTCAGGAGCTGAAGGCCAGGGTAAAAGGGTGTGTCTTTAGCATTCGCCAAAAACTATATAGCGAATGTGCTAGATGCACCTCTGTAAGGAGGGAGTTCCACAACTTAGGGAATGCCACAGAGAAAGCTCTACTGGGCCACCCTCTCCTGAACTTCCGAGGGTGGCAGAACTACCAAGTACCAACTACCCTCTGCTCATCTTAACACCTGAGAGGGTCTGTAGGGAAGAAGACAATCTCTGAGATCTTTGGGGCCTAAGTTGCTTAGGGCTTTAAACACAAATGTGAGCAGCTTGAATTGGGCCTGGAAATGAACTGGCAACCAATGCAACTGTTTTAGAACTGGGGTTATACAAGTTTTGAAAGGAACCCCAGCTGGTAAACTGGCTGCTGCATTTTGGACCAGTTGAAGTTTCCAAGTCGTCTTCAAGAGCAGCCCCACATAAAGCACACTGCAATAATCCAGTCTGGAAGTTACCAGAGCATGGAGTACTCTGGCCAAGTCATCTCTGTTCAAAAGGGGCTGTAGCTTGCAAACCAGGTGTAGCTAGAATCAGGCACTCCTAGCCACCAAAGCCATCTGAGCCTGCAGTAACAATGCTGGATCAAGGAATACCCCCAAACTAAAACTTGCTCCTTCCAGGGGAGTGCAACCCCATCCAGAACAGGCTGTCTCCCCATCTCCTGGACTCGAGAACTTGGAACACATTAACACTTCTGTCTTTTCAGGATTCATCTTCAGTCTGTTGGTCTCATCCAGCTCATCACTGCCTCCAGACATCTGTCTAGCACCTTAACTGCCTCTCCTGATTCAGATGGCACAGAGGGGTAGAGCTGAGTGTCTCCCGCATATTGGTGACACTTCACTCCAAACCTCCTGATGATCATTCCCAGCAGCTTCATATAGATGTTCAATAGCAAGGGGGACAAAATAGAACCTTGTGGGACACCAAAGGAAAGCTCTCATGGTGTTGAAGAGAAGCCTCCCACAAGTAAGAACATAAGAACATAAGAAGAGCCTGCTGGATCAGGCCAGTGGCCCATCTAGTCCAGCATCCTGTTCTCACAGTGGCCAACCAGGTGCCTGGGGGAAGCCCGCTAGCAGGACCCGAGTGCAAGAACACTCTCCCCTCCTGAGGCTTCCGGCAACTGGTTTTCAGAAGCATGCTGCCTCTGACTAGGGTGGCACAACACAGCCATCACAGCTAGTAGCCATTGATAGCCCTGTCCTCCATGAATTTGTCTAATCTTCTTTTAAAGCCATCCAAGCTGTTGGCCATTATTGCATCTTGTGGGAGCAAATTCCATAGTTTAACTATGCGCTGAGTAAAGAAGTACTTCCTTTTGTCTGTCCTGAATCTTCCAACATTCAGCTTCTTTGAATGTCCACGAGTTCTAGTATTATGAGAGAGGGAGAAGAACTTTTCTCTATCCACTTTCTCAATGCCATGCATAATTTTATACACTTCTATCATGTCTCCTCTGACCCGCCTTTTCTCTAAACTAAAAAGCCCCAAATGCTGCAACCTTTCCTCGTAAGGGAGTCGCTCCATCCCCTTGATCATTCTGGTTGCCCTCTTCTGAACCTTTTCCAACTCTAGAATATCCTTTTTGAGATAAGGCGACCAGAACTGTACACAGTATTCCAAATGTGGCCGCACCATAGATTTATACAACGGCATTATGATATCGGCTGTTTTATTTTCAATACCTTTCCTAATTATCGCTAGCATGGAATTTGCCTTTTTCACAGCTGCCGCACACTGGGTCGACATTTTCATCGTGCTGTCCACTACAACCCCGAGGTCTCTCTCCTGGTCGGTCACCGCCAGTTCAGACCCCATGAGCGTATATGTGAAATTAAGATTTTTTGCTCCAATATGCATAATTTTACACTTGTTTATATTGAATTGCATTTGCCATTTTTCTGCCCATTCACTCAGTTTGGAGAGGTCTTTTTGGAGCTCTTCGCAATCCCTTTTTGTTTTAACAACCCTGAACAATTTAGTGTCATCAGCAAACTTGGCCACTTCACTGCTCACTCCTAATTCTAGGTCGTTAGTGAACAAGTTGAAAAGTACAGGTCCCAATACCGATCCTTGAGGGACTCCACTTTCTACAGCCCTCCATTGGGAGAACTGTCCGTTTATTCCTACTCTCTGCTTTCTGCTTTTTAACCAATTCCTTATCCACAAGAGGACCTCTCCTCTTATTCCATGACTGCTAAGCTTCCTCAGAAGCCTTTGGTGAGGTACCTTGTCAAACGCTTTTTGAAAGTCTAAGTACACTATGTCCACTGGATCACCTCTATCTATATGCTTGTTGACACTCTCAAAGAATTCTAATAGGTTACTGAGACAGGACTTTCCCTTGCAGAAGCCATGCTGGCTCTGCTTCAGCAAGGCTTGTTCTTCTATGTGCTTAGTTAATCTAGCTTTAATAATACTTTCTACCAGTTTTCCAGGGACAGAAGTTAAGCTAACTGGCCTGTAATTTCCGGGATCCCCTCTGGATCCCTTTTTGAAGATTGGCGTTACATTTGCCACTTTCCAGTCCTCAGGCACGGAGGAGGACCCAAGGGACAAGTTACATATTTTAGTTAGCAGATCAGCAATTTCACCTTTGAGTTCTTTGAGAACTCTCGGGTGGATGCCATCCGGGCCGGTGATTTGTCAGTTTTTATATTGTCCATTAAGCTTAGAACTTCCTCTCTCGTTACCACTATTTGTCTCAGTTCCTCAGAATCCCTTCCTGCAAATGTTAGTTCAGGTTCAGGGATCTGCCCTATATCTTCCACTGTGAAGACAGATGCAAAGAATTCATTTAGCTTCTCTGCAATCTCCTTATCGTTCTTTAGTACACCTTTGACTCCCTTATCATCCAAGGGTCCAATCGTCTCCCTAGATGGTCTCCTGCTTTGAATGTATTTATAGAATTTTTTGTTGTTGGTTTTTATGTTCTTAGCAATGTGCTCCTCAAATTCTTTTTTAGCATCCCTTATTGTCTTCTTGCATTTCTTTTGCCAGAGTTTGTGTTCTTTTTTATTTTCTTCATTCGGACAAGACTTCCATTTTCTGAAGGAAGACTTTTTGCCTCTAAGAGCTTCCTTGACTTTGCTCGTTAACCATGCTGGCATCTTCTTGGCCCTGGCGGTACCTTTTCTGATCTGCGGTATGCACTCCAGTTGAGCTTCTAATATAGTGTTTTTAAACAACTTCCAAGCATTTTCGAGTGATGTGACCCTCTGGACTTTGTTTTTCAGCTTTCTTTTTACCAATCCCCTCATTTTTGTGAAGTTTCCTCTTTTGAAGTCAAATGTGACCGTGTTGGATTTTCTTGGCAATTGGCCAGTTACATGTATGTTTAATTTAATAGCACTGTGGTCACTGCTCCCAATCGGTTCAACAACACATCTCGCACCAGGTCCCGGTCCCCACTGAGGATTAAGTCCAGGGTTGCTGTCCCTCTGGTCGGTTCCATGACCAACTGGTCTAGGGAATAGTCATTTAGAATATCTAGAAACTTTGCTTCTTTGTCATGACTGGAACACATATGCAGCCAGTCTATGTCCGGGTAGTTGAAGTCACCCATTACTACCACATTTCCTAGTTTGGATGCTTCCTCAATTTCATATCTCATCTCAAGGTCTCCCTGAGCATTTTGATCAGGGGGACGATAGATCGTTCCCAGTATTAAGTCCCTCCTGGGGCATGGTATCACCACCCACAACGATTCTGTGGAGGAGTCTGCCTCTTTTGGGGTTTCGAGCTTGCTGGATTCAATGCCTTCTTTCACGTATAGAGCGACTCCGCCACCAATACGTCCTTCCCTGTCCTTCCGATATAGTTTATATCCAGGGATAACCGTATCCCACTGGTTTTCTCCATTCCACCAGGTCTCCGTTATGCTCACTATATCAATGCTCTCCTCTAAGACCAAGCACTCCAGTTCTCCCATCTTGGTTCGGAGGCTCCTAGCATTAGCGTACAGGCACTTGTAAGCAGTGTCTCTCTTCAAGTGTCTTTGGCACTTGTGGTTAGGCCTGTGGTAATTTTGCTCTTCTGAATTTATATCCTGTGCCCCTGCTCTCACAATGCCTACTTCTAGGCCTACCCCTTTTAAAATTTCATCATTTCTTTGGTTTTTATCCCAGGGGGGAGGTTTATTCCGAACCGGACCTTTCTCAGCTCCTGGATACATCCCTGGAGGTAGGAGCAGACCACTGAAGTACAGTCCCCCAACTTCCCTGAGGCTCTCTAGTAGGATGCCATGGTCACTGGTATCAAAAGCCACTGAGAGGTCCAGAACAAGCAGGGTTGCCCTCCCCTCATCTCTCTCTCTCAACAAATGTCATTGATAGGGTTGCCAGGCTCAGGGCCTGAGACTGATCCTGTGTCTTTAGAAGAGAAAGTCAGCCAAATGCTGACTTTTAAAGATACAGAAGACCTCTTGGTTGCCAGGCCCAGCCTCCAAGACAGCCTTTCCCAACCAGTGTGCCTCCAGATGTTGTTGGACCACAACTCCCATCAGCCTCAGCCAGCATTACCAATGGTCAGGAAAGATGGGAATTGTGGTCCAACAACATCTGAAGGCACACTGGTTGGGAAAGGCTGCTCCAAGAGGTCTTCTGTATCTTTAAAAATTGTGCAGGGGGAAGGGAGAATTCCACCTTGTGGTTTTTCCCATTACACTGTTGCAAGAACACCTGCACTTGGCTGACCTTCTCTTCTCCTAAAAATACAGGATCAGTCTCAGGCCCTGAACCTGGCAACCCTAAATCCAATACACGCTTACCTGTGAGTAAGTCCCATTGAACCCAGTGGAGCTACTTCTGAGTAGATATGTATTGGATTGCAGCCTTACTTGTTAGAGAGAGCGAGAGAGAGCTGCCTACAGGGCCCTGTCCACTCAAAGCCCTGGTACTTTCAGATAGGTCGAGGGCTGGGTTACTCAGAATGACACAGCTGCACACTGCACGTGCTTGAGAGCACCCTCATTTCTTTATTATCAATCTACATATCCCGGAGCTGAGTTAGAAGAGAGAAGGTTCAAAATACCTTCCTTGAAGGTAGCTTTCTCTAACTCAAAGTAAACCCTGGCCAGCTCAAACCTAAGCAGAATCTCTAAACCTCGCCCCGCTTCGCTTGCGAATCTTGCCGGGATGGCTGGAGGCGGCCATACCCTTGGAGCGGCATATTCTGAATTTAAAAGGATCGCCTTCACTGCGGCCTGGTACAAGCGGGAGTCTCTGCAGCGGTTCCTGCGAACGGGACTCCCCAAGCTGTTTGTTATCTTTGCGCAGCCTCTGTCCTGGGTCCGTAGTCTAGGTGGGAGGCCATCCCAGATCCCGGCCTGTTTGTTCCCTGCGGGCTCTGGCGGTGGCTACGGCCAAATTCAGTCGCGTCACTCTCCTCCCCCGCGCGCCGCTTGTTGCAAAGAACCAGGCGCTGTGGTTGCTGCAGAAGGAGGCGGAAGGCTGGAAAGCGAAATCCGATAGCTGAGGGAAACTAGCCAAGCCAGCTCCGCCGCCGAGTCAGTGTGCGTCTCCAGACGGGACGAGGCTGCGGCGGCGTTGAGCTGAGCTCACGGACGTCTTAAATTCAAACCCCAAACCAGGAATGAGTGGCATGAAAGCTGTGTTTATTCCTGCCGACGGAGCAAGCGGACGTCAACAACGGACTAAAGGAGGCTTCTGTTCTAAATGCTCAAACTGAGGCACATCATGTCAGCTTTGCAACAAACCCGTAAAGATAGAGCGGATGAGGCTGGGAGGGAGAGTCAAACCAAGGGCTTTCTCTTAGCCACTCCAGTACACGTCTGCTCAGAAATTAGCTCCATTGGGTTCAATGGGACTTACTCCCAGGGAAGTGTGTGTTGGATTGCAGCCTATGTTACCTTAGCATTAGCTCACGCGTGTGACCTGGTTCGCACATCACATTAAGTCAAACCATGACTTAGCATGAACAAGCAGGCTCTCCGAGAGATAGCAGCAGCACCACTCTCTCTTTGGCTGCTGTCTTCTTCAGATTAAGCTCACACTAAAAAGCAGGGCAAAATTACATACTCCCCACCCCTGGAGCTCCCTGCTCTCACCAGAGTGCATTCCACAATTATTGCTCCCACTCACAATGCCCATAGACAACAACAAGAGGTTTTCACCACTTCAATGCTAGAGCTGTGAAGCTTGGGGGTAGGATAGGGTAGGGGTTGGAAAAGAAAATATTAGGCCTGAAATGAGAAAATGTGAAATACTGGAGGGAAATGTGGAGGGGGAACTCTTATGAAATATTTATTTCAATGTGATGAGTGAAATAGTTTTACAAGCAGATGATTTCCAAGAATATTGTTCTAGCCAATGCATTCTATTTAGTAATGAGAACTTGGCAACTGCATTTGTCTTTTAAATAATCCAAGCTTGCTCTGGGTGCTAAAAGAGTACTTTTAAAATATTGCAGAAAACCGAACATCTTCAGGTTTTGCCAAACCTGCCAAGCATCTGCTCCTGTAACATAGCAAAGTTCTCTATATCAGGGGTTCCCAAACTGTGGTACATACACCATAAGTGGTCTGTGAGCTTCATTCAGGTGGTCCATGGTATATCTGTTAAAAATCATAAGCATCTAGCACAGCACATTACAACAGGCAGAAAATTCATTAAGTGGTCTGCTGTGACCTTCACCAGTATTCAAGTGGTCCATGGGGGGAAGAGTTTGGGAACCCCTACTATGGGGTACAACTCCCATCATACTTGACCATTGGTCATGCTGGCTGGGGCTGATGGGAGTTGGAGTTTAACAGCATCTGGAGGGTACTAAGTTGGCTATCTCTGCTTGTAGAACACAGTCTCTTTGACTCTTTGCTGCCTTCCACAGCCTCAGATTCCTCTGTTGCCTTCCCCAAGTGAAAGAAATCAATGAATGTTGTTAAAATGTGCACACACAGTTCAAGGAACAAACTATACTACACCAGGGAAAGAGGCTCATTTCTATTTATGCAGACATTTCGTGAAAGCTCATAGTCAATGTTTAGAATAAGAAATCATGTGTCTTTGAATGTCCCCTTAGTTCCTGTTGCAACTACACCAAACTAAGTGTAATTAAACGCATATTACCCCCCCTTCCCTGTGTCTATTTTAGATTATGAGCCCCTTGGAGTAAGGACTTATCATACCTGTTATTTGTAAAGCACCATGTACAAAGATGGCTATAAATAAATAAATCCTCTTTTGTATGCTGGCTTCTGTTAGACAAATATAATCTTGAATTATGCTAGCATATTGTGCTCATATTTGGATAAGCACTTGAAGTCTTGTTTTATTGCTGTTTTTATATTTGCTTTTTATTTCTATTTTTATTACGTAAGTCATTCTGAGACGCTTCTATGTAAAAAAGCGACATATATAATAAATAAATAATAATAGTATTGCCAAGGATATAGTGTTTATTGGGACGGGACTGGAGATATAATCCTGTCTATGGTTACCATGACGCATGCAGCGTGACCTGAAGTCATGTTTACTCAGAAAGAAGTCCCACTGATTTCCTGGGACTTACTCGGCGGTGGCTGGTGCCTCCGTGTCAGTGGGGAGGTGGAATCCACTCTCGGTTTAGTCCAAACTTTCAAGGAACTGTGCCAGGCGCTCCTTGAAAGTTCAGATTAAAACCTGGAGCGGATTCCACTGGCATGGAACCACCAGCTGCCACTGCTCTTACTCCCTGGTAAGGGTGCAAGGGGTTGCATCCTCACTCTGTACAATGATATTGAAAACTGAAGAGTACAGTGTTACTGTGAAGTTTAACTGACTATCCAAGTTCATTGCTGATAGTTAGGTTTTATTTTCTAAGCTTTATCTCTATAATTTGAGGTGCTTCTTCTGCAAGGTTATGGCTGAGGTCTACAATACTGCTTCTAATTCCAGACAATAAACCCTTCCTTTTGCTTATTTGTTCATGGTTTCTGTTTCAACTTCTGCTTATTTTATTTTCGCAGTTGACAAAAAACTAACATATATTTGGGTGCAGCAGCTTTCAGCTCCTTCTAGGTAACACTGGGTATATTTGTAAGCAATAATATTAAAACAAATAAATTTATAGCTGTCACAAACATACCATAATCAGAGCTTGGAAGATTACTTTCAAAAAGTAATAAATTACAGTTACAATTACATGGCCCAAAAAAGTAGTAATTACCGTTGCAATTACAATTGCTCTGAAAGTAACTGATTACTTTGCTTTTCCTCGAAAGTAATCACTACAATTACATTTCAGTTACTTTTAAAAAAACTCCTACAAGGTGCTGGCCTTGGCTGCTGCACATCTACGTAGCCTAAAACAACATTAAAAATAAACAAACACATACAGAGGTAGTAGAATAATTATTTGTATTCATAAGATAGCAATGGTGGTCTCTCTGCTGGTAAGGGAGGTGGGGAGGGAGGCAGAGGCCACTACTCAGATCTTTGTACATCAAACCAAGTGCAACCCCCCCACTCAGCCAGCCAGCATAATCTCTGTCTCTTAACCACCTCCCAGACCCTGCCCTGCCACCAACTAAGGGACACTCACCCAAGCAAACATTTTCCCCTGAGATGCAAAAAAGTTAAAATACTGCAAATTTGACAGTAGCCACAGAGGGTGCTGGAGACCACTTTGTGTGCCATATGCAAACACAGTATTCTCTCTCTCTCTCTCTCTCTCTCTCTCACACACACACACACACACAGACACACACACACACACACACACACGTTGTCATCTTTCATCTCCACAGTTCTTTATCTCCATTCTGCTGCTGCCTCCTTCTCCTCCTTTATCCTCCGGATCCTTTTTCCCTCCACTCCATTCTTCACCACCACTATCTGTTTTTTTAAATAATTGTTTTCTCCACTCCACCCCGTCTCACTCTCTGCCTCCTCCCTCGTCACCTCCTACCCATCCACAGAGCATGAGGAAAGAGCGACACTGCACAGAAGCTCAGTTTGAGGCACATGATTTTCATCCACAAATCAGAGGAGCAGAAGACTTCCCCTGCTCCCCCCCAAGTAATGCCCAAACGTAATTCTGGAAACGTTACAATTACTCTACAAAAGTAGTAAAATTACTCCTAGTTCTATTACAATCAAAATGTAAAGGAATTACCCACTCGTTACTCAAAAAAGTAATGAATTACAAGTAATTCGTTACTTGTAACTAGTTACTTCCAAGCTCTGACCATAATACACTGTTACAAGGGCAGCACTCCTGTGCACACTTACTTGGGAGCAAGTCCTACTGAATTCTGTTCAGAGGGACCACAACTCAGTGGCAGAGCACATCCTTTGAATGCAGGTGGTCCCAAGATCAGTCCCCAGCATCTTCACTTTAAGAAATAAAAGAAAAAGGGATAGGAATAGCAGGTGATAGGAAAGACTGCCAGATACCTTGGAGAGCCTCTGCCTGTTCAGACTAGGCAATACTGGGTGAGATGGACAAATGCTGACCTGGTATATGGCAGTGTCCTATGTGTTTACTTCTGAGTAAATTAACATAGGATTCTTGAGTAGTAAAGTACATTTGGATTTGATACAAATGTAAAGTATATTTCAATTCCCTCAAGTCTCCTGTTCTTAAATTAAAAAAAGCATAGCTATACTGTGCAATTTGCTCCCAGAAGAGGCAGTGATGGACACCAACTTGGATGGCTTTAAAGAAGGATTAGGCAAATTCATGGAGGAAAAGGCTATCAGTGGCTACTAGCCATGATGGCCATGCTCAGCTCCTACGTTTGGAGGTAATTTGCTTCCAAATACCAGTTGCTGGAAATCACAAGAAGGGAGAGTGCTCTTGCGCTCAGGTCCTGCTTGTGGGCTTCCCTTTGGGGCATCTGGTTGGCCACTGTGAGAACAGGATGCTGGACTGGATGGGCCATTGGCCTGATCCAGCAGGGTTCATCTTACGTTCATTGGATCCCCTCCATTGCTTCAAAATGCCCATTTGTTTTAGAACTCTCCTCGCGGCAGACCTGGACCTTCAGTGTGCTGCTAATCATAACATAAACAGCTGGCATCTCAGTGTGGTGCATTGCTCCAGACAAAATGGCTGACCCACATTTGCCATATCAAAGTATAAAATTTTCCCTCATAATTCGTAACTTCTCATGTCCTGCTGTCTCTCTCACCTCTTGTCTCTTCAGATTTGAAGTGAGCTTTGGGCCTTCCACCTCCAACTTTGTGATAATGGATTTGATGTTCAGTGGGAAAACAAAAAAACTCCTTTCGGTTTCTACATCTGAATGTCCTCAGGTAGCCTGGTAAAATGAAACAGACCAGGGTAGGAATCTGTGGCAGTCCAATTTACTTCTAACTTTGTTCTCTCTCTCTCCCCACCCCACCCCTTGTTCATTCAGCTCTTGACCGATCATAAGGAAGTGAGACTATCCAGGCAGGCAGCTGTGAGTTACAGCGAGCCAGGCAGTAGCAAGAGCAGGTGCTTCTCTGAACAGCTGCCTGGACGCTCCTCAAAAAGACAAGGATCCATCCCTGGCTTTCCAGAGAAAAGTGTGAGGGATGAGACGCCAAATCCAGCTTTCTGAAGAGGCTACAAAATATACAAAATCTTTACTGGAAAAGAAAAGAAAAACCTAAGAGAGGGAGTTCATCTGCTCCATCTCGAGTGCTGCAAGTTCTCTGTTATGCATTAATTTCCCTGGATCTCAGCTTATCAGCACCAATGGAGACAGGAATAGTTACTGTAGGTATAAGTATGTATGAATGAAATGCTGAAGATTGACCAGGGAGACCCATTCAAATCCCTCTTTGGCCAGGAAGCTCACTGTGTGGCCTTGAGCAACTGACCCTCTCTAGGCCTAATCTACCCCATGTGGTTATTTTGAGTATAACATTAGATACACCCATTCCCCCGCCCCCTTCCTGTTAGACTGCCTTTGCGCACACATGCCATAGTGGTCACTCCTGCCACCTTGCTATTCCCACTGAGGAAGATAGGCCCAATTGAAATGTAACAGCAAGTATATTGGGAATTTTTTTAAAAAATCATTCTCTCCATGCAAGGGGCTCTCCACACATTCTGCATCAGGCATGAATCTGTGGCACCTAAATATGCCACATCATCACCCCAGGGATCCAGGGTCTGGGAGGATATGAGGATAGCCTACTAAAGTTGGGTGCACAGGAAACCTAATTTATACCTAAGGGTGAGAATGTGAAACCCCATGTAAGTAATGCTTATTGCATACTCAGTTCCCTGCTTAAACCAGGCAAGCTTGCTAAGGGCAGAGAGCTGTTTAGTTTTGCCCCTTCATGAGACCACAGCTACTTGATTGGTATTTTTAAGTAACAGGAATGCTTGGCTTCCTTCACTCACCAGGGGAGTAGAACCTTTTTATTGTTCTGTCAAGGGTCTCATATTCTGGGGTAATTGTACATTGGGGTGCATGCTAGTAGTAAGTGGAGCTGAAAGTGGCAGGGCACCCCCTCTCTGTGCCACCCCATTCTCTTTCTTTCTAACCCCCCTTTCCCACTCCTCTCTGCTTACCCCATTCCCCAGCCTCTTCCCAGCCTTCCACATGAAGTTAGGATGAGGGATGCATAAAATTAGGCCAAGGACTACACAAGTAGCCCATCCCTGCATTAGGGGCTCAGAAAGGCAGTTCAGCCAAGGCCTCACCAACTGCTAGTCTCCCCTCAGATAACAGGGAAAGTGACAGTATCTTTCAAGATGTTGGATGGGAGGGAAAGAATCAGACATTCCTGGGGTTTGCTGCAAGGAGTTTGCTGCAACCTAGGATTTCATTCTGAAACATAAAAAGTAAAGGTAGCTGTGTTGGTCCCCAAGTGTGTGTGTGTGGGAGAACACCTCCTCCAAAATCCACAGCTGGGCAATAAAGGAAGACCCATAGCTCAAGTGGTAGAGCATCTGCTTTGTATACAGAAAGTCCCAGATTCAGTTCACGGCATCTGCAGGTGGAGCTGGGAAAGATCCCCATCTGAGTCCTGGAGTGTCACTGCCAGTCAGTGTAGGCAATGCTAAACTAGATGGACCAAAGGTTTGGTGCCGTATAAGGCAGCTTCCTATGTTCCTGCGATCAGCCATAATGTCACCAAATAGTGGCAAGTATTCAAATTCTGAAATTATGCATCTCTCTGAGAGAGGATTGGACAAGGATGCTCTAGTCTTGTGTAGTATGGCCACCATAATACATATCTGGATAGTGCAGAAATAGGATGCAGGCACTTGGGTATGAAAAAGCAAGTAGTTGCTTTTATATAGAGTCAATATTCCATCTACTACACTAATTAACTTAGGCAACAAGTACTTTATTATTTATGTATTTTTTGGCTGGTAACCTTGATACTGTTTTATTTCTTGTTTTACGTTTTTCTATATCTTTCTGTATGTTTCTTTAAATTTTAATAAAATTTTTTTTTTTTTTTAAGTTCATCTACTACCCCGACATTTTCTACTCTGACTGGCAATAGCTTTGTGGAAGAGGTCTTGGGTAAGGAGACTTGAGCCATAAACAGGATGCTTTAGTAATATAGCCCGGGCATGGGGAACGTTTGGCCCTCCGGATGTTGCTGAACTACAACTCCCATCAGCCCCAGCCAGCATGGCCAATGGCCAGGGATGATGGGAGTTGTCATTCAGCCACATCTGGAGGACCAAAGGTTCCCCCACATCTGATATAGCCCAAAATGACAAGGCTGACTCATCCACCTCAGGGTGCAAGGTTATGTGGTCCCCAGTTCCCCCCCACAATCTTTCTCTGTGACTATAACCCTGTGTGCCTACTTCGAGTTAAGCTCCACCGCATTCAGTGGAACTTCCTTCCAAACAAAAACCAACACAGAATTGGTTTACAAATCGGAGAAGAACTGACAAACTTGCCCAGGATACTGTTCTGAACACTGGCTAATAATGTGCCTCTGGAAACCAGAAGCAGGGCATTACAGTGGTGACTTCCCCCAGTTTTGGCCCCAGCACCCCAGTGCAGTGGTACACTACTTCAGAAGACGGAGTCTTTACTGAGACCAAGAATCTTGTCAAATCCAGCATGCTGTTTTTTGGCCTCACTCTCAAAGTAGGCTTCATTGATTCCTCAGCAGCTCAACTCCAATTATAGAGAAGTTTTACAGGCACAGCCAGATTAACCATTGTTTAAGTCAGTGCTCTAGGGAGTAAGGCCCAGATAATTCCCTGGAGACCCCCACTGTGAGAACTGCAGTTGTCTTCTTGCCTGCTCCAGGTATTGCTTCAAGGGCATTGCTCTTGCTCAGAAACCCATCTAATAGTCTCTCATCATAACATAGGAAAGTAGCAACCCTGTTCTAAAGCAGTCAAGAGCAGTGGTATCCTTTCCAGGATAAGAAAAATGTTTCCTATACTGAAGAAGATTCTTTTAGCAGTAGGTCAAGCTAGAATGTACAGAGGAGAGAATCTGTGTCCATGTCTGCCTGAATTGTGAGAATGTAGTACATTTTAACTGTTTCCCAAGAAGCTCCTGTTTAATCATAGCCCCTTCCCATGTCTCTCAGTCTAACTCTGTTGCTGGAAAGATCTTGACCCATGCACATAGCTTATGAGGACTGTGCCAGAGTTTTGGAGCCAACCTGGGTTGTGCTCCAGAAGAAAAATTGCCAAATATGGGGAAAGCACAAGGATCAACACCCCCCCCTCCAAAGGAGAGGGACTCAGCTGAGACTGAGCCAGCTGCAGTCTGGGGCAGCGCGGGGGGGGAGGGTTGGAGATGGAAAGGGAACTGGAACATTCCTCTTTCCAAGAAGCCCCCAATCAGGCACCCCCCTCAACACAGCAACAAAGTGGTCTGGATGCTCGTTTACATGCCCATCCTATACTGCCTTTCCAAAATGCCGTTCCAGATCAGCATTGCCCATGAGCCCCTGGCACAAAGGGAGCAGGTATAAAAATAGATGCATCCGAAGGTTAAAAATAGCCAGCCTGACTAGGCACACAGTTTGCAAAGCAATGGCAAGACACTAGAGGTGGTGGGCTGTCTGTGTGGGTGTGAGCGCAGTGGGAGACATTAGGGGTTTGCACAGATCAAGGCCTGCAGGCATCAGAAAATAGCTCTGGGGTAAGGATGATGACTAGAGTGTTTCTGCCTTCAGTGACAGCTGCTGACTTTGGGAGTCCACAGTGCTACAAAACCATTAAAAAACGGATGGGCAGCCAGGCGCCCAGCCCAGTTTTTTCTTCACACGGAAAGGATTTGTTCTCATTTTTCACCATGTGTTACAATTTCCCAATCTGTGCGACTTCAGCAAAGCTTACTGCTGTACCCCCCCCATGTTACTTCGTCCACACTTTTAGTTGTCAGGTGGGGGGAAGAGCCAGTACCCCTGTTTTGTCCTTGGGCCCCAACCACCCTGCAAGTCCTGTACACATGCACCAGTGCTGGAGATTGTTTGACTTCATGGCTCCACCTGCTGGTAGAAAAGAACCACAGCAGGTCTACAGAGAACACTCTCTTTACCTTGATTCCGGTTGGCCTCAGGCTGTGAGCATACTAGTCGCCTACAGCAAAGCGTTACCGTTGACCTCACCTGGATGGGCAACAGGTTGATCTGTCAATCAGTTGCAAAATCTGTTTGAAGCTGATGATCCCACCAGGTTTTACAGTAAAAGGGGGCGAGGTATGGCTAGTGTCGTGTGCCTCGTTTTCAGAAAAGAGAGGTGGAGACAAACTGGAACCAGCAGAATAGTAAGTCTTTCTCTACCCTCAGCGAGACTAGAGCAATAAAGGCAGAGTCCACAAATGTTGCCTTCATAGGTGAAAAATTAAGGGCCCTTCAGACTGGTGTTCTTTTGTGGGTATATTCTGCAACATGACATTGATGCAATAATCGTATATTAGTGGTGGATCTATTTTGGATTGTCTACACATCATTCTGCTGCATTAGTTTTTCTGCAATGCTTCCCCAGTGTTATTGCCATCTGGAGGGCATTCTTGCACTATAGCACAACAAAAGTGGGACATCCTTCACCCCAAATATTTGTGGTATAGAAAGCTGAAGGATGTCACTAGGAAGTTACAGGACATGCACTGATTGAAAACAAGCCTGTATCTCCATCCCAAAACTTTTGCAGACACAAATGGCATTGAACGTGAGATCGCATATCCAACCTCACACTATCATGTCAGGGGTCTGTTGACATCCGCTCCAGGAAATGGAGTTAGACTCTTCAGATGCCCACTGTGAATGGTTTGTAAGGCACTTTGAGGATAAAGTTGCTCACCTCCATAGCCATCTTGATGCCCCATCTATATCTTTGTAGTACCCGGTGAAGTGTCCAGTTCAACATCTGCTGCAACTTCTTGGGATCGGTTTCAGTTGATGCAGCCTAATGGCGTGGACAAGGTGCTTGCGACAATGCAGTCAGCAATATGTCCTCTCAACCCTTGCCCTTCTTGGCTTATTAAAGCTTGCCGAGGGGGTTTGACCGAGTGGATTCAGGGTGTGGTCAAAGTGTCATTGTGGGAAGGAGTGGTTCCAGCCATCCTGAAATAAGTGATGATCCAACCGCTCCTGAAAAAGCCCACCCTGGACCCAATGGGTTGTGACAACTACTCCCCTTTTAGGGGAGGTGATTGAGAGGGTTGTGGTGCAGCAATTTATTTATTTATTTATTTATTGCATTTGTATACCGCACCACAGCCGAAGCTCTCTGGGTGGTTTACAACAATTAAAAACATTAAAAACAAATATACAAATTTAAAAACACATTTTTTAAAAAAGCAATTTAAAACACATGCTAAAATGCCTGGGAGAAGAGGAAAGTCTTGACTTGCAAGTACTCTTGGATGAAACAAATTATCTTGACCCATTCCAGTCTGGGTTCAGGCCTGGTTATGGGACTGAATTGAGCTTGGTTGCCATAATGGATTACCTTTATCAGGAGAAGGACGGGGGGAGTGCGGCCCTGTTGTTCTTACTTGATCCCTCAGCGGCTTTTGATACCGTTGACCATGGTATCCTTCTGAGCCAACTTTGTGAGATGGGTATTAGAGGCACTGTTTTACAGTGGTTCCAACCCTATCTGCAGGGTTATTTTCAGAGAATAGCATTAGGCAATTGTCTTTTGGCCCCCTGGCAGTTGTGCTGTGGGGTGCCGCAGGGTACTGAAGTGGAAAACTCCACCTCTGGGGGTCGTTGGTATTAGCATGTAGATGAGATGGATGGGGACAGATGCTGTGACAAGACAGGATAGATAAGAGATAAGAGATGAGTACATGCATTTTTGCATCCCTATGATGGAGAATTACCTGACGAATCACGCAGGCAGGTGGAAGTGGGAAACAGGTAAAGCCCCTTACTGGCTACCTTGGGACACGTGACTATACCTTGTACAGTCCTATAAAAACTTGTGATGTAGGGAAAGAAGGCAGTCTTCCGCCATAGCACACGCTAGCAGGGACTCCTTAATAAACAGCTGTAAGCTTCAGACTGCCTCTGTGTCTTTCCTGGACAAGAACTCCATTGGGGAGAAATTCCACTACAGTACCATCTTGTCCCCTATGCTGTTTAACATCTATATGAAGCCCTTGGGAGTGGTCATCAGGAGATTTAGGGCAAGGTGTCAGCAGTACGCTGATGATGCCCAGCTCTATTTCTCGGTAACATCTGAATTGGGAGAGGCCGTGCAAGCACTGGACTCGGTGGTGGGCTGGATGAGGGCCAATAAACTGAGTCTGAATCCTAACAAGACGGAGGTGCTGTGGGTTGGTGGTTCCCAAGTTTGGATAATTGGTCAGTTGCCTGCTTTGGATGGGGTCGTACTCCCTCTGAAAGAGCAGGTTCATAGTCTGGGGGTGCTCCTGGATTCATCTTTGTTGCTAGAGGCCCAGATGACCTCAGTGGCTGAGAGTGCCTTTTACCAGCTTCAGCTGGTAAGACAGGTCTGGTTGTTTCTGGACCAGGATAGCCTGACCACTGTTGTCCATGCACTGAAAACCTCCTGGCTGGATTACTGTAATTCACTCTATGTGGGGCTGCCCTTGAGGTTGGTCCGGAAGCTGCAGCTGGTGCAAAATGTGGTGGAGCGACTGCTCTCAGGGTATTACCAACATGTCACACCCACACCTACTGAAGACCTTCCTCTTTCAACCAGCCTTTTAAGTAGAGACTTTATCTCAGTATGCATCTGTGTCAGAATTACATTTTAAGATGCTTTTAAAGCTTTTTTTTAAAAATATGTTTTTAAAGATGTTGGTTTTAACATGTTTTTTAAAATGATTTAATATATTTTAAAGTCTGTTTTTGTGATATTTTGCAGTGTTTTAGTGCTTTTGTTTGCTGCACTGGGCTCCTACTGGGAGGAAGGGCAGGATATAAATTTAATAAATAAAAAAACACATGAATAAATAAATAATAAAATCTAATACCATCATGAACGCAAATCATCATGAATGCACAATAAAAAAGGTTGTCTGGAGGGGCCCTTAGAGAAGTGGGCAACCATTTAAAGCGACCAGATAAACTGAGGGGGGGAAATCAACACTGACATCATAAACACAACATCTTATCATGTCCTGCTTTATCTTTGTAAAGCATTGCCTGGAGCCTACATTGCATGTATCACCCACTTTTTAGTGAGTACCAAAAGGTGGACCAGAAGCCAGCTCATTCCCTCCTCCCTCCCCTAAACACACACAAAGAGAGGATCCCTTTTGGATGGATGGCATTTCCCCAGGCAATCCACATGGTTTTCCAATGCAGTGATGGGAAAAGTGCCATGGAGCCAAGACTTCAGGATCTCTGTTCTGCTGTGAAAGGGATGAGTAAGATTTTATAAGCTTTTTGAAGTTCCACCCCTCCGGTTTGTTCCTGTTTGATTTTTAAACCTTATTCTCAAGATCAGGATGGCAAGGAGGAACAAAACAGCTGGGCTTGGGCACAAACTTGCTTGTTCCAAGAGAGCCTGAGGGCTTCTCCTGACAGTCTGTTTATTGATTTGCTGGCAGGTGCTTTATATGTCTTCCCATGAATAATTCATTCATCCAAAAATTTCAGTGGATTTCCCCATCATTTTCCTAACTACAACATCCTTTTAAAAAAGTGGATTTGTTGTGCTTAGGACAACAGAGTGCTGTATTCTACTTTAATTGTGCAAACTATACATACTGATTTGCGCCTGAATCCCTCTTGCAAAATAGTGACAGTCTGGAGGCCATAGTCACTTGCACTTGTAAAGGAAAACAAGAGCCCAATCTATAATGGTTTGGAAGAGCCCAGAAATGGAGCCACTACCCCTTTGTCCATGCTCAGTAAGGAGAAAGAGTGTTTTTGTACATACCCTTAACACAAAAAAGAGACTTATCCTAATATCAACACTGATTCACTAATAAACAAAGCTATTACATTTAGTTTTAACAACTTCTTTCTCCCATTTTTGTGCAGAGAATTAAATACTGCAACTATCTCGTGTTCTCTTACATATTCTTTTATATATGCAGTTCTTTTACATAAGTTTTTGTTTTGCAAATCGCTTTGCGATGCCTGATAGGAAGCTATTCATAAAGAAGATAAATGGCAAGGGAGTTCTACACATGTCACTTTTTAAAAAAAGGGTATTTACATCAAATCCCAGAAGTAGCAACATAGTTTCTGAAACACAGGAGTCCTTGGGAGGGTCAATAATAAAGTACATCCCAATCCTATCCACAGCCACAAAGAAGTAAGCCCCAATGAACTCAGTGCTGCTTATGCTTAAGTAAAAATGCATCAGATTGTGAACTAAATCTGCTTTAATGCTGAAGCCACACAGGGGATGTGGCAGCAGCACTTGCTATAATTTCAGTTAAGAACAAAAGAACACAGGAAGATAGGAAGCATCCTGCTGGATCAGGCCAGTGGTCTATCTAGTCCAGCATCTAAGTCACACAGTGGCCAACCAGATGCCCATGGGAAAGCCACGTGATCACAAGAGCACTCTCCCTCCAGTGATTTCCAGCAACTGGTATTCAGATGCATACTGCCTCCAACCACGGAGGCAAAGCATAGCCATCATGGCTAGTAGCTATTAATTCTTGGAATGAATACCATAGTTGAACTATGCGCTGTTTGAAGCAGTACCTTCTTTTGTCTATCCTGAATCTTCCAGCGTTCAGCTTCATTGGATGTCCACGAGTTCTAGTGTTATGAGAGAGGAAGAAAAACTTTTCCCACTTTCTCCATTCCATGCATAGTTTTACACACTTCTATCAGTTTCAGAAGTTCAGGGTAACCAATGCAACAGTTCCAAGAAACAACAAATAAAAGGTATTATTTCTTCATGCAAGATATAATTCACTTAGTCGATTCATTGCCTCAGGATATGGTGATGGCCCTGCATTCACGGACATTTGGTCTAGCCAGGCTATAAAGCACAATAGCCAAAATGGAACCTCCGTGAGCAGACTTTGACTACTAATCTCTGTCTTGCACTGCTTGTGAGGTTCCCTGGGGAACCTGGGTTGCACACTGCTGGAGGTAGCTCAGTAGACAGGCCTTGGTCTGAAATCTGCTGAGGCAATTTTTGAATTCTTCATTTCCCCACACATGCAAGAACACATTTCTTATTTGAGACAGATGAACCATAAGCGGGGCCAACCCACCCATGGAGGCAAGCTAGAAAACTGCCTAGGTGACAAAATTCCAAGGGCACTTGTTAAAGGCCAGGAGAGAGCATAACTTCCTGGTTCCTGTACTTTTACAGGAAGTGCACAGAGCTGCTTTAAATGTGATACCAGATGTCCCACCCCCACATCTCTCAGCTGTGTTTAAGTCAGATCAGTGCATCTGAAGTTTGGGTTTAATTTTGACCCATCTTGGACAAAACAATACCAGATAAGGTAGAATACAAGCCCTGCTAGATTACAACAAAGCTGCATTTTGTCTAGCATTGTCTTTGTAATGGCAGTAGGCAATGGCCGTAGGCTATGGCCTTCGTCTGTTGCTTTCCTCCAGCATCTACTAAGCTGACCTCTTTCCAAACACGGAGGTTCCATTTAGAGATCATGGCTAATATATCTGTTGAAACAACTCTCCTCCATGAATCTTATTCCTTTTTCTTAACAAGTCATTTAGCTAGTGGCTGTCTCCATACTTCATGGTACTAGTTTATGTAGGTAATACATTATGTACAGAACTGATTGCTATAGACTGTCTTGAATGTAAAGGAGCGCTACCTGTTGACTCTCCTGGACCCATTGTCAAGCAAATTCATTAGGGCTAACAAAAATGTGAGCATTGTGATGGAGAGGGACGAGGGGAGGGATATATATGTCTATATATATATGTCTTTACCCTGGCCTTCAACACTTGAGATGTATATTTTTAGGACCCATCCTGTTTTCTGTGATGTTGTTCAGGTTGTTTTTTACTATTTGTATTTTAAAATTGTTGTAGCCCGCCCTGGGACCTTTGGGTGAAGGGCAGGTAATGAATTCTAATAACATTAATGTTAATAATATAAGCTGGTAGTAACTTTATCAACCTTTTTCATCTCACCCCAATTAAAAAGACAATATAGAAACACTTCCAAACAATTTAGCCAGGACCCACAAGTGGGTTGTGTTCATGCCTTGATCTTTAGACGGGTCATGCCAATGGCAACACAGCCACCATTTTCTTTGGGTTCATGTTTACCTTCTTTTCTCTTTCTAACAGAACAAAAGAAAAAAATCAGAGGGCAGAGGGAGAGAAAGGCACTTGGATCTCTAATATAAGGATGGGGAATCCAGATGTTGCTGGACTACAAGTCCCATAATCTCCAACCATTGGCCATGCTGGCTGGGGCTGATGGGAACTACGAGTCCATCATTAATATGGAGCACTACAGGTTTCCCATCCATGCTCTAATTGTTATATAATAGGGGCAATTGGAGGGGAGCTTTTTTTTCTCACCCCCTGCACACCAAGGCACATCTATTGAAATTCCGTGTTCTGCGCACCTGTAAAAGCACATGTCTATTTAGCATTTGCCTTGTAATGGTTTGCTCTCACACAGGCATAGGGAACTTGTGGCCCTCTAGATGTTGTTGGATTCCAACTCCCATCAGGTCCAGCCAGCATGGCCAGTGTTTAAGGATGATGGGACTTGTAGTCCAACAATATCTGGAGGGGCATAGGTTTCCCCTACCCCTGCTCTAAAAGGAGAAAAAGAAATAAAAAATTCAGGAGGTCTCCATTGTATCAGGCCCTCCAGATGTTGTTGGGCTGCATTCCATTCATCCCTGACAGTCAGCCATGCTACCTGGGGCTAATGGGATGTGGAGACTATTATCATCTGGAGGGCAAAGGTTCCACACCCCTGCCCTAGAGAAAAGGAGAAAGTGGGACACGTGCCTTCAGAAGAGAGGCAGGAAGAGGCTTGCTCAGTTGCAGTTACTGCTGTTATGGGATTTCCTTCTGAAGGGAGCCCACCTGGCCCAGTCGCTCCCTTGTGGGCTGCCTTTCAGTGGGCAATGAAAACACTTCAGGGAAGCGTTCGTGTACAGATGCCATACTGTCTTTATTATGACACTGTTAGCTTTTTTTAAAGAAGTACTTTCCCATTTGCTTTTAAGCAACTTTATTGTTGAATTGTTTTATTATTTTCTGCTGTTTTTATTTGTAAGTCATTGGTTACCTCCAGTATGAGAACCTCTTAATGGACTGTAGCCTTGTCCTTTCCAGTGTTCATGACATTAAAAAATAAGGAAAGAAAAAGGGAACCCTGCCTCCTCAAGAGATGCCTCAGATCGACTCCTTCCTGGTTCTTGGATGCACTGACTAGTCACTAGAGGGGGGGGGGAACACCTGTGGTCCTTCTCCTGGCTGAGGCTGAGTTGGAATCCAACACCACCTGAAAAGAAACAGTTTCCCCATCCCTGCACTAGGGGAGAGAGCCAGTGTAGCATAGTGGTTAGTGTGTTGGACTATGACCTGGGAGACCAGGGTTTGAATCCCCACACAGCCATGAAGCTCACTGGATGACCTTGGGCCAGTCACTCCCTCTCAGCCTCAGAGGAAGGCAATGGTAGAACCACCTCTGAATACCGCTTACCATGAAAACCCGGTTCATAGGGTTGCCATAAGTCGGAATCAACTTGAAGGCAGTCCATTTCCATTTTTCACTAGAGGAAGGCTTGGCCTACTACCTACTTTACCGACCCCCCCAGCTTTCTTTGTGAGGCTAACCCGCTTGTTGCTAGGCACCTGTTGTTAACCTCTACTCTTTTGTTATATCACTCAACAAAATTGCTGCTTACATCACATGTCCAGACCAAGATGGTGAGAGGCTTGGGACCAAAGCCTATGGAGGACAGGCTGAAGGCGCTAGGGATGTGTAGCCTGGAGAAGAGAGGATATGACAGCCATATCGGAATGGATGGAGCAAATTTGTTTTCTCTCATTCTGAAGGTAGGACAGGAATGAATGGGTTCAAATTACAAGAAAGGGGAATCTTGAACATTACAAAGAACTTTCTGACAAGATATTTCTCAGTGGATCAGATGGCCTCAAAAGAAAGTGGGCTCTACTTCATTACAGGTCTATAAGGAAAGGCTGGGGAGGGGCTTGGGCCACATGATGCTTGAAGTCTCTTCCCACTTTACGATTAGCAAGCTGCTGGATTTTTGTGGTTTAGATTAGATTTATTTTCTGTGTCTGTGTGTATATATGTATGTATGTATGTATAAACCAGAGAATCAAGCACTTCCTGGAAATAGCTTTATTAATGGCTGCTCGCTATCTCTAACACTAAAGAATGGACCCTCCATGTAGAGGTGTATGCATGGGGGGAGAGAGAATGGGATGCCCATGTTTTTGTCCTGCCCAATTCTCTCTCTCCCCCCCACCACAAAAAATGAGTTTGACCTTCCCCAGCCCTGATAGACAGAGTTAGTATGAGGCAAAAACAAAGAACAGGAGACTGGCCTTTTCTGTCATGCCTTGTCTGCGAGTTCTGCAGGACTACCTGGCTACCCACTCTCTGCTGTATGCCCCTTGCTGACTGGTGAATGTTTGGGAATTGCTGTGCAAAGCTCTGTGCTTTAACAGGTGTCAGTCACCTGTTGTCATTATGGCATCAAATGATTGACTGGTCACCATAGCTGGCCTAAGGGAATGGGGTGGAGAGGGGAGATTATCTGGCCGCTGGATCAGAACGTTTCCCCACTCCTAACCTAGTGCAATAGGTTAAGGCTGCAATCCTGGGCACATTTACCTGGGCATAAGCTCCACTGAGTAAACAGATATAGGGTTGCACTGCAGGTAGTTCATTGATCCAGCCCCATATAGCAATATAGCACAGGTACCCTGAGCTGTATGGAATTAGAGAAGTCATCCTGAACCTGATAAACATAATGAAGACCTGCTCAAAGCAGAGCAACAGATGCAGTTAAGACAGCTCACTGCTCAACAACCTGACCTGAGCTTGGGCTATTCACCAAGACAGAAACCCTTCAGCATGGTGGCTGTCTCATCTCCTGTCCCTACGGCTCCAGTTTTCATATGTTTATTCATTTACATAAACCCATCTGTGAATGCAACGCATCAGACAAGATTAACTGGATGTATCCCACACAAAATAAGACACAAATCACATCCCTAACCTTGAAAAGGTGGTGGCAATCCAGGTTCAGGCATGTTTGGAGGAGACTGAATATCTGGATCCATTTCAGTCTGGGTTTAGGTTCAGTCATGCCACTGAAACTGCCTTGGTCACCTTGTCGATGAAATTTGTTGAGAGAGAGAGGGAGAGGACAACCCTGCTTGTTCTTCTTTCAGCAGGTTTGATACTATTCCTCGTGGTATCCTTCTGGAGTGGCTCAGGGAGGTGCAGGTTGGGGGACTGTACTTCGGCGGTCGGCTCCTACCTCCAGGGATGTTTCCAGAAACTAGTTACAGGACACTTCTGTTCAACACCATGAAAGCTTTCCTGTGGTGTCCCACAAGGTTCTATTTTGTCCCCCTTGCTATTGAACATCTATATGAAGCTGCAATAAATAATATTGTATTTAGATTTTGTAACCTGCCCCTGGCACCTACTGGTGAAGGGCAGGCAAATAATAATAATACGTAGGGCTTAGCACAGAAATAGTATCTCCTAAATTCTTGAGCCAAATGCATGTGCATTTTGAATCATCAGAACTCCCATTTTGACATTCATCTTCTGTACTGCTTACACATGGCAACTGCAAAAAAGAGAACTGCAAAAAAAGGGGGGGGAATAAAACTACTGCTGTCCTTCTTTGCTTTTTGCATGGTGCGAGAACCAATATAAAAGCAGTTATCCCATAAGCTTGCCTTCCCCAATCTGGTGCCCTCCAGATGTTTTCTACAACAACTCTTGTCAGCCCTAGCCAGCATGGCTGAGGCTGATAGTAGCCCAAAACATCTGGATTTGGGAAGGCTGCCATAAGACTTTATGCAGAAAAGGGGATGGGGAAACCTGTGGCCCTTCAGATGTTGCTGGATTCCAACTTCAGCATTTGCCATGCTGGCTACTGCTGTTGGGATTTGTGGTTCCTCCTCATCTGGAAGGCCACAGTTCCCCCTTCCCTGTACGGAGCATGTTAAATATGACTTTTGAGGGTGTGTGGAATTCCACACTGCATGGCCACCACTAGGCTGCCAGTTCAGGATGTTTGTCTCATAAGGCTAATGGAGGATGGCCACATTTAAAAGGGAGATGTTGTTGGGCAGCAGGGGACAGGTGTTTGTAACTCTTCTTCTTAGGTCTGCCAAGTCCCCAGCCTTTCCCCGCAAGCCACGTACTGAACAACACCCAGCCGCTGAGACACACCTTCCTCCCACCCATTCTTTTCCACACTGACAATACCGCAGCCTCACAGATTCTGGTCTTTGCCAAAGTAGTTCCAAACAGATCTGCACCCCAAACTACTTCTGCTCAACAATGCTCGTGCGTCGTGCATTTTACATTGTTAGCCTAAGAGCAGTTATGTAACGTTTGTAAATTGTATTGTTTTACTGATATATTTTATATTGTATTTTTATATTTGTGGGGGGGGGTTGTAAGCCGTCTTGAGGGCCTTCGGCCAGAAGGCGTTGGTATAAATAAATAAATAATAAAGTTGCACCCCACACCCTGCCCCTTTAATAAGCCAGGAGCAAAAGCACTTGACCCGATACAGCACCTTTGCAGGCATAGTCACTTTGTATCACTCCCAGCAACCCTGGTCTTCCATCCTGCCCTTTTGTGCCTTGACCCCCATGAATGGGAAATCTCAGCTTTATGTACCCCTTGTTGTGTTCTCGGCCTCAGCAAGCACCCACTAGCCCCAGCCATAGGAGGAGGAGGGTAGTAGTTAACACTCTACTCCAGAGGCACCTGCACCATGTCCTTCAACCATCTTAAGAGGACACAACAGTACGCTTACAGCAATTTAACACACCGAAATAGCATATTTAGCAGCAAATCAGCAATGGACTGGGAGCGCAGAAAATTATGTTGAAATGTGTATCAAGACCTAGAAATTAGTTTTTTGTTTTTTTGTTTTTAGGGCAATAAGCAGATAGTCGCAGGGATCCAAACTGTACCAATCATATTCCATGTGCAATAAAAGAAACAGTGTTACACCTCCTATCCAAACAGCCAGGTCTTTTAGTTTATGTTCTAGTTTTTTAAATGGGATATCAACATTTTTTAAAAAAATGCTTCTATTTTTTCCTGCTCCCTCCTTGCATAAGACATGTAGTCCAATCCTAAATCTCCCTATTTTCAATGAGGCTTTAAGTCAGGGATGGGAAATTTGTGGCCCTCTCAATGATGATGGACCCCATCTCCCACCAGCCCCAGCCAGCATTGCCAGTGAACAGGGATGCTAGGAGTCAAGCATTCCTCATCATCTGGAGGGCCACAGGTTCCCCATCCCTGCTTTAAGGGTTCACAGGATTGCCATGTTAAGACACTTTCCCCCCCTTCAAGATCTGAGAATGCTTAAGTTATCAGAGACTGAAGGAAAAATAAAATATGGGGCAAAAAATCTGTTTTAGAAATTCTTGAAAATGACATTTCCCTGTGACATCCCCCTTTCCACAATTCTGTGGCTCAGACCCTCTCTTACTCTGGACACCCAAATCTTCCATTATGTGCCTGTATGTCATCTTCTAGACACCTCTTATTGTGCAAATGAATAAACCAGAGGCATATTAAGTAACACAAATTAAAAAATTAAGTGCTCTCTCGGCCCAAGCAGCTTAGATAAAAGGGATCTGTGGGACACGCAGGAAACTGTAGACACTTTGAAATCCTACCTCAAAACTGCAGTCAGCTAAAACATAACGGCTTGTATATAGCCACTCACCTCATCATCTATGGAAAGAACCAGCTCCAGCTGACCAAGCCAGGAACCTTTTGCAAATTGGGAGAAAACCATTTCTCCTCTTTTGTGAAAAAGCTGTTGCTATACCAGGAATACGAGGGAGACATGATAGGGCAACGGCCACTCCCATTAGCTGAGCCTGGGACTAGTTTGGCTCCTCCCCTCCTAGAACTGTCTTCCTCAGTGACCATTTCAACAAAGATGTGGAATTATGTAAGAATTGGCCCCTGAATTTGCTCATTTTTCTCTTCCCTCTCCATCCTTTTTCCTGTCATGGCTATCAGATTGTATATGACACTATTTTAAATTGTAAATCAGTTTGAATGTGCTGGCTCAAGGGCAGTAATGAAAGGCAGTAACAAAATAAAATAATAAAAGGCAGTGTAGGTAGGCAGGGTAAGAAGTGCTGTGGGCTCTTGTGGACTTATTTGCAAGGCTAATCAGGGGGAAAAAATCACCAGAGGTGCTCCCATGTTACCCACTATCAAAATAAAATAACAACAACAACAACACAAGCATACCTGCCACACATATTTTCTAAAAAGACCAAGATAACAAGGTCATATTTTCAGTTAACTCTTTTTAAAACAGCAGAGAAAGCCCTGTCTGACCTGTGCATCTGAGGGGAGCTCTCATCAGTATGAAACAAACCCAGTCTTAGAATTCATCTCTGCCAAAGGCAACAGGCTTACAGAGTTAGCCGAGAGATATTCCCTCCCCTCCCCTGAACACTCAACAAAGGTAGGTACCAGAGTCCAGAGCGTACAGGTCAGCCAACATGTCAGGCCTGGCTAAGTCCCAAATGACACAAGTTGTCCCAAACAGGGCTTGATTGGAATAATTACACAATAGCTGATTTGCCAGTACAGAAGGGGTGTGTGTGTATATATACACACAAACACTGTGCGTGGTCCATGGGGTTGACAACCATCCTCTCCAGAGAGGGCAGATTGGGTACGTTGCCTATGCCCAGAGTCAAGAAGCCCGTCTTCCAAGTCGACATGAAAGGACGTTCCCAACACTTTCAGAAAGTTCCACCAAGTTGGGATTAATGCCGATCCTGGAGATTAGCAACATGAGAGTGGATGGATGGGGTGTCAGATGTCAGGGCTGCTCAGTGACCAGCAAGGAGTTGCAGAGAACAGAGTAAGAGGCTGCGTTCAAAAGGTCCCAACACAGTCATATGCTTCTCCCTCTCCCTTTTCTCCTCACCCCCATTCAATCACCGTTACCCAAACAAATCCATGCAACTGTTCCATTTTATGCTTTCCACTCACTTTAAGCCAAACCTCGGGGGCTATGTATTCTGCACCCAAATGATACAAATTCTACAATTGTACTTTGCTTAATTTTATTCCATTTCTAATATTCCCCAGTTCCCAAAATGTTTAAAATTCTGCAAAAAGGGTCGAGGGAGCTAGCTGGCAAGAAAAGTGGAATGAAGATGCAGAGGGGCCTGATTTTGGCATCCTCATGGGAAGATCATGACACACCCACACACCCGCTTGCCCATAATGAGAACATGAGATCCAGTGTGGTCTGGTGGATATAAAAATGGTCTCATACCTGGGAGACCTGGGTTCAAAATCTGACCTCTGCCAGACACTCTGAGTAAGCCACCAATTCTTCTCAGACACAGACAGGCACACATTATGCTCCCTGCCTGCTTTCCCTTACTAAACTATTCTCCATTCACACTCATGTCCGTGGGCTTGCCTTCCACAAACTCTGGCAGTTTCCCTCTTATCTGTTCCCAGACCTACCAAGGACCAACTTCATAGAAGCAGGGATGGGGAAGTCTAATTTTAATATCAAAAGGGACATCCAGGTGAGGAGTGCAGAACAAAACTCACTCTATCCTGACCTGTGGCTTACCTCCATAATGTCCCTCTTCCAGCCTGGCTCTGATTACCAGAAGCAACCTTGGCTGAAAGCAAAGTGTCTGAAACACTTTTGGTGAAAAACAAAAATAAAACACACCCAAGACAACAATAAAAAAAAACAGACCCACACCATCCTCCAGAGATCTGAATGGTCCAAACACAGGAACAAAGTGCAATATGATGGCCCCCTTCACTGCATCTGTTTTGGCCCAAGGAATGAAACTACTATTATGCAGGACGAGATGGTACAATTCTGGACTGTCACTACAGACTGCAGGCACTGGTGGTGGTGCTTATTTTTGAATGTTCTCCCATGTAAGACAAACAAACCTTCCTGCATTAAAATTAGGCAGGCAACTTCGTCGTACTGTTTTAGATGCCTGCTAAAAAGCAGCAAGCCTATCTGAACATATAATTTAGTTATGTATACTTTTTTTTTTTAATTTCTGCTGATTTTATCTGTATATTATTGAGAATTATTTTATACTGTTTTATGCACACCGCTTAGGAGAATTTTTTTTATTAAGCCATTTATAAATTCTCCTAAACAAGTAAATGTAGTGGTCTAGCACATTGGGGGAGAGGTTCAGTTTAGTTCTCTTCCTGACATGCTTGTTACTGCATGCAGGGAGGTGGGTTTTGGGGGCTTTTTTTTTGTTTTAAAACCCACACACATAGTGTTATCATTTAAAACTGTAACACCCTCCCCACAAGCCGTTTTGAAGTGGTACAGTCCAGGACACTACTAACCCATTCTGTGCAATGTGCAGATTGGCTTCAACTTTCTAACCCAACCAATTCAAATACATGTTTCTAACACACACACACACACACTTCCACATGCCTCTGTTCTGCACTCCTTCAAGCAAGCAGTTCCATTTGAAAGGTCATCTCAGTGAGGATGCCCAGGGCTTTGCATCCTTGATCAAGATCACATTGTGAGACAGTTTACTCTGAGAGATGAGGAAGCTCCCTCCACAGTTGCTGGACCCGGCAGAAACAACACACCATTCCTGGTCACATAGTAGCAGGGAGCAAGATCAGTCATTGGTGATGCCCTTGGCTCGCAGTTCCTCTTGCACCCGAGCCAGGTATGTAGGATCAGGGTAGCCAAACCTGGGAGGAAATAGAGACAAAATGTCATGAACTTATTCTAGGCCCTGACAGTTTAGCTGCATATTGGGTTTTACCACTAGGGCCAGTGGTTTTCCAGAGGTGTTCCTGGGAACCCTGGGATTTCTTGGAAGCTTATCAGGGATTCCTCAGTGAGAAGACTAGTAATAGCAGATCAAGCTTTCCTGAATGACAGCTTGCCTGCCCAGCAACCATTGTTCCTGCTCCCATGCACAATGAGCAGGGGAACTTTAGGTGTGTTGGAAGCTGTGCTCTCAGTTTTCACACATAGAATGTGAAGTTCAATAGGCCTGGATAAAAGACTTGTGTGAATTAAGGGCACATCCTAGTAAAAGACAATGGAGAAAACTTGTGTATGTTGAGTTGAGCTCCTCAAAGGAAAGGCAGAATGTGAATGATGTGGTGGTGGTATTATTATAATTTTACTGTGAAATGTAAAGTCACAGCAGTCAGACGGGTGTGTGCAATTGTGGACAATTTGTTATTCAAAAAGAATCCTCCCAAATGAAAAGGAGGGGGTGGGGAAAATAAATGTTAGGAGTTACATAATTGAAAACAAATGAGGAGACTTAAGTTTACAGTGCCCTGAACATGAACGTCTTGATGGAAGGCCTTGCAGAGCTGTTATAGAGTATCCATAGTAGCTCATTCTTAGCTAATAAGGGAGAACAAATTTTGGAGTAAATAAGATTGGAAGACCTTACGTATACTGCCCTGAATTTCTTGAAAGGAGGACAGTACAGCCACCTAAAGTGGTGCACTCCAGATGTTGTTGGACTCCCAACTTCCATCATCCCCGATCTCAGGCTATGTTGCTTGGGGTTGATGGTGTTATGGAAATATGTATATATGCAGAGATCCGAGCTACGTGGGTGCCTGTGTGTGTATTTACCTAAGTAGGAGGCTTTTACCCTGCATTTAGATCACTGAGACTTAAGACTTAGTAAAATAAGAAAAGCTGCTTCATTTATAGAAATACATAATAGATAGGAAAGGCATACCTACTTTGAACTAAGTTGGAGGCGCAATGCCCAGACGTGGGTACTGCCCTCATGGCTCAGGAGAGAGAGCAAAGACAAAGATATCTCCTCTCTCCTTGGACAGTCAAAGAAAAAAACAAAGGAAGGAGTGGCAGGTCAGCTTCCCTGAGCATATCAGTTTACAACAGAAGGTAGAGAAGAGCACAGGTAAAGGTAAGCAAGCCTAGCCAGCTAGAGGACCCTAATTCTAGCTTCCTTCTGGAATACAAACAAAAGAACCCAAACAGGAGTTGCTCTTGCCCCACTTCCAACACCCCTTCTCAGCGAGTGTTTGGTTCAGCCCATGAGGTTCATCTTGTCTTGCAGCCTGCAGTATCTGACTTTGTCCAATGCCTTCGTCAGAGTGTCTGCAGTCATGTCTTCCACTGGACAATACTCCATCTTGAGTAGTTCTCTGCAGTAGATATCTCTAACGAAACGGTGCTTCACGTCTATGTGCTTGGTTCATGAACTCACCACTTTGACTCCATGAGTCTGATGCACCCTTGGTTGTCTTCATGCATCACAACAGGCCCGGGTATAGAGATGCTTAAATCTTTGAACAGTTCAAGTAGCCATGTCAACTGTCTGCTTGCTTCAGAAGCTGACATATACTGGAAGACCGTGCTACAGTCTCTTGTTTCTTACTTGCCCAGCTGATCACAGAATTTCCATAGTATAAGATGTTTCCACTGGTGAATTTTCAATCTGTAGTGTCTTCAGCACAATCAGCATCTGCATATCCCACTAGTTTGGGATCTTGGGTAGCTGCTAACTTCAGTTTCATGGTTGCAGTGCCCTTCAGATACCTCGCCACTCTCTTGATTGCTTCCCAGTTCTTCTTGGTTGGTGAGCTGGTTTTTCTGCACAGGTATCCCACTTCTAAGACCACATCTGGCCTGGTAACAGTGCTGATATACAGAAGTTTCCCGATGGCTTGTCTTGTATCTCTCAGTTTCCTTCAGCAACTGACTTTTTCTGGAATATCCTCTTGCAGCCTACAGCTTTTCTTCCTTGAGGAAGCTTGGTCAGTGTCCAAGTTTTATTCTTGTGTAGAGCTTCCAGCTCTTCCTTGGCTGGCTGCCTCCACCTCTCAAGCTTCAGCTTTGGGTAAGGCTTCGACCTCTTTCCAGGTATCTGGCTCTGGAAGTTCATCTCTCACGAGGTAAGCAAGTCTTTCTTGTGGTACACAATTGTTGGTGCGTTCAGAGCATCTGGGCGCTGGTGCTTCAGTTGCCCCTTCGGGCTCTGATGCCTTTTCTGGTTCAAATGCCTCATCTTCCTCTGCTGATGTATTACTTTGATACCTTCTGTTGTGGAAGAATAGCTCAGTTTCCTCTCCCATTTTGCTGTCATCTGGTGTGGTGCTCCTTCTGGTTGGTGTGCACACTTTCCTTCATCAAAGTGGACAGCTCTGTATACTTCAACTTCACCAGTTTTGGGATCTATGACTCGGTATCCCTTCTGTGTTGAAGAATATCCAATGAATATTATTTCCTTGGCAGTGTTGTCAAATTTTGACCTCTTTTGTTTTGGGATGTGCACAAAGGCCTTGCAGCTGAATACACGAAGGTGAGACACACTTGGTGTCCTATCATGCCATAGCTGAAAAGGTGTCTTGTTGGTTACAGCTGCTGGAAGTCGGTTCTGCAGATAGTTGGCAGTAACCGCTGCTTCCCCCCAGTATTTCTGTGGTAACTGTGCATCTTTCAACAAGGAACGAATCATCCAAGAGTCATGTATTCTGTGACCCCATTTTGTTCCAGAGTATAAGCAACTGTAGTCTGGTGCTCTATGCCTTCCTCATGTAGAAAGTCTTGCATAACCCTGGACGCAAATTCTCTTCCATTGACAGATCTTACGATTTGTGGCTTTCTGCCAAATTTATTGGATACAATTTTGACATAGTCTTTCAATTTTTGATGTACTTTTGTCTTTCAGTAGATACACTGTAGTATAGCACAAGTAATCATCTATGAAAGTGAGCATGTATAAGTTTCCACCCTGTGATGGCGTTTTAATGGGTCCACAAAGGTCAGTGTGAATTAATTCTAGTTTTTCTTTCACTTTTCTTAGGAAATTTTGGTTTCACACTCTTTGTCTTTATACAGCATTCACATCTTTCTGTGAATTTACATTGTCCAATTTTAATGTCTCTAGCCAAATTTTCCTTCTCTAGAGCATTGATTCTGGCTAAGCTGGCATGTCCCATTCTTCAGTGCCAAACATGTAAACATCCAGAATCACAGGTTTCTTTGGCTGTATTTGCATGCATAGTTTCAAAATATTCCATATGCAAAAAGCCATTTTTCAATTTTGCAGTACAACATATTTCTCTTTCATCTAAAACTTGGCAAATTTTGTCATGTAGATAAAGTTGACCTCTAAGCTCCATTATTTTAGAGGCACTTATTAGAACAAACAGTTTTTCAGTTCAAGCTCTCTGGCGCCCTCTGGCGTTTTGCAAAGTATCTCCACCATCCCTATTCCTTGAGAACAGAAGACATCTCCTGAAGCATCATTACATTTTGTGTATGGGGTCTAAAATTCTTAAACAAATTTTTAATATTTATTAAATGTGTGGTACAGCCTGTGTCAATTTAAAATGTGGTTTTATAATCATCATTCTTTTCATCAGATACATGGTAACTGGAATGCTTCACTTTAGGGAGTAGAAAAAGTGGAAGACTGAACTAGAGATGGATCGATTCCATAAAAGAAGCCACAGCCTTGAACTTGCAAGATCTGAACAGGGTGGTTCATGACAGATGCTGTTGGAGGTTGCTAATTCATAGGGTCGCCATAAGTCATAATTGACTTGAACGCACATAACAAAGTCTGCCCATGTGTTTTTCTTTCAGCTTGCTTTTGTGTAAAATCAACTCTTTGTCCTGTCTCTCTTCTAAGACAATCTCTTTGAAGGTGATTTGCATTTGAAGCAACTCTTCCTTTGTTTATCTGTGTCCTGCTGTGGCTTCAGGGCATGACTCATCTCTCTATCCTGCCTTGGGTTGCTGTTTCTGCCCACAGGAAAATTTGCTTTTTCAGACAGAGCTTGTTCATGTCTGTCTGTTCTAGTATGCAAGCAGTTATATAATGACGTTGATTTAGAGAGGCCAGGAAGATGACCTTTTAAAAATCTTCATTGAACAATTCGCATCTTTCTAATTCTCGGAGCAGACTTGTAAATCTGTCCAGATGTTGATTCAGATCTAGACTGTTTCAGCATGTACAGTGACTTACAGAGAAACATTACATGATTTTTAGATTTTCTCCGATACACTTCTTCAAGCTTTTTCTATATTTCCTTTACATTCCTACATCCCATGCAAACATTTAGTGCCTCATCTGATAAGAGCCTTCACTTTGACATGCTTACACTTCCAGGATACAGTGGCTGCTTCATCCACTGTTGAGGGTTCAGGATCAGTCAGGACTGCATGCAGATTCTCCCCTTCCAAAAGTGCGGGTTATTCAAAAACTCCAAATCGCATAATTGTCCTTCTCCAGCCTTGGTTAAGTGTTAATTCTTCAGCCATGGTTTCCTATCTTTTCTTCTGCTTTACTTTCTCTAACCTAAAGTCTCCTTTTGATCTCTTTGTAAATTGCACACAGTACTTAGCCGTTTTAGCTTTCAGGCACAACTTGCAGTCCAATTTAGCTTACTGGGCGGCCATAACCCTTTGTTATGGAAATATATGTGCGGAGACCCTCAGCGGTCTGAGCTACGTTCGTGCCTGTGTGTGTATTTACCTAAATAGCAGGCTTTTACCCTGCGTTTAGATCACTGAGACTTGACTTAGTAAAATAAGAAAAGCTGCTTTATTTATAGAAATACATAGTAGATAGGAAAGGCATACCTAGTTCTAACCAGAGCTTGGAAAAGTTACTTTTTTTGAACTACAACTCCCATCAGCCCAAACCAGTGGCCATGCTGGCTGGGGCTGATGGGAGTTGTAGTTTAAAAAAAGTAACTTTTCCAAGCTCTGGTTCTAACTAACTAAGTTGGAGGTGCAATGCCCAGACTTGGGTATTGCTCTCATGGCTCAGGAGAGAGAGCAAAGACACAGATGTCTCCTCTCTCCTCAGACAGTTGAAGAAAAAGACAAGGGAAGGAGGGTTGGATAAGCTTCCCTGAGCATATCAGTTTACAACGGAAGGAAGTTAGGTAGAGAACAGCACAGGTAAAGGTGGGCAAGCCTAGCCACCTGGAGGGCCCTAACTCTATTTTCCTTCTGGAATACAAACAAAAGAACCCAAACAGGAGTTGCTCTTGCCCCACTTCCAACAGATGGGAGTTGGAATCTGACACACATCTGGAGGGCACCACCACATTTGCTATCCCCTGACCTAGAACATGACCCCAGAATCCTCTGCAATGCGTGTAGATTCCTCACTAGATAAGCCAATGGAGAAAATCTTCCCTGAAAGTTTTTCCTTCAAAAAAGGACACTGGCCAATGTGGCACCCTCCAGGTGTTGGTGGACTACAACTCCCATCATTCCTGACCACTGACCATACTCTCTAGGTCTGATGGGAGAGGGCAGCAGTAACACCTGGAAGGCAACACTTTGGTTACACCTACACTACAGGGAAACCTTGAGTGAATAGGAAGATTTCAGATGTTCGCTGGTCTAACAAAAAGGAAGCCCCAGCTCAAGCGAAGCCCCCCCCAAACAGTCTTAGCTAACCACACTCTTCTGCATCCTCAGGGGTAGCTTATACATTTACAAGAATCAAGTGTGAGAGCCAGAGTGGTGTAGTGATTAAACTCTAACCATTAAAAGGGCTGGCCTACAATTGAGAAGATCAATGTTCAAGTCCCCACTCAGCCATGAAGCCTATCAGGTTAATGTTATTATTTAGATGTTTGTTGAATTTATATTCCACCATCAGGCCAGTCACTATCTCTCACCATAACCTACCCCACAGGGTTGTTGTGAAGATCAAATGGAGGAGCGGAGAATCATGTATGCCACTCTCTCTGAGGAGCAAGGATGGGATAAAAATTTGATATGTATATACATACAACAGTTAAACATATCCTGACCTGTATCAATTCAGGCTGCACATGGGAAGCTGGAGGAGGGGAGGAACTTCCTGCACATAGCGAATTAGCATGTCAGTGGCAAGGATTCATCCTATCATGCAACTTTCCCTCCATGCAACTTCCCCTCCATATTATATATATATCACACACACACACTCTCAATGGTCTCAAGTAGTACAATTCAGGAACAACCCAGATAAATGTTTCTGGAGCCTGAAAGAGAGCTTGCTTACTGCTTCCCCTGGACTTTGTAGTATGTCTTAATGCCCATGCTTGCGGTTCTTATAGGATGTGCCCCAAGCAGCCTCTAAATCATTCACCTACCCTTAGTGACCCTGGTTCAAACCCCACCATGCTTATCTCTCCTCTCCCACCCTGATACCCCAACCCCATGGCAGGTTCTTACAGCTGCGGCCCGCCAGTGCAGCTGGTTTTGTGGTGGATGTCATTCCAGGTGATAACATTGGCTCGGCCAGTGGTCATGGAGGTGCCGATGGTGAAGGTGAGGCGTTGGTCAAAGGCCTTGCGGAACAACGCCAGTACCTTGTTGCCTTCGGGGCAGTCAGGTAGGTAGGCCACGCGGGTGGTGCCTGGGTATCGAACACCAGGATTGGGATGCTCCACCTGCAAAAGAGGATCCAGGAAAGGAAAGGAAAATCCATCATGAACCTAAGAAGGGAGGTGGAGCGGAAGACACGAAGGGCTGTGAAGACAAGGATCAGTGCAAAGTAAAATGTTTCCCCCAAGGCCTGGGCCTGCGGGCTACAGCTTAGATCATCCTGCTTCTACCAAGGCCTCTCAGTCCTCTGGGATTTTCAAGAATCCTGAAGGCAGGAAGAAGAAAAATGGCACACACAAGCTATCATTCTGGATTTTCTCCAGGGGGGTGGGGGGGAGAGAGAAAAACTAGGGAGATCTGAAACATCAGCTATTGCTTGCTTTCAAAACTAAATGTCCCTCTCTTCTACAATATAGCGTTCCAGGCACATGTAATTAAGATCAAGGCAGCTGAACAAACAAACCACCCACTATGAGCGCTTGTGTGATACAGCAAGACTCAGGCTCAAACCATCCCCCTTAAACATACGCTCACTTAGATGAGACTCTGGCACAGTCACAATCTTGCAGGCTCCCCTCTACCCTGTGCTTGTGAGGATACAAGAGGAGCAGGTCCCACGTACGTTCCCTATCCTAATCCCTTCCAAGGAAGGGTGGAATACAAACGTAATGAACAACTACAACTTGGCTGGCAAACAAAAGCATTGTTTCGCATGTGTACACATTTTCGTTCTGCATACTCATCTGAATAGATTAAGACAATGTAGGGAGAAACTCTCTACCTTGAACCCACTCTATAAGAAAATGACTCTATAGTGGCATCATCAGGGCAGGAGGCCAGGGGCCCACTCAGCATAACAAGCAGGAGGGCCCACAAATGCAGCAGGGCTAGCTTACCTCTTGAAGCAAATGAATAAGCACACATTGCCATCTAAAGGGCCCCCACTGTTTAGATGGCACAGCCATTAAGTCCAGAGTCTAAAATCACCGGCCCACCGCTGGGACGTTTATTACAGTACATTATCCTGTATCAAGTTAGATTAGCATTTTTATTTTAATACACAACACATTATGACAAAGCTGCCACCTACAAATTGGGAATCAGAAGACAACCATTGTGAAGGGCAAAGAAAAGATAAAATTGAAACTGTTTACAGGCATGTCCTTGGGCACACCCACAAAATTCCACCCCCTGTCCCTTTGTTTAAGTCAACACAGGGTGCAGAATATAGTACTATCTGAATCTCAGAGCTTCATCCTTTTTCTTGTCTGGTGCCTTTCCCCCCTTAGAACACATTTACCATGGGACGTGCAGACCCTCCCCCTCACTTGGCTTGCTGAAGGCCCATCTGTTCACACCAGGTTTCCCACCCGCTCTTCCTTCTCTCTCCCACCCACCCCCATCGTGCCTTTCTCTTTTTCTCCTTAGAATGCAACCCAGAAGACAAAAGAGCTACACCAAATCACAGAAGCAAACCACAGGAGACCATCCAGCAATGGAACTTATTTTTTTTACCTAATGCTTTTCCACCTGCTGCTCTTTCCCAAATATATAGCCCCCCCCCCCCAAATACACACCCCTTTCATAAGAGACAGGCTATCTTCCCTATCCTAGTTTCTAGTTTCCTTATCAAAATGAATGGGAAAATATCCTTGGGTAAAGAGCAGTATTTCTAAATGCATTGGGAAAACATCACACACTAACCTCATTTTAATGGCAGTTTTCTCGTTAGAATGCAAGTCTGGGTCCATCTCATGAGCATGATCCAGTCAAACTTCAGCATTTTTGCCATCCCCTGATTTTGGGGGTTGGGGATAATGAGAGGAGTTTCTTAGCAAATATAGGAAGCCGCCTTATACAGAGTCAGATTATTGGTCCATCTAGCTCAGTACTATCCGCACTGACTGGTAGTGGCTCTCTAGGATTTCAGGCAGGAGACATTCCCAGCCTTACCTGGAGATGCAAGGGATTGAACTTGGGATCTTCTGCGTGCAAAGCAGATGCTCTTCCCTATGCATAAGACTGTGTTGTACCCATCTGCCACTGAAGTCAAGGAGATAAGTGTTTAATTGTGATTTGCCTTAAAATTAGCCTCTGAGATCTAGGCACAGTATAACAACACGGGGCATCATCCAATTAAAAGTCAAAGTAATATAAAATACTGGGGAGAGGCCACAGCTGAATGGCAGAGTGCATGGTTCGGCATGAAGAAGGTTCCAGGTTCATTATGTGGCTTCTCTACTGAAAAGGAACATGATGGAAAAGAGCCCTCTCTGCCTAGGACCCTAGAGAACTGCTGCCACTCAAAGTAGACAATACTGAGCTCGATGGACAAATATTCTGACCTAGTGTAAGGCAGCTTCCCGTGCTTCCTACGATTAATTGCTGTCTTTTAAACATTAACTCTAACTTTGTTATGAATTGTCAACCTTAAATGAAAACTATAAATAAATATTGTCTTGGATCTCAGCCCCCACTTGTGCAAGTGCAGACATGCCATACAGTGGTGGTTGACAATATCCCCTACTCTCTCTGGAGGCTCTTGACTCTCCAGAGCTACTTTTCAGAGAGTGAGAGTAGGGCAGCATGCATACTTCTTTTCTCTTTCCCCTTTTATTCTCACAACTACCCTGTGAGGTAAGTTAGGCTGAGAGAGAGCCCCAAGGATGCTCAGTGAGCTTCACAGCTGAAGGATTTGAACCTGGGTCTCTGTAGTCAAAATCAGACGCTTTAATCACTACCCCACACTGGCTCTCTTATTTTTCAAGATGACTATTTCAGGCTTCTCTCTTTCTGATTTGTCAGTTTAAGGTATCAAGAGGGGAAGAAGAGCCAAAGGGTTTTATCCCTCTTCTCATACATTTCAAATCTTGTCTTGCCAACACATTTGCCTCTCTCCCATCATATGTAATCTGTGATCACCTGGCCAAATCAGCTTGATTGACCGGAGAGAGGTCCCAGGAGAGCTATGGCAGCACCCTTCAAACTTGCACTTTTTTAATTCCTGAAGGATAATGAATACACCATGGTCCCAACCCATTCTCATCTAACCAGCCTCCCTTCAGGAAGAAGATCCCATTCACCTTCAACCCGCATGTAACCCACTCCAGCGTTTTCCTCATAACTGAGCCCCACCTCCCAATATAGCAACAGTGGGGAACCTGCAACCCTTCAAATGCTGTTCAGCTCCCAGTTCCCATCAGTCTCAGCCAACACTCAGGCATGGTGGGAGTTATAACCCAACAACATTTGGTGGGCCTGAGGTTCTTCATGCCTGTGATATAGAAACCGAACAAAGTTTTCCCCTCCAAAGTCTCATTTCATGGCTCCTCCCAAATCCTCATGTTCTCCCTACACCCTGAATTTCCCTGTCACTCCAGCTCCCAGAACTTGTCAGCTAAGACCAAAGCCATCAGAAAGTGGGGAAGGGGCAACACAAAAACTCCTGAATCCTGTGGAACAGCTCTATTTGTGTGTTAGTAGCTCGTACAATTCCCTCTGCGTAAGGGGGAGGGCAGGGCTGTGCTTGCTAGCCATGCCCCCTCTGCCGTGTCCCTGGCACCATCTGCACTATACATTTAACACAGTATTATACCACATTAAACAGTCATGGCTTCCCCTCCAAAGAATCCTGGGATCTGTAGTTTGTTAAGGGTGCTGAGAGTTGTCAGGACACCCTTATACCCCCTCACAGAGGAGCAATTCCAGAGTACCCTGGGGAAAAGGTTGTTAAACCACTTAAGGACCTGTGAGAGGAAATAAGGCTCTCCTAACAATTCTCAGCACCCTTAACAAACTACAGATCCGATTCTTTGGGGAAGCCGTGACTGTTTAAAGTGGGATAATACTACTTTAAATGTATAGTGCAGATGGGGCCCCTGTCATAATCCATGCATCGGTCAGGAATGTCTGAAGCAAGGAGCCTTCTCTATATGCCCCTGCGTGATTTAGAACTCTGTGCAATCAGGGTTCTAAACCACGCAGGTGGCCTACACACGCAGGCTTCCCCTTCAGAGAATAGCAGGGAGGCTTGGCTGGCAGCTGGCACAATGGTGGACGAGAGAGGCAGCAAGTTCAACCCTGCTCTCCCCCTCACACAATGATAGCAGTGTGAGGGAGAAGGCGACTGGAGGAGGCTTTTGTCACATTCCAAAGTGACTAATCCTTTGCAAGTTTACTCAGAAGACAATCCCACTGAATTCAACAGGGTTAACTCCCATATGACTATGCACAGGATTGCAGCCAAAAAACATTAAGGGGGGGGCAGGCAGGGAGCACAGATAGAAGCAGGGCCAACTGTCATCAAGTTCTTTACACAAAGTAGGGCTGCAAACAATTTTTTTGTGGGGGTGAAACTGGATTCCTTCAAGGAGCTGGAAGGCAACCAGGGGCAGGTTTAGATCCCCAGCCCTATGGTGTTCCCAAGTAACCTCTTTTAATAACAACAACAACGTTGTTTTAATGTCTCCCATGCATGTAAACAGTTAAAATTCATTCTTATGGAGAAATATGTATAAATCACTGTAAGGGGGGGGCAGGTAGCACTGTGGTGGGAATAAAACATGCTCCCCACCTTGACACAAGGTTCTCTCTACTGCATGTGCCATAATAGGCATATAATGTGTCTCTGTGCAGAGAATGCAGACACACATTGCTGTCCACTGACCCCATATCCCCTGACACTTCCCTGCCTGTCATGACGATAGCCATGTTGAGAGCTTCTTATAAATTCCTGTGAAGACAGAATACACAAAACCACAGAGAGATCAACCCTACTTACTCCTTGTATGCCGGGTGGGAAGATATACTGGATGATGATGGTGCCATATTTCTCATAACTAGGGAGAAGCAGACTTGAGTCCTTGGAGACCAGCATGCGCCCATTCTCTGGTTGGTTGCCCACCAGTTGCCCATAGAAGCGCCCACACATAGGGCAGGCTTTCTTGACCTGCAAGGCCCGAGTGATGCAGTCCTCGCAGAAGGAGTGCTTGCACTTCTCCAGAGTCTTAATGTTCTGGATCTCCCCCAAACAGATGGGGCACTGACTGTCCTGTTCCTCCTCCCCTCCCCTCGAGCAGCTAGCCACCCCTCCACTGCCACCGACCACTCTTGGCCCGGAGGTCTGCTGCCCTCTGGATATCAAGGCAGCTCCTCGGCGGTGAAGCTCCACAGCCCCATGCTCCCTATTCTTCTCCATTAAGGCCATGCAGCCCATCAGCTCGCTCTGGCGCTGGGCCTTCTTCAGCTCCTTCTCAGTCTCCTTAAGCAAGGCCTTCAGGGCTTTGCGGGCCAGGTAGAGGGCATTGCTGGGCCCGTGGGCAGGCATGGTGATCTGCAGCACGTAGATCTCTGAGGTCTCGCCATCAATCAAGATGCTGACCTTATTTTCCTCCTTTAGTTTGACCAGCTTGGCTGGACTTTCCTTGGTCAAGAAGTCCCAGACGTACTTATTTACTGTGAGCCTATTTTTGGTGGTGCCTCCGCAAGCAGCCATCCTGGATAAAACAAACGATACTGAAGAGAGAAAGAGAGAGATACAAGACAAGTTGTCAAATCTGCATGAAATGGCTATGGGCAGGATTAAAAACATATTATTGTTGTTGTTTATTTCTACCCTGCCTTTTAGCCAAAAGGCCCTCAAGGCAGCTTACAAAAAGCACAAATATACCCAGATGCAGACTGACACTCACACTCCGTCATCTCATCATCAGTGCAAAGCTGGTTAGGACTTGAAGGCTTCATTATTGGCCTGTTTTGAAAAAGGGGTTTTTTGTTTTGCCAGGCATACTAGAAACCCCATTAGCAGACCTCCAGATAGTCAAAATCCCTTACACTTTGCTCAGATTCAATACATCCGGAGTACATAATCCCATGTTAATACAATCCTGTGGCAAACACCCAAAACATCTGAATAGTCAGAAGCCTGGCTAGGAAAAAAAAATATCCCAGGATTTTAACATCCCAGTTTAACTATTGTGAAGTGGTGGGGAGGGTGGGCAACTTGATGCCCTCTAGATCAGTGGTTCCCAAACCTTTTTCCCCAAGGACCACTTGAAAATTGCTAGTGGTGTTGGTGGACCATTTAATGATTTTCTACTTGTTTTAGCCATTTTAATGCACTGTGCTAGGTGCTGTATGATTTTTAATTGTCTTTTTATTGCTCCTTTTTTTTCTTATATTGCATTTTATTGTATTGCAATTTGCATTGCATAGTTTCAGTCACACTATGAGCCATCTGGCTTCACTTTGCCTGACTGACAGCAGCTCTCTAGAGTCTCAAGAAGAGGTCTCTGCTAATATATTGTGTTTTAAGTGGAGATGCCCAGAGTGGGGGATTGAACAAGATACCCTTCTGCATGCAAAGCAACTGCTCTACCACTGTGCTATGGCTCCTCCCTGAATGACATAGTCATGCATGGAGCATTTCCACCTTGCCCCAGAGGCCAGCCCTTTCCACACTGCAACCTCCTTTTAGCAAATCAGCAGGAAGGCACCTGAATGTTTCAAACATCATCAACTGCAAAACAGAAAGTATTATTTTTCCCTTGACGTTTTAGGACCAAAAAAAAGTGATTAAAGACTCTGCAAGGTTCTGAAATAAGAGACATCCATTACGATCTCACATATATCAAGTTCCGCAATAGACAACAAACCTTTAAAAAATAAATCTGCACCCAGCCGTTCTGTACTCCTAAAGTTCCCCAAGGGACAGTTGGCACATTACCAGGTAATCAGAACCCACCAGCAACCCACAGGGAAAAAAATTACTGAAAAAGCAGAATTCAAAGCCTTTGGAGAGGTACAGTCTAAGAGAAGAATCCTGATAGATTTGTAGATGGAAGTCTAAGTGGACAGAGTGGGTAGGATACACACAGCCCTAAATAATCCATGCTTATTACAGCCCCAAGCATACCTATTCAGCAATCAATCCCAAAGAGTTCAGCAAAATTTATTACAGTGTTTTCCAAACTTCTGATAGTTGGGAGACACTTTTTTTTTGTACATTAGCATTGGAGGTACACCTGAAAAGTTTGTTTTTCAAGTGGTTAAATTGCTGCTGAAAACAGTTGCTGAGATATGCAGAAGAGCAGATTGCCCTCTATCAAGAGGTAAAAAAGGTCAGGTGCCATGCCACGCAGAAGTGCCCAGTTACCGCTCCAAGGCTTAGAGGAGAAACCAGCAGTCTTGCTGTTGCCTTGTGTCATGCAGCAGCATAGTGGTAAATTCTGAAGCACAGGCATTCTTCATCACAACCCTCATGGCCACATCACTTCTAAGACTATACAACAACAAAATTTTTTGACCAATGCAGACATTGTGACTTCAAAACCAAGGCAGTTTTCCCCCCTCAAGCTACCCCACCCTACTTTGCTTTACATTCAGCCCAATGAAGAATCCCAAAAGAATCAAAAACTTGCTTGCAATTTAGTGACAATTTGATCGGTCATAATGAAAGGATTTTTGAATTTCTCAAAATAAAACTGGAATTTTGGCCCTTACTAGCCACGCATGGAAATGTAGCTTACCTTTTCTTCTGCTTGGTCTACTTGGTGAGTTTCTCTTAGAGAAAAACTTCCTTATTAGCATGCAACACCCCAGCCAGCAGCTGCTCACTCATCATCATCATCCCCCGTGACATAAGTGGCAGCGTTTAGTCCCTACTCCACTACACCACAACTACCCAGAAAGGAACGGGAAGGTGGGGGATGGTTTTGCATTAAGGCCTCCGCCAGAAGATGATCCCCGATGACAATGGCAGGATAAAGGGACTTTAAAAGCTGATTTCCATATCCATGGAAATTGAGAATTCACGTCCTTGAAGCACAAAAACACTCAAGAGCACGGGGGGTGGGGGAGTGGGAAGGGAGCGAGAGGGAGCGCTCCTCTCCGGAGAACGCGCAACGCGATCGCAGTACTTTACCTGGTGAGCCCATGGGAGAGACTGAGCGCGAGGATCTGCCGGATGTGGGAGTTCAGCTGAGCTGCGAATCAGAAACTGCAAACCGGAAAGAAGGGGCGGGTTAGGTCGCAGCAGTGCCAAGAGGGAAACCGCGTTGTATTTATAGATGCTGCGGATGAGCTTCTTGCGCCCGAGTGCCATCCAGAAGCACCGGTCCTCAGTTTCTGTCTGACCTCAAGCCGTGGAGCCTGTGTTGCGCTTCCTGGATGCTGAGCGGAGACAACCACCTTCGCCTCCTCTCACACATCCCCTTAACTTTTTTTAGTTCAATCATAAGTATGTTTACTTAAATCCTGTTGAGTTCAATAAGTCTCACTCTCTAGGAAATATGTTTACGAACGCGGATTCAGTTTTTCCTCGCATTCCCAGGCATTTTTCTTCTTCTTTTTGGATACAATCCTATGTACACTTACTTCTGAGTAGTCATCCACAGGAGTATGCTGGGAAAGAAGGGGGCGGATTAGGACAGAGAAGCATCTACTTCTGTATGCTTATATCACAATCCTGCCTTTGTCTATGCAGAAGTAAGGCCTACTGAATTCATTGGGGTATACTCCCAGGTAACTATATATAGGATTGCAGCTTTAGTGATTTTTAAAATTCGGCCTAATAAATTATTATTCTGCTGACCCTTTTGGGATGAATAAGTTTTTTGCCCCTGAACCTGTCTTCAGAGCTTGGGTCCATATCTAGAATTTTTAGAACAGTTTTATTCTTATTTCACCGCATAATTTACATTCTGACTTCCTTATGATATTAAAGGAACTAATGACATTTTAAAATACAAATAGCTTTACAATAAGTAATAAAAGTGCCTAAAAATGCATACAAAGTACTTTTCCTTACCACCACATAGTAGTCACAGCTCACCCTTATACACTTAAAAGGACAAAGCTTAACCCTATTTAGTGGTAATAATCATCTATAGCTCAGAGGGTGGTTTTTAATGCTGGGGTTTACCTGTGAGCCCCCTCTGAAGTAATACAATAACTGGATAATTGGTTGCGGAAGGGGAGTGTTTGCTTTGCTATAGCTCTGGTCTTATCACAAACAAACAAACCAGTTCATAAATATTATAAAAAGAAATAAACTAAATCAGTACATGCCCACATACATTAGCGTAATCAAGAAATGCTGCCCACACTCATTAAGGATGGAGGTGTCAACACAACTGTTAGCTGGGATATGAGCAGTTACACAGGGGCACACTGGAGCTGACTCTTACCAAGTCAAACCACTGGTCCATCTAGTCCCAGAAGGACTGTCTACTCTGACTGGCAGCCACTCTCCAAGGTATCAAGCAGGGCCTGCTCTTTGCCAGTTCTGCTACCAAAGACTCTTAAAATGTAAAACATTTTACATTTAACAGGTAACCAATAGGTTAGTGAATATAATGTTAAGACACCCCCCCTCCATTTCTCCAGTACTGCCCCATTCTGCTGCAATATTAGATGCTTCTTCCAGCATGCACAGTAGCATTAGTCGTAAGACAGCTAAGCTAAATGCACCATTCGGATGGAAATATCACATCTGTTCATAGGTCACTCTGCCAGCAACTGCTCACTCTATAATACAGGGGTGGGAAACCATTTTCAGATTGAGGACCACATTCCCTTCTAGACAACTGTCTGGGGTAGGGTTGCCAGGTTCAGGGCCTGAGACTGATCCTGTATCTTTAGAGGAGAAGAGAAAGTCAGCCAAGTGCAGGTGTTCTTGCAACACGGTGATGGGAAAAACCACAAGGTGGAATTCTCCCTTCCCCCTGCACAACTTTTAGAGATACTCTTGGAGGCTGGGCCTGGCAACCAGGAGGTCTTCTGTATCTTTAAAAGCTGTGCAGGGGGAAGGGAGAATTCCACCTTGTGGTTTTTCCCATTATAGTTTTGCAAGAACACCTGCACTTGGCTGACTTTCTCTTCTCCTAAAGATACAGGATCGGTCTCAGGCCCTGAACCTGGCAACCCTAGTCTGGAGGCCTCATACCAGTGGTGGTATAGCTAGAGGCAAAAATAGGTAGAGCAATTAATGTAAATTTTACCTTTGCACAGGATGTTTTACACATAGTCACACACACCCCTCTCTAGCTTCCACCCAGGCAAGCAAGAAGCATTATCTGAGTTCAAGGACACATTCCAGCCAGGGAAAAACACTCAAGGACGATGCAAAGCAGGGCTGGTGAGGGGTGTCGCCTGGGGAGAGTACCAAGGGCCAGAGAGAGGCGTGGGGGGGTGAGGTTCCCCATCCCTGCTACAACACAAAGAGTCCTGCAAATTCCCCTCTAAGGTAGAGCTAAACCAAGAGGCAATGACTGATTCCAACACAGGTTCATCCAACACATTTATGGCTGAATGGGAATTTGAACCCGTCTCTCCTGTACAAATCCAACACTTCAGCTACACACATTGGCTCTCATTAACAAAGCCCAGCACACACCCAGTGAGCACTTTGTATCATGCTAGCTCTACCTTTACACAGGGCTTAATTTAGTCACTGAAACATATAATGCTGTAAGAATGCCTCTGCCCATGTCTAGATTGCCTTTTGTTCAACATAGGCAAGATACAAATGCCTCACATACCAGGGACTGAAGCTTCCAGTTCAAGAGGCAAAGTTTTCAAGCTTCACACAAGATGAAAACTCCTTACAAAGGCATTATAGGTTATGGAGATAAGTCCCACATGTAGTTTCTCACATCTGCTGATATATCTATTTGACTAGGTGTACGTGCAGTGGGAAACAGCCTCCAGTCATGGCATCCTACCACATTTACACTATAAGAAAATGAGTCACAAATTATTCACATTTCCTATTAAGAAGACAGCGTGGTGCAGTGGGGAAGAGTGTCCGGCTTGGAGGTGCTCCCTGAACTCTCACAGTATAGCCTTGGACAAGTCACTCCTCCCTAACTAGGTTATCACATAGGTTTGTTGTTGGGGATCTAAAGTGCCAATGAAAAAAAAGTTACATTTCTTTTCCTTCTAATTTCAATTATCTGAGGAAACTTGTCATTCTGTAAAGTCAATCCAACCAGACAGAAGAGAGGACAGGACTCCGTCTCGGGGTCCTCTTGGGGAAACCTTTTCAGCCCAAGGGCCGCATTTCTTCTGGGCAACCTCATGGGGGCCACATGTCAGTGGCAGGCAGGTCCAGGAGTGGAGTGATGAGGCCCAATTTTACCTTTCTGTTTAACAGGTTTGTTTTTACGCTCACACACCCCTCTATCCTCCATATATCCATGCAAGCAAGGATCATTATCAGAGTTCAAGAATACATTCCAGGCAGACAAAAACACTTAAGAAGGGTGTGAAGGAAGGCCAATGAAGGCAGGGTCCTGAAGAGAGAAGGTATGGCTGGGAAGGGAGTGTGGCCTGGGGAAAGTCCTCAAGGCCACAGAGAGAGGCCTAGGGGGCTGCATTTGTTCCCCAGGACCTGAGGGTCCCATCTCTGCTCTACTCCTTTCCTTTTTTTTAGTTTTCTATTATAAACAGCTTAGAGATATTTTATATACCTTCCAGCATCTAAATAATAATACGCAGATGAATACTAATAGTTACTACTACTACTACTACTACTACTCCATCAGCGCCTTGATTAAGCCTTTTTAGCTTGCAGGCCGCAATATTTCTGCAGAATTTTGCTCCTGACCATGATGTCACAGAGGCCCTCCCCACCTTCAACTTCCTCAAAATCACCAAGGCAGGAAAGGCCAAATTCCACACTTCTTGCTTTTGTTCCTTAAAATGGAGCTGGGGGAAGAATTCATACTGGTAGTGAAATCACAGCCAATTTCTCTAAACATTCTCTATGCTTGTCGGTCTTTGAGGCTGTAATCCACCTTACTTCCAAGTAGACATGTATAGGATTGCAATGTTAATTTAAAAACACACTACACAATACCCTATATATTTACAGGTGCCTTAGTAAGGGCAACGGAAGTTCAGGCGTTCTGCCCTCACTCCATGGGTGGCCATAGCTGGTGGGGGAGGGCAATTTCCCCTCTACATGAATAATAATCCCCAGATGCCCAACTTTCTTTCTTTTTCTGAGTATGTTTTTAGCATTTGTGGAATGTGAAATGTGATGCAAAATATGCAGGCACTATTCGAAGGTAGTCTACTCTCTCCCACCTTTCTGTGTTTTTAGCAAACACATGAAGTTATAGCCAATGACTGACATTTAGGGAAGCAGATCTAGCCAATTAGACAAAGAGAATGCTAGAGTGAAACACCCATTAGCTAGACTCTTGGTTTGTTTTTTAAGGCTTTTCTGCTGATCATCCTGGTGGAGAAGTGATTGGGGAGTAGCATGTCAACTCAAAAATAAAAGGTAGCAGCAAAAACAAGGTCATGATCTTTCTAATTTGGGTCTTATTTCATACCAAAAATGCTAATTTGTTCTGAGTTTACCATCATTATTATACCCATATTGCAGAGGGCAAAACTGTGAAAGTATACATGTGTGTATGGGAGGGAGGTGGAGGAGGAAAGGTAGCATATCACTACCCTAAAGTGTAGTCCAGTGTTGTTAACCTGGTGTTTTGGGAAATGCCGTGGGGAGGGGGCTGTGAAGTTGATTGTAGCAGCAGTGCAATTAACTGAGGGCTTGAGGAAGTGAAGGGAGCCAAGAGTAAACTGAGGGTTTCAGTGGCGAATGAAAAGATGCTGTCTGCATGCCAGGTCTGGATGCTGTCTGGATGGACTGCCAGTCTACCCACTGAGAACCAACAGAGGGACAGACCTGGAACACACACGTTTCTCAGAAGCCAGGTCTACCCAGGCCTCATCACTACTGAGACACCAGATCTACCAGAAATGGTAGACCTTTTCTCTGATACTAGTTATACATGCATATTTATCTGGAGCAGTTACTTTACCACCAGTACCACAAACAATTCTGCAGATGCCCATGCCTCACTCCCACCGAGTTTCAGACCACATGCGATGATAATTCCTGCCAAACACCTATATTTTTAGCTAGTGTTGTGTAGTGGTTAGAGTGTCGGACTAGGACCTTGGGAGACCAGGGTTCGAATCCCCACTCAGCCATGAAACTCAATGGGTGTCCTTGGATCAGTCACTGTCTCTCAGCCTCACCTAACTCACAGGGTTGTTGTGGGGTTTAAATGACGAGGGGGAGAACCATGTTGGGCTCCATACAGAAAAAGTGGGATATAAATGCAATAAATAAATAAATAGTTCTGCATAATGATGAACTAGACCAGCCTTCCCCAACCTGATGCCCTCCAGATGGTTTGGACTCCCAGCTGCCATCAGCCCTAGCCAGCATACTGCATCATGAGGGATGATGGGAGATGTAGTACAAAACACCTGACACCAGATTGGGGAAGGCTGGACTAGAGATATAAAATATGAAAGAGGCCTAAGGAATAGATGTCCATGTCAAAAAGGTACATAGCCCTTTGCTTTCAAACAGAACAAATTGAGAATGGGAACGGGGGTGCAAAAAAGGGTGACTGGTCCATGCTTACATTATTACTACAAACATTAGGAGGTACAAAAGGGCTCTTAAATGACATTTTTTTGCAATTTAATTATCTTTCTCCAAGAGTAGGCTTTTATTAAATGATCTTGCCTACATCTTCTGAAATGCACAGGTGCTGCTTTGGTGCTGGAAAACAAGTTATGTCCCACAGGGAGCTGGATATTTCCCCCCCTATGGCAGGTCTCCTGCAGTCTAGCCCATGGGGAAAAATTAATTCAACAGCAAGGATGTGGAACCCGTGACCTTCCAGGTAGTTGCTGGACTATCCATCCCATTATATCTGATCACTGGTCATGCTGATGGGGGTTGGACTCCAACCACTGTTCTAGGGGGAGGAGGTCCTCTCCTAGTAGCATCCTTTCAGCATAAGGATCCTTCAACAGAGCTTACGGTTCCAACATCCTTGTCTCCTACCTATGTTTCAGAGCAGGCAGCGCCATCATGTTGACAAATAACCAACCTCAAAAGGCAGATCGCTTGTATATGGGCTTGGGGCAGCTCACATGCGTGCGCACGTACAAACCAGCAAGAAGGAGCCAAAGCATTACAGGAACAGATGAAGCTGCCTTATACTAAATCACACCATTGGGTCCATCTACCTCAGTATTATCCACATTGACTGGCAGAGGCTCTCCAGGGTTTCAGGCAGGGGTCTCTCCCAGCCCTACCTGGAGATGCCAGGAATGGAACCTGTGACCCTTTGCATGCAAAGCAGATGCTCTACCAGTGAGTTATGGCCCCTCCCTCACATAAGGCATCAACAGTGCATTCCGTTCCTGGCTGTGGGCAATGCAGGGTCTTTGTGGCACCTACATCAGCACTTCTATGCTCAGAACCAATCCCAAGGGTGATGGGGGTCATATCGCTGCATAGACTTCCTGGGAGGCATGTAGAATACCATGTGCGCATGTGGGTGTCTATGTCTGTGTCAAAAGCTTCCTTGCCTGGAAGAGAGTTTTACTTTACCATTTCCAAAGCCAGTTGTGCATGAACAGAACTTGGTTCATGGAAAAAGCCATCGGATTACCTATTTTGTGAACCCTTGAACAAACATGGCAACAACTGCCTATGTAATAAGCACAAATCATCTGGATCTTTGTTCCGTTTTGGAAGTAGGTCAAAATCTCACTTGCAGAGTTGCCTACCTAATCACGGTGGATGCTTTTAAGGATTTAATGTTGTAACCCACTCTTGGATCCCTTTGCAGGCATGAAGAGCAGGCTAGAAATGTTTTAAATAAATAGTAAGTCAAGTTTTATGGAGAAGGGCTGCAGCTCAGTGGTAAAGAGTACATGCTTTGTATGTTAAAGGTTTCAGCTTCAATCCCTGGTGTGTCCAGGTACAGCTGGGAAACACTCCTGAAACCCCAGAAAGCTGTTGCCAGTCAATGTTGACAATATTGAGCTGGATGGTACAAGGCAACTTCCTAACTACTGAGATCACAGGCACCGCATAACTTCCTTGTCCTGGAAGGCCCTTATTCTTGATGGAGATTCTGGCTGGATCATATGGGTGGGATGGGGAGCATATACACAAGAGCTTCTACTTCTGGGGGAAACCAAACCAAACACAACAAACCTGTAGGAGATTATACAAAAATCAAGCAGACCGATGAGGTCACTCATGTTTGGGAAGGATCCTGAAGAAAGAAACCCAGGTCATGATGCAGCCCTCAATCTTCCTATTTCAACTTACTCTGCACCAACCAATCACACAGTTTTTCCATCACAGCAGGTCAGGCGTCATACAGGAAACACTACAAACACAATCCTAGCTGTAGTTAATTACTGGACCTATAGGAGGGGGGGAAATAACACCCTACAGTTTGGGAATATATGCCTTGAAGGATCAGAGAGGGCCAGTTGGAGTGGGGTGGTGGTCTTCCATGCCTGTTTTCTGATACCATCAACATGGAGCCTGAGGCTCTTGCCCTACATGAGCAGCTACACTGCAGGTAGCATTTAATACTATGCATCAGCAAACATGGAACAGCCAGTGAGGGTGGTCCAATGGCAAAGGGCCTAATCTTGGAGATGCAATTTATACTTTTATTACTGGAGAGAACAGGGAATTTTTAGCAGGTACAGTTTTTCTCACCCCTTTGTCATGACGACAAGTTGTGCTTGTTAAAAAGACCCTCTTTTTTCACATAACTGTTATTAAGTGTACAGAAGCCCTGTGCCCTATTGCGTCTGGACACTTTTATCTATATGACCTTGGGCAAGGCAAGGCCTTTAAATTTCAATGGGTCTCACCTGGACAATAAAGATAAGAGGACCCAGCCCATTACCATTGTGATAGAGGAAAAAGGAAAACAAAGGTGGCAAGGGGGGGGTGGAAGCAAAAAAAATACTGTGGTGGGGGAAAATCATCATTCAGGACTACACCTTCTGATATACCCACCAGCCAGGTTGTGTGTAGGTGAGACATTTTTATATTAATCAATTCTGTTTTGCTTTTGTTTTAATTTGGGTGATAGCTGCCAGTCTCACCAGACCAGTTCACCTATTCACCAGGGGTTGTTTATCAAAGATGACACTGAATAGCCTTCACTCCCTTGAAGTAATAGGGATAAAAATGGAACAAAGGGGAAAGGGGGGGGAGTTAAGGTGAAAGACAATAGCTTGGAAAATAATGCTTCATTGAGAGCTTTCAGACCTCCATTCTTCTTCCACATAAGCTCAATCTGAGTTCATAGCAGTAGCTTCATCATCCTCTTCCCTAGCCCAAAAGCATCCACCACCACCACCAACCTGTTTTTCAAAACCCCTTCTCATCATCCTCAAGTCAAAAGACCTTAAATAAGGCTCACAACAGTGAATGGCGAAATACATATTTTTCCTACCTTCCGATGATGAGAAAAAGATGGGCAGTTAAGTTTCATCCTTGACCTAATTATACCTCAGATCATCAGCACCTCGCCTTACTGGGGGGGGGGGGAGGGAAAGAAAAAGACTTTTTCTCTGCCCGCCCTCGTTATTCTGGGAGGTTTGACAGGTAGATGAACAAGCAAGTCGGTGGGTACATCGTTACATAAAGCTTCCCCCCGTCTATTGTGTCCCCAAAAACGGAGAGATCCCATTTACTAACATTCCCCACCTATATGTATACAAGCAATCATCCCGTCCCCCACCCCTCAAACACACATACAATCCTTTAGGCAACACCCTGCTGCAAAGCCAGCTGACAAGACACAATGAAGACATTACCGCAGCTGCTTTGACTAGTGGCTGCCTGAATATGCAGATAAGGTCCGATCAATGCGCCACATTATTACTGTTATTATTTTTAAAAAAGCCAGAGCTCTCCAGACAGCCAAGCCAGACAGTGCTGGAGCAAAAGCACCGCATCCCTTGTCTCGATCACGCACAGCGCTACGATATGCAATACCCACCCACGCTTCCACTCCCTATAAAAAACAACGATCTTACAATCAGGTGTCCCCCCCCCGGTTCCTTCGACAATGGCACCCACCATAGCGGGACATCTGAGGCTGGCAGGAACCCTCCATTCATCGAAGCTGCAAAAGAAAGGGCGGGAGGAGGAGGAAGAGACGGTGATGGTGAAGAGAGAGCGGGACCGGGGACAGTGCTGATGAGGCGGCCTTTGGCGTGCCCGAGGTGGCGGCGCGAAAAAGTGTGCAGATGCTGATGGGTTGCTGTTGCCGCCGCTGCGCTCATTACCCTCACCCTCCCCGCCAAGCAGCCATCGCCGGGCGCGTCACGTGCCGCCGCTTGTTGCTGGAATGATGGTCATAGCCATAGCAACAACTCGACGTGATTGCAAAAGAGCGAGCCCTGCCTGCGCGCACGGATTATGGTGGGCGACCGCGCGGGGAAGAAAAGGAGAAACAGCTTCGGGTTTCTCTAGTCGCTGGCAGGAGGAGGAGGAACAGGAGGAGGCGGCGCTGCCCCCCCCCTTTCCTAGGGCCTGACCTGGCTCTCCGGCTGCTATTAGCGGCAGGGGCATAGGAGAGGTCAAAGTCTATCAAGACCATCGGTCAAGCTAGGACACAAACCGATCCCCAGAAGCGACTGCTAGCAGGACCCGCGTCCAGGTCAACTGTACAAAGGCGAGCGTGAATTAGCTATCGCCTCCCCTCCTTGTAACGTCTCTCTCCCCCGCCTGACTCTATTTGTCATTAGAGAGGGAGGGGGCTGTTTTAATCATAATAATTACGGCTGCAAACCCCTACGTCCTTTGAGAATAAATCTTACTGAACGCAGAAGGAAACATAAGCTGTCAGAGTTTATGTAAGGATGGCGAATCTCACTTCTCTATATTGCAAGTTCGATAAAGCTTGTGGCAATCTTGCACATATATACTGAACTCATTCAGAATTCGTCTTGCTCATGTTTGCTCAGAAGTAAACCGTACTGTGCTCAATGCAGCTTAACACAAAATGCCCCTAAAACTGCAGTCTGAGAATGTTCAGATCTTTCCTTTGGTATTCTCCATAATCTGAAAAAACGCTTCATAAAATAGGTTCCTATTATCCCTATATTGTAGTTGGACAAGAGAGACATGGTCCTATTGTAGTGGCTTACCTAAGGCCAGCTGGCAAGTATGGCCAGGACAAAATTTGAATCCAGGAACTTCTTGGCTCACGCCCTGAGCTACTACACCAATTCTGCTAACAGGCCTAATTTTCTGAATGGCTAAAGACTGGCTGCAATGAATAGTAAGGAAGCCGTAGTAAAGGGTATTTAAGCATCCTGTTTTAATTGATTTAGGCACACCAAAATCTACACAGTCACTTCTAAATGTTCCATGGAAGTGTGGCTCTTGGAAAAACAAGTTTTGGAGATGTTGCTGAGACAGCATTTTAATCTAGTAATAGGAAAGCATGGACCAACATTGCTGGTCAGTCTTTAAATCTATTACACTCAAAAAGTGTTAAGGCAGGAAAGGTGTTCTTTCTATCAAACACGGGATGCGAGCTGATTTTAATCTTCATTAGCGACAGTAGTACAGAAGGAAGAGATGGTAACCTATATGGATTCATGAACACAATGTTTATGTATGACCCTGGGAGTGAACAGGACATAATGGTACTCCATTTGGAAATGAAGGGAAACTGGTAAGAAGGGTGCAAGAGTGTCCGTTAGCTCGGACAGATAGGCGACTAACAAATAAAATTTTATTATTTTATTTAAATCAATTTTTGTAGTGTAGTGTAGTGGTTAAGGTGTTGGACTACAACCTGGGAGACCAGGGTTTGAATCCCCACACAGCCATGAAACTCGCTGGGTGACCTTGGGCCAATCACTGCCTCTCAGCCTCAGAGGAAGGCAGTGGTAAACCCCCTCTGAATACCACTTACCAAGAAAACCCTATTCATAGGGTCACCATAAGTGGGAATCAACTTGAAGGCAGTCCATTTCCATTTCACCTGTTATGGTTAATCTGGACATACAGTAATGCTCTTAGTATCTAGAACCATCACCCTGCCCAGTCCAGGCATGCAAAGCATCAAGTGGTGCAGCTTGTGTAAAACCCCACCGGCATTTTCTCCTTGCTGCAGGGATACTATTTTTAGTCCAGAGTAGCAAAGGAGCAAAGAGAGCCTTGTTCTTTTACTTGAAACACCAGGGTCCTCCTCCTGTACTGATGGAGTAGGAGAAACCAACAGCAGTTTGGATAGAGCTGGATGTTTTGTATGCAGACAGTTTCTGGTTCAATAATTTATTTCTATTGATACAAGAGTGAACTGGAAATACACAACATCTTATACAATAAGAAACACAGAGAAGGGACTGAAAGTAGTACAGTCCCAGGGCAAAAGCATGTTTCCATGGCACAAGCTTTATTGCATCGAGAGGAATGGCATCGAGTCCCAGCAGAACCACTACAGGGGCAGAGGAGAAAGGACTGGTAGAACAGCATGGAACTACCCCTGGGTTCCAGGCCTAAGGCAGCAGATGGGGTGGCTGTGCAGAGCCTGCCCTAACCCTCTCTCCTTACCAGAACGGCTACCATGGCATGCCAGGTCAGTTTACCAGGCCAGTAAGAGAAACTGGCTGATGATCCTTGCCTGTGATCCTCAATATGCTCAGCGAATGGAGATCTCCAAGGAGCCCAACTCTGCTGAGCTAACAAACACACTATTGCAGAGGGATGTTCTCTGTAATACACCTGACAGCTACTCCATCCTCAGAGAGCCCTCCACACAGCTACTGACATACAGGCAAACATCCCACAACATATCCGTTATAGATATATGTGTGCACATACGTGTATTACACACACAAAGGAAACATTATAGCCCCTTCACTGGAGTCTGCACACGCACACACCCAGAGCTGCTGAAAACACCCAGTCCTCGACATGGCATTCCCACGTCTTCCTGTCCCCCACAGCTGAGCTAGAACAGGCAGTGGATGGGGCTTTCATTTTGACATTTCTCACAGGCTTTGAACTAGACAAGCTCTCCTTGGGTGGAGCTGGGCAGCCAAGATGTACTACAGACTGCATCGTGGAGAGACAAGTGCGACTAGTGAGTAGAGCTACTCAACACAATTTGGTGCATGCTGGAGCAAGAGGAACACTTGGATACATTACACAGGGACAGAATAATCCTGTCTCTATCCTGCCCCCTCCCCGCCCACACACCCATCTCCCTTTGCCAAAGAAGGCACAGCAAGCCCCTCCCAATGTCAAATCTCAGATCCCTGTTGGCAGCTCCAGAGTAGCTCCCAATCCCTGAATCAGTTACCATCGTCTATTGGAGGGATGCAAGCGGGGGGCAAATCACAGGGCTGCTGAAAACAGCCCACCGTGGAAGAGGCGATTACCATAAGCAGAACTTTGGCAATAAGGTTAGAAGAGGCTGCAGAGCCCAGGGAGAACTGGGGTGGAGTGCTAGGCTCTTAGGATGCTCTTTTGAATGGCAGCTCTCTACTATTGACAATTGTGCTAGAAGGGACCAACACCACTCACAAGGGGTGGGCCACAGTACAACCTTCCAGCAAGGGGTGGAGAAAAGAGGTAAAGAACCAGCAGAATGTCTTTAAAATAAATAGGCACTACCACTGGATATCATGGGGTAAGTTAATATATACGATCAGTCACCCTCTGGTTGCATAAATGGTGAAGATTCCACTCAACCCCCTTCTTCCAAGGCACATGACTAAATTCTTATTGCATATTATTCTGTCTCAGAATAAAAAACCATTTAAACCTATGTGCGAGTTTAGATCCTGACCTAGCCAGAGTCACCATCTAGCTCGTGTGTCATTGGTACAGTATGTAGGATAGAAGATATCAACACTGGGATGAATATATTCGAAGCCAGCCTTCTTTCTCCTGCTCAGGCTGCCTCCAAGAAACAGCAATCAATCAGCTTCTTTGGTACTCTGGATCCCTGCTCATGCCAACAGAAGGTCAAAGATAAGGCACTTGATTCAGTAGCCATCCCCCAGACCAGCCACAATGGGGCCCTAGTCAACCCAGCTGTCCTGCTGACCCAAACACAGCAGGGGGGAAATTTCCCTCTTACTGAGAGTTGGGGGTGGGGGGAGAACTACGGGTGGGTGAGGGTGGGGAAGCCTCTGATCTTAAGCTTCAGCCAAGATGACGTACTGTACAACTGCTAAGCAAATACATTTGTGACAAAATCCAGGAAGCGCTTGGCATATTGTTCTGGATGCACCGTGGAGATCTCTGCACCAGCCTGAAATAGAAGAGACTGTGTCAACAACCACCACAAATTGTTCCCCATCTTCCTAGACATGATAGGAAAAGTAACAATTCGTGGACCATAGATATTGGAGGGGATATGGACAGAGTGCACCTGATCCTTGGTCTGCAAATCACCTCGATCAAGCATTTCTCATACATGTTGTGCTTTCCAATGCAAGTGTGTCTGATTCAAGGGGAGGGACCTCTCTGGCATCATACGACCTCTCTGTCCCTTGCCTTGCATTGTATATACTCCCCTTTATTCTCTAGAAAATGCCTCTGTGACTACAGAAAACAAAAAGGACTAACCCAATGGTGCAATAAAAATGGCTTCTGAAAAAGTCAGTCAGAGGGTATGACAATTTTATTGCACCTTTGGGCTTCTCCACCCCCCCTCCAGTTGATGCTATATCTCCACCCCACCCTTTTTGGTCTCTAGGCTTGGTTACAGTCCTCATAATGAATGCTATAAAATTCACGAGAAGTCCTGAAAATCCTTATGGAGGTGATGCCCTGAAGGAGATACCACTTTGATTTAGTAAGGGAAGACAGAAGCTAGCTGTGGGCCCTCTAATGAGAAACAGGGTCCATGCTTAGGGTCATTATGAAGAAAGGTGCAGGCCACTCACCCCATGCTTGACTGTCTTAGCCGCATGGGCAGCCTTCTTCCTGGTATCATACTGTGTGAGAATGTCAATCAGGCCCATGAAATAAACCTCCTTCTGGGGGCTATCTGGAAAAATGAAGAGAGCAAGTTAAGGACATTGGCAATACTACCTTCTGCATGCCCACCCACCCCAATCCTAGGCAGGCTATTCATATTGGGTCTCAACAGGGCAAAGCTTGTATTACAGAATCTTAGGGATGGAACAAAACATCAGCATGTCCTACTCGATAGCCTCCGGAGGCATAAACCACATGATCAAGGATATATGGGACCTTGAGTAGGAATTAATAAGATGCACCAAACCAAGGCACCCTATAAACTGGAAAAGGCAAAAATAACGAAGAAACTAGGAGGAAAGACAAAAAAAAAACCCCATAAGTAACATTAACTGATCTAAATTTGGGAAGAATTGTTTCTTGCCCTGAGTATGGGAAACATGCCATATTTGCATTATTATTTATTATTATTTTTATATTCCACCTTTCCTCCAAGGAGCTCAAGATTATGTATATGGCTCTTAACCTCCCTGCTTTATCTTCACTACAATCCTGTGCGATAGGTAGACTGAGAGACTGTGACTGGCCCAAGGTCACCCAGAGAATGGTGTGACTGAGCGGAGGTTTGAACCCTGATCTCCCAGGTCCTAGTTCAATACTCTAACCACTACACCACACTGGCTCTCATGCAAGGCAAACATGCACATTTATACCTAATGCAGCCTGCATTTTAGAGATGAACCCACCAGCAGCAGCATCCAGAAAATATTACACAGGCAGGAAGTAAACTTCAGAATCCTGGCTATCAAATCTAACTCCTCTTGTAGAAGCAGATATCCACCTCTGACTGAGCTCTAGCCAGGGCCGCGCGCATCACCCTCTCCCCAACAATCCACAATTGGAAGCAAATTCAGCAATCAAAATTAAGCAAGTTGAGCAGATGCACATATCTGCTTGTTTTGTGTAATTTAGTCAACGTTTAGATTTAAGAAAGACTCAAAGTAGAAAGGAGGGATGCCTTGAAGGTAAACAAGTCTGATTCAGAGGGCCAGATAATACTAGCAATAGCGCATCAGGGGAGCAGCTTGAGGATCTAGCTTGTAGTAGCTGGAGTCTGCTGCTAAGCTCTTGTGTGACGCTCTTCAGGGTCACAACAGGATCCACATACAGCTCTACTATGAAGGGCAAAAATGGAACCTCATTCACTGAAGACTTGTTTAAATCTGTTTGACATCTCAGATTCCACGAGACGTTAGCTGACATACCTTTTGTATGCAGCCTCAAGGGTTACGGCCTTATAAAAAAAATAAAATTACTTGGAACCCTCAGCCTGCTGAATTCTGTGCCAAAGGCTAGCTAACATACTTGCACTGCAATCTTGCTGATGCAAACACACACAGTAATCTAGCCAAGTCCTGCCACTGGTTTGAGTCCCCCCCCCCCAGTTAACTCCACAGCATCCATGGTAGAACTCTCTGTCAATGTTTGCATGTCATGGTCAAGCATGGACTGCGAAAAAGACAAATAATTGGGTGTTAGAACAAATTAAAGCAGAACTGTCACTAGAAGCTAAAATGATGAAACTGAGGTTATCATACTTTGGACACATCATGAGAAAACATGATTCACTAGAAAAGACAATAATGCTGGGAAAAACAAAAGGGAGTAGAAAAAGAGGAAGACCAAACAAGAGATGGATTGATTCCATAAAGGAAGCTACAGACTGGAACTTACAAGAACTGAGCAGGGTGGTTTATAACAGATGCTATTGGAGGTTGTTGATTCATAGGGTCGCCATAAGTCATAATAGACCTGAACGCACGTAACAACAACAAATGAATTGGAGACTGGTTTGTTTCACGGAAACAGTGATTGGGAAGCAAAGAACAAACCTTGGCTTCACATTGTGGTTTGTTTGGAATGAAACAAGCCATCATCCCCAGTTCAGACACAACACTAAGCCAGGGATTGTGGTTTACTACTCCTGCTAGGGGAGGAGCAAAGGGGAAGCCCTCTTTGTGTTAATGGCAATGTGTAAACATAGCATGTAACAGACAACAAGATGGAGTGCTGGTCTTAGATGAAATATGCAATCAAAGGGACGAAATGAGAGGACTGACTATTGTGTCTTGACTAAAGACAAAGTTCTCTTGTGGAAAGTTCCCTCTTTTCCTTACTTACTTTCAGCACTCTTGATGGCATAGACGTCAATGTAAGGGTCAAAGTCACCAGGTCCCAGAGGCTTGTGGGAGTTGAGATAGCTGCCAATGCCCTCAGGAGAAGTTCCATAAGAACCTACTGATGCCACACCCCCAGGTTCACCCTCTCCATCCTCCTCTTCCTCTTTCACATCCTCGTCTTCTTCCTGCTCTGCTCGCTGCACATCATGGATACCCAATAGCAGGCTGTAGTCCATAATCTTTAGTTGCACTAGGAACTGAGCATATGGACAGTTGTCAGTTAGCTAAGAAGTTAACAATGGGCTTGCTTCCTAGTTATTACAAGTGGAACTGCTCCAAAAAACGATTAGATTGTAGTCAATGCTGTCCCTGCATCAGCAAAACAGACTTTCATTTATGCAAGTTGCAACATTGGATTTCACTCATAGTAAGATATTCTGACAGTTCTAATTTAGTCTCCTCATCTCTCTATACCCCTTTGCACAAACAGCACATGCCCTTCTGACTCTAGACCTTTTGCACTAAACTTTACTTTAGCATTCCATGACTTCACAGCAACTCAGCTAATGTTTGCAGGAGGGAGGACTTATTTCAATAAACCAGCAGCTCTGACCATTAGTCTCCTATGAGATCGTAGCAGCTCCACCAAGAGCCAGGAAGGGCTCCAAGACTTGTTTGTATATAGCCAATCTTCATCAGGATGTGTGTGTGTATATATATATGTATGTGAACTCCCAAATTTGGAAATGGGGTTTGGCATTTATACAGAGTTTTTTATTTATAATAAGAGAGTAATTAAACACCAACAAGAATGCCTCAAAACCATGTCTCCTACTTCCGGATACATGAGAGCAACCAACTACTTTACTCATCATGCTAACTGATATTAGTACTGTTTTAGTAGGCTGGTCCTACTAAGCCCTGATGCATTTCAGTTTGTCCTGAAAATAAACTTGGGAGGTGAGTCAAGTAGTGTTAGTGACTTCCTCATGTGCTTCATGGCTAAGAAGGAATCTGAATCTGGATTGAGCCACATCCAAACCCAACACACTGCCCTTCTCCTGCCCAGCATCATAGTGAAGTCCTATACTGTCTAGCCACATTCATGCATTCCATTTATTAGTCACCCAATAGCAAAGTTCTATAGGTGACATATGTTAAAACAAATTAAAGTCACAGTTCCAATAGAACTCAAATCAACAAAACAGCACTGCAAAAGCAACCACCCCTATCAAAACAGGCAAACACCATATCTACTGTCATCACATAATACAAGCCACAAAATAATATTTCCAGAGCTAAAACAATGGACCTTTAGTGTGGCAGCACCTACCCTGTGGAATTCCCTCCCTTTGAATATTAGGCAGGCACCATCTTTGCTATCTTTTCGGCGCCTTTTGAAGACTTTCCTCTTTCAACAAGCCTTTTAAGTTGAGAGCTATCCCAGTCTGTGTCAGAATTGCTTAATATTTTTTTAATAATGTTTTTAACCCTTTCTAAAAAGTTTTTTAAAAGTGTTTTTAACGCTGTTTTGTCTTAATGTATTTTAAGATTTGTTTTATGATGTTTTAAAGTGTTTTTAGTGCCTTTTTTGCCGCCCTGGGCTCCTACTGGGAGGAAGGGCGGGATACAAATTAAATAAATAAATAAGTAATTTAAAAACCCAACCGTGCTTGATCTAGCATAATGCGGAGATCAAAGATATTAAAATAAATTGAAAGTAGAGCCTGACACTGATTTTATGCCTTCTATGTTAAATTTTACCTTTGTATTCCCTTTAGTACCACTCCCTATATATGTGTGTATATTTGTGTGTGTATATATATATATTGTATTTTATGTATTTTAATTGTATTTTATGTATTTTAATTTATTTTAATGTTTTGTGATTTTACTGTTTACAATTTTATTATGTACGTGTTTGATTTTATTTTTGTAAGCCGCCCTGAGTGCCCTATTATAGGGTAAAAGGGCAGGATAGAAATATTTTAAAATAAATAAAATTATTTTTAAAGGTCTGAGGGAGTATAGAAGTCTTTGCCTGGCATCTAAGAGATGTGAAAGAATGTACCAGGCAAGTGTCTCTGGACAGGCCATTCCACCAACAGAGAGGCCACCACTGAAAAGTCTCAGTCTGTCTCAGTCTCTCTCTCTCTCAAAGGCTTTAGCACAGCTTTCCCTCTGATGAGCGCATTTACTATGTTGGAGGATAATTTTTCATTTTAAAAAAAGGCACCTTCAAAAATATGTCACCTGTCCAAGGTGGTACAATCCAGAATTTCAGTCTCTCATTCAACACAATGTATAGAAGAGCATTTTAAAAAAGGAACACAGTTATCCTCCTTGACCTGAATTTTCTTATTACTTTGAAATGTATTAGGCTAAACACCCCCCCTTTTTTTAAGAGATAACCTCCAAAATACAAATTAACAAGAGCCAGAGATGTCTAGTTTTGAGGCCCCTCACCAAGCAGTGTACAGATTTCATGTGGACTGACTAACCAATTTACACACAATAAAAGGATTCTCTCTCTCTTTCTCCCCCGCCCCCAGCCAAGGGAGGCATTCCTAGGGCTAACTAAGGATTACATTATCTACTGCGTGGAAATCCAGCTACTGATTGTGAGGGCAAAACCAGAGGGCATTATTTACTCTGGATGCATCAGGAATAATAAAGGTAGTATTCCCATCTTTACAAGGGAGAGCAATTTTAATCCCAACGTGGCATGTGTTTGGGGGGTGGAGCGGGGAGGGAAGAGAACGACCCCTCTCTTGGCAGCCTGTTCCCATGATTAATTGCCTTGGCTGTTCAAAGCTATGTACCTCCTTTCTAACTGGAATGCATCCAGCTTTTAACTCCCAGACCTCGCTCCTTGTTCTGCCACTGCTTGACTGAAGCACCATTAGTAATCAGTATTTTCTTCATCATGCTGCAAAATCTGGCAAATCCAACTCAACCTCTATAGCATCCAAAACTGGGTACTTGTACAACAGTAGTTGTAAAAGTCACGCAAAGATGACACAATCAACATCAAGAGCAAAGAGGCAGCCACAAACCATCCCAAGCCCAAACAAATGGGGCTTATATACCTGGCTATCTTTGCTTCAGGATACACATGCTTGCATAAACATGTGCTTCAGTTTTGCAAATGCTTAAGATACATTCTCACTATGAGAGAAGTTAAAGCATGGAAGGAGAAGGGACTCTTCCCTAGCGTATTTACTTGTACTAAATAAGCAACAACAACATTTCTATAGTGCTTGAGAATGTTCAGAACACTTCATGTAAGTTATCTCAGCAATCCTTACAGCACCATAAGTTGGTCAGCACTATCCACAGATCTCAGGTATGGGGCTCAGACATGCCGCTAAGTCCACAGCTGAGATTTTGATCCACAGACTTCTTGACTACTAGTTCACACCCTTAACCAGAATGCTACAGCAGCTCTTGTTGTACAGGGGCTAGAGTGTTCAAAGTTCAAATCTTTCCTCAGCCACAAAGCTCACTGGCTGACCTTGAGCCAGTCACTATCATCTCAGCCTAACCTACCTCACAAGACTATTGTGAGGATAAAATAGAGAGGGAAAGCATTATATGCTACCCTTGGAGGAAAATGAAATGAAGTAAAATAATGCTCCTTGAATCTTTGCGCGTGTGAATATTAATAGAAGATGGCTCAGTATTTCCTCTTCCCTTCACTACATCTTTGAAAGAAAGTTATTTATTAACCAACATCATAAATATATTTAGTATTTATGCTGCACGTTTCAAGCATACAAAGGGTTGTAGAATTTTTACGCAGGGTAGACCCATTGTAATTAGTGACCATGACTAACTTAGATCCATTAATTTCTGTGGGCTTCCACTACATAAAAGTTAGTTGCATACAACCCATAAGGTTTAGCCTATGTCAGCAATCTTTATAACAACACAAAAGCAAGGTTGAGAAGCAGTGTTGTGTAGTGTTGGACTAGGACCAGGGAGATCAGGGTTCAAATCCTCACTCAGCCATGAAGTGCACTGGCTGACACCATCTCTCAGCTTAACTAACCTCACAGGAGGATAAAGGGGCAGGAGTACAGGGGGGGGGGAGAGAAAACAGGAGAACTGTGTGCACTAGTTTGAGCTCCTTGGACAAATGGCAGGATGCAAGTAAAACAAAAATTAATAAGATAAAAGGAAGTTATTATTAATACTATTATATTTTATATGGGAAGCTGAGGCCAACATATCACCTGGTATGCTTACAGCTGAGGTAAGATTTGAACGGGAGGCTCACACAGCCTCTTCTCAGGGAAGCAGAGAATTCTGGGATAAGCAACCTTGTGCTGCCTTGTGGCAATTGCTATGTATTTGAGAACCCAAAAGAGTACAGAAGTAAGGTATTCCTTCTTCTAACCAATAATACTTATAGAATAATCCAAGGCTGTCCCCCACCCCCTTTGTTCATGGGAATGCAGGCCAAGCAGATGCTTCTGCAGAGACAAAACTAGTAGAAGATCATATACGAGCCAAGGAAAAATTCAGTATTCCTAGGGGGTGCCCCCAGGAGATTCCAATTGCTGCCCTCAAAAAAGTGTCACGTTCTGGAAATCAGGAAACACTGTTTTCTATCATTTTGCTGATTTGGGTCAGCAACAATGTTGAGATTTGCACACGAACGAACGAACAAAATGTTAGGAAGAGGCTCAGCTGATGAAAGGAAAAGGACCATGTGCCATGTTAGACTTTAAAGCACCTGCAGCCACCCCCCTCCCCCACCCTCACATGCTATTAACAATCATTAAGGCTAATAGGGTGAAATCTTGCACTGCAGAAGCATTTTCAATTCTGCAGACTCAGTCCCCAAGGAAATACAATAGCTAAAGAGATAGTGGCTAGGAGCATTTCTTTTTTAGCCTTCAAAGCTAACCTCCTCTCATTACAGCAAAAAATGGGTTGGGGTGGGTGAGGAAGATCTACAATCCACAAAATATGAGTCTCTGGGCTCAGCCAGGTGTTTGAATCTCAGTTTTTTTAAATAAAAATTTAAACCCTTCAAACCTATGTAGGGGAAAAAGGTTTGGCAGCCAGGATTGCAGCCTTGACCGGAAGCTGGGGAAAAAAGCAAAATACAGGTGCATATGGACTACCTAAACTAGGTTTGGTATGGGGTTTTCTCCCATGGAGTGAGTCCAGCTTCCCTGACCCATCCCCCTCCCCAAACTTGCCCTGCAAACAAACTTACTTGCCACCAAATTTAATTCTGATTTAAGCTTCAGGCTTCAAGTGAGCCATCCATGTACCTTTTTTCTACTGTTGAAAGTCGTATTTGTATATTTATGCTGTACTCCTGAACACATCCTAATAGTAATACAGTCATTATGGGAGTTTCTTTAAAGAAACCTCCATCATGTCACCTCCAAATAGTTGGAAGATTCAGATGCTGGTGGGCAAAGTCTTCTCAAAATTCTTGAGAACTTGGTGCTCTGAATCCCCCCGAGACAAGAGTGGCACCTATCAATCATCACCTTTGGAAACAATGCCTTGTGGGCTCAGCAGATAGGGTTTACACCTGCATTTTGAGGGCCTGTGGGAAAAGCTATACACAAAACCTATCTGGGGTGCTCTGTACAAAGTGAGAAGGGTAACACTACTGGGGCAGTGGGCTCGTTGCTGGTCTTGTGGGGTAAAATCTTGACAAAATGCCTAGTCCTGCCATCTTCTGGAGCCAGCCCCCACAACCTCTGAAAAGCAGATCCCATTTCAAGTGGTCAAAATCTGACAACAGTTCAGGGGTGATTGGGGCGGGAGTGGGCGGTGGGGAACCTCCAGCCTGCGTGCCTAAATCAGGCCCATCAGCCATCCCCATTTGGTCTGTGAGGTTGTTTTACACACCCACCTGCCCTACACTGGATGTCATACATGATTGGTGACGGCTGCAAACAGCACCTGTTGCACTTTGCAAGGCTGTGTAGCTCCTGCAAAAGCCTTTGTTCTGTCAATAAATCCTTTTTTGTGTCCACTGCTCATTCCCTACTGCTACTGTCTTGCTGTGCCGTATCCGGCTTAGGCCCGCAGAACCACAGTACCTCCACATCTCGCTTTAATTTCTCCATGAAGTCTCTCTTGGCCTCTTCGCTGACGTACACTTTCTGGTTCATGTTTAGAAAGTCAATGTCCTTCAGGGTTGGCAGCTCCTTGCCCTAGAAAAGAACGGAAAACATATCTTGTATGAAAAGGAGGCATGTGAGAGCCAAGTCAAAGGCTTGCTGAATCCACACTCGGATGGCAGGGCCAGAGGCAAGCAAATAAGGAGTGGTGAGAAAGTCCCAAACCCCAACCTGGATCTCACGTGGATGGTTCCTGTATCTATTTTTAATTTGGTTTTTATACTCTCACAAGCCACTTGCAGAGCATAGGTATGGTGTATGATCTAAGTATTTTAAATAAGTTAATGAAAAGAAACTAACTCCCAGTCTGCAATAAGATCCCTTTCAAGAGCAGTAAAGGCAAAAGGATTCTCAGAAAGCCGAACTCTCTGCCCACAACCACATTCTTTTCCTGGGCTCCCAACAGAAACACATCACCCAGACGGCCTGACTATGGTGTGAAGTGCCTACCCCTTACTTGCTCCCACAGGAAGCTGCCCTAGGCCACATCAGACCATTGCTTCATCAAGCCCAGCACTGTTTTCTCTGACCGGCAACAGCTCTCCAGGGTCTTTTTCCATCACCAGCTACTGGAACCTGATTTACTGACTGACGTACATGTTGATCATCCACGCTTTCATAAAAATATGCCAAGGTGGTGTGCAACATATAGCAATAAAATCAGCATAAAGCGTTCATAAAATCATTACTAAATGTAAGTGGTTAAAAGGAGAACATTCATATGGCATATTTAAACTAGCGATATCAGGAATTGAACTTAGGACCTTCTGCAAGCACAGCATATGCTCCATGACTGAACTGTGGCCTCTCCCCTCTGGGTCTCCATTTTTGACACCCCTATAGTTTAGCATCAATGTAATTCTGCAAAACTAGAATGACACTCTGTTCATATTTGAAGCCTCCATCATCTCTGCCTCTTCCCAGGCCTATTGCTGAGCCAACATCTGGTTTATTCTGTTGCCACAAATACCAGAAGTGCAGTATAAAGGCATAGATGTCTTTGCCTTTTCTTAAAGAAAAAAAACCCTACTCTTAGACCATGGATATCTTAGGGTTTAAGCCATCAAGCCAAAAATCACTCCATATCACATCAAACCAGAGGAGAAAACACCACCTTTCCCTAGGCAGCCATAATCTCCAATTACCTTCTCTTTATCACTAGCTTCACGGGATACCAGGGAGCCCTAAAAGAAGCAGAAATACAAACATTAGGAAGCATGGTTCTAAGTTCATAAACTCAAACAGATGTCACTTTCACGGCAAGCATCAAACCAATCTGTTCACGTAAACCATCAGTAAAATTTGTTGGAAACCAAATATTATCATGATTGGAGCAGAGGGGAAAGGGGTGCATAAGCCCATAAGCTGACAAATATCTCAACTTGAAAGTGGTCCCTATAAAAGTACCATTCAGCTAAATATACGTCTCTGATTTCCTATGCTGCAACATTCCATTCTTCATATTATATAAATTTTTAAAAACCCTGATTTTAATATTTCTGTATTGTTGCCTGTGATGTTCCTGCTTATAGTGTAAATATGGTAAGTGCTGTTTATATAGAAAACATATGGTAAGTGGAGTGAAAGAGGAGGGGGGAGTACATGAGCAGTAGAATGCTGGATGATTGGCTGAGCGTTTGAATGGCTGGGAGTATAAATGGAAGAATGACAGTTGAATCTGGGTGGATGTTAGTAGGGTGGAGAAGAAGGTGTTTGGTGGTGGATGTTGGGAGTGTGGAGAAAGAGGGAGTTGGAGTTCTGATTAATAATAAGTCAAGTACAAAACAGGACTAGATGAAACCATACGCTTGCGAAACATTCTAAAACTAATCTTGTTATTTCTGATATTTAATAAATACTTATTTGGTTTACCAAAGGCCTGATCCTTGGCTGGGGGATATACATACCAGAAGGGAGGGCAAGGTAATTACCAAGGTTGAACAGAAACAGTATCTAACGGTGGCAGCGGTGAAGGGAGGAATAATAACAATTCAAGTATCCAGAGCAACCCAGAGTTGTATGCGTTATCTATAAAGATACAAGGGGGTTGGGAACAGCATAAGCACGCAGTCACAAAAGTAACCAGCTAGAGAGAGACTCAGGCAAAGTCTCTGGGAGTATTGGTTATAGGGCGTGACTGGTGGTGCTGCCTAGCAGGGGGATCTAGTGAGATCTGTGCTAGAGCGGAGTGAGAAACCATATAAAGGACGGTCCGGACTGGTGGTATCCCTGGTGGTGCCTAGTGAAAGGCAGTAGCCACAAGCAGGTGGGAACCTGACAGGGAGAACAAGGGAAGGACGTCACATGTGGTGGTAGCGGTGGGATTCGAACCCTAGAGTCCCTAAAAGTGGTGTGGCTAAAAGAAATAACAAATAAAGATTACTTGTGAGAGTGACTGGCAAAGAGTGTGTGGCAAAGTGCGAGTGAACTCCTAAAAACATGGCTGAATATATAAAGATGAAAAGAGAGGAGCTGGTGGAGAAGTGCATAACATTCAATTTACCTCACGAGGGTAAAGGGGTAGATGAGTAGCATTGATAGCATTCGCATCTGTTCAACAAAAACAACCTGTCAGAGAAGAGAACCCAGAAGGGTACTCAAGCAATCCCGCTTATATAGAGTATTTGAGAGAGAAGTTAAAGTTGGAAACTGAGAGATTGAGGATGGAAGGTGCAGAGAAGGAAAAACAGCGGGAGATGGAAATTGAGAGAATGAGAATGGATACTGAAAGGATGAGAATGGGGTTTGAGGAGAGGGAGAAGCAATGAGCATTGGATGCTGAGATACAGGTGGAAAAGTTAAAATTTGAAAGAGAGAAGTTTCATTTTGATGAAACAAGAAAGGACAGAAATGAAACCAAAATAAAGGTTACACCAAAAGATTTTGCGGTGTTTGAACCTGGACAAAACCCACAGATTTACCTCAACACCTTCGAAAAGGCAGCTCAGATGTGGGGGCTACCGGAGGATAAATATATGCAATATTTATCAAATCTGATCAAAGGGGAATTGGCAGAGGTATACCAATATTTCCCCTCAGACAGGCCCGTCACATATGCCGAGTTTAAAGAGGCAGTGTACAAAAGATTCAGACTGGGACCTGACTACTTTAGGAAGTTATTTCGAAACTGTCAGATCCAAGCAGGCAGGACTTTTGTTGAACTGGGAGCAAAATTGATGGACATATTTGGAAAGTGGATGGGAAGTGCCAAAGCTCAGTCAGTGGAAGAGGTGAAAAGCCTCATGATACTGCATCAATTATACCATCAGTTACCACCAGAAATAAGGCTCCTTGTCAAAGACCGTTCCCCTACATCTGTTCAAAAGGCTGCAGAGTTGGCAGATCGCTTTGCCTCCAATAGAACTGGCTGGGTGGGGAAAACATCAAGAGAGTTTAAACCCAGACCATATAATGGTGGCAGAAAGGATGTGGTACCACAGCGAGTGAGTCCTCCAATAAAGTCTGAAGGCCACAGGACACCCCAGAGCGGATCTGTGTACCCTAAAATGGAGGAGAAATTATGTTATAAATGTGGTACACCGGGGCACCTACGTTTTCAATGTGAGGTTGCCAACCCCATTGGTAATCCTGCTCAGGGAAGGGCAGTGAAAACAGAACCAAGGGAGTTAGAAACGAAGAAGGTTCAGTTCTGCCAGATAAACTGGACAGAGGTAAAAAACTTTGATTCGAGTCTGAGGGAAGAAGTGAGTGTGCAAGGGGCAAATTATTGGGCATTGCTTGATACTGGTGCTGCTCAGACGTTACTGAGGCCAGATTTGATAAAATCTGACGAAATATTACCTCAGGAAACTGTGACAATCCAAGGAGTGAGGGGTGAACCAGAAAGCATACCCATGGCCCTGATAAAATTAAAGTGGAGAGGAAAGGAGGAAATGTGTAAAGTAGGTATTAATGCCCAACAACAAGAACCAGTGATACTGGGAAGAGATGTTATGGGGGCACAAGGAAAAATATATGTGGTGACCAGACAACAACTTGGCAAAGCAACAGAAACCATGTTAACAGAGGCCGAAGAAAACAGGGTGGAACCTGTTATCGAGCCTAAGGTCGCCATAGCAGCCCCTGGCAGGCCTGCTAAAAGAGACAAACTATTGAATGGTCTCTAGTGAAGAGGCAGAGCAGTTCAGGGAAGAGCTGGATAAGGATGCAGGTTTGAAGCAAATGAAGGACCAAGCCCTTACACAAAAGATTCCCTTTACTGACAATCTGAGGAATCAAACTGTGTGTGAGAATGGGATTTTATATAGACTGTGGATGCCTGCTGAGAGAGAGAATGAATGTGAACCAGTGAAACAATTGATGGTACCTAGCAAATACAGAGCCAGATTGCTAGAGGTAGCCCATGATGTCCCATGTGCAGGGCATCTTGGAATAAAGAAGACCAAGAAAAGATTGGCTGCACACTATTATTGGCCAAATATTTCTAAAGACGTAAAACGATATTGTTTATCTTGTGACATATGCCAAAAGGTGGGGAAAAGTGGAGTAAAGACAAAAGCACCATTGAAGCCCCTTCCTATAATAGGACAACCCTTTTATAGAGTGGGAATAGATTTGGTGGGCCCTTTTTCCAAACCCACAAGGCATGGCAAGAAATATCTATTGGTGGTGGTGGATTTTGCCACCAGATACCCAGACGCTGAAGCACTAAGATCCGTGGAAGCCCCTGTAGTGGCAGAGGCTTTATTAAAAATCTTTATGAGACTGGGTTTCCCTCATGAAGTGTTGACGGATCAAGGCAGTGTATTCATGGGAGAAGTGATGCAATGTATGTGGAAGTGTTGTGGTCTAAAATATTTAAAGACAACTACTTACCATCCAGCAACTAATGGGTTAACTGAAAGATTCAATGGGGTTCTGAAGGGCATGATAAGAAGTTATGTTCAAGATCACCCACAAGACTGGGATGAACGTTTGGGGTGCTTCTTATTTGCATACAGAGAAGTCCCTCAGGAGTCAACAGGCTTCTCACCCTTTGAACTGATGTTTGCTAGAAAAGTGAGGGGACCTTTGGAACTGTTAAAAAATTCATGGGAAGGGACCCTGGGAGAGTACAAAACATCTGTAGTCGATTTTGTATTAGACTTCTGCAACAAATTAGCATCAATGATGGAAGTTGTGCAAAAGAATTTAAGTCAAGCTCAGCAGAAGCAAAGTTACTGGTATGATAGAACAGACAGAGAACGTGTGTATGATGTGGGAGATATGGTTATGGCATTCATACCCAGGAAACATGATAAATTACAGGCCAACTGGGAGGGACCATATACCATAAGGGAAAAGCTTGACACAGTGACGTATGTGATAACCACAGACCAATTAAAAAAACATAAAGAGGTTCATGTAAATATGTTGAAACCTTATCACACCAGGGATGCAAAGGTGTTGCAAGTTACCTTATTCCCTGAGGGAAGTGGGCCTGAACTTCCAGATTTGGTACAGGAAAGCAAAGCAAAAGGAGGGGTAGATCAATTGGAATGGTCGGAGGAGGTGAAGGAAGAAGTCAAGAAAGAGATTCTAAGAGTTTAAAAAAATTATGGGGATCTCTTCAGCAATAAACCTGGCCGAACCAGTATAGCCAGACATTCAATTGATACTGGAAATCATGCCCCAATCAGATCTGTTCCGTACCGTGTGAATGGGAAAGTTTTGAATGAAATTAGAAAGGAGGTTGAAGACATGTTGGAACTAGGAGTGATCAGGGAATCCATCAGTCCCTGGGCCTCAAGTATTGTACTGGTTCCGAAAAAAGATGGAACCACAAGGTTTTGTATTGATTATCGTTTAATCAATAAAATTACTGTCCCAGATGCGTATCCTATGCCTAGGGTGGGCGCAATGTTAGAGCTATTGGGAGCAGCAACCATTATCTCTACCATAGATCTGTGTAAAGGATTTTGGCAGATGGAATTAGACGAGCAATCCAGAGCCAAAACTGCCTTCAGTACACCAGATGGGTTATATGAGTTTGTGATTTTACCCATGGGACTAAGGAACTCACCAAGTTCTTTTCAGAGACTAATTAATACTGTGTTGCGAGGCATGTCAGATTTTGCAGTGGCCTATATAGATGATGTGGCCATTTTCCGTAAATTTGTAAAAGATTTTGGGGAAATCGCAACCCCCTTGCATGAGCTAACAAGGAAAAAGTTTGCTGAGTGTGTGGTGTGGTATGAATGTCAAAAGGCTTGAATCTGGGTGGATGTTGGGAGTGTGGAGAAAGAGGGAGTTGGAGTTCTGATTAATAATAAGTCAAGTACAAAACAGGAATGGTTTCATTGCAACACAGTATTAATTATGGAGCAAAGTTGAGGCAATACAATCGTGGCCCATCCCCTTAACTAAGAAACAAGTTAGGGCATTTTTAGGTTTCCTTGTTAGCTCATGCAAGGGGGTTGCGATTTCCCCAAAATCTTTTACAAATTTACGGTAAAAACCAGCCACACCTAAAAATGCCCTAACTTGTTTCTGAGTTAAGGGGATGGGCCACGATTGTATTGCCTCAACTTTGCTCCATAAGGGGGTAGAAATCCAAATAGGGATCCAGTTATCTCAAAGAGTGCCTTGCCCAGTATCAACCATCCTGGACCCTACAATCAGCAGGTGAGGCCTTGCTGGTGATGCTGCCACCAGGGGTTACCCAGCTGGCGATGACCCAAGACAAGGCCTTTTCAGTGGTGGCTCCCCATTTGTGGAATGCCTTCCCCAGTGAGGTGCATCTGTCTCTGTCACTATTAACTTTTAGGAGGAATCTGAAAACATTCCTGTTTACCCAGGCATTTGATGGTTGAAGGGGACTGTTCCTGGCAACCCAGAGATCACTGGATTAATATTTTTAATTGTTTTCAGAATGATTTTCTTGTTGTTGATGTTAAATTGTTTCATTGATATGTTTGGTGCCCTGGGCTCCTTTGGGAGGAAGGACCGGATATAAATTCCTTTTTTAATAATAACAACAACAATAACAGTAGTTGTAGTAACAGTAAAAACAGTCTTTTTATACATTATGAAGTTGTGTTGTCATGATCAGATAAAAGATAACAATTTTGTCAAAATTGTTTCTATCAGCAAGCCTAACAGGGATTCCAGCCATAATTCTGTTCCTAGGGGCCATTACAACGGGCAGGGTAAGGCCAATATTCTAATTTACACCATCTGCAGACCAGAAAGGCACTGGTCCAGAGGCAAGAAATGTCTGCTTCTCCTCCATCCAGACAGGCTGAGGGCACAATCTGAAATCAAAATGCTGCAATGTAAACATCGGTGATGGCACTCTGCATAACCCTTTTTACTGTGCAAATTAATTACAGACTTTATTCATTTCAACCATCTAAGGCAAGCAATTATATTCCCTCCCACTTCACAGGAGGGGGACAGGAGGCTGAAAAAGCGTGAGTTGCTAAGGCTAGCCACAGCATTCTTGACGTAGCCAAAATATGAACCCAGGTCTCACCCATTAAGTTCAAAAAGCTTTGCTTGGTCAGTATTATTTATTATTTATTTATTCGATTTATTAGTCGCCCATCTGGCTGGTTACCCAGTACCCAGTAGGCACTTGTCTGTTTGTTAAGACTTTAGATGTCAGGATGGAAACCTTTCTCAGCATTTTTAAAATGCAAGAATTATACCACAGTTTTATTGGCTTACATCAGTTCTGTGCCTTCACGCATTGTAAGAAAACACAAAACATTCTTGATGCAGCAATGCCTAAGTGTGGAGGGAGCCTGTCAACACCAGCTCAGAGGCCCCCAAGCCCATCTGCTCTTGGCCCCCTTGCTTCTTCTGTTCTCTCACTCCAGCCTTCTGCCAAGATGCTCCCCAAAGCCTCCCCTTCCTTCTCTGTCATCAATGTCTTTGTTCAATCCCACTTGCAGAGCCTTTCTTGGATCATACCGTCCCACTTTTTCTGTGCTGTCATTCACCAGCTTAGCCTACCTTGTTATCATTACTTCTATTTCCAGTGTTCAGGCTGAGAGTGCCATTGCATTATTATTGTTGTTATTACAAATGAGAAAAAGAAAAATGGGGGGGGGAGAAGTGAAGGAAAAAGAAAGCCCATCAGCTCACATTAAGGATGCGAGTGCCATTGCTGATGTAGCCAGAATGGCACCACCCACACACAAGATGGAGGTCTCAGCAGGAGGCCTAGGGGAATCCCAAGGCTTGCAGAAGGACCAAACAGATTTTTAGAAAACACATCTAAGGAGAAAACAACAACCCCAAAACGACACAATGAGGACTGAGCATGTTCAATGGCCACAGATTGCTGACCAATTGCTTGGGGGGGGGGTTAAACAGAAAACCATGCAGGGGAGGGGAAATGGCAGCACTTAGCTCTTTCCTGACCCTCAAGAGGTGCTGAGTAACAGTATAGCCTTGAAATGCAGCCTCTTGCCCCCATAGAAGACATCCTATCTCTAAAGCATCACAGGAAGATGCCTGTGCACCTCTCTTGAAAAGGTTATCATAACAGAAGTGAAAATTTCTTCACACATTTCCATAGGATCACTTTGATGCCCATATCTCAAACAGGGATTGACAACATCTGGAAAGCCTTGCAGGGTTTTTGTCAGAGGAACCCAAGTTCTACTTAATAAAAAGGAGAGAGACTCTAGTCCTCATGACTGCAGATGTAATTTAAAAAAATGTGACAGGAAAAGTGCTCAAGGATAAGAAACAAGCAGTCAGTGCAAAGCAGCCCAAAACTCTTGTATTCAACTCAACCGCATAGCATGTTCTTTCTTTCCCTGCCGTCCCCCTCCCAGATGGCTTGAACGAGTTTTTATATTTAACGGTAATAACTTCAGAGTAAGTAATATGAATATCACCATCAGTCAGGTCAATTAACATATCGAAGTAACACTAACTGCATCCCTTTATAATTCGCCCATCAGCTATGATCCTAGTTAACTCCATTATAAAAGATCTATATAACCTTGCTGCAGGAAAATTTGCTCTGGGTCAGATTTAATGATGTATGACCAGGCTGAAGGCAGAGCGGAGCGGGCATGATCTGTCTCATTTTCCTAGCTTAGTTTTCTGGGACATACACATACAGTAGTACTGACCTTGCATTGGATACAGGTCATGTACTGAATTAATTCCCTGAGGAAAGAGGGGGGACCACTTCATGGCAATATCGAAAGAGGGAGGGGACATTTAATCAGCAGTGGAAGCTACATGTTGCCTAAGAGAGAATAAAGCACAGGCCTATCAGAGAAGGTCTCTACCACAACCTTCAACTCAGTTTAACTGCTCGGCAATGTTTCTGCAGGGCAAGTACTCAAGGAGGGCTTTGGCAAGAGAGTGCAGTGACTGTTCAGCAGCCTCCAGAATGCCAAGGAAGGAGGAGTTGCGTGCCATCTTCAAATCAGAAGAGGATGCCCTTCTTTGGATATACAACTCAGCCAAATACATTTTAATTGGCTTACTGGCTGGAAGAAGACCAAAAGGGAACTTTCTGCCCAGCATAGACCCAAAGAGGCATCTCTGAACTTAGAAGCGACACATAACCTAAGGGGAAAACGATGGGCTCCTGGCCTTGGAGACAGCTATTTTTTTTAACAGAAAGGGCCATCAGTGCACATGGTACTTTGGAGACCAACATAAGCAAAAGACAGTCCTTTGCTCCAAGGAGTTTATTATCTAAATTTAGACACCATTGTTGGGTTTGGAGGAAGGGAAAAGGCAGCATATGGAACAAATCCATATGCAAATCCAGTTACTCACACACAGGTTTCGTTTCAGGTGGGAAGGAGAACTAAGGGGTGAAGCCAAAGGATTTATAGAAGAGGAGAGTTTGGAACTGGGGTTTGAAGGATGAGAGAGGGAAGTTCTGGGCTTAAGGGGCAGCAAGGTATTGTGGGCAAGTAGGAAAGCCTCAGGTAGCTCAAGATGGGAGAGCTGGAGGAACAAGCTCTTCATTCATTCATTTTTTTTTTATCATACTGCTTTTTACTCTACCTGTTTCTCCACAACCTCTGTAGTTATCCACGGTCATTGGAGTATAGCCCAGAAGAACCACAGCCTCTCTCTGCATTTGCATCAACAGCTGCTGAAACAGTGACCCCTCCAAGTGAAGATGTTTCACTTCCCGGAGGCAGAGCTAGTCACCCAGATGAAGCTGCAGTTCTATGTAAGACTCAGTCTGGGTTGGCTGGTCACTGAAGCAACATTCAAGCCTGCGCATGCATTTAAGCTTCAAATGCAGCTTTTCAGGATGCTACCCAGTTTACTTGACTTTGCCTTACTAAAACTTGACCTCTGCTTTGCTTCAACTTTGCCTTACCAGAATTGTATCTGAATGTATTTGCTTTATTTGCCTGGCACAGAACAGCACCTCAAGCTTAATAAGCAGATATATGATCACCAGAACAGGGCCAATGCCTCATGTCTTTTAAGCAGATGCCTTTCCCATTCCTGCTTCCAGAGATAATTCAGAGATGGATAAACTGAATCAGGGAGCTCATACGTGCAAATCATGTGCTTTGCCACTGAACAATGCCCCCTGTAGTATCAGTTATACAGCAGGTGTGAATGGTGCTTGGTTACTCATTTATGAAACAGAGAAGCACTTTGTGAGTTACAGTAATTATCAGTACCCAATCTTTTTATAAACAGTCCTACACATTATTTTTGTCTTTACAACTGTTCTGTGACAATTATGCCCATTTTACAGATGAAGAACACAGAGACAGAATTCCTTGCAGACAAGGCTTCTCAGGAGAAAACCCAGGTGTTGCGACTCATCATCACTGTTTGCAGCTTTCTGCCGGATTCCTCTTTCTCTTATATCCCCTGCCCTGGCTCTGTACTCTCATGGAAGAGTGAGGATGATCTGAAAATAGGCACTGACAGGGATGACTTAGGACACATGAGTGTCAGAAAACCAGACCAGAACTTTATAGCGTTTTTTAAACAAGAACAGGACACAGGAAATTGCTGACTCTATCAAGATATAACTACATCCAGTGCCACCTAGTGACTAAACTGTATAATGACACCATTACTTAAGCATCTTCTGAACGCTAGTCATGCCAAAGGGACAGGACTGCAAACTTTTGAACCCAAAAGTAAACATGGGCAAAGTAAGAAAATTTAATAGGAACTCTGTGACATAATCCCATGACAACTTTGTCTTCTGGTGTAAAAATCCAGCACTCTAGCTAGACTGGTCTGTCCGATATATTGGCATTTTACACACAGCACAACATTAAGAGCCAGACATTAAGTACTGCACCCTCCACAACAAGCGGGCCAAGATAACAAGCAGCTGGGAATTTCCAGAGCAAATACAACCTACATACATGGACAAGTTGGGAGCAAGAGATGAACAAAGGGTGCACAGACTTAGCACACACTTTCCACCTGTCCTCATTACCTTCAGATCGTACTTCCTGTGCACGGTGAGCCTGTGGCTGAACATGTTCCTCATGACCAGCATGTAGCTCTCCTCACTATCCACGCTGAGCCGGTACATACCCAGGAACTGGGGCAGGAGGGTGCTCCCATGACACTTCACAATGTACTGGAAGAAGACAAAAATAGGTTCAAGTTTTGCCGCATCTCAGTGACTCCAGAACAGAGAAAGCCAAAGGCTTGAACAGGATTGATGCATAGTAGTGGGGTAACTAAAGCAGGAAAGTGGTGGCGGATCTGGAAATGGAATCCTGAAGTCTATCTGTTGGGAGTCCCAGTTCCCAGACCACAACTCTCCTGCCTTTTGGTAGATGAGAGGGTGCTGAAGGCAGGACCTGTTAAGTATTCCATGAGATTGTCAAATGGTACCTTTGAAATATATGGAAATGAATATCTGTATAGGCACTCAAGCGGAATGGGGCTAGTTGGGGCTTTCATTGGTCCAGGTGCGAGAGACTTTGGTACCCTACTCAGCTAGCTATCCCTTGCCACTAGTCCCTGTTATCCAGACCTTTGGATTCCACTGTTCCTTCATTCACCTGCATCTTCTCTCTTGATTACAAAATGGGTGTCTTTCTTGAGCAGCAAGTATACCTAACCCTGGTTAAAAAGACAATCTAGGATCTACCACAATGGCTCAAGAAAGACTAACATTCACCCAACCATCCACATAGTGGAAGGCAACAAATCTCCAGTCACTATTTGTTTGTTTTTACTGGTCACCATCTATAATTAATATCTGGCTTTGCTAATACAAGCATTGCCATGTTTTCCTTTACTTCTCCACTCTGCCTTATGAGGACTGCCTTATGTGACGACTAGTGCTGGAGACAGATCCAAATAACTGCTGACATTTATATATATATTTTAAAAAGAATAGCCATTCTTATTTCAAACACAAATAATGCAGCCTGAAATTTATTTTGCACCCAGCATGGTCTAACCTAATTAAAGTTGGTGTAAGACCCCCTACGTTTCATTCTATGGCAATTATGAAGTGCAAACTAGGGCTTTTCATCATGGCCAGCAATATCCTCCCACTGCCTTTTTTTTTTTTTGGCTTAACATGTAACCTGAAGAAAAGCAGTGGTGGACTCAAAAGCTTGCTCACTACTTTGTGAATTTTAGTTGGCTCTAATAAAAATATTCTCCCAGTGTTGCTATTTGGATTTTCCCCCCCCCCATCGACCAACATGTCTGCCTACATTGTTTGCTTCAAAATCAATCTCGATAGACATGTCTGAGTGTATTTCTGCTACCTACTATCACATGGCCCAAGTGAAGAATTTGATAGCCTGAAGACCAGAGCTTGGAAAAGTTACTTTTTTGAACTACAACTCCCATCAGCCCAATCCAGTGGCCATGCTGGCTGGGGCTGATGGAAGTTGTAGTTCAAAAAAGTAACTTTTCCAAGCTCTGCAAGACAGGGCCTATGCTATGCTTTGAACTTTTGTACAGTGCCGAGATCCGTAAGGTGCTTTCCTTGAAGATTGGCTTTCACTGTTTTTCTGCTGAAAAACAAGTTGCCTGCTCCTAAGGCTGTGAAGAGGAGCTTGAAAACATGCAGCAGTGCCTGCTCAGATTTCAGCAGCGGGTGAGGAACTGAGGACGTCTCCCAGTGGGCAGGAGGAAGGAGTCACATAGAACACTGAAGACCTTTTCATGGCTAGCAGAAATTGAACTGTGCAAACTTGCTTAAATTAAGCCCAACTCTTCAGGGCACAATGATTTGATATTTACTTTTTGTTTGTTTATGTGTTTTTGTTTTTTATGCAGAGGCTTGGCTCCTAAGGTAAGTTAATTTAAAGGAAGTTCACAGAAAGATAATTTCTTCTCCTCTCCTCCCGCTGTACGGTCACCTGCACTCTGAGAAGCCTCTCTGGAGGATCACGGAGTCCTACTGAACAATTGCGGGATGGGGCACAGGTGGCTGCATTGGAGAAGGAGGAGATGGCAGGCTTTTCTTCCATGAAATTCCTTCAGTAAACTTACTTTAGGATCCAGGTCAGAATAAACATCACATACCTATAATCCCACAGAAAAAAAGCATGTTTGAGAACTTGCCTTACCTGGTGGTAGTGGGACAGAAGGCTATGCACATCAGCCACATCTTCACTGGAGATCTCCTTTATCACCAACGTTCTGTCATAGGACAGGAGGAAGCGCCCCGCACCCTCAGTTTCATAGGTCGGTGGACAACGTGTCAGAGAAACCTGAAGAAGTCAGAGAATGAAGCAATGATGACAGAACTCTGTGCCTACGGCCCAAACATGGCTGATGTGTGTTTTTGATTAAACCCATGCCTAACAGAGGGCGGGCAAGAAGAGAATGAGGGGATTTAGTGAAATAAAAGTCTTCCCTGGCTACAGATCAGCAGACAGTTGACTCCTGTAAGCAGCTGAGCAAAATTTCTGAGCTCTAGATCCTCCCTCAAAAGGTCACTTCCTTGTGGTGGTACTCCTTTGGCTGTCACCTTAAAGGTAGCAGTTCCTTTATAAAGGCTCTTAGGGCAATGGGGTGGTGCAGGAAACGCTGAAGCCATGATAGAACTCCTCCTGTTTGTTTCAGCCTCTAATACAGGGTGCCCTCCATATGTTTTTGGACTGCAATTCCCATCATAACTGACCATCGGCTGTACTAGCTGGGACTGTTGAGAATTGTAGTCCAAAATATCTCAAAGGCACCAAAATGGCTACTCCTTGCTCCAGTGTGAGAAACCAGACCAAGAGGTAGAATATACTTTACCGTGGTCCCATGGAAAGCAGCCCAACCCTGCTTAGTTAGAATCCTGAGAATTCCCTCCCTCCGGCTCTCCTTAAAGAAAAGGTAACCCAGAGGAATTCGAAGCACAGAGGGAGATTGCCAGCCAAGTCCTGTTCACAGGGTTTGAGGGACCTGTAGGGTGGGCTTCTCCCTTCTATTGCTATCTCTCATATGCTAATCTTTTCCTCTTCTTTCCCTCCCAAATACTACAAAAGATAAGCCACTCGAGGACAATAAAAGGAAAAGATCCGATAAGTACTTATTCCCTTTAAGTATGACTGAAGCTTCTAGGAGATATCAAGATGGAAGCATTTACCATATTTTTGTGTAGATGTACCAATGCCATCTAGACATAAATGGCCTCATGCCATGACATGCCATTTTTTGGCATTAAATGAAGCACCCCGGAGGTTATACCTTAATTAAAAAATCTAGTTTTATTTCGGTGACTTAGAGAAAGCAAGGAGCTTCACAAACACTGATTTGTTGCAATCCTTACAACACCTTGTACATGTTAGGTCAGCACTGCTACCTTCATACTGCAGATGGGAATGGGGATGAAACAGAGTCGCTTGGAAAGGCCAGCTAGTGAGAAGTTCATGTCAGATGTAAGGTTCAAAGTGGGGACATTGCAATTAATAGCTCTTTCTCTTAACCCTTCCAACTACCGTTGGGTGCGAAGTACCAGACTGGCTATTTGCAACAGCTGTCCTAACTACTGTGGTGCCTAGGCAAGCACATTCAGGAGCAAAGATAATAATATATTGCTGCTGGCAATAGTCCACTGGCTTTATCCTACCTCTGATGCCTCTAGTGATCTTATATGTAGCCCAGTAACTTTACATAGCAACCTTACTTGAGCATGTCTAGTTGAGCAATTTATAAATCCCCCCATTACTTCACACTAGAAGTATACTCTGTAATTTATTAACTGAATTCTAAACCTGCTTTCAAACCAGCATTCTCAGTGTTTTAAAAACAAATGACTGAAGTTGTTCATGATTTTAAATTTAAAGCTAGCAAATACAGATTTAAAACTATAAAACCTGAATAAACCCAGTTACAAAACACCTGTCCATTAGCCTTCGACAGCAAAGGCCATTTCTCTAAAAGCAGGGAGAGAAAAGACCTGGAGGGCATTTCCAGGAAAGAAATTCCACAGCGAGGGTGCCACGATCGAGAAGGCCTTCAAAGTTGTACTTTATCCTCTGAAGTTCATTCAGTATATGAGACCAGCAAGGGGATGGGAGAGGATGGAGGAATACTACATGCCTACTTCTGTTGAGTCGCTAAAGTTTTATGCAAGCTTGTAGGATTTTGAAAAGTAAGAGGAGGTCTGCGCACCTGATAATCCTGGTCATCGATGTTGAAACGTTCACGGAGATTGCGGAAGACCTGTGGGCAGTATTCCTTGAATTTGAAATGGCTGGGCAGGTTTTCTCTGCAAGAGTAGAGCAACAAAGTTAGCTGCTACTCCAAAGCTTGGACTGCACATGTAGCAGAGTGAGATGGAAAAGTGGATTGGACTGTACCACTTTAGACTTCAGGGTGGGATAAATCACATTTTGGAATGCTCCTCTGTTAAAAAAAAAATCTCCCTGTAAGTTTCAGGAAGAATCTAGCACATTGGTGAATTCCCTGTTGTGCTAGTTTCTACTTGCAGGGCAGAGTTTTGTTTTTACACATAAAGCACCATTACAGAGTTTGATTCTTGCACCCTGAAGCAGTACAGTCCATCCCATTACCTTAGGACTCTGCTACATTTATAGTGCAGGCCTGATTGCTCTTCTGCTGCTGTGGAAGGAACAGGTTCTCTGTCGGAAGCACCAAATTATAACTCATACATAACCAAGTCCTTTCCATTTCCTTATCAGAAAGCAAGTTTTTCTGACAAGTGAGCAAAGGCTTTAGCAAGTAAGAGCTACCAAGTCAATCTGGGCATTATCTGAGTAATCTGTGACCCGTGACCCATAATTCCCTCCCTATTAGTCTCCTCTATCACATTGGTGTAATCCTCCATCATTATGCCAATGGTCACATTACCAGACAGGCAGAACAATCTTCCTTTAACACCAAGCATTAGATATCAGGCACAGGAAGGGAAGGAGAATGGGGAATGGAAAAAAGGAAGATTTTTTTTGTCTAGCTTTGCACACGCTGGCAGATTTTTATGTACTTTTACACGGAGAAAGATTCAAAACATGCAATTGCTGAGTTTTCTGAAGTGACACAACTAAGTGGGCAACTTATGGCTTATGCACCCCATGCAGCTCCCAGCACCTACTGAAGATGCCCAATCCTTCCATCCCATCAGAGGTCCGTCCTTCCTCATTCTTTCTTCCTTATTTTTCCTAGCTTTTAAAGGTGTTCCCCACTCCCTTTCTTTGTTGATTTGGAACAGTTAGAAAGGGCACTATTTTATCTGATAAAAATATAAGGATCTTTTAAACAATCTTTTTCCTAATCACATGGTTTGGGGAAAAGGTTTTCCCCTGGCTTCTGCTGTGTGTGTAGCATGCTAAAGTCAGAAAAGAATTACTTTCACTTGCTTTCCAGAGCAGCAACTGTATTGGTTTGTTGAATGCAACCAAGCATTTGAGGCTTACTACTCTTCCCAGAAGTAGAGCTGCATGGGATTGGGAACCCTAAGCCATGGTGAAAACTGGAGCAGGGCAGCCTTCATTTTGTGGATTAGTTAACCCAGAACACCTTTGTTTATGGCTCTGCCCATTGCTGACACGCAGTCCCCAACAGATCACCCTGAAGCAATGAGGGCCTCAACATAAAAAAAGCTTGCCCTTCCCTGTGGTACAGTAATAGAACTGCTGGATCGTGGAGAATTAGACCATGTGACTCCCAGAGCTGTGGAGTCGGTACGCCAGACCTTCGACTCCGACTCCTCTATTTTTCTACTGTCCAACTGACTCCTTCATAAATGGTAAATGTATATTAACTAGTAATAACAAATTTACTGTAGTAAAATGGTAGCACAAGGCATTTCATCATCACCACGTGAATCCAGAGCTTGGAAAAGTTAATTTTTTGAACTACAACTCCCATCAGCCCTAGGGATTGGGCTCGTGGAAGTTCAAAAAAGCAACTTTTCCAAGCTCTGGATTCACGTGGTGGTGATGAAATGCTTTGCGCTACCATTTTACTACAGTAAATTTGTTATTACTAGCTAATATACATTTGCCATTTATGAAGGAGTCGGAGTCAGTACATTTCTACCGACTCCACCCAATATTGCTCCCGACTCTGACTCCACCTCCACAGCCCTGGTGATTCCTCCCCCGCTCAGGACAACATGTAGACTACACTCTTAAAATCAAATTGTTACTAATAGTTGTCTTTAAGCTGAAAAGATGGGGTATGATGAGAGTTCAACAACTTCTGGAGGGCACCACTTTTGTCTTCTGCCTGAGATACTGGTGGGGAAGCACTAATCAGTGCAAAAGTTAGACTAAGACGACCATGAGCCTTATGTTCTTATACATATACACCCCTTTTCCTCACCTGTTGAAGAGATGATTGTTCACCTTTATTTTGGAATTGGCTTTGAAGTCATCAGGAAGCAGCATCACTGGCTGAGGAACTTGACTCAGTTCATTTATCTAAAGAGTGAAAGCAAAGGTAAAGCCATTGGCTTCTCTAAGACGAGGCAGGACAAGTCAGTCCATCGCAGAGCCACCAAGGTCTGGTGGGCAAAGCCTTGAGAAGAGAGTCAGGATGAGAGGAGATGACACGTAGCCCAATGACATATAATTCCAACTTGGGCAATTCATGAGATTAGGAGAGGCAATGAAGCTATGCTGTTAGTCTTCCCAAGGGTATCAGCAGGGTGGGCCTTTGGGAAAGGGCAATGGCTCAGTGGTAGAGCATCTGCTTCACATGTATAAGGTCTCAGGTTCCAATTTCTGGCACCTCCAGGTAGGGTTGGGAAATGATCCTGCTCTGAAATCCTGGACAGCTGCGGTGAGCCATCATAGCAATACTGACCTGGATGGACCAGTGGCCTGACTTGGTATAAGGCCGCTTCCACTGCTTCTAGAGTAGTGCTTCTAGAAATAACAAGCAATAGCATATCCTAAAAGAGTCCCATGCTCAGTTTCAAAGCTGCATCAAGACAGCCTATGAAAATGTATTGATATATACATATTTACAAGAACAGACCTCCAGAAGGCTTGGAGGGTCAACACATAAATCCAGCAGTTTAGACAGTATTAGCCTATGAAGTCTAAGCTAGAGGCACATAACTGGGAACTGCCAGCCAAGACGGGCTTCTGATAAAGACAACCAAAGAGGAAGGTTATACCAGAGGATTAAGAGCTCCAAGGAAAAAGTTGTTTTAGTCCAGGGGTCCAAAATTTGGGGGCATGTAGAATTCTGAGAAAGTGCTGACAATGTCAGTCACAAAATAGATTGCCACAGGGCACGGAAAGGAAAAAATGTGAAGGTTGGATGAAAAAATGTATCCTCTTGTATTCACATTATTTTTACACAGGATTCCCCCCAAGCCATATCAAATCAAAGTCTCCTGTAAAAATCACAGATCCAGCACTTGTCTCTGCCACTATGGCACAAACACAGATCCTTGGCATGAATCCACATGCCACAGTAGCACTAGCAAGCACTGGATATGTGGTTTTTTATGGTGCCATCCACAGAAACCAATATTAGCTTTAATTTGGTGGTGGCCTGGGGGGCATGCCTTGTAAAAAATCATAAGGATCCATGCCTTGGATCCACGTTTTTGTGCCATGGTGGTACTGCCCCCCCCATATTGCTACTTCCCTTTTACACACCTTCTACCTTTATGTTCCTCATAAGCACATCCATCACAGCTCACTATCTCCTTCCTTCTGAACAAAATTTAGAAGGGACGGGAGGGTGTACAAACGAAGGGGAAGCGGTTGTTTTAAATGAAGGATGGGGAAAAGGATCCGGACTGCAGGCCAGATCCTTTTCATTCCCAAACCCTGTAGCCTATGTTTGACAGGCAGGCAAGCCACCCGCCTGACAACCATCTGACATCACAATGTCATCAGGTGACCAATTTTTGCATAGCACCATCCACATCAATTGCTTTAAACTTTGTGCAGGTGACAGAGCATGAGGAACTGCTCTGAGCAGGGAGAGCAGAAAAAAGCCTCCAGATATCTAATTTGTGTTGCAGCAGGGTCAAGTCCTCTCACAAACACCACATTGGGGACCCTAATTTTAGTAAAACAGCCACATATCTGCTCTCAAATTCCAGCAGCATCAGAACTTTTATGCTTTTGACCAGGGCTCAACTACGACAGTGAACTCATTTGGGGGCTGTGCTCAGTTGTACCATCTAAAAGTTTCTTACACTCGGGAACATCTTGCTTATGGAGAAAGGCTTAAAAATCCGAAGGGAGGTACAGAATTTGGGGGTGGGGGAGGGAGTATGAATGATGCAGTGAGACAGAAAGGCTGTTCTTTTTCAACTGGCTGAAATTAGTCTTGTTCTCAGTGAAGTCCTAGACCTGTGTCTGGCAATATCACTTCAGATAGCAGGTGGAGGCTCACATAATTGGATATTCCTCCAATCCCTGCACACAGAAGACTAGCATATTAGAGAGCAGGCTAGCTTGAAACCATTCGCCAACATGAATGCGAATCCAAAGGAGGTCTCTCAGCAGTCTTTGCTTACAAGGGAGGCATAAGCTAGAGACCCTGTTCAGAAAAGGGGGCCACTAGCCTGCATGCAGACCTGGAAAAAAAATCACACCAGCTGACTTTGGAGTATATTTGGACCCCAATGAGATTTCCAATGGAAGGATGGGGTCACTTTGTGCACCAGAGACCTTTTGTTGTTGTTCACCACAAGTGTGCCTGACACTATCAAAGCACCTTGAGCCAAAAAACACTTATTCAGAGGAGGTAGAATTTTTCTGGCTCCTTCTACATGCATGTTGAGTACACTAGGTATATGGGGGGTGCCGTGGGGTTTCTTTGCTTGTTTCTGTGCAGAAGGAAGACGGTACACGGTAACTGGCTGAAATCTGGGGATGTTGTAAGGGTGACAGTTTGTGGCAATGTCTTAGAAGAACAGCCATGTAGGTCTACTAATGTGTAAATTACACAATAAAAGGCATAAATTTGCCCCCAGGGCTTCTAAGGTATATTTGGCCACAGTGATTGTTTGTTTCCAAAAGGAAAACACTAAGTGGTAATTGGCTGAAATTTGGGGAATGTTGTACATGTTAAAATGTGCGACAATGCCCTAGAATGACCTCCCTGTAGGTTTACTTATGTGTGAATTGCACAATGAAAAGTGCACCTGGGGTCCAAAAGTATCCCACAAGTCTGCATGAATGCTAGCACAGATGTAGTCAAGGCCTATCTGTGGTTATTAGGTACCATAACTAAACATGGAAACTCATGATCAGAGAAAATGGGTGTCTCACTTTCAGGTGCTGGGGACAAACATCAGAGAAAGGTATGGAAGCAGAGAGGTATGAAGTACTGAGGCGGGAGGGAAGGGATGAGCTCTGGCAAAATCTTTCACTCACATTCATCAATAAAACACAGAATGCATTTCCAGGTCTCAGGATACTTCCCCTCCCCCCAGTGTGCTTCTCCTGTGAGATTTCCCAGGGGCATCTAGCTAGCCACTGCAGAAGGTAGAATACTAGGCTAAGATGACCTTTTGGCTGACCCAGTAAGTTCTTAAGGCTCTATTGGAAGCAGCAGCCAGCTGCAAATCCAGAGCTTGGAAAAGTTACTTTTTTGAACTACAACTCCCCTCAGCCCAATCCAGTGGCCATGCTGGCTGGGGCTGATGGGAGTTGTAGTTCAAAAAAGTAACTTTTCCAAGCTCTGTGCAAATCCATAAATAACCCACGATAACTAGCAACACAGGGGCTATGGCCCAACTGGTTCGTCCTTGTTCATGTAGATATGACTTATCCTAGGATCAAATCTCTGAGATAATAGCTCTGAGTTAATCCCCTCTGAAACGTGATTGTGTGAACAAGTCCAAAGCAGAACTATCAAAATGGAGCTTTGCTGTGGCTTCCTTATTGGGGAGAGCAAACCTTCCGCTAGACATATTTTTTAAACATCCTCCACCAGTTTGCAATCCAGGAAAAACATGGAATAAAAACCAACAGCCTGGCTGCCACAAGAGATCCGGATAGGATCTGTACTTATACAAAACACAAAGAGGATTGAAGGTGACTAGTCAACATGCATGTTTGGGCCTGGCTTTTCTGCAAGTGAATGATCACTGGCAAAGTTTAGGGGTCAGAAAAAAGTGGGGGGGGGCGGCCCACAACATGGTATTCCACATAGCCATGATGAATTTCAGAATGGTCTGGCCTCTTCTGCTCTGCACAGCCCGTATCTGTACTGCCACAGCCCTTTCTCCTGCAGAGAAAGTAAACCAGCCCAATGCTGAGGTAAGTGTGAGCTAACAGCAGCCAGCATGATCTGGTTGGGGGGGGGGAGAAATGTGAAAGCATTTGTGTATTAATAGACAATTGTGTGTTATTCGATGAAGTGCTCAGTTCTGCAACATGTATACATTACGCAAATTAAACAAACTTGCTCTCTCTTACTTTGCATAATTTAAGCTGCAAAAAACAATAGTTAAGAACAGAATGTTCTGTCTTTGCCAGGGAGAAAAAGAAAGGCAAAGATCTGTTGGAAGACATGGGAGTCCTGCACCCAGTCATAGGAAGAATTGTTCAGCTACGTCTCTCTGGCTTCTGAAATTTCCACGGATATTATCTACAGACTTTCAAGAATATAATTGCAAACATTAGGGCTAAGAACTTACCTTCTAAAAAAAATTAAAATGCTAGGTCTTCAGGAAGCTGAATCTCGGGCTCAAAACCACATTCTGTGGGCTTCTGGTGTGCCCCAGAATCACAGCATGCATACAGGCCTACTTATAAGCAAGTTAGGATTGTAATACATGTCATATTCATGACTGTGTAGAGAGAAAAGAGTAATAGGTATTCTATACTGACTGATGCTGAATATGGTACAATGATCTTGCATACATAACACCAAGAACAGGGAACTCATGCTCCTCTAGATGCTGTTGTTGGGGTCCAGTTCCCATCAGCTCCAGGCAGCATGGCCAACAGTCAGAGATGATGGGAGTTGAGTCCATCTGGAGGACTGCTAGTTCCCTATCCTATTACACTGTTATTAATTTATTCCACGTTTACATCACTCTCCCCACAAAGAGTTCGTCATAGTTTACATACAGTTCCCACATAGTCTCCCATCAAAGCAGCATAGAGAGCCAAGACCAGCTTAGCTGCAAAACAGGAGAACTGCATCAGGCACCTTTGGATTTTTCCCTAACAGAATACCCCAGTTCCTGTCAAGAGGATCAATGGGTTTTAGTAGCTTTTCCATAGTTCAGACTTCTTGGAAAGATCAACATTACTGTTTGAGCCTACAGGGATGATCCAGTCTGTCATATCTCCTTTGCAGTAAAAAATCTGCATGACTCAATATGCTGCAGAGAAAACAGTAACCAGAGCAAATTGACCTGGCAAATAATTTGCAGAGAGATGTGGTTGCAAGCTTTCTTGGCTGATATTCCAGAGATCAGTAGTCTTCTGGCATGGGATAATTTGACCTATCACTGGTAGACACGGTGACCTGGTTCAGCCATCACATTAAACCATGGTTTAAAATAAACAATGGGCTGTACTCAACTAAATCATTAGGCCTGTAGAATGACTTCCACAAGTACAATGGAACTTCCCCTCCTTCTCCATTCCCCATACATCTTCTACACCACCCCCAAATCTGCTCCAGAGGGCTAGAGGAAAACCCAGAGCAGATGGGGGGGGGTGCAAGGGGAAGGAGAAATTCCACTGTGCTCACGAAAGTCATTCCATGCATGCAGTGATTCAGTTTGAGACCAGAGATGGTGAATTGAGGCCAAGAGACAATGCCTTGTCAATGCTAGAGAACTCAGTGTGATCCAAGGATAAAGTCTGCTCCAGCTCCCTTTCTCTAACACAAAGAAAAATCACCACTGCTTGGTAAAGCTGTTAAGAGGGAGAAAGAGAGAGAGATAAGGACCGTACAGTGCTATGCATATTAAAAGCGCTCCATACATAATTATCAAGTCTCTTTGGTATCATTCCCAGCACAGAAAAAGGGTCAGAACAGAGTCGATGCTGCTAAATGAGTCAATACAGCTTGCTGTTTAATAAGCCAGTACTAAAATGGGAGCTATCTACCACCAACATTAATAGCCATACAGAGGAAGACTGCACACACGGGGTTAAGAGGTTAAAATGATCTGGGAACACCAAAGCCAGGATATATTACCAGAAAGTTTCCATCCAGGCCAAGTGAAAGGACCCAAGACAAGCAAGGCAGTCTTAGCTTCATCAATTCTATTTTATCCAGTTTCTTGGGAGAGAGAGAGAGAGAAAAACACGAGCCACACACCACATTATTTTTAGGCACAAAAGCAAGCATAGCAATCACACTTTGGAAACACTGAAGGGCAAAACGGAAGGAATCAAACTGGCTTTTCGTACATCAAGAGACTTCCGCCTGCAGCAATCAAGACTGTTTGCAAGGCAGAAGGGCAGGCTACGAGGCCCACGTACCAGCCGCCTCCTTCCTTCTGGAATCTGAATTATCCTGGTGCTGTGCCACGGAGCTCATATGCTCCCCCAGCCCCCAACACTTGGGGGTTGTAAAACTGCTGGAATCATAGGGAAAGGGTCAGTCAAGCTTAGAGAGGGCATAGAAAGGAATGTGGTTGGCCTGCTTAAGATCTGTGCACACATCCAGCAAAGAGATGCAATTACTGTTCTACAGAAAACACACGTTATGCATCCAGGTGTAGGCTAATTCTCTTCCTAGCTGAGGCCTGAGAGGCCAACCTTCTTTCAGAGCTTAAAAACGAAGCCAGGCTCATCACAGAGGACACAGCAGGGAGCACTTCAGGGACTGCAGCTTCTGCCCAGATGCTTTAATAAATTTATCAGAGCACTGCATTCTTAATGCTTTTGCAGTGCCCCAAATAAGGCCATTGCTGTCCTTCTGAACAATGGAAAGGAGTATATATCAACAAGCAGTCCACGGTGTCAAGGGCATTCATGGCCCAGTTCTGTTGGTCATACCATAGGTCAGCCTTTCGCAACCTTTGGATCCCCAGATGTTGCTGGACTACAACTCCCATCAGCCCCAGCCAGCATGGCCAATGGTCAGGAATTATGGGAACTGTAGTCCAGCAACATCTAGGGACCCAAAGGTTGTGAAAGGCTGCCATAGGAGCATTCTGACTGAGAAATCCAAAGCCAAGACCACCAAGAATCTATACCAAGAGCTCTTGGCTCAAAACCCCATGTTCTATGAAGGGCAAAACCTAAACATCCTCTCCTTACAGAGAAAAAAGATTCAATTTTGACCAAGCCACACTTATACACTTCAAGTTAGTCTTATACCTTTCCCATTACCTCAGGGGGGGGGAGAATCTACGCACAGGTTCATGGGGGACTTCATAAAGGACAGGAAACACACTCCATGGGATTACACGAAATATGTCTCCCAATGGGACCAAACCAAGACTAAAAAGTGTCATAAAGAAAATAAAAATGATGCATGCTGGAGAGCAAGATTCCATCATCCATCCTGAATCTTAGACTCTATGAAGTCATCTGAGAAGTATTCCTGTAACACTAATATAATGGCACGGCACTCTGGAATGCCTTCCCTGTTGACATCAAGAAGCTCACCACACTTCAACCATTTTGGAAACTTGTGTTGTGCTTCAGGCGACTTTTAGACAGGCAGTGTCACAAAACTGTGGAAATCTTTTACTGCTGATTTTATGATGTTATATAACATACAGCAGTATGTTGTATAGAACGTGTTATTTGAGTTGTCCTTTTGGGACTTTTAGGGAGGCTGTTTTGTTCTGTTACAGCTGATGTACTCTTAATATGTAAGCTGCCTTGAAGGAATTTTTATTGAGAAAGGCAGCATATAGAAGTTCTAAAATAAAAAATAAAATAAATTTTAAAACACGTCAAAGTGACAAAAAAGGACAACAGAAAAATCAGTAACAGCATAATCCTGTTTTCCCAAAAGCAACTCCCACTGTGTTGAGTGGAGCTTATTCCCAACTACATGTGCGTCCTAAGACATCTTTGCCATTCCAGCTACCAGCTACAGATAACCTTTGCCAGGAGCTTCTGATGCAGGAGAGAGAAGTCAACTAGCCAATCATAATCTTCAGCCAGTCTGAGCCCTGTAATGCAGCCTGTTCAGATGAGAGGGCTTATATAATCTCTAGTGGTTGATCCCAGCAATAGGTTTTATGGGGTTGAGACAGACACACCAGTCATTACTGAAGGGGATTGGTATAATATTGGTACCCACTGGAGAGCCATCAGAAAGGTTGAAGCAACTGATCCACCAATAGCTACAGATCACCCACAGGATAAGGTGGTTTGCAGGAGAGAAGCATTGCTTTTATCTTACAAATCAATAAATGCCACCATTTGGGGGTTGACATGCAACACCCAATAATGGATGTGGGCTATTTCTTCGCTTAGTATTGAAAAATAGCATATGGCCAATAACACCCTTTACCCTGAGCAAGGATTGGACATGAGCACAAGACTGACAATCCTCCAGCAGCAAATCCCATAGAATACTGGTAGTGGGTCAACAGCAAAAAACAACATAAACAGGCAAGAATTGGGGGTGTAAAGAGGATTTCCTGAGACAACAGTTTAGCTATTACATAGTTATTCGTCCCCAATTGAGACACTTGTCCACGCCTCTTGCTTCCCAGTCTAATGGAAGGTAGAAAGTAAATGTTAAGTGAATAGGTGGCTAACCCTAGAATTGGATTCAGTGATGATCATGGACAATGATGGAACTGTAAAGGCAATCTTCAGGTACCCTTCAGTACAATACCTAATAATGACAGCAAAGACTTATGCAGGTCCCAGGGAGAGAAGCATATCTGCTCAGTATCTGGTAATAATGGGGGGAGATGCCAACCTACCATCCCATTGAATGAGTCTGATAGATGAGAGCATCGTTTGGTAAGAGATTAAAATGAAGAAGTGCTGAAGGGTAGCCAATCTGGTGCCCTCCAAATATTGTAGACTACAACTCCCATAAACCCCAACTAGCACAACCAACAGTCAAGGACAATGGGAGCTGCAGTCCACAATATCTGGAAGGTACTATCCTGTCTATCCCTCTCCAGACCCAAATCAAGTGAAGAGGATAGGCATTTTCAGAATGAAAGGCAGCATTTGGAAAAGAAATACACTTGAAAATCTTTATTCATTTTTGTAAACTGGTGAGAATTCTTCAATGCAAAATTCCAAGATTATGATCTCAAATGGAGAGAAAGATTGTTTGATGTCAGATTCACACTGACAGGTATGCAAGACACAATCTGCAGATAGGTGACTCAAAGAGCCATCTCATGCATGTTTACTTAGAAGTAAGACCTACTATGTTCAATAGGACATACTCCCTGGTTAAGTGTGTTTAGGATTGCAGCCTGACTCCTTTCCAAACCTCCACCTTTTCCTGTGACTATGTGGTATACTGGAGATTACCCTTCTGTCCCAGAACCCCAATATACTAGTCCCAGGTACAAGGGAAATATCACTGATTATTGGGTGAGCATGGACTGGTATCAGTTCCAGATGCAGTTACCACCTGTAAGCCTGCTACTTGTCACTACACCCTTCTAACTAAAGAATTGTTCTTCTCTTCTCCCACCGAATGGCTAAAATAGTCAGAGCACCTCTCTCTCCTTCATGTATGGATGCTGGATGGGGCCTATTCATGGACACAACAGAAGAAACACAAGTATTCCAATTGCTACAGCCTTATGACATATAAGGAAACAATCTCATCCCAACTGTGGCAAACTTAGGGGATAACTGTGGATTCATAATTGGAATTCTCGATTAGCTGCCCTAGTATCAAATGGACAATCCAGAATTGGAAGCAAGGGACAAGATATGAGAGAGCAAGGGACAAGGAGTGAGACAGAGTGTGTGTACACATACATATACACAGACATTTCCCCCCAATATTCACATATATACAACATTTGATAATGATTGCTTCAGCCTAGCCCCAAATACTAATCCCCACAGAGCAGGAAGATATCATTTGACATTACTATCAAGATACAACCAATTTACTTATTGTTGCTATTTACTTTTAGAATATTTCATTTTCAAATAACTATTACGGTTCCTTAGCATGCATTCAAAAAAGATTGCAACACCTACATTAATATAAAGTCAATATAAACAGCAATAATAAAAGTATAACCAAGTAGAAAATATTATTAGCCAAGGTGTGCACAGCACAAGGTGAACAATTCCTAGCCCCAGGTATTTGGGTGGAGGGTCAAATAAGAGGGACAGAAACTATAAGCTATTACGTCTCAAATAGTAGATGATGAAGTGATTTATAACAAGGGAGGGAGAAAGATAGAAACAAAGAAAGGTTGTGGGAAAGAAGAGGTTTGATACCAACGAGATTGTGTGTATAAACATCAGGATAACACTTAGTGCATCTGATGAAGCAGATTCGGAGCCATACAAGCATATACCATAGTAAAGTTTGTCAGTCTTTAAGGAGGGGTTACAGTCTTTAAGGAGTTGTGTTTGCTACAAGAGACACGTCCACCCCTCTGGCAATTATTACTATTCCGAGCGGGATTGGGTGTGAGGGGTGTGTGCGTGTGTGCTTTGTGAATGGATTCAAAATAAGGACAAGACTTCCGCCCATCCACCCAGCCCATGTATCCGCCACGAGGGAGACCCTACCAACCCACTCTCCCCCATATATTATCAAGGGTGAGATCGAGAAGGTTACCTGATGGTTAATCCCCCAACCCAACACACCCAGCAGAGGGTCGGCCGATCGCAGCACCTTCACACGCTGCGGCACAAAGTGTTTCTTCTTGGTCTTCGTGCGCGTTCCCGGCCCCACCGAGGCTGCCATCCTCGGTACCACCGTGAACCCTGCCTGCTCTGCCCTGCCTTGCCCGCCGGTCTCTCAGTCTTGCCGCCGGCAACGGAAGCAAGGATCAGCTGACCCTGTTGGCATGTGACCTAAAGAAAGGGTGGGAGACTATGACATAGAGGACAAGGTAAAGTGACGCACGGATACGCAGAGAGAGACTGCACTTCCGGCAACAATTGAAAGCCGCCATTGTGTGCCTAATAATGGGAGCTGAGCGACGTCCGTTCTAGCTGTTTGCGAATCACCATGGTGAAAAACTACTCTATGCTGTGCACGGGAAGTTAGAGGGGCAATTTTAGACCGGAAGTGCTAATAGGGACTGAGATAGTATGATGTTCTAAGTTTCCTCCTTCCACTCTATCTCTATGGGGAAGCTAAGAATCACGCTGCATAGGCGGGCGAAGAAGCCGAAAGGAAGGACCAGAGGGGGAAATAGTTTTAAGAAGGCACGTCAAAATATGAGGATGCCGGTTCGCTGAGCCCTTGATAAATGATTAAGTAGCGGCTTTCGGAGAACGGCTGCGTAGTTTATTTTTTTGCTGCAGTAGTAATTGCCACGAGTTACGAGGGTGTTTGCCAGACACGTGTCCTTAAAGGCTGTGTGGACGCTGGTGCGGAAAACTCCGATGTACCCCCGGCAAAGAGAAATGCCGCATAATGTTCGGAGCTGTTTCAAAGCGGCCACATTGTTTCCCTTGACGGGATCTACTCCATCTTATAACAACTACACAGGAGCTACAAATTCAGCAGCGTCTCCCCCCCCCTCCCCGCATCTCCGTGTTGGAGAATGCTGTAGCAACAGCATCGGTTGAACGTCTGCTTCCCATGCAGCTGTTAAAAACACAATGCAATGGGTGGGGAGAAAGTGTGCTTAGCTGGTGAGTACTTGTGAGGATTTCTGCTTCTCAGGTGGTAACTAGTCTTTATAGCGGCTTGGTGCAGATTTTAGCAATTGGTAATTTTTATTTTATCAGGATTTTCTGCGCATCAATCTGCTGTTAAAGGCATACTAGGCTATGTTTTGTCGTTCCTTCCTGGCTAGGTGGCAATAGTACGAGTTGCCATTGTGATGTCCCTGTATTTTAATATCTGTAAATATGGTAAGTGCAGGTTTATTAAGTGATATATGGTAAGTGACTGAGTGAGAGGGGGGAGTACATGGGCTGGAATGCTGGAGAATGCTGTATGATGATAGGCTGAGCGTTTGAGTGGCGGAAAGTATAAATGAGAGGATGACAGTTGGTTCAGGGTTCTGTTTTGTGGGGCAGTTGTTGGCGATTGGTTGTGGAGTGTGGATTGGAGTTGGTTGTGGGTTGGATTATATTTGGCTGGTATTTAGGCAGAATATATATGACTGGAAACATAAAGAGTGACACTATATGAAACCATACACTTGTTGAACATCCCTAAAGTAATCTTGTTATTTCCTGGTGTTATCAAATAAATACTTTTATTGGTTTACCAAAAGCCTGATCCTTGGCTGGGGATTTACAGACCAGAAGGGAGGGCAGGGTAATTACCAAGGCTGGAGGGAAACAGTATCAATGGTGGCAGCGGTGAAGGAAGAAATTGTAACATCGTCAAGTATCCAGAGCAACCCAGGATTGTATGCTTTATAGACAAAGATACAAGGGGTTTGTGGACAGCAAGGGCACCCAGACACAAAGTAACAAGCCATAGGGAGACTAAGACGAAGTCTCTAGCAGTATTATTTACAGGGAGTGACTGGTGGTGCTGCCTAGCAGTGGGATCTTGTGAGATCTGTGCTAGGGTGAGCTAAAGAAAAAAAAGTGTGATTCTGACTGCTGGTAGCCATGGGTGGGAGTATCACAGGTGGTGCCAGTGGGAGGAACATTACAGCCATCTTAAAATTTAGTATGTTATGTCCTGTGATTAGTAAAATACCCATGCATCAATCATTGCAGTAGTTTATATGGAAGCAAAGTATTGGGACTAAAGTTTGGCACCTGAAATACTCCCATGTGTGGAAGTACATTTTAGTGAAAGCAGTGGATTTAGAACAGGGATATAGCTGCACTTGCATTAATGCCAGTGTTAGGTTTATTTGTATCAGAGCAAAAGGGTGAGTGGTATGATACCAACACCCCAATCCTCAAAAGAAAGATTGATCTCTTTTTTTAAAAAAGAAATGAAATGTATTAGAGGCAGGAAGATTGCACTCTCATCTGGAATCTGTTTCCTGAAGTGACTGCTTCACATTGTTGAATGGTTAGGTGTTTACAAATCCTGCCCACAGTTATTTGCTTTTGCAAAATAACTCTATAAAAGTTATTGCTCACAGAATTTTTAAATAGCTCATCTGCTAATGCATTCTCATGTTTGTTGTTTGTGGCAATTTGACTGATCTTGTTGCCCAGTTCAAACTGCAAATTGGAGTGTCAACTCAAAATAAAAATTACTCAAAGGAATGTGTGCCCAAGTGCTACTTGAAATGGAAGCCAGAGCACCTACTTAACAATTTAATAATAATACTTAGTGTTTACAGAGCAAGTGTTTAAAGTGCATCACTTACATTTTTATATTAACACTGTAAGGTAGGTCAGTATTATTGTCTGCCTTTTGCAGACTGAGGCTAAATGACAGTGGCTTGTAAGGCCACAGTGAGTTCATAATTGAGGTGAGATTTTTACTGGAGACTTCCTGGGGCACACGCTTGGCTTCTACATGTCATCCAACCTTGTTTACTCGATATAGGAACATAAATTTGGTGTTTCGAGTGAAAAGTTTAAGGGGGATACAACCTTCCTTCTGATGTAGTATATCGTACGAGGCTTCCTTATGCCACTATCTGTATAGCCCAGTATTGCTCACTCTGACTAGCAGCAGCTTAGGTAGGGTGTCTTTTACATATCCTACTATGTGACCCATCTAAGTGGATATGGGATCTTCTGCATGCAACACTTTATGGCCCCCGTCAATGTCTAGACATCACTAGGAAAACGTTACTGCAACTTCAATGGGGCACTGACGTTCCTGAAACAAAACCTACAAATGGATCCTTTGTCACCAAGCATAAGGTGCAGACTATGACTACTCACAACTGTGACATTATTTGATGTAATAATGCAGGAAACAACTGGTGCATACATCTTCTGCATGTCAGGTGCCATCAAGATCTTGCACAACTATGAAAGGTGAGAGTTTGTCCTTGAAAAAGCAGATCACCAAATCCTATGCCTGTTGGGTAATAAGTACCTTCAAATAAAACTATGGTACAGACATGGAGTGGGGGAGAAGTATATTTTGTTGCCCAATCCAGTTTGCATTTAGCATTGACACTGATTATCAGCAGGACTTCCACAGGTATGGAGCACATGAATTTGTTCTTGGAGGAGACATCATATACAAAGCCTAAAGAGAGATGTAACATTAAAGAGTGGACTTCTATCACACATACCATTTGAAAGCAATTTTCCGTATGAGTACAACTGTGGGCAACAGTGTTTTAACTGGTAGGATTGCCAAGAATCAGATAAAATTGTTTTTTGGGACAAATAGGCCCCAGACCACCATTTGGCCATTTGTTCTCTAAATCAGAACAGTGGGTGATATTCAGTTAAGTCATAATTAGAATAGACTTATTGGGCTTTATCTAATGCTGCACAAGCACAGTTCTACTTTTGCAATGGGACTTTTCCTTCCTTTCTTCCCCTGTACACCCAAAAACGTGCTCCAGGTAGTCTCCCAACCGTTGAGTAGATTTTGGGGCTGCAGGGGGGAGGAGAGGAAGTGAAAGAGTGTTGCACAAGCAGAACGGCAGTGTTGGATTCAACCCATTGAAATGAATTTTAGCATGTGTCCTATATTGTTTAAAAAATTTAAATTGTTTTAAATTGTTTTTTAAAAGATGTATTTTAAATTGTATTTGTTTTTAGTTGTTGTAAACTGGCCAGAGAGCTTCGGCTATGGGGCGGTATACAAGTTTAATAAATAAATAATAAATAAATAAATTAGTACCATATTTGCAAACATGGGGTGTTCTATAAGATGTCCACTATCAGCAATGTAAATCCCTTCAGCCATTATATTTTATTTCTTTACATTTATATCTCACCTTTCTCCCATCATGAAATCCAAGGTGGCACACATGTGGTTCTCAGGAGGTCACCCACCCAGGCCATGACCAGACCCAGATTTCCTTAAATGCAGCTTAGGTTCCAGTCTTGCATGTCTTCAGACCATACAATGGAACAGTATCATTTGTAACCTAGATGTGCAAATTGCCCATTACCAACAATGCAAATTTTCTAAATGCGTATGTTCTTCAGGGCCATGTTTCTCATTCTTTGAGTAGCTGAAAATTTGTTCTGTCCGTCATGCATGTTGAAGGGTTCTGTGAAGTTCAAAAGTCTGAATATTCATGCAGCAACCTAAGTTGGTCCAGCCAAATATGGCATTTTACCTACCGTACATCTTCAGTCTTTGAATATCAACAATGCAGTCATACCATTTACTGAATTGATATTTTTAGTCTCTCAGAAGGACACACCTCAAATAATTTCTTGTTCCTCTTGCAGTTTTCCATTTAAACTATACTTTTACCTGATATACAATGAGACAGAGTTCAAAATGTTTTTAACATATTTGTTCATTTATTTTTTTAAATAAACTTCTGAATATTCTGACATGCAACATTTGGTGTGGTTTGAGCAGACAGGAATAAAATGACAGGGTGTCAGCAGCTCCAACAAGGAGGCCAAACAAGGCTACTGCCATTAAGGATTTTGACAGCAAGCAGACCTGTAAATCCCCCCCCCCCAAATAAGAGCTGTCATCTCTCCTCCTTATCCCACATCCCTGTCTACTCTTACGTGACTCAAAAGTGGTGATATGAAGATGTGCAGTGGACTCACTGTTCCCCTTAGGGACATAAATAGAAACACAGACTAAAGGCCACTGACCCAGCTATCAAGAGACACAAAAAAGGAGCAACCAAAAATGTGCTGATAGCAGCCTCGTTTTGTCCCACTTTGCAGAATCGTTAGACCCTAGCCTGCCTTTTTGAATGTACAGTGTTTGTAGTTGAACAGGACATGTTAGAGAACCAACAACCAAATCCCTTCTGTCTGCTCTGCAAACTGTATTCCTCTCCCCCCCAAAAAAAAACAACTCTGCTTCTCCCTTTATAGAATGAAATGGAGCCCCTGTGTTCTTTATGCCCAATTGCAGGTCTAGCAGGAGCTACCCATCTCCACCACCTTATTCTTATGCTTCCTCCTTTGTTCCTGTTGATGAAACATCAGCTTATCACCCCTCTCTGTTAGCAAGAGATCAGCTCATTAACAAAGGATAGGCAGCATTCCTAATGCTGTTGTGCCTACTGAAGGAGATGAGCTGCACAGCTTTGAAAGCAAGGAGTAAGTAGCTCTCTTCTGCAGAAAACAGTAGCTGTTCCTGAATAGAAGTACCTCAATGATCCCCAGTCTATCGTCAAGTCCATCAATCGAGGCTCAAGCACCATGGTGGACTCTAAAAGGTGAAGCTGGTTGCCCCTGTTTTATGCTTTTTCAGGAACATCCAGTAGGGTGTTGAACCAGGACATTATTTTATTTTTTTGCAGAGTCAGCTAACACCTCAGGCAGTTATTTCACCCCACCTAGCTAATAACCTGCAGATGCTCAACTTCCATAGGGCACAGTAAGACCTGGTTGACATCAGGGTTCTGCATTACCAGGCTAGGATCAATAAAGTCTGAGGGAGATGATTTTTGCCCTTTCTCGTAGGCAAGAACCTGTTCCCACAGAAAGATACTTCTACATTGGGATTCTTCAGTGGCAGCCAGTCCCTTAAGGCAACTGAGGCAGGAAAAAAGGAGGAGCCCCAGGCTCCCGGACTAAGGAGCAGGGGACCAATGAAAGTAGTGAGTATATCATTGTCTAGTTAAGTAAGTAGAACAGAGAAACAGTGAGAGTGAAGCAGCAGCTGGATATATATACAGGACGCGGAGAGAGCAGGATACACAAACAGGGCCCATTTGTAGCTGAGATCATGGAAAGCCAGGCTGCAGCATGCAGAGTTGAGGCTTCCGTCCCAATTAGAAACTAAAAGAGAAGAGAAGAAGAAGAAGGAAGGAAGGAAGAGTAGGTAGGGATGGTCTCAAGAAACCAGGCTCCTGTTCTCCAGCTGCAGATAGAGGAACAGAAGAAGCTGCTTCAACGGATGGATACGAACCCACCAGTACACTACGTTCAAGATCAAAGGCCCTCCTCCGGGTGCCTACTCCGAGGGAAGCTCGGAGAATGGCAACAAGGGAGAGGGCCTTCTCAGTGGTGGCCCCCAAATTATGGAATGATTTTTCTGACAAGGTGCGCCTGGCGCCAACACTTATCTTTTTGGCACCAGGTCAAGACTTTCCTCTTCTCCCAGGCATGTTAGCATGTGTTTTATATTGTTTTAAATTTTTAAATTGTGTTTTAAATTGTTTTTTAAAAGATGTATCTTAAATCGTATTTGTTTTTAGTTACTGTAAACCGCCCAGAGAGCTTCGGCTATGTGGCGGTATACAAGTATAATAAATAAATAAACTGACAAGACCACTGATTCCCCAGCTTTGTTCCCCATGGACCATTTGAAAACTGCTGTGGCTCTTGGAGAGCCGCTTAATGATTTTTCTGCCAGTTGCAGCAATTGTACTGCATTGTGCTAAATGCCATGTGGTTTTTAATTGTATTTTTATGGCTTCGTTTATTTCTTACATGTTGCATTTTATTGTATTACAGTTTGCATTCCATAGAATTCAAATTGTAATACAATAGATGCGAATTAAAATCAATATGAATAGTTAATGTGGTGGATGTGCAGTGTCCTGTCTTCAACCACAAATCCACAGACATGCCACGGACCACCTGAATGAAGCTTGCAGGCCACAAGCTTGGGACCACCTGCACTAGACTATTTGTCCATTTTGCTGAGTATTGTCTACTCTGACTGGCAGCAGTTCTGCAGAGCCTCAGGCAGAGAAGACTCCTACCTGAGCCTTTTCAGGAGAACATAAAGGAGAGGGCAAATATATATCCCTATTGGATCACTGAGGTGCTTTGGAGGTGTCACTGTTAGTGGTAGCCCATGCCTCAGACACACAGCTCAAAACCACCTTGTTTATGATCCTATGCAGCTTTGATAGGTATGTGTTCCCTGAAACTTGTGGTGACTTTTTGGAAAAAGAAAGGAAAAGTCTCGTAAATCTTGGGAGAAAGAAATAGCACCGCTGGAGGGAGTTGAAATATAGGCCTGTGAGACTTCTGGGAAGACATGTTGTTAGAGTCCCACCAAAGATGGTTTAGTTGTGGTGGAGAGCAGAGGAGAGGCTGTACCTGATGGTGTGCTGAGGCCCCCTGGACAATTCGTGGCGCTGTTGCTATTAGCTGGCTGCAGTCTCCTGGTGAAGGGGGAAGAGCTTGGCTTGTTCATCGGCCTCAACCCCACAGGGCAAGTCACTTCTACAGGAGAAGGGAAGTTAAATGTATGACAATTCAGACCTCCCCCACCTCCTGTGCTTAATGTGTTTCCCTACCTCTGCAAACACAAAGTGATGGCCCTTTTTAAAAAATCCAGCCACCCTCAGAGGCCGAGGGAACTATTTTATTCAATGTATAGGAAACCTCTCTCTGTAAAGGCCCTCCCTGAAGCTTCTCACCTGTTATCATTGATGTCTGTGGCATTTCCTGTGCAACAGTCCGAGTGAATAACACAGAAAGATAAAAACAGCAGTATTAGGGGTCGGAGAGAACCCCATTCCCAAGAAGATAAGCAGTCTCAACAATATACCCCACTTAGGTACCAGCACACTGCCCACAGTATGAGTATCATCACAGAAGAAGGGTGGGGAAGCTGTGGCCCTCCAGATGTTGTTGGACTCTCAACTGCCATCAGCCCCAGCCGGCATGGCCAATGGTCAGGGATTATGGGAGTTGTAGTCCAGCAACATCTGGAAGGCCACAGGTTCCCCAGCCCTGCCACACAGCCTTATTCTGATGTGCCTTCCACCATATACCTGAGATTGCAGCGATGCAGGCTGTTCCTCAGTCTTTTCCTTTGTTTGGTTCCCATCTCTCCCACTCTTGGCTTTCTTGTGAGATGGAGGCATACCACTCTCCCCAATTTCTTAAACTAGGGGTGGAGAACCTCTGGCCTACAAGCCAAAGTTGGCCCGCCAGAGGTGCCAGTTTGGCACGTGAGGCAGTTTTCCCCAAACCACACCAACTTGCTCCATGCCTAATGTGATGTGTGGATACTGACGTGACTACAAAGGAACAATTCCAGGAGCTTAAAGTAAGCTCATTTTTCCTTTGATGGAGCAAGGTGCACTCCCACTGCCCATCAGCTGATGGGCTGTGAGGGTGTGTCTTGCTCTAGGAGGGGGGTAGTGGTTTCCATTAAAACCAATGCTAAAAACAGTTTTTTTTTCTTGATTTTAATGGAAACTTCATGGAAAGCTTTCAAATAGTCCTGCACTGTTCTTTGACAGTCTGAAAACTGGAGATTCAAAGAGCAGTGTGGACCTGTTTGAAAGTCCTGTTGCAAACAGCCCCGTGCTGCTCTTTACAACCTGAAAACCTGTCTTAAAATGAGAGATAAACATGAGCTAAAATGAAACATCACACTTATTAGGAAGAGGAAAAAAGGCCCCTTAATTCTTGGTTTGGTGGGCACCAGAAAGGACCTATGTAACCATGAGATGCGACTGCAGGCAAATCTAAGGACATGAGGTGAGTACATGCATCTTCCTGAGGCACCCTTCTCCCTCTTCATTGCTCCCTTACCGTTATCCACATTGAGCTTCTGATAGGAGGTCAGAGGGGCACTGGAGGAGCTGCTTCCGTTGCTGGAAGAGGCATTGGTAAAGCTGGGTGGGTGGAAAGGAGAGAAAGTGATATATGAGGGCTAAATGGAAATCTGTTGGGCTCCTGGGTGTGCTTAAGAGGTCTACATAGACTCAGATATCCCAGTTCTGGCCCACTTTGTTCAAATCTGGAACCTACAGCTGGGTGGGGTGGAGAGAGAGGACTACCTGTACTGGCCACTAGAACTGGTTACAAGACTCCAAAGCCAAGTGCTTCATAATGGGCTTAGGGAGAAAAGACTTGGCTCCCACAGGTGTGTGTGCCCTTATTGCACTGTGAGATCTTGAAGGATTTGAGTAGTGAATATAATGAGACCATATGTCCTACGGGTGATTAACTGCTAGATTCCTGTAGGTAGTATGTACTCTGGAAGTGGGCGAAGGTGGGGGACATTCAAACACACACATCTCATAAAATCTTCAGTGAAGGTAAGACTCCATTTCATGATTCTCCTTCCTGAATCATACACCCCTAACTTTTTTTTATCTTGAAGTCAATGCACCCAGTTTATTTTCTCTCCAGTGGATTTGTGCATGTTGCAATAATCTTTTGAATAGTTCATATTTCCAGATCATGATTTCTTAGGATTTTTAAAGATTTCTTAAGCATATTTTTTAAAACAAAGCAAGTTGGACTGGTATAAGCCAAGTCACTATCCTTTGATGCATCTGCTACTGAAATCCACTGCATAAGCCACACTTGAAGTTGATTTAAAATGACCCTCACACTTATTAATATTCTTTTAAAGCTCCAGAGTCTGGATCCAGAGAAAGCAGCACTGCTTGGTCTAACCTTGGCATGCAGCTACTAGCGGTGAGATGGAAAGGAGAGTCCCCCTCAGAATTCTGTATAGAATTAAGGAAGGGATAGTACATTTGGGGGACAAAAAAGTTTTGCCTTTCCCTTAAAAAAATGACCTGGGAATAGAACTAAGCAGGCCTAGAAAGTAAACCTTGCTTTAAGTCATAGGGTGGGATTTTGATGAGCCAGAAATAGTTTGCATGTTACCCTTCAGAATGTAAGCATAGGCAAAGGATACTCACTAGCTGTCAGGCACAGTGCTGCCAGGATTCTGCAGGTAGACATTCTGATAGTTCTGGAAGAGGCTGTTGGTGTAGCTGATGCATTCAGGGTTGCGGACACCGTAAGGGTTGGTGGGGGATGAAGCTGGGTAGTGCCCTGGCCGAACTGGCTTGGCTGCAAAGGGACACAAACAACTCAAACATACTCATTCATTTCTTCAAGTTAATGAGGCCTCCACGTAGCTTAGCCAAGGGCTCTTCTGGCAGCCAGCAACTACCTACCAGTAGATGGACTACCTACCAGTCTCTACAGCACCATCAACATATGCGGCATTTTACAGAGTTTCATAGACAGAACATCTGAGGACAGGGTGATGGTGGAGGAGAGGTTTCTAACACTTGTGCTCTCCCTGAGTCATCAGAGCCAGAAGTTGTGAGAGACAACAGGAGCAACTCCCTGGCCTGTGAGGGACTTAGCCTCTGATTGCTTTGGCAGCCATTTTCAAGCCAGGAGACTCAACTGGAACATCAGGGAAGTAGGGGGAAACTTTACATTCCATTGCCACGCTCTTGTAACAATTATCTGTTTTGCTGTATTTTAAATATATTGTGAGCTACCTCAAAAACTTTATTTAGTAGGTTGGGAATAAATACTCTGATTAAATAAAAAACTTTTTTTAAATGACATTGGTTTCTTAAAAAAATGCGGAGAACACAGCCTTGTATATAAATGGTCACTTATACCAATACAAAAAGAGGTTACTTCCAAACTCGCACAGACAGAAAGGACATCTGAGCATACTTACACCTTAGAGATTCATACATATGACTACATGCGCACACAACATGGGCTGCAACTCCAAACATACGCATTAGGGAATCGTCCCCACTGAACATAGTGGGACTTAACATCTGAGTGAGCATGAATAGGATTGCATTGATAGTCTCCATGCTACCAGTAATATCCACATCCAATCCCCCCGCCCCCAACTTGCTGCTTGCTCACCAATTTGCGCAGAGTGGTTGCGCTTCATGCTGTTCTTGTAGCGCACTGCCTCCTTGATGCGGTCTACCTCCTGCTGGTAGCGACGCTTGTCTTTCATAGCACCCTCCTTAGCCTCCTTCAGTGCACCCTCCAGGGCCTTAACTCTCTCAGCCGTAGCCCGAAGACGTTTCTCCAGTTTAGGAAGCTCACAACGCAAATCTGCATTGTCACGAACCAGCTGAGCCCCATGTTCACAGGACAGGGAGAGAAGAGAAACAGGGAGTATGGATAAAGAGGATGAGGTTGACGGGACTCTGCCTGAAGACCCAGAACACTTGTCCTTACCCTCACTCTGCTGCTTTTCTACTCTGCTCATCCTCCAGGTTTATGGCATTCAGTTCTCTTTCCAGAAAATTTCTGCCCCTATCATGGAAGACTCACACCAGAGACAGACCCACTTTTTCTTAAAGGGAAAAAGTTTCTGTCCTCTCACACCATATTTGTCCTGCAAGAATGTCAGAACGTGCCCCTAACCTTTGAGTAGGCATCAGTAGCTCCGAACAACCTGGATTCTTACTCTTGTCCAGCTTCTAAACACCCAGTTAGTGAATCCACATCTGCGTGATACTGCTTGTGACTACCAGTCTGAAGAGACAGCAAAGCTTTTATAGTTGCATAGAAGAACATTTTTACTAAACGTAGTTTCTGCCATCATAGCAGAGCTATGGTAACATGGTGAAAAAAACCAAGATTGTTCCTGTTGTGTATCTATTAAAACAGAGGTGGCTGACCTGTGTGGCCCTCCAGATGTTGTTGGACTCCAACTCCCATCAGTTCCCACCACAGGGCCAGTGGTGAGGGATGATGGCAGTTCAACAACATGAGCCACAGGTTTGCCACCCCTGAATTAAAAGGGACATGGAAGAATCTATGGCCCTCCAGATATTGTTGGACTCCAGCTCCTATAATCTCTGGCCATTGACGCTGCTAGCTAGGGCAGATGGGAGTTGGAGTCTAACAACATCTGGAGGGCCACAGGTATCTCATCCCTGATTAAAGGCATAGGAAAGTATATTTAGCCTAGATGCTGCTGGCAATCTCCTGTCTATTCTAAGTGGCATCCATCCCTTGCCTTGCACCATGCTAGGGGTGGGGGTGGGAGAATACCAGGGGATGAAGGGTGAGAACCTCTGTTCTCCAGGTTATACAATTCTCTAGTTCTCATCAAACGCAAACTAATCTACATGCAGGTGGTGAGCAGCATGCAAGGGCAACAGCACAATGGCACAAGGTGAATAAGCAACATAGGGGACAGTCACCAGCATGATAAAAATTAGCAGGGGAGCCACTGGGCAGCGCAGCCCCCAAGGGAGAGGGAGAAAATGTTTGAGATTATAACATTTGGCTCCCACATCCAGATACTGACATCCGGTTTGGAGAGGGGAGGAGTGTCACCTGATACATACAGTGGACTTAGGGCTTTTGAATCATGCCTCACCAGATAACTAGGGCCTTGATCTGTGAGAATACCCAGAGTCCAAGGCTAGCTATTTCCAATCTTTACAACACCCACCTAGTCCTGGAGTGGAGGAGATAATCACTGTTGGGAATTCAGCTAGGAGCAGCTCACTTTTATTTAACAATTTCTTTCCCTTGTGGCAGCTGCTGCTGGACAGGCAGAAACTGGGCAGAGTTGCCATAGCAGCAGAATTGCCAGATGCAGTTAAGAAGCCACACGCATGAAATTGCCGAAAATGGGGTCTTGGTGTCAGCCATGCAGGCCACAGTGACTGGGGTTGCCATGGTAGCAGAGCGTGACCTCGTACCAGATGATGCCACAGTCATCAACATGAATAGGGATGCCATGGCAGTGGAATGGTGAGGAGGAGGAAACAGACACCTGACTCCACTTCCCCCCCCCAAATATACATGTGCTCCCAATTTGGTCACCAAGTACAAACATTTCCTGCCCAGTCCAACAGGCAAGGGAATATGGGGGGAGGCCGTACGGTACCTTGGAGACCCAGCGATCCAACTAGGGTGCAGCAGTAAGGGGAAAAGGGGGACACAGACAGTGACTGAGCACACCAACAGAGTCCCCAGCCAAACCCTGCTCTGAAGATCCAGAGATGGATACGTTACACACCCCAGCAACTTAGTGTCCCTATGGCTGACTGTATGAGGACAGTGCCCTTCCTTCCTTCCTTCCAAGAGCTGAAAGCAAGGAAACTCTCCTCTTTGGGGCTGAGCTGTGGGGTAGGACATACATACCCCACACCTGCTAAGTAGAGAGAATTCTAGGGAGAAAGGGATAACAGCAGGGATAATGAAAGGACATGAAAGGATGGACACACAAGCAATCCCAGGGAAGTCTGGGCTGGGAAGCAAGACAGGAAATGGATACAGCAAATGTTGACATTGCATCCATTCTGAGCTTCATTGTTCCCCTATCCCCATACAGTCCCTTCCAGCTTTGCCACCTTGCATGGACTGGGCCAACCGATTCCACCAATCAAGACACAATTCTCCAATGGGAGAGGTAACTGCAAAAGACCCATTCACCTCAAACACCTCTCAGCCCCTCCTGATCAATACCCACTTCCTCTTCTCCCTGCCAGCATTTGATTCAGTATCTGGAGCCTGTTGGCTCCTTCCCACCCAGCTGCCAGAAAACCCTCCTGACTGCATATGCAAACTTAATTTGGCATTCTCATCCAAAGCTGCCAAGATCTCAGAGCAGGGGGAAAAAACAGAAGGAGTCATGCACTGGGGTGATACTGTGCCTGGAAACAGACCTAGAAAGGTGTTCAGCCAGGCTGGGAGGGATGAGTGGCCAAGCTAGATAGTGAGCGGCACCATATGGGAGCTGTCTTGCATATCATGCAGTGTAAGGCAGGGATTCCCCATTGGGAACAAAGTTGGGATTTACCATTGAGCAAAACTAAGCAAGGAGCAGGTGGTATTTAATTTCTTCCCTGGTGGGAGGTCACAGCTCTTCGGCAGAACCCATGCTTTGCATGCAGAAGGTCCCAGGTTCAATTCCTGGCATCTTCACATAAGAGGATCTGGTAATGAGAAAGATCCTTCTTCGCCTGAGACCCTAGATAGCAGCCAACTATCAGAGTAAACCACTGTTCTTTAACCTTGGGTCCTCAGATGTTGTTGGACTACAACTCCCATCATCCTTGGCCATTGGCCAAGCTGGCTGGGGATGATGGAAGTTGTCATCTGACAACATCTGGGTACCCAAGGTTGAAGAACAGTGGAGTATATAGTACTAGGCTAGATGGACTCGCTAGGAAGGTTCAGATGACCTGCCCCATGCACTGAAAACACATGAGGGGCATACTAGAGCCATGTGGACTAGCCCTGCTCCCTCAACATGCACAGCAGCACACATGCATTCAGCCAGGATGTGAAGGGGCTCTCCGTGTATACTGACGTATGTCGGCAAAGCTCCTCCATGCGAGGAAGAACCCGGCCCAATCAATACATGGAGAGATTCATCTGAACCTCCCTACGACAAGGCAGCTTCATACATTCAAGTTCATGCTTCATATTCCTTAGCTTCCCTGTCTGAAGCCAAGCAACGAATTCTAGTGTCGTGTGCCCCGCAACCTTTCACAGATGAAAACAGGAACACTCTTGAGTACTCGTGACACCCTGGTTCTCACTGCAAAGATCACCTGCCTGAGTCCTCTTTTCTGCTTCTGGTTGACCACTGCGAGAAGATGCTGGACTAGATAGACCATTGGCCTGATTCAGCAGGGCTCTTCTTGTGTTCTTATGCTATTACAGATGGCTGGATAAGGTTCTTCTCACCCTGCTTGTCATTCACTTCTCAAGAGCCTGTCCTACATTGGCTTTTGAAGCAAGTTGTGCCAATAAATCAAATTTAACTTAAAAAAAACCCCACACAATGTGCAATAGAATATCCATCTCACAGTACAGGCCGTTTTGGGGAGGGAATAGAAGGGAGGCTACTCGTTGGGCATTTTGAGTCCTATGTGCATGCATTTTCACATGCCCATGTGCAGCCATAATGCATGCAGTCCCCACTCGGACTGAGGGGTGGGCAGACTTCAGGCTTGTTTTTTACTTGAACTGTGAGATCCACCAACCAGACCCTGATGCAAAACAATAGTTCAGAGAGGCTAATGTACTCTTAGAATTAAGGAACATGGTGCCTCTGAATGCTCAGCCCAGGAATTTGTTTTCAATACCAGAACTGAGCTCACATGTCCTTTCACCCAAAATGCCATTCCTGGTTTCCCTCCAACCATTCTTTTTCAGCAACCCGGTTTTGGTGGGCAGAAGCTTTTTAGTTACTTCTTTTGAACGATTCAGTGTCAGGAACCCTCACCAATCTGTGCAATTCATCCAGAGATCTGCCAGAAGATTGTGATCTGCCTTTTGTTCTAGAGACCAAGAATAGCATCTGGCATCAAGAAGTTTTTAAAAAGGCATCCACAAAAGCCCTGGTCAGGCATTTTACTCATGGAATGCGTGAGAGGGGAGCGGTGTGCTGTGCCAAACAGTCAGGTCCCCAACATCACACATGCCGATTAACCCCTTCCTCTGCCATCTGTGTGTAGAGCATCAATGCCTGCAGGGCAGGGGGGAGCCATTGTGTATACTGCTGTACATGTGAAGGACCCACCCTGAAGACATTTGCATTGTAAACACTGAGGCCACAGGAGGGGTAACTGCAATGCACAACATCAGGGGAATGGCTGCTCGGCACAGCACCATCCCCCACTTATGCACTGGATGAACTTGTGAGTAAAATGCCTGAATAGGTCTAAACTCTCTTCAAAACATACCATGGGACACACACCAGAAAACAGGGAAATGGGGACAGTTGGATAAAAAGGGATTGTATCCATCAATGCACAAGTAGAACTGCTTCTACTCATTCAATGAAACTTCCCCTCCCTCTGCTCCCTCCCCCACAAGCTCCCTACACCTCCCCACCAAATCTGCTCTAGGGATTCCCCAACCCTATGGACCAGATTTGGGGGGGTTGCACAGTGGAAGGAAGCTCTGTTGCATGAGCAGAAGTCATTTTGCTCGTATAGTGGCTTCATTTGATTCAACCCATGGCGTCCTTGATCTGTACTTACATTTTCAAGCTATTACTCTGGCCCGTGGTATCCTATCAATTACTATTTTTCCACCACATTTCTCTGTAGTCTCTCTGTATAAAGACTGATAGATACCACTACGTCACCCACAAAGCAGCCAGCCAAACACCTTGAAGCACTCCAGGTTTTACCCATTTATTCTAGGGACTGTCAAAAAGTTAGGATATTGACATATCTTAGAAAACAGGGCCATCTGTTACATAGACACCAATGTTAAGAAACTTCCCATTTCCTAGGTGGATAAACAAGAGCTTTAATTAAAGCAATCTGGGGATTTGCAGGAGGCTTGTTTGTTTTAAAGAAAAAAGGCCAACTTCTAAAAGGGAGTCTGATGCAGAGGCAGGTGGCCTGGCTCACATTAGGAAAGGAGTCACAATTAGTGATATTGCCACCTGGTTGCTACTGATCCCATGGTAACTAGGAGACAAATGGAAAACCCTGAGATGCTTCCAGACTGTTGCTGTTTTCAGGTGAAATTCAATCACATACTGAGAAATTCAGGTTGCGCTGACTTGGTGCTTTTGTGCAATATACCCACTTTCCCTAAAAAACAGACATTTTGTGAGAAGGAAAGTGATGGGGAAATGCACTGGAAAGTATGGGATAACACTTGATGCAATGTCATATAACCTCACCGCAAACAAATCAGAATTTATGCTCAATAAATAGCCAATGATGTCTAGCCTCTCCACAAACTTTGTGCAAACAAATCAGAGTGAATGCTCAATAAACAGGTCATCTGGAAGTGACTCTATTTCCCCACACACACACACACACACACACCAAAACCGATTATTGCCATGATCATCTTTGGGAGGTAAAGGGGGTGGGATGACATGTGGATTTGGCTCAGAATCCACTTTTGCAACAGATCAGCACTGAGTTAGTGTTTAGTGTATCAGACTGCACAGTTTCCCCCTATTTCCCCTGCTATCAGCAGGCTCTCCTGGGCCAAGCATGAAATTTGGACTCATTCCCCCTATAGGCTTGACCCCATGCTTATTACTCTGAAGCCTTGGAGGAAGAATGGAATAAAAATGTAACAAGCCATGAAAGGTATGACAGGTGAGAAGAACCAAGACCACAAACACATGCATGCAACCAGGTCAGACCTTCACCTGGTTCTGAGCCCATTCCCCCCCATTCCCCTCCTCATAGGTACACAGAAAGTTGCCTTACACCGAGTCGGACCACGGGTCCATCTTGCTGAGGATTGTCTGCACTGTCTGGAGAGATTCTCAAGGATTTCTGGCAAGGGAGGCTGATCCATAAGGGCAAATGGGGTGCTGCCCCACCAAACTTCTAGGAACATAGGACGCTGCCTTATACCAAGTCAGACTATTGGTCCATCTAGTCTGGTATGTCTACATTGACTGGCAGCTGTTTTCCAGGGTTTCAGGCAGGAAACTCAGTCTGCCTTCTTCCTTACAACCGATCAGTGAATAGCTCTGCCTGTCCCTGGCTGTGCTGTTGGTCTCCCTGCTTTCTGCCCCACTAGTCCCAATGGGCACCAGCCACCGCTGGTTTCAGTCAGGGGTCTTTTCCCAGCCCTAACTGGAAATTGCTGTCCTGGGCTCCTACTGGAAGGGCGGGATATAAATTAAATAATAAATAAATGGTAGGAATGGAAAAATCTAGGACCTTCTCCATGCAAAATACTTACTCTGCCACTGGACTGAAGCCATTCCCCTACTAAGCTGCCTAAGGATTTTCTCTGTTGATGCTGTGTTACTAAACCAGGAGTTGCCCACCAGTGGGCACATCTGAAGTTTTTTTAGTGAATGATGTGGGCACCACCTCCTGTGTTCACTTCTCCCCCTCCCCAGACAGAAAGGTAGAAAGTGCATATACACATACTTCACTTTTCCAAAGGTCTGGGTATAAGACAAACTCCAGAGAATTAATTTGAGACTTGAAAAGCATAGAGCTGAAAAAGGAAGTGGGAAAGAGTGCCATCCTCCCAACTTCCTCCTTCAGTTCTATGTACCTTTAAAGGGAGAAAGGGGTAACCACTCTCACCCACCCCATGACCAAGGGGGTAGTGGCTGGACTGCTCATGTCACTCGTACACTTCATGGGTGCCACAATAAAACCACAAGGACACCATTATGCCCACAGAGGACATGTTGGCAATGCCCATATTACACCAACCAACACTTGTCGGCATAGTAAGATGGGCAGAACATTGCAGGTGGGCAGAAAATGGCAGACAGGTCAGCACAAACTAGGAGTTTGTGACTATTTTAGGAGCAGCACAGGATTAAACTCTGGCTGTTGCATTGGCAGGAGTGGCTCCAGTTTTATGGAAGGGGAAGAGAATCTAAGCCTATAGCCCTCCAGGTGTTAATGGACTACCAACTCCCATTATCCCTGACCATTAGCCATGCTGGTTGGGGCTGATGGCAGTTGGGAGTCCAACAACACCTAGAGGGGCCACAGGTTCCCTACCTCTGATCAAAGCAAACATGAAACTAAATGGTGGAAGCAAAGATTGATTCAGGAAGGGGATGGCCACAGGGGCAATATATCCAGCAAGGATGTGGATGTGAGCCACCTTGGCAAACTACATGGCATGCCCATGCAGTGTTTCATGCCACGCTGGTCTTTTGGGGGAGGGGTGGAATTGGGAGAACATCCAGGCAGTGTTTCCAGCAAAGAAGAGGATGTCATGAACCAACATTCAAAGCTGCTCAATAGACGGAGACAATGCAAAATGAGGAAGAGGCAGCGGGGGGGAGGCTTTCCACTAAGAGGACTGAGTGTAGAGAGTGCTCATATAGTCCCCATCCGCCGCCCCTCATAGTGATTCTCTGGGTCCCATCCACCCACTCACCTGCTTGTGAACTTTTGTAAGCTGCTCCAGGTTGTTCTCAAGAAAGGAAATCTTCTGCTTCTGGGAATGAGCCCCCCCGCTATCCTCGGGTTCCAGCTCCGCGCTCTGGAAGGGAAGTATAGGGTGAGCTTGCCAAACCCAACATCCTAATTTGATTGGTCAGCACCAAAATAGGGCTGCTTCTGAGGCTTCCTTGGTTGACCTGCTCCAGAATAATAATGAGGATATTAATAATAATGAGGCTAGTACAGGAATAAGGATGGGGCTGGGGCATATTGGGGTACCTTGGAATGGGAGGTGCTGCTGGCCAAGGAGGGAGGCTAGTAGTGGGTCAGAGCATTTGGAGTGACTTGTGGGTTGGCTAGTAAGAACTAGGTGCTCAGAGGGACCAGTCTCAGCCCTGATTTGAGCATTAAGTCAAAGGGGCATATATGGCTGAAGTCTCAGCCTGTACTAAGCTTTGTGGGACTGCATTTCCTTTAGCACTGAGGGGCCACACAACTGACCCACACAAGTCTTGAGCGAAAGGCAAGGGGCTTCCTCAGGATGAGGCCTACAGGCAGGTATGAAGGTCCAAAGCTGTCTCATTGGGTTGTAGCCAACTAATTTTTTCCTCAGAGCAGACCCATTGAAAATAATGGACAGGACATTAATTTCTGTGGGTCTTCTCTGAGTAAAACGTAGTTGGATGGAACCTTTTAAAAACGAAGCACTGGCCTGTTTTATAGCCGGCAATGGAGCCGAGAATTTTAGAAGCAAGTAGGTGATTGGAGGGTAGAGATGTGAAGTTGGAAGTCCTTGGATCAAATGTTGCCTCTGCAATGAATTCACTTGGTAGCCATAGTCAAGCCACTGTCTTCCAGGCTTAGCCCCCCCCCCCAATCTGCAACACGGGGCTAATATGGCTAACCTGCTTTAAAAGAGCTGATGTAAGGTTTCCTGAGTGTATGTGAAGGGTTATCAATACTCTGAAGTGTTGGTGGGGAGTCTGCGGCCCTACAGACATTAACAGACAACAACTCCCATCATCTCTGACCATTGGCCATGCTGGCAGGGGCTGATGGGAGTTGGAGTCCAGCAACAACATCTAGAGGGCCACAGGTTCTGGACCCCTGACCTAAAGCTCCATATCAATGCTCAAAGAACAACTACATACTTTCTTAACTCGAGTCGTGACGTCTTGAACGAACAGCTTGCGAAGGTTGTGGAGGGTCTGGAGTTCACGGGCCTGGAGGGTAGGAAAAGAAAGGCAAGGGTTGACATGAGATGAAATTGGGGCTTCAGCCTGGCTCCCCTCCCTCCCTCCCTCCCTATCACCTTCAGGTACTTACAACAGTCTCCTCCAGCCCTTTGAGATCCTGCTTGGACTGCTCGTGTCGCTCGTACAGAAATCTGTGAAGCAGAAAGAAGATGATGGTCAAGGGGACTATGTGGGGTGAGGGGTCATTTCATGGCAGAAAGGGTCTGGTTGCACTCCCTGAACTGGCAGCGCAAGGAAATGCTATGTCACACATGTCGAGCGCTTGACCCCCACATCTTGCAAGGGAGAGAGGCAGTCATAAACCTCAGTGATAAAGCACAGCTGCTTGTTTGGGGCCTGACCTCCTTGATCCAGGGTGGCCAACCTTTTGGGGCCTGTGGGCACATTTGCAGACCAGAGAAACTGCTGTGGGCACCACACACCCGCTGCAACTCTCCCCTTCCCTGCTGTGAACCTGTCCTGAAATCATCCCCATGCTGCAATTATGCTTGAAAAAAAGACTTCTATTGGCTAAAGAAGGCTTCTTTCAAGTCTAATATCAGCAGGGGGAGGGGACTATGTGGGCACCAGTGAAGGCATCTGCAGACACATGTGCACCCCCGACCCATACCTTAATCCAATATGTATTAGAAGGCCTTAAGATGGGGAGGGAAGGACATGGCTCTAATCTGGCGGGGGGGGGTTGGTGATGGAGGAAAAGTGAAGAACTGAGCAGGAAGATGCTTACCCCTCTGCTCAAGACATGAGCAGATGGCTATAACTCTCTCAAGAGAGGGGATTTGAGTGCCACTTCTCTAGCAAGAGCTCTGGAATGTTCCAGAACTGTTCAGGACAGGCGCAGAACCTGTATGTGGGGCTGCACGGAGGCCACAAAGGAGAAGATGGCACATTCTGTGCTTGTTTCTAATGAGAGATGATTGAAGACAAGGAAGGGAAGATTCGTGGAACAGTCTGGGAATGTGGGATCTTGGGTACTTACACCAACTCCTAAAAATTGAGATTGCTTCTCCGTACTGCTTGGGGGAAGAGAAAGGTCAGCTGGACAATTCTCACCATTTCTCCTGCACATTTTGCAACCCCTTTGTGATTGGTTCAGTGGTGGGACAGGAAAGGTGCACAGTATTGTGGGTGAGGAATGAGAAGAGCACTCCGACATTTAGTACATCTGAAAGCAATTTCTCTGCTTTGTGCTGATATCCTTTTTACCAAGAAAATGCCTGTCAATTTCGCCTCCATTTCTATTCTTCGCTTTAAAGTGACATAGCCGTGCATCTCGATAGAGGACCATTCCACACACAAGGCAGCACTCCTGGGTTTGCTACCAACTGTACATGCAAACGGGATTTGCAGACAATTCTGGCTCTGTGTTGAGTGTTCCTGTATAATAGACACATTTTTCCAAACATGTAGTTTGTCTCAGTCACACACTACCCTTTTAGGCATAAGCCATGGGAAAGCAGCCTTCATAGTAGTATGTCTCAGCAGAAAGAACCTAGGAAGCTGCCTTATACCAGGTCAGACTGGCTAGGCTAGTAGTGTCTACTCTGACTGGCAGCAGCTCTCCAGGGTCAGCTCTCTAGGGTCTCAGGCAGAGGATCTTTCCCATCACTTGCTCCTTTTTAAAGTGAAAATGCCAGGATTGAACTCGGATGCTTCTGCATCCAAAGCACATGCTCTGTGACTGAACTGTGGTCCCTCCCTCCTCCAAATACAGTTGGCCAACATCTGCCTCTTCCAACATGGCGCCCTCCAGATGCGTTGGACTATAGTTCCTATCAGCCTCAAGCAATCTGACTGTACTGGCTGGGCCTGATGAGAATTGTAGTGCAAAACATCTTGGAGGGCACTACGTTGGGGAAGGCTGTTCTCAGACCCTGACTCCTGCCTCACTTGTTATTATTCCACAGCTGGGATGTTGAGAGGCAGCTGAAAGTGGCTGGGGGGGGGAAGGGAAAGATGGTATCTCACGTCAGCTCTTGCAGCTTTTGTGCTTTCTCCTGTTCCTCGCTCTTGAGCTTCTCATAATCGGCACGGAGCTTCTCCAGTTCAAGCTCCAGCTTCTGGTTCAAGCTGGTCAGGGATAGAATAGGGAGAGAATCAGAGATGCTAACACAGGGACGACAAACATGGCAACTGGCTACCGTGCTTCCTCAAAAGCCTTACAACAGCTCAACACAGGAAGCAAATGTTCAGTGCTTGAGGCAGGGAGATGGAAGAGCCATGGCCTCTAGTCCTTGGGAGCCCCCATACTGGGACAATCCATACAAGGTGCACTACAGTGTATCTTTTTAAAACTACTGATTTTATTTTGAAAAATGCAAGGCTTGTTCTTAATATCTGATTTTACTGGCAATTTTAATGTTTGACGTTTTTATGATTAAGCAGTATATAAATTACTGTATGTTAAATAAGATGTTGATTGATACCACCACAGATTAAGCCTTTTCATTGCTACCAGCCTTGGACGCAGTTCCCCTCACCTAGCCCTGATGTAACCTGATCTTTCACTACATTAAACCATCCTGGTTCCTCCAAGGAACTCTGGATAGTGGTTCTCAGTTTCCTTGACAGAACCCCAATTCCCAGAAGGGGGAACCACCAAAATTAAAATTCGTTTAGGTTTGTAGTGTACATGTACCCAAAACTGTGGGAGTACAAGCTCTGAACTCACAGTCTAGAACTCCTGATTGGATGTACACCACCCAAACATCACCAATCAGCTACCTTTATATATTACACAAGGGGCATGGACTTCCAGCCCACATAATTGCAGCAGCTTTGAGCCCAAGGTCCATTGCCATCAGCCCAGGCATGGCTCTTGCATCACTTCTAATTCTGTCTTTGCTCCTGATTTCCGCTCCACATAAACTCCATGCTGTTGCTAGCTTTTCTCCTCTTCTTCTCCCAAGAGCCTTGACCCTCCAAGCCTTGCTTCAACTCCAGCCCACAACAGCATCCCACCACTGGATTGAGTCAGGTCCTGCCAGTATGCTGAGCCTCCCAACCCCTGCGCAGCCCATCCCATCACAAGACTCATCCACCCACATGGTGAATCACACCCCACCCATGGAAGCAACATGGCCCATCCTCGGGATGACTCACTCCTTGAGCTCATCGATGATCTTCTGCTTCTGGTTGATCTCATCACGCAGCCGTGCCAGCTGCTTGTGGTGGGCCTCACGGTGACTCTCCAGTTGCACTTCCAGGGCCTTCTGCACAATAGGGACGAAGCAGTTCAGAAATGCAGAAGGCAACCCCAGAATCAGGGCAGTGCACATCTTGGGTCTTCTCCACCAGTACATAGGAAGCTGCCTTATAGTGAGTCAGACCCTTGGTCCATCTAGCTCAATATTGTCTACACTGACCAGCAGTGGCTCTCCATGGCTTCAGGCAGCAGTCTCTCCCAGTTCTACCTTGAGATGCCAGAGATTGAACCTGGGACCTTCTGCATGCAAAGCTGATGCTCTACCACTGAGCTATGGCCCTATGTAGCTGCCACCCTTGCCTTGTGAGGTCAAGGTCAAAGTTGAGGGATCTGGAGTGTGGCCTCTGATGATGTTCGAAGCACACAGTGTGTGGGGAGGGGAAATGTATGGAAGAAAGGGATGCACACATCGAGGCCTCCCACTCCTTCTCTTCCCCACCCCACTCCCAAATACCCTTTCTGCTGAGACCCGCCAAGGGGCAAACGCATTACTGAAAAGGGAGATACTATCTTCCTCTAAGGGAGAGTTCATTTGACAAGGAAAAACAGGCTATTGCTCTGATACTAACTTTGACTTCATCTGTATCCTGGATCAAGTCCTGCTCCTTGGCCACTTCATGAACAGTCTCTGTGGGAGAGCAGAAGAAAGAAAAATAATCCTTGGGGTGGGGCCAGAGTTAGACCAGTAAGGCTGAAGGTCAATGTTAGTTCAATTAGTAGATATTTGATCCTGGATCTGTGAGGCCTAGGTTGAAGCCTCACTTCCTCCTTTGTATGGTGGCCAGTTATGCACTGCCAAAAAAGAGGATTTGCTTCACCAAAAAAAGAAGACAAGAGGACAGGACATCAATTTGCATAAAATTTGCATCTGGTAATTCATAGATGCAAATTTAGAAATAATCACTATAATTTAAAGAAAAATGCAAAGCATCTCACCATAGTGAGGAAGACACCAGTCTGCTGACCAGGGGCTGCAGCACTGCTGATGGGCAACTTCAAGGCCCCTCCTGCTCTCCCTTCTTAGGATTCCTTCAAACCAGACTTGGGCTGGACAGCCCTCAGATAAGGGACACCTTCAAAGAGAGGACTGTCCCATGACAACCCTTCAAAATAGAGGGCTATCTTCTGTAAAGCAGGGCACATGGCCACACAATCCCTTGGACTTTTATCATGTGACCGCTTGAGCGAGTGAGTCATTGCCACAGCTTAAACCCTCAACCTCCATGAAGCCATGAGCTGAAGTATGTATTTTTTTAAAAAAAAACTAATAAATGAGCTCACTGGTAAAATGGAAATTGGAGTGACTGCCTCGCAAGGTTTTGTGAGGGCAAACAATGTAGATGACAAAGCATTCTGAAAATGAAAAAAGCACTCAAATATGATGACAGTTACTTGTCAGCAAACAAGATTGTAGACCCCCAGCCTAATCAGAGGTTTGAGTATTCTCTTGTAAAAAGCAACCACACTCTGCAGCTGTCTCTCTCTCTCTCACACATGCAAACAGACCAATTTCCGGCATTCAGGTTGAAATTGTTCACATGTTGTGCATCAAACATAAACCATAGCATAGCCCAGCCTTTGGCACCCACCTTGGGCCTGCAGTTTAGCCAGCTCTTCACTAAGAGCGTCATAGGATTCCTCCAAGTTCCGTTTCTTCAGCTCCACACTCTGCATGTACTCGGTGAGCGAGCGGATCTTTGCCTCATGCTGGGGGATTGGAGGAAAAGAGCAAGCAAGTAAGAGATCCCTTTTCCAAAGACACATTTACCCGGTTTGACCTTGAGCCGCCCTCACGCACCATGGGCTTCTACTCATGGTCCAGACAGCAAACAGATATTCTCATACACATGCATTTATCAGGGAGCCAGGATTGGTATACGGCTCCCATCGAGGGTGCACCCCACAACAAAGTTTGGTGGGAAGCTGTGCAATGCACAAAAATGGCCCTCAGAATCCTTGCAGTGGGGAGACAGGCCTGCCAGCCTCCCTGAAGATGAGTTGTGTGGAATGCAGACAAATTGAGAGGCAAGCTGATGGGTCCAGCCCTGCTGGAATTCCTTCTCTGCACTGGAAAGGGTCTCTAAGACCACGGCAGCTGCTAGAAACAGGTAGTAATGTCACAGTCATCTGAGGAGATGGGATGGAGCTACCACCTATCTTAAAAATGATCTCTTCCCTGCCTCAGGTTGGAGGAAAGAGGAAGCCTGTTAAGTCAGACCTCTTACTGATCAGATTTACTTTCCTTGTATACCTCCTAGCCCTGGCTTACTAGGGCAGGAATGAGGAACCTGTGGCCCTCCAGATGTTACTGAACTACAACTCCCATTATCCATGACCATTAGTCATGATGGGAGTTGGAGTCTAACAACATCTGGAGGGCCACAGGTGCCTCATGTCTGCTCTAGAGAGTGAGAATGATGTGCTACACTAGCTGTCCTCACCTTCTCCAGATCGAAGCAAAGCCCAGACTGTCTCTCTGGATCAAGATAGGGGCAATTAGCCCCTATGCCCCTCATGTTTTTATTTGTTTATTAGTATAGGGAATCACTTAGGTCCGCCATCTTTCTACCCCGTAGTCCATTCTCAAAGCCACCCTTCTCTGTGGCTACTGTTCTTCCATCCCTGCTCCCATGGGTCTGACCTGAGAGATGAGGAGCTGGCAGGAAGACAGTTCTCGCCCGGTCACCTCCATCTTGCGGTGACACTCAACTTGCAGCCCCTCCAGCTGCCGGCAACGCTTCACAACCGACTTCACTTCCGATTTGATCTTGCTAATGTAGAGTCGGGCAACGGTGAATTCCTCCTCAATGGCACCACTAATCTCAACTGGCTAGGAAAGAAAGAAAAATGGGGTATGGGCATACTGGATTCTTCCAGACAATCTGCTTGTTGAGCATTCATGCTGATTCATTTTCAGAAAGTTTGTGCGGCAATTGTTATCCCACACTTTCCAGTGCATTTTACTATCACTTTCCTTACCCTTACCACAAAAAGTCTTTTTTTTTTAGTGTGTGTTACCCGAGAGTGCCAAATCCACTTTAATTGCACACCCTATATTTGCTGGCATAGGTCTGAATCCCACCTGCAACATAGCAATAGTCTGGAAGCAGCCACTGTGTAGAACACGCAGATCAACCACATGACATTTGCAAGTAGAACCATTCACACATTGGATGCTTCCACACAAGCTATTTAGTCAGGAATTTCCACCTTTCATTGACTCACTTTTTACAGAGGTTGTCTTCAGATTAAAGCATTCTGTCACCCTGGTGCAACGAATCTTTTTTTAAAATGGACTTTTTGTAGTCATGCAGTCAGGAATATGACGACGAAATGGATTAAAAATTATGGATAAATGATATATTACATCAGATCCTTTGGCCTTATGTTACTAAACTACAACTCCCATCATCCCTATCCATTAGCCATGCTCGCTGGGGCTGATGGGAGTTGTAGTTCATCAACATTAGGAAGGCCAAAGATTCCCCATTCCTGGATTACAGAAAGATATATAACCAATGCCCAGGCAAATCAGGATGAAATCAGAATGAAAGCTTATTGTTTGTTTATTATTTGATTTATATCCCGCCCTTCCTCCCAGCAGGAGCCCAGGGCGGCAGGTTATTGTTGTATAACATCCCCACAAACATATCAGAACAATTGCTCAATAAAGACTGGACATTGTCTAACTTCCACCTCAGCTTTGTGCAAGCAAATCAGGATGAATGCTCAATAAACTGGTCATCTGAAAGCCCAGAGAATCGAGATGATATGGTTGCCAGGGGTTTGCTTAAGTAGATTTTCCAGCTGCACAAATTCCCCATCAGACACCTCACACACACACACACAACCCCCCCCCAGCAAGCCAAAATAAGACAAAGCATGCTTTGCTTCTTGCTTACACCTTATATCACTGGCACTTTCTCCATAGGAGTTAGCAATTCTTATATACTTATACAGCAACAATTCATTTATGAATATACTTTAGTTCACTAACAGGACAATCCAATGGCTCTTGCACCAGTGTAAATCCCAACTCAGTGATACTTACACCAGTGCAAAGGCCATTGGATCACCCTAAAAGTTATCTATTCCTGCTGCCTCATCAAACTTGTCCTGCCAAAATTGGTACCTCTCAAACACTTTCTCCTGTTTTCACCAAAGTTGCCTGATAAACACAACTCAGCTGGTGGCAGTAAAACTAGTCCATTTTACACTGCAATCAATAGAGCCTGCAGTACAGATTTTCAGTACAGTAGGGCCCCGCTTTTCGGCATTCCGCTAATATGGCAGTTTTCAATTAGAGTAAGGCCCCACTCATTTGGCACTTGTTCCATTTTTATGGTATTTTGGGGGCATTAGGCGCCATTTTATTGACGGAGTTCCGCTTTTCAGCAGGTTTCACTTTTAGGTGGGGGTCTGGAACGTAACCCACCATATGAGTGGGGCCCTACTGTACTGACTTCTGTTAGTTCACAGAAGAAACAGGGCAACTCCTGACATCATAAGATATTATTGTTTGGGTATTTGTGGGTTCAGGGTTGAAGGGTACACATATGGGTTAAAAAAAACCAACCACAACAAAGCAGGATAACAACTCCGCCCACTCCATTCTCGACTAAGAACATTTCTGTACAGTCAGACACAGACTTTGGCTTGTGCTTGTCATAGCCAGCAAGAAGCTCCAAAAACTGTCTCCAGCAGCTTCTGTTACAGTTCCCTTCAGCCCTTGAAGGTCTTCTTTGTCAGCCTTTCAGCTGTGAAATATGTTCCCCAGTGAAGTCCGCCTGGCACCTTCATTGACATCTTTTTGGCACCAGGTAAAGATGTACCTTTTCTCCCAGGCATTTGATAGATTGAGACGTTTTGTTTTAATATGCTGCCAAACCTTCCTGTGACAGTGTGGGGGTGCTATTGCTATTGATTTGTTGTTGTTTATTGTTATGTTTTTATACTGTGGTTTTTTTGTTTTTGTTTTTACATTGTTTTAGTCACTTGGGGACCTTCAGGTATAAAGCAACTAATAAATCTAAATAATAATAATAATAATAATAATAATAAATAGTCCTGGTTCTGCTAAGTTCTTACAGCAATGAGTCACTGTTTGTTCTGTCAGTTTAGAAAAATATCACAGAACAGGCCCCAAGCTTTTCTTCAGGGCCTGCAGGCAGGGCCAGTTCTAAAGGGCAGCCAGGTGGGGCACTGGCCCAAGGGCCCCTGGAGCTACAGGGGCCCCTCCACTTGCCGGACAGGAGCTTCTGAGCCACCCGCCATCCCCCCGTTCACCTACCTTTCTCTCCGCTGTTTTTTGCGGTTTGCGTGCTACACGTGCACATTGCTGCCATCAACCAAGATGGCAGCAGAGGCTTCAGCCCCTTAGGGAAAACTTGGCCACCATCTTGATTGATAGTAAACCTGTGTTTTCCAAGTTGTCCAGCCTTTTTCAGCCCTGAAAAAAGATTGTCAACTCAAGTTAACTTTTGTGTTGCCATTTTCTGTGGTAGAAGCAAAACTGGGAAGGGCTGGACTTAGCATGGCTGGTGTTACCAATGCAGGAGCTGGGAATCTCTTGCAGATGTATAGTATATACCAATTTAGTAGCTATGCATCAGACGTTGCCTTTTCTTTTCAAGTATTCCCCCTCTTTCTTACCAGCTTGATCTCACCATTGCCCACGATGACACTGAACTCGCTCAGATCCTTCATAAGGCCATTGAGTACCTCAGCAATGCGTTTGCGCTGATGTGCACTGAACTCCTGCAGCCGCTGCAACTCTGATTCCAAGGACAGCATAGTGGCCTGCCAGGCAAGAGGACGGTTCAGCCAACACAAAAAAGACATCTTCTGACTTGCAAAGACAGAATTCTAAATTTTGGCTGGATAAAGAGTTAGACCACAACTCCCATCTGCCCTAGCCAGCACAGTCTGATAGGAAGGTTGGGGCTGATGTGAGTTGTAGTCCACAATATTTGGAGGGCACCAGGCTGGGTTAGAGCTTCCTTCCCAACTCCGTTATTTAGAGAGGATTAGATTCTGCAGGCACAAGTCTCAGAGGGAAACAAATGCTGTATCACAATGTTAGTACAATCCATCCCTTTAGGTCAACATTTTCTACTGAATTCTTAATTCATATTTCCAGGGCTAAGCCTCAGCATGCAGAAACAGGCTCTTTGGTTGTACTTGGCTCAAAGTAATGCCCACATACAAGAGACCTGAAAATAGGATCTAAACTCTGAACTGGAGGGCCACAGCAATCATTAGGCTCGGAGTGAGCGGGAGCTTTCTCTGCTCTAGAGCAGCCTGACAGACAGACTGTTGCGAGTTAAATTTTGCTCACAAGCAGCAGGACTGTGTACTCCACACTAAAAACAAAACAAAACATTCTGCAAAAAAAACCCCCTGAATTCTTCAACCTGTATAATTGATGCAAATTAATCCCCAGTTTCTCATACTCTGAATAATTTATTCTATTTTTTTCTTTTTTACTATTTTGCATCATTTATGCTAGCAGTATTAGCTATGGTGAGGAGTAAGGAGCTACATGGAGTATTGAAGCTCTGCCCCAACCCTAACCCTTCTGACTCCAAAGATTTCAGCCAGCGTTAGTCAGATGCTTTCAAGCAAATCTTTGCAGCTGTAAGGGTTAGAAACTTGCTCCTGAAAAAGAAAATAAAAGAAAGAGGCTTACATCCTCAGGAAGCTGAATTCTGCACACAATACCATACTGTGCAATTTTTCTGTGGTTCTGCAGAATTGCGACACGTATACAGCCTTGCTCTTATGGACGATGCTAAGATTCAGTCTGTTCCTGACTCAGACTACCAATTGATCTGAAGACTTACTAATCCCAAAGAATGACCTGGCATCCCAGCACTTACCACCTTCTGGGACAGCTCATCCACCAACAGCTGATTCTGTTGGTTTCTCTCTTCCACCTCCTGGGATTTCTGGTCATAGTTGACCGCCAGCTCCTCCAGAGCTTGCAGCACCTCCTTCACCTCCTCCTTGGCCGAGTCATTCTCCGACTGCAGGTGGCTTAGCTCCCGTTGCACCTTTTCATTATCCCCACGAGTTGACATTAGCAGCTGGTGGGGAAGAGGCAGAGAAGGGGGCAGGTAAGGACCCAAGCAGGCCAGATGTCAAGAGTGGTCAAGCAAGAAGCAGGAAGGATGAACAGGAGGCCCAACTAGTGATGATGTGGAAAGAGCCAGCAGTCAGAATGGTGTTAAGCAGAGGTGTGCTGAGAGAGAGACTGTATATAAGCAAACCAGAAATATGTAGTGGTTAGAGTGTTGGACTAGGACCTAGGAGACCAGGGGTCAAATCCCCACTCAGTCATGAGGCTCACTGAGTAACCTTGGACCAGTCACCATCTCTCAGCCTAACCTACCTCACGGGGTTGTTATGAGGATAAAAAGGGAGGGGGTTCCATAAAGCTTCTTGGAGAAAAAGTTGGATATGAACTTAATATGTAATAAATAGAATAAATAAAAAGTAATAAATAGAAAGAACGTGGCAAGAGAGAGAGAGACACAGCACACAAGCAGTATGCGTGTACATGTGAACATGTAAACAAATTCTCATAAGCTCACATACAGCACTGCTCACCTCCTCTTGATCCAGCATCTGCTGCTTGAGCTTTTCCATCAATTGGCTCTGCTGGTTGATTTCATCATCCTGGATGGAAAGGAAACACTTCAGTGTGAGTAGCCACTTTGTGCCCTGCTGCTGAGGCGAGGCATCAGGCACAGAACGAACAGAGGAAAGGACTGGACTGGGATGAGGATAGGACTGTAAGCATCAGAGCATCCCGGGGGGAGGGGCAGATAGGAGGGTGAAGCTCAGCACAAGGAGGGAGGAAGAGGAGGTCCCAGACCTTGTCATCAAGCTGCTTGTAGAGTTTGCGGATCTCCTCCTCGTACTTGTACCGTTCCTCATCCGAGATCCGGATGACGATGGAGGAGTTGTTATCATTAATGGGTGTTTCATCACAAGTATCGGGCACCACTTTCTCCTCATCACTCAGCTGCTCAGTTTCTGGGACATTCTCGCCTGGAAGTGTTTTTTAAAACAGCAGGAGAGAGAGAGGATCAGCTTGGCCTCCTTTGCACACCCACCCCACTGCAATCCTCAGGCTGAGTCGCTGTTACCCTCTTCAAAGGTGCCCTGTTGCCTTTCCGGTGACACTGATCCATGTACTGACCACATGGCAAATCACACTACCTTTCCCTTGGGGCTGTTCCAGAGGGATCGGTTTTTAGAAAATGTGTTCACTTTTTCAGCGCTACCTATTTGAGCAGTTTGAGCCCATATCGCTACACATCACTGAGAGGGACCAGTGCCAACTAGTGCCAGGCTTCACATGGCTGTGCAGCTGGGGATGATGGCAGTTGTATTATAAAACATCTGGAAGGAACCAGATTGGGGAAGGCTGGATAATGTAACCCACATGCAGCTGGCTTTCACAGTAAACACAAGTTATCCTTGGTGGTAGTGGTGATGGTGGTGCGAGCAGAATTTACTGCCACTTACTTGTGCAGGGCATGTGTGAGGTTGTGGTTCTGTGGGCACACTGGTAAGAGTGCAGGATTGGCTCTGGTAGTGTGCTTGCCCACACAGCCCTGATTGTGCCACTGCCCTGCCACACTCCCACACCATCCAAATATGCAGCAGCAACACCACTGTCAGGAGCGTAGGTCTGTGGGACCAAAGCACCACGTAGATAGCTTCTGCTCTAAGAATGATTTGCTCTTTTCTGCACTTGGCACTTTCGAGGAATTGGCTGGAGAGTTCTTGTTTTTTTTTTAATGAATATCTTAAATGCCCAGGAAGCTTGATTTATGTTAGCACAAGCAATATCAATTGACAGGTGTTTTAATGATTGGTTATCACCTATTCTGTAGTGAATTGAAAATGTTATAATGTTAGTATGTCCAAATGAATTGTTTATTTGGATTGTCATATTAGGTTATGAAATGAACTGATATTAGGCTATTTATTGTACTGATGGATTGATATGTATTATTGCTGTTATGTTGTGACACTTTGGGAACACTTATGTGAAAAAGCAGCATGCAAATTGAAAATAATAATAATAATAATAATAATAATAATAATAATAATAATAATAATAATAAACAACTCCATTCATCCCTAACTATTGGCAATACTACTGGGGATGGTAGGGTTTGTAGTCCAACAACTGGGGACCTAAGGTTGAGGAAGGCTGCATTAGAATATCTAGCCAGGAACATAAAAGGCTACCATCTGGGACTTTCCCTTGGATTCTATCCTTCTTGGATTCCTTAGGCATATTTGCCCTTGTTGTAATCCATGTCAGTTGTAACATTGAACCTGAGGGGTCTGCACTGCAACCTACACCTACCCAGCATCTGCCTGGCATTGTCTACACTCAGACCTAGATTTATCAGTATCAGTACCATATTATTCCTGGTGACATTGCATTGGTTTAAGAGGGGACATTTCCCCATTCAGTTCTGCATGGCAAAAATTGGATATGACTGTCCCCAGATGCAGGCACAGTCAGAATTCTTGCCATAAGGCCAGTAGGTTTCCCCACATCACCACCACTATTTTGGTCTGCGCAATGGCTGCTATAATGAAAAATGGGAGGATGTACAATTCTCATTGAATAACTTTTTTTAAAACCAGAGGGAGTGAGGGAGTTTCCCAAACTGGAAATTTTAGTCAAGGACAAACCCACTTGTCCCGGAGGACACCTCCTACTCCAGCTGCATGTGGCAGATACAGATGTGTCCACTGCACATCCCTCCTCCTCTTGGAAAAAGATCAAACAGGAGTAGATTGAACCACAATCCAAACACGGCCTCTCTTCCCTGCTGACCACATGGCTAACTCACCATTGCGCCAGCGCCCGAGCTCAGCCTCCAGCTTGGCAATTGTCTCCTTCAGGACCTTGTTCTTCTCCTTCTCCTTCTCAAACTTCTTCTTCCATTGCTCAGCTGTCAATTCCAGATTCACTGATGCTGTATTCTTGATTGTCTTGGCCCTGCGGTGGGAGAGAATTAAGTGAAGGATCCTTTACACAGAGTACTTGGTGCTGCCTTGGACTGAAGACCTCAATCCCACATCAGTGGACATGTATGACCATTTCAGTCTATTCATTATTTCTTGCCTATTAGCTGTCACCTTTCTGGAGCTGAAACAGAGTGAAACCAGGTCCTAGGAACATGGACAGCGGCTTTTTATAGAGTTAGACCATCTACCTCAATATTTTCTAAACTGACTGGCAGCAGCTCACCAGGGTTGCAGGCATGAGTCTTTCCCCAGTCCTACCTGGAGATGCCAGGACCTTCTGCATGCTTTGCCACTGAGCTGCAGCCCTTTCTCTAAATACACCCTCGGTTACAATTATGTGCTGATAGCAGAATCAACTAGTACAGCAGATCCTGTAGTAACTGAAGCCTTTTGGCTGAATAAAGGAAGACAGGTTGTAAGGGGGAAAGTATTCAAGGTGGTCTTGCGTATTTGTCCACAAAACATATTTTATGCTAAAACAACATCTTGTGGCACCTTACAGATATACAGATTTATTATGGCATAAGCTTTTGTTGACTGGAGTCCACTTCATGCTATTATTTTAACTATTCTTTTCACCACTGGTTTTAAAAGACTTGCATTTGGAACCCACAGTTGTCTTAATGGGCAGTACCAAATAGAATGTGAACATCAAAGCTAAGGTTGCCCAGCCCTTCTCCTTTGGTTCCAGGTTATTCGTGGTCCTATCTATCCCAGAAACATATATTGGTTTTATACCAGTTTAACTGTCATGGCTTCCCCTCAAAGAATTCTGGGAATTACATTTTGATCACTGTCCCGAGAATTCCATTAGAGATGCCAAATGCCCCTCACAGAGTTACAACTCTCAGTGTGACCTGTGGAGAAGGAATTAATGTTAAATCAGTTTCTATCTGTAGTGTACATATGTACCATCATGTTTTGCCATGTAAGAAACTCTCTCTCTCTCCCCCTCCCATACCTTTGCCTGAAGGTACTCCCCTTATTAATTTGTTTTACCAGTTCTTTAACTTTCCTCTTGTGCAAGCACTGCAACAGAACAGAGCAGATGTGGGGAACTGTTGGCCCTCCAGATGTTGCTGAACTACATCTCCCATAGTCCCTAGCAGGGTGGTTACCTCTGTCCAAACATGAGTGTAGATTTGGTTTCAGCATCGTTGTAGCTAGAAGGTGAGCAGCAGATGAACATTGTTGTGCGACAGTTTCCACCGAGGGAGTCCTGCAGGATGCGGGTCATCTTGCTGTCCCGGTAGGGCACATAGCTCTTCTGCATAAGGCAATATGAGGCAGGCATATTTGACTCATTTGATTCATACACTGGCAAATCTGACTACCAGAAATGCAAATACACTGTGCAGTTCCTGCTTGGAAAGGAAAATGAAAACGCTTTTTATCCAAGTCACCTCAGACTCTATCTTCCAAGTGGAGGGGCAGAAGCCTACACCAGCGGGGAGAAAATGATTAACAAGTAGCAGCACGTTCTAGATCAGATGTGGGGAACCTTTGGCTCTCCAAATGTTGTTGAACTACAGCTCCCATCAGCCTCAGCAAGTATGGCCAATGGCCAGGGATAATGGGAGTTGTAGTTCAGCAACTTCTGGAGGGCCAAAGGTTCCCCACATCTGATCTAGAGTGTGGCAGACAACTTGTTATACAATACTACTCACATCAGATGCTTTCACCACACCCTCAGCCAGAGAGCCAAATCACTATGGTGTAGTGGTTGGAGAATGTCATATAAAGGCCAGGATCAAATCCCTTCTCAGCCATAAAGCTCACTGGGTGATCTTAGGCCAGTCACTCTCTTCATGCCTAACTAACCTCACAGGATTGTTGTGAGGATAAAATGGGGGCAGGAAGAACCATATAAGCCACCTTGAACTTTTTAGAGGAAAGGCAGAATATAAATGTAATAAATAAATTTTACATTTTTGCCAGAGGCATTAATGACTCTGCAAATCATCTTTGCAAACATGGAGATGCTGCACTGGCAATTGGTGGATATGTTACAACATGTCCTATGATGTTTCTTAGTCTTAGCAATGTTATGAATTAGTAGATCCTAAAAGCAACGAATCTGGGTTTCTTTTATGAATCTATTTTTTTTCTGCATTGTAGTTATATGCATATAAGGGAAAACAACATGTACTATCTTTCCAAACAGCATAACAATAAATAACATTCCATCCACTCAAAAATACATTGTTAATCTATTATAGTCATTGACCAATAATATCTGTCCCACATTCTCTCTCTCTCCACTAATAGTGATCTCTGTTCTCAAAGTGCCAGTCCTTATAGGCAAAATGGCACCATCCATACACAAGAGGGAGGGATAAACAGGTTTAGGAGAACCTCAAGGTTTGCAGGCATTAAAAAAAAAAACCTAAGGTGGGGGAGAACTCCCCCCCCACTCAATGAGTGTGCTCAGTGGCCATAGGATTCTCACTGACTGTTAGGAGTGGAGTGGAAAAATGGGTGGGAGGGGGAATGGCATGGACTATTCTGATGGAGGACAATGGCTGACTGGAACAATGAACAGGAGCACTCCATACTACAACGTTTTGTTGCAGGTCTTACTGTAGAATTTTCATTTCCTAAATCTTGCCCTTGTCACGAGTCCAGCAAGAAGATCATCTCCTCTCGGAATCTTGTGTAATCAGTTAGTTTTCACATTCTTGTTGTTTACTACTTAGTATATGCTCTCTTGCAATATCATAGCATAAATATTTTTGATGCTGAGAGACAATTGAAGATAACATGCTCTTGTGTATTAGTATACTTTTGTTTCCAATTACCTTAGGATAATAATACTGAGAACTAAAGACGAGAATGCCTTGCTGCTTCTGAATCTTAACGTGCTTGCTGTGTTATCTGTAGAACATTGACTACTAAATTCAGGCTTCATACAGATGCTTGTGACTTAATTGATTGATTTACTAGCTTATATACACCTCTCTGACAGAGCTCCAAACCCAAGCCTGCAGCAGGGTTTATTGAGGTGAGGCAGGGTCTGGAGGCTGGGCTGTACTTAAGGAGACAATCCACTGTTATTTCACTGTGCCTGAATACAACACATTTGCCTGGAAGAATTCTATCTGTTCAAACATTACATGTAATTTTATTCTGTTTGAAAGGGCTATCAATCACAAGACATAATTAAAATTTTCCATATGCATCAGTACAATACAATTCCTCGTGCTAGGTCTTTCTAATATAAGTTTAATATACATAAAATGACTAGCATTCATAAAAGAACGTATAAAACAATTATGTGTAAAACATAAAATGTCTTTGTGCTGAACATATCCCAAACGCATTTCAACCTATACTGTACAGGGCTTCTTCAGTGGGAACTGTAGACTTTTATCAGCTAAATGCTGTGGTGCTCCTTTGATCCTATAAACAGTAAGTGTGACCTACAGAACAAATGTAGCCAACTATAGCTCAACATTATACATATAAAAAGTATAAAAGGTACTGCTACATTTGTTCTCTACTTTATAATTGATAGCCATTCAAACAGAATAAACTTACATGTAGTGTTTGAATAGATAAGGGCTAGATTTTTTTGTTTTGGGACTCTCAGAGCTCTAGTAACAGGCTGCATAATATACATGTCTCTTGCAGATTGCAGGTCACTCAGTGGATGTATGCAGCAGAGGGGCAGAGGGGCTTACCTGATCTGCCGTTATCCACATTGCTACAATGTATTGAGAGGGAGAGGGGGAGACGAGATCAGCACACTGCAAACACAGCAGTGTAGCCAATCCAGCCCTCCCACCAGGCCCGGATTAAGCTGAGGAGGGCCCCTAGGCTGATTCTGAGTCGCACGCCGTCCCATCCCATCCCATCCCATCCCCCCCGCTTCAACTACCTTTCTCCTTTTTTTGCAGCTGCACGCACTGCATGCACAGGTTTGCCATCAATCAAGATGGTGGCCGAGGTTTCCCTAAGGGGCTGAAGCCTCTGCCACCATCTTGGTTGATGGCAGCAATGCGCGCGTGTATCACGCATGCGTGCCATCAACCAAGCTGGCGGCAGAGGCTTCAGCCCCTTAGAGAAACCTCAGCCACCATCTTGATTGATGGCAAACCGCAAAAAACAGTGGAGAAAAAGGTAAGTGAAGCGGGGGGATGGTGGGTGGTTCGGAAGCTCTTTTCCCATGATCTGTGGCTCCTGTCCTGCTTCCGCGGATCGCGGGCCCCCAAGAGCTCCGGGCCCTTAGGCTTCAGCCTACTAAACCTAATGGATAATCTGACCCTGCCTCCCACTGGTATGTTTGCACCACCCTGACCTCACTACCACCTCCCCCCCATCTCTCCCAGTGCCACAATGACATGAGTAATTAGAGGTCAGATAAGCACTGCTGCCCTGCCCCACCAATTGCTGCTGGCTGTATGTTGCTCTACTTTATTCTACTGAAGGCTAGGTTGAACTTTCTCAGACACAGCAGATTCACATATCTGGTGTTTACGCCTTCATCACGCAAAGCTATTTTCTCCCAAGGAGGTGATGCTCACCGTGCCCTCAGCTAGAGCTGAGATGACATTGCCGAGTGCTGACAGGGACTTGTTGATATTCTTGGCCTCATCCAGAACAGCTCCCTCAGCTCCTGTCTTGCTGACCTGCCAGGAGAAGGGGGAGCTTGATTACAATGGCGAACATAATCCTGGAGGCAATAAGGGCTGAATCCCAAAAGGGGCCACGAGATTTCTTCTCCCAGTGGACAAACTGCCTTAGGTGTAGGGGGAAAACAAGACAGAGATACCCAGAAGGCCAAAAAGAACAGCGACCAACACGTCTACAAATGGAAAACAGCTGCCCCCCCAAACATCAGGGACCTAAACAAATCCCAGAGCGTCTCAAACTCCTTATCGGTTGGCAAAAAAACCCACAAAAAAACAAAACAAAACAACAGTTGTCTCAGGGTAAAAATTCCAGGACCTTCAGGCCTGGATTTGCCCATGCAGCTCTCACAAGGGCTGGTTGCATAGACAAATCCAGGCCTGGAGAGGCCTGACGGTCTCTAAAGTTAGCAGCCTTAGCAAGAAGCAGAACACATTCTTCTACAGACCAGGCAAAGGCAGAAGGGCAGGCTTCTAGTCTCATGCCCCCACTGGAGGAATCCTCTTCAGAGGAGGACCTGGAGCTCCTCAAGGCAAACATTTTGGAAAAGCAGACCATGTCAATAGAAAGTGAGGCACAGCAGGGGATTCTAGGGCCTTCAAGGGTCATGCCCCCACCTCCTCCTCAAGACAGAAGGATTAGAGGAGGAGGCTGACCAGCAGCTACTGAGTCCAGGGGAGCGTAGGTACCTAAAGGTGCAGGCTCAGTCAGCTGCCAGACACCGGGGTGCCTGCCTGAGGAACAAGGACTCCTAAGGTGTAAGGAGCTACTCTTAAGATACTCCGCAACAGTAGACGAACTCTACTGAGCTGTAAACTCAGGGTTAAAACCCTTCAGTTTCTGGCATAGAGTGCTGGAACAATATTCTTCCACTAGCATCTTGGCTTGAGGGGTCTTGTGGCCTAGCTGTTTAGCAAACCCCCTGTGTTTTGCCTGGACAAGTAGGATAGGTTAGCATGTTATTGCAGTGAGCCCTAGTTAGGAACTGCTGGAATATGTGTGGATTTCCAACACTGGACAGTTTCACTTTTTGTTAATGTGAGAAATCAGACCTTGCCTGCCTCCATAACTGGGACAGGGACTCCCAGCCCCTTCATCCTCCCCTCCTTAAGCTCCCAGCACCTTCTCACTGCCAGCCAGATCCACCAGGTAAAGCTTCCCACTCAGTTTCTGCTCCGTCTCCATGTTCTCCTGCTTAATGTTGATGAGGAAGATGCTATGGCTGCGGGAACTGTGCTCATTCATGTCTGCAGGGGTAAAATAGAGAGATAACATAGGAGGGGGGCAAGAACCAAGCCTGGGAAATTCTGGGGAGGGATCTCCTGCACTAAAAGAAATAGTGCCTATCTAGGCCAGGAGACAGACAATATGACTGACGAGAATTCTAGATTGTATGATAGAACTGTTAGTACCTAATGATTTGTACACAACTTCATTTTCTTTTTGACACTGCGTTTTTCACTATGGTCTCTGAACAGACAGGTTTCAAAACACTACCACCACCACCCCTGTAGAGCTCTTTGATCAGAGACAAGAGAGGAGTGAACGTAAGAAGGAGTCCTGGTGGATCAGACCAAACGCCCATCTCGTTCAGGAGCATGTTCTCACAATGGTCAATGGAATGCCCATGGGAAGCCCGCAAGCAGGACCCGAGTGCAACAACGTTCTCCCCACTTGTGATTCCCAACAACTGGCTTTCAGAGACATGCTTGCCTCTGACAGGGAATGAGCATGTGCACAGTACAAGCAACAATAGTCCTATTGCATTAAGTTCAACCCTGTGGGGTGGGAAGGAAGGGGGATTTTTTGTGGCCTGGGAACCACCAAAAATGCAATAAAAGTTTTTCTCAAATATTTCTTGCTTCTCAAAGGGGGAAAAAGTTATTTTACCTAGAAAAATAGAATGCGAGGAAGGCTATGTTAGAACTCTTCTCTTAGTTGTCTAGTTTTCTATGAAAAAGGAAGGGTTTATTTGATATTTGGGGGAGCATTCAGCCATGCAAACCAGCAACTATAGAATAGCGCAGGAAGAGAGTTATCACCTCGTCTACTGTTTGTATACATATAGGACACCCATGTTTTGCGACTTAGACATGGTTGATAGCAAGCAGCTGCAGCACCACACTTTGTCTCTAGGGGGCAGCAAGACTGCTGTCTATGACTTTGCAGATGAATTCGAGACTCATTGAACATGTTAAGAATTGGCTGTGACTCACAGAAGCCAGAACACACCTTCCCAAAGCACTGATGTTACACAGGGGCCCTTGTACCCGTCAGATCTCATCCACGTGTTCCCTGCCCATCACAGTCTTCGACACTGGCCCTCTTTATCTCAAATCCCATGGGTGGAATCTCCATCCCTTGCACCACTGAAAGATTTGATAAGCCTCCCATTTTTGCTGCTTGCCTGGGCCTTCAGAAAAAGGGTGGGGCTGGCACACACCTAGCAAACCACAGCATATGGCCAGTTGGCTGTGTTTGTCCCAGTACGTCAGAAGTTGTACTGGGCTAGTACAGAACTCCCCTTCCACCCTAGACTATCATCATCCCTTTTGCCCATTCATTTGCCTGTCCTCAGAACTCACTGGTGACAGCCACATGACGGTTGGATTTCCCTTCATCGATGACATCCAGGATTTCTTCAGGGCTGGAGACGAAGCGCTCAGTGCAACCCTGAGGGGGGAGAAAAAAAATGGGTTTTTTTTTACATCATAGTATATGGTGGGGTTGACCTCATCTTTCCTGTTAAGTTCATGCTGCTACCACCACCCTGCCCCACAAAGCTCAGACTCCCATCTGGGCAACTTCCCCTGACTCCTCATCACAGGCAGATGCCCTAGGATAGCCTTCCCTAACCCTGGGGTCCTCCAGATTTTTTTTATGACTACAAGTCCCATCAGACCCATCCAGCATAGCTAATAGCAATGGATTATGGAAGTTGGGATTCCATCGCTATCTGGAAAGCACCAGCTGGGGCAGGATGCCCTAGGATGTACACCAGGGATGACATTTAGGGAGGGTATTGCAAGGACACACTGGTTTAGGTCATAGTAATTATACAGAAATATCTGCACTTCTGGGTTTTTATGAGATATTTTTGAAAATGACCAGCACAATAACTGCTTTTAAAATTGTGTGTGTGTGAGTGTGTGTGTGTGTGTGTGTGTGTGAGAGAGAGAGATTTAAACTCTCTTTGTTCCCAATTTTAACATAGATATATCCAAGAGTAGGCCTTTGAATCTTGCTTAAATCTTACCTCCTTATCCAAAGCTTGAAATTCAGATAGACCACTGGCCAGACCTCATGCTACTCTCTCTCTCTTTCTCTCTCCCTGTCTTTCCCCCTCCCATTCTGGCCAGAAGTCTCCCCTGTGCTCCCACACTTTCCCAAGGAATCCTACCTTCACAAACGGCACACGGTTCTTATCCTCATGAACCGAAAGATTGGTCTTGGTCACTGTCGGCAAGGAATGAGAGGAGATAATTCAAAGAGTGCCCAGTTAATCCAGGGAGACACATTTCAATTCAGTTCCCCACTAACACCACCCCTGACAGAATCCAACCCCTCATGTCACTATTTCTCATTAACCCCCTTCTCCTTTACACCTGGCTTGCAATACTCTAGACTGCAACTCATTTCACGTACCATTGTCACTTGACATCCCTGGGGATCACTCACCATCTAGCAGATCACGGATTTTGTCCAAGTAGATTTCAAAGTAGGAAACCTGCAGGGCAGGGAGAGGGGGGGGAGGAGAGGAAGTAAATAGTTCAGTGGGGTTCCTCAGTTTCCCCTGAGCCAGTTTCCCCTTGTGGACACATACATTTCTAAGAACCACAGTCCTCAAACTGAGAGTAAGCAGTACAACTCAGTCCAATCGTTGCATGAGAAAATAGAGGGACAGCCTCAGACCTATTAATGGGGACTGCCCATTTTCTTCATTCCCTGCCTTTTATAGCATTACATAAATGCTTAGTAGTAAGAGGGTGCAAAAACTTTATAGCATCTTCAGACACAACAGTGCCTGTGGGACTCAGACCTTGGAGTCCTCTGGGTCAGGGTGAAGGGAGTGGAGGTTAACATTTTTGCTGGTTGAAGAAGGGAATTGCAGGCAGTTTGAGCTAGGACACCATAAGACCCAAATCCTCCCAGTCTTGGGAATCAAGGGATGCCACAGAACCACTTCCATGCCACCATGGGAACACAGGAAGTTGCCTTATACCAGGTCAGTCTTTTTTCCCATCTAGCCCAGTGTTCTCTGCTCTGACTGGCAGTGGCTACTTTCATGGTCTTGGGCTGATAATCTTTCCCATTACCTGCTATCTGAGCTTTTTTTTTTAACTGGAAATGCCAGGTCTTGAACCTGGGACCTTCTGCAGTCAAAGCATGCGCTCTTCGACTGAGCGACAGTCTCTGTGAAGCGCCTAGATCCTCTTCACTCCCTTTGTCTGGGTAGCTAATTCTCAAGAAAGGCTATCAAGCTATCCCTCTGCATTGACTGACTGCCAACTACCTGGGGTGCTTGCCAGCTCTTGGACCAGACAGCATCCAACTCCCTGATGAGGATGTCTCTTCCTAGCCATCTCGTTTGAGCTTCCTACCTACTTCACCACCATTTACAAGCATCATTCATTTGTTCCTAGTACCTGGGCCATTGTTGCCCATATCCCTGTTCCCAGCACCATTCCATATGCCTCTAACCTTAATGTGGAATTCCAGGTTCTCATCCATGGAGTAGATGTGGTTGAAGATGTCCTGGGCAATGCGTGGGATGATACCCATGAGCTGGGGGTCATGCAGCTTACCCTGGAGGAAAAGAAGTGTCAGCAGTGAGCCTAAGAAGGACCCCTTAAATGTTTCCCAGCTAAGATTTCGTTTTTGGGAAGAAACACTCCCATCTCCAGGTGCAACAACCAGGCCTTGGCCTAGAAAGGATCGGATCCTGGCAAGGAGGTAAGGCTCCCCTACCTCCAGATGTTGTTTCTGGACTACAACTCCTTTGATTCCATGCTGGCTGGGATTGATGGGATTTGAAGTCCAATACCATTTGAAAAGCCACAGGTTCCCCATCCCTACTCTACCAGGATCCCCCCACCCCATTCCACTTTTGCTTCCCAAATGTTATGATAGGACCATCTTGATAGTGGCTTCTCCACTGTGACCCAGTTTTCCTCACCCCTTATATCAGGGCTGGAGAACCTGCAGCCCTCCAGATGTTTTTGGACTACAACTCTCATGAGCCCTGACTATGCTGTCCTGACTGGGTCTGATGGGAGATGGAGTCCAACAACATTTGGAGGCCCACAGGTTCCCCAGCCTTGTCTTATATTATATACCCCCTCACCTCCATGGTGTGAGTCTTCCCCGATGATGTCTGCCCATAGGCAAAGATGGTGCCATTGTACCCAGCCAGCACATCTGCAAGAGCAAAGCAGGTGAGTGAGAAAAGAGGGCTCATCTATTTCCACAGAGGGCTTACTGCCTCACCCTCCCGCCCCTTTATACAACCCAGTTGTACTTTACATTTTACCAATAGCCAGACTGACCTTTGACAATCTGCATGGCACAGGCATGATACACCTGCTCCTGGGTAGTATTAGGTGGGAAGACACGATCAAAGGCATAAGGCTTGCCCTGGGAAGGAGGAACAAGAAAAGAGAGGTCAAGAGCTAGGTAGGAACAATCAGAGGTTTATGTAATTGCCTACTACAATTATCCCACACAGTACCAAACTCATTTTCCACATCTTCCGTTCCCAGAACCAACCAACCAACCCAACAACAACCCAATCCTATGCATTCTTACTTGGAGACTCCAGTGGGCCTTACTCCCAAGTGAATCTGCACAGAACTGAAGCCAAAAGGGTGTAACGATCCCCTACCTTAATCTCCCACTGCATCCTATTTTTGCTTCCTAAATGTCACAACAAGGTCTTTTCGTCAGTGGCACCCAGACTGTGGAACTCTCTGCCCCATGAGAGCTGGCAGGTTTCATCTTTAAGCGCATTTACACATCATCTTTACATGAACCTGTTTCAATGTGCCTTTTATGATAATGTCAATTAAGATTAATTATGGCTGTTTATTATGACGATGCTCAGCTGATTTGTCGTTCTATGATTTACTGTTTTATGATTATATTGCTTGTTAAGACATCCATATGGGATGGAAAGTATAGGGGATCAATAATCACATACATACAAACATCTCACCCCTTATATACCCAATTGATTACTGCACTTTGTTGAGGGCCTCCTGCAGATAGCATCTTATCAGGAGGTCTGTTCCATACAACATAGGACTCATGTCTTTAGTGTTGTGAAACCTACTCTTTGGAATTCCCTCCCCTTAAATGTTAGACAGGTGCTGTCTCTGTTGTCTTTTTGCTGCATACTGAAAACCTTCCTCTTTTAACAAGCCTTTTAAGTAGAGATCTTTCTAGTTTGCATCTGTATTGGAATTGCTTTTGGATGTTTTCATTGTTTTATTGCTTGTGTGCTGCCCTGGGCTCCTATGGGAGAAAGGGTGGGATATACATTTAATCAATCAGTCAATCAATCAATTAATATTTTTCCCACTTCTCCTGGATGGTTCTCACTTTTGGGTTTTCCAAAGCAGAACACCCCAGTTGCCCTCTGGGAGATCTATTTGCTTCACAGAGTGTGGGTCTCATTAGTGGATTAGAAAATCCCCCATTCCCCCGGCCCTTGGAGAACTACCACTGCTTTGTTCTATCGTTATCCCAGATGCTATGCTAGACTACTAGGTCTTGCAAAAGGCAAGCAGTATTATGTGCTTTAAGGATATGCTTCCATTTTTTTCCAATAATGTTTTATTTCATTTTCAGTACATTATAAAACATTATAAAACATCACACATGACAAACAAAAAAGAGCATTGGTCATATTGTAATAAGTCAATATATAAGAGCATGCTTCAGTTTTTGTATTGCCCACACAATCTTTTATGTGCAAGCTCATCTTTCCCAGATGAAGGTTAAAGCCTAGTGAAATCATGCAAAGATGTCTCAGGGTTATCGAACTGCCAGACAGGGGTCGTTCAATCTAGACTCTATGGTTCTGTCAACTGGCAAGGTCTTAGTATAAAATGGTCCTCTGGGCCTGCAGCTCTTCCCAGAAAGGGTTGAGAAATCCAGCAGAGACAGCACCACACTATGAGTCATGTGTCAAGCAGCCCACATGGGACGTACTGGCTGAGTTTCTGCATTTGCTGCACAGACTGCACTGCGAACAGGGAGCTGTCCAACTGCTGGATTCATTTAGTGATTCGGTGGCTGAGCCTCTTCGCTGTGCCTCTGATCTCTCTGTCTGCTGTAACTCTGTAAAGCCGTCCCCAAATGCCGAAAAGCTGACCATTAAAATCAGTCATGATGCAGTGTAAACAACACAGCTCCTCCACACTGTGTAGGTTCCAGCACAGCCACAGCAGCAGCAGTTTTACTAGCCCTTGGGTAACCACCATGGGGCGCTCAGTCCACTTCAGCCTGCTGACCTGCAGCAGGATGAACTGCACCAGAAGTGTTCCTATCTGGCAATTCCTTAACAGTCTCATGCCTTCCACTGTAATGACTTCCAGGGGAGTAGCCATGTTACTCTTTTACATCAAAAACAGCAGAGTCTTGTTGCACCTTAAAGACTTTATTATGGCATAAGCTTTCATGGATTAGTCCACTCCATCAGATGCATGAAGAGTTGTCCTAAGCTACAGGTGCATATATATTTACAGGGTTGGGTGGGGCATTATCACTGTTAAGTGTGTGATTATCACTGTCTGTACTTTTCTGCATTTCATCTCCCTCTAATTTATTTTTTACAGTCTCTTCCACTCCGTGTGTGTGTGTATGTACACACACCTACAACTCAGGATACCACTTCATGTATTTGATTGATGAAGTGGATTGTGGTCCATGAAAGCTTGTGATATAATAAATGGGTTAGTCATTAAGATGGCACATGACTCTTTGCAGTTTAAACTCTTGAGTGCTTGAACTGGAACCTGACCAGAATAATTAGGAAACTGAATGATAGCTGCCCATATTTTTTATGGTTTGGCTTCCTGTTTGTTGCCAGTTCATTGGACACTTATTTTTTCTGTCCAGGCAGATGTTTTCCCATCAGCATAGATGTACTTGTGGACAAAATGATCCTCTGAGCAGTCTGTGAAGAGGCTCCGAGGAGCACCTCTGGTAAAACAGCTTTTTGCTGTCACTTTCCCTTTAAGGCAGTCCCAATCTGCCTCTCAAGGCGCCAAGACTGCTGCTACTCAGCCAGTACAGGCAGACGCAGGGTGGGGCAGGGAGAAGCTACTACCACCTTGAAGCTCAGGAGCATAGATAACCCAGAGGAAACAATTGTAGGCAGGTGGAAAGTAGCCTCTTAGAAATGGAGAGGGGTGACCAGAGACTAACTCTCTTGGCTCCGCTACAGTTCCTTCTCCCATTTGAGGATAGCAAAGGCAGCCCTGAGAGAAGACTTCTCCAGGTTCCCCACATCCTGTTAGTCTAGGATTTGGGAGGACCTGGCCATTGGGGGTGGCCACAGGGTATCTTAAGAAGGGGTCAGCAGCAGAGCCCCTGGACCTGTCACTCCCCAAATACTGAAACTTTGGGAAAGGGGCTATGGGGTTGCCTTGGGATGCATTGAATGGAAAGCTGTGACTATACTGATTGGGAAGCGCAGGCGGAGTTGTGGGCCTGATCCCATATCTAACGAAAAACCTCAAGATATTGTGAGTAGCTGTACTTTACTTGTCTGGTCCTCATTGGGGTTTGATTTTGAACTTATTTCCCCATGCAGACCATAGACCTTGAAGCATTTAATGTGCCCCTTCCACAGGATGGGCCCACATACAGTCCACCCCTTGAGCACAAACCCATGAAAACACACCATCTCCTGCATATTTAGTATTATAGTTTCTAGTGTTCTCCTGCACCTGCCTTTGTTTCCTCATTACATTTTGTGGACTCAGGACCTTTGGTTAATTAAACCTTTGCCGTCCTATTTCTGGAGAAAATGTTCTTTAAATAAATATGAGAAAAGAGATTGTTGGGGAGTGGTCGAGGAATGGGAAGTGATGCTCTTGTGATTTTTCTTTGATGCACCATACCATCATCTTGAGATAGCCCTGTATTGTAGCTTGAAACCAAGAGAACTGCCAAGCTAGAGACAAGGCTGGATAACAATCTGTCCCCCTCCAACAGACTAGTCTGAGAAAGGCTCTTCATTATTTACAGCCTGAGAAGAGAGTTGCAAGTTTCATTTCAACATCCTTGTTAAGGCAATAAGGACAGGGAGAAGGAGAAAAAACAGATACTCTAACATGCAGTGCATGAATACTCTCCCCTATTTTAGTTTCCCTCAGGTGAAAATATTCCTACCCACCCACCCATAAAGATTGATGTTTCTTCTCCATTAGGGCCTAGGGCCAACACCACAAGCAGACTTACTTGGAAGTAAGCTTGCTTGAAGCCAACAGGACTTGAGACCAGTTCACACAACCTAGTTGTTGACACTGAGAATATAGACTGTGTGGATTATTTTCGTCATGCAAACGGTGGCCCCATCTGCACTAAACATTTATCCCACTAATATTCTACTTTAAACAGTCATAGCTCCCCCCAAAGAATCCTGGGAAGTGTAGTTTGTGAAGGGTGATGAGAGTTGTTAAGAGACATCTATCCTCCTCCCCAGAGCTTGGAAAAGTTACTTTTTTGAACTACAACTCCGATCAGCCCAATCCAGTGGCCATGTTGTCTGGGGCTGATGGGAGTTGTAGTTCAAAAAAGTAACTTTTCCAAGCTCTGCTCCTCCCTAAGCTACAGTTCCCAATGTTCCCTGGAAAGAGGAATTGACTGTTAAACTACTCTGGGAATTGCAGCTCCTTCAGTGCTCCTGCACAGTGGAGGCTGGTCCATTGGAGCAAAGGGGGCACTGCCCCACCAAACTCAGTCTACCCTCAGCCAGCCCTCACCTGCCTGTCTTCCTGGTTAACAATGAATCTGTTGTAACCTTTATTAGCCCAAGAACAAAAATAAGCCTCACTGGGGTTGGGGTTGGGGTAGGGAATGGCTGGGAAGCTATGCAGGAGGAGGGCAGAATTGGTGGGCACAGGAAGGATTAAGCACCACCAACACCCATCAATTCTCCCTTACAAATACCTCACCCAACTTTTGTGCTCTCTTAGCAAACAGGCTTGCTGAAGTAACCCATTTTCCTAGGCAACATTCAGGTTTGTTCTCAATGTTTGCAAAAGTAACTGTCCTTAAATTGAAGAAGTAAATGGCTGAGTTTCCTCAACTGTATTTAAAGGCCCTTGCTATAATCTGGCACAAGTTTTGTTGATGCTTAGCTCAATTTCAGTAGGCTAAAGTAGTGCTGGATTGCAGTCCACATCAGGATTATAGCCTAATGAAGCAGGCAAACTCTGTACTGGATTGTAGTCCCTGTCTATATTCCTGCTACACTGAAAGTGCCACTCAAAATAAAGTTTAACTAGTGTTAATTAAAACCCTCATTTACCAGTACTCAAAATCAGGGAGACTTCTGGCTCCTAAAGTACAAGTTAGCCACCCCTGCCCTGAAGATACAACAGAATAATTATTATTGTTGTTGTTCTTGTTGTTGTTAAAAATTTACATCCCGCCCTTCCTGCCGAAAGGATGAATTAATGAATGAAGCCATGTAATAGTAGAACAGTTTGTGTTCCATATTAGTTACATATTTTATATGCTTAAACAAATCAAAATGGCAATGGGGGGAGTGGTATAAGAGGTTTGTAGCCTGCATGGCAAAGTGGGCAAATATGTTGTTGTTGTTATGTGCCTTTAAGTTGATCACGACTTATGGCGACCCTATGAATCAGTGACCTCCAAGAGCATCTGTCATGAACCACCCTGTTCAGATCTTGTAAGCAGGTCTCTGACTTCCTTTATGGAATCAATCAATTTGTTGTTTGGCTTTTCTCTTTTTCTACTTCCTTCTGTTTTTCCCAGCATTATTGTCTTTTCTAGTGTACTTTGAAGCAGGCAATCAAATCATAGCAGTGCTACTGCTATAGTCCAAACTGTGGTTTCTTGTTGCTGATGTTTTAATTTAAATTTAAAACAATTGATTTTCTTTTCAGGAATAATAGCTTGGAATGGTGATTATAACCATTTTGCATTGCTTTTTCTGTATTTGGTTTTCAGTCTGTGTTGTGAATGTCTGTGAGTTTTCTAAATAAATCATATATAAATGAATAGATAATAGTAGAGCATTTGTGCTGCTGAAGCAAAATGTATAGGCTGCGAACAGCACACTGCAATGAGCCTGGACAGTTTTAACTGTTATGAGTGAACTTACCACATGACAGCTGATGGGCAATTTGGGGCTTAACAAAACAGAATAATGTTCCTTAATAGTTGGACGTATCTCTCTAGCCTTTTGGAATGCCTCAGCCTCTAGCTAGTGGGAGAGCCAGAGAAAGAATTAAATTTAGCTAATATGGAGAACTGTGTGTTTAGCTATACCGGAAGATGCTTTGGAAACCACAGGAAGCATCCACACTTGCTCTCTTAGGAATCTGAACCAGAATTACAATTTCTACTGCATGCTTTTAGGAGTTTCCCTTTGCTTCCAATGTACATCCTGATACTTTGGGCAGTAGAATTCACCTTCCCTCCTAAAACACACACCAGATTCTATAACAAAACATGCTAAGTTCTGTGAGTGAAAATGGAAAGAATCCATGCATATTATTTTGCACAATTTCTTTCTGCATCGACATAGCAATAGGGAGGGATAAGAAGGTGTTCTGTCTAGTCCTTGCTCTGGCTTCTGAGATTTCAACAAGGCATCACCCACACATTTTCAAATCTATCTATCTATCTTCACAGCCATAACAGCTTGACTAGAAGATGCTGGAGAGGAGGGGAGTATGCTGAGATGATCAGAATACTGCATTCTGCACCCAGTATTGAATTCTGCATTAGTGTGTTGAATCCTTGAAGTATGGGATACACACAGCCTTGACTTATAACAATTTATTTATCTTTTTTTTAAAAAAATCCTGGATTGCCATGGAGATATCACAGTAACCTGTATTATGACACACAATGAAATGATTAAGGTTTGAACTTGCTTTTTAGAAATATGCTCCCATACTACTCTCTTGTCTGAGAGAGACAACCCTGCCACCATCAGGGCAGAGCCCAGATGCTATGTTTCTCTAAAGTACTAAAACTAGCATTTGGGAACTAGCAATGCACACAGCTGAGACAATGCTTAGAGAACAACAACAACAAAAAAGTTATGTCCTTATTCATATTAAATAGACATACTTTAGAACAGGGCTGGGGAATCTGTGGCCTTCCAAATGTTGACCAAAACTCTCATCACCCTTGGCCACTGGCCATGCTGGTTGGGGATGATGGGAGCTGGAGTCCAGCAACATCAGGAGGACCACAGGTTGCCCATCCCTGCTTTAATATAAAAAAACCCTGTGAGTTAGGACCCAAAATGCTCTGTTCAGTTCAGAAGTGTTCATCAGTTCAGAAGCAGGCCACTGGATGGTGGGTTGCTGATCCTTACTAGGAGGGACAGAGGTGAGGAGGTGGGCACAGTGTGAATGCACTAGCAGGAGCTCCAGGTTGTCTGCCACACTCCAACTTTCCTGCTCCTCCCAGGAAGAAACAGCAACCCACCAGTTGGGAAACTAGCATAGAGACTCCACCTCACCCACTGAGACACTTCTGCATCAGTTGTAAAAGGATTGTATGCCAGGAAATCAACTGACTCTGTACTATGCAGCTTCCAACTACCCAACATTTACTTTCAGGAAAGCTGGATGCACCATTTCTTATGAGCTTGGTGCTGCCCTTTGCATGCAGCACAGCTACACTTTGGGCAGGCCTCAGAATCCTTGTATTCAGCCCTAGTGCAATACAGTCCTCAGCTAAAAGAGAGAGAGAAAGGGACCAAAATGTGTTTAAAATGCACTTACGAGTATGTACTTTAAGATCAAAATACATACTGTATTTAAATGTGTTTTGTGATAAAATACGTATTTACATTTTTTTAAAGTACACTTTAGAAACAACAACAGGTTAATGCAGATATGTGATGAAACAGATTTGAGAATGAACACACATGCACCTAATGTGGACCTGAAATAGACTTCCCTCCCATGGCCATATGAGATCCTGCCCCAGTCTAGGCCTGGAAGCAAGAGGAGATAGAAGCAGCATGATGCAGCAGGCAATTGTAGGGCAACTGGCACTGCTGTTGAAAGTGAGGACGGAGTTCCCAGTATTTCTAGAATGCCTGATCAATCCGGAGGCTTCATACTACCCAGAGCTTGGAAGATTACTTTTTAAAAGTAATAAATTACAGTTACAATTGCATGGCCCAAAAAAGTAGTAATTACCGTTGCGATTACAATTGCTCTGAAAGTAACTGATTACTTTACTTTTCCTCAAAAGTAATCACTACAATTACATTTCAGTTACTTTTTAAAAAAACACCTACAAGGTGCTGGCCTTGGCTGCTGCACATCTAAGTAACCTAAAACAACATTAAAAATAAACACACACATACAGTGGTAGTAGAATAATTCTTTGTATCCATAAGATATCAATGGTGATCTCTCCGCTGGTAAGGGAGGTGGGGAGGGAGGCAGAGGCCACTACTCAGATCTTTGCATGTCAAACCAAGTGCAACCCCCACCCTCCACTCAGCTAGCCAGCATAATCTCTCTCACTTAACCACCTCCCGGACCCTGCCCTGCCACCAACTAAGGGACACTCACCCAAGCAAACATTTTCCCCTGAGATGCAAAAAAGTTAAAATACTGCAAATGCAGCACAGTAGCCAGAGAAGGTGGTGGAGGCCACTTTGTGTGCCAAGTGCAAGCACAGTATTCACACACACAGACACACACAGACACACACACACGTTGTCATCTTTCACCTCCACAGTTCCTTATCTCCATTCTGCTGCTGCCTCCTTCTCCTCCTTTATCCATGTTCTTGCCCTCCGGCTCCTTTCTCCCTCCACTCCATTGTTCGCCACCACTGTCCATTTTTTTAAACAATTGTTTTCTCCACTCCACCCTGTCTCACTCTCCACCTCCTCCCTCGTCACCTCCTACCCACCCACAGAGCATGAGGGAAGAGTGACACTGCACAGAAGCCCAGTTTGAGGCACATGATTTTCATCCACAAATCAGAGGAGCAGAAGACTTCCCCTGCTCCCCCCCAAGTAATGCCCCAAAGCAATGCTGGAAACATTACAATTATGCCTCAAAAGTAATAAAATTACTCCTAGTTCTATTACAATCAAAATGTAAAGGAATTACCCACTCGTTCCTCAAAAAAGTCTGATACTACCTGCTAATCACAAGGACTGATGTTGCACACCATTCCCCACCCCACTCTTCTGTGCCTGAATTGGGCTTGAAGACATACAATGCCCAGATACCTCTCCATGCTGGATAGGTACCAACCTCAGACCACTGAGATTTCCAATACAATGTGCTCAACCCTCCCACAGGCACTTTACTGTTCTGTATGGCCATTTTTTTAAAAAAATTTCAAAGCAGTATACTAACAGTCAGCAGTACTTACGGCATTTTTTTTGTTGAGATCAATGGGGAAAATCAAGAGGAGGATAGCAGCTGGGGAATCAACATGCCCTGCCCTTCTGGGCTTTTGACTTACTCACATTTCCAGGTGAGGAGCCATGGGGAGGTGGACACAAAAGAATCATCTGGTTTGTAATCGCTAAAATTTGAGTAAGTCCTTAGATCATTGGCATCAATCCGATCCTTCCTGGGATGTTTGAAAGTGATGAGATAATACAATGCTTGACTAATTCTCTCTTCCTTGCAGGAAGCAACTATATTCACGCACTCTTGTCTTCTCAACATCTGAACAGGCATTGCTGGATGGGATAACCAGCAGCTGTTACAGAGAAGGGACACAGCCAGGCCATTGTGATCACAGCTGCCTGCAGCAACCCCCTAAGAGCAGACACACGCTGCCTCCTTATTGTGATGCTGCTCCCTGTGTCACAATAGCCCAGCTAGAAGAGCAGCTGCTTCAGCTGCTGTTGAGTCTAGCAGTATTTGGGCCCAGCCATCCACTGGGCAGGGGCTAGCAAAGGAATGGAGAACAGGTAGATCTTCCTAGGGCTTTCAGCTTTTGAAAGACTGGCTCCTTTGCACAGCCAGGTCCAAACAACTGGAGAATTAGCCTCGGGCTGTAGCTTAGGTTCTTATAAAAGCAATGCCATCAGCTCTACTGCAGCATTAAGGTGAGCAGAACTGCAACTAGAGGAAGACAGCACCTGCAAGAAGGTAAGGGAGAGGATAGAGCAGGGGTTGGGAACCCGAGGCCCGGGGGCCAAATGTGGCCCTCCAGGACTCTCTATGTGGCCCTTCGGACTCTCCCTAGGCCACACCACCTCCTAAGCCACAGCCTCCTCAAAGGCCACACCACTCACCACTACTATATACCCTCCTTGACTGTTTTTGTCTGGCTGGAATGCGTCTTTGAACTTTGACAATGCCTCTTGGTTGCACAGATAGACAATAGCGCGAGTGTATGTAGAAACTAGCCTAGTGTACAAAGGAAAGATGTACATGCATTGCTCCACCCGATTTTGCCTTTGACCCCACCCACCACTGGCATGTGACCTCCAGAAGGTTGCCCAGATGGCAGTGTGGCCTTCACGCTGAAAACGTTTTGTCACCCCGGCTGAGAGAAAGGAGCAGTAAGATTCCAAATGTGCAGGATGGGCCTTCTATTAAGATCACCACGTATCTAAAGCCCTTCCCCGTCACACAAAATGGCACCCAGTCTCCCTCTCTGTAGCTGTTATTGCTGCAATACATTGAAGCTGATAAACTGAGGAGGCATTTGCTGACCTGACATCAGGGCCAGCCCAGCATCAAGGGCTGGCATGGTTTGACATCTGCCAAATGCCCACACCCCAGCAGGGGACCCACTGACAAAATTTGCTGCATCAAGGATGCTGACTCACTGCATCAGGGTATGTAGAGAGGGAAAGCCATGGAGAGTGTCTTGGGCAAGGGCCCTCCAGAGCCTGCCACTGCCTGACATCCTAGCGATGGGATCATAATCACAGGGCACACCCTTGGACCTCTTTGCTGAGCATATGCAAATCTCTGCGAATTGGAAAGGGATTCAAATGGTGGATGAGGGTGCTGGTGGGTCAGATATGATGATTTACTTTACTTGTATAATTCTGTTTGCTGTACATGTTGCTGTACAGAATAATATTGGAGGGGAGGACAGGTCCCTGCTCCAAGGAGATACGATCTAACATTTGGCAGTGAGCGGAGACAACATGGGAAGTGAAGGGGTGTGTGGATAGCCACAGAGAGAGTGGAGGGTTGACAGACACAAAGGGTAGCAATGGTGAATGCAATCACATGAACTTCAGCTTTGCTTCAGTGAGGAAGAGACTAAGGGGTTTGTTTATTTAAAGGTGGGCTTTTTCATCCCACCCCTCTAAAAATATTCCCACCACCCAGGGCAGCTTTACTTGCCAACACATAAAAAACAAGATATAATCATTAACCAGAGAACAGCAAAGGGGAACTTGATGGCCTCCAGTTGTTGCTGGACCCAACTCCCATCATCCCATACCATTGGCCATGCCAGTTGAGGTGGATGGGAATTGGAGTCCAACAGCATCTGGAGGGCTACAAGTTCCCTCACCCCTCACATAAAAAGTAACACAATCAATAAAAAGGAATCAGCAATATCAAAAGTGGTTCAGTAAAAACAGCTGATGAAAGCAGCATTAAAAAGCCAATTCCATCAAAGGTTAAGAACCAGTTTAAATGGCTGAGAAACTATAAAAAGTTTTACCTGGCACCAAAAAAGATACCATAGGGGCTGAGCAAACCCCTTGGGAAAATAAATTCTGCAACTGAGGGTCAACCACCATGAAATTGCTGCCATATCTCGGGTGCTGGGAGTACCCAGGTGACTAAGAAATTAAGAAACCCATCTTAATTAGGGCTGCCAGATCAGAAGCATCCCAAACCCAGAGATTTCAGAGGCAGACCCTAATGATGTCAGGAGATGGGCCCTAATGATGTCACAGTGGGCTGCCCTAGTGATGTCAGAGGGGGCAGTCCTTGTGATGTCATTAAGCATGATACATTACGCATCAAACACAGCTGCTTGGAGTATACCACTCAAACAAAAACATTTCTCTGACTGGAAATTAACATAGAAATCTCAGCTAAATGAGGGTGTTTCTAGGTCCAGCTGAAGTGATGGGATAATTCTTTCTCACTTGCTTAGAGAGCTTGGATAAGGAACATTTAATCTAGCCTATGTGCCTTCAGGCCAGGCCAGTAACCAGAAAGCCATTGTAGGAAGAAAGGAGCCTAATGTTGTGGAGATGTTATGGGAGCACTCATGAGTAAAGATGGATGCCCTGAAGGCTGCAATTCTAAACACACTTCTAAGGGATTAGGCCCCATAGAAATCAACAGGACTTACTTCTGAGTAGATATTGTTAGGATTGTGGTGTTGGTAAGGCTTGACTAGGGATCCTCTGCAACAATATCCATATCAAAGCAGGGTTGGCAACCCCCTGCCTGGAATGGCCTGCCTGCCTTTTAACATGGCTGCTCCAAACTTCTTTATAGAGTTGACCCTTCAATTGTGAGAGCGTTTTGAGAAATTAGTAAAAGTTAAGAAGATTCTCTACTCTCTCCTGTCTGCTCTGTGGGCTACTATAAACTCACTTTGACAGCCAACCTAATTCCAGTGAGTAATAATTGACAGAGAAAAAACTCACATGGGTTGGTCTATCTTCACAGGCAGTAGGTTGGGAACAACAATTGAAGCCACACTTCCCAGTATGTGAATTCTCTTTTACCGTTATTGGGCAAGAAACAAAAAATCATGCACATAACAAGGTGCATTATCAGTGGGTTTAAGAGGGTTGAGCTGACCGCATGGACCCACTGTTGTTGCTTCTATGGATGTAAGGGACTAAGGTCAGAGGTAACTGAAATGCAAATAGAAAAAGAAAAGAGTGATGATTTCCTAAATGCAATACCATACCAATCACAACAATATTCCTATGAAAACTCAGCATCCCACATCTAGTCAGGGTTCCTAACCAAAATTAAAAAATCCCTGGCAGCCAATCAGCCAAGGTCACAGAAATCCTCATGCAGCACAACCTGACCTGGGGGCTGCAGTTAGTGCAGAATGCTGCAGCACAATTGCTGAAATGAGTGAGACCCTATCAGCACATAATACCTCTGCTTCGAAATCTGTACTGGTTGCTGATTTGCTGCCAGGCCAAGTTCAAGGTGTGCTTTCCATGTTACAGGTGCCACATAGTACTGCTCTTGTAAGAAATCAGTCCTTTAGTGTGGCAGCACCTATGCTTTGGAACTCCCTGCCTAATTATATTAGGCAGGCGCTTTCATTGTACCCATTTTGGCACCTGCTAAAAATATTTTTGTTTAGGCAAGCCTACCCAGGCATGTAGAAGCATTATGTTTTATATCTGTGTTTAACTCATTGTTGGTTTGATTATTTTGAATGTTTTAAAATACCTGTCTTTAACTGTTCTTGCCAATAATTGTATTGTGTTAAATCCTTCAATAAACCATTTTGAGGGTTTTTTTTACAATAAAGCAGTATATAAATGTTGTAAATAAAATAAATAAATTTTGGAGTCACTGTGGCCCTTGGGTCTCTTTCCTGCTTTTTTACCAAATTTGGTACCATCTAGCTCAGTACTGATGGCCTGGACTAGCATTGGCTGTCCAGGATTCCAGGCAATAATCTCTTCCAGATATTTAATTTTGGACCTTTGCATGCAAAGCATGTGCCCTACCATTGAGCTACAGCCCTGTTTAAAAACATATATTTTAACATTATTCTTTTCAATTCACTAATGAATGCACAGCATACTAGGGCAGATCCACACAATGCATTTAAAGCACATTCAACATACATTTCAAGCACATGCATCCCATTGTAGAATCCTGGGAACTGTAGTTTGTTAAGGGTGGTGGGAACTATAACTATGAAGGGGAAACTACACTTCCCAGGATTCTTTAGGGGAAGTCATGTGTTTTAAATGCGAGTTGGATGTGCTTTAAATGTATTATGTGGATCTGCATTACTTCATAAGCTTTGCCAGCATATATATCATTTTTATTAATTTTTAAAATGGAAATAAGCTACAAAGTGTACTGGGTAACCATGGGCTACACACCATCCCTCAACCTAATCTGCCCCTCAGGGTGAAAACAACAGAGGGGGACCATGACCATCCCAACAAAGAAGGGCACACTTAAAATGTACAGGAAATAATCATTTATAAATAATAATTTACAACCATAGTGTGAAATCAGATACATATCAAGACATAGTATGAAGAAATATTTATACAAGCATGAATGTCAAAGATGTTTATTATTTACACAACCTGTAAAGTTATTTATAGTGCAATTCTATGCATGTTTACTCAGAAGCAAGTCCCAGTGTATTCAATGGGGCTTACTCAGACAGGGAGCATGCACAGGACTGTAATTCAATGATAAGGAACTTCATTCACTCAATCCAAAATTCAGAATCATGCCATGTTAAGCTGTATTGCAACTGTTTCATATTTATTTTATGGTTATTGGATTTTAAATGGCTTTATTTCTTGTTCTGAGCTGCCTTGGCTTCCAACCCTACCTCACGGGGTTGTTGGAAATATTCCATATGCGCACACACTGGAGATGTAAAAATACATCTCATATAATAGTTTATTGTCAAAACCAGTTGGCCACTGAAGAACATTTTTTTTAAAAAAAACATAAGCGTTAGTTCCCTGCCAGATAAAAGCAGAGACAACTAAGTAAGCCCTGCTTAACTGTGTTGTTTTTTTTAAAAAAAAGGATTGGAGGGGGAGAGAAAGATTTACAACACAATCCTTTTCTATGTTCACTGAAAAGTCCCATTGATTTTCAGCACAATCCTAACCATGTCTACTCAAAAGTAAGTCCTACTGAATTCATAACTCCCAGGTATGTAGAATTAGCATTGCAGCTTTACTCCCAGAAAAAAATTATATTGGGAAGATTTTAAAAACAGGTTATGAATCAGACAAATAAGCTGCCCTCTTCAACAGTCCAGTAAAATTTAAACTTGTTTGACTCCTTAATTAGAAAAGTATAACACTGCAGCATGTACACTTTTTAAACCTTCTGTTCAAAAAATATTTGAAAGATAAAAAGTATAATATACTATTTTTGCAAGGAATTAAAAAACTCTGCATGTACACTTTTATGCCTACCAAAATCTTGCTGTGATCTTCTGTTGTAGTGCAATCCTATGCATGTTTACTTAGAAACAATTCTGTACAGACTCTCAATCCTGTACAGAGAAAGTACTGTTTATGCTGCTGAAAAAGCTATATATTTACTGAATTCCTGATGTGAGACAAGCAGGAAAAGGAAACTGGTCTCAGAACCTGAAGTGAGGTTTAGCTATTGCTATTGTCAATCACAACCCTGACTTCACTTATTGGCTAAAAAACTGAAAGAGGTGGGATTAGAGCAGCTGGTACAAACAGAAGTTGGGTGTGTGTGACGTTTTGGTTTATATCTTTTGAACCAGACCACCCAGAAACTTTTTTTAAAATGAAAGCTAAGAGATTAAGGTCAGTGACCCAGAGAGGACCCTAAAAAACAGAGTCTCCGGGCAAAAAACAGACACCTGGCAACTCTAACAATACATGAGGAAGGTAATGTGGAGACAGGCAATCTTTTAGGTGCACTGCTCCTAAGCTATGCAGAGTTTTAAAAGCAAGTACTGGCAGCCAGAGCAGCTGTTTAAGCACAAATGAGATAACAATCCTAAAGCCTGGTCCCAGTTGGTAGCCTAGCAACGGTATTTTGATGTTTCCAGACAGTCTTCAAAGCAAGCCCATAGACAATGTATTACAGTAATCTAATCTGGTTGTCATGGAAGGCTTAGAGGACACACCACTCATGAAGTTAGATAAGAACTTTATTGTCTCTGTTAGAGCAGAACCCAGTAACAGGAACCTTCTTACTCCATCCAGATACAACTAAATCTGGTGCCACCTATTGACTAAGCCATATAATGATACTATCCACAGTCTCCTCATCACCCCATCTTTATTTTGAAAAACACAAATAAGTCAGCACTGTTGAAACATTTGGTAGTTCAGGTTCGCTTTTGTTATTAGGCCTTCTAATTCACTCAGTTGTCCATGGTCTGCAAAGTACTTTCTACCTGTGAACTATTGCTAAGCTATTTAGGCCATCCTGACCTGCCATAGTATTAAGATTTTGACGTTTTGCATCTCCATAAGCAGCCATCTGAATGTGACGAAGTCTGTTTTAAGAAGCTGTTCTAAGCCATCTGTACCAGGTACCTACAGGAGGAAGGCAGTCTTCTGGCTGCAACCCCACGAACAGCTACTAGCAGGGGTGTAGTTGTCCAGGGTTGCAGGGGGTTGTACACCCCTTACTTTTTTGGGAGCAGAGTCCCAACCAGGTCCCTGTGTATGAGCCAATCAGCATGAAAGGGGAGTGTATTGGCCACTGAGAAAAGTCCTTGTCCTTTCGTTTTGATTGGAGCCAATCAGAGTGAAAGGAGGTGAGTCAGCCACTGAAAAGAGTCTTCTTCAGTAGCTAACACACACAGCCTCCCCTTTCATGCTGATTGGCTCCTAGAGACATCTGTTGTAGTGGAGTGTGAACTTGCGAGACAACAGGGAAATGAGGGAAAGTGGGAAAGGTGGCAGCACTGTGAAGGGGCATGATGTTACCATCATGAAGAGACTCTGCACTTCTGAATTTACTATTACGCTACCGGCTACTAGTGGCCAGAGATGAACTGAGGCCTCATGAAGCTCTTCCTCCAGTTCACCATTCCCAAACTCCACCCACTTGGCTTAAAGACTGTGGCTTTTAAAGGGCCAGTCCCATAGGCTTTAAGCAAGCACCTTCACCTTTCTGTGCCCTCCTGCCTAGCATGCTCCCTGTGCTATTAGACAGTTGTGGAAAGCACTTTGATTTTTCTGATGGGTCAGGCTCAAGAAATGGCACCTGTGAAGGTCCCAACCCAGCCTTTTTGTGCTGCCAGGCAAGAACGAAGCTTCAACAATAGTTCTGTTGTGAATTAGTGGATGACCAGAGAGGGTACTTACACACAGCTCGAGAAACTTTGCTCCAGATCTTTTCCTTTTATAACGGTTGCCAAGGAATTATGGTCTGTGAGGATTGTGAAAGAAGGCAGACCACATAGGTATCTGTAAAAAGGTTTTCCATGCCTAAACACTAGCAATAATTTCTTTTCTTTTTAATTTGTGCATGGCTGCTTAGGTAAGAGTTCTGGAGCAATATGCATATGGAATCCATTCCGATCTATGTAGTTGTGACAGCATTCTACCTAGCCCATAGCTACTTGCACTGGCACTAACCATTGTGAGCTTACTGGTATAATAAAATTGTACAACTGGGACATTGGAGAGCATGTAAAAGTAGCTCCTTCCTGATCTGGTCCCCTGAACCAAGACAGCTCTCTGATGGCATTTTCCTTCTTTAGTGTTCCATGTTGTGTGATTACTTGTCCCAGCACCTCTGTTTTAGATTAGTGAAAGATATATTTGTCCTTGTTTAGCTTGAGTCAATATTCAAGACAATAGCCAGCATTTTGCCATGATCTTCCTTAAGTGTACCATATGTTAGAATGTCATCCATGACAATAATGACTCCGTTCATATCTCTAAGTAGCTATATAATATCTTTTTGAAAAATTTGGGGTGTCCATGTGATTCTAAATGGCCACAGCTTAAAACAGAATCTCCCAAAAGATGCAGCTGCCAATTTGTACTCTGATTTGTCAAAGGTATTTGCCAGAAACCAGTTGAGGCTTTTGTTTAACAGTTTGATGGATATATCTAGTTAAAGCATTTTAACTCATACTTGGCTGAGTTAAAACTGTTAAATATTGAGCTTTGCGCTTCGCAAACTGTTCCACACAGGTACTTTAAAAGTCCCATTTAACATAATCCTTCTATTTATTTTTTTATCATACTTTATTTCTCAGCAGCAGCAAAAAATATGAATTGCCATATACTGGAAACAAATGCCCCCTAAAGATTTGCAGACTAGTAAAAATAGGGGTAATGATAATCAATTTGGAATATTATATCATTAGATTTTGGAGAGATGTTTTGAGGAATATGGAAGAAATAAGAGTCTAAAAGTTTTTCCCAGAGTCTTAGATTTGCTGGCAATATTGAATACCATCTAATTTGATGATTTTCTAGTTTAATAAAGTTGTTCATTTCAATATGTTTGTATGTAATAGAAATTCTAATAAAAATATAGAGAATTTTAAAAAGGGAGAGTTGTTTGGGGTTGGCCAAAATTCCTTTCTGCTGGGCCCCAGACCTGTCAGCCCTCCTTCCTTTTTAAAAAAAGTTTGTTTACAGCAGGGGCAGGGAACCTGTGGCCTTCCAGGGGTTGTTGGATTACAGCTCCCAGCACATCCTTGATGGGTGGCCATGCTGGCTGGGGCTCCCTGGCTTACAAAGCGGCTGGGCATGCTGCAAAAAAATGCACTGCTGGTGAGATTCCAGCCACCTAACACCTTAATTTGCTCAGAGGCACTCTATACACTTATACGAATTTGCACTATGGGCCTGTGCCTCAAATCCTTTAGCACCCAAGGGGAGAGCACCTCATATAGGAATTCTGGAAATAGCTGCAGGTCTAAAGAACAGAAAATGAGAATAGTATTCCTTTTGGACACAAAGATGAGGCCAATTATTCTGTGTCCTGTTTCTCCCATAACCTGCAGAGGCCAAACTCCCCTGGCTCCTTCTCCAGTTACAGTTGCCGCTACCACCTTCCTTGTAGTACCTGCCACTGTATCTGCTAAGCTTAGAATCAATTTCCTCTTAGCCTGCTCCTCCCAGGGATGGAGGAAGCAGCAGAAATCCTGTAATCCGCTTAGCCAGCGGATTACCCAGGTGCCTGGTGCTGAGTTGCCTATTCAGAGATCACCCTTGTCAGGATGCATAGACATCATGGAAGGAATGTGAAAGAGAGAAGAATTGCCCTATGAGCAGTGCTAGAACAGCCATGTGCTCAGCGGCAACACTTTATTTCTAAAATGAAAAGTGCTGAGGATCAAGTCTGCTCTCACTGCAGATGTACTGGAACTCATCTGTGTCATTTCCTTGGAAGGGGAAATGTACTCTGCATGTGCTCAAAGTGGCAGGCAACCTGTAGCTATGAGGCAGAAATAGAACTGCGACTGAAACTAGAAACTGGTTTGTTTGTTTTCCTCCACCACATCCCTTATCCCCACAGAGCTAACACTCCCTCACTGCTTTCGGTTGACAGTGTCTTGTTCTGTGCCTGTAAAATTCTGTATTCATAATCCTTTTGAGAGCAAAAAATGAGTGACAGAACATGATCCAATCCTCTCTGGTCATCAAAGGCTCTGCTTGGAATGGCGGCCAGCCAGATGCTTCTGAGACTGTTGTCTCAGAAAGACAAAGACAATAGCCCTTCCCCTGTTGTTTGCCCCCAGCATCTGGTACTCACAGGCAAATTGCCTCTAAATATGGAGAATCTATTTAGCTATTGTGGCTAATAATCACAGATAAATCTATCTTCTATGAAATTGTATGAGCCATTTAATCTAGTGCACTTGGTCACCACCACATCTTTTGGCAGCTAATTCCATAAAACCAACTGTAAGTTGAAGATGTAATTGTTCAAAGTAATACAATTTAAAACAATGTCTTCCTTTCTCATAATCCTACTCGGGGTACATGCTTTATTCTGAACACAATATATGAAAAAATGGGAGGATCTGTTTTTTATTTTTATGAATGTTGGGGTATTGGAAGGAGCAGCAAGAAGCAGTAGGAACATGACCTGGAGACCATGAAGGAAGTTTTGATGCCCATTGATAGCCCACCACTGAACACTGCAAGCTTTGGCAAACTTTGGCTGTACTTTTTCAAAGGCATCTCCATAACAATGACGGCTAGAAACTTGCTTTTAAAATAAGGCAGGAAGGAAGAATTTACCAACAGGCCAAATTCGGTGGCAAGGAATGCGTTCTACCACCTTTGGTTGGTAGCCCAGCTACGCCCCTATCTGGACAGGGATGACCTCGCCTCAGTTGTTCATGCTCTGGTAACTTCTAGGCTGGATTACTGTAATGCGCTCTACGTAGGGCTGCCCTTGAAGACAGTTCGGAAGCTTCAGCTAGTGCAAAACGCAGCAGCCAGACTGCTGACGAGGACCAGCCGGTCAGCACATATAACACCTGTTCTGGCCCGTTTGCACTGGCTACCTATTTGTTTCCGAGCCAGATTCAAGGTGCTGGTTTTGACCTATAAAGTCTTACATGGCGTGGGACCGCAATATCTTGTGGAACGCCTCTCCCGCTATGAACCTACCCAGTCACTTCGCTCAGCATCTAAGGCCCTCCTCCGGGTACCAACCCATCGAGAAGCCCAGAGGACAGTTACTCGATCTAGGGCCTTTTCTGTAGTGGCCCCCGAACTGTGGAACAGCCTCCCTGAAGAAGTACACCTGGCGCCTACGCTTCCATCTTTTCGGCGCCAGGTTAAGACCTGGCTATGCTCCCAGGCATTTTAAGCGTTTATGTTATAATTTAAATTTTTTATTTTTTATTTTTTTCTTTAGTTGCTGCTTGTGTTTATTGTTTGTTGTCTGATTTTATTGTTGATATTTTGTATTTTAACCTTTTTGTACACCGCCCAGAGAGCCACTCGCTATGGGCGGTCTATAAATGAAACAAACAAATAAATAAATAAATAAATAAATAAATAAATGACAAGACACCAGATTCCAAACTACAGAATATTAACAGCCTAGCTTTCTGCATACCACTCATGGTTTCCCAGGCTTCCATATGTTCATACTAATCTTTTTAGGGCTGATTCACACAGTTCCACCCCAAGATAGAGGGATAAGCTGGGCCCTGATCATGGATTGATTATAATAACAGTGGGGTGTGTGGTGTGTGTGTGTATATATATATTTGTATGTGTATGTAATGTGTATGTAATTTTTTTTTAATTGTGTTTTTAAATTGTTTTTTTGTATTTTAAAATTTGCATATTTGTTTTTATTGTTTTTAATTGCTGTAAACAGCCCAGAGAGCTTCGGCTATGGTGCTGTATATAAATGTAATAAATAAATAAATAAATAAATAATATGTATGTTAAACAATGTAGAGGGCCATGCATCTGATTCAAAGGCACACTCTCTCATCTACAGTGAGTAGACATAGACATATGCAGCCATACAGCCTTTCCTTCTTCCCTTTCACATGACTGCCGTTTTCTGCAGCATAGAGAGTATTCTCCTCCTTGTGGTTGCCAGGCTACAAATATTCTCTCTCCCCCACCCCTGCCCTACCAGGTGGGTGCTGTTCTGCCTTAGAGCAGTTTCCATATTCTGTTTGCAGGGAATATTGAAGAAATCCAGTGCAGTGAAAGTGGGCACTAATTTCACATACTACAGTCATTAACTACTGCAAGGAACATTACTTTGCTTGTAGCCCTGATCGGAAGAGTATTTAATGTGACAGCTAATCCATCCCGAAGAGCCACCTGCCCTCTCTCCTTCTGTATTAGTCCCTATAGGTGGCCCATAAGATATTCTCAGGTATCCTATGCAAGTCTTCCTTAATAGATGAAAACCCAACGCTGCAATCCTATACATACTGGGAGAAAGTATCATTGAACTCAGTAGGTCTTACTTCTGAGTAGTGATGGAGGAGAAATTTGATTCAGTTTGTATTTAAAGCCAAATCTATCAAATCCACACTTTACGAAACAATATGAGAACCTAAACACTGCCAACCTTCAAAATTCCCACTTATCTGAATTTTGTGATGCAGTTCTCCAGCCAAACAATGTTTACAAAAATGCATATATTAGGGGAAGTTGTGCATCAAAAGGAATATATGAGTGAAAATGCATAATATTAGGAGAAATAGCTTGCAAAAATGTGTACATTTGTCAAAACCTGCATACAAAAATGTATTAGGAGAAATTTGCACTAAAATGCTGAAGAATTTTCACGAGGATTTTTTTTAAAAATTGCAGATTGCTGCAGAAATGTGAAGAACTGAATTAAGGTTGGAAAAATGAGAATCTAAGAGAACCGTAATTGACAGATCTTTCCATCCCTACCTCTGAGTAGACATGCATAGGACTGTGGTCTGTCAATTTCAGTATATGATATTATATGACAGAGAACAAGCTCAAAGTGATGCCACTTTATCTTAAAGCAGGTAGGATTAAATTTGAGATGGATTATAAAAGTGTATTCCTGGAACCAGCTCTTAAGAGGTCTCCAGGCCCTGGATATCTGATGGGCAAATCTTGGGTGAAACAAAGGGCTCATTCACATGGGAGCTGAACTTCATATTAAAGATGAGCGTTTGCCTTTTAACAAATCTCTTTTACTGCAACAATTTAAGCCAAATGATGATAGAAAGAAGAATGCTTGCCTGTTAAAATCTGTTTTTCTTTGAAGAAAAGAAAAACGTCTCGCTTAATCAGTTTGAGCTTGCTTGAAATTCCTTGGCTCCGTCGTTGCTGGCTGGTCCTTCGTTCATAGGCAATCCTAATGAATTCAAGTCCCCCAATAAACACAATGAAGCTTGTGGATGATCTCTTCGTTTCTCCCTTGCCTGGGAGAAAGTTTTTACCAGTCAAAAAAAACCTTTTGACTGGTTTTAAAACTGAAAAAGCTTCCTCTGAGACGAGAGCTCGTCTCAGAGGCAGGCACAAGCGAAGCAATCCTTCCCGGAAGTCTGCTGTTTTCCATCACACTAGTCGGCATTCCTCTGGGAAAGATGCTTACTCCCTTGGAGTATTGCTATTGCTAATGGAGAAGGGGATGGGTTTTTTTGGTCAGTTTCATTGTTTCTTGTCAATTGACACGGAACTGATTAGAGGGGAGAGTGAGTAGAGTAGGCAAACAACTCTGATGTGGGAGGACAGAGCGAGGTGGAAGTGACTGGTTCAGCCACTTTTCACATTATCAGCGAATTGGATTGATACGGATTTAAAGGGGAAAACTTCACTATAGTTTCTCCTTGCCTGCAACATCATGTGAACCATGCAAATTAAACGGGGATGCAAGTAGCACCAGTCTCACAGTAAGTCGCCGTGTGAACAAACACTTACTTTCCCCCTAATCTCTTGCATTATTGGCATGTTTGTAGCTGGCTAAAGCTGAGAAAGTCCCAGGGTCTCCTGTAAAGATATTTTTTAAACAATGCTGCTTCTCCCACAACTGTAGCATCCCACAACTGATTGCAGAGCCCTTCTCCTGCAGATGCATAGGTGTGTGTGTTTATGTGTACAAATAAAAGTCTTGGTTTCTGTAAACACCATCAAGTTCTCCCAACTAATTGGGCCAGGTTCCCTGGTAGTCAGGGCCAATCACCTAGGCCCATGTGGTCAGAGACAATGCCATCTTTTCTGTAATTAGGGGTGCTTCCACATTAGGCATTTACTAGAGAATTGCCATGCTCTATTTGCTGACTTTCGGGGGGCATCTACATGAGCGTAAGAAGAGCTCTCCAGGATCAGACCAAATGCCCATCTCATCCAGCTTCCTGTTCTCACAGTGGCCAGCCAGATGCCCATGGGAAGGAGGACATGAGAATAGCCCTCCCCACTTGCGATTCCCAGCAGCTGGTATTCAGATACACTCTGCCTCCAATAGCAGAGGTTGTGCTCAGCCATTGTGGTCTTATCCTCCATGAGTTTGTCTCATCCCCTGTTAAAACTATCCAAGTAGGTGGCCATTGCCACATCTTGTTGAAGTGAATTCCAAAGTTTTAATTATGCTGCGCGTGAAGAAGTTCTTCCTTTTGTCTGTCCTGCATCTTCCAATATTCACCTTTATTTGGTTGACCTGGATTCCGGTATTATGAGATAAGAAAACCTCTCTTGATTTCCTTTTCCCATGCCATTAAAAAAAAGCTTCATATACCTCTGTATGATATCATCTGCCCCCTTGATGATGCTGTCATCGAGTCATTGTCCTCCAGTGTTTTTCCCGTGCTTCTGCCATCATTTTTCCGGCCTCAGGAAATCTGACATCATCATCGATATCATAATTATTACAAGAACAGTGTAGCACAGTTGCCACAGATGTAGATTGCCTTAAGCACCACCTTCCCCAACCTTGTGTTCTCCAGATGTTGTTGAACTACAACTACTATTAGCCCCAGCACGGCCAATGGTCAGGGATGATGGGAACTGTAGCATAAAACGTCTGCAGGGCACCACTTTGGGGAGACGGCCTTAGTGCTACTCTGCTGCCTTTTTAAGGGCCAAACTAGATGTGATGGTAAGTACCCAACCGGCCCTTGCATGTTTTATTTTTCTTTCCATAATAGCCGCTGGGGGGGGGGATCCAGGTCAGTGCTGCAGTGTGCATGAGAGGCAATGTAACCCTTTGGGCCTCCTCTAGCTGCTATTTGTTCCAGGAGGAAAATTCCTGTGAGCAAATAGCAGCTGCAGTTGTGAGGGGAGGGAATCTGAATCAGGATCGCAGTATGACAAAGAGATAAATCCCCTCTGCCATGACACCACAGTCCCAGTCTGTAGTCTCCTCCCCCTTAGTGGGTCTTTAGTAAACAAAACCCAAACATACAATGGCCAATCACAGGGGTGATGCCACATCTAGTTTGGCCCTAAGAGGAGTGGTTTTGACATGTGCGGCATGTATCAAGCAGGGGATCAGGGGTATATACTTGGGCACACATTTTGCTATTACCATTCCAGCTGAAGCCATGTTAATAGCAGCTTTTAAAAAAATGATCTTTTAATTTTAAAGATTGGGTTTTTTTAAAAAAGATCTGTTAATTTTAACTTGTAAAATTATTACATATTTGTGCAACAGTGCTTAAATTAAAAGGCATTTTAATGCAAAGCAATATATATATTGCTTGTACTGTATATACATACAGTAGTGTAATAGTGTAGTGGCAAATTCAGAAATGCAGGGTCCCTTCATGATAGTCACAGCCACCACCCCCTTTTTTGCTGTGGGGTTGAGAATGAGATCCTTGTTAATGTCTTCTTCCACAACAACAGACATCCTTAGGAGCCAATAAGCATCCCCATTTAAACAGCAGGAAAGGACAAGGAAGCATGTTAGAAGACTCTTCTCAGTGACTAACACACTCCCTTTTCATGCTGATTGGCTCATGGGATGCTGGAGACTTAGGGACCCTATTGGGACCCTGCTCCCAAAAAAGTAAAGGGTCTAAGATCCCCTGAGACCCTGGACCATATATATATTAAATACTGGTTTTTAGGGGGTCTTGGGGGGGTCTCCCTTCCTTTTTTGAGACCAGGGTCCCAGCAGGATCCCAATCTCCCCAGCATCCTATGAGCCAATCAGCATGAAAGGGGAGTATGTTAGCCACTGAGAAAACTCTTCTAGCATGCTTCGTCCTGACAAGACTCTTTTCAGTAGTTAACACTCTCCACTTTCATGCCAATTGGCTCCTAGAGATGTCTGTTGTTGTAGGAGGAGGCGTTAACAAGGATCATATTCTCAATCCAGGGACCCTGCACTTCTGAATTTGCCACTACACTACCTAGTGGCATACTCAGATGAACTGTCCCTGCAACTCTTACAACACTGCTATGTCACTGTCCAGTTCAGAGCGAGAACCACCAGTCGGAGACAAGGGTGCAATCAATTCTTGTTTTATTGAAGTAATGGATACATCAAAGGCTGTGCGCCTCATAGAAACCCCTATGCTAACTCACTACAATCCCTAACTGCACTCTAAACATGCTCTGCAACTTGTGAGGAAAGTTGACTCAGCGCCCACTTCCAGGCGTGGTAGCCTCAAATAGGAGAGGTCTTGGGGCATAACCTCTCACTCCGTCGCACACATGCCTCCTTCTGCCCTGTCCGCTTCTCCCAACGTTGTGAGCACGGTGAGCGGGGGCGAGCCTCTGAGGGCTCATCGGAAAGCACAGGTTCTTGATCGGCAGGTGGGAGAGCGGAAGGCGGGAAGTGTCGGGCATTTCTAAGATACTGCTTGGTGAAGGAGGAGTGTCTGCTCTCTCAGGAGCATCCCCCAACAGTCCCCTGGGAGTGCAGGGGGGCTGAGCGCTGTCCCATTGAGGGGCAGGAACAGCCATGGGAACTGGCAGGGCGGGCGACTCGCTCTCTTCCCCAAGGTCGGGGTTAGACTCAACAACAGCTGGATCATCCATGCTCCCCAACGGCTGAGGCTTCTGAAACTCATGCCTTCCCCCTCCTTCGTCGGGAAGGAGGCTGGGTCCGTCACCCCTGGGCTCAACAGTCACCTTGACTAGCATATACCAAACACAGAAAGATGTATATGCCAAAGAAGCGTACCCCTAGCAGAGTGGATAGTTCAATTGCAATTCCACATGCAGTTTATGGTCCAAGAGCAATAACTGAACACCTTACAGCAGAGTTGGGATTTTTTAAAAAGGGTTTCCAATGTGTACTCCTCATAACATGGTCAATAATACTACTTTAGACTGCACATGGGAACTCCCATGACTGAATGCTCCTCCATACAAATACACACAAGACCCCTGCATGTAGAAAACAAGCATATCAGGCAGGGCTGAAGCCAGAGGGTGGCCAGGTCGGGCCCTGGCTGAGGGTCTCTGAAGGGCCCCTCCTTACAGTGGGTGAGTAATGCTCCCTTCCGTGATCTGTGGTGCAGATTGTGGAAGGAAGCTCCCAGGCACCCCCCAATGCCACGCAGGCCCGTGACGCCCGCCTGCAACATGCTCCACCTACCTCTCCCCTGATGTAAATATTGGTGGCACTGCAGGCGCAAGCCTGCCATCAACCAAGATGGCGACAGAGGCATCAGGCCCTTAGGGAAACCTTGTCCACCATGTTAGTTGATGGCAGGCTTGCGCCAGCAGCGGCACAGATCACGGAAGGAAGCGCTACCCACCCACCCTAAGGAGGGGCCCTTCAGGGAGAGGTAGGTGGAGCATGCGTCTGTGCACCAGGGCCCGGGGCAGGCTGGTGCCAAAGGGCCCCGGCATGCCTGGCATCGGCCCTGATGTCAGGGAGAGGTTAGACTAGAACCCTTCTAGTTTGCAATGTGAAGGGATCTATATGTTGGCGCAGGAGCATTCAAGCTTGTGGCCACATCTGCACTATACATTTATAGCAGTATTATTCTACTGTAAACAGTCATAGCTTCCCCCAAAGAACCCTGGGAACTGTGGTTTGTGAAGGGTGCTGAGAGTTGTTAGGAGACTCCTATTCCTCTCACAGAGCTACAATTCTCAGAGTGGTTTAACAATCAGTCCCTCTTCGTAGGAAACTGGACACCCAGAGAGGTAGACCATAACTTGTACTGAAATCTTGTGAGTACATCAGCATTGTCACAGTCCTGGCTTAAAGCTAGGGTCAAAAAGGACCACAGGCTAGCCAAGCCATGCCTCTGATTTCTGAGGTGTTCTTCCTTGGCTAACTGTACACCACAGGAGGTGTCTCTGTAACAGAAAGCAAGCTGAAGTGTGGGCCTTAGATGAAATATGGCAATGAGTGCAAAAACAATGCCATCTAAGGGACAAACTGGGAGAACTGGCATCTGTGTTAAAAGAGGATTATCAGGTGGTCCCGTTAAAGACAAATGTTTGGTGAGGTAATTTCCAGTCTATGCATTAGTCCAAGAGGGTTGGCTCAGGACATTTTGTGTAGGAATTTGCAAAGGCTGAGTTCCTCGAGTATCCCTAGGCTGAACTATGTGTATGTATAGTTCCACCCTCAGGCCTGGTATCTGCTGTGGCTGCTTAGGCACATTCACACTAGCAACTCACCCTCAGTTCACCCTCACTTGCCTAGCTGTAAAATGGGAATATTAAGCAGCCTATCTAAAAGGGCTGCTCTGAGGATGAATAAAATAAGGATTAATTAACAGTTTGGGGCTGGACAGACTATTTCTTATTTTCTTTCCAACCTCACAAGATTGTGGTAAAGATGAACAAGATTAGAATTGTAAAAGTGTTTTAGATATCCGAAAGGTCTACATAGAATTGAGTTAGATGCTGAAAGTACCATAGCAAAGCAAACCAGAATCCCTCTGCTCACCACACACCTTCGATCTCAACTCATGATTCCCACACCATAACTGTATCATACTGGATGGATGCTGGATGGCTCAGCTAGGCCTTCTAGAAACAGAGCTGCCCTTTCAAGGCAAACAGCAGCAGGCCCCATTCAATTTTAGCTGTTCTGGGTGATAAATGGCTGTGACAGCTATGGTGATATTCTAGATCAGGAGTGGGGCAGGGACTTGTGACCTTCCAGATGTTGATGAATTCCCTTCCCAACAGCCCCAGCCAGCATGGCCAATGATAACAGATGATGGGGTCTGTCATCCAGCAACATCTGGAGTGCCACAGGCTCCCTGTCACAATCTAGATCCTGATACCCTCCAGCTGTTTTGAACTATAACTCCCATCACTCCTAACGATTGTCCATGCTGACTGTGGCTGCCTAATACTATACAGGGAGTAATACCAATTGGCAGGGGGGGTAGGGAGGGAAGGCATGTAGATGGTCCATTAAAAAATATCCAGAAGCAACAGCAGTATTGGGTTTTTTTAAAACGGGGGCAGCTGAAATTTCATGTCACAAAGTAGCAAGCAAGATTTCAAGTACCCCAGAACTCTTCTTTAGTAAAACAACCATTAGTTAGTCAGTTTTCCCTCATGTGTAGCTGATGTGGTTACCTGTAAAAGCCTGGAGATTATCAGCACCAGATTTGGGGGAGGGGGAATCAGCCAAAAAACAAAAAAAAGGAAAAGAAGGCAACACCCACCCACTATTAACATACATTAGCAACAATGGCATGTTCCTCCCTTTCTAGCCCATCCATTCCAAGAACCCCAAGTAAGAAGCAGGTGATGGGGTCTGAAGCCCCACAATAGCTTGAAAAACACCAAAGTAGCAGCATCTGCTGTCACAGCCAAAGGTTACCAATTATACAAAATCGCTTGTGTAATCTGGACTGGAAAGATGTCACGTCATGCAAGCCAGAAGATATAGATTCCAAAGGCATCCAAGGAAGGATCCTCAAGAAAACGGGTAGTCCAGTGATGGACCAGAGCTCAGCACAAAGGAGGGGAGTGGTCCCTGGGATGGAACTGACTGTTCCCTGTCACAGCTCTGAGGGATGACGAAGCAGCTGAGACCAGGCAGCCAAGCAAGACGGCACTGCATTGTGCTGCCTGCTTTCTGCAGAGATGTTTGTGCTTTTCTGGTGTTTTGCTCCCTGGACCTAAGAGAAGACAGTTGCTGCTTTCCCAGGGAAGGGGGGGAAGCCCCAGCTACAGCTTATTTGTATAACTGAATTCCTCTTAAAATATGCAAATGTCAAGCCATCTGGCGTTGAGGCTGACCTTAAACAAAGCTGGCCGGGGGAGAGGGTGCATCAAAAATGGCTTGCGCCAGGTTGAAATTGCCAGATACAAAGTGGAGTTTTATTTATTATTTATTTATTAAATTGATATCCCGCTGTGCCTCCCAGAAGGAGCCCAGGGAAGAGTTCAGGAATGGCAAGAGAAAGAAAATAAACAACACTAATTGGGAAAACGCCCCCCCCCCCCGAATTAGGATGTTCCATGGAAAATCTTTGTTCAAACCACCTACAAGAATGACTTTGCAGCACGGCTTACCAACTAAAGAGGCTTCTCTAAAATATCATCTTGTTCCAAACCCGGACAAGAGAGAATAACTTGGTACCAAGTGGAAAATAAACTTGACATCACAGGGCTCAATGTGCTTGTGGTGCGAGAAAGGAGGTAGGCCCCATTAGCACACAGAGTAATAACTTTCTTTGCAGCAGAGGGATAGGAAGGCATCCAGAAACCACAGAGAGATGTGCAACAGACTAGATGGAGAGATGGGCCAAGATGTAATCCCCGCATATTCCTTAAGTAGGTGGGGTCACCTTGAGTAGGTCCTGTGCCTACCCCTTTCACTTTATGAGCAAGATTCAATGGGGTCAGTGGCTCATGACTGCACAAGTGGATCCACCTCTTCTTACAGGTGCTGCTGAGGTAGAGTATGCATCTCTTGGGCACCCTACAAAATGGACACCCTCTGCCCATCTTTTGGCCACAAACCCCAGATTGTATAGTCCCCTGATGATACCCATCCACTAATAAAACAATAGAAGCTCTGGCACATCATGAGAAGGAGGTGTGAGCATCATTCTTGGGCACAGGACCAGCAAAGCGAATACTAGCAGCATAACCACCATCAACCCCTGGAGAACCACCCCCAACCCTCCGCACAGAGGGTGTATTAAGCAAGTGAAAGATGCAAACATCTAAAAGGTCAAAAGCCCAGAATTGTACCAAGTGACAAACACAGAGGCCATGGGGATAAGCGTCAGGGGCGTTGCCAGCTCTGAGTAAACAACCTGCACACTGCTTCGTAAGCCACCTGCATCCCTTTAAACCCTCACTCTTATGCCATACTGATGCAAGTTAAAATGGAGTAATTCACCACGGTAGTGGGGGGGGTGTATTTGGGGAGAGGGGCAGAATTGCCTGAAATCCACAATAGTTTATGGTGGAGGATCAAGCTAGATATCACAATCATGCAACTTTCACCCCTTCAAGAGCATAACCTCAGGGGCAGCAGCATAATTTGGGCAGACCAGGAGGATGAAATCTGAAGGTTTGGAAAGAGAAGATAAATACATGGTTCACAAAGACTTGCTGGGGAGGGGAAAATTGAAATTACTGCTATTGTTCGTTTGCTGCCCAACTCCAAGGGATTCCTCATTTCTTCCTGAGTAGCCAAACCAAGAGCTCAGCTAGCCACACCCAGTGACTTCAAGGCTGCAGAGCTAAGAATGGAGTCAGACAAATGAAACAAATTCAAAAGCATCTCTCCCACCATCAATTTTAGGATAGATGTGCTCTTGTCTGTTGGGGGGGGCACTTTCCTGCTAGCAGGGAGATGTTTAAGGGGTTCCAGTTGGACGATTATTAGGAAACAATGGGGGTAAACTAAATCTTCCAAACTGACTGGCTGGTTTTTAGCACCGAGCTCTTTGCTTCCCCTGCCACATGGGCCAGGCCCGGCTCAGAGCGACGATGGCGATGTCCGTTCTTCCCAGGAGCCTCCCTCCTGCGGCAGCCCCTCTGCCCCCAACCTTCCCATGCCTCTCCACCCGCCAGCATTTGCTTACCCCAATGATGACGGTGTCATCCCCCTGGAAAACTGGGATGAATTTATCTCCCCGTATGATCTCCGACTGATTCAAAGGCCGGAACCTACAGAGCACCTTGATGCTACATTCGTTGACTTCCGTCGTCATGCTGCCTGGGCAGTTGGGCTCTGTCTGTCCTGGCGGCGGGCAGCTTTTGTGGCGAAGAGGTGGAAGAGCTGCGGTTCCCAATTAGAGGCGAGAGACAGAGAAAGGCAAAGGCAGCGATCAGCCAGGAGCGAGCCGATTGCCGACAAGAGAGAGAGGAAGAACCCCGATTGTCCCCCCACAGCAGCAGAGCAAATGGGCTCTCTCAGCTGGGCTGGTGGGCTCTCCGTAGCTGTGTTACCTCGGGATGCTGCTTGCAGTGCCTGCGTCCCCCCACCCCCTTCCTGCTGCAGGCATAGGCAGCATCAGCATCAGGCAAAGGGATGGGCTGTAGCCTAACGTTACAGCTTTTAAGGTGGAGCAACCTCCGATGACTTAAGGTGGAAGTACATGTGCTCATCCTAGCCCAGCGGTGGAGGACCTTTTTCAGTCCAAGGGCCACATTCCTTTCTCGGCAACCTTCTGAGGGCCACATGCCAATGGCAGGCGGTGCCAGAGGTAAAAGCCGGTCGAGCAACAAACGTGCACTTTACCTTTGGCACTGCTGGCCGGTTTCTGCACACGCTCATGCCTCCCTCTCTATCCTCCATCCAAACAAGCAAGCAGCATTGTCAGAGTTCAATGACACATTCCAGCCACGCAAAAGCACTAGGGGTGTAAAGCCGGGACAGGGATGGGTGGGGCCTGGGGAGGTCAGATGGAGAGGGCTGGAGGGCTGCATTGTGCTGCTTTGCCCCTTAGCCAGTCCCCCCCAAGCTGGCACCATTCACTTGGATCTTTCCTTTGACTGTTGACCTGATGCAAAGGAGGATTGGACTCCTGGAGACAACAGGGATGTATATTAAGAAATGTTGATAAGTGTAGTTTGTCTTGCTGAGGTTAGACAAACCACACCTGCCAAAATTCCCTTTCAGACACAACTATGAACAATCAGGAGCCCTACACTTTTCCTAGGCACTTTCAGGCTCCACGTTGCACAAGCCTTCTGCATTGCACTAATGCGGGTATGTGGGCACTGACTATGATTATTTAATGCTGAGGAGGGAAAGACATTTACCATGTGCTTGGATGCACTTTCCTGTTTATTATCATGCTGCAGGAATCTCGGAAGCTGCCTAATACCAGATCAGACTATTTGTTCATTTAGACCAGTGTGTCTGCTCTGCTGCCAGCAGCTTTCCAGAAACTCAGAAAGATAAATCTTCCCAACACCTACTAGATCCTTTTTCAAACTAGAGATGCCAGGGATTGAACCTACATGCAAAGCGGAGGTTCTGCCACTGAGCTATGGTCCCTCTTCACATTACCTCAGGCTGAGTGCAGAGTTGCTTCTAGAGCATTCATCCTGACCATTCACCCATTGAGCATCCATTCTCATTTGTTTGTGGGGAGGTTAGACAACATTGTGTCAAACAAATGTTATCATTCATTTTCTCATCACATTTCTTTATTGCAAAAAAGTCTGATGGGGGGGATGCTTTTGTTGTGCAATAGCTCTAAATCAACTTTAATTGTGCATCTTGAATTTGCTGGTATGTGATTGAATCCCTCTTGACAACAGCAACAGTCTGAAAGCACCCCAGGTTAAAGTGAATGTCTGAGTGAGGATGTCACCTACCTTCATACTAGGTTTTGTTGTTATGTGCCTTCAAGTCGACTACGACTAATGGCGACCCTATGAATCAGCGACCTCCAACAGCATCTGTCGTGAACCACAATGTTCAGATCTTGTAAATTCATGTCTGTGGCGACTCCCTTCCGTCAAAACCCCCTCTAGGATGCACACCTTAACGTGGTGAGGGGGTTTGAGAGTGTCGAAGAAGTTGAGAGCAATGCCGTCAGGAGTCTAGACCAAGAGGCTAAACTCCTAGCAGGGTCACCCAAGGTGGAATGGTCAAAGCCGAGACACCAGACTAAGATGCATCCAAACTCAGAGGAAGGCAATGGTAAACCACCTCTGAATACCTCTTACCACAAAAACCCTGTGAACAGAGTATCCAAAATGCATACTAGGTAACAAGCATTATACTTGCTCATATGATTTCTGTTTCTTCCCAAACACCCACACAACCCAACCCAACTCACCTTCACAAATATCGTGCGAGAGACCTTTCTCTCTTATCATTTTAGGCTCTTGCTGCTTTAAAAAAAATTACTGAAGTTTTTTCACACTAGGACTTGCGAAACCAGGGTTTGAATCTGCACTCAGTCAGAAACCTCACTGAGTTACCTTGGGGCAGTCACTGCCTCTCAGTCTAATCTACCTCACAGGGTTATTGTGGCGATTAAATGAGGAGGGGGAGAACCATGTATGCTACCTTGAGCTCCTTGGAGGAAAGGTGGAATATAAATGCAGTAAGTAAACAAACAAGTTAAACATTAACAAAAGTCTTGCTGCTTTAAGGCCAAGATGACAGCTGGTGAAAAAATAAATATTAGGGTGGGAGAGGGGAAGAAACTAGAACCTTGTTGTGTAGACTGCCCCACCATGCTCAGTTTGCCTTCATCCAGTTCCCACTGCCCTACTTCCTTACTTACAACCAGTCCAGGTGGTGGTGGCGGCGGCGGCAGCGGCGGCTCAGTCTCGGGGCTGCCTTTGTAGCACTGAGCAGGAAGAAGGATGGGGACAAAACCAGAACCAGCTGGCTCTGATTCCTCCTGTGGCTAGGCTCCTTGATTTCTGCCCCGCCAGTCCCAATGGGCACCAGCCACCACTGGTATACAGTTTTGGTCGCCCCGTTCCAAAATGCATATCATGCAACCGAAAAAGTTACAGAAAAGGGCAATGAAACATTCAGAAGGCTGGAACATCTTTCCTACACGGAAAGGCTACAATGTTTGGAGCCTTTTATCTTAGACAAAATGTGACTAAGGGAGTGGGGGTGATAACGTTAAAAGAGCTGGATCATTTGGCCTAGCATCCTGTTAGCCACAGTGGCCTACCAGATGCCAAGTCCACCAGCAGGACATGAGGACAACAGCATTCTTCCGGTTTGTGGTGATAGGCATGCTCAGATGGGACTGACCTATGAGACTACAATTCGAGTGGTTCTGCAGGAGTCCTTTTCTTAGGGCAACTCATGGGTGGGTGTCTGCAGGTATTGGGGGGATCAGGAAAACATTGAAAGGGGGAAACAGGCTAGCTTCTCAGAAAAAAACCCTGAGAACAGTACCTGTACATATTGCTTCATGTCTCAGGTCCTGCAAATGCTAGAAAGCTGAGGATCTGGGGATTATGGTTCATAAGGGGGGGTGGGGAGCCATGGGCCTACCTCTGTCTATGTAATGATTGCCTATATCCTACCTAAATTTTGGGAGCTCCATTTTCTGGGGCATCTTCAGGCAAGATACCCTATGCAGGTCCCCTAAAATGGCAAAAAGTGGGTTTATGGATGCTGGTTCCCATCTGTGGCAGCAGAAGCAGCTCCCCTCCTTCTCCTCCTCTTTGATGACTGGAGGAAGAAGGCAGAAGGCAAGTGAGGAGGATGGTGAAAGGAGTGGCAGAACCTGCTGCCACTTGCCTCTCCTCCTTGCTGCCACTGCCATTTGCTTTCTAGAGGAACAGAAGGAGGAAGAGCAGCAGCTGCTGCCGCTGTCACCAGTGAGCCTATTGTTCTGCCACCCATCTAGCAGTGATGTCACCAACCCACTGGAGAGGACACCAGTGTAGTATAGCTTTTAGTGTGTCAGTATAGGATCTGGGAGCCCAGGGTTCAAATCCCCACTTAGTCACGTAGTTCACTGGGTGCGCTTGAGCCTGTCACTGGGTGCTTCCAGGCAGCCTTCCTTATTGAACATTCGTTTCGATTTGTGTGAGAGGTTAGATGATGTTGCGTCAAACCAAGGAAAAACCAAATACACTTTCCAGTGCATTTTCCTGTCCTTATTGCAAAAAGCCTGATAATGTCCACAGAAACTGCAGGCCAGCACAATGTTTGCTTGACCTTCAGCCATCCCATGATTCTAACGCATGTAGACTCTTTCATGACCATCAGATACGCAACTGTATAGAGTTCAGGCCTCTATCAGGTGCTGCAGTGGGAACATAGGAGACTGCCTTATACCCAGTCTGAGTCAGATCATTGGTCCATCTAGTTCGGTATTGTAAACGCTGGCAGTGGCTCTCCAGGATTTCAGACAGGGTTCTCTCCCATCCTACCTGGAGATGCTGGGGACTGAACCTGGGACCTTCTGCACGCAAAGCAGATGCTCTGCTACTGAGCTATGGCCCTTCCCCATGTATAACCTGAGGTATCTTTTCCTCAGTCTCTTCCTTCTCTAAGGCTGCAATCCAGTACATGTCTACTCAGAAGTAAGCTCTAATGGGTTCAATGGGACTTATTCTGACATAAATGTGTATTCGATTGCAGCCTAAGTCTCTGAGTAATGCCCTCCCTAACCCAGGAGATATACATACAGTAAACCTTTTAAAACATCAGCATTGCTTCCTCTTCCAGGAAACTGGGGGCGCTACAGAAATCAGACTGAGGCTGACATGCAAAGGGATACCTATACCACAAGTGCAGTTGCTTGTGGTGTCATGCCCCGATCAAGGCAAGAGCACAGCAGCTGCAATGATTTGCAAAGCAGGCTCCATTTCTTCCAGATGAGCTGAGCTGAATGAAGTTGAAAAAAGGAGTGGCTGGGATAAGGGAGGATAGGTCCATGCCCTGCTTGTGAGCTTCCTAGAGGTATCTGACTGGCTGCTGCTGGGAAACTGGATGCTGGATGAAATGGTCCTTAGCCTGAAGAACCAGTAAGACCATTCTTATGGTATGTTCTGTATGCCATACAGCAGCCATCAGCCATACAGCAGCCATCACAGTAGCCATGATTTATTTATTTATTTTATTACATTTATTAATCGCGATGTACAAAGCAAAATGATACAGAAATGACACACAAATATTTAGAGGAAAGGACATGCATTGAGACTCTTTTGAGACAGTGAGAACTAGTGTGGTGATGGACTGGGGAGAACCAGATTCAAATCCCCACTCAGATATTAAGTTCACCTTGAGCTAATCACTGTCTCTTAGGCTAACCTACCTCACAGGTTGTTGCGAGAAAAATGGAAGGGGTGCAGAAGAAACCACATATGCTTTCTTGAGCTCCTTGTGGGAAAGGTAGCATGTATCTAATAAATAAAATAAGTATACTGTGCATGAACACTGCAATCTTACGCACATTTATTCACAAGTACGCGCACTATGTTTCTGGAGTGTGCCTTCTAGTAAGTGTGTTTACCCACTTATCTGGGGAAAAGCCTATTTAAATTCATTGGGACTTAATTCTGGAGGGGGGGAGTATAGCAGGGATGGGGAAGCTGTGGCCCTCCAGATGTTGCCAGACTACAACTCCCATCAAATCTAACCACAGGCTATGCTGGCTGGGGCTGATGGGAGTTGGAGTCCAGCAACATCTGGAGGGCCATAGCTTCCCTATCCCTGATGTACAGGAACATATAAGAACATAAGAAGAGCCCTGCTGGATCAATCCAAAGGCCCATCTAGTCCAGCATTCTGTTCTCACTGTGGTCAACCAGATGCCCCTATGGCAGCTTTTCCCAACTAGTGGGCCACCAGATGTTGTTGGACCACAATTCCCATCTTTCCTGACCATTGGCAATGCTGGCTGAGAATGATGGGAGTTGTGGTCCAACAACATCTGGTGGCCCACTAGTTGGGAAAGGCTGCCCTATGGGAAGCCCACAGGCAGGACCTTTTTACAACAACAGTCTCCCTAGTTGTGATTCCCAGCAACTGGTATGGATTGCACTGTAAGTGAATCAAAAGGTTCATAATGTGCTAATACCAATTCATATTACATGTAGTAAACCAAATGACACTTTTATGGAATCTGGTGGCAAGAAACATTAACTTCAGCTACATTTAACCACAGAGCGTAGAAAACACAATTTAAAATGCAGGTGTGAATTTACACATTTTTATCAACAGACATTGTGATCTCCAAATATCCAGAATTGCAAAAACCAGCAAATGTTTAACTAGCAAAGATCCAGTTACCACAGAAGACAGACAGTACCATCCAGAAGAGATACAGATAGTAGGGAAACTCCAGTAGAAATCCCAAAGACTGCAGCTGGGCAATAACTTTATTTGGATTAACCAAAATATCACAAAATAATGAGCAAGCTTTCAAGTCCTCCAAGGGTAGGGGAAAAAAGAGAGTAGGAAGAACAACAACAAAGAAGGGGAAAATGGCTCCATGTCTAATATTAGAGAAACAAATCAGTAAATAACAACAGCAACTTGTACATGTAAAGCAGATGGTTAAGCTCTTAATAAGTACATAGTATGTAATGCACACCTTCTTTCCTTATTGGCCTAAATAGCACTATCTCTTAGACAAACAGAATACATTACTGAAAACTGCATTTTTGTTTTTAAAAGTTTCTAGTCCTCAACACTGTAGAAATACAGTTAAAGGAATTGTACAAAATTAGAGGGAATTTAAGGTCAGAAACACAGAGGCAAGTAAATAAGAGACCAAATTCATGATGTTTTTTCATGTCTCATTGTTTCTAAACTCATTTATTTGATACTCGAAAGGTTGCCACACAGAGGAGGGCCAGGATTTCTTCTCAATCATCCCAGAATGCGGGACACGGAATAATGGGCTCAAGTTGCAGGAAGCCAGATTTCAGCTGAACATCAGAAAAAACATCCTGTTAGAGGGGTATGACAATGGAACCAATTACCTAGGAAGGTGGTGGGCTCTCCATCACTGGAGGCATTCAAGAGGCAGCTGGATAGCCACATTTGGGCATGCTTTAATTTGGATTCCTGCATCAGGCAAGGGGTTTTGACTCGATGGCCTTATAGTCCCCTTCCAACTCTATGATACCAGATTATCAAATCTGTGACCAACCTCCCAAAATACTTATTGAGAATACTAATCTTGCTTTGTTTTAAATTTAAGACTTTAAATAAAATAATTAGAAACTTGTAAGCTCACAAAGAGAGAATGTTTTTGTTTACAGTGATCCTATGCATGTTAACTCAGAAGTGAGTCCCACTGAGTTCAATGGGACTTATTTCTAGGTAAGCGTATATATGATTGCAGTCTCAAGTCTTTTATGTGTCCTGTTGTGAAATAAATTTCAGGCTTTGTTTATCTGGCATGCTTAATTCATTTGATTTAATTTTAATTTATTTTCTTCTGTGCAATTTAGATTTACAAAAAAAAGATGCTCGAAAGCATTATGTGCATGGATCTAATAAAAAGACATAATAAATAATTAACAGTGCACATACATCAAACAAAAAAGATGCAACTACTGCAAACTGCCATAAGTCATCTTAAAAGGATAGGTCTTGCTTTGTTTCTTGAATATCAGCAAACCAGGATTCTGAAGGAGATGAACAAGAAAAACATTTAAAATGAAGGGCAGATCACTTCCCAGCTTGTCCTTCAGTCCTACTAGGAGGAATGAGTGGTGGTATGCCATTATCCCTTCTTGTGTATCTTAGCCACTTTCTAAGACCACCTTTGTTTGCCTCTCTGAGGGAGCAGTTGAAGGTACTATTGAGGCAGTGGTGGGTATTTTGCTATTGTTGGTGGCGGCTATATTCTGTAAGGGACAATCTCTCTCTCTCTCTCTGTGTGTGTGTATGGGGGGTGCTACATGCTGATTGCGGGTGGGGAATGAGATGAAGACGGGGGCGCACCCTCCTTTTTCCTTTTTCTTTCTGACATTCCCTTCTCTCTTCCTCCCCAACCAGCAGGCTGCCAGGAAAGGGCAGTTTACTATTACTAGTGGCCTCAACTGATTGCTTGTAGAGGAGTTTGGAGTTTAAGCTGAAGGCCACATGCTCACCCCTGTCAGGGCCCTACTAAAGCCTGCAGAAGAAAAGATTAATTTCCCTTGTCTTTTGCTTTTGTGTGAGCGATCTGTGAGTGGAGCCAGTGTTTCTGGCTCTTCAAGATTTGTTAAAAATTAGTTTCCAAACCTAGGGGTTTTAAGCACTCTTAGGTGAAAATGAAATCCACTAAAATCAATAGAACTCTTGCTTTTAAAGAGATGCACTTCGGACTGGGCTTAAATTATATATTAATTTTTGTTAGTTGCCCACCCTCTATTATGAACACAGAGTGGACAACAAGCATGGGCATAATCTGGAGAAATTTTGGCATGCTTAAGTCCCATTGATATAAATGCCGTTTATAGGCAGAAGTAGTTAAATCCCATTATTCTGATATCGCTTTTTGCTTAGCTTTTTTTCAGATTGTGCCTGCCAGCATCAGTAAAAGAAAAAAAAATCATATTCCTGAATGTGATGTGCCCATTATTGGGACTAAAAAGGCATGTCATGTCCCAACATTTGAAAATGGAAATGGACTGCTTTCAAGTCAATTCCAACTTATGGCGACCTTATGAATAGGGTGTTCATGGTAAGCGGTATTCAGAGGTGGTTTACCATTGCCTTCCTCTGAGGCTGAGAGGCAGTGACTGGCCCAAGGTCAGCCAGTGAGCTTCATGGCTGTGTGGGGATTCGAAACCTGGTCTCCCAGGTCGTAGTCCAACACTCTAACCACTATGCCACACTGGCTCTTGTCCCAACATTTACTCCTGTTGAAATACCTTGTGCCTAACTACACATCTGGAGAACTGAGACTCCTTTATACACTAAAAGCCAAACTCATTCTACAAGTGTGGATCCTTATGTAGCTAAAATAGCTTAATCTATGCATAAGAGGAAGGTACCAGTAAGATCAGGGGAACCCCAACATTTGTATAAGTACAAATAAATTGGGGGGACTGAAAAGGGGGAGATGACCCCCAAAATGCAACTGAATGAGGACTGAGCATGCTTAGTGATTACAGAGAATGCTGTCTGTTGAAAGGAAGAAGGAAAAAAAACCCAGAAGAACAGAGGGGAAATATAATGGTGTATCCTGGAAAAGAATACCATGAACAGGAGCACTCCCACATTGCAACATTTTGTTGCAGGCTCCACTCTTAATAGAATATTACTGACCTATTTCAAAAGATTGTTGTGAAGATGTCCAACCCAATCCTAAACATACTTACTAGGAAGTAAATCCTATTGAATTCACTGATTTACTTCCAAGTAAACAGACTGACGCTTAGGATGCTAACTGATAAAGTCAGTACAGTCACACCACAATGCACAGAAAACTACTATTATTTCTAAAATTATATTATTAATAAAAACATATATTCCTTTCTATGTTTTTGCCCAAATGCAAAAAAAAAAAAAGCTGTTTTGGTTCGGACATGTCACCTTATTGGGAAGTTCTCTGATGACTGAAATGAAAACAAAAGCATCAGTGTGGTTAAAGAAATTTATACTCATTTTATCTGATCAGTTACCAGCGTATGCTGAGAATAACAGTAACAAGATTTATTTTCCTTCATCCAGCAGCACACAACTAAACGCCCTCTCCAGACCTACCTCAGCGACTACAACTCCCAGAAGGCGTCGCGCGGCCAAACAATACATCTCATTCTTCCCTCATCTTCTCTCTTGCCTGCTCTCGCGATATCTGGTTTTTCTTCCTCTCAGCCGGCCTAGGAGCCTTCAGCCCATCATCCGTACCTGGCTATGGCCGATCCCAAGTATGCGGACCTGCCCGGCATTGTAAGTGAGAGAGGAAGGGATAGAGGGGATGACGAGAAGGAAGGCTCGGGCATAGGATAGAGGAGGAAAGCTAGGGAGTGACGGGGTGGCTAACAGGGATGATGGGACTGGGTGGGGCTGGCTTGCTTTGCTTTATGGGATTGCTGGAGGGATGATTGTTTGGAGACGAGGGTGACGGGTAGGAAGGTCTACATTGGAGGGAGCAAGAGAAGAAACTGAAAGGGGAAGGGTATCGGAACGGGATAGTAGGCTGGGGTAGTAGATCTTAAGGGGCCAAGGCTCGTCCCTCAGGGCGTCATGGTGTTCTGACACTGACTGCCTAAAAAAATGTGATTTAGTAAAGAAACAAGTGTCCGTGAGGATTTGCAGAGGCGCCTTTCTCCTCAGTCGTGAGGGACTGCAACAGATCTCATAGGAATGTGGAAAGTTGCCTTATACTGAGTCAGACCGTTGCTCCATTTAGCTCAGTATTGTCTAAACTGACTGGCAGTGGTTCTCCATCGTTATGTTGGACATTCCTAGCCCTATTTGGAGACACTAGAGATTGAACCTGGGGCCTTTTGCATGCAAAGCATGTGCTGTACCATTGAGCCACGGGAAATGCACAACCCAAGTGATGCATCACCCCTCCATGAGGTAACTCAATATCGCTCCCCCCACTTCCTTAGGGATATGAATTTCCTTGTATGTTTTAGCTGCTGATAGCTGTGCAAGATGAATACATATGTGGATACAAAGGAATGGGTGGTGGTGGGAACTGAGGTGAGAAAAAAGTTTGAGTTGGCTGGGAGATTGTTTGCATGGAAAAGGAAGCTGTATGTTGTCTTACTGGGTGGAAGGGCTAGTTGGATGGACATCCTGACAGAGATCCCCATAAAGAATTTTCAGGGCCAGACTATCTAGCTGACAACAGTGCAAATTCTAAGGAGGGCTTTCTCCAAAGACAGATCTGGCAACCACAAAGTCAAGTTTGAACTTAGGACAATGAAAGGACAATGTGCAAAGGCTAAGGTGTGGTTTTGGCTCCAGTGGCTTAAATGAGAGCAAGTGAGAAAAGGAGCCAGACTTGATTGCTAACCAGGTTGCCTAGCAAAACAATAACCAATGAATTGTGCTTGGTTTCAGTTAGAAAGACGAAGGGGTGAGCCACTCTTGAAGCCATCTGCCAGTTGTTCAGAAATAGGCAGTGGTGTACATAAAGGACACAGGTCCCAATTGCAGATAATTTCTGGACGAACATGATAGTTGATTAGATTTATTAGTTGTTTATTACCCAAAGGTCTCCAAGTGATTTACATTTATTTATTTATTATGTTTATATCCTGCCATTCCTCCAAGGAGCTCAAGGTGGCATACATGGTTCTACCCTCCTCATTTGATCCTCACAATAATCCTGTGAGGTAGGTTAGGCTGAGAGGCAGTGACTTGCCCAAGGTCATCCATTTAACTTTGTGGCTGAGTGGGGATTTGAACTCTGGTCTCCCAGGTCATAGTCTAATACCTTGACCATTATACCACACTGGCTGATTGTTAAAAACAAAAGTAAATATACCATACCATAAAAACAAAATAATAAAACAACAACCAGCCCCGTACAGCCAGAGAAAGCTTTGGCAGCACACTAATACAAACAACATAATCTCAGTCTATCAAGTGTCTGTGAAAAAAGCATGAGGCTTTTCTTGGCACTGAAAAATGTTAATGAAGGTGCCAGGTGGATGTCACTGGGGAGCGCATTCCACAGACAGATAACATTCTTGGGTTGGACAGATACTTTGCATGCATGGGAAACCTGTGACCCTCCAGATGTTTTTGGACTACAATTCCCATCTTCTTTTACTATTGGTCATGCTTGCTGGGGTTGATGGGAGTTGGATTCTGGAGGGCCACAGATTCTCCATCTCTAGGAGATCTGACTTTCTTGTGCGCTTTGACAATGCTTGTAGAACTTGTCCACCCATTGCAGTTTTAGCATTTGGAGGGACTGTAACTCAGCAGAAGAGAACATCTTTTGCATGTAAAAGGTCCCAAGTTTAATCCCTGTTAAAAAGATCATGTAGCAGATGATGGGAAAACCTCTTTCTCCCTGAGATTCTGGAGAGCCAATACCAACCAGAGTGAACAAATAGTTTGATGTGGTATAAGGCAGCTTCATAAGGAAAGGGCTGTAGCTTAGTGGTAGAGTATCTGCTTTGCATGTAGAAGGTCCTCAGTTCAATCCCTGGATCTTCAGGTAGGGCTGGGAGACTGCAGCTGCCCAGAACCCTGGAGAGCAGCTGCTAGTGAGCAGACAATACTGAGCTAGATGGAGCAATCCTCTGACTCGTTATAACAGTTTCCTGTGTTCCAGTCACTGAAAAATGTTAACGGATGAGGTATGGCAGAGGTGCAGGGGCCCCTGCTCTGAAGCTTTATGTTCACAGAGAATATACTGGCATGCAATGGCGGCTGGTGGCTCCATGGGGCAGTGGAATCTGCTCCGGGTTTTAGTCTGAACGGTCAAGGAGCTCTCCAAGGTGCTGAAGCATTGGGTGTCTTTACAGTGTATTCTTTTTTAATCCTCAACATTGCAGTTCTTTTCTTTTCAGAAATCTATTCACAATTGCACTGTCTCTTATCCTAACTGCAGAAGTACAGTGGTGGGGTGGACAGAACTCCACCTGTCCTCAAGTATGTTGTTCTCCACAATGTCCTTTGAGGGGATGCTTGTTTTGCTGTCATTTCTGTAGGTTTGTAACCTGCTTGTTAGTATTTCGGCATCTTGCCTTCCAGTGCAACTGTTGTTGAGCACTGGTGGCATGAAAAGTAGGGGTCGTAGACTGCAGGCCTCTGCCTGACTGCGGCGCTGGTTTTTGCTGATGCCTGCATACCTATACTTTTATTCATTTAGGGATTCTGTCCAGGCAGAATGTAAGATCATGTTACATACGATGGGCTTGTTATTAACCGAGTGGCAAAGGGGACTGTGCTGTTATGTCCCATCATAAAGATGTGTTTTGGTTTCTGGGGGATTTCCAAGTGATCGGTTCTTTCTCCAAACCTCCTCTGCAGTTTGTGTTGAACCTCATCTGGCTTGTTGAGGAAGGACAGTGCCAGGTCATGCGGTCCCTGTAAAGAGCAGCATGCCCCTTCTAGATCTATTACAGGTGTGGGGATCTTTTTCAGCCTGAACACTGCTATTCCTTGTGGGGGTCCCCCAGGGGCTGTGTGCCAGTTGTGGGTGGAGCCAGAGGCAAACGTGGGCGAAGCAATGAATACCTTGTACAGTAAGGCTGTTTCCAGGCACAGGCGTCTGAGATTTATATGCACACACCCCTGACACGCATCTCGCCATCCTCCATCCAGGCAAGCAAGAGGCATTATCACAATTCAAGGAGATGTTCCAGCCAGGGAAATCATCCATGTAGGGTGTAGAGCAGGGCTAGGGAGATTCCCGAGGGCCGGATAGAGAGACCCAGAGGGCTGCACTTGGGCCTGAGATTCCCCACTGCTGACATATAGTGATTTTTTTTTGCTGTTGAGGGTTTTTCACTATTCCCTATAAATAACTACTTGTTATTTCACTATTCCCTATAAGTAACTACTTGTTATTTCACTATTCCCTATAAGTAACTACTTGTTATTTCACTATTCCCTATAAGTAACTACTTGTTATTTCACTATTCCCTATAAGTAACTACTTGTTATTTCACTATTCCCTATAAATAACTACTTGTTATTTCACTATTCCCTATAAATAACTACTTGTTATTTCACTATTCCCTATAAATAACTACTTGTCTGGTTGCCTGTAACGAGTTGGAATTGCCTTCATGAAGTTAGGCATAAAGGATTGAATCTATTGTGCAAGTGGAACAATTTCTGCCCCTTCCTCTCGTCCCCGCCATGGAACCCACTGAGCAGATTTGGGAAGGGGCACGTAGGAGGGCAGGAGAGGGGGAAAGGTTCCTTGCATGAGCAGAAGTTGTTCCCCACATGGAGTGAGTTAGGCCACATCTGCACCATACATTTACAGTATTACCACACTACGTTAAACAGTCACAGCTTCCTCCAAAGAATCCTGGGAATGGTTGTTTGTTAAGAGTGCTGAGAATTGTTGGGAGACCCCTATTCCCCTCACAGAGCTATAGTTTCCAGAGTGGTTTATCCCTGTCCTAGGAAACTCTGGGAATTGTAGCTCTGTGAGGGGAATAGGGGTCTTCTAGCAGCTTTCAGCACCATTAACGAACTACATTCCCCAGGATTATTGGTGGGGGAAACCAAGATTGTTTGAACTGGTATACTAGTGCTTTAAATGTATGGTGTGGATGTGGGCTCAGTCAGATAAAACTCCATAGCGGTAGAAGAGTCCAGTAGCTTTCAGACTCCTTCTGGGAAACCTTGCAGTTTAATGTGATCGCATCAGGTTCTGTCATACAATCAGTAATGGTAGACAAGCTTCCTATAACAGGAAATTGAGCACCCCTACCATTCTTTCCTAGCAAGAAGCAAACCGAGGAAGTGTTTAATGCACTTTCAGGTCCTCCTCCAAGTTCAGGCAGGCCTGCCCAGTTCTGCACATTAGCTGAATGTTCATCCTAACATGTTTCCCCAGAAATCCTCAAAGTATGAGTTAATATGGAAACAATTCCCTTAAGGCAGAAGGTTGGAAATCCTGTTTTAGGCCATAAATACTTTTACAAGTACATAAGGGCAGGTGGGCTAGTTCAAACGTTTGTCGGTTTGTTTATAATGCTGTTATAAAGTAAGTGGCTTGATGTGTTTATTCAAGCTGTTCAAACGAATCCTTACTTCTAGCATCTTGTTTACTTCTGTTCTCAGTTTGTTGCATACTGCCTGTATGATGAGAGTTTATTCATGTGGAGATTAAATTTATGGAGGTTCCTGCTTGAGGTTGTATCATTCCTGTAGAAAACCTATGGGTTTGTTCTGACCTTCTGATTCTGTGTCTCTGGCTTCACTGGAATACCTTTGTGTTCTCCAGGCCAGGAATGAACCTGATGTCTATGAAACAAGTGATCTCCCAGAAGATGATCAAGCAGAATTTGATGCGGTAAGTTCATGTGAAACTCATTTGATTTTTCAGTGGTGCTCTGGTTATGTTAAGTGGGTGTGCCAAGCCTTCAAACCATTTCCAAATGTTTCTTTTCACAGAAGTGACTTGTGTTACTTAATGCTGTTGTGGATTTGAGTAGGTGAAAGGGGGCAAGGTGTGGGGATATAAAAGAATTTGGTAGCTTAAATCTTTGTTAAATGGGTCTGGTTTTCTAAATCATTCTTAAGGTTAAAAAAGTGGGAAAATACTGAACTTTGTGCCCACCCCAGTAACTATAATTTCTTCCTAATCTGACCTACAAAATAATTCTAAACTACAGAAGTTCTAAGGAGGGCCCATGCTGTACCTTAATAACGTTCCTCTAAATTGAGATAAGATGTTAAAAGAATTACTGAAAAAATAGAAGATTTGAAAGCTTTGGAGCTTATCTTTATTCCTACTTGCCAGGAGAGAGCTGTGTTTGTCTATGTGAAGAGGCCCAAAGCTTATATTTGTGTGATTTCTTTCAAAGTGGCTTTTTAAAAATCAGTTCTTCCTGAAATTGTATCATTTTATCTTCTTGATTACAAGACCCTCCTAGAGTAACCTTGAAGTTTTGGTAACGAAAATAAATGCTGGAGACATTTGTTTATTTTAAACTGTAACTCCTGTTGTAGAACCCTTGTTGAAATGAACAGTTAATATATGCATGAGCAATTAGAGGCAATGACTGACAGCTCTGGTCCAGGAGAATGGGCTTCAGGAGATGCTAGAAGATTAGATTAATTGGTTGGGAGAGAATGACAGATGGATTGTGCCACATTAGCCTATATATTAACATCAGCTTGGTATCTGAAATTATGAATGTGACCAATTAATCTTAAATCATGACAATCTAGTTCTAATGTACCCCACAACATAATCAGGAGTATAGTTAGGTTTTGCAAGTAGATTAAGCTAAGCTGTTTTGATACATATATCATAAAAAAATAATTCTGTTACCATGTTCATGGCTGGAAAACATTTCATATTGTGGTTGCAAGCATCACACCTTTAGGAAACCAGGGCTCTGCTGAGAGCAGAGAAAATATATATATTCATAGGAGAAAGTATACCATTCCAAAAAGTGTGGAGAACCCACCCTACCCAAATTCCTGTCTGTGTTATATTCAGTAAACTGATTCACCTCTGTAGGAGCTGTAGAAGTCTACACTTAACTCTGTAGTAGTAGTAGTAGTAGTAGTAGTAGTAGTAATAATAATAATAATAAATTTATTTCCCACCCTTATGCCTGAAGGAGCCAAGTTGCTGGGCATGCAGAATCCCAAGTTGCCCGAATGCCTAAAAATCTGATACTTCACTTAGAAATGTGAAGAATCTCTGCAACACTGTAGTACTGAGATATGATTTAAAATATTAGAGGCTGGCTACAACCTAAAACTACAACCTTTTCCTCGCCAGCTGTGCTCTGCGTTGAATAGATCCCTTATCAAATTTGATGAGATCTTTATAGGTCAGTTATATGGGCCTTTTCCATAGTGGCCACTTTGCTTCTAGGCAAGGAGCTTCTTCAGCATTCCAAGCAATGCAAAAATGGTGATTGTTTCTGTGTTCTCCTGTCCTGTGCTAGTGGTGTAGTTCCACCTGTAAGGCAATGTAGGACGGTGGCAGCCTAGCCAGGAGGAAGACGTAAATATCCTCCCTATTGTAAGGAAAGTAATAGGGGCAGCATAGCATGGGATGGATGAGTGTGAGGGAGGCACCTTTATTGAGGGATGGAAATGTCCTTAAGGCCCCACCTGTACTATACATTTAAAGCAGTATCATACCCAGTAGTGTAGTGGCATTCAGAAGTGCAGGGTCCCTTCATGTTAGTCACAGCCACTCCCCCCGTTTTGCTGCTGGTTTTGAGAATGAGATCCTTGTTCATGCCTTTTCCCACAACAACAGATGTCCCTAGGAGCCAGTGAGCATGAAAGGGTTTCAGTTAGTTACTGAGAAGAGCCTTCTCAGTGGCTGACTTGCCTCCTTTCAATCTGACTGGCTCCAATCAGCAGGAAATATTAGAAGACTCTTCCTTTCATGCTTATTGGCTCGCAGGATGCTGGAGACATAGGAAGTCTGCTGGACCCCGCTCCCAAAAAAGTAAAGGGACTAAGACTCCCTGAGACCCTGGATGACTTCACCCCTGATCATACCACTTTAAACAGTCATGGCTTCCCCCAAAGAATCCTTTGTGAGTACCGAGAGTTGTTAGGAGACCCCTATTCCTTTCACAGATCTACACTTTCCAGAGTTCCCTGGAAAGAGGGATTGACTGTTAAACCATCTGTACGCACAGGCCTCTTACAGCTTGTCCACAACTTGGACAATATTTCACGTTGAAGAATAATGTGGATAACCCTTTTCAACACCTTCTGGAGGGCTCTACATTGGTTACCCCTGCATTAATGTAGAAGACCAGAACGCTGCTGGGACACTGTTTCTGCTGGCTGGAAAGAGCAGCTCAGGCCTGTCAGTTGCCTGTCCTGGTTTGAGAATAGGGCACAAAGTCAGGTGAGCACTATGTTGCTGTTTCCAGCAAGTGTTGCATTGGCTGAATGGGTAGGAGAATACTTCCATTTGTTTTCTCACCTGGGGCAATCATCGCTCATCCCAGGAGAGTAGATGAGGAGCGAAGGGAGCTCTGTTGTATTGTGGACTTTAGAAGAGTTTCTGCTGAGTTCTGAATTGGTCATAGTTTGGCTACCATATTTGCATGAGGATGGGCAAAAAGTGTAGTTTTGTGGGTGGGGCTGCTTTCCCCAGTTTTCAACACAAACAGTTTGTTGCTGCTGTGGTTATGTGGAATGGTTTGTTTGGCTACAGATAATATGAAGCAACATGAGATATGAATCTCAACTTTCATTTTTCAAAAAGTGTGTGTGTGTATGGGAAAGCCTCTGAATTTTGAGTTAAGGAGAAGGCAGTATCTGGGTAGTGCCTTTTGAAACCTATGGCCTGCCCTTGCAGTAGCTTTGGAGTAGTGGTGCAGCATCAAATGGAGAACACACAGGGAACGGCAGAATTACGCATTTAGCAGGGAACGTGGGATTCACAATCCTGTGTTTGCCATTGGAGTACAAAGTGGCATGCGCGTGTGAATTTGCAGTGGAGGAAAAGTGGATGACATGCTTAATCTTTCCCCGCCTGTCACTTTCCCTCTGCAACAAGTAGTTCTGCTCTTAAGGTTTCCTTAGTAAAGAAAATGCTTCATCCTACTCTCCTAATGGGACGTATGTCATAACAGGCTGAGTGGCGAGGATACCTAGCTGCCCGATCGCCATTATTTGGTCTGAACTTGCCAAGAACAGACTCTATGTGCCATGTCTTTTGTTTCTTTGGCATAGGACAGAATAAAAATCCAAAGTCTTGTGATGGATTACCACTCTTAAGAGAAGATAACAAAAATGAATTTGAGAAATATGGCCTATGAAGTATCAAAATTGCCACCATCCTGATAAAATGGGAATGACAACTACCCATACTATGTAGCTATATCATTTTAAAATTATTTTTCCTAGAGACATTGGTATATGTTTATAGTTTTGGTATAAAAAAAGCAAATCAAGGAAAGAGTTGCAAATGGATTATATTATCATTGTACTTTTTGTTCCGTAAATAAAACATTACTGTGTTTTCTTCAACAGAATTATCTTTAATATGTCTTTCTTCCCATACTCAAGTGTTTGTCAGTTTCATCAATATGCTGTGTCCCACATTTTCATCTACTGTTCATGGAATAATGGTACACTTTTCTTGGTCTGTTTTTTATTTAGAAAATCATCATTTCTGCCACTTTTATAATGATTATCATCACTTGGAAGTCCCAGTGTTCCACTACCCCTTTTCAATTTTCAAGCTGTTCGGTTACAGTCATAAACAACATCATAGCCTACTACTTGGTAATAGTATAAGATAGCAGTTATTCGACTAGAGCTAGGGAGACCTGAGTTCCAATCTCCGCTTGACCAGAAAGCTGAGTGTGATCCTTTGGGCCAGTTATTCTCTTTTAGTTTAATCTATCTCACAGGATGATGGTGAGGATAAAATGAGATAATTCCTTGTGTAGCCGCTCCTGAGTTCCTTGGAGGAGACATTGGATAGAAATGTGATTACTACAGCTGTTACTACTACTGCTGCTGCTGCTAGCTGCATAATCATTCTTAGGTTAGGATCCAAAGGAAATATATGCATGAGGAGAGAGCCAATTGCTGGTTTTGATGTAGCAGTTCCCAATGCTGCAAAGGCAAGCTGCTTTTTAAACTGAAGTGTAGCTTGCCTCTTCACCAGTTAGAAATGCTGCATGGAAGCAGCAATCTGGAAATGTGATTTTCTCCTGAGTATCCATTTTCTTTTTTTGAATTGTGGCCTTTGGTATTTTTTTCCGCTATAATAATTTTCAGCCATTTCAATAGCTTTCAAGCTTTTTGAGATCTGAGACTATTTACATAAAAGCAGTATAAACCAGGACTCAGTAATATTACTTTCCTTGGATATGCACCAAAATGGGGAAGAACACTTATCCAGTATTAATTCTTACTTGAAATCTAATATTATACTTATAGCATCCTGGTCCTTGGCCCTGACCATGTGAACTCTGGAAATCAGCTCCGTTGATTTCAGTGTCACATCCACGGAAGTATATTCAGGACTAATGTCCACTGCCAGCTAATGATGGATGCCCATACTTTGGCTTAAGTTGGAATTAATCGTTATGGCAAAACAGCCACCGTGCAGCTGTGGCTATGTGTAAAGGGCACCTTCGTCTCAGGGACCAGCAAGTAGCCCAAGTGCTGGAATGTAGCCTAGGGCTAGGGACGTGCTAGAATTCCACCCAATTTGGATTTGATACCAAATTTTCCATGAATTTGCTTGTTCTCTATAGTTGCAGATCCAATTTTTATGTAGTGATTTTCCGTGGCTATTTTTGACAACAGATTTTTCTTTTTAAAAGATCGCCTCTAAACTATCGATAATAAGAATGGTAATTTTATCCATCTTTCCTTTCATTTGTCAATATGTCCTTTCAAAATATTGATATTAATATCATTATTTTAGTGAGGGGGAAAAAAGATTGGTAAAAGCAGCGGCTAGTGGTCGAAGAATGAACTCGAATCGACACCGGCCTGCTAGGTTGGCGGAATGCTTTCAAACTGACACCAGCCAATGGACCCCATCCCTCCCTAGTGTTTAATAAACTATTACCCAGAGTCCTGGGAAGGCCCTTAAAGTGGCTGTTTAGAATTAAGGGGCTTGTTCTGTCTGTTCCTTGTTTTTGTGCAAGCCTATTCAGGTAACTATCTGGATATGGTGGTTTCTTGCAATGCATATGCATGTTGTCTCTCAGATTGCAGCAATCCAGTCATGTGCATCCACTGGTGACTTCTGACACACCACACTGCAAATGCAACCCCCCTCCAAAAAATCACGTTTACAATAATGTGCCAAAGCAGACTCCTGGGTATAGCAGTGGATGCACATGATTGGCTTGCCATAGCCTTGGTGTCAACATGTGCAGGTTTTTATGTCTCCCAGTGCAGCTACATCCCCAGTGGTTGTGGATTTAGACCCAGACAGTGTGCAACTATTTATCTAGGAACATAGGAAGCCGCTTTCTACTGTGTCAGACCACTGGTCCATCTAGCTCAGTAATGCCTAGACTGACTGGCAGTGGTTCTCCGGGGTTTCAGGCAGGACTCATTCCCAGCCCTACCTGGAAATTCTAGGGACTGAACTTGGGGCCTTCTGCTTGCAAAGCAGATGATCTACCACTGAGCTAAGGCCCTTTCCTGAGTAAGTAAGGTGGAGGAACTCAATGCTGAAAGTTTAATTGTGCCATATTTGAACCTATGTTGTTAAGAACACAAATCATCCTGGATACAGTGGAATACTCTTAATTCTACCATCCTAACCTTCTTAGAGGAAGGGTGAGAACATGACATAAGATGGGCAACCAGATGCTCCTATGAGAAGCTCACAAGCAGGACATGAATGTAATAGCACTCTCTCCACTTGTGATTTCCAGCAACCGGCATTCAGAGGCAAACTCTGTCTAACAGAGGCATGCTGCATTCTCTGACAGAGGCCTAACCATCATTAAGAAGCAAACTGTCCCCAAAGTTGCATTAATCTCTAGAGAAATGCTGCTGATGCAGGCCAAAGTATTACATATCCCTAGAATTTTTCTCCTCTAGCCTTTGGGTTCCACATGGTATGTCCAGAGAGGGCCCATAGCTCAGTGGTAGTACTATAGCACAGTTCCAGATTCTGTTCCTAGGAACTCTAGTTAAACGATCTGTCATAGTAGTGCTAGATAAGACCCTTCTTTGCCTGAGACTCTGGAGAGCCATTGTCAGTTAGACTAGACCAGTCTTCCCTAGAGGGTGCACTTCAGATGTTTTGGACTACAACTCCCATTATCCCTGACCGTCGGCCATGCTTGCTAGGGCTGATGGGACTTATAGTCCAAAGCATTTGGAAGGCTAAATGTTTCCCACCACTGAACAAGTCCATCATGCTGTTTCCAACAATGGCTGGCCATATGCTCATGGGAAGCTTAAAAGCGGGGCATGATTCAAGATGCCGCATGAAGGCATCAGCCTGATCCTGGCGTTTGTTCTAGCGTCTAGTATTCAGAAGCATGCTGTCTCTGAACATGGAGAGGTTCTTGAGTTATTATGCCTAACCTTTCTTAATATATACCTTAATCTTTAAAAAAGCCATCTTGAGGCTATTGCCATTACCATATCTTGTGGTCGTGAATTCCATCAGTCAGTTATGTACTGTGTGGGTGCTGTTTAACAGCAGAGAATTATAAATGCTCACAGAAATAATATTAAAAAGTGTGTGAAGTACACCCTTTTGTCTGTCATGATCTTGCTGCTGATGAGTTTCAGTGGGTAACCCTGAATTCTAGTATTGTGTGAGAGAGAGAGAAATATATTTTTCGCCATATCTCTGCCATGCCAACCCTTACTGTTTCGCACTTTGTGAACATTCTGATCCGTGAACGTTAATGTTCCGATATTTGAGTCTTGGCTGTAGTTTGGCTCCTGTATTTCCTGCTAAATGTTTGTTTCATAGGTTTGTGTTGTACCTCATAATCTATTGAGAGAATTGATTAATAGTAATTAGATGTTGAACTCCCAGTGATCATGGTTTGTATTTTGAAATGCTGCCCTATCTCCCTGTGGAAACTGACCCTGCAACCTGGTATGTTTTATGTGTTGTATGCCCTTAAATGCCTGGCTGTGGGTTGCACAGAGGCTGTGTTTCCTTCTGTGCAGGCAGCAGTCCTGAGGGGAATTGTGTGAGGTACATTTAGCCTCATAGTAACTAGCTGTGGGGAGGATTGCTTGCTGAGTGCGCACTGAAGGGAACATTTGAGACACCAGTTCCCTTATGAAGTCTTGGGAAAAATCCCTACCACCTGGGTGCCTAAACATTTGATGCTTGTGGCTACCTATCTCAGATATATAACATTTTGGCCCTGCCCTTATGGTTGGAACATCTCACTTTCTGCATCAAATTCAGAAACCTCTGCAAATATTGCACCACGTGAAATTAAAATTCTATAATCAGTGTGAATAATTAACATAGCTATTTAAGGAAACTCTATATCAGGGGTGGCCAAACTGGCTTAACACAAGAGCCACATACAATAAACTTCAGATGTTTGAGAGCCGCAAAACATGAATAATAATACACACACGTTTTTATTGTTACATGCACATTTTGTTACAAAAATTTTATATAAATATTAAGAAATATATGTATGTAATAATATTCATTTATGTATGCGGTTTTTAAACTGTTAATTTGTATTAGTTTCAATAATCACACAGTACATGTGTCAATACCAAATGTTTTCAAAAACCTGAATGATTATTGTTTTAACTATGTTGAGGATATTTAATACGGTAATGAACTACAGAAATCTAAGAAAAATATGCAAATAAAAGGGGTAAAAACAGATATTTTAATGATATTTATTTGTCTTAGTAAATATCTGGTCAAAACATGGAGGAAAATATGTAAACCAATAAAATTAGAGATATTTCAATCAGATACCACCTTGCAAAATTACACATATATGTCAAAGAGCCGCATGTGGCTTGCGAGCCACGGTTTGGCCACCCCTGCTCTATATCTATATGCATATCATCACATGCTTTGCACTAACTAAAATCACACTCAGTTTTTAAATTCAATATTGGGCTGGAATTTACAAAATATGTTTGACCAAGGAGGGGTATGGTGGTGGGATGAAAGGTCACTGAGGGGTGACAAGATGTCTCTGAGAAGGGACCCATTGACCAGTCACTGTTCCTATTCTCTATGAGTTGGAGGATGACCATGAGTTGGAGGATGACCATGAGTTGGAGGATGACCATGAGTTGGAGGATGACCATGAGTTGGAGGATGACCATGAGTTGGAGGATGGCCGTCTGAAGCAGGGAGTCTCCTGTACAGGGATTCTAAAAGGCACGGCGAGCCTCCTTGAGCGGGTTCCCCTCCAGAAGCTGGAGGGTGATCAGAATGGTGACCAGGGAGGAGGGCAGAGCTAGTACACTTGTCCCCACACTGCCTCTTTGTGTGTTTACTTCACTTGCACAGAGAAAGAGGGCTATTGTCAGTAGACCCCTTTTCCTTTTCCTTCATCACTGTGTTGGCATATCTGCAGCCTCTATAGAAACCCCTCTTGCACATGGGTAAGAGGTCTGCAAGATGGCCCCTATGTGGCATCTTAAGAGCCATGGCAACAGCTCTGGCTGTCTAGTGCCGATGCACATCATTTCCCTTGTGATTTTATAGCATCATCATCATCATCCTTTTGAGAACACCTACATTAACTAGGCAGTTCATGGCAATCCAAATAAAGGCAAAGGCCTTGCCCTCAGGCTTGCAGTCTAAGGTGGGAGTGGGGAGCCTATGGGCCTTCCAAATGTTGTTGGACTCCAGCTCCCAGTGTTCTTATTGGCCATTTTGGCTGAGGCTAATGGGAATTGGAGTTCAGCAATATATGAAGGGTCACTGATTCTCCATTGTTGCACTAGCTGAAGCTTCTGGACTACCTTCATGGGCAGCTCCCCCCCTCATGAACCCCCCTTCATGAATACATAACATTGAGCCATCTGGGCATAGATGACCTGGATGTTATTAGACTCTCACCTTCCATCATCCCTGACCATTGGCCATGCTGGCTGGTGCTGGTGGGAGTTGGAGTCCAGTAACATCTGGAGGCCCAGGGGTTCTTTGAGGCTGCCACTTATCTCTCCGTAACCTCTCCCTCTCCAAGAACTTCTTTCCCAGCTGGGCTCACCCATTATCGAGCTCAGCTGAGAAGAAAGGTGTCCCGGAGTGGAGAAATTGTGAGGAAGCGGGCAGAGGGATGGTTTAGCTGTCCCGAACCACATGTCCCTTTTGCTCTGAAAATTAGACCTGGCCTCCCTACCCCCATTTTAAATGTGATTGGGAAGACCTGACTATAAGCAAATATCTTTGCCAACAGCTGATGAAGCAGGAAACCTGCTTCTGGACTGTACTTCTTTAGGCTACAGGTGTGAGCTTAAGTGTTCATGTATGCCCCTCCCCTCTAAATGCTCAGCGTTACATAGTGGGGCAAAGGATTCTGGTCTAGCCTTCAGGTAAAGGGGATTCCTTTGTTTGGAAGAGCATTCAGTCATGTCAGCACCCCCCTGTATACTAGTACAGTCAGACACTGGTTTTCTACCTCATCTGCTGTTTGTCAGAATTGGGCCTTAGATCCGGAAATGAAGGGGAGCCTGGAGGGAAAAGGTAGACAGGGCTACCCAATGTGATGCCCTCCAGATGTTGGTCTGCAGCTTCCACAAGCCCCAGCAGCATAGCCAATGGTCAAGAATTATAGGAGTTGTAGTTTGGCCACATCTGGAGGGCATGATGTTGGCCTTGGGATAGAGGAAGGAGATCAGCTTGAGAATGCCAGAGTGCAGGGTTGAGTTTCAGGCCAGGCCGGGCCAGGCTGAGCTTTCCATTTTCTAGTATTCTTAATGGAGAGGAGGGGTGCAGACTCTCCACCACCTTTTTATTCTGAGGCTAGTAACATCAGGGGGATTTATTTATTTACAGGTGCTTTTGAAAAATCCCACACTTCAGCCAAAAAAAGACAAAGACCCCCAGAGTAGTTTACATTAATCATTGATCACTGCCCTCAAGCTTACAATCTAAAATGACACAGCACAAAAAGAAAAGGGATTGAGAGGGAGGAGGAAATAAGCAAACTCAAGGGTTTTCATAAGGGTCAACCAGCCCTGCCACACTTGCCTAGCATAGAATGATACAACTATGACAGGGGTTAGCCCATGTGGTACCCTCCAGATGTTGTTCGACTATAACTCCCATAATTCCTGACCACTGGCCATGCTGGCTGATGGGTGTTACAGTCCAGCGATATCTGGAGCCCACCATATTGACCACCCAAGCTCAAGGCTTGCTTGTTTCTTGGTGACTGAAGTAGCGCTTGTAGATAGGCAACCCGATCTGATTGCAGCTGATAACATTACATTTTTAAAAGTTGTCATTACCTACCATGAAAATAAGCGAGGGGGATGGCAGCTCTCTTCCTTCTTGCTTAAATGGTTTCTAAATGCTCAAAAATATCAGATACCTGAGTTAAGGAGAGCTAGAAGACTGCTGTTGAGGCGGAAAGAGAGACGCAGTGCTCTCGTCTTGTTGCTATGGATTTTCAGAGAGCTGCCATCAAAGATGTCCAGATAAAAAGCTGGGAGTGCACGACCTCCTCTGACTGGAGTTGGCATGAAGGTTTCGTCCTATAAATGATTCACTCGCTCCTTGAAAGTAGGTCAGTGCTGGGGGGGGGGAAGCGTATAAAGTCTTTCATTTTTTGCAGGATTCACTGCTGAACAACCATACAGGGAAGGACAGACTGGTAGAGCATCTGCTTCTTTCCAGTGAGGATCCAGGTGGTTGAGTTGAGCACAGAAGGCTTTTTGGCATGTACTTGACAATACTTGGCAAGCCCTTCCATTATTTGCTGAAGCAAATACTTCAGCGTTATACATTTCTGGAACATCTAGAAAGAAAGGAGTAAGCTTTGTAAATAGATACCAAAGGTCCACCAGTTAGTTTAAGCCCCTCACTGGAATATTTCTCCGCCCCCCCCAATACCGCTTTTCTCAGGATTTTACCTTGTATCTCAGTTCCCAGCCTCCATACTCTGTTATTCTCCTCAGCTTCTATATTTAATGTGTTTTCATTGGAAATATATATTCCTGTTGTCACCAGCGGACATGGCATTTTACAGTATAAGCATACAAAGAGATTTCTGCCCCAAGAAGCTTACAATCTACATTTCAGCAGTTGGGAGGCCATAGGGGGAGGGAAATAAGGGAGGGAGGGACGTGCTGAAGAGATGAATATTGAAATATGAGTACGTGTGTGTGAGAGAACCAACCATGTATGTATTTATTATTCCGTGTCAGTCACTGGGCTTTGAAGTTGAATTTCTCAGTTAAATGTTTGGTAGATTTCTTCAAGTTCTTTGAAAGCTTATGAATACTTTGTTCTGCTTACAAAGTTTAGAAGGCTGACTGAGGGCTAGAAACATGAATATGGTAATTGTAACTGTACAGAGAATGATGCACAGCCCATAGGTTTTCACTCGTTCCACAGCTAAAATTCTGATTTCCTAGAACCTAAAAATATATATGAGGCATTTTAAAAAATGCCTGGTAATAATGACAATCTATTAGCTTTACTAGACTCTCTGCTTTAAGAAATTTTGTAGCTTAGTGGTATAGCATCTGCTTGGCATGCAGAAGGTCCAACCCCAGCATCTCCAGGTAGGGCTGGGAGAGACCCCTGCCTGAAACTCTGGAGAGCTGCTGCCAGTCAGTGCAGATGATACTGAGCTAGAGGGACCCAATGGCCTGGCTCAGTGTAAGGCATTTTACTCTGTTCCTGTGAGGTAGAAGCTGCCGTTTTCTGGACCATATAGGAGTTGTGGAGATCTAGAAGGCTACAAATGCACCTCGAGTATTTTTCTTGTCCGCTTTCAAGAGTGGAAAATCACAGATATTTCTTGAGGTTGGCTGCACGCCACTATGCCATAATGTCTAATCTGCCGTTCTCTTAGGGTTATGCCTTCAAAATGTGTGGTTCTGTATCTGAATTCTTCTGAAAATTAGGCAAAAATATACATTTTTAAAATAAGTAAGTAAAGAAATAAAATCATGTGGGGTTTTTCCTCGATTGTAATATTTTTTCCTCCACAGAACAGTATCCGTGGAGGAATCTTGGGAGGGGAATATTAAGTCAGAATACACAGTGTTTGTGTTCTGGCAAAACTTATTCCGCATGTAATCAAAATTCATATGCCTGTCATCTTGTAAGAAACAATATCTGTGGAAGGATCAGTATGAAAATGCATAATTCTGATACACGTTCTTCCGTTGGTGTTCTTCCATGGGGAAAAAATATGAGATTCAGATTGGCCCTTTGTGTGGAATGAATAACGTACACGGTCTGATAGAACTGATCTGGCATAGGGGCTTGGTACACCCACTCGCTTGGCTATTTCCCACTGGTGCTTGCAAGACTTTAGCAGCGAGAAGGTGATGATGTGGCTTGCATCTTAGCCCCACACTAATAAAAGTGCTGTTAGCAGGAAATGTACTATTGTTTTTTCACTGCACTGTGGAGATCAAAATATATGAAGTTGTTCTGTAATTTAACGTTTATGAGAAATGAGACTTTGCAGGTGAAATGATCACTGGGTCCAGATGCCGTCCTGTTTGTACTGGAAGTGTTCATGAGAGGGGAAATGTTGAGCAATCCTTAATCATCCTAGGGCTCCTCTCCAAGATGGTGACGCTGGAATTCTTCCCTTCCCCTTTGCTGAATTCGCCTATGCTTTGGAGGATGAGGATCCTGGATGGTGGCCTATGGTACAGAGTTATAGCCCATGAAATTGCTAGGAGCCTGAGCAGTTGGAGGGAGCTTGCTTCTCTCCTCCCTGCCGGAAAGGAGAACAGCTCTGTTCCAAGTGCCAGTTGCCCTGCCTGGGACTGCAGAGCTGTAGGGAAGCATGCTGTGGCCCCATCCATTGACGTAAGGGCTTCTGCGTTGTGTTGGTTTGGAGTTTGTCTGACTGTCTCTAATACGTTTGTCACTGCTGTCTGTTGTAGGCCACCTTGAGGATAATCTGATCAAAAGGCAGGATGTATATCTTCTAATTAATCATTCAGCCGGGGGTATTATGGCTACACACATCTCCTGTTCCAATTTGGATAGAATAGAATAGTAGAGTTGGAAGGGGCCTACAAGGCCATCAAGTCCAACCCCCTGCGCAATGCAGGAATCCAAATCAAAGCATTCCCGACAGATGGCTGCCCAGCTGCCTCTTGAATGCCTCCAGTGCCGGAGAGCCCGCTACCTCTCTAGGTAATTGGTTCCATTGTCTTATGGCTCTAATAGTTAGGAAGTTTTTCCTCATGTCCATTCGAAATCTGGCTTCCTGCAACTTGAGCCCATTATTCCGTGTCCTACACTCTGGGACGATCGAGAAGAGATCCCGGCCCTCCTCTATGTCACAACCTTTCATGTACTTGAAGAGTGCTATCATATCTCCCCTCAGTCTTCTCTTCTCCAGGCTAAACATGCCCAGTTCTTTCAGTCTCTCGTCATAGGGCTTTGTTTCCAGTCCCCTGATCATCCTTGTTGCCCTCCTCTGAACCCGTTCCAGTTTGTCTGCATCCTTCTTGAAGTGTGGACACCAGAACTGGACACAGTACTCAAGATGAGGCCTAACCAGTGCTGAATAGAGGGGAATTAATACTTCACACGATTTGGAAACTATACTTCTGTTAATGCAGCCTAATATAGCATTTGCCTTTTTTGCAACCACATCACACTGTTGGCTCATATTCAGCTTGTGATCAGCAACAATTCCAAGATCCTTCTCACATGTCGTATTGCTGAGCCAAGTATCCCCCATCTTATAACTGTGCATTTGGTTTCTTTTTCCTAAGTGTAGAACTTTGCATTTATCCCTGTTGAATTTCATTCTGTTGTTTTCAGCCCAATGCTCCAGCCTATCAAGGTCCCTTTGAATTTTGTTTCTGTCTTCCATGGTATTAGCTATGCCCCCCAATTTTGTATCATCTGCAGATTTGATAAGCATGCTCTGTACCTCCTCATCCAAGTCATTAATAAAAATGTTAAAGAGCACTGGGCCCAGGACAGAGCCCTGTGGTACCCCACTTGTTACTTCTGCCCAGTTTGAGAAGGAACCATTGATAAGCACTCTTTGAGTACAATTCTGGAGCCAACTGTGGATCTACCTGATAGTTGTTCCATCCAGCCCACATTTAGCTAGCTTGCTAATCAGAATATCATGGGGCACTTTGTCAAAAACTTTACTGAAGTTGAGGTATATTATGTCCACAGCATTCCCACAGTCTACAAGGGAGGTTACTGTCGGGTCCAGGATGAGACTGAGGGACCAGACCAGTGGGTGAAAGCAATTCAGTTTTTATTAGAGTGACATCCACACAAACGCTGCGCCTTCTCATAAGGCGCCACTGACTTACAGATCCTGCGACATGGAAAGATAGTTGACAGAGCGAAGTGTACTTTCCCGCCCAACTCTTAAGTAGGACCCAAACGGGCGCGAAGCCTTTCACTCCGCCTCAATCCACCCTCCGGGGCCACCTGTCTCCCCCTCCCCCTTTCTTGTCTCTTCATTCGTCGTTGAGTACGCGTTGAGGGGGGAAGCGCCGGCCCCTCCCCTTCTGAAGATTCCGACTCCAGTATGGGCGTAAGGGGAGGTCCTGGCGGAGGGGGAGGCATGTGAACTTTCAAGGTTGGCTCTGAGACTCTGGTGCTCCCAGGATCTCCGTTGCTGGGGAACCCTATCTCTGGACATTCCTCTCCTTCTCCTTCGCTCAAGTCTGACAGGGGGCTCCCCTCCCCCTCGTCTTCTGACTCTAAATCCACGGGACCCCAATTCCGCATCCCGACAGTTACCCTATCAAAAAATGAGATAAGATTCGTTTGGCAGGATTTGTTCTTCATAAATCCATGTTGGCTCCTAGTAATCACTACATTGTTCTCAAGGTGCTTACAGATTGACTGCTTTATAATCTGCTCCAGAATTTTTCCAGGGATTGATGTTAGGCTGACTGGTCTGTAGTTCTCTGGTTCCTCCTTTTTGCCATTTTTGAAGATAGGGACAACATTAGCTCTCCTCCAGTCATCCGGCACTTCACCAGTCCTCCATGTTTTTGCAAAGATAATAGACAGCGGTTCTGAGAGTTCTTCAGCCAGTTCCTTTAATACTCTAGGATGCAGTTTATCGGGCCCTGCCGATTTGAACTCGTTCAAAGTGATTAGGTATTCCTTGACCATTTGTCTTTAAATCTCAAGCTCCAATCCTGCCCCTTCTACTTCCATGTTTCCCGGGAGGGTTACAGATCCTTTTTTGGGAGAAGACTGAGCCAAAGTAGGAATTGAGGACTTCTGCCTTTTCTTTGTCATCTGTTATCATTTTGCCATCCTCATTGAGTAGCTGTGCCACCATTTCTTTTCTCTGTCTTTTACTATGGACATACCTGAAGAAAGCTTTTTTGTTGCTTTTAGCATCCCTTGCTAACCTCAGCTCTTTCTCAGCTTTAGCCTTCCTGACACCATCCCGACAATTCCGTGATACCTGCCTGTACTCTTCGTTTGTGGCCTGGCCTTCCTTCCACTTCGTGTATGTGTCCTTTTTTGTTTTCATGTCATCTCTAAGCTTTTTGTGAAGCCACATTGGCTTCAGGACACCCTGCGAGTTAAGCCAGCATTGTTCCTATTTTATAGAGTGGAACTGAGGTTGGAAAGAGAGAGTACTTTCCACACAGTAGTTGCTTCCACATTAGAACCCATTAGTGCCTTTCCACAAGTGGCTGAAAGCGAAATTAAAAAGGAGGTTCCTCCCAGCACTTAATAAAATGCTGTATTATCCTTTCCTCAATGCACTTCCCCATGGCCAAAATCTTTCTTCCTTGTGTTTACTGACAAGTATCTCCTATTCAGCAAAGGTCCTTTCGAACGGTTTTAATATATATATGTTTATACGTTTTATTAAATGGTTGATAGAACAGGCAATTACAACCTAGAGTTGGAAGGTGGGAGACCTTCCTAGGTACTGATTGTGTGGGTAGATACAATACATTGTAGGAGAGGGTAGCAGTTTTCTATCTTTCTGTCTTCCAGGTAGATAAGGTAGAATACATCCAGGACATAAACTTCTGAAAGGGGGAATGGCAGAAAAGCTGGAGGGGGGCAGTATCAATTCTGACCTCCACATTTCCATACCAGATGTTGGGCCAGCTCTTTCAATAACTCAATAATTTGCTTCCCTTTAGCTGGAATCCTTTGTAATTCCTGGAATCCTTTATAGTTCCGGGCTCCTACTGGGAGGAAGGGCAGGATATAAACTTAATAAATAAGTACAGAAGGCAACTCATTCTAGAAAAAAGATCATCATGCAAAATCAGCTTCTCAATTAAAAGTTAATATCCCCCTTTGACTCTACAGAAGCAGAGATTCATTCAATTGCATCGCACTGCCAAGAAAATTAATTGTATATGCCAGTTAAAAAAGAGACAGAGAAAGTTGATAGAAATTAGTCACCCTGAGACTTATGGTATCATTCTGAGGACAAATGATACCCAATTAATGGCAGGTGAAAAATCAACTGTTCTTTAATATTTCCATATCACACTTCCATTCTGGAGTGTTAGCTATTAGGAGCTCAGGTCAGTTCTTTTTCAGAGTGGATTAGAATTGCTGATTTAAATAGGCCCTTTTTCTTGGCCATTAAAACCACATCTTAAATCAGTGATTTACATTGCCTTGATTTAAATCAGTCCACTCTTTTCTTTGTGTGTCGCTAAGACACTTATTGCTGACTTGTTACTTACCTCATTCCAACCTCCTGAGGGTGGGCATTTCAGTTGCTGTCAAAACTTGCAAGTCACCAACCCCAAGACCAATCTTGCTTTGTGATTATCGGAACCAAAGCATCTGAGTTGTCTTTTTTGGTTTTGAAGCCATTGGTGTTCCATTATTATTTTTTGATCTCCAGATGTGTCATTAAAGAAATAGTGGAAACTGCTTAATAGCGGTGCAGCATCAAGTGGCTGTTCCCTCTTGCTTGTAAATGATGCCCTCTGTGACCCCAGTACAGATCTTGACGTAGAGCCTGCCTGCTAGTAGGCGGCCAGCCTAAATTAGGCCTGAATGCAGTGTGTTGTACTAAATGTGCTGCCAATGTAATTTTCTGGCACCCCTTAGAGGAACTATATTTCTACAGTCAGTAGAAGCAGCACAGGGGTGGATAGCTTGTTCACCGTCCAGGGATTTGTGAGAAAAAGGGCCAGAGGGTTGCAGCCATTTTGCCTACAAAAATTGCATATATGTGATGCACTTTCATATCCTCTCTTTTCAAGACATTGATATGCAAACTGCAAAAATGCAGAGCTCACATGATGCTGATTCACACACTGAAAGCCTCTTCTTAAGGAGGGGATGTGTAAATTTGAACCCCCGCTCTGCTGATTCTGGTTTATGTGTCTATCCTAATTGGTAGTTGTTCTTTAAAAACTAAGAGCATTTTTTGTTGAAAGTGCCAGGCAGTGAACCTGGGACTCTGTGCAGGCAAAGCATGTGCTCTCCCACTGAGGGGTGTCCCTTCTCCTGTTGATAGGCATGTTGCATTTATTCTGAAATAGTTACCCTCTAGTCTTTCTAGAAAAATCTGCCATGTGGACTGAGGACCAGTTTACACATGCAACAGAAACTAGTTGTGGTGAAGCTTTTTTTGGACTACACCATTTGTGGGCCAGGCTAGAAAACTAGCTTGTTGGGGATGGAAAGGAAGAGTTCATTCTAGCCTGTTCTCTGATACCTTAGTTTTGCACAAGTAGGGAGGGTGTTGGTGGAGCAGCTTTTAAACAAATTAATTTTTCCTGAAGCCAGAGGTGGTACAGTGCCAATGAACCTGCTGAATATATAAATAAGTCCTTAGAACCCATGAACATTCAAAACATTTGAGCTGCCAGTTACTTGGGTTGTTTTACTCATTCAGGTTGCGCCGTTACAATGTCAGGAATATCCTTGGAACTATGAGGACTAGGAACATTTTCAAAAGTGAAAACTACCATTTCATAGGATTCTGCCAAGAGTCCTGGAGCTGGGAGGGGGTAGTGCCTTATATGTTGCCCACTCTAGCTTCAAAGTCTGACAGATGTCATTCTAAGGCTGTAGAAAATGGAGCAAAAAATGAGAACCACCTCCTTCCACATAGACCTTTCTGAACCTTGAGATCTCCTGGGACCCTCCTCTTAGTGCCCCTTGCTGAGTAAGGGGCAGGAGGTAGCGTTGGCAGAGAGAGCATTTCCACTGGCAGAGAGGCTTCAGTGGTGTCATTTTGGTGCCAGGCAAAGACCTGATTCCTGGTCTTTTTAACTTTAAGCTGCTTGTATGCTTTAAAAAAATATTTTATGCTGTATTTATGCTTTAATTGATTTTTTTTATAGTTATTTGATTTTTAAATTGTTTCATTTCTTCTTGTGAACTGTCCTGATAATTTTGTTATGGGGCAGCCTGGAAAGAAAATAAATGATGATGATGATGATGGTTAGAATAATAAACTACTTTTCACCATATGAAATTGAAAGGCTTAGCTCAAAGACATCCAATTAATAGGAAGCACTCCAAGGCTGCTGTTGTGTTCTATTGATGAGTTCTATGCTTTCCCAAGTGGGTTTAAAATGTCCAAAGTTCATTCTTATGAACTGTTAAAAGCTGTGTGCATTTTCTGAGATGGATGACTGGGGTTTTGATTGCTGCTTAGGATAGCAGAAAGTTGCTTTAGATCGTGTCAGACCATTGGTCCACGTAATTCAGTACTAACTACATCAGTTTTTGATTGATGACGAAATTGAATGAAGACCTGCCATATTTTAAGCCCTCGGAGCAGGCCATCCATTCTCTCTGCCCAGAATGCCAGCTTTCATATAGCTAGAAAACAATCGGGCAGTTCTGACTGCCTGGGAGCAGACTGAGCTGCAGCTTTAGCTGCTGCCGGCACCTTCAGATGGCAGCTTGAATTAATGATGCTGAAACACTTGCGTTCCTCTCTGCTTTGCTTTGGGCATTGCCGTCAGGAGCTGCAGGCTGCAGAATTGGCAATGCATGCTGGATCAGATGTAAGTGAGCTAGAAAAATAGGGACTTCTCTGTATGGGAGCTTCCTGTACTCTTTATTCTCTGCTTGGATGATAAATCCACACTGTTACATCGTTCATCACTCGATGATCACAACAGTGAGTCATAACTTGCTTGTGTGAGAACACTCAAGAGATTGACCAGCACAGAAAGACAATGCTTTTCAATGAAACTCACACAGTTGATGGGAGAGTCACCAAATGAAAGAGAGATCAAGTGATCTTCATGCATGTATAAATTGGCCCTTTGTGCCCAACAGGAAGTGTGGAAAGCTGTTACCTCTGTGTGGGGGGGGGGGTTGGAATGGGTACAATGGGATGTGGACTTATGTACTATAACACCACTTGCTCCTTTTACTGCATACAACCCGTTATTTCCGCGGTCTGCCATGTGGACAGGCAGAGATCCACTTACTCTGAATGGGTTCTGTGCGGCTTGCGTGAAATGAGATGTCTTTAATGTAAAACCTATTTTTTTTCTTTTTAAAAAAAGCACTATCATAATGCCATAGCAAATTGGAGTGGGCCTACTGTAAAGCTGGGTTATCTAGGTGCATGCTTATCAGGCTGTCTGTGCAGAGCTCCTCTCATGAGGAAAATTGCGGCCATGTGACAAAGAGCAAGAGTTGTGTTTCCACTTGTGACAAAATTTTAAAACTGCAATAGCTCCAGAACATGAACACACATCTGTGTATGCTATGGCAGATTTTGGATGTGGGCACAATGTAAGAGTATAAGCATTTTGAGGCCTATTTGAAAAAGAATGGGTTATGGCAAGGGTAACGGATATGGTGCCCTCCAGACGTTGTTGGACTACAGCTCCCAACATCCCTGGCCATTAGCCATGCTAACTGGAGCTGATGGGGATTGTAGTTCAACATCATCTGGAGGGCATCACGTTGGATACTCCTGAGTTATGGGCATGGCTATATGTATACTGCCAAGGCAATCTGAATTCTGCAGCCTGTATTAATTGTGCAAATTAGCATGTTCTACCCAGTGTGTCTCTTGCCCTCAAAGTATTATTGACAGACTTTCAAGCTTTTCTTTGTATATATAAGGACAAAGAGCCTCCCCTTAAAAAGAAAGAAAAACTGAGATTCTCAGGAAGTAGAATTCCGCACACAATTAAAAAATCTGTGATGGTGAAGGATTGCAGAATACATGCAGCCTTCATTTATGAGTGTGGGTTCCTGGTCTATGGGAAACGCATGAATGCAAGAGTAGAGCTCAGAAAAGCTGATAGGGTGAGGGGGGACCCTTGCCACTCAAAATTAGGCTTGCCCTACAAATGCAGGAGAATGAAGTGGTAAAATGGGCTGTACTACTTCAGATGGTAGGTAGAGAGTACCAATTCTGAATTTTGATCTGGCAACTCCTGGTTTCCAAATTAAGCCCTGGCCATGTTCCACTATGACACAAAGTAAGGAGTAAATGTTGCTATAGTGAGAGTGCCACTAGCACCTCCAAGACATTTGTGTGTGTGTTTTAATGTTGTTGTTTTGAAGGTTGTGCCATCACTAAGGTTCTTGGGATCTTTGATCCAGTTCTGTTAACAAAAGCATTTTTTTCAAACCTACGCTACTAGTTCCATAGGCTTTTTCCTTTGCAGCTACCACAGAGGATGCACTGTGATTTTGGGGATTTGCCTAGTAAATGTTTTAACTGTGTTTGTATTGAACTGTTGCATACTTGAACTTATCTGAGTTTTCCTAATGCTGTTCCCCTTCACCCTTCATACCACCTTGCCTGGACGCTAGTTTGCACAAGTAAGACCATTAAAATGCTTCTTCTTTTTTCTTTTCTCTGCATGCTTCTAGAATTTTTGTGTTTTGCATGTGGGTAAATCTGCACTCTTCTTTAATGACTTTAAAAATCCCTGTTTATGTTACTTATGGCAATGGGGAACAATGCGTATTAATCAAAGGTTGTTGGGAGAGAGAGCGAGAGCGAGAGAGCAATACATTCAGGTTTGTCAGCTTTACCAAGAAAGAGAAAAAAGTAGGGAGCCTCATTTTACTTAAGGGTGTTAACTCAGGAAGAAAGAAATTACCCTCCAAAAGCTGCATTAATATGCTTTATTTTTTCACACACAATGGTAAAATGGTCACTGTGGTAGATTCTGGGGAATAAACATAACTTGCATTAAGTGACATAAATTACAAAAGAAATAGGCAAGTTCCAGGAGGGAAAAAATGCATCAGACATCGCATGATGGAAGCTTGTCTGAGAACCTGCATTTGACTGCAGGTTCTCACTTCTGGAACATGGAAAGTGTCAGATGTGTCTCTGAGCTTGTGTGTAGAGTTGTTCCCCCTCCCTGCTGTATAAGCAGCAGCCAACTTCCTTTCCCAAACCTGATGCTTAAGACTTAAGGGCTTCCAAGTTGGAAAAGGTGGTTTGGGACTTGGCCTGAACCCTGGTGTGCTCTATTTTAAACCATGTGGATTTCACAAATGTTCCTCCTTTTACAAAACTCATTCTTGACAGATCAGTTTAGATGTGTGACAAAATGAGAGCAAAAATCCTGGGTCTGCAACATGTAATGTAGGAAGCACCCTTGATATTAAGCCTTGTAATCTGTACTTTATAGTACAATCCTCTATGAATCTACTGAGAAGTAAGCCCTGTTGAGTTCAATGGGACTTACTTCCTGGCAAGTGAGAATAGCATTGCAGCCTTAGATACTCATGTTCCTACCTTATGCTTTTCTTTGGTTTGAAATCTGTCTGTGTGTATATACATCCATTTTATATTTACAATTATATTTTGATATTCATAAACATCACCACTGATATTTCAGGTAAATCCTGAAGTAAATTTGTGTGTAAATACAGATTATCACCATCGTAAGAACAACTCCAGGCTGCTTTTAAAAATGCTTCTAAATAGGATTTATCCTAATGTCTTGGATCAGGGTTTTAGCTTCCCAAGGTGAGGGCCAGGCATTGCTGACAGTGTGAATCTGCTCAGGCCTTCTCTTCCTATTTTTACAGGACAATGCCTGCCTTTCCCTCCTACCTGTGGCAGGGGTGCATGTGCCATAAACACCCTGACTTTATGATCACATGCTTTTCCTGTCAAATAATGTACAGATGACATGCCAATAAAATAAGACCAAAAGTCCAGTGCAGCCATAATACTGGCTTCCTGGAAACCGTGGTTTGCCCAGTGGGAGCCAGCCTTAGGAACGCAGCCCTTCTCCACTCACCAGTGTGAATTTCTCCTCTCTCTCCTGTTAATTTTAAACATGATTTATCATTACATCTCTAATGATGCTATGCATTCCCATTTTACCTAGAGTTTGAAACCATGGTCTGATATGAATTTGCAAGCTCTCTTTAGCACTGGTGCTGATACAATGATATATCATAGTTCAAGCTGACAAGGGAAGAGATGGGGAAATTTGTGCTTGTAAGAAGAGGGAGAGAGTGCAGGCTTTCATGAAGCTAGCTCACCAATTGTAAACCATGGTTTGCAGGGAAGCATCATTACACTCATTACATCTGCTGCAGATCAGATGTAATGAGTGTAATGGGCTCCTTCTGGGAGGAAGGGCAGGACAGAAATTTAATAAATAATCATAATCATAAAGTTACAGTTCTTTAAGACTTCTTAATTCTGTTAGCTACAGTAACATCCTTGAATATTTAAGCCGTTAGCATTTGTTTATTACATTTTCCCCCACCTTTCCTCTAAAGGAACTCAGGGGAGTGTTCTGCCCCTCCCCATTTTATCCTCACAACAACCCTGTAAGGTAGGTTAAGCTGAGAGGCAGTGACAGGCCCAAGGTCACCCAGTGAGCTTCATGGCTGAGTGGGGATCTGTGATGGTTGGGCTCCTGCCACTCTTTTCAGTTGTATTAGGTTAAAAACACACACACAGAAATCACACCTCTTCTTTGCACAACACAGGTACATTGTATATCTGCAATAGCCTAAGTCTGTGCAAATAATGGATAACGAACCAGGAAGTAAAAGAGAATTGTGGTAGCAAATGAGCTCTGTTTTTTAGCCTGAGAACTGAGCAGCTTCAGGTGCTGAGCCTGTTGAAAGTGTAAAAGCCTGCCCCAGTATGTAGGACTGAATCCCAGGGGGAAGGGAGACCAAGTTCTGACTGAAACATTGATCTTCCTGGCAATTGTCCCCAAGCAGCTGATCTGTAAGCTGCCTTTATGGCCCTGGTTGCCCCTCTGTCAAGTCAGGGCTGGAAAAATCCTAAATACTTGATTTACAAGGGTATCTGATAATTTGGTGCTGGTGTTGAGAAATCTGAAAAAACAATATTTTCATGCCCTGTGCAGGGCTAATTCTTAAACCTCTGGTACTGGTGCTTTGAAATTTTAAAATTCTTTTTTTCTTAGTTCTGCTTTTCTGTAGGATCACTGCATGCAAAATGCATTGTGGGAGATTTGTGTATGCCTGGAGATGCAGGGGGCCGGGAAGAAGTGGAAGGTAGAAGGGAAGTTCTGAAGGTGAAAGACACAAGCCATCCTTTCTTAGAACGCTTAACTTGCCATTCCCATGTCTTTTTTGGGGGGGGGGGGGATGTCTTCTTTTTTTTTTTGCCCTCCAGCTTCGGGAACTTTCATTTGGTGGAAGCAAAAAATGGGGGCTATCAATATCTTTATCACCCTGTTACTGCTTTCGTTAAGGCTTTTAAAGAGAAAAAGAAAACTGGCCATGATTCTGCCATAGTTAAGCCTTTTTCTAAACTCCATATTGATTTAAATATGGAAAGTTAAGTGCAGGCTTAAAATCTCTCTTTCTCTCATTGAAATCCGTCCTTATGCTTGGCAGAGGTTGTGCCTGTGGTGATTGCCAGCTTAGTGTCCCGCCGAGAAAAATGGCTCCTTTCAAGTCCCCTTCACAGCACAGGAAGTGGATGCCGGCGTCTTCTTTGTTTCCTTTGCATGTAAATCTCTGCTAGAGACAACTCCTTGCTCGGTCACGTGGCCACTGTTTAGCTGCCTCTTGGCTTTCCATAGATGAGGAAGCTTTACGCAGGCTCTGAGTGGAGCTGCGCTGAATGATTTCCTGAGAGCTGACCTATATTGGAAGGACAGAGCCGAAGCAATGTTTAGACACCGGGCACCGTGGATGCCTGTGTGGATATTGTCTAGGAAGCACAAGGATGCTGCAATCTTCTTCGTGTTATGTACTGGGATTGATGATGCCAAGGGGATATTCTGCTAAAGAAAAAAACCCTTGGTGTCAATGAAAGCACAGAAGAGAAAACCTCATTACTTCTACAGATGGGGGAGAAAATTAAGTTCACATTTAATTCACACTTTCAAAGACAATACGCAAACCAAAACACAGCTATCCTTCGAAATGTGCACTTCTCTAAAATGTTCAGTGCTTTCTCCAGCCAAGCAATGTGTATAAAAATCCATATATTGGTGGAAATAACATACAAAAACATATTGCATTAGGCAAAATTACTTTGTGAATATATATATATAATATTAGTTTGCAATTTTTAAAAAAGCCTCATCAAAATTCATTCACATTTTAGTGACAATTTCTGCTAATATATGTGTGTGTATATATACAGGCTGAAACGTTTTGTTAATATAATATCTATCTGCTTATATATATATATATATATATATATATATATATGTTAACAAAGCGTTTCAGCTTCTGCCTTCATCAGCTGCTAACATACAAATGCTGTCACCAAGGTGGCAGTTATAGAGCTTTGAGGATGGAATGCTCAGAGGGGCTTCTTTTGCAGAAGCGAAGTAGTGGTGGTCCTCCAGGTTCAGGCCATGTGGTGCCAATGTGTCCAAAAGTTCTCCCTTTTAGTCAGTACTGCTGGATCTGCTGGCATCTCTGTCGCTGTAATGGAGAAGTCCAACAGGCTGTGACCCTCGATGTTAAAATGCTTTCACACACACACACACACACATATTAATGAGGCTTTTTTAAAAATGGCAAACTAATTTGGAAATGGGGAGAATGGAGCTGAGTGAGTGAGGGCACTTTCTCCCCCCCCCCCGTTGCTCTGCTGCTTGAAAAGGAAGTGCACTAGAGCGAATGCTTGAGATGGAAGAGGCACAACTGCCTTCCTGTTTTCTGGCAATCGTCTGCGGGGCACTTTCTTCCTCCAAGATACAGTGAGGGAGGGTGAGATGGCAGTTGGGACAATCAGCCAGCGGGGAAGAGTAAGATAAATACACCAGTGTTCAATTCGCTAGTATGCTACAGCAATGCATTTATACAAGAAAGAGACTCACATTGCTGTAAAACGTGCTTTGCCTTTCTCTCTCTCTCTCTCTCTTTCCATATTTCATCTGCATGCACCTGAGGATCTCTTCCGGTCCCCTGGGTATTCATGGACAAGCAGTACTCCTTTAAGTTTTTCAGATCTGCTATTTGGAGAGGATGCAGCATGAGGCTATCTCGATTTCCTAAACAACAAGCTGGCATTCTCTACCCACTGCTAGTAATTTCCATCCTACCCTGTTGGTTGAGTACCTCATGAGATTAACGTTTCAAAAGGAGAACTGCGTCCTTTTGCAGGCAGCGGTGCCATCAGGGCAGGACTTTGGGGCAGAAATCCAGGACCCCCAAATGCAGCAGGGTCACTTTACCACATTTTGAATTGTGAAATAATGCACATTACCCCCTAGAATGCCTTCCCAATACCATTTAGGCCTCATCGGCATGATACATTTAAAGCACTAATATACCACTTTAAACTGTCATAGCTTCCCCTCAAGGAATCCTGGGAACTCTAGTTTGTTATGGGTGCTAAGAGTTGTTAAAAGGTAAAGGTAAAGGTGTCCCTGCACTTGTAGTGCGAGTCGTTTCTGAGTTGTTAGGAGACCCCTATTCCCCTTACAGAGCTAAGTCACAGAGTTTGTCACTCCCTCTTCCCAGGGAACTCTGGGAATTGTAGCTCTGTGAGGGGATAGCAGCTCTCCTAACAACTCTTAGCATCTATACTACAGTTCCCAGGATTCTTTGGGGAAAGCCATGATGGTTTAAAGTGGTGCTTTAAATTTATAGTGTAGGTGGGGCCAAAGTCCAGAGTCTAAAATGACCTATTTGCGCCATTGCTTGGAGGGAGTTAGGACAATGGTTCTGGCATCTGTGGCTAATCATCCAGGCCAAAAAGCCAAGATGCAATTAAAGCCACCCTGGGAGTATCTTGCAGCTTCTAGACCTGTTTAAACAGGGCCGGTTCTAAAGGGCGGCCAGGTGGGGCACTGGCCCGAGGGCCCTTGGAGGTACAGAGGCCCCTCCATTCCCCTTCTGCGATCCGCAGCAACAGCCGCGGATTGCAGTGGAGGAGCTTCCGCCTGCCCACCATTCCTTCGCCCCGTCTACCTGTCTCCTGCCTTTTAGCATTGCCCTTAATGAAGATGGCGGCCGAGGTTTCCCTAAGGTGCTGAAGCCCCTGCCGCCATCTTGGTTGATGGCAGAGATGTGCATGTGTAGCACGCATGCCATCAACCAAGATGGTGGCGGAGGCTTCATCCCCTTAGGGAAACCGTGTCCGCCATCTTGGTTAATGGTAGGTGGGGGCATGGGGGGGGGCCGTGCACACGCACACACATGTGCACATGCCGGGGCCCAGGACAAGCTGATGCCCAAGAGCCCAGGCATGCCTGGAGCCGGCCCTAAACCTCAGTAGGGATTGAGCAGCGTCATTTCCTCACCAGTTCTTCTCAGCCTCAAGAGTACCTGCGAGCAGAGAGAGTGAGCAATTAAAAGCAGGACACCCCTGCAGTTTCTTTATCTCCCTGGAGCCCTAGATTCTTTCCAGCTTAAAAGCTGGTGGCTCATTTCCCCAAGCTGGAGAGAAAAGAGGAATTTCTTCTTTTGAATCTCTTCCTCCCACTCCTGCTGTTCATCTTCACCTTCAGATGCCTCCTTTTAGAAGTCTTGGGCCTTTGCGCTTGATCTAGCGGGGCGCCATCTCAAACTGTCACAGAAACACCCTTTGCCTATTCGTTATTAAAGGCCTTCCATCCACCCTTTGCATGGCAGTCTCAAAATGAAAAGCGTTTAAGGAAAGCCTTGAGAAGGCTGTCACACCAATCTGAAGAGGAGGATACAGCACTCACTTGGAAGCTCTCTGCCATCACTAACATGCCGGCAACTTGCTCCAACTCATTTCCCTCTCTGTTACTGCAAGCATAGTGGCTTAACCGTAAGCTCGCTACAGACATTTTTTAACCAATTCACCATTTGGCAGCCTTGCACAGCATATGGGAATGCATTAACTTCATTACCTCCCTTCTCAAGAAATCCCCTTTGCTGCGACCTTGCTATAGGTCCCACCAAAGGTACGGGGGGCAATAGAAGGGGGTGCGTATGTGTGGTGGTGGGTCAAGCTTGGCAGAGATGGGTTTTCTTGTGCAGCAAATATGTTTGAATTTTTGGTGTGTGGTGCATGTGACAACCTTCTAATACAATTTTTGTCTTTTCTTCCCCTCCTCTCCCCCATCTCTCTCCCCCCCCTTCTTAACTTTCCCCCCCCCCCCGCCTTTTTCCATCTCTGGTGGAAACGCAAGGAGCTGGTAAGAAGCCTCGCCTTCCGTCTGCTTTAGTGTTTGTGCTGATAATAGTACCTGCTAACCATTTTGTCTCTGCCAAATCTTGCCACTCTGGAGGGCTGGAAAGGGTTTTCAATGTGTTAATGTAAACTTAATGTAAACTTCTTCTCATGGCCCGGTCAAAAACGTTGTGGCCTGTGGCACAACATCCAAACGGCTCCCTCCTCCCCACCCCAGCAAAATAAAGATCCAAAGCCAATGACTGGTTGCTTTGCCACTTTTTGGTAGGTTCTGAAATCTGCCCTTATACTCTGCCTAATGGTAGGCCAGCTCTGGTAGAGTTTTGATAATGGCACATTGTTTCTCCTTGCCGCAGGGAGCATGCAGGATGCAATCTTGCATTGGCTGATGGCAGAAAACTAGAATGCAGTAGTGCCATTTCATCTTCTCAACGTTTCACAGCAAAGGTCCCTTTCAGCAAACCTCTTCAGAACCGAAGATAAGCGCCGCAGGCTCAAATTGAAGGTCCATCTAGTCCAGCATCCTACAATTGCTATCTAGATCAGTGGTTCCAAACCTGGGGGCCGGGACCCCCAGGGGGGCCACAAAGTAATCCTGAGGGGGCCGTGAACAGTAAAGAAATGGATTATTTATTAATTTTTTAAAGAAGTCTTCACTCCCTGGACACTGTCTGCTTCCCACTGGCGCTGCAGATGACACCTTCCCCTTGCTCCACACGAGAGGGGAGGCCTTTTGCTGAAGCGCCAGAGCGTCTTTCAAGCGCTCTAAGGGCAGGCATCTGCCTATAAAATACAAAGGAGGCTGAGGGTGGAGCTACCAGGAAGAAGAGGGGATGACTATCACTGATTCTTGTCTCCTTGCACTGCCGCTACTGGCAACGCCCTTGCTTAGAATGAGAGGAGAGGGCTTCTTGTGAAGCAAAAAGAAGCAAGCCTGCAAAGAAAGGCTGCTTTCCCCCTTCCTTCCTGGCAGCCAGCCTGCCTCCCTGGGGGGAGGGGGTCACAAAAAATTTTCAGCTTATAAAGGGGGTCCCGTGTTCATAAAGGTTGGGAACCACTGATCTAGATGCCTCTGGGAAGTCCACAAGGAAAACATGAGCACAATACCGCCCCCTGCTGTTGAGCCCTTGCAATTGTTATTTGAGAGCATACTGCCTTTGAACTTGGGAGGCTCCATTTGGCTAAATATTTTCATGATTTTTTTCTCCTTTTCTTCCTCTAAAGCCATCTAATCACCACATCTTCTGGCAAACATTGTCTGCACATTTCCCAGCTTGCTGACATTGTTTTTGTTTTGTGAGATGTGCAATATTCCAAGTAACTGGAGTAGCGTCTTCCATATAGACCTAGCCAGGAGCTGACCTCGGCAGGGGAGGCCTTGTTGGCAGTTCTTCTGCTTCCATGTGACATTTGTGGGGCAGCAGGGCATGAGAGGGCCTTTTCTCTGGTGGCCCCCAGATTGTAGAATGCCCTCCCCATCAAAGTGCATGTGGCCTTCTCACTGTATACAGTTTGACACCTGGACAAGACACACTTTTTTGCATAGGGCTTTGGGGATGGAAGATGTTACATTTTTTAATTGTGTTAAGCTGCATGTAACCTACCCTGGGACTGCATGGTGAAAGGTGGGCTATAAATGCCTATAGGTAAATAAATGTGGCATGGTGAGGAAAATCACAAGACTGGAAAAAGACTACCAAGTCATAAAATACACTCCTCTGCTCCCAAGGTAGGATCGCTGCACAGAACCGGCCCTTGTGCGGATTACAATCCAGATCAGTGTGCTCCCAGAAGGGAGCAGAAGCTAGCAAGATGGCCTCATTGCAGGTTATCTTCAGAACAAAGAGCTTCAGATTACTTGGCCAAGAGACCCAAGCCATGTACTTTAAGAGAAGAAAGATATATATGAATAATCAAGGCTGGTAGCTAGTCTGATCTGGGTTGACATTCCATTCTGATCCTCACCCCCCCACAATATGGAGATGAGTCAGACCAATTAATCTATGAAAAAAATTCAACTCGTCATTGCAGGAGGGAGTGGTTCCAGCTGCCCTGAAAGAGGCAGTGATCTGACCGCTCCTGAAAAAGTCCAACCTAGACCCATTGGTTTGCGACAACTACCAACCGGTCGCAAATACCCTCTTCTTGGGGAAGGTGATTGGGAGGGTTGTGGTGCAGCAATTGCAAGTACTCTTGGATGAAACCAATTATTTTGACCCATTCCAATCTGGGTTCAGGCCTGGTTATGGCACTGAATCGGCCTTGGATGCCCTGATGGATGACCTTTATCAGGAGAAGGACAAGGGGAGTGTGACCTTGTTATTCTTACTTGATCTCTTGGCGGCTTTTGATACCACTGACCATGGTATCCTTCTGGGCTGACTTGGTGAGATAGGTATTGGAGGCACTGTTTTACAGTGGTTCCGATCCTATCTCCAGGATCATTTTCAGAGAATAGCATTGGGTGATTGTCTTTCAGCCTCCTGGCAGTTGTGTTGTGGGGTACTACAGGGTACCATCTTGTCCCTCATGCTGTGTAACATCTGAATGAGGAGAGGCTGTGGAAGCCCTTGACCGCTGCCTGGACTTGGTGGTGGGCTGGATGAGGGGCAATAAACTGACTCTGAATCCTAGCAAGATGGAGACGCTGTGGGTTGGTGGTTCCTGAGTTCAGCTAATTGGTCAATTGCCTGCTTTGGATGGGGCCATACTCCCTCTGAAAGAGCAGGTGTGTAGTCTGAGGGTGTTCCTGGATTCATCTTTGTCGCTAGAGACCCAGGTGACCTCAGTGTCTAAGAGTGCCTTTTACCAGCTTTGGCTGGTAAGACAGCTGTGGCCATTTCTGGACTGGGATAGCCCGACCCCTGTTGTGCACGCACTAGTAAGCTCCAGGCTGGATTACCATAATGCCCTCTGTGTGAGGCTGCCCTTGGGATTGGGCCAGAAGCTGCAGCTGGTGCAAAATGCAGTGCAAAATGCAGTGGCGAGACTGCTCACTGGGGCAGGGTATCACCAATATGTCACCCCACTGCTAAAAGAATTGCACTGGCTACCTATTAGCTACCGGGCTAAGTTCAAGGTTCTAGTTTTGGTGTACAAAGCCCTATACAGCTTGGGACCAGGATACCTGAAAGATCATCTTACCCTTTTTATACCTAGTCGATCACTGCACTCTGTAGGTGAGGGCCTCCTGCAGGTAACTTATCAGAAGGGCCATTCTTCACAACATAGTAAGTGGACTTTTAGTGCAGTGGCACCTACCCTTTGGAATTTCCTCTCCTTAAATATTAGACAGGCGCCATCTCTGTTATCTTTTTGGCGCTTACTGAAGACTTTCCTCTTTCAACAAGCTTTCCTCTTTCAACAAGCCTTTTAAGTTGAGACCTTATCCCAGTCTGCGTCTGTGTTGGAATTGCTTTTAAAGAAGTTTTTCAACCTTTTCTTTTTTTAATGATGTTTTTAAAGCTTTTAAAAAAAGTTTTTAAAGATGTTTTGTTTTAATATATTCTAAAGTCTGTTTTTATGATGTTTTAAAGGGGTTTTAGTGCTTTTGTTTGCTGCCCTGAGCTCCTTCTGGGAGGAAGGGTGGGATATAAAGCAAATAAATCAAATAATAAATAAAACAATTCATCAGTCAAGTCAACCCAAAGGAAATGTTTTTGGGACATCAATGCTTTCCATCCAGCTTGCAATGTCTGAGTTTGGCAGTTGCTGATGCCCCAGAGCAGAACATTATGTTTGTCTCCCTAAGGGTAGCCCAGGAGTTGGAAGCAGTCTTCAAGATGGGAGTAGACTTGTTCATCATTGTGTCAGTGGCCAGGACTAGAAGCAGCAGGTGGAGATGACAGGGAAACAGATTTCAACTAAATATTAGGACAGAGGTCCTCAGACTGTGGTCTGCAGACCATTGATGGTCCACGAGCATGCAGGTGGACAGCAAAAAAAAAAGTTGTGAAGTAGTTCAGAATATCTGTACTTGCTTCTGTGCTTGATTGGTTTTTTCTGACAACAGAGATCTAGGTCATTTTGTCCATGTCCAGCATGATCAAACAGGCTAACGAGACTCTGATTTAAGGTCTGTGATTTTCATAATGGCACTGAAGGGGGGGGAGTTATTAAAGCATGAGTTATGTGTGTACTTTAATTTGTGGAGCAAAAGAAAGTTTATTAAGTGTTCCACTGAGACACTCAGCAATTTTCAAGTGGTCCTTGGGGAGGAAAGTTTGAGAACCACTTCGTTAGGATAAACTTCCATAATGATAAAAGTGGTTTGACAATGCAGCAGCCTGCCTTGGAAGGTGGTGCTCTCTCCTTTGCTGGAGATATTTAAGCAAGGGTTGGATGGCCTTCTGTTGGGGATGCTGTAGTTGCCCCCTGCATTGAGCAGGGAGTTGGAGTAGATGACCTCCAGGGTGTCCTAACAACGTTATGATATTATGGAATGGTATTTTGCCACACAAAGGGGAATGGCCATAGCTGAGTGATAGAGCATCTGCTTTGCATGCAGAAGGTCCCACATTCAAACTTTAGGTAGGGCTGGGAGAGACTCCTTGTCTGAAACCCTGGAGAGCTGCTGCCAGTCAGTGTAGGGAATACTAGATGAACCAATAGTCTCTCTAGGTATAACACAGCTTTCTATGTTCCTAAAATGCGGTGGGGTGGATCAAGATCTGGTTGGATCCATTTAGGCATTGGGACTCGCATAATATTGGCTTTCATGCAGAATCCAGCAGCTGCAAACAGAACCTACAGTGTCATGAAAAAGAAATAGTTTCTGGCTTTCAGGGTTGTATAGCAAAGCTGGGTAGCCAGCTTCTGCTGAATGTTAGAGTGGGGCTTTCCATCCTTTTACATTAGGCTATGGTGGTGTTCTTAGTGATGTTTAGTGATGCCCAATCAAAATTAATGGGGGAATTATTTCCATGTTCTCATAGAGGAATTGCCAAGTTCTCCTTCTGGCTCCTCCTCCTGAAACTGGGGAGATCTTCTGGGGTGCTGCATCAAACACCACTCCAGAAGATCTCCCCAATTTTAGGAGCAGCTGTTGGGGTTGTGATGGGTAAAGCCTTGGTGGGCATACAGAATGCGGTCTGTTGCCCTCTGTGTCCTTTTCCTATATCCATACTAATGCAAGTGAAACCTGCAACAAAATGTTGCAGTGTGCAGCGCTCCTTTTCAGGGTTCCACCCAACCAGTCCAGAAAAAAAGTATTCTATTCCCCCTCTTCTCAGGTGTCCTTACCTGCTCTCCCAAACAGCCAGCGTTCCATGCCCACTCCAACTGGGCATGCTCAGTTCTCACTGAAATGTTTTGGGGTTCCTGCCCTTTGGGGTAATTTTTCTAAAACATTTTTTGTGATATTAATAAAATTTAAAAGGGTGGGGGTTTTGTACTTCTGCGAACCTCACCCCCCCCCCCAAAGGCTGCTGTTTCCTCCCTGTTGTGCAGGAATGATGACGCCTTGAGCATCCATACTCAGAGACAGAGTTCACAATTAGTATATAGGATGCAATTTGCATAATTTATTCTGATTCCAGAGTTAGGATTTTCTGATAGCAAAAGTAGAATGGGGTTAGCACAGGGTTCCTGATAGTTATTAAGGCCTTTCAATGCTACCAGAGGCTCCCCAACAAATCCTCCCCATGTTAAATATTGAGACGTCTGCTGCCAATTTGTGTGTGTGTGTGTGGCCACTTTGGTGTAAGTTCATGGAAGCTTTTCTATCATGTAGAACTTGTCATTATTACAGAATGGGGAAAGTGGGCTTTTCTTAGTCAGAGAATGATGTTGACTTCAGATGCAGATGTTCTGGCCCCCAGCCGAGGATTTTTTTTCCTGCTGCATTTTCATCAAGACAGAGGATGCTGCAGTATAGCTGCACTTCATTGGGCCATTTCACACATTTTACAGAGGCAAAGCTGAATTTGCCAGAGTTCTGTGCGTAACAGAGAGCTACAACTGATCACAGTTTCTGAATGAGTGTAAATTTATGACAGAGCACACATCAGTAGCATGAAATGATACTTAGCTGCTCATAGGATTCTGCATGTATGTTTCAAAATCAGCATGCAGCTCACTTCTCCTGACTGCTGCATTAATCCTAACGCCGTTATGATTGCTTGGCACAGATGCAGCCTGTGGCCTCTAGGTGGAATTCATGCTGAGGCATTTTGAGATTAGCATGTAATTGCTGCTTGACTTGACACTGTAGTCATGCATCAAAACCTGTACATCCCCGGACCACTAACAGTAACTGGGTTTTCTAAATAGCCCTTTAAGTTATTTGTAGTGGGTGAGGGTGGGGAGGATATTTTTCAAGTATAATTAACTGCTATTAAAATCCAGCAGTTTTCAAGGCCTGCTGGATTTTCTGCTGCCTGCAGTTGAAAAATTGCTTACCTTATCTTATAAAACCTTGGCTAAGTGCAAGTCATCTTGCAGCTTAGTTTTATGTTTTAAAAAGGGGAACTAGTAAAAAAGCAGACCTGTTTAAAAAAGGGAGGGGAAGAGAATTGTGATACTATGGAGAGGTGCCTTTCAAGTTCTTGCCAGATTGGCTTTTCTTCCAAGGAACGATTTCTGCCACCAAACACATGTGCATTGCATCCAGAAATACATGGCTTAGATTCTGGGCAATAGTCTAACATTCAGTCATTCTTTTACCCCCCTTTTGATCAGTGGCATCACTAGGGTTAGTGTCACCTGGTGCGGTAACTCATGGTGTCACCCCCATGGACCTCCTCCAGTACCAGACCATACAGAATCCTTAGTAATGTTTTTTGTACTAATGTTACTTGTAAATCGTAATTCCCGTATATCACTGAATGTAATGGCAATAGTAGTGACATAAACAACTAGCAAAATTAAAATTACACCTTTAAATTACAATGTGGTTAAAGTGCAAATTTGGTAAGAAAACAATAGAATTCGAAGTAAAAACGTTTAAGAACTACATCAAAATTACACCATTCATCCACCTAGCTCAGCAATGCCTACTCTGACTGGCAGCAGCTCCCTGAGATTTCAGACAGGAGACATTCCCAGTCCAGCCTGGAGATGTGGGGGTTGAAGCTGGGACCTTCTGTATGCCAAACAGAGGCTCTACTACAGACCTTCAGCCCCTCCCCCTTGTGTCTTTCTCCCATTCAGAATTCTGCTCCCACCAGCAGCCTGGGTGGGGGTGTTCTCAGCAGTGTGGGAGCAGCTGTGATGGCCCACTTGAAAGGTCAGTTTCATACCGTCCATGTAGATGTTTTAGTTTAAATGCTGGGGGGAGCTTGTGGCCAACCAGATGTTGCTGGACTCCAATTCCCACTAACCCAGCCTTTCCCAACCAGTGTGCCTCCAGATGTTGTTGGACCATCTTTCCTGACCATTGGCAGTGCTGGCTGAGGCTGATGGGAGTTGTGGTCCAACAACATATGGAGGCACACTGGTTGGGAAAGGCTGCGACTAACCACAGCCAGCATAGCCAGTAGTCAGGAATGATGGGAGTTGGAGTCCAGCAATACCTGGAGGCCACAGGTTCTCTATTTATGGGTTAAATGTCTTAAAGAAGCTCCTCTCTATGCCCGCAATTGGTGGTCACTTAGCAAACCGAAACTGCATTAAGAGATTCCCCCTCCCTAGGTAACAATAGTTGGGGGACCACTATCCTGGGGTAGGAGGTACTAGGGGGAAATGTGTGTATGGAGAGGAGAGGAGAGAAGGCACCAGGAGACCAAACTGTGCACTCCAGAGACTCTTATAGCTGAGATTACAGTTGTGCTTTAGGGCATCGGGGATGTTGGGTGGTAGGTCTCGTGTATACCCCCGGAGGGCAGGCATGTGTTAGTTGAGCGAATCAATCAGCCGGAGTGGGTTGCACCCCTGGGTGAAGCTGCTTCGGCCACTATCCTCCCTCCCTTCTCTGCCCGCTTGCAGCAGGTGCCCGGAGTCCTCCGACTCTGTTGCAAAGCGCGCCCGTTGTCTGGAATCATAGCTCCTCTCTGCATCCCCCCCATAGCTGCCCCCGCAGCCCAGCACAACAGGCAAAGGGAAACAGACAAAAGGGACCGTGTGCCTTTAAGGCGTCCTGCTTGGCGATCCCAGTCAGGAGCACAGGGAGCGGGGCGAGCCTTGTGGATCCGGGCTAGAGGGCGTTTACTCTGGACAACGCAGGGAGGAGGGGACAGGCCCAGAGCGAGCAGGCAGGAATGGAGAGGAGGCGAAGATGGGGGGGGGGCGCTGTAAACATACAGCAAAGGGTTGGAGAAGGATCCACTTGGCAGAGAGAGAGAGAGAGAGAGAGATCGTTGCTTGCTACCCCCTCCCCTGCCCCACCCACGGGAGAGGAGGGCCCTGCCATGCCCAGAGATGGCCCAGCCGCAAGGAGGTGAATGGAGGGAAAGAAGGATGTGGAGTGCGCTTCCCAGCGGCAGTGCCTAGGGCGGGCGGGGGGCGGCTCGTGGTATCACCCCATCTCTTGGTGTCACCTGGTGCGGCCCGCACCTGCCGCACCGTCCTAGTGACGCCCCTGCTTTTGATGTGAGTGGACACCCTGGAACCAATGAAGCTACTCTCCTGTGGCTCTGCAATGCAGGGGAAGATCAGTAGAAGAGGGCAGGGTATCCTTTTAGGCAGGAGTGGGGAACCTTTGACCTTCCAGATGTTCCTGAACTACAACTCCCATTAGTCTTAGCAAGCATGGCTAAGGCCAGTGATTATGGGAGTTGCAGCACCATCTGGAGGACCCATTCCTGCTGTCAAGGAAGATTTTCTTTGTATGGTCTTCTCTCTGAAAATCTCCTGATAAGCATCTGAGGAACACCATGGTTCCCCAGAACCGCAGTTTGAAGGCCACTGCCCTAGAGATCATCTGAATTATTGTGGTGTGAGCTTTCATAGGTGACCACGTACTTCATCAAATGCACAAAGTGCAGGGTCTATGGCAGTTTCTGCAAAAGCCTCCTAGAATATTGTCCTACAATATTCTTCAATAGATACATGAATATCTCATGCACTTCACAGAGCATCGCCTTTTGCCAACCTGGTGCCCCTGTATCATTGCTTCTGTTGGATGTTCCTAGAGTAAGGAAATTCTGATTCTTGTCCTCCCCAACCCCCGACCCCGCTGCTGCATGGGTGGGAGTAATATTTTACATTGTGTAAAAAGAATTCCTTGGAGCCTTAGACCAGATGGGATATAAATTGAATGGAACAAACAAAGATAGAGGCTTCATTCTTGAGAGTGTGGCTCTGAGGATAACAGGATAATGTGGGTAGCACAAGCCATTCTTGTTTGTTATGCTAGTATGTCCCTGGAATTTGGCCTTGAGTTACACAGGACCCCCATGCAAGAGATGATGCTTCTAGCAACTCAATGGAGGGATTTGGGTGTCAAGGGCCAATCCAGAGGAAGGGGAGGGGATAGGTCCATTCCTATGTTTCCTTGTACATGCTCAGGGCAGTGTTTTCCAAATTTCTGATTGCAAAGAACAGAGGGGCTTTTTTCTGAGTTAGAATGGGAGAATTAACTTGCTTTTGGAGGAGGAGCCTGGATGGACAGAGTCAAGGTCAGAGCAGTAAATCAGGTAGATGAGCAGCACTACTTATTTAATCTATACACAGAACATATCATACAGAAAGCAGGATTGGACCAAGATGGAGGTGTGAAAATTGGAGAGAGAAATATCAATAATTTAAGATATGCAGACGATACCATACTACTAGCAGAAACCAGCAATGATCAGAAATGAATGCTGATGAAAGTTAAAGAGGAAAGCACAAAAGCAGGACTACAGCTGAACATCAAAAAGACTAAAGTAATGACAACAGAAGATTTATGTAGCTTTACAGCTGACAATGAGGACATTGAACTTGTCAAGGATTATCAATACCTTGGCGCAGTCATTAACCAAAATGGAGATAATAGTCAAGAAATCAGAAGAAGGCTAGGACTGGGGAGAGCAGCTGTGAGAGAACTAGAAAAGGTCCTCAAATGCAAAGATGTATCACTGAACACTAAAGTCAGGATCATTCAGTCCATGGTATTTCCGATCTCTATGTATGGATGTGAAAGTTGGACAGTGAAAAAAGCTGATAAGAGAAAAATCAACTCATTCGAAATGTGGTGTTGGAGGAGAGCTTTGCAGATACCATGGACCGCAAAAAAGACAAATGATTGGGTGTTAGAACAAATTAAACCAGAACTATCACTAGAAGCTAAAATGATGAAACTGAGGTTATTATACTTTGGACACATAATGAGAAGTCATGATTCATTAGAAAAGATAATAATGCTTAGAAAAACAGAAGGGAGTAGAAAAAGAGGAAGGCCAAAGAAGAGATGGATTGATTCCATAAAGGAAGCCACAGACCTAAACTTAGAAGATCTGAACAGGGTGGTTCATGACAGATGCTCTTGGAGGTCGCTGATTCATAGGGTCGCCATAAGTCGTAGTTGACTTGGAGGCACATAACAACAACAACCAGTGTGCCCAGCCACACAGAGTTACTAGCTTAGGGCGTTAGCAAACAGACATAGCTCTGTGCTTTAACAACTTGACCACAAACCCTCCCATGCAGATCAAGCCTTTGTGGGGCCTTAGTTATGAATACACTCCTTTCCCTCCCCATCCCAAACATCACAGCCTTGAATTCATCACTGAGTTCACAGTCACCCAAACCAATTCTGTGTATTCATATTATTAAAATATACTGTTTGTCATAGCTTCCCAAATGACAAAGGGTTTTAATTAATACAAACATTCTGATTCCTACCAAGTAATTATCCCATGATGTAAGTGAAACTGTGGCTATAGTCTGCACATGTGCGCTTAACTTGGGACACACAGGGGAGTTGCTTGCTAATTAAAAGCAACTCCAATCTGACAGTCCAGAAGCTTCACATCACCATTTTGCTTTTCTTGACAAGCCAGAAGCCTAGCTTCTTAGTCTGGTGTACCTTGCCAAAAATGTTGTGGGAGTGCAGAACTTCACTTGCTGAGTATGAGTGAGAATGTCCATTGTTTAATGAGCAGGTGCTTGAAAGAGATTCATAATGCCCCTTCCTTTTTAGCACCTTGATTCTTGATGTGCAAATCGTGCCCCCCTAAGGAGACATGGACGTTACTGCTTTTGCCCACTAAATGTGTTCCGTCCTAGCTCTGAAGCTGCAGTGATGAGAGCCAGTGGTACAGGCCCCTATTTATTGGGAGGGGGAATATTTTACGTCTCTATTATATCTTCATTGGAGACATTAAACAGGGCTGTTTCCCCCATCTTTTTACTTCTCTGATCCATTCGGCTTGCAAGCCAAGAGTGAGAGCGCCAGCCCAAGCCATTATCTTTAAGGCTCACGTGGATTGCTTGTAACTGAGTATAATAGATGCAAGAGTCATGTGCATTTCTGTATAACTGGTTCAGCATTCAAACTGCCGACATTCTTCAGTATTCTTTTTAATAAAGAGAGCAAGAAGAAAAATAACAAATTGGCATACATGAAAGACCAGAACCAAAATAATGTGGCTTGTATGTTTCAGCATAAACAATACAGCAAAATATACGTAGGGCAGAAGTAGGATGTCCTCCAGATGTTGTTGGAGTGCAAATCCCATCATCATTGACTGTTGGCCACACTGGCCGGGGCTGATAGGAGTTGGGCGTCCAACAACATTTGGAGGATGCCACATTGGCGACCCCTGATTTTGTGTATAATAAGTAATTAACCTATTGATTTAATATTAATTTGAACCCTTGTACAAATCCCTCATCCTTCTGATATTTTAGTGCAGGGATAACCAGTGTGGTGCCCACCAGATGATGTTAGACGCCAGCTCTCATGAGCCCTGGTCAGCATCATAGTTTTAGTCTTGCAACATCTGTGAGGGCACCACACCAGCTACACCTGTTTTAGAGTGTATATAACAAATCACTGGACTCTGTAGCTCATTTGCAGCCCATAATTTAACTGGTGACCTTTTAATTAATGTTGTATTGTTCAGTAGGTACATTAAGGGATTTTTAGGTAACCTGTAGGTAGGTAGCAGTTCATTGTAATGGATAGCTGTATTCCAATATATTTGTACCTTCACGCATCATCACCGCAAGAGGACAGTTACCTCTAGCATCCTTGGCCAATAATTGCCATTAAATATTTAATGTAATTTATTGATTTTTCCATTGGGTTGACATTTCAAAACAGTTTTCTGTAAGATTTAAATATAAACTAAAAATGGTAACTTCCTGAGAGGAGAAATTTCCAAACTTCATCTGCCAATACAGATGGTAGTTAATTAATTTGCATGGGGTAAGGTGGGGTGATGTGTGAGTGCCAAACGGTCTGATAAAAGTCCTAGTGTTTTATCTTGGCCTTGCTTTTAATGAAGATTTTCAACATTGTAAATCTGGAGAGTGAGGAGTCTGGATGTAATGATCTCAGAACATCCTCTTTTTTTTAACCTTCAGAGGTCTACCATGTCTTTAGAGATAGCACCTGCCTTGTGCAGTTCACATTTTTATTTTTTACTTGTAATCATCACCTCCCTGTACTGTGATTTCATAGCCACTTTAATCTGATGCAGCTATTTTTTGCCATTGTTTTGAGAACAGTCTATTCCACTGTCTTTAATGTGAAGAACCAAAGGGAGCAGGAATTTGAGGCTCTTGTAATAGCCCTTCAAAAATAATCTGGCCTTGATGCAGCCATAGATTTCCCATCAGAGCCCATTACAGCCACTGTGCTGTTTCCAAGAGTGCTGGCAGAGTGCCCACATCTCTCTAGCACTTAGTGAGAGGAGAAGGCTAATTGTGGTAAACGGCAAAGCACTCTCTCCCCCCCACGCCAGATGCAGAGCAACACTGCCCTAGAGTGAGAAAGGCCCTACTTCTCCAGGGAGATGGCTGGGGGGCAAGGAGCAGTGTCTATACTTCTTTCATTGCCCAAATGAGGAGCAGGCAGGACTGAGGGTGTCCGTCTGTGCTAATCACTGCCTCAGCCATTGCGGGAGGCTGCCGGTGAGGCCTTGTGTGAGATATGGCACAAGGATGCAGCTGATGATCAGCAGCTTGATGTTTCTGGGTTAATGAATGCGCCCAGCCACAGCAATTGAGAGACACCTCATTGATCCATGGCAGCATGCCACCTCTTAGCACGGCAGGGACCTGTCCTGTTCGCTGTCAGGCTTCGCGGCCTTTGTTCCTTTTGCTGTCCCCTCTTGGAGCAAGATGTCAGGTATTTGGGAGCTAGTATCTGACAGGTTCTGCTCCTTTCAGGCCACCTACTCCCAGGGTTTTATTCTCAAGCTACTTGTAGTTTGGGTTTGTCCAGGCTCTACGTTAGAATCCCTGTGCCTTTGGCATAAACCCTCTCAGATTCCATCGCAGTCTTTAGCCTAAATAATGCATGCACTGCAAGAGAACCATTGCCTGTATTGATTGGTAGATCTGTGGTAGCAAAACCATCACCGTGTAAACCTAGCCCCACCTTGTGTTTCTGCTATGTATGGCCACATCCACACCAGACGTTTGTTCCGCTATTATTCCACTTTAAACAGTCATGGCTTCCCTTAAAGAATCCCAGGAAATGCAGTTTGTTAAGGGTGCTGAGAATTGTTAGGGGATCCCTATTCCCCTCATAGAGGTACAGTTCCTTAGAGTTTCCTGGGAAGAGGGATTTATTGTTAAACCACCCTGAGAATTGTAGTCCTTTGAGGGAAATGGGGGTCTCCTAACAACTCTCAGCACCCTTCACAAACTACACTTCCCAGGATTCTTTGGGGGAAGCCATGACTGTTTAAAATGGAATCATAGTGGAATAAATGATGGTGTGAATGTGGCCCTAATCTCGCCTACCCTTTTTCACCTGAAACAATTATATCTAATGCAAATCCTGTGGGTAATTAATCAATCGTTGTCATGGCTCCCCCTCCATTATCATTACTTCCCATTTGAACCAGTTTTCTATGTTCACAAATGTTGAATGCTGGAATCGACTCTCCCGTATCACTTCAACAGGAAGAGAAGGGGAGTGCTACTTTTGGTAGCATTTGATAGCCAGGTTGCTGATACTAGGTTGCTGTGAGACCTATTGTTAGAAATTGAAAGATACTTTAATACTATCTGAATTCCATCCCCCTCTTTGATTTTTTCCTACTTAGAAAAGGGTTGTAATATAATCCCTCCAGGAAGGTGAGATGATTTGTTAGTCTTATTAACATAATCCTTGTTTTTAACCCTTCCCACTCCTTTGTTTTAAAAGAACACTTAACTTTCCCAGGTTAATATCTGCCTGGCCATGTAACAGCAGTTTTAATTTTTTTTTTAAACATAACAGATTCTTTTCGTTAGTGCAATGATCATTTCCATCATTTGGAGCATTACTCAGTCCAATAAAGGTATATCATGGTGAACTCTGGTTTTATAAGGATGTTTTCACTCATGGAGAAGTGCTGGTGGGCTGTGATTATTTGCACCCACATCTCAGTACTAGATTTAGCATACCCCAGTTGTCCTTGACTATTAAGGGTGAAGCCAGATGTAGTGTTCTGTGGGTGATCCCAGCAGGTTTTCACCCACAGGGTGAACTCCTAGGCATAGGAAACTCAACAGTGCAGCATTAAGATTCTGTGCGTGTATGTCTGTAACCCGCAGTGCAAAGCTGCTGAGTTCACTGGGATCACCCACAGAGTGAACTCAGCAGCTTTGCACTGCGGGTTACAGACATACACACAGAATCTGAATGCTGCACTGTTGAGTTTCCTATGCCTAGAAGGTGTGTCAGCCCTTAGACTTGCCCCACCCCCTGCAGATCAGGCAGGCTATCCACGCCTTTTCTTTTTTAAATGGTGTATGTGCATTCTCACATATGTATATAATCCTTTGCTTTACCCTAAGAAGAAGAGCAAGCCCTAATCATATATAATGTGCATATTTAATTGATTTATTAGTGAGCATAATTCTAAACTGTTAATGCATTAAAAATCAGTGTACAATAAAATCATTAAACATAAAATGATCAAATCATAAAATACAGAACACATAACCAACCAAATTTATTCTCTGAAAATGCTTGGTGTTTTGTATTAAACAAACAGTTCAGCCACAGAAGTATTGCTTCCCCTGCCCCCACTCACCAGGAGTATGTTCCTTTCCTCTATGCCAGGGATAGGGAACCTAGCAAGCATGGCCAATGGCCAGGGATGATGAGAGCTATAGTTCAGCAACCTCTGGTGGGCCAAAGGTTCCCCACACCTCCTCTATGCTTTAACAACTCTTTCAGAAAAACTTGAGAGTATAAACAGATTTTTTTAAAAAAATCTGTGTGGACATGGCCAAAGTTAACAAGAAGTAAGCTTCTTGCATTGAATTGCATTGATTCCTGCAGTGAACAGGGGGCTGGACTCGATGGCCTTATAGGCCTCTTCCAACTCTACTATTCTAGGATTCAGTATTTATCTTAGCTTTCTTAGAGCATACTGATGGGAGTTGGAGTCCTAGATGGATGAGAGTTCTAGTCCCACACATCTGACTTGCTTCCCTGGAGTGTTCTGGCCCACGTTTGGAAGTCAAGGCATGTGCCATTTACCAATATTTGAAAGTTTTTAGCTTCTTAATGAAAATACAACTTGGCGTCTCTTCCATACTTGTGCACAAGAGCCCTTGTTGGATCAGGCCAAAGGCCCATTTAGTCCAGCATCCAGTTCTCCCAGCGGCCTGTCAGATGTCTATGGGATCTGGTCACTCATGCTCTTTGCTGAAGGCTTCCCATGTGACCATCCCTGTCCAGACTCGTGACTGTAGGGACTGAAGGGACTAGAAAGCCATCCAACCCAATCCCACCCATGAATACCAGAATCTGCATGTATAAAGCTTCACAAGATTTGCCTGAGTAACAGTGGCACAGGAGCAGCACACCAAAATTGACTGCAGAGCGGCTTGTATCAAGGGACTCAAGCAAGTGAGCCAAGCCTTGTGCTAGAAGGGCAGACAACCCATCCCCTGTTCTTAGCCGATTGGTTCAAATCTGACCTGAGGGCGAAAAGTTCCTGTTTGACCCCAGTTATTCCTTTCTACCCAGCATCTCCATAGCTCTCCTTGCTTATTGATACCATTTATAGTTTCCATGGAGAAAACAGTGCAAGGGTCCTGCGACATGATGCCAGGCAGGGGTACCAAGAGTGTCAGGGTTGCTGGTAGAGCATCTCCTCTGTTCTGCCGAGCCCTCATGAAAGTTGCTTGGAAACTGCTGGGTGAGGTTGGGAGCCTAGTTTGGGGAGGAGAAAAATAATGCTTGGTGCTCTGATATTTGTCTCTCTCTGCACAGGAAGAGCTAACTAGCACCAGTGTGGAACATATCATAGTCAACCCCAATGCAGCCTATGACAAATTTAAGGACAAGAGAGTGGGAACTAAAGGACTAGGTAAGTGTCTCTGTCTCTGCAGGGCCTCACTTGAGAGTATGTCCTGGGCAGTGGGGGAGCAATACATTCTGCTCTGAATTAGAAAATGCACCATTGCAAAACAAACTGAAGCTCATTAAAAGCTCATACATTACAACAATAGTATTATTGTCCAGTGAAATTATAGGTGGTTATACACACACTGAATATTTATTTATTTATTTATTGCACTTGTATACCGCCACATAGCCGAAGCTCTCTGGGCGGTTTACAGCAATCAAAAACATTAAAACAAATATACAATTTAAAACACATATTTTAAAAACAATTTAAAATACAATTTTAAAATTTAAAACAATATAAAAGCAATTTAAAAACACATGCTAAAATGCCTGGGAGAAGAGGAAAGTCTTGACCTGGCGCCGAACAGATAACAGTGTTGATGCCAGGCGCACCTCGTCAGGGAGATCATTCCATAATTTGGGGGCCACCACTGAGAAGGCCCTCTCCCTTGTTGCCACCCTCCGAGCTTCCCTCGGAGTAGGCACTCGGAGGAGGGCCTTTGATCTTGAATGTAGTGTATGGGTGGGTTTGTGTCGGGAGAGGCGTTCCATCAGGTATTGTGGTACCAAGCCGTGTAAAGCTTTATAGGTCAAAACCAGCACCTTGAATCAAGCTTGGAAACATACAGGCAGCCAATGCAAGTGGGCCAGAATTGGTTTTATATGTTTGGACCGTCTGGTCCCTGTTACCAATCTGGCCGCTGCATTTTGCACAAGCTGCAGTTTCTGAACCGTCTTCAAAGGCAGCCCCACGTAGAGTGCATTACAGGAATCTAATTTGGAGGTTACCAAAGCATGGACAACTGAAGCCAGGTTATCCCTGTCCAGATAGGGACATAGCTGGGCCACCAACTGGAGTTAGTAGAAGGCACTCCGTGCCACCGAGGCTACCTGAGCCTCAAGTGACAGAGATGGTTCTAGGAGAACCCCCAAGCTACGAACCTGCTCCTTCAGGGTGAGTGCAACCCCATCCAGGACAGGTTGGACATCCACCATCCGGTCAGAAGAACCACCCACTAACAGCATCTCAGTCTTGTCTGGACTGAGCCTCAGCTCATTAGCCCTCATCCAGTCCATTGTCGCAGCCAGACACCGGTTCAGCGCATTGACAGCCCCACCTGAAGAAGATGAAAAGGAGAAATCGAGCTGCGTGTCATCAGCATACTGATGGCAATGCACTCCAAAGCTTCGGATGACCACACCCAACAGTTTCATGTAGATGTTGAACAGCATGGGGGACAGAACTGACCCATGCGAAACCCCATACTGGAGAGTCCAGGGTGCCGAGCAATGTTCCCCAAGCACCACCTTCTGGAGGCGACCTGCCAAGAAGGAGTGGAACCACTGTAATGCAGTACCTCCCACTCCCAACTCGGCTAGTCTCCCCAGAAGGATACCGTGGTCGATTGTATCTAAAGCTGCTGAGAGATCAAGGAGAATCAACACAGTCACACTCCCCCTGTCTCTCTCCCGACAAAGGTTGTCATACAGGGCGACCAAGGCTGTTTCCATGCCAAAACCAGGCCTGAAACCCGACTGAAATGGATCCAGATAATCGGTCTCATCCAAGAGTGTCTGGAACTGGCCCGCAACCACTCATTCAATGACCTTGCCCAGGAACGGAGCATTTGCTACCGGCCTATAGTTATTAAGATTTTCTGGGTCCAGGGAGGGTTTCTTCAGGAGTGGTCTCACTACTGCCTCTTTCAGGCAGCCAGGGACCACTCCCTCTCACAGAGAGGCGTTAATCACTTCCCTGGCCCAGCCGGCTGTTCCATCCCTACTAGCTTTTATTAGCCAAGAAGGGCAAGGATCCAGCACAGAAGTGGTTGCACGAACCTGTCCAAGCACCTTGTCAACGTCCTCAAGCTGCACCAACTGAAACTCATCCAAGAAATTGGGACAAGGCTGTGCTCTGGATACCTCGCTTGATTCACCTGCTATAACACTGGAGTCTAAGTCCTGGCAGATGGTAAAGATTTTATCCTGGAAGTGCCTAGCAAATTCATTACAGCGGGCCTCAGATGGTTCTACCATGTCCCTGGGGCCAGCGTGTAATAGCCCCCGGACAATTCTGAAGATCTCTGCTGGGCGGCAAAGTGATGATTTGATAGTGGCAGCAAAATATTGTTTTTTTGCTGCCCTCACTGCCCCTAAATACAGCCATAGGCACTTACCAGTGTATAATTGCATCCACTAAGAGTTCGTCTCCATCTGCACTCAAGCCGTCTCCGATATTGTTTTATCACTCTCAGCTCTGGGGTATACCATGGAGCCATATGAGCTCTACACAGGAGAGGGCGCTCAGGAGCAATCATGTCAACCGCCTGGGTCATTTCTGTATTCCACAGTTCAACCAAGGTTTTGACAGGAGCGCCAGCCCTATCAGCCGGAAAACTCCCCAGAGCCCTTTGGAAACCATCCGGATCCATTAGTCTCTGGGGGTGGACCAACTTAATAGGTCCCCCACCCTTGCAGAGGGGAAAAGCCGCTGTAAGTCTAAACTTCAGCAAGCAGTGATCTGTCCATGACAGAGGGACTGATGTAAGATATATATTTTGTATATCTTATTCTTAGCTGATGTCTGCCAGTCATTTCTGCCGTTGCCTGCAGATGTGAGTTGTAGTACAATACATACACAACGATTTTCAGTGCTACAGGCATGTTAGGGTGCCCTTTAATGGTGATCTTTGAGTTCTTTCTGAACTGGAGGAAGCAACATAGTTTGTTTTTGAAATTTTGAACACCAGTCCTTAAAGCTGATGGGCACCAGCATTAAGAGGTTAGGTTGCCTGTCCCAGCCCTGGTATATGAGAAGTTTATAGAAAGGTCTATTCTACAAATATGAGCTTGAGATAAAAGAACCACCCTCTCCAAATGCAGATGCTGTAACTCTACCCAGTGGAAAATAACCGAAACTAGAGGCCATTCAGTCCAAAAGTGCAAAACTTACCTTTTTCCTGTTTTGTTTTCCAGACTTCTCTGATCGTATTGGCAAAGCCAAACGAACCGGCTACGAATCTGGAGACTATGAAATTGTAAGTTGCTTCGACTTATTAGATTGAAAGGGGCAGCCTTTGTTCTGTCCTGGGCAGTGATTTCAGCTGGAGGAGATTGTTCTAGCCCAGCCTTTCCCAACTAGTGGGCCACCAGATGATGTTGGACCACAACTCCCATCAGCCTCCGCCACCATTGCCAATAGTCAGGAAAGATGGGAATTGTGGTCCAACAACATCTGGTGGCCCACTAGTTGGGAAAGGCTGTTCTAGCCTGAGTAGGGGCATGTGCTAAGCACGGTCTGGGGACAGCAGGTCACATACCACCAGTACCAGATCAGAATCCAAGAAGCAAAGTCATTGTCAAGCTCATTGGGTCCCAAAATGCTGAGAACCAGCTCTTGTAAGTGAACAGCAGTTGCCAACTTACCAGGGTGTAAAATGAACCCTGCAAGGTAGTACACTGCTACCACTCCTTCAGTCCTCCAGTCTGGGCTAGGAGACTAGAAGACCTTAAAATCCAGATGTCCCTGAGATTCCAAAGAAAGAAAGCACTTTAAAAATCAGGCGTTCTGCTTCCTAGTGCCCTAAGTAAACAAGGTTCTCTGTAGCAATTAACCAAGATCCTGCTGGGAGGAAGTGCGGGATATAAATCAAATAATAAATAAAGATGGTTAAGGGGCTAGATTGAGTACCAAAGCTTAATCTAAAAGAACATACACCAGTAATTATGAGGTAGCTTTATTAAAAATAATTAAGTATAGCCGCATAAAAAGAACCAGAGCACCAATAAGAAATATAGTTAGAAACCTCTATTAAGAATAATTTTGGAATTATAAAACAGAATGAAAACAATTAAGCTTACTGATCCTAGATCTAATATAGACCACTGAGCCTTAAATAAGGCTGCAGCTTCCTTTGAGCAGCTAGCCCTGTCCTTGATGGGTGAAGCCTCTTAAAGGGGCCCAGCCTGTTTTAGAAGCCATTGACTCCAGTGCCGTGGCAGAGGCTGGGGTTCTACTGTGGTCCCCAAGCTGGAGTCTGAGGAAAGCAATGCCACCCCTTCAGCCTGGAGGAGTGCTAGCATCACATGCTTCTGAGGAGACAGGGGCATCAAAGGTTGGTTCTGAGGGAAGATCCTTCTCCCAGTCTGAGATTTTTCTGAATTCCTGGATTGGGTGGCGTCGTCATCAGAGCCTTGGGCCATGATAACCTTATGGTCTAACTCTGCCTGGAGGCAAGACCACCCATCCACCAGCTTTCTACAGGTAGCCTTTGCCAGGGATGGCCAGCCTGTGGCATGGACTCCACAAGTGGCACAGGGAGCAGGAATCTGTGGCATTCTTGCACTATCATTATACTTCTCCCTGTCTCTCCTTTGCTGTCTTACTCATTGTTCCCTGTCTCAGTAAGTTAAAGGCAAAGCCGTCCGTAGACACAGTGGTGGAATGCTGCAAATGGATATGTATTGATAGTATTTTGTAAACTGCTCAGTGTGTGCTGGAGTGATACACCTCTCACCTGATTTAAATGTAACATGTGACACACTTGACAACAGGTTGGCCACCAGTGGCTTCGGCAGTCCAGGCCACAGTGTGCCTCAAGCAGAGAGTGGCCTATGCGTGGCAAGGGAACTTTAAAAACTAACAGATGGGGGCTCACTGGCCAGTCTCATCTAGGTGGAAATACGTCCATGATTGCCAGTGCCAACCCTTTTTGTTTTTCTCTTGGTCCTTCAGGAAAAAAACAACAGACACACACACACACACACACACACACACACACACACAGAGAGAGAGAGAGAGAGAGAGAGAGAGAGAGAGAGTTAATGCAGGGATCTAGACCAGGGTTGGGGAACTTCAGGCTGGAGGGCTAAACGTGGTACTCCAGGCCTCTCTTGCTGGCTCTTGGGTCTCTCCCCAGCCCACAGCCCCTCTCCCCCGGCCACACCCTTCACCAGCCTTGCTTTACACCCTCCTTTGGTGTTTTTGCCTGGCTGGAATGTGTCCAAGTGTGTGCCGAAGCCAAATTGTCAAAGGCAAATTTTACACTAATTGCTCTGCCCACTTTTGCCTCTGGCCCCGTCAACCACTGGCATGTGGCCTCCAGCAAGTTGCCCAGATGGGAATGTGGCCCTCGGTCTGAGAAAGCTTCCCCGCTGCTAATCTAGACCCTCTGCATATTCAGAGAAGGGTTATCTCCCAGAAAAAATCCAGAGTGGTCCATCTGTAATGAAAACTCTTGGAGCCATCTTCCTCGAGTCAGCCTTGCTGCAGGAGTTGAGGTGAAGTGGTATTCTGCTAACTGCTCTGGGATCTCTCCAAATCCCGATGTTGCTGTTGACTGGAGAATCTGTTGAAGAGACTAATAAAGAGACGCGCGCTCACTGGCCAGTCTCATAAAAAAAAGAAGAGAATCTGACTTTTTTCTTCTTCTTAAGCTAGGGGAAGGCCTTGGCGTGAAGGAGTCTCCCCAGCAGAAATATCAACGTCTGCTGCATGAAGTTCAGGAGCTGACTGCCGAAGTTGAGAAGATCAAGGTGAGAGGTTTTAGAACAGACAAAAGCGGCCTCTGGTCTTGTTTCCTTCTTGCCTCCTTAGTTCCTCTGCCCTATTGATTTGGACCCACTTATCTTCTTGGTCTAGTCCTAGAGACCGAATGCAAAATGAAATGCTTCATCGTCTGAAGAAGTGCCCTTGGCTTGAGACGAACTACTTTATAGCTGTGGTTAATACCAGTGCAAGGATGAGCTGCTGAGGATCAGCTGCTGAGGCCAAGGCTTTTAATGGTTCCGTTCCTCCTTTCACAGAGCACCGTGAAGGAATCAGCGGCCGAGGAGAAACTGACACCAGTCGCTCTTGCTAAGCAGGTGGCTGGTCTGAAACAGCAACTGGTCTCCACCCACCTGGAGAAACTGCTGGGGCCAGATGCAGCCATCAACTTAACAGATCCTGATGGTGCTCTAGCCAAGTAAGTCATGGAGGAGTCAGCACTTAAGATGAAACGGAAGGTGCTTCTTATGCTAAGGCCTAGCCCTAGGAAACATGTCTTCGTAAGAGTGCATCTGAGCCTGCCCCTCGCCCTAGCTATTGTAGCCAGGCCCTTTGCACCTCAGATTAGGTCATGCAAAGGTGAGAGTAACCTTCTGTGCAAGCTTGAGACTGGTTACAAATCTCTCTGGGGTGCGGGGGGGGGGCATTGTCTCCATTTAGCGGGAGTATCTAGATTCTGATTGGTTCAAAGGACTGGATGGAGCTATGAAGTCATCAATTCCAGTCTGTCCCCTTAAGGCAGGGGTAGAGAACTGCAGCACTCCAGATGTTGCTAGGCTACAACTCCCATCATCCATCAACCAAAGGCCATGCTGACACAGGCTGATGGGAGTTGGAGTCCAGCAACATCTGGAGGGTTTCCCATCCCTGTCTTAAGAGGATATTATCCCCGCTGATATGCTAGCATAAAGCAGACCATCGTATGCTACAAAGAGCGATTTGGGTTTTCAGTAAGAAGTTGAATTGGGGAAATCGTCTGAGAAAGTTTTCACTGGTCCAGAATTGATGGATATTAGATGTAGCATGCTTTTTTTGACTTTCATTTAGTCAACAAAGCTTTTAAAAAATGTCTTGTTAGTTTTACACACTGTATAAATTTCCCGTAGCCAAAAGGAGTGGGAACTGAAATATTTGATTAGGAAGGCAAATCAATGGTGTGCACTTAGCGTGGTTTAAATGTAATATTCAAAGATTCACTTGGAAATTATTTTTATTGGAATACTTGTAAATATTTAAAGATACAGCAACTCAGTAGAATACACTTCTGTTACATTCTTTAGATTTTAAGAAAACAATGAAGGGAGAACTGTTAACATACTAATTTTAGCATGCCTTCAGAGCTATCTGCAGAAATATAGAAATGCTTTCTAGGGATGGTCATCTGAAACAAGCTAATTACAATCTTGTTTTTATATTTGAATAGTATTGTATCTGTTCTGGTTGCCCATTTGTGATGTATTGTGTTCAAATTAATTTCTAAACATGGACAGTTTCCCACCTGACACCACTGGCTACAAACATAATATTGTATCACCCCTATTTCTGATGAGGAGGAGAGAGGTTTCCCCATCCTTTCTAATGATGTCCATGCTCATGCCCCACATTATTCCAATCTCCCATCTGAAATCCATAACATCAGGTGGTAGCTATTGCAACCAGTGCAGTCAGTGGGAACCTAAGCCCTGTGCCCCGTAAGCATTTGTGGCTTCTTCAACTTGTCAGGCGTTTGCTCATTCAACTGGAAGCAGCCAAGAGTGCTAAAGCACCCCCTGCAAGCGGGAAGAGCCCTGCGAAAGCTCCAGCTGCCCCAGGAAACATAGTGACTTACGAACTGCACTCCCGGCCTGAGCAGGACAAATTCTGTCAAGCTGCCAAGGTAAAAACTGCCAAGGTATTTGCTGTCTGAGACCTCTCTCTAAGGAAATAGCTTAGAACGGTGGGATGATGTTACGTTTGTAGAGCAGTGGGAGTAGTTTAGTAATGTCATCGTATTTAATCCAAAGGTCTTTTTTATCTCTCCCAGGTTCAGCTCTTGCAGGGGAGAAACCCATTATGAAGCTTTATGGGGTGTTTGAATTTGAGTGGCCTGCTGGGCACAGCACTGGTTGGCTAGCGTTAGTGTCATCATAAAGGCCTACTATGCACAGCACTAGTTGACTACTGTGTGTGACATCACAATCTCCAGAGCAATTTTGTAAGTGTCCTTACTCTAAGGGAGCGCTGATGCTCTGGATTGGAAACTCCTAGGCCTCCGTAATGTCCAGGAGTAGTTCAGTCCTGGGACTTGGGATGTACATCACCTTGGCTTTTGCGTCTGTGGTCGGATACATGAAGCTAGTGCACTTGATACTGAAGGAAGGATTGTTAATCTCTGGAAGACTCTGCCTTTTTTCCAGTTGGAGTGATACTGCTTCCTTTGCATACACACAGTATACACGTGTGGGGCTAGTGGAGTTCTTGGAGTAGTAAATAATTTTTGTAAATCCATCCCACTCACCACCTACCCTGCATACCCACACATGGTTTGCTGAGCCTTTCTCACCCCATTGCAGGTTACAGAACCCTAGGAACAAACCGTTTTTTGACTCCTTTTGCTTTCCCCACACTTTCTCAGTCATCATCTAATATCTCACATTCAGACTATGGCTTCATTCAGTGCTTTAGAGTTAATGGGGCTGTTGGACGTAACGTAATTCTTTAGTAAGGAAAGCTTGGGAAGGCAGGGATAGGAAATGGCGTCAATGCCTTACTAGTAGTAATCTGTACAGAGCAGCCTCAGAGTTCCCAGAGTGTGGATTGCAACACAGAGGGACTGCTGAAGGAAGGAAGCTGGCTATGGGTTCCAACCTGCTCCAGGGTCCAATTACCTCCTGATGGGGCTGTGAGAAAAGAGCGGCATTAATCGCACTTGCAGCCCCCCCTTTGTTGACCCTCTAAGATCTCTCAAGACAACACAAAAACACAGTTGTTAAAACAGTCAGGAAGGAGCTCAAAAGGGGGGTTGATGGGCAAGAAGTTGTACGAGATGGGCGGATGAGGAAGAACATGGGGATGGGAAAGTATGGTAGATACGCTGGATGAGATTTTTCATTTTGGTGGAGGACAGTAGAAGACTCTCCCTCTCCTACATGGAACACTCCCCCTTAAGCATGCCCACATTTCATTGGATGCCAGGATTGGACACTCGCCCTTCTCTTCTGTTCCTTTATAGACGAGAGGGACAAGAGCTTCTCTGTCTGAGCTTCTCTGTCTGAGCGAGTGTGGCTGTAGCTGATGAAGATGCCTTTTTCCCCACTGAAGGAGCAGTTGATACACCATTTTGTGGTCTTGACTCTTTTTCTGCTCTTTCTGATGTGGCAGACATTTCGTGTTATGCCACGTCCCTATGGCAGTCATTTCGTGACTGGTGCCCACAGCACATTCTCAAAATTCCAGTTGTGCCCAGTAGCCTAAGAAAGTTGGTGACCCATTGGTGAAAAGAATGGCAAAGGAGCAGTGGTGAACATGATATTCCTGATAGGGAACTTTCAGGGAGGGAGGAACCTTTCTGGTTGACTTGAAATGCTCCATGCTTCCTGCTGCTGTGGTCATATAGGTAATAAAACTCATATAAAACTTTTTTAATCTTCCCAACTGCAGGATTTTTCATTTGGCTTTAGATTTCTTGGGCCATCCCCCAGCACTGATCATTTTTTTTGTACCTGAGGTAGAAAATCTAAATAGGTGTACCACCCCACCCGCTCCCCTCACACTAATTACTATGAAGCCAAGTCCTCCCATGGAAGTGAAACTGTATATAATTAAGATACCATGTTTTTGTTCAGGCCCTGTTCTGTTCAGTGAGGCTCATGCAAAAGAATGTCCTGGCAGGTTGTGTCCGATTAGTCAGATGGCCCTTAACGGCACCCAGAAAGGTCCACTTCTGGGTCAATGCGGTATTTTAAAACTGCTTTCCCGGAGCTTTACTCTGCAGTTCAAGGCAGTTTTCTGAGTAGGAAGGAGCGATGTGAAGCATCTTCATTTGCTTGCTTTGGTCTGTCTAGATTGCGGAACTGGAGAAGCGGCTGGCTGAGCTGGAAGCAACAGTTCGCTGTGAGCAAGATGTCCAGGTGAGATGTGGAGGCAGTGGAAACATTGTGTGCATGATGAAGATGATGGGGACAAGGGAGACGAGCCGTAGCTCCGAGGTAAAGCATCTGCTTTGCATGCAGGACATCCTGGATTCAGTCCCTGACATCTCCAGGTAGAGGTGGTAGATATCCCAGTCCGAAGTCCTGGAGAGCTGCTGCAATTCAGTGTAGACAAAACTGACCTAGATGGACCAGTGGTCTGACTTGTATAAGAGGAATTCCTCTGTTCCTGTGGGGTCAGTGGAATAGCAGGCAATTGACTCCGTGGCCTCATTTGTTAGCCACTCCTGAGATGTTTTCCCATTATGCATTTAGCATCACATCTAATTTGGTCCAAAGAGGGTGCTGTGAAACTGTCCAGAAGGTGTAATGCCTGGATCTGGCTACAGGGGGAGAGTGTTGTAGATTCCTGGCTTCCAATTTTAATATATTAAATTGTACCTGGCCAATCTGTGGCACGAATTCCACAGCTGGCCCAGGCAGTTCTTAGCATTCCTGGGCAAGAGCAGAATGGCCTGAGTACTTCACTGTGTCATGGAGACAAGCCCTCATGCTCCCTCTTTTCTCCCCACCTTGGTGGACCAGAAGCCGCAGCGCCCCAAGGTGCTGATGCTGCATGTGTCTTGTAGTGTGCGTTACCATGGCCTTACTTCACACTGTGGACTTGCCTTGTGCCATGCTTGCCAAAGGCTGGCCAGCGCTATACTAAATTAAATATATTTGTATTTTCTTCCTCTTTCTAGAATCCTTTGTCTGTTGGACTGCAGGGAGCTAGTCTTATGGCAAGTTGTTTGTTGAATCTTATAAGTGGGCTGTACTTCTGGGGGACTGGAAAGAAATTAAAAGGGACGTCTGCTTTTAATAATTTGGGCATGAGGGTTGTGTTTCTTCTGTGGGTGCTGGGAGACCATGTTGGTCTTAATGGATGCTGTGCCAAGTGTGACTGCATGTGCGTGCCTGTGGAAAGCACATTCGGTCTCTGGTAGGAGGAGGAAGGGAAGGAGGTACTTCATTGAAACTCCTGGGAGAACAGGTTCTAGGCCAAGATTTTGCTATGACAATGGTTTCTTTCCCACAATTGAGTAAAATACGTTGGAGCCTTCTCGCGGTGTTGTAGACCAGGGCTCTGCCTGTGTGGATTCTGTGCTCTTTTTTTTTTTTTTTGGAATTCTGAGCTGAGATAATCCAAGTCCTGTGCCACATAAAGCTCAAATTTTGCAACCTAAATAATTATTCAAATTATGCATATTTCTCTTATTTTGCATAATTCTGACTTTTTCACTATTTAACATCATTTATTCTGATTTTGCTAGTCACTGAGAGGGATACGGAGCCACAGACATATCCCCATGTATAAGAAAGAGCTGGTAATACTCCCTGTGGATTGGGCTGGGGCAAAATTCACATGGGGCCTAGGGACAGGGAGCCAAACATAGGAGAGGCCAAGATGAGGGCATGGACTAAATTCCACATCATGATTGAGTTAGTCAACTAATGTTTTGCCTACAGGCATTTGGTGTTTTTCTCTCATATGTTTTTTCCATGCCACATCCTGCCCATAGGAAACTGTGGAGATCCTGCAGGCCAAAGTCAGCTCGTTAGACATGGCATCCCTGGACCAGGTGGAGGCAAGGCTACAGGTGGGTCTCCGCACTTTTGTCAGCCACAGCGTATGGCCTATGTGGACAGGGCTGTGGGATTTTGGAAGGTCTGTCTCTCTTGACAACAGTTTTTCATTCCTAGAGCGTCCTGGGAAAAGTGAATGAGATTGCCAAGCACAAGTCCACGGTGGAGGACGCAGACACCCAAAGCAAGGTCAGACTCCTTTGCTGTCTGTAACTGCGTGCATGAGCCCACAATACCACTTTGTATATTTACTTGCATGTGTGTGCGTGTGGAGTCAGTAAGGGCAGCACTGGCCTGCTGTTACTAATTTAGCTGTATAGGACTTCCCCTGTTCCTTAATGTCACTGCAGCAGCTAAACTAAGGCCAGTGTCTGCCTATAGCATCTTAGAATAGCAATATTTTGTTGTGATGGGATGCCTAAAGCAGGTTGGGTCAATGTGATTCCTGCTCCTGGTGGCAAAGGCCTTTGCTTTCCTTATGGATTCATAAAGGTTTCGCCGACTCTGGGAGAGGCAGCAGGGCTGAGTTCTGAGCAAGAGAATACGATAGATTCCTTGCTCAGACTGTGCCCTGGGGGTCTCAGTGATATTTCCCTCACATACATGCACATGCACACACCTCCCATGGTGAACTGGAGACTGTATCTCTTCTGTGTCTCCTAGAATCCTGAGTAAGAAGAATAGGGTGACGCTTGAGAATGGCTTGCCACAATCTTAGGGCTCGCTTGCGTGCACATCATTTGATGAATGAACATTTGATGATTGGAAGCGTCGGTGTGTAAATTGAACTGTATGGTTGAACATAAGAACATAGCATAAGAAGAGCCCTGCTGGATCAGGCCAAAGGCCCATCAAGTCCAGCATCCTGTTCTCACAAGCATCCTGAGTACAACAGCGTTGCCTTTGAGGCAACATAGGGTGATGTGGACATTCTGTCTGTAGTGTTAGATCTGTGCTGGTTCATTCACCCAAGCAAGTTCCTCCTTGATGCTACAGTCATCAACGGATGAACACGTTTGATTTGTGCACTGGCCCTTTGTTGACTGACTTCTATTATCACCAGCTAAGCAATGAGATTCTGAGCCAAACTACATTACATTTTGTGTTTGTGTGTGTGTGTGTGTATGTTTTTAGTGGGGATGAGGAGAAGATCATTGACCTAAACTTTAAGGCCAGGTTTGCACTAGTTCCTTCTCCTTGCTCAGAACTTTCCTCCTCTCTCTCCCCTTTACAGGTGCATCAACTCTATGAGGTTGTGCAGCGCTGGAGCCCTCTGGCCAGCACCCTCCCTGAGGTGGTGCAGCGCCTGGTTGCTGTGCGGCAGTTGCATGAACAAGGTGAGACCCTGGCCCTGTCTGGATCACAACAAGGCTCGCCTATGAACCAGGCAGTGGGATTCTCAAACTCAGAGAGGCAGAAGAGTAGCCCAACCTTGGGGCCTCTCATTGCCCCAGTAAATTATCCACCTCTGCCCCAAAGCTGATTCTTTGGTTCTTATTTGTTACAGCCATGCAGTTTGGGCAGCTTCTGACTCATTTAGACACTACCCAACAGATGATCGCTAATTCTCTGAAGGACAACACATCTTTGCTAACTCAGGTGAGATTCTGGCCTTTGGGAATTAGCTGTGGTACTACCACAGGGCTAGCATGAACAGTAAAGGTGTGGCTAGTTGTGGCTAGAGCACACAGTTTGGTATTCTGCAGAGCCTGGGAATAACCTGTAGCTATCTCACTCTCCAAAGATGTCACGTAATTCCCCCTCCTCAGTATGCACACGTGTGTGGACACACACACACAAACCCATGAGGTCTAGACACTGGAAAATAAATTGGAATCTTACTTTACTCATTTATTTATTTGGACTACCTTTAGTCTAACCTTCATCCTGAAAGTTCCCAGGATGGGATGCAGAACTTTGCATAAAACATCATATAAATATAAATGATGTTTATATAATAACATAACATACAAACTCATTAAAGCACATTCAGACAATAGCAACTAAGACTGTTTTGTGGTATTAACAATGACTCCACTCTTGACCCCTTAAAAATGCCTGGGCAAACAGAGATGTCTTTATTTGGCATTGAAATGATGGGAGTGTCAGCACCAAGCATACCTGAAAGGGGAGGGTATTCCATAACATTTGCTCAAGATTATGTACCCTTGTGCCAGAAGGAAGGCAGGGCTGGGTTTTGGCATGCTTGAGATACTGAGGCAGCTCAGTTTGCATTTTTTGCAGGTTGAGTTGCACACCTGTGTTTATTTCATCCTTGATAGTACAGACTTAAGGTGGTTTTGTGTGGTTTGGCCGCAAAACAAGGCCACCCAAATACAAGGTAGTGATTTCTGCTATGAAGAAGTATAGTACTTTGTAAGTTAAAACAAAAAAAAGGCACTCCCCACTTGCAAATCCCCCCCCCCAAATTTTGCAGTGAAGTTAACTAGGAGGGACATGCGTAGGAAAGTACAACTTTGCCGTGAAAGCTATGGCCCTCTGGATGTTGGAATACAACTCTCATTATCACTGACTGCCTAGCCATACTGGCTGGGGATGGTGGGAGTTGGAGTCCAACAACATCTGGAGGGCCACAGCTTCCCTATCCCTGAACAAAGTGAATCACAGCCCTGATAGGCAGCAGATTGAAAACAAAGGTGTATGTGAACTGTTTTGAGAACCATCCTGAAGCATTTGTGTGGCCTAAGCTTACCATTTGGTTCGTTGGTCTGACTCAGGATGGTGGTAGGTAGCCCTGGTGGAAAATGTTCCCTTCAGCTGCTCAGGTGAGTTTACTGTGTTCCTCCATGTGGCTGACTACTGTCCACACTCTCTCTTCTAGGTTCAGAAGACCATGAAGGAGAACCTTGCTGCTGTTGAGGACAATTTTGCCACCATTGATGCACGGGTGCAGAAGCTTGCCAAGTGAATCCCCTTCACTCATTCGACTAAGGCAGGGCACTGAGGTTTGCCTGCTGTCTAAACAAGCACTAACTGCTCTGTTCCTTCCCTACCTCTGTACCTTTTCTTGTGTGCTCTTAGTGGGAGTTCAGCCTTCATGAGGGCTAGTGGACTGAGTGCTTATTTCTGTTGTGGGCAGGCCCGTGCCTCCCTCCCTCCACCTTTTGCCATGTTTTGCGGCCCCTGTGGTGATTGATGCTGACTGCAGAGGGCAGTGCTGTACTCCTGACCGGAGGGAGGGAATGCTAGAGAGGGAACCACCCTTTGCATATCTCCCTGGGAAGCTGCACTCGCTACTGCTTAGCCCAGAAGGAGCCTTCTACTTGGAAAGGTATCTTACCCCTTAGCCTGGCATGGAGGCGGATCGTATTGTTGTTTAATTATTTACTGTCATTAAACACTTATGCTTACTGCTCTGTACTGAGTCTTTTGATGAGGAGCAGGCTGTGTGCTTGCCTTGCCTTTCCGTAGCCTCCAGATCCCCCTCTTCTGTCCTTGTCTGCTTTCGTGCAAGACAAGGTTATCAGCGGCTACTAGCTAGGACAGCTTTATGCTACTCCAGGATCCGTTTTAATACCAGATGCTGGGAGTGGAGAACGGGCAGGGGCTGTTGCTGTCTTGATCTTTTTCTCAACGTCCCAGAAGCATCTGCTCAGCCACTGTGAGGAACAGGACCAGATAGGCAGCAGGGCTTTTCATATATTCTTGTCCCATTTCACCATAGGGAAGTCTACACAATTTCTTCCATATTCCCTTTTAAAGGGTAACAGTGCACGGCCTGCATTGAACTCCTCCTAGGATTAAACTGACACACACAGCCACGTACATAGTGCATACTTGGTGGAGGAATTTCTTTGCTGTTGCTTGCCTGGGATCAGCAGCTCCATGTTATGCTGCAATCATGGTGGATACAGGGACACTACTAACACTGTTGCCACAGAAAATACGTGAAGAGCAAAGGCCAAGTGTAAAGCTTTAAAAACTCATTTACTGGAAGCTCTGATAGGATGATCAACTTGTTTATTTTTGAGTTTCTGACCCTGTCGCTCACTTCTAAAGAGGCATTTGGGGCAACTTTCAACGTATCAAGAGTGAGGCCATCTATGTTACAAGACGAAATCGAAATCCTGAAACTGCTTCCAATGTATGCATTTGTCTGCATTTTATCTGCTAGCTAGAAGTGGCGTATGTCCATCAAATGCCTGTATTATGGAGTGTATGTTTCAATGCTGAGCTGCAGTTGGAGCCAATGAGGCTCAGATGCTCCCCTCAGAGTAGCTTATACAAATCTGCACACTACCATTTTTTTGTACATCTAATCCTTTTTTCAAAATTCAAGTAATCAAAAGCATTTAGACGATTTTGATAACAATTGGCAGAGGAAAGAGGAAGATAGGTGATCAGTAGAATTGATCCAGGGCATTAAAGTCGCCTCATATCACCAAAAAACCTGGCCTAGCTACACTCAAATTGAGTCTTCAGTGAACATTGATCATGATTTTCTAGCCAGGTTTAAGGACTAGAAACTTGGGTTTAAAAATAAATAGAACCTAGAAATCCAATGTGTACATGTTGCTCAGTTCAGAAGGGCAGGCCGACTCACCTCTCATGGGAATGGGCTGTTGCTCAGTGGTAGAGCACGTTTTGCATACAGAAGATCCCGTCTTCAGTCCCTGGTATCTCCAGACAGGGCTGGGAAATACCTGCCTGAAACTCTTGAGAGCTTAGACATACTGCTGAAGCCATAGCCCAGCCTGTATTCTTGCTGCTTCCAGTTCTGTTGGTGCATGATGTTTCCATATGTTGGACATGGATACAGGCAGTAACAAATGCAGTATTGTGAGGGAACCTAGTGTTCAAGACAGGGTTTGCAAAGAGAATGGGAGAGGACAGAGGCAGAGGTTTGGGGAGCCATTTGTAGAGGATCAGTGAGCAAGAAGCTATTTCTTAAGGAACAGGCCGATATAGTTATTTTAAGCTTCAAGCACTCCTTTTAAACTGGCTCTGTGCACATTTGCTGTTGTCTCTTCCATTCTTCTATCGCAAACCGATTAGTACCTGATGCATGAAGTCTCCACTTCAAATCTCCCTTCAACCAGTATCCCACTAGGTGTCCTGAAGCAATCCACAATATATGGAAATCAGTACTGGCCTACCTTTCAGGCCTGTTGTAAGAATGATTGAGATACATGTGAAGCACTGTCAACAGTGAGGAAAAGCATACTTATACCGTGCTTACTACTGTAAGCCTAGCCTGGATCCAGAAACTGAATGCATTTGTTCTATGCCAGGGGTGGGACACTTGAACTTGTGGGGCTCCAAGTCCCATCAGTCCAGCCCATGGCCAACAGTTATGGAGGATGGGAATTGGAAGACCAGCAACAAGTGGAGGACTACAGCTACCCCTTTCCTGCTGTAGGCAAAGATTGCCAGCTGGATGTGTGTGTCTGCATGTGCTGAAACCATCTGCATACACGAGGCCATCTAAGGTAGGTTTGTAGACACAGGAAGACCCACTTCCTGTGGAAAGGCCATAGCTCAGTGGTAGAGCACCTACTTTGTATGCAGAAACTCCCAGGTTCAATCCCCAGCATCTTCAGGTAGGGCAGAGAGACTTCTGCCTGACAACTTGGGGAACTGCTGCCAGTCAGTTCACACAGGGCTGAGCTAAATGGACCAGTGGTCTGATTCAGTACAAAGCAGGGCGTTTTCAACCTCTCCCACATTCCAATCGTAACCCCTTAAAAATAGAGGCTGTACGCTGCCTTGCTCCCAGAGCCATGGTAAAGAACAATCCCATCAGGCTTTGTTTTTAAATACATATTTTAATACTTGATACAAAACACACACCCCCAAAAAATAAACAATAAAGAAACAGTAACTTCAATCTAGGCTTCAAAATATTTTCATCTGTTAAATTAAAAGTCGCTCCCATAGAAAAGCTACAATTCACAATTGTGTAATTGTTTTTTTTTTTACAAAACAAAATTTAAGCTCAAAAAAGGAAAATAGTTTTTCCCCCCATTCCTTTTTTTTTTCTTTATACAAAACAAAGGCCGAAGTTGGTTGGTTGGTTTGAAGTGCACGGGGGGAGGGGAAACAGCGCAACCTGTACAGTATCTACACAGTGCTTTTGCATAATGTGTCAAGAATCGCAACCAGACACTTGGAGGGGGGAGAGGAGCATGTGGAGCATTTTGGTCATTCAGAGACGAGGGTTGTAGTGTGTATGTTTGGGGGAGGGACATGAAAGGGGCTTGCTCTGGCAAAGTTGGGTCAATTATACTTTGAGTACAAACTCTTCCTCTCCTGTAACCTTTTCCACAGCCCACCCACCCCCTCCCCAGGCAATGACCTGTGTGGTCTTTTGAGGATTTCTATAAAAGAGAAGAAAGAGTATGTAGTTATAGGGTGTTTTGTGTAGGGGGAGGGAATTAAAGCCCTACCAGTCCCAGGACCCCGACTAGAACCAAGAAGAAGAACTGGCCCAACCAACCCCCACCACATAGGCTTGGCCTCATTGCCACTCTCTTTCAGCAGCGTATCAACAGAGGCACGGGGCGGGGTGGGGCTGCGTTGGAAAGGAGTGAACCCTCCCTTAACAAATGTGGCTTATTTTTCCTTATTGCTTTGTACCTTTAGCACTGGGTCCAGGAGCTTGTGTGTATGTGCGCATGTACGTGTTTTTGGCGAGGCAGAGAAAGAAAGAGACTGATTCTCGTACTAAAACCCTGAGCCGGTTTCTCACCCGGGTGCCATGGTGCATGCAGGTCTGAGGTAAGGTGGGGAGGCGAAAGGGCAGCGGTGTTCCCTTCTTGGAGTACCCAGCCCTTGCTGTTCCTGCTGAGGTTGAGACCCAACCAAAAGGGGGGGAAGTATGACATCTCACTGGTGGGGGCGGGGGGACACAAGAGCAGGGGCAGGTATGACACTGTGGCAAGGGACTCCCCTTCAGCAAATTGCGGGGAAAAGGCTTCCAAGAAGTGCTCCTTTTGCTCTCCTGCAAAGCCTCTTCCCCCACCCCACATCCCAAAACAAATGCTGAGACCAGAGCTGCACCTTGTGCTTTCAGGGGCCCCCTCTTGGGAGATTCAGAAGCCAGGCAACTGGTGAAGCTACAACACATTCATGGCCAAGGTGTCAAGAGTCCAGCAGCAGCAGCAACCAATCCTCTTGCTGGTGTTTTCCTCCCCTCCCCTCCCCCAGGGGCTGGGCCCCAGAGATGAAAAGTGGTTGCGGGGGTTGGGGAGAGACAGAAGCTGGAGACATCCTAAGATCTGTTTGCTTAGGAGTGGAGAGAGGCCCCCTCAGTTCAGGCGGTGCTATGTGGGCAGTTTCCTCCTCCTGTTTTTCACAGGTCGGCCAGGCCGGGGCCGCCGAGCAACAGTGTAGTCAACCTACCAGACAAAGAGAGAGAGAGCTCATGGGTGGACAATGCTCAGAGAGAGGAGCTGCATCTATACACTGATGCAGGTGGATACTCTTGTTATAAATAAGGCCCAATGATGTACAGAGTAAAAAATGGGGTGGGGAAGGAAGGGACAGCAGTTTCAAAGGTACACCTTCCCTCTTACATCTCTTATAACCCATTCCTTCCCTTGAAGCACTGTTTACTGCAGATGCGTCTGCTCGAGTGCAAGGGAGGATGGCAGAGAGAGACCAAGCGCAGGGTGGTGGCAGAGAGGACAACTATGCTCAAAGCTTTAGATTGCTATAGCAAGATGCTACATGATAAAAGGAAAAAAGGCAAGGCAGATGTCCCTGGATGCAGTTTGGAAGAAGCCATCAAGTGGTCTGTATGCAAGGCTTACCTGACCTGGTTGTTTCATATCAGATATGTGTAATGTTAGTTTTGAATAAAACATTTGCTGAACTCGTTGCTCTTCTTTTTTGTGGTGTAGGAACCTATCCCTGTTCTTTCCATATTATTGCCACCTTTGGTACCAAAGCTTCTGTTAAAGAAATAATGTCCCAGGAACACATCTACTTCATTAACTAAGTGTTAATCTTATTCAGGGATGGGGAGCCGGTGGCCCTCTAGATGTTATTGGACTCCAGTTCCCGCAGCCCCAGCCAGCAGGGCCAATGGCCAAGGATGACGGAAGCTGTACTCCTAACCATATCTGGGGAGGGTCTCCATCCCCAATTTACTTAGACAGGTAGAAAGCTCCCCCAATATGTCATGCAGAGGCTTTTCCCAGTCTGCTTCCTTTTAACTGGAGATTAAATCTGAGCTGTGAGCCCTCCCCATAAAAGAAGTGTGCTGACGATGCATTTCCCCGGGAAACTCTATCTATAGCTTTGGGGCTGTAAAAGAAAAGACCTGGCCAATTCTTCTTGCAAATTGCTAAAACAAAACAAAACAGTGACCTATTTCACAGGGCGCTGATGTGAGGCCAGCTAAACTGGAAACTGGAAAGCCCTTTACGCACTGCAGTTGCTGCATAATGAATCCCAAATACTCTGCCCTACTAGTACAACGGAAAAGAAGCAGGAAGGGTTTGGATGGATTTTGGCAAGGGGTGGGGGAAGGGGCACCATTGTGGATGGCAGAGACAGATCTCACCCATGTGGCACAATCTAGTTCTCCAGCACAAGCCCCAATGAAATGAGTAAGACTTTCCCAGCAGATTATGGAAATCCAGACACATGGGGGATGGGTGGGCACAAGTAAGCGAGACTGCATCCAGCCTGAGCTGCACAAATTGCACTGGCTTTGTGCTTCTGTGCTCAGATCATGCTGGTTCTGAACGTTTAGTATTCTCCAGGGTCTAGAGTCATCATGCCCATCTCCTTGTTCCCTCAGTTTGGGAGGAGATCTACTGCGAGGAATAAGGCCTGTAAAACATTATGCTCCCTCTTACTCGGGCTAGGGGCACCAGCAAGCCACTCTGGCTCCTGGGCACTGGCACCAGAGCAATGAGGTCAGCCACTGCCCCACACTAATTCTTGGCAAAGAGAGGCCGTTTTCCTTGGCCTTCTTCAGAGCAAGTTTCCAATGTTCCCCCACTGCTTTCATTGTTTCCTCAGTGCCCTGAATTCACCCTTGGGAATTTCCCCCAGTGACTTCATCAGCTTCAGTCAGCCTCCTGCCCGCTTCTCTTGAGTCCTGCTGCCCCTCTGCTTCAGAGCAGGATGCCCAGCAAACCAGAGCAATCTCAGTGCCTGCCCTTCCAGAGTGCTGCTGAGATTGCCATGTCCCCACAGGGCCTTCGCTAGGTTCACCCTGCTGCTATGCAGTGGTGTGTGTGTTGTTCCCCCAGCCTATATAAGACCTATTTGTTTGAAAAGGCCTTATGATAAGGGGATGTAAATTATGTGAAGGACTGGCAGGGAGAGGCATAATGGCTTGTGCCGCTGTACGTACTGCTGTCTAGCCTGTTTTTGTGTAGAGAAAGCGTCGATGTAAAAGACGTAAAAGCCTATCATGGTGTCAGCTGCTTTAAGCACTTTGAAAAGGTGTCACCGAACTATTTTAAACCAAGTCAATAAGATCGGCCAGGGCACGGGGGTCAGGACATGACACTGCAAAAGGGTAAGGCCACCTTCTGAGCCTTCACCTTTGGCAGAATCTGCATTGCCCTTGTTCCTTTTTTTTTTGCTCATCTCAAAAATGGAGAGACCTTCCTTGATTTGATTGTGTTTTGTTTTTAACGAAAACAAAGAAAAGCTGATGAACTTAATGGAAAACAAAAGCTCTTCAGTTCATGGCATGATCAGATCCATACAGCACACTGATGTCTCTGCTTTAAAGGAAATGATTGGCTGAAGATGTAACTTATGGGAATGAGGCAGGTAGCCACTTGCACATCATCATCAAAAAAAGGCTCAAATGTATCAACCTCCCAGGGATATTTGCATAAAAATTGCACATGCTAATTTATATGCATATACGCAAATTTAGAAACAGCTTTTGTAATTGAAATAGAAACACAATCCATGTCACCAGAGTGGGGAAGACTGTGATCAGGAGACCTGTGTGTGCCTGCTCAGTCTCCTGTCCAGACGCTAACTGGTCATGGGCAACTTCAATAGAATTATCTTCTAGAAAATCCCCAGTAGAGAAATTTCTTATGGTTTTTCATATTGAAACTGGCTTCGGACTGGACAGCCCTCTGTAAAGCAGGACACATGGCCGCTCTACAATGAAGCAGCAGGCATAACAGCTAAAGGAAGGCAAGTCTGACCGAATACAGGCCAGAGCGTCTGGAAAGGCCCTGCTGTGTTGCATTGATGGTGGCTAAGAAAGCAGGTAGCTTCTCTTCTACCACTACATCTGCTCAGCACCATCCAATGGTGTTTTTCTCTGTGTTGAAAGGCCTAGTAAGCTCTAGGACTCAGAGTAATTTGGACAAACCCTTGCTGGCCTCCTATGACCAGTCTGAGAAGCATTTTGCAGATAGTTTGCCTCCACTCTGACTTGAGTGCCACTTTGGGTGCAGTTCCGAGTTGTGGTTGCTCCCCTGCTTTCCTTTCATCACAAGCAGCTGGATGAGTCCTGCTCTCTGCAGCCCATGAATGTGGACAGGATGCTTGGAGTGCATGGTTAGCCCTTGCCCACTGTGTGTGTGTGTGTGTGCATGTGGCGTCCAGGCACACTGCGGAGGTAACTGAACAATCTTGTTACAAGAGGGGTTGGTCCCCACCACCCTGAAGGAGGTGGCAGTGGAAGTGGGTGGCACTTACCAATGGGCTGGGCCCTGGATCAGCACTGGGACCCCGGATCCGTGTAGTCTCAGGTCGGGCGCTGGGCCGGGCACCGCTGCAAAAACCAAGGATGGATTAAAGAGAATGAAGCTCTCACTGGTAAGCAACGTCTGCTAGGTACCCAACCCTGCTTTAGGTTATGCCCTCTCTGCTCCATGAGCCCCCCATCCCTTCTGGGGCAGTGTCCTCACCTGCTTTTCCTCCTCCGGCCTCGTCGGGCTGGTGGCCTTCCAGGAGGGCCCTGCAAGGAGGATGGTTAGAAGGTCAGCATCTCCGTCTCCTCCTCCTTACAGAGTCAGCTGACTTGAGGTCCTGTGGAACCATCCATTTGTCCCCTCGCCTCCATCTAGTCTGACTGCCTTCCAGTCCCTGGACTCTTCAGGGCTGTTCTACAAAGGCCAGTTCACACATTCAGCAGAACTGAGTTGTACAGCTTTCCTTGACTGTATCACTTCAGCTCGCACCAGTGTGCACAAGACCCTATTTCAGGGTTCTCCCATGTAAAAAAACCTGTGTTTTAATAAAATAGTACATCAGGAAGAAGGCTATGCAAAATGTTTCTCCCCAATATGCTGATTTTCTACATGAAGAATTTTAAGTTTTTTTTTTTGTTTAAATGGAGAAACACTTAAAAACAGCAAAAATCCCTCCACAGGCAGTTTGGAGAGTCCAGTCTTCTATCACTTCATTCTGGCCCTTTACTTTAAAACCAAAGTCCTCTGACGTAGGGACAATCAGGGAAATAAATTAAGCAATGTGCAGTGGGGTTCTGTGGCCCTTTGTCCAAGGTGACGGGCATCTCTAGAAAAACCATGCGGCTGTGGTCAAGCGCTACATGGAAAAGCTCATGTGCTCTTGCACTCGTCCTACCGAGTGGCCATGAGGAACAGCTGTGTCAACTTTAGTTTCATTTTTAAAGCATCTCAGCTTAGCCTTACATTTGAAACGAGGATCAAGTTCTGAAACAAACTTGGGTAAATTTAAACCAAGCTAACTTCAAACCACAGGTCATGATTTATTAAACGGGCCAGAGTCTTTTTTGTTTTTAAATCAGGATCCCAAGTTTGAATGGAATACTAAGCCGAGATGCTTTGAAAGTGAAATGAGACCTGACAGAAGTCTTATTTCTGACTGTGGGGAGGGAGTCCAATGCTTCACTCCGGCTTGTTCACCCCTGTGCATGATGCTCTCTAGTAGCCACATGAAACACTGTGGCAGGTACTTCACAGCCAGTGCAGAACCAAGAGCTCAAGCCAGAGTCATCCCTCACACTGAAAAACATAGCAACATGACAACTGCCTTGGTGCACAAGACCAATGGTTCATCTGTCCAGCACACGTCCAACTGAGATGCCAAGAGATATGCCCAGGTAGCTTTCAATCAGGACATAATGGTGGAGTCATCCCATTTGTCCACAGCAACAGGCCAGTCAATGAAGAGGAACTTGCTTTCCAGCCACCCCCCTGGTCCCAGCACCTGACATACCTTTATCTCCTGAACAGCAAAAGGGCCCGCTAGGCTTTCTGCACTGCTTGCCACCATCTCCCCGTTGCAGCGCCAGACAGGATGGGATGGGTGCCCTGCACACAAGTCGGGAAGCTGGCCGTTGAAGTGCCGCCTGCCCCTGCCCCGCCAACCCCCTCGCCGTCCAGACTTGCCGCCCCGTCCTGGCCCCCGTGGGAGGCTGCCGCCAGAGTCCCCATTCAGCTCTTCTGTGCCGCGCCGGGGCCGCTTGAGCGGGGAGCGGGAGCTGCTGGCCTCCTGCCCAAGTGGGGCCTCCTGCCGTCCTTGCCTGGCTGACTCGAGGGCTCTGGGCGGCTCTAAGGCACTTGTAGGGGCAGTGTCCGTGCAAGGAAGCAACACAGTGTTGTGGCCTGGCTCCATCTCTGGTCCTGGGGGCACGTTAGCCAAGGCTGGGGCTGGAGCTTCGCTTGGGAGCACTGGCTTCTCTGGGATACCAAAGCCAGAGCTCAGCTAGCAAAGAAAGGGGGAGGGGGAGAGATCCATAAGCTAGACGTGCAAAGGCTGCATCTCCAAAATATTCTTTAACTTCACCTCTGCTGAGACCATAAAAGCTGGCCTAAGTATTCAAAATATTTATCTTCCCAGTAACTACCTGCATTACCCATCTCCTTCCCCAATTCGAGGGGTGGGGAACCTGCAGCCCTCCAAAAGATGGTGGACTACAATCCCCACTATCCCTGACCACTGGCCATGCTGTCTGGGGCTGATGGGAACTGGAGTCCAGTATCATCTCAAGAGGGCTATCTGTTCCCTATCCCTGCCAGAGAAATACAATGGATCTTTAACCGGTTTTCCCTGCTCCAGTTGCCCCTCACCTTGCCCCTTTTTATCCTTGACCAATACAGTGAGCCAGTCTACTGGAGAGAATGCCGGGCTCAAATTAAGGAGGTTCAGGTTCCAATCCCCACTCTGGCCAAAACTACATGTTACATGTAACACATGTTAATGGCAGCCTGGGAAAACCTTCTCCCCATGTGAGGTGATCAGGATTAGCATTTCTGACAGTCCTCCTAAAATAGCTCTTGGGCTACTGTTGGTAACATTTACCCTGGCCTCGCCCTTGGAGACACACTCTCCAGCCTCACAGAGTTGTCAGCATGCTACTGGAAAGCGAGATGGGGTGGGGGTAGGGATGGGAAGGACAGTATGTGAGCAGCTGTGTGGAAAGATGAGATCACAAAAAGGGAAGGGCCATAGCTCAGTGGTAGGGCAGAAGGTCCCAGGATCAATCCTTGGCATCCCCTGGTAGGGATGGGAATGTCCCGTCTGAAACCCTGGAGAGGCACTGCTAGTCAGCGTAGACACTACTGAGCGAGATGGACCAATAGTCTGCCTTGGTATAAGGCAGCTTCCCATGTTCCTAAAATACTCACAATCATATCCCTGTGAAAGTATCCCCTGTTCTCAAATAGCTGAAATATTGCAAAGCAAACTATGTTAATATAGCATATTTATGTTTGTGAGTGGCTTTTTTTTTTTTAAAAAGCAAGCACAGTTTTCCCAAGTACTGAGTCTGATGTGTGTGTATTTGTGAATACCCAGCTCCCCACTCACTTGCAAGCTCTGGAGGAAGCAGGCCAGCGGGTTGGAGCCTGCTAGCAGGGGAAGCTGCCCTTGGAAAAGCTGGAGTCCCAAAGGCCCTTGCAGGCTGGGTGGCAGAAGTGGCTGCTGGGCCTGGAGCAAGGGGCTTCCAATCAGCGAGGGGCCAGAGCCTGCGTTCAGCCCCGACAGGTCACCTGGATGGGGGGAAAAGGTCAGAGCATTAGCACTGGTGCTCACAGACAACCATCACCAGTGGTATTCCAAGGCACCTCACCACAAGGGCAGGAACACCAGCTGTTTCCATATGTTCTCCCCCCCACCCCCTCCACAGAGAGAGAGAGAAATATACAGGCATACTTCGCTTAACGTTGCTTCACTTAACGTTGCCTCGCTATAACGTACACGCTCCATACGTCCCCATACCCCGCTTAACGTTCGCGTGCTTTGCAGTAACATACATTTTATTGGCATGACGCCGCTGCCATCTAGTGGTGATTGCGTGCAGTACAAGTGAAGACAGTTGCTTCACTTAAAGTAGATTTCATTTAAAGTATACTCTCCGGTCCCATTGCGAACATTAAAGTGGGGGTATGCCTGTACTGATTAAAGGAGCAGGATCGTTCCTGTTGGCCTCACATTCAACAAAAGAGTGAAAGGGGCTTCTACATGTACAGCTGTTACACAATGCAGTGGAAGAATTTAGGCATGTACAGCTACTTTTGCATACAGCCCTTTCACACTTCCACTGAACACCCAGAGTTTGGGGCAACAGGGCCTTCAAGTACCTTTTAGAATCCAAAGGCTGAAGCATAATTTCCTTCAGTTATAAGGAACCTGTGGCCTTTCGCATCTTGCGGGACTACAACTCCCATCATCCCTGACCATAGGCCATGCTGGATGGTGCTGAAGTCCAAATATCTGGCGGGCCACAGCTTCCCCACCCCTGCTTTAGATCAAGAGGGAGGATGCAAGTAAACAGACATCAGAGGGGTGTTTCCCTCACGCTCCCACCTCAGTCAGCAAACTGGGTGGCCTTGGATCGTCATACATTGTTTTCTGTTGTCATGTGAGCATAAGCGAACACATCGCATCAGAGTGGATATGACTCATTTTCAACTAGAGGCCGGAGTAATAAATGACAATGGAGAGATGGACTGATAGCACAAACTGCTTAAAGGCAGGGTACTTCCTTTCTGTCGTAAGGCTACCACTCCTAGGCCCCGTTCAATCCCAGTTCTGCCAAATCCAACATGCTTGAACGCAGAGGTGGCTCCCACTAGAAGCCCCAACTGCCCCTTAACCGCTTCACCTGTCCAGGTGCTGGCTGCCATGAGCGAAGCGATTTAACTCACCCAGAAGTGTGGTACTCAGCAGTGGGTTTACAAGCTGGGGCATCAGGGGATTCAGCCGCCCTGAGGTGCTGGGGGTGCCCTCAGTAGTCGTTGATGTCGTGCTAGTGGAGGTAGGTGCCACAGGAGTGCTAACCAGGCCAGGCTGAGGCAGAAGAAGAAGAGATGGGTGAAGAGAGAGTGGACAGAGCAGGGCAGGGCAGGTCCAATGCTGCCACCTTCTACCCTGAACAAGGTTTCTGCCCTTTAGGCAGCGGTGGTTTCTCTTTTCGGTGCAACATGGCAGGTCATCTGAGCCATCAAACATTGACCTACTTATCCAAAGCCTACAAGCTAGTCCCCAACATTCCGTCACACTCCAGTGTGACCAAGAAATGAGACCCAGAGTAGGATTGTGCAGACAAGCACAGGGTTGATTCTTAGTGGGTGAGGGTACCAGGAAAAAGGGATGTATTTAGCCCCCAATCCCAATCATGCCTCTAAGAGCATCCCTCTTTGCTTTCTCAGGTGTAAGTCAATGGCTTCCTTTGGCTCCTATAAGGGAATGCAAACGTGCCACACTTTTGGGACACTGTTTTGGTGAGAACAGAGCCTGCCTCCTATCCCCTGACACTGAATGGCCTGGCCCTGACTAGCAGCGAGGATTCTGTAAGTAGAGATGCATCATGCCCCTCCACAGTCCTTGTGTTAGAGAATCACTCAACCCCACCATCACCACCACCATGACAACAGATATTTTGCTAGCTGTCAAATAATGGTCAATATTTAAGTCATCAAGGTTGTCCCAGGGGCTGCAGGATACTGTGGACCTCCCCCTCTGCAGGAGGCAGAGATCTACCCACAGAGGTCTCTGTGGGAACCTGCATGGCCATCCCTCCTCCGCCAGCTGTGATCTGACAAAAGTAGAGAGAAAAATGGGGCATGGTGGGGTAGACAGAGGGAAGATCGACATTCACAGGATCCAAAGCTCTCTCTTTGCCTTGACAAGGGAAGGAAAATGTGCCAGAGTTGGCCTCCTTATTTTTCCTCCAACTGCCGCCGCCACCACCACATTACACCCTAGCTGGAAGAAGATCAAGAGTGCTCTGGACTGGAGGTTCTTCTGCCATAGATCTCTCTCCCACGCCTGCCATCCCCATTGGGTTGCTTTGCCGTAAGGAAAAAAGGAAAAAGTCGGGCCAAGGAGCTCATGCCATAATCTTGAGACAACTATTGAAGCGGCCTCTCCCTGAATTCCCAGGGGCTACTGGAAGACATGTGCGCCCTGAAGGGAAAGCAGAAATAGAGAATCCCAGTAGGGAGCCCATGTGACCACCTCCTGAGAGATAACTGTTTTTAAAACGTTTGTAAAAATAAAAAATGCTTTGTTTCAGTATTGAAAGCAGTGAACTATCTCAGGAACTTTGACAAAGGCCTGGTTCGCACATAACACTAAGCTAAACTATGGCTTACTGTGACCACATTTGCTTGTTCTGGTACACAGTGGGGAAACTGTGGCTGCTTCACTCCTCTGCCAATCCTGTTGCTGCCACAATACCCACAGCTAAACTATGATTACATCTGAGCCCAGGCTCATGATTTGTTTTGCTCCAGACAAACCACGAGCTGTAGCCAAGGTTTGTTCTTGGCTTACTGGTCCTGGTTTGTTTGACGGAGACAAACCACGAACCCAAGTTCACACATAACGCTAGTACAGCAGTAGCAAGACTAGGAGAGGAGCAAAGCAACTACAGTTTTCTCTCTGCGCGCCAGCACACTTGCTTGTTTGTGATAAGACATAAGACAGGAGTACAAGGCCAGTAAGATGGGTAACCTCCCTTGTAGACTGTGGGAATGCTGTGGACATAATATACCTCAACTTCAGCAAAGCTTTTGACAAAGTGCCCCATGATATTCTGATTAGCAAGCCAGCTAGATGTGGGCTGGATGAAACAACTCTCAGCTGGATCCACAGTTGGCTACAGAATTGAACTCAAAGAGTTCCTTCTCAAACTGGGGGGAAGTAACAAGCAGGGTACCACAGGGCTCAGTCCTGGGCCCAGGGCTCTTCAACATAATGACTTGGATGAGGAGGTGCAGGGAAGGCTTATCAAATGTGGAGATGAAACAAAATTGGGATAGCTGATACGCTGGAGGACAGAAAGAAAATTCAAAGTGATCTTGATAGGCTGGAGATTGGGCTGAAAACACCAGGATGAAATTTAACAGGGATAAATGCAAAGTTCTGCACCTAGGAACAAGAAACCAAATGCACAGTTATGAGATGGGGGATACTTGGCTCAGGAATATTACATGCAAGAATAATCTTGGAATTCTTGTTGATTGCAAGCTGAATGTGAGCCAACAGTGTGATGTGACTGCAAAGAAGGCAAATGCTATTTTAGGCTGCATTAACAAAGTATAGTTTCCAAACTGCGTGAAGTACTAGTTCCCCTCTAGTCGACACTGTAAGGCCTCATCTTACTGCGTCCAGTTCGGGACACCACACTTTAAGAAGGATGCAGACAAACTGGAATGGGTTCAGAGAAGGGCAACGAGGATGATCAGGGGACTGGAAACAAAACCCTATAAGGAGAGACTGAAAGAACTGGGCATGTTTAGCCTTGGGAAGAGAAGACTGAGGGGAGATATGATAGCACTGTTAGAGTACTTGAAAGGTTGCCACACAGAGGAGAGCCAGGATCTCTTCTGGATCATTCCAGAGTGCAGGAGACGGAATAATGGGCTCAAGTTACAGGAAGTCAGATTTCTATTGAACATCAGGAAAAACTTCCTAACTGTTAGAGCCATATGACAATGGAACCTATGACCTAGGGTGGCAGTGGGCTCTCTAACACTGGAGACCTTCAAGAGGCAGCTGGACACCCAACTGTTGGGTATTCTGTAAGTTGGATTCCTGTATTGAACAAGGGGTTGGACTCAATGGCCTTATAGGTCCCTTCCAACTCCAGTATTCTATGATTGCAATAAATAACAGATTTTTTAGAAAAAATTAACTGCAGTTACAAACGAAATACATTCAATTAATAATACTAATAACCAAAATTTGTAACATTTACATAGTGCATTTCAATTAGTTCAAAAGTGCTTATCTCAACAATCCTTACAACAGTCCTGCAAGGGAGGCCAGTATTATTATCTTGCACTTTGCAGAGAGGGGTAGGCTGCTGAAATTACAGGACAGCAGCTTGCCTAAGGCCTCCTTCCTAAGTTCATGTCTCTGATGGGATTTGAACCAGGGGCTTTTCACCTAAACCAGTTACCAATTAAGGAAACTCCTTGGGGCACTGATGTTATCATCCCCTGTAAAGTGGTACTGTATAAAATAATGTGCTCATTAATTAATTACACAAAGCAAGCACTCCTTTCCTAGTAAGCCCAGGCAGCCTATGACTGTCATCTTTCCCCTCCACTGCTTTCCTAAAAACAGGCTTCGATCTGTGACAATATTGCAAAAGACCCCTTTAAGAGTTTTGGGACAGAATGGCATTCCCTAAATACAGCTCGTTCCCTTCCCCCACCCCACAATGTCTTGAGGGAGAAGCTGCACCTGGGCAACATCTACCTTCCTCTTGGTGTTATTAAAAGGAACAAGCAGCCATATACGGCCTTCGTACCTGTGTGGGGCCTGGCCCAGTGTCAGAAGGGCCCAGGCTGGTCGCCAACAGTGCTGAGTTTAAAGCTAGGACAGCTGGAGGGGTGGAAAGTGCTGGGAAGAGCAGAGGCTGCAGAGTTTCGTGGAGGCCTGCAAATGGCTCCAGCAGGGGCTCGGTGGTGGCTGCTTCCCTCTCCCCCTCGCACGTCGCCTCTGGCAGCCCCAACAGCGATGCCAGGAGTCCACTCGGCTGTTGCAGCAAATCCAGGCTGGGCAGCACCAGAGGCAACAAGGGCTGCCCCTCGGGGTCCCCTTGCAGGTTCAGAGGGGGCAGCGGTGTCTCTGGGCCCAGGGTCAGCGAGAAAGGGAAGGAGCCCAGTGGGAGGAGTCCAGGAGGTAGAGCGTTCCCAAATGACAGCGCCTGCTCCTGTGCCAGGAAGGGGAAAGGCTCAGTGCCCGAGGACAGCGGGCAGCCCAGGCCCCCGCCTTCCATTGCACTGGTGGGGACAGCTACGGGGCTGGGTTCTGGAGGGGCTTTGGGAGTCAGAGGTGAAGTGGAACTGGCACCTGGAAAGAAACAAGAAGGGCACAGGCAAGACGGTGAGGAAGGACAATATAACCGCTTCAAGGGCACTTTTCCAGAATGCACTCCTTCATACTCGCCCTTTCCCAGGAATTGAACAGAACTGGCCTACTGGAGGGCCTGAACTGGGCCATTTGCAGCCTGAACCCCATGTATACTCAGAAGAAGTTGATCCTACTGAGTTCTACAGGGCATGTTCCCTTGTAAGTGAGCACAGGGTTACAGCCTTAAGAAGCATATATGTCACAACCTTCTTTGGTGGTAAGTTTTACAGGTGTGTGGCAGGCAAAATTCAACAGGGGCAATTTCTCTCTGCGTGGAGATGACTGCACCTGTACATTTTCGATCATGCAGTCGTCACAGGCTCAAGAAACTCATGTTCCCCCCCCCCATCATCATCATACATGGAATGTTAACAATGCTGTTTGTGAGGCATCAGGAATACCACTTAAAAATCAGTGGCCAGTGAAGTCTTCTACAACACTGTAGAGAAGCTACTAAGACATCCAGTTGTATTTGGCTCCCCAACCTTTAGACTTGCCCCTGTGGCTGTACCTTTAACAATAGTTTGACAACTACTTCGGGGCCCAGAAAATGTCACCTGCTAATTAGGGTCACTGTGCAGGGATAGCCAGAGCTTGGAAAAGTTACTTTTTTGAACTACAACTCCCATCAGCCCAATCCAGTGGCCATGCTGGCTGGGGCTGATGGGAGTTGTAGTTCAAAAAAACTAACTTTTCCAAGCTCTGGGGATAGCAAACCTATGGCTGGGGGTGCGGGAGAAATTTGATTCAGTTCACATTCAAAGCCAATTCTATCAAATGAGCACTTTCCAAAACAATATGAGAATTGAAACAGCCATTCTTCAAAATTCCGTTTTCTGAATTTTGTGAAGTAGTTCTCCAACCAAACAACTTTTACAAAAATGCATATATTAGTGGGAAGTATGCATAAAAATGAATATATTGATGAAAATAATGTACAAAAATGGAATATATTAGGGAAAACGGCTTGCAAAAATGTGTACATTAGTCAAAACTGATTACAAAAATGTGTGTATTAGGAAACATTTGCATAAACCAGTTGAAGAATGTTCATGAGAACTTAAGACTGGAAAAAATGAGAAAGGAGAAAACTGAAACTGACAGATCCTGCCATCCCTCTGTGGCCCTCTAGATGTTGTTGGACTCCAATTCCCATCAGCCTCAGCCAGCATGGCTAATAGGCAGGAATGCTGACAGTTGTAGTCCAGCAACATCGGTGTAGTTGATAGGCTGACTAAGGCTGTAATCCAATACACACCCACTGAACAAAATGGAGCTTACTTCTGAGTAGACACCTGTTAGGTTGCAGCCTAGATCACTAAGATCTTCAGGAGCTGAGCTTAGAAATCACGTAATTCTCTACTCAGAAGAGACCACTCAGCACAGTAGCCCTTGCATTATGGAGCACCCTCCCAGTGGAGGTGGGCAGACACCCGCACTGTATGAATTTTGGCTTACTGTGGAACACTGTTAATTTAGCAAGTGCTTTTATCTACTGATTTTTTTTTTACAATATATGCTATTTTGTATTTTATTATGATGTAAATTGCTTAGAGATCTAGGATTACAGGCGATTCATATAAATGAATAATGGTGTGTTGGACTTTGCTTTCAGCTCATCACCATCTCTTCAGCCTCACCTACCTTGCAAGGTTATTGTGACCAAAACAAAATGGCATGGTAGGGGCCACTGAGGAAGGCCAAACAAGAGATGGATTGATTCCATCAAGGAAGCCACAGACCTGAACTTACAAGATCTGAACAGGGTGGTTTACAACAGATGCTATTGGATGTTGCTGATTCATAGGGTTGCCATAAGTTGTAGTCGACTTGGAGGCACATAACAACAACAACAAGGGGCCACCAGGTACCCCCTACTGTGCTCTAAGGTAGGAAGGGATAAAACTGTAACAAATAATTTTCTGCATCTCCCAGGGAAGGCTATTATTTTCCTGGTTAGCTGGCAACCATAGACTCTCCTTCTCTTAGGCTCTTTTATTAACACTTCCTTTACGCTCCACCTGCAAAAAGGTGGAAGATCAAATAATTCCCAGCATTCAGCACAGCGGCTGGCGGGGCAGAAGGCAGGGAGCCCACACACTAGGTGGAGCCAGAGTGAAGGACAGGCAGAACCAATTAATCTAGTTTTGTCCCCATCCTCCTCCTCCCTGCTGGGTTCTACAAGGAGCAACACTGAGACTGAAGGAGAGGAAGCTGGCAGTCAGGGCCATGCCCTGGACTGGCTGTAAGTAAGATGGCAGGTGGGCTTGGAGAAATCAAGAATGAGGTTGGTGAGGCAGTGGCCTATTTCCCCTAATGGACCAACCTCCACTGCCGTGAATATTTTCTTTCTTCCTTTTTGACCCTAAAGAGCAGGTACAAAGTAGCCCCAATCAGAGCTGGCATGCAGAGTGGGGAAGGGGCGGGGTTAATTGCTTTCTCCTGCATTGCAGTCAGTCCGGGTGAAAGTTTCCCCCCTCCCTTCCAAAGTTACTAATAGCTTCAGGAGGGAAGTTCCCATTGGCACTTATGGCAGAAAGGGTTAAGCTCACTTGCTCTTACACACAGCGATCCTGATTGGGAGAGCCGCTACCCCATCTCACCCACGATTAGGGTTGCCAGGTTCAATCCCTGAGACTGATCCTGTATCTTTAGGAGAAGAGAAAGTCAGCCAAGTGCAGGTGTTCTTGCAACCCTGTAATGGGAAAAACCACAAGGTGGAATTCTTCCTTCCCCCTGCACAGCTTTTAAAGATATAAAAGACCTCTAGGTTGCCAGGCCTAGCCTCCAAGAGGTCTTTTGTATCTTTAAAACTTGTGCAGGTGGGAGGGAGAATTCCACCCTGTGGTTTTTCCCATTACAGGGTTGCAAGAACACCTGCACTTGGCTGACTTTCGTTTCTCCTAAAGATACAGGATCAGTCTCAGGGATTGAACCTGGCAACCCTACCCACGATTTATCTAAAAGATAAAGGCACAGAGCTTGCACTGACGGCTGACACAGTGTTGTGTAGTTCAGTCAGAGGCTTGAGATCCGGATGCAGAATGGAAATGTCCTAGCTCAGTGGCAGAGCATCTGGTTTGCACACAGAAGGTCCCAGGCTAATCCTCTGGCCTCTCAAGGCAAGGAGAGAACCCTGCCTGAAACCTCAGAGAACTGCTGCCAGGCTCAGGGTGTATACGGCACTTAGCCAGATGGACCAATGGTCTGTCTCGACATAAGGCAGATTCCTGTGCTCCTAGCAGGAGTGGTGAAAGGGCGGAGGTACACAGTACTTATGCAGAGATGGGGAACCTGTGACCCTCTGGATGTTGGGGGCTCCCAGCTTCCAGCAGCCCCCAAGCCAGCATGCCCAACGATGAGGAATGATGGGAGCTGGAGTCCAGTTACACCTGGAGAGTCACAGGCGTCCAACCCCTGTAATAATATATGGTATGGGAAGGGTGTGAGATGGGGGGCAGGGAAACCACCAATTTTGACTATGTTTCCAGAATATTAATAGGGGTGTAGCTTTTTCTTTTAGAGAGGTGTGGGGTTCAGGCCTGTGTTTTCTGCCATGAAAGGAATCTGTGATCCTTTATTATGATGTAAACAGTACCACCAATGTATGTGGTGCTTCACAAAGTATTAAAGGGCCAGTCTCTGCCCCAAGCAGTTTACAGTTGAAAATTCATCACAGGAGAGATAGCAGAAGGGAGGGATCTAGGAGGCAGGGGCAACATTCCAACTCTAATCCTTAATTCTAAGGATCTGGGAGCAGGCTGCAGTACTTTGGGTACTGAGGAAAAGACACTCTGTCCATCCTCATGGGTTCCTTATGTCATTCTCTCATTATTACTTCATAGCGGTTCTGTGCAGAAGGGCAGTGGGGCTCTGAAACTCAGTGTGTAAAACACAAAATGAAACAAAAGCCAAGTTACATCTTGGTGTTTGTAACATGTTCTTTAAAACACCAATGGTGGGAGTAGGGTTGCCAGGCTCAGGGCTTGAGACTGATCCTGTATCTTTAGGAGAAGAGAAAGTCAGCCAAGTGCCGGTGTTCTTGCAACATTGTAATGGGAAAAACCACAAGGTGGAATTCTCCCTTCCCCCTGCACACCTTTTAAAGATACAGAAGACCTCTTGGAGGCCGGGCCTGGCAATGAAGAGATCTTCTGTATCTTTAAAAGTTGTGCAGGGGGAAGGGAGAATTCCACCTTGTGTTTTTTCCCATTATAGTGTTGCAAGAACACCTGCACTTGACTGACTTTCTCTTCTCCGAAAGATACAGGATCAGTCTCAGGCCCTGAACCTGGCAACCCTAGGTGGGAGGGATGGGCAGTGCCAAATGGCCATGACTAATGGGGGAGGAAGAAAGGGGACATATACTGGACCAGACTAACAACATCTGCAAGAGATACCTCTGCTTATACCAGCAGGAGATGACTGTCCCAGAGATACATGAATTTCTGCTTCAGGCTTCTTTCTCCACAACATCTGAAATTGCCCTGCTTACAGCATTTTCTGTTGTATTCAAAATCCTTCACATGCATTTCCCCAGCAATACTTACAACTGGAAGGGGAGGAGGAGAGAAGCAGGGCTACTCCATCGGCTCTGCTGAGAAGCCAGCTAAACCTGGCTCTTCTCTCCGAATAGTTCCAGCTGGTCATTATTAGGCAGGTGAGGGAATCCGAGGCCCAGGGCCAAATGCAGTCCTCCAGAGTCCTACCTGGCCCTCGGAGCTTTCCCCAGGCCACACCCCTCGCTGGCCCTGCTTTGCACCCCCAGTGCTTTTGCCTGGCTGGAATGCGTCCTTGAACTCTGACAGACACCTCTTGCTCCTCTGGATGGAGGACACAGAGCAGTGTGTATAGGAACTAGCCTGCCGTATTTACATTCGTTGCTCCGCCCACTTTTGTCTCTGGCCCATCCATGGCAGGCATGCAGCTGCTGGAAGCTCACCCAGAAGACAGTGTGGCCCTCAGGCTGAGAAGCAGCTCCCCCTCTCCATTATAAGAACTACTCTTCAAGAGTCGACGCCTGGGTTGCTTGGTGTCCCATCCCCTCTTCCTAACCAATTCCTTTTCCCTTTTCTGTCAGGCCTTTCACACTGTAAGCCTGCCAGCAGGGACTATCTCCTTTTCATCGTTTTTACATAAACTGCTCTGGGAGCCTTTTTGACTGAAGCATGGGGTAAAGATGCTTTAAATAAATAAACTATACCAGATCAGACTGTGTGCCCATCTAGCCCAGTGTTGTTGATTCTGGCTTGCAGTAGCTCTTCAACGGCACCTCCTACCTGATCTTTTTTTTTTTTAAGGGAGATTCCTGGAATTGAACCTGCGAAACGTTCTGCATGAAAGGTGTACGCTCTGTCCCCGAGCGATGGCCCTTCCCTAACTAAACAGCCAGCAAAATTGTGGCTATGGCCGCACTCTACTGCAGCATGGCCACAGACCGCCGAGCCTGCCACACCTGGGGCCAGGTAACAATGTTCTCCTGCATGGGACACACCAACAAGGGGTCTTCCCACATTACACTACATGCACGTTGGTCTTCCCAGCCCTTAGGGGTGAGGGGAAGGCGCTTGCTTCTATGAAGGGCATCCCCCTACAGATGCACAGACCTACCTGGGGTGCCATGTGATCCGAGTGGGGAGGAGGGAGGTTTTGGCTGCGGGGGGCTCCCTGAGATCTGTTCGGAAGATGCCGAGGCCAGCTGCCCAAAGAGGCTGAGGAGCTGGCTGTTGAAGTCCTGGAAGGAGGGCAAAGGGTTGGGGCTGTCACCAGCAGGGGTGGAGGGCAGTGGGGGGAGGCCGGGGGAGGCCAGGGAGCTCACAGGAGGGCCAAGCAGGTTGAGCAAGGATGAAAATGGCTGGACTGGAGCTACTGAGCTTGGGGGTCCATTCTTGGCCTCCCCTGCTGGTGGCTGGTCTCGAGGCCGAACGTGCCATATAGGTGTCTCCTCTGGATGGGTGACCCCGGCCTGCCCTGACTGGGAGTCCTTGAGCAGGCGCAGGACAGTGGGAGAGCGGCGCTGGCGCCGAGGTGCCCGTCCACCCACCACGGACAGCAGCAAGCGGCTGGGTAAAGTGCTGGCAGCCAGCTCATCTGGACGCCCCCTGCTGGCCAGCTGGGCCTTGGCGGCTGCGCTCAACAAACTGCTGGCTGGGAAAGAGCCTGGGCCCTGCGGATGAAGGAGCAGCAGGCTGGGTGGTCCTTTGCCTTCTGGGGCAACTCCTAAGGGCACTGAGGGCAGGTTATTGCTGCTTTGGTTGGTTAAGGCGTTGACCGGGGCTGCTGCATCCAACCCGGGGGGCTTGGGAGCCGGGCGGTGTCCAGAGAGGCCCTGCTCCGAGGAAGCTGAGGAGTGCCGAGAGCGCTGTGGAGAGGGTTCAGCACTGCCTGCCGGCGATGAAATAGAAGAGAGGGTGGTGGGGGCAGGTGACCCCGTAGTGCTAGTCTGTGACCCCAGGGGCATGGGGCGGATGCTCCAGGGACCGCCCTCCTGACTGGATGCTACCTCATCTGGTGGGGGGAAGAGAAGGCCGCTGGAAGGGTAGGGCCGGGACGATGCATCTGGGAGGCCCTTGCTGGGCAGAAAGGAACCTCCAGCAGCACTCAGTTCAGCCGCGAAGGATGGACGGGTGTTGCCGTTGGTGGTGGCCGGCAGGCGGCCTGGGAAGACGTCCCCAAAGAGAGCATTGTGGTGGCGGGGAAAGGAGGAGCTCTGGCTGGACCAGGCGTTGCCATAGCGATCAGAGGGGCACTGCAGATAGACTTCTGGGCCCTTGGACAAGGTGGCAGATGCTTTGCTGGGAAGAGCCTGCTGCGGGCGACTGCTGGGCCCTGGTGTGGTTGGGTGAGATGGCTGGATCAGCCCAGGCCCTGAATATAGAGGGGTACAGAGTTAGAAACAAAGGCAATCAATGCAGAAAGAGGAACAATACATGACACAGGTCTAAAGCTCTTTTAATGTTTGTGTAACTGGAGTTTTTTTATAATTTGTAAATGGCTTTGAAGCCTATTTTGGCAGGAATAATAATAATAATAATAATAATGATGATGATGATGATGATGATGATGATGATGATGATGATGTCTGGTAATATTTTTGTGAGGGGAGGGGACAGGTACAGAAGATAAAAGCCACTTGGTGCAAAACAGTAGTTAACACCAAGCTGATCTCCAAAAACATTTGAGACGTTAAAGTTTCTCTTCTGGGGAAGTTGTTCAACAATTATATTGGTGTTGCCCACATCTCTGATATCTGTACTTTTTCTCATGGCTGATGTACACTTGACTTCACTATTATAGCTGACAATATGACTTTCAGACCGTGCAAGAATAAGGGTACATACTACCTGAGGAGCATCTCCCTGCCCCCATCTTTCTATGGGCTTGTGCACACATTAGACTGAACACTGGTGCAGAGGGCAGTATTCAACTAACATATCTAGTCAGCACAAGAATTATTGGTAGTGCAATAGGCTTTCCCTCTTCCTTCCGTGTGTGCCCTGCACCCCCATAAATCTTCTCCAGAGAGTTGAGGGAACCCTTAAAACAGATTTGGGGTGGAGCGCAGGGTGCATAGGGGGAGAGTCCTATTGCATTCATGGTAAACCTTGCACTGACAGGACCCTGACTTAGCACTACATTGGATACAATTCAGGGTGTCAGTATAAATGTACAAGTATCTATGTGAAAGAGTGTACACGTTGATTTGTACATGTTGATTTGTACAGCTCGACTATTGTTTATACAGGTACACAAAGTGTACATTCATTGAACGTTACACAAGACTAGCTTTATGCAAGTACACAGACTGACTGTATACTCATCTGAATGCAACGTGTGAAGATCCCTCATGTGTGTGATCTAAGCAAGTCTCCTGAATAGAAGGGAAGGAAGCCCAGAGCAAACTGAACAGGCTGGCTGACTGACTGGCTAAGCCAAGCCAAGCTAAGGCCTAGGACCTAGCATTAGGCCAGGCTCACTGTGCTACTGAAGAGAACAGATGGATAGCAGGAAGCAATGGAATATGGCCCCACACAGAACATAGTTACCTGGTCCCAGGTGTGGCAGGCTCAGCGGTCCGTGGCTCTCCATGCTGCGGTAGAGCGTGGCCATGGCCACAATTTTCCGTCGGTGGTTGCACAGCTTGGTCATGTCCTCTTCGCCCTTGGTGCCTTCGCTCCCTGTCACCATCGCTGCTGGGTCGAAGTTGAACACCTAACCGTAATGGGGAGAAAAATGTTTAAAAACAAGAGGGCTCGATCTTCCCAGGCCTGGGGGATGGGGCAATAAAAGGAGATTACAGTGGAAGATAGGCTTTCCTTGTCCCTCATTAAAACCAGGGACATAGCTGAGCATCTGACGTGAAGGGCAGTTCCTTCATCCCACACGCTAAGCTTCATTTGCATCGATGACCAGACTGGTATGAGGTGCATTTTTTCTGAAGGAGTCCCACTGATTCTAATGGGGTTTAACTCCGTGCCTGAAACCCTGGAGAGCTGCTGCCAGTCGGTGTAGACAATACTGAGCTAGATGGACCAATGGCCGGACTCTCAGTATAAGGCAGGTTCCTGTGTCCTTCGCACAGGGGACTGCAGCCTGAGATGAGAGCCCACCTTGAGGCTTCTTGGACTGCCACTCTCTGTCAAGAACAACAATTTATTGTACGGTCACAGACGCAATAAAAACAAATCATCAGATAAAAGAAAACAGTCCATAAAGCATTTAAGATACACTATAAAATATAAATATAAGTATGACTTTAAAATGGAACATTACAGTTTGAAAGAGAGGACCATCTTGTGTATTCTTTGAACTGAAAAAAGGAACTTAGCTACTAGCTCTGTGGTCAGCTTGCTGGTATCAGCCAAAAGATGTCTCAAATACCAGTCCAAAGACCTACCAGGAAAATTTTCCATAATAGGACCAAGGAATCTAGTACGTTCTTCCCCATAAAAGTTACAAGCAAAAAGACATGGGCCAGGGATTCAACATCTGCATCACTATAGGAGCATGACCAGTCTTCATAAGGTACACCTTGATAATGTCCTTCTAATATTGCTGAAGGGAGACAAATCTGGCTCTGGAAAAGGCATGTCGGTATTTTGGGATGGTCAAATTATCTAGATATGTAGCGTGTTCAAAGAATTCAAAGCTCAGATCTAAACATAAAGGTGAACAGGTTTTACGAGCATTTGATATAGAGTATTGGAAATCAATGTCCTTAATCCGTTTTTCTATAACCAATTTTACCGTCCTAAACTCTTGTGTGTAAAGAAACTCCATAGAGAAACCTAACAAATGCAGATGAGCAAGAAAGGTTTTAGACAATGAGCTAACAAAAACATCCTTTGGAAGAAGGTTTAAGTAACCTAGGGAAGGGCCAGCATAAACCACTTTAAGCCAGTATCTAAAGACTAGGGACCAAGCAGTACATTCAGTCAATGTGAGACCAGCCTCAAGTTGGAGGCCTACAGCAGAAACACATCTTGGCATTCCGAAAATAGATCTTAAAAAGTTTGAAAGGACATTTTCCACATTTGAATGAAATCCTTGAATCCAAATTGGAACTCCATACAACAACTGAGACAGGATCTTAGACTTAAATACCCGGATAGCCGCGGGTATCTGTCTTGTTTGTCTGTTTATAGATTGATAGCCTGCCCCATCCCAAAGGCTCAGGGTGGACAGTAAAAGCGAAACAAAAATCAAACCAGCGAAACAGAGTAAGATCTTCTTTAAATCAGTGGCATCTCCCCACATTTTCTCAACTCTAGTGCTCAGCCAGAAAGGTGCTGGCCTCTTAACATTATCTCTCCAAGGTGCCTCGGCTTGCACTTGAGGGACGGCTGAGGGAGTCAGTGCAAATGTGTCTGCAATTTGGGAACAGCCCCTGCTGATCTCAGGCATATCACAAGGGAAGGAGGCATTCACCTATACATTTATTATATTCTGAGGCCATCCTTCAGGATCCCAAGGCAGTGTAAAGAATAACCAAATCAAAACACAAACACAAAAGTTTGTTAAAAGAAGATTAAAAACAGACTTAAAACCACAACAGTCAACTATAAATCACTGCTGCAGCAGACGTGAAAATACCAGGCACCTAGGCTTATACTCTCCCCCTCTGCTGCTCCCCTCAAAAAAAAAAAAAAGCCTGGGTAAAAAGATAATGTGTTAAGCTGATGCTTGAAAGGTCATCAGCCAAAGGGACAGCCATACCACCAAAGGGGGGGGGGAGTTCTATAGAGAGGGGGCCACTACAGAGAAGGTCCTATCCCACATCACCACACAATGGGCCATACCCTTTGGCAGAATCACAAAAAGGAGCCTCCCCTGCACACCTGGTTGACAGATATGGGAAGAGGCATTCACAAGTCATTCAGGGCTTTATATATTAAAGTCAGCACCTTGAATCGGGCCTGGTAGCAAATAGGCAGCCAGTGCAGTTCTCTTCTGAGATAGGTTGTTGGGCCTAAGCCATTTAGGTCTTGTATTCTTATTTACTTATTACATTTTAAAGAAGAGATGGGGACCCTCTGGCCCTCCAGACATTGTTGGGACTCCAAATTCCATCAGTCCCACCTACTGCGGCCAACGGTCAGGGATGATGGGAATTATAGACTAGCAGGTTCCCCATTCCTGTTTTAAACCCACAGTCCTCCAAGGAGCTCATAAAGAAACAAACATGGCTCCTTCCTCTCAACAACAACCCTCTGAAGGAGGTTAGGCTGAGATTGTGAGCTTCATGGTTCAGCGGGGATCTGCAGCCAGGTTTCTCAAGGCCAAGTCCAGCACACTTACTGTTAAATTGCACTAACGAGGATGGTTGTCTTAATGGCCCCATAAAGCAAATGCCCACTAATTCTTCTCCACATATAGTCATCATCAGAGCTAGGAATTACAATGGAGGATCTTCCCTGTGGATTCTTGAAACAACAGACCAATTGAATGGGAATCCAATGATGCTAACAAAGGGAGAGCAGCTGACCTTCAGAGCTAAGTATACTCTGCACAAAGCTCCAACTACACCAACCAAAATTCTGCACTGGCAGAGATTGAATAAACAGCGCAAATCAAACAAATTTGCATACAGTTTGCATAGTTTATCCTGTTTGCTAGCCAGGGGGGATGGGGTAGGGGATGGGGGGGAGACAGACAAACAGCCATGGAGCATACTTAAAATGCCCCCCTCCTGACCATTTGAAGTTCAAACCACCTCCCCACTGCCTTCCTTCTCTGAACACTGTTCTCACATTTTCAAGTGTATCTTTGCATCAATAAGGACTAGCGGCTTGCTCTTTTTTAAAAAAATGAAAGCTGAGATTCTCAGGATGCTGAAGCCAGAAATTGAATTCCATGTTTGCGTGGCATGTTTGCTGAAGCATGGAATACAAACAGCTTTGGTTATAACTGTACCCTGTGCAGTAGGTGGCTCTCCTCAACCACAGAAGAGAAGAAGAATTGCTGAAAGAAGCTCCTCCGATGGAGAGAAGGGAACAGTATCACTCAGGATGTATGAGGAACCGGTCTAAAGGGCATTTCCTCTGAATCAGACCATTGCCTCTCTATGCCGACAGGGTTTTGAACTGTCTCCCAGGGAACCCCTGAAGTTCCACAATCAGCATTAATAGCAGATCAATATCCTGGAAAGGCAGCTTCCCTTGCAATGCCCAGCTGCGAGGGAGTGTGCCAGGTGCACTCTAGGATGCACTCTCTGTGGTCACACTGTGAGGCCCAGGCCTGACTAGGCCTTTGTGTGAAGTGAGTCTGCACCCTGGAACATCCCTCCATTCCCCCAGAATCCTCTGCAACATGCCAAGGTTCCTTGGCAAATAACAGCTGACTTGGAACAGGGGTCCCTAATGTAGAAGTCCTTGGAAGCTACTGTTCCATGAAGAGCTAGGAATGTGCTGCTGGCAGGAAGGAGTTCTGGATGCACTGCCAGCTTCCACTGCTGCTGAATGATGAGATCTGACCCCATCCAAGCCAAACACACACACACTCTCACACTCCGTTCCTTTCCAAAATAGCTACTGGTGGCCAGTGCAATTAACAACCCCCAATCACGGATCTAACATGCTGTTCTTTGAGTAAGGGCAAAATTTGGCAGAACTATAGAGGGCCTGATCTTTTTCTAGCCTGAGGATCACAATGCTAGAATGCCCCTTCCAAATGGTACAGAGTCCACCCCTCTACCCTGTGGCAGAAAACCCTACATTGCACGTATTCTCTGCAAGCTGAGTTCTGCAGCCTTGGGATACTGTGCAAATTAAGCCAACTTGCTTAACTTCTTTTAATTTGCATAATTTATTCTTCCAACTTTTGTGTTTTATTTCATTCTAGTTTTCCTAATCACAGGGCACAGCAAGAAGTTATATACTGAAGCCCCAACACTCAGACCACTAGAAATCTTATTCCACAGCTCGCCCGCCACCAGTTTCTGATAATTAACCAGGCATTGCCCTCATACTTTTAAGCGTATCATATCATGGTTGCAAGAGGACTTGAAACTTGTTTTAAAAAGAAGGCTGAAATTATTAGGAAGTTGGATGCCATATCTAGCAATTTTTTACCACTTGTGCAAAATTGCAGCATCCACTCAACCCTTCCCAAATGTAATCCACCACGTTCTATTTCCACTGTCAGAGGCAGTATACCTCTGAATAACAACTGCTGGGAATTGCAAGTGGAGAGAGTGGTCCTGTTGCGGGCTTTCCCACAGGCATCTCATTGGCCACTGTGAGAACAGAATGCTAGACTAGATGGGCCAGTTTTCTGCAATTGGTTTTCAGGGCTAATATACAAAAGCTACAGAATGAGCCCCCCACAAAGAGGTGCCTCCTCACTGTACGTCTCTGGCCTTCATGGGTTTTCCGTGGAAAGTGAGAATGGTGAGGGTGGTAGTGATGGGATGGTGGCCCTTTGCAAATCTAGGAATCCCTACACATTACCAACTTTGCCAGTTTTTGGAATGGGGCCTGGCCCCGGGAGAAGAGCCATGGCTCAGTGGTAGAGCATTTGTTTTGCATGCAAAAGGTCCCATATTCAATCCTTGGCATTTCCAGGTAAGGCTGGGAATGTTCCTTCTTGATAAATATCTGGAGAGCCATGGCCAATCAATGTGGGGAAACTGTGATCCTCCAGATGTTGCTGAATGACAACTCCCATCAGCCCTGGCCATTGGACATGCATGCTGGGGCTGATGGGAGTTGTAGTTCAGCAATATCTGAAAGACCAAAGGTTCCGCACACTCGGGCTAGACAATCCTGAGCTAGAGCGGACCAATGGCCTGACTCAGAATAAGGCACTTTCCACAATATTCCTACTGTCAACCATTGTTCTCCTTTAGTTATTAGGATTCACACTACTTGGGCAAAGTCTGACAATCTCCAGCCTAGAGTCCACTGATGATAGCAAACACAGACTAGGTTCTCTTGTAAGACCTGTACCTTATGCACATTGAGGGGACACTCCAGGCCACACTTGCAAGTGCCGTCCGCCAGCAGGTATGCACGCGTCTGCTCCAGCGAAGCCAGGCTTGTGCCGCTAGGACTAAGAGAGACAGAGAGAGAGAGAGGAAAGGAGTGTTAAGACTAGCAGCCCAGGAGGAGGAGGAAACGGCTTTCCTGAAATATCGCATGGCTTACCTGATATAGCGCACTCTGCCCTCCTCCACCCTGCGCTGCCAGCCCACGGGCACAGGTGTGACTGCTGGGCGCCCACCTTGATCCACACCAGAGCAATCATCGCCGCCATTCATTGTGCTCCCTCAGCACTTGGGCACCTGAAAGAGCCAGAGGGTCACTGAGATGGCTGGTGCAACAACCTCACCTGGAGCCCCAGGGGAGGGGGTTGTCCAGCTGACATCAGTGGTAAGAGAGGGGAGGAGGGAGCGCATGTAACCCCCAGTTACAAAAATCTCAGGCCAAATCTAAGATGGGAATGATGCAGTCTAGTTGTACAGGCCCAATATGGCAAGATCTGAGAGTATTAAGGAACTATGGAGTCTAGAGGCATCATCTGCTGAGATGAACAAGGTGCACCATTACACATCCCCAAAAATGTGCTGCCAAATATTGCACCCCTACCTCTGAACCACCTAAGCCCTGCCCCATACAACCTGGTGTACACTTTGGAAAAACAAACAGCTAGGCACTGATTCTTTGCTAGCCTGAAAAGGTGAGATCAGCACTAGGAAGAGAGAGATGCTTAGAACCAAGTAAAGTCCCACAAGGATTCTGCGGTATGACTCTGCTGATCATGTAGCTTGGTTCTCACATGATCAGCAGAATCACATTGCAGAATCCTTGTGGGACTGTACCACTTCAGACTGCAGGTGTGGGAGTCACAGTTGTTTTTGCACAAGGATTTTTGGTGTGTTGCTTGGTTTTTTACATAGGAGAACATTAGGAAATGCATGATTTTTTTTATGTAGTCTGAATATTTTAGGATGTTTTAATTCTTGTTTTTGTATCTGTTTTTAATGGTGTAAGTCGCTTCAAGGTTTCAATTTGGGGGGAAAGTGACTAATAAATATTAACAACAACAACAGTTCTCCTACTACCACCTGCAATTTGAAGTGGTATAGCCCCGCAAGGACTCTGGTATGTGATTGTTTTCAACATGCTGATTAGCCTTTAGACTCAGGAAAGAAAGCAGGTTGCAGGCTAGGGTGATTAAACAGCAACAGGACAGAGGGGGCAGCCAAGGCAGAGGGACGTGGGAGGGAAGCAGGAAGAAAGGAGGTGAGGGAAGAAACAAATGGTGGCCTAACAAGGTGGCTTCAGGTTAGAAGGGAGGCACCAGCATGACATGGGCAGCTCAGGACTGCAAGAAGGAGTCCGACTCTGCACTCGCCAGATGCCCACTGCCTGTTTCCCCTGCCCCCCTCCCCACACTCACTGGGTGGCTCTGACCTACTAAACTCTATCAGGAGGGAGCCACGAAACGGCAAACAGCTGGCTGATCCTTTAATCCCGGCTCTGCTCGGCCGATGGCTCCTACCTGCTCATGGCTGCAAACCTCGCGGCAGGTGGCGTTAAGGGTGGGCAAGCTCCCTTTGGGCACTCATAGTCCAGCAGTCTCTTCTGGGGTCCAGGGGGTGCCTAGTCCATCGAGCTCACGCCCACTCTCCAGCCACACTAGCCTACACCTGGAACGGAAGGAGGACATTGTTATGCCATGGCTAAAGCGCACACAGAGAGAGAGAGAGAGAGATTCCCCACAGCTTTCCCTATCAAGAACCATCTGGGCCAAAGATTTCTGCTGGTAGCTAGGACAAGACTCCAGGGTTGCCTCTTTGCTGGGGCCTTCATCAGGACAGCAAACCCCCACATTATTTACAGAAGGAAGTCAAGCAAAGACTTGACCTGTAAAACATAAGCAAAAGATCCCAGCCTGGTACTCCTCGCTAATCACCCTGGAATAAAAAAAAACACCAACAACCGCTAACCCATCTGTTTTTGGACTCCAGTCGCTAAGGTGGGTTAGAATGCCCACTCCACCCACACTGAAGAGAGTGGAAGAATGCACACGCCCTTTTGCCACTCTGGCTGCGAGTACAGGAGACTGGTTAAAAGGGTTCAAAGGGAGAAGCGAAGCCACGTGAAACCATGGAGAACCCAGGCTGGAGATACTGAGAAACATATCGCTCCACCTCACCTCATCAGGTCAGGATGGGGAACCTTTGGCTCCAGTCATTTCTAGAAACTCCCCTCGGCAAACAAGGCCAATGGCTAGGGGTGATGGGAGCTGTAGTTCAGCAATGTCTGGAGAGCCAACGGTTCCCCACACCTTCTCTAGGCAAAGACTCTTGTCTACACATTCAGCAGAATGAGATTATAGAAAAGGATATACCAGTGCAGATAGGGGATACTGTATTACAACATTCTCTAATATAAACCTCTCCATGCAAGTACAACACTTGTATGTCAGGGAGAAAAGTTTTAGCCCAGCTGTTCTGTTAGCTTTCTACTTGCAGGGAGCTGTTTATGTAAGGGAGCATGCATAAATGGGATCTGCCCCTTGCAGTATGAGGTAGTACAAATCCATTTGACCACCTCAGAGGTCTTCCCACCTTAATCTGCTGAATCAGGCCAACGTTTCCAGAATGTGGGAGCCAAAACACAGGAGTTCTATCTACTGATCTGGAAGACCCCACCCTTTACGGCATAGCTGAGGAAACTTTTTCAGCCCAAGGGCCACATTCCCGCATAGACAACCTTCCAGAGGCCGCATGCCAGTGATGGGCAGGGGCAGAAGTAAAAGGTGGGTGCAGCCAGAAACCAAAATGGGAAGAGCAATCAATGCAATTCTTTATTTTGTACAGCAGACTATATTCCAGCCACACACAAGTCAGAGGTTTATATACACCAGGGATAGGAAAACTGTGGCCCTCCGTGAATTGTTAAGACTCCAGCTCCCATCAGCCCCAGCCAACATGGCCACTGGCCAGGAATTATGGGAAATAGAGTGCAGCAATATCTGGAGGACCAGAGGTTCTCCACTCCTGCTAAAACACACTCTCTTACACACATCTCCATCTTCCCTCCAGGCAAGCATGATCACAGTTCAGGGACACAGTCCAGCCAGACAAAAACACCTGAGGAAAATGTAGAGCTGGGGCCCTGAAAGATGTGGCTTGGGGAGGGGATGTATGGCTTGGGAGAATCCTGAGGACCGGTCAGAGAGGCCTGGAGGTCCACAGTCGGCTCCTGGGTCTGAGGTTTCCTATGCTCAGTGAAACTATGTGCATAGTTAAAACCACGGGATTCACTCCCACAAGATGTTGTGATGGCCACTAACCTGAATGGGTTTAAAAGAGTAGACAAGATCATGGAGGACAAGGCTGTCCATGGCTACTAGGCCTGATAGGTATGCTCTATCTCCACTGTTGGAGGCAGTATGCCTCCATGCCACAGTTTCTGGGAATCACATGTAAGGCAGAGAGTGCTCTTGCCCTCAGGTCCTACTTGTGTGTTTCTCATAGTCATCTGGTTGGCCACTGTGAGAAAAGGATGCTGGGCCAGATGGGCCTTGGCCTGATCCAGCAGGGGTCTTCTTATACTTATGTACTTACTCCTGCTTTCCTCCATGATATTCTACAATGTAGCAGAAAATTAACAGATGAAGCTTCTGCCCTTGCATCCTCACATCTAGAAGTTTCACCTGATGATTTTACAGCTCTCATTGAAGGCCCAGGAAAGCCTTGGCTCTGAAATGAATGGCAACCCTAGGCAAGCATGGTACAGTAGGGCCCCGCTTATACGGTGGGTTAGGGACTAGGCCCCCGCCATAAAGTGGAAATCGCCGTAAAGCGGAACCCATAGACTATAATGGGGCCGTCGCGCAAAAATGATGCGAAAATGTCGCAAAATCGGCTTTAAAAAGGGGAATTTCCCGCCGCTGCATTAGTGGAACGCCAGAATGCGAAGCGCCAGTAAGCGGGGCCCTACTGTACAAAGTTTTCCTGTGCCACAATGTTGCCTCCTTTTTGGAGAGTGTACGTGATTTGTCCCATATTTCTGTAGAGGTGCTAAAGCCCACAATAGGAGACGTTTCTCTGTACAGCAGCAGTGGGAAATCTTCCCTTCCCCCAATGTTGTTAGACACCAGCTCTCATCATCCCTGGCCATCAGCCATGCTCGCTGGGGCTGATGGAAGTTATAATTCAGCAACATCTGGAGGGCTAAAGGTTCCCCATTCCTACTATACAGACATCCAAGTGTCATTCAGCTGGTGCTCAGGTGCAAAAGCTCAGAGAGAACAAGAAGACAGCAGCCTTACAAATCAGTTCACAAAACATATTAGCTAACAAAAAGCCTGCAGGCTACTAGTGCATCTGCTCACACAAGCTGTTAACCTATATAGCATGTGTGGGAAACTGGTGGCCCTCCAGATGTTGCTGAACTACAGCTCCCATCAGCCCCAGCAAGTATGGTCAATAGACAAGGATGACAGGAGTTGTAGTTCATCAAGATCTGAAGGGCCACAGGTTCCCCACACCTGCAAAGTTTAAAAAGGCTTTGAAAGCCCACAACTGCTATATAGGCTACTATCTTCACCTGCTTTTGCAAAGCTTCCCTGGCAATTCTTACGCCAGACAGGTCAGGAGTAGGGTTGCCAGGTTCAGGGCCTGAGACTGATCCTGTACCTTTAGGAGAAAAGAAAGTCAGCCACGTGCAGGTGTTCTTGCAACACTGCAATGGGAAAAACCACAAGGTGGAATTCTCCCTTCCTTCTGCACAACTTTTAAAGATACAGAAGACCTCTTGGTCGCAGCCTCCAAGAGGTCTTCTGTATCTTTAAAAGTTGTGCAAGGGGAAGGAAGAATTCCACCTTGTGGTTTTTCCCATTACAGTGTTGCAAGAACACCTGCACTTGGCTGACTTTCTCTTCTCCTAAAGATACAGGATCAGGATCAGGCCCTGAACCTGGCAACCCTAGTCAGGAGAATGGCTACTTTAAAACCACAGCACTGGCTGAGAAATCTATGCCCATATGAGGTGGTCATATGACACCTCACTGCAATCATAAAAACCTGATAGCAAATGCCAATCACAATTAGGGTTGCCAACTGACCCCTAATGAAAGAAAACAACACCAACATTGCCTGTTTGGGCACCTTTAAAAGCTATGTAAAAATCAGCAGGGGATGTTTTTTATAACATGGAGATAAGCATTATCACCCCTTATTTAACAGATCAAGTGGCTATTAAGAGCAAAGCAACAGGGGTCAGTTAAAAAGTTGGCAACCCCAGCCACAATATACAACTCCATCACAGCTTCATGTGTGAAACTCAGAAATCCAGGGGGAAAAACATACTGTGAAGGGTTAATAATAGAGGCAGTACCAAAAATTGGACCCACCCCCTCTATTCACTTATTGGTGGAGCCAGATGTAGGTGGGGCTAAGGTGCTATAAAAAGTAGGCCTTCTACCTCAAGCCAGGTGGTTGTGGAGCATCGGTGCTAGTAGGGAAATCATTATACTGGAAAGCTGAAGAGGTGAAGCATTTCTCCTTCCTTTCAAGCTATACTATGATGTTTACCTTTAATCTCCTGAGAAACTAGAGACTCAATTTTTATCTCAAAAACAGTGAGAAGAGGGGAAAACTAGAATGATTAAAAAAAAAAACCTCCTTCTTTAATTAGTAGGATTATGGTAGCACCCTTTGAAACTAGGCCCTGTTGTGTTAGGTGCTGCATAAAGGGAAGCCTGCATTCTGCACCCAAGGGAGCTTGCTGTTGAAGGAACTGTTAGGAAAAACTGCTGGGAAAAGACAACCAGATACCCAAATGGCAGTGAACAGGATAATACTTACACTGTCCTGGTTCTGCTCCCTGGGGATCCAGAATTTACAATTCTACCAGAGGTAGATTGCATAAAATTCATGTAGGTCTACACTGATAAATGGAAACCAGATACTGTGCTACTAGCATAGGGTAACCCTAGCTCTTCGATATGCTTCACTCTATAATGACAGTTAGGTATGTGATCTGGATCTTCTAAAATGGCAAGTATTTTCAATTACTGTGATCTAATGCACGTGCAGAAAAGGTTAGGCCTCTCATGCACTGTATGACTGTACTCTGATGACCTTTAAACACAAGGCCAGCTCCTTTTCTATTCTGCAAGGTGTTTTTACTGTTTTCAACAAACTGCACAAGTTTGGGGATTTGCCCAAAGCCATGACACAGACTAGCAGCAGAGGACACTCAGCCTCAGCTCTTTTGTGGCACTAGTGTACACATCTGGGTACTCTGAGAAACCAGACAGGACAAACTAGATGCTTGCTATGCTATGCTCTTCATTGTCACTGCTTGGATCCATGCAAGGCAGTCACCTTTGGCTGGAGCCAACTGCTATTCAAATATCCCACTTGGGCATTTTACCAGCCCAGGCTGCCCAGAGGTTTCCCTGTCTGATAAGAAACAAGCAGGGCAAAAATATTTAAGAACTTATAAAAATATGGGCAACAGTTCATCCTGAAGTGGGGAACAGCCAGGGCAGGTGTGTGATTTGGAGCAAAGAACTCTTCGCTCAGAGAGGTACTCTTCTACTGTGCCTCAGACTTGCAATAGTGACCACAAGAAAGTTCCTTCACTGTCACCTCTTAGTTTAGTCTGGATTATTAAGGAAGTTGTAGGCTCCTAAGCAGTCCCCTTTTTGTGGCCTTAATACCTCTGAATCCCATTTCTACTCAGCACAGTGAAGGGGGGGGTTGGATGGTATGGGAAGCTCTTTCATCACCATCACACTCCCATTCAACCAGGTCTGAAACATGTCACCACCAGAATGGGAAAGCCACACAGACTAAGCTCCTGTTGATGTGTGACCCCTTTTGAGGGAATTGCAGGGAATTATAGTTCTGACATGCCACTCTCCTATCCAAAAGAACTTACCACCTGCTGTGTGGGTGGGGAGGGCAGATCAAAGTACAGAGTAGTGCTTCTAATACCACCACCCTACTTCACTTGGGCTCTGGACCCTCTTAGTCCTTGCAGAGCTGGCCCCTACTCTTTCCTAGCACAACAGCAGCTGAATTTGGGGGAGTGAGGCCTGGCACCCCCTCCCTCATCAAGCGAGAACACGGCAATCAGTTCCCCTTAGTAGTTCGTGCATCAGGAATTTTTTGGAGGGGGGGGGAGTGTCTGTTGGAATCGCCGTCAACAGTTTATTCCAGGCTTCTTCCCCCTTCACTGCAAGGAGCACTGCTCAAGGGGTGGCCGCCAAATCGTCCCCCCTCCGATTTTGAAAGCTTCCATAACTCCGGCAGAAGTTTGAACTGTCAGAGAAGCTGAAGGCGGGGATCGGCTCGAGTCTTGGCACTAGCAGTTCCCTTGCCCGTGCCAAATGCACTACCCAGTCCGGCTTCAGAGAGTGCCCAGGGCCCCCTTTGGCACTTACCTTGGTTCATGATGCCCCCTCCCCAGCAGCTGCTGCAGGCTCCAACTTGTTCTCCCGCCCCTGCCGGGGGCCGAGGGTAGCGTTCCCCCCCCGCGGTGGGTACTGGGTGGGTGCGTGGGTGGGGGGTCAGGGTGCAGGGGATCGCTAGCGCTCTCCACCCCACCCCCCCAGTGCCTGTCTCACTCACTCCCTCCCCCCTGGACTCGGTGCCAGGAAGAGGAGGGGGTTGAGCAAGGGAGCTTCCTCCCTGGCATGCGCACTGGGGGCCGTGGTGAGGGTGGAGGTTGGAGGGGGAACAGCCCTGGGAATTCCGTTCCTGTCTTTCTCCACTGTGCGCTCAGAGCGCAGGAGCTGCGCTTTGCGCACAGAGCTCAGGGTAAAACCTGGCCCGGGACTTTTAGGCTGTTTCAAAGTCCCGGCGCGGCAATTGGAGCGGCACTGCAGGAATCCTTATTGCCTGTTGTATACGTGCGGCCTGCTTTGCCTTGTCTTGCCCTCTTTGCTCTTAGGGTGCTGGGAAATAAATTGCCCTCCTTGATCTACTAAGTCACGGAGGGACTTGCTGATGGCTGCCAAGAAGGGTGTGTGTATTTTGTTAGGGCATAAACCTCCGGATCGCCTTCTTCCTGGCGTTGTACCGAAGGAGGGGCACAGTTTCCGTCTCACATACCCACACGCGCATTCCTTCTTTCACTCGCGCGCTCTCTCTCACTCACCCCCCCTCCCTCACTCTCACATATATAAGGGGAGATCACAGAGTGTTGGAAGCTGTACAGACCGAGTGATCTTTAGGGCTTACAAATCACCTACAATCTATATGGTTGGTCAATAGACAGTTGGTCAAGGGATTTCCCCAGACAGGGTAGAGAACCCAAGGTTGTCTCTATCACAATGAAAGAACTGGCAGAAACTCCGAAGTAACAATTTAATACTTAAGGCTGGAATATTATTTATTTATTTATTATTTGATTTATATCCCGTCCTTCCAGCAGGAGCCCAGGCAGCAAACAAAAGCTCTAAAAACACTTTAAAACATCATAAAAAGAAACTTTAAGATACATTAAAACAAAACATCTTCAAAAACATTTTTAAAAGCTTTCAAAACATCTTTTTAAAAAAGAAATATTAAAAAAAAAATAAAAAGATTTAAAATCATATTAAAAAGCAATTCCAACACAGCTGCAGATTGGGATAAGGTCTCAACTTAAAAGGCTTTTTGAAAGAGGAAGGTCTTCAATAGGCGCCGAAAAGATAACAGAGATGGCGCCTGTCTAATATTTAAAGGGAGGGAATTCAACAGGGTAGGTGCCACCACAATAAAAGTCCGTTTCCTATGTTGTGCAGAATGGACCTCCTGATAAGATGGTATCTGCCGGAGGCCCTCACCTGCAGAGCACAGTGATCAACTGGATATATAAGGGATAAGGCAGTCTTTCATGTATCTTGGTCCCAAGCTGTACAGGGCTTTGTACACCAAAACTAGAACCTTGAACTTAGCCCAGTAGCAAATGGGCAGCCAGTGCAATTCTTTCAGCAGTGGGATGACATGTTGGTGATAGCCTGCCCCAGTGAGCAGTCTCGCCGCTGCATTTTGCACCAGCTGCAGCTTCTGGACCAACCTCAAGGGCAGCCCCACATAGAGCGCATTACAGTAATCCAGCCTGGAGGTTACCAGTGCATGGACAACAGTGGTCAGGAGGCTATCCTGGTCCAGAAACCGCCGCAGCTGTCTTGCCAGTTGAAGCTGGTAAAAGGCACTACTAGCCACCGAGATCACTTGATAATCTCCATCCTAGCTGGATCTCTGGTGGATGAAAAGCCCAGGGTGACTTTCTCATTGCTACAAAAGCCATGCAATTTTATTCTATATAAAACAGGAAGTATTGGGGGGGGGAAAGGGTTTTTCCTCAATAGTTCATAACCAGCTTCAAAATAGTTAGTGTGCCCAGGTAAAAGGCACTCCTAGCCATTGAGGTCACCTGGGCCTCTAGCGACAAAGATGGATCCAGGAGCACCCCCAGACTATAGACCTGCTCTTTCAGAGGGAGTACGACCCCATCCAAAGCAGGCAACTGACCAATTATCTGAACTCGGGAAACACCAACCCACAGCGCCTCCGTCTTGCTAGGATTCAGACTCAGTTTATTGGCCCTCATCCAGCCCACCACTGAGTCCAGGCAGCAGTCCAGGGCTTGCACGGCCTCTCCCGATTCAGATGTTACAGAGAAATAGAGCTGGGTATTGTCAGCGTACTGCTGACACCTCTCCCCAAGTCTCTTGATTTAGGAGTACTTGTTTGGACAACTGTGGGACAACAGGGGGAGGCTGTTGCCTCTGTCCAGATTCCTGGCTGTCCACTGCTGCAAAAACTGAACTTTACATATCAGCCTTCTGGTTTGGTCCAGCATAGCAGTTATTTTTAAGAAACATCAGAATGGCATTGCTGGCTCAAAGCAGATTCATCCTGTCCAGCATCCCGGTTCCAACAGCAAGAAGCCCCAGATTTCTGGGATGCTCACAAAGAGGCTACCACCCTCCCGTCACTTGTCCCCAGCATCAGTATTCAGAGATGCCCTGCGTCTGAATGGGGCAAGTTCCATTTAGCTGTTGCGGTTACTAATAGTTTATAGGCCTATCCACCAGGAATAATTACAGTTCCTTTACACCACGCTTCCCCGACCTGGTGCCCTCCAGATGTTCTGGGACAGCCTTTCCCAACATTTGAGTCCCCAGATGTTGCTGGACTACAGTCCCCATAATTCCTGCCCATTGGCCATACTGGCTGGGGCTAATGGGAGTTGTAGTCTAGTGACATCTGGGAGGTCAAAGGTTGGTAAAGGCTGTTCTGGGCTACATCCTGTCATCCCTGACTATTGGCCAGGCTGGCTTGAGCTGTAGTCTAGAGGGCAGCAGGTTGGGGAAGGTTGTGCGAAACCAGGGATGAGGAAAGTGTGGCCCTTTCGATGTTGTTGGGCTTCCTCCCATCAGCCCCAGCCAGCATGGCTAATGTTCAGGGATTATGGAAATTGTAGTACAGCAACATTTGGAAGGCGATGGACTCCCTGTCCCTGTGAACTGTCATTGCCATGCCTTGTGTCAGTGAATTCAGTGGGATCCTTGTGTGTGGTAGTACTTATGATTGTATAAACATGACTATGACTGGATTTTTGGAAATGTAAGGAACAAGTTGGCAATCTAAGAATCTGGGTTGCATAAGCAGGGGTGATGAAAGGCTGGTACACAGTTGACTATGGTGGGCAAGATCAGAATATTAAGTACTGAAGAGACATTAAATACAAAAGTGCTGAAGAGGAGATCTAAGTAGTGCAGATGCAGCTTATGAAAGACACAACAGATCATTAGGAAGGAATGTGAAGGGTGCAGGAGGCAGACACGGGTTACGATCACAAAAATTGGCAGGGTTGGATAAACAGGGAGTAGTGTGAGCAGTGGTATAACGGTAAGCATGTTAAGCAGAGGAAAACTTGAAGTTATGGTTGATGGGATAGACGCTGGTAATATCTTAGGCACATTTATATTGGGTGGCACAGCAAGAAATAACTTATGTGAGGCCCAATAACTCATGTTCCATGAATCTCACTTACCTCCAGTTCCCTGTTCCGCCACAAACTCAAAGTATGATCCTAATCAGGATTAAGTCTCATATTGGGGTTGGCTGCACGAGAGGCTCCCATGCAGAGACCAAAAGCATCTACTCATTATAAAATGCCCATTTGTGGGAAGATTGTAGATGGATCACGCCAGACCCAGCTTGTCTGAGTAGGCCAGAGAACAGCCATGATAAAGACACACATGGAGGAATGTCATTTCATTGGACTTACTCCCAATGGAATCCTAGGTACTAGGAACCAAGGTGGGGATGCAGCCCTAAAGCATCCCAAGATGCTTAGACACTTACTGGCTGTCTGTAATAAAGCAGGCTGCTTGTTATTAAACAATTTGTATTATTATTTAGGGTGCACAAGATTTCCTAGTCTGTTGCAGGGCTCCCTTTGGAAGGGCAGGATTAAATTTTAAAATAAATAAATAAACAATTAAGGATTCGTATTGTATACACTTGTAACTGTGGCTGAGAAATAGCAGCATATCCAAGGCCATCCATGAATTGCTGTTTGGATTTGAATTACAGATTCTTGGGTGTAAATCTGTGTAACTTTTCATTTACATAGAACAGTGGTCGTCAAACTATGTTCCACAAAACAATGTTTATGCAGCTTATGTAGAGTCCCCGATGAGATCAGTCATGGCAGCCAAGGTTACTTCAAAGGCAGTTTTGCCTGCCTGTTTACCCATGATCAGTTGTCCTGTGCAATCAAAGCTGCAGGGCAATATTGGGCATAGTCTACAGAGTACTCTTAGTTTGCATGAGGCCCACTTGGCTAGCACTCCGCACACACTGAAGTCACATCAACATACCACTACACATGCAAAGCACTCTTATACCACTTTAGCAGTCATGGAGAATCCTGGGAACTGTTATTTTTAAAGGGTGGTGGAAACTGCAGTTCTGTGAAGCCACCAACAAACTACAGCTCCCAGAATTCTTTGGTGGATGCCATAACTGTTAAAGTGGTATAAGAGTGCTTTCAACATATGGTGTGGATGTGACCAGAGTATGTGAATGTTCCCAAGAATCTTCCACACTATACAGCAGTTTCAGAGGAGAGAGGTGTCCCCTGGCTGGCAGACAAGTAGATGAACAAAGGATCTGCTGAAGGTGCAAGAACAGGGCTTGCATGAAATGCAACTTGTAGATCTACAGTATCAATAGGCATGTTGAGTTAAAGATGGCTTCCCAAATTCAAAGATAATACTGTAACAGCTCTAATTTAAATGTTAAATCCCTTGTAACAATCCTTATAGCATTCCTGTTCTAATAATTTACTTTAAAATTGCTCTCATTTCAATGAAACCCTTATAAAAGATTTAGGATTGGAATGCAAGATATTGTTTTAGCCAATTTTGACTAAAGTCTTAAGCATATATACTGAAAGCACCGAGGCATTACTTTTTAACTTAAAATAGCAAGTCATTTTATCTGTATTATAGCTGCCTGTGTTAAGGTTGGGATAGCTGCTGAATGTACCTATTCATATATTTATTTCTATTCAGACCATTACCACACCAGTAAAGAGGAATGCTCTTTAATTTTGCATGCATCCTTGAGTAATCTGGAAATTTGTCACTTGAAATCCAAAACTCATTACCATGGAAGCAAGTCCTATTGAAATCCTGAGTAAACATTGTTAGGATCGGGCTGCCCTCTACCAGCTCCTCTCTTTGCCAGGCATGAAAATCTCCTTTCTCATTTCTCCTTGTGGGACATTTTGCATTTTATTTATGAGGACTGCAGCACTAAGTCAATTATTTAACTAGATTAATTAGTCAAAAATCTTTTGAACAATTACAAAGTTACCTCCCAATTAACTGGGCAATTAAAATGTTTATCATTTTTAACAAAAGGAGGTACAAATCCATGGGTGGCAGGCATCTCCTTAAAAGGTATTCCTCCTCCTTTCTCACGCAGGAGGGGATGCCCCTTCTGAGATGGCCACCTGCTGTGACCATATAAAAACAAAGAAAGTATTTTGTTCATAACTATCGTTTTATTGATATACACATTTATGCAGGTTTAGTCACATAAAACTCGTACGATTAATCAACTATTTAATTGAGTAAAAATCCTATTATTTATGAAGCTGTTGTTTTGTTACTCGTCTCGTGCAGAAGTCTCTAGACGCCGTAAAAGGTGAAGGTGTTCCCGCACTTATAATGCGAGTCATTTCCAACTCTTAGGGTGACATCTTGTGACGTTTACTAGGCAGACCGTATATATGGGGTGGGATTGCCAGTTCCTTCCCCGGCCTTTCTTTACCCCCCAGCATGGGCACTCATTTTACCGACCACGGATGGATGGAAGGCTGAGTGGACCTTGACCCCTTTTACCGGAGATTTGACTTCCTCCTTCCGTTGGAATCGAACTCCGGCCGTGAGCAGAGCTTCGGCTGCGTTACCGCCGCTTACCACTCTGCGCTACAGAGGATCCTCTAGATGCCGTACATATTAAAAAAAAACACAATCGCAAGCCCGCCTCCCTTTCCAAAAGGGTACACGGCGCGTATCCCATTGGGCGAGGCGTTCTGTACACTAGCAGTGCCTAGGCGAGGGCTCCCTCCCTACTTCCCTAGGGAGGCCTGGCCCTTTAACACAGCAGGTGGGCGGACCGTGACGTCATAAAGGCTCTAGGACGGGGCCCATGGCTTCTCAACGTACTCCGGCCTAGTCCCTACAGAAGACGCTCTGGGCACTGGCTCGTTGTGACAGATGGTGGGGGGGAGGAGGGGGAAACAAGGTGCGTCCTGTGTAAAAGGAGACCTAAAAGGGCCAAGGTCAGGGCTCGACCGCCAGCGCCGCCGCCTCCAATGGTTGCCAGGACATTGCATCATCCTCCAAGCATGACTCACCTACTTAAAGACTCGTGACCCTGAAAGGAGGGGGAAATTTTGGGAGGAGTCACTTCCGGGTGCGACGCGGCAGTATCCACCACCACCGAGGGGCTGCGTCATCCACCCTTGGAAAGGCGGGGCATGGTGGAGAGCGGCGGCAGCGATTGGACGGTGACTGCTCTTTCCGTCCCCCCCAATGGAAGGGCCCGGCGCCGCCGATTGGCTAGAGATGGCGCAAGGGTTGCGTCATGCGAGGAGGGGGCGCGCTCGAAGGACTACCCTGGGCTTAGGAGCGGGAGGAGGGAGTTGGCAGTTGGAAGCCGGCAGCAGCCTTGTGAAGAAGAGGATGAGCTGCGAGGGGAGAATGAGCCGAAGCCAGCAATTGGGGGACAGGATCGCGGGCGAGAAGGGGCCGCGTAGGAAGGTGCGAGGCTGGGAAAGGGAAGGGAGCGGGGCCGCTGGCGCAAGAAGAACGCCTGGCAGCTCGGACACCTGAGTCCTTAATAAAAGATGGGGGAGGGCTCGGACGCCTGGGTCCCCTGGAGGGGATTTGCCAGTGGGGGAGTTAATGGACGGCTAGATTTACAGAAAAAGAGGGGGGGAAGAGATGGAGAGGGAATAGAGAGGGATCTTCTGTACCATTCATTGAATTCAGGGGAAGGAAATTGTTTGTCTTCCTCCTTCCTGTCCCTCCATCCTTGGCTGCGTTAGTGAACTTGGAAATAAAGTCGTATTCCCGTTTCAGGTTGGGTCTGTCAGAATTTCTAGCCCGCTTCTAATGTTCCTTTGCTTTGAAATAAAACTTCCCTGACTGCGCCCCCAGTTAACTTCTACTGTAACCTTAATTGTTGGTATAAGACGGTCGGCTTTAACGATCCCCTTAGAGTTGATCGACCACGACCCTTACGCCGACTGCTGAGCAGTACCGTTTTTTGTCCTCCCCCCCCCCTTTTTTTTTTGAGACTGCTTTCCACGCAAAAAGAGCAAAGATGGGCCTGCTTGCCTACCGGCAAAAATAATTACTAAAAAAATGAGAGGGGTTGTCGGGTGTAGGTTTGTGCTTCCGTTATTAGCGGTTTTGATGGTGCATAAAGACTAATTAAACAACAGTCAAAATACAGCTGAGGAAATTCGAAGTTCAGGAATGAATTCGGTGAACATGGGCACACATCTTCAAAATAAATATGTGCTGAGGACCCACACAACATGGTCCTTTTCTTTTAATTTTTCTTTTTTTGTTGGCAATGAATTTTGACAGTAATCTACTGAGATGATGTAAGGGAGATGGCTGCTGTCCTCTGTGGTGGGCAAACCCCTCAGATTTTCCTACTTAGCTTGGCTTCCAGCACTGGAGAGGGCAGCTCTTACTGATCTTGTTTTGTGTGCTAAAATAGCTTGGAACTGTGGGCACCCTGCCAGCTCTTGAGGCTGCATCCTTTTGGACAGCTGTATGTACTGTTGGTTTCTGGCAAGAGACGTTAGAGCGCAGCCTTCCTCACAGTGAACAATTTTTGTGGGCTTAAAAACAAAATCTTGACCAGCCTTTATGAGAATTTAGGGGTTCCTCAGAGGAGAAACAAGCAAGATGCTCCATTTTCTTATTTTTCTGTGTGAGCAGTGGCATCACATCTTCCTGTAAAGACTGCAATGCCTCTTGTTGGGGCATTCGGATGACTTGGAATGCCTGTTCACATGGCTCCTTAGGGAGGCCTTTCTACTCACTCTTGCCCACAACAGGCTGCATAACAGCTTCAGGATCCCCAACTCTGCTAGTTTGTTGCATCACTTGGGGCTGATGAAAACCAATGGTGCGTCCCCAGCGCCTGTTGCATTCCTTTGGGGTTCATGCCCGTGTTGCTGCCTTGCTCTTCAACTTGGGGCACTGCAGGGTGTCCAGTGATCTGTTTGAGGGACCCTTGCAGGACAGTGAAGAGGGCTGAGAGAAATAGGCCACTGCAAATTTTCCTAAAAGATTCTTTCAGGCAGCTTAGCTTCAGATCCTTTGCATTTTGTCGAAAGGCAGTCTCTATCCACATCATAATTTTTTAAAACTATGGGTTCAACTCCTGGATCCGACAAGGTCTTGAGCAGTGTGGTATAGTGGGTACAGGTGGACCTGGGTCCACGCTTCTGCTCACCTGTGAAGCTTGTGGAGTGGCCTTTGGCCAGTTGCTGTTTCAGTCTCACCTACCGTACAAAGTTCCTCCGAGGATAGTATTGAAAGAATTATTTGCATGCTGTGCCAAGCTCTTTCATAGAAGGCTGGGCTATAAATAAAATAAATACATTTCCCCATCTCAGTTCTCTTACCTGTAAAACAGAAACAGCTTTCTTACCGCACATGGAATGATAAACCTAAAATGATTAAAAATAATGGATCCTGGGTTTTGTGTGTGTTGAAAAGGGCCTGAGCATAGTACTTCATAGCATCAGCTGCAGCCAAGAATGACTATGTCATAAAAGCACTGTGATATCTGCACTTGCCATATCTCTTATTCTGCCAGTTGCTGGTGTTCCAGAGCACCCAAACTTCACAGAGACCCTTAAGCATGCTACTTAATTGAAAGGGATCAATGCAGGACATTTGCCTTTAGAATTTATTTTGTCTGTAAGGTTGGAAGATGGGGATTATTTTCTGAGCAGGGAGCGCTCCCTTCCAAAACTAGAAGGCGTTATTAAGGCTTGATGGAAACTGAAAGAAGGCTGTGCTGCAGTGTCATTTCATCCTGGTGCATTGCTTACAATGACAGGTGTTGTTTAGATATATTTTCCTCTGCTACCCCTGGAGTGGGTAGTGAACAAGATCAGATCATTGTACGGTGTCATCAGCATGCAAATAATAATAGTCTCTCCTCTTGTTCCTGTAGCTTCGAATGAAAAATCGCATCCTTATACACCATCACACTTGAAAACAGGTAAAAATAATTTGTCATTTCTTAAATATTTTATTTTTAAAATCAAATAAGAACCCGAGGAGGCAGCTTAGGTTACATAAAGTGAAGCTTAGGGCATTCTTACAGGCAAAATACTTAGTTGTACGTATATTCAGACATATTTGACTAGTGATGCTAAGGGCTGCAATCATGTGCTTGCTTGGGAATAAGACCTATTGAACTCACTGGAACTTAACTCTTGAGTTAATGTGCATGCACATCTTACCAGTTTCCATGACGGGCACAGTGTCTTACTGCAGCTGTGTTGATGCAAACAAGTACTGCTGATTAGCCAAGCAGTGGAATGCTCTGAGATATCTTATCTGACTTTGCTGTTCCTGATTGGGCATGCTGGCTGGGGCTGTTGGGTGTTGGATTCTAACAATATCTGGAGGGCATCAGGTTCCTCATCCCTGCTATAAAGCATTTGTTGCATTATGGAAAGAGGTGAATGCGGCGGTACCATGGTGCCTCACACTAACCAACAGGGCATTGGCAAATGTTTTAAAGCCTCTCGCGTTGTGTGTTTAAGATGGTACCAGATCAGCAGACCAATTAACCCAAATTGGCAAGCATTAATGTAGTTGATGACCACAAGGTTCACACAGTGGACTACTTCTCCATGAAGATTAATAGAGAGCTTTTCAATGTGCCTTCCAAATTCATAGACTGAAATTCTGATCCTACCCAAGATCTCAATTCTGAAGACAGGTAGTTGTTGCATAACCTAATATCTTTTAAATGACATATCTGCACTTTTGCAGTTTGTTGTGGGTTTTATTTCCTTCACTTCATTTGTTAAGGGCTTTATCCAATGGTGTCCTCATGAGAGAAATACAGACTGTTCATCCATACAGTGGAACTTCCCTTTCCTCTGGGGGACTCTCCAGAGCAGATTTGGGGGATATGTGGCTGGAGGCGAGGAAGGGGAAGTTCTGTGAGCAGACATCTGCTTACTTGATGTTGGTTACAACCTTACATGTGTACATTGTGCCCTTTCTCCCATAATGGAACTCAAGGTTACATCCATAGGGTTCCTGAGAATTTCCTATCAGGGCATTAATTAGGTTCCACCTTGCTTGGCTTCAGTGAGGTTGCTGCAGTGTGCAGGCTATAGCCCTGGGACCTGCTTCTGGATTGCTACTTTAAAAATGCAGCATCCCTTGCAACATCTGCCCAAGGCCTTGTGGGAAAGTGAGCACCCCCTTGAAAAAAAAGCCATTAACTCCCCTGGGACAAATCTGTAAAGTGGAACCCTAATCGGGGTTTATCTCAAAACTAGAAAAGAACTGTTACTGCTCTCTTCTGCTATGTTTCAGAACATATCCTGGAGAAAAGCAGCTGGTGGAGACATGCATTTGGAAAATACACAACTGTGTATCATGCAACTCAACTATGCAAAACATAGTTGTATTACATCTAGAAGTTTGTTTGGTTTCCACTGCTCAGCAGGTTACCAATGCCTGGTTCTGCAGCAGGTATTGGGGAACCTGTGGTTCCTTCCCCACCCACCCCAATGTCGTTGCACTCCAGCTCCTATCAGCCCCAGCAAGCGTGGCCAATAGTCAAGAGATTATGGGAATTCTAGTCCAGCAGCAACTGGAGAGCCACAGGTTCCACAGCCCTGCTCTAGAGGGTCTTGTGTTGTAACCACACCTAATCACCAAGCCAGAGTGTAATAATGATGCTTTCTCTTCTAGGCGTGTTCTAGCCTGTCACAAGGCCACAGAGAAAGGGAATGTCAAATGTTTGAGCCTGCAAGAATGCTTGGCTGGCACTCCCAGGCTGTCTTGTGACGATGACTCACCTCTTATTTCTAGTATGAGAGATTTGCAGTGTAGAGAGTTCTGAGTTAATGTCTGCGCTTATGCCCCTATGGAAGGTACCCTGTGCTCCTAGAAAATGTTTTGGATATGAGGTGAGCCCACTTTAGCCAGCCATGCAGAAAAATACAATTTTGCTGGCCTACATTGTTTTTACAAGCCTCTTGATTCAGGAAAATAACTAAATCTATAAGGTACATGTGATAGTGGAAGTCTTCAGGTGCACATTACGGATGGTGTACTTGTGAAGTCCAATCCTTGTGCATGTTTGCTCAGGAGCAAGTCCCACTGTTCAGTGAGGTTTCTTAATATAGCAGGGGCGGGCAGCCTGTTGACAGCAGGACTCCCCTTAGCCCCAGCTAGCATTGCATGGCTAATAGTCAGGATTAATGGGAGCAACATCCGAAGGACTATAGGTTCCCCATCCCTGACTTTTAGGAGAATGGCCTTAGCATAATTGCATACCAGAGCTTGCTACAAATTACATTGGTGCACACATACCTAGGGTGTATTTCCTGATTCAATAAAATTTCTTGGCTGAGATGGGTTATGAAGGAGCCATTTGTCAAGATAATCAATAAGCTGTGCTCTAAGACGGCTGAGCTTATATTGTTACCTTTGAACCCATACAAAAGAACTTCTAGAACTGATGCCTAATAACCACCTCAGTTCTATGTTGCCAATCCCTTAGCTGATCTTTCATATCCCTAACTAAATGCTTTGAACTGCCTGAACCAAAAGTAGCCAACCTATGTCAGCATCATCCATGCATCTTGAATTTTGGGTGGTCGCAAACTTGTTTTCTGCCCTCATCTCTGAGGCAATGGGAAAGTGACTGCAAAGTGGCCTGTAACCCATTCGCTGTGCCATATTGGCTTCCCCAAAGAGGAGTAAGATTTTTCTTAGACTTATCCCCAGTGTGGTTTGGCCACAGAATAGTGCTAAGCCACCCTTCTGGTCAGCACAGGATAAGAGATTCTCTTTTCAATAGAATGAGACATACCTTTTGCTTCTTTTTCCTATGTGAGAGATTGCTGTTTAAATTCTTATTAATTCAATTTATTACCCACCCTTCACCCTAAGGTCACATGGTGGGTTACAACACTTTAAAATACATCCTAAAAACAAATTAAACCCACTTAAAATCACAAACATCACAGAAATAGGGTGGGTCCTAAAAATATGTCTCAGGTGTCAAAGGTTAAGATTAAAGTGGCGAGTCTTCAGCATTCACCGAAAACTATATAGTAAAGTTGCCAGATACCCCTCTGGGGGGAGGAAGTTCCACAGGGCTACCACCAAGAATATGGCAGAAACATGATGTGACTGAGATGCTTTACCCTGGCATTTGCATGGGGCAGCTCCTGTTTATCTGGCATTAGTTATTAAGAACCAGAGCGCCACATGTTCAGATCCAGACTCAGCCGTGGCTTAATTCAGAGTTGTGTGGCTAAAATGGGAGTTGGGGAAGAACCTTGTAAGCCACCTGAGGCTCATTTGAGGAATGGTGGGATAAGAAAGTAATAAATAATGAAATAATAATTTCCATTGGTGCAATTACAAGTGGATTGGCAGAGCTTGCTCTTTTTGCAACAAATGGAAGAGGGCTCCTTGTCATGAAATTAAAGACTCTTCCTTGTGTTTTGCCTTTGGACTGGGTTGGCTCGGTGGAACATCAGGCTCTGCACACTCTTCCCATCCTCACTGTGCACTGTTGGGTTAGCTTTGCAGAGATAGGGGGTGACATGCCTGGTGTTACCTAGTTCTCTGATACACCCCATCTTTCTTCCAGACACAGCGTAGGCGTTACCTGAACCATGATGGCAGAATCACTGCCCTTCTCTGTGGGCACCCCAGTGCCCACCTGGGAGCTAGAAGCCTGGTACGAGGACTTGCAGGAGGTGCTCTCCTTGGATGTAACCAGCAGGACAGACCCCCCTGTAGGGGGACAGGAACAGGTGAGAAAGCAACCGTTTTGTAATTCTTCCATGGGTTGGCTCAGCTTCACCTGTCTTCCCAATCCAGCACTGGAGGATTGCTATAACAGGGTGCTCTTGCTTCCTTCAGTCTTCTGTTCCTCTCCATTTGCGTGATTTCATACACATACACCATACATAAGCCATGTACACAAGGGACATTGCATATAAAAATCCTAGGCAATTATTTTCAGGCTTCTTCCCTCAGTTATATGATGGTATACAAAATTGTTTAGGAATTCTAAAAACTGTATGGAAAACTTCCAGTGCTTTAATTCACTGTCCCTGTCTCCCTCCATGTTTAAGCAATATAAGTGAACTAAGCAATTGAGTAGTTATGTATGTTACAAGTATTCTAGTATTTAACATCCAAGTAAAGTTTTGAATATGTTTAAATGATATTAAGTGTGCTTTGATTCTTAAAATGCAATCCCATGCATGTATATTCAGAAATCACATCAAATGTAATTGATATTGCTCTCAGGTAAGAGTATGCAAGATTGTCACTTTAGGCTGCTTACATCTGTGTAGACATTTATAGCATTTCACTGGGCCCTGGGAACCTGTGGCTCTCTAGATGTTGATGACCTACAGCTCCCTTCATTCCTGGCCATAGTTCAGCAACATCTGGAGGGCCACAGGTTTCCCACACCTAGATTATGCTGTTAAGCCAAGTCTTTGGATTCAGCTATTTCTAGGTTTTTTTTTTGGGGGGGGGATAGAGATTTGAAGTACACTATGTAAAATTAAATTGATGTACTTTTCAAAATCTTCCCCACACCTCCAATCCCTGACTTTTCCCAGCATGCAATCTTTGCACAACAGTATTAATATTCCTAGCTAATGGAAAGGTCCTGACTTTTAGTATGGATCCTAACATTTCCTATTCGTTTAAAGTTTCTTTCTCTCTCCTCCTCCTCTTCCCCCCCTCATCCTCCAAAACATATGTGTGTGCATCCTTCCACTTTGGAGAATCAGAGTAGCTTCATTGATCCTGGTATCCTTGCAAAGCCAGACCAGCTTGCTAGAGTGCTAGTCTACTAAAAACATAAGTAAAACATTTCAACAATGCTGCCAGGCCAGCAAAGGCCAAAGACAAATTTGCCATTACTTGGATGCCCTTTATCCTGCACATTGGTCAAAGATTGCCTTTGGAATAATCTGTGTTCACATGTTGATACTAATGGCCAGCTTGTGCAAAACGCAAGGTTATCAAATGAGTATGTCGGTGTTATGCTACTGCAGGGTTTGCTGCGGTTTTGTCATACACTGTAATTCATATATCTTGGAAATACTAATAAATACTTCCCAACTTTTTTAAACACGTGGTTGCATTTGAGTAAGTCCTACACAGAGTAGACCCATTGGAATTAATGAACCAGTTAGTCATGTCTAACTTCAGTGGGGCTACTCTAAGTAGGGCTACCATTCACCATCATCCTTAATTGCGTAAATATCTAATCCCATATGTATCTCATATACTCTTTCTCCAAGGAAATTGAGTGGCCTTCCCCCATTTTGTTTTTAATCCTAACAACCTTGTGAAGGAAGGGAGGCTGTAAGGTAGCAATAAGCCCAAGGCCACCCCAGTGGGCATGGATTTTGAAGCCTGGTCCTTGTAGGCCAAATTCCACACTGACTCTAGGAGGTACAGGCAGGTAGCCTGCAGGGCTGGTGCCAAAGGGCAGCCAGTTTGGGCCCTGGCTGAGGCCCCCTGAAGGGCCCCTTGTGCGGGTGGCAGAGTAGCATTCTCCTGCTGCAATGAGCAGCAGAGTCCCTGCCACGGATCGCAGGGAAGGAGCTTCCAGGCTGTCTGCCCGTTTGCTCGCTTCACCTACCTCTCTTCTGTTTTCTGCTGCTGCGCATGTGCAGGGCTGCCATCAACCAAGATGGTGGTGGAGGCTACTTTAAAGGGCTGATGCCCCTACCGCCATCTTGGTTGATGGCAGGCATGCACGCATCTGTAGCGTACCATGCATGCATGCCACCAACCAAGATGGTGGGGGTATCAGCCCCTTAGAAAAGCTTCCACTGCTATCCTGGTTGATGGCAGCCCTGCACATGCAGCAGTAGGAAACTGGAAAGAGGTAGGCGGAACAGACAGGATCCGCTCCTCCAGGCAGGCTGGTGCCCAAGGGCCCAGTAATGCCTGGCGCCGGCCCTGGTACTCTATAACATCTCTACCAGGCCCTCACCCCCTTTTTCATTTTTCTTATAGAAGGAGTTTGATGGCATTGACAATACTGCTGTACTGTGGAACTTGGAAGTTTCTGATCCCTTGGAAGCCAGTGGGAGTGAGGTAGCTGGAAACTGTGAGCTGGACCTTGACCTCACAGCTGAACTGCTGGGACTGCTAGAGGAGGAGCCTGCAGGACCCCCTGAATCAGACTCTAGCCACAGTTCCCCAGCCCAGACTGGGACAGATGAGGAGGAAGGGGTGTCTACCAGCCAGAAGAGGAAGCAGAGCGGACAGCCCCACCACGGAGGCAAGAGGCAGCGAGGCAGAGAGCGGGAGCAGGAGAATGAGCGCAGGGTGGCGGAGCTGATGGCCCACAACGAGTATCTCCAGCAGGAAATCAAGCGGTTGAGTGCTGAGGTAGAAGCAACAAGAGCAGCGCTCATCCAGCGTATGGTCAGCCTAAAGACTTAATGGAGCGGCATAACTTCCTGTCTGTACTGAACTGATGACTGACTTGCTGCAGACCAAATATTCACTGTTCTCAACCTGAGCATCTATGACTTGTAAGCAACATGCTAAAAAGGAAAGGGCCAAGCACTTTCTTGCAACAAGGGGTATGAGTCACCCTGGCCTGGTAGACTGGTGCCGTTCCATAGACTAACTTCCTTTGGACTTGAGTTGCTTATTTCTATTCTGGTTTAGTGAGCCTGCCTTTCCAAAAAACTGAGCTACAAAAGGTGACCATGCAACTTGACTATGCCAGAGAAACTCTGTCTTTGATGGGCTACTGTTTTTTCCAGCTGGTCTTGCTCTTAACCTAACCACCTCCCTCTTGCCAAAAAAGGTAGGAGGAGTAGAAAAAGCATGCATGTCAGAATGCAATAATAGCTTTTGTACTTATAGATGTATATTTAACCAATGAAATATTTATTTCTCACTATATTTAAAATACTTCAAAGGATTCTTAATTGTTCATCAATGCATTACAAAACAGGAAAGGACTACATAACTTAATGGTGTGAAAATGTGAGAAACTGAACTCCATCACTGATGTGCAGATAGCAAAACAAGCCTGCTGATCCAAGCCAGGGGATGCTGCAGGACCCACCGACTCACTTTCTCTTTTTCCCTTTTCCCTCAGCTAGGCTGAGCCGCTTCTGTAGTTCCGCTAACTTTGAGATTGCAGCATCAACCTGCTTCTTCTCAGCTTTCTGGGCCTTCAGCTGCTGAATGTGGTTATCCTAGACAGAGAGAGCCTGGAGTTAAAATACTGTAGCTTTGTAGGGGCAGCAGGTTGAATCCTGCAAGGCAAGATTGCGTGTTTTTCTTGAAAAAGGCAAACTACACAAGTTACAGCAGCCGAAACTTGCAGCAGACATTTTGCCTAGTAGAGTTCAATGTCCTTTCAGCCTACCCCACCCCAAGCAGCACAGGGTGTCTCCTTAACCCTTCCATCTTTTAAAGGTGGCTCTCCCCTTACTCTTGCCTGCATGCCACCTCTGCCCTCTTGCTTATCATCACCACACCAGCCTTGTTCAGACCTTGGCTGCTCTTCATGCATGCACATGAACACACAACCTATACCCCCCTTTTCCAAGCCTCGTGTGAGGTATTTTCCCCAGTCAAACTTGATCAAGTACTCTGAAAACTTACAGGTTGTAAACATTCTATTGCTGGCAGTTATAATCATGACAAGTTCATTACCACTGCAGGACTTATTTAAGAAAAACCGAAACCAGATTAGATTTGCATTAAAAATAAGATAAGGCTTAAACAGCAGTTAATATGCAGAAGCGTGGTTTTCAGCTAGTGCAACCTATGCTTACTCTAGGTGTTTGTTTTTAATGTCACTGTAGAACAGACTTGACAGAGGGGAACCTCGCAGAGATGTGACCTTTCTATCTGATGCTTGCCCTTTGTTAAGTTTATACTATAAGGCTGGATCCATTCTAGACTAAGGAAACCTTGTTCCATTTTATGCTGTCCTGTTTTGGTGAAAGTTAGAAACAAACATTTCTTTTAAAACATTTCATTCTCCAAGTGCTGAGGAAGTGAACTGGCAGGCAGCCATGCAGCATGACGACTCCTGGCAAAATTTATAAATCTATCCAACTTCTTAAAAAGTTTACAATGCAGCCTTACCCAACCTGGTGCACTCCAAATATTTCAGACTACAGGTCCCATCATCCTTTGCAAGCCTTAGTATGGGCTGATGGGAATTAAGAGGGCATCAGGTTCGGGAAGAATGGTCCAATACAGTGGTTATTCTATACAGGCTGATGGTCCATTAAAAAAAACCTATTTAGACTGTGCAGTCTCACCTGTTTGGCTACTTCTTCCTGAAGTTCCTTTGCTCCCACGACCTGTTCACCCTTTGAAGCTGCTTTTTGCTTGAAGATTTGGAGGGTGGGGGAAAGAGAGAGAGAAGGGAATGTAAATGAGTCAGCTACTTAGCATCCAGGGAACAAGCATAACCAGAACTGCTTTAGTATTGTCTTCAGAAGGAACCAAACTACTGCCAGGTACAGAAGAAGGGTCACAACAGTTTCATAATCCTAACTACATGGCAGTCGGGATTACACACCGCTGTAGGACACACTCTTGTTCATAAACTACCACTGAAGTAAACCTCCATCCACCACCATAGAAGGTTGGCCACTGGTCCAGGCAGTTATTCCCACAATAATCAGTAAAGGGCTACAACAGGACAAGAGTCATGGCAATACATACGAAGCCACGTAATGTATCCAAGCAGGCAGGGCTAGAAGCCATGCATTCTACCTCTGGGATTAGATAAGGATGGCTCTCACCCCCATCTCCAAAAAAAAAGGGGGGGCTCTGTGTTTTTAAATGCCTTGTTAAGCAACAGGCAGAGAGAGGTAGAAATTCTGTAGGTGAAGCCTGTCCAATGTATTTACACCATTCCTGTCATGCATATGGAAGAGTCTTGATGAGTATGATACATAAGGGCTGCGTTGTCTTTTTGATGGCTGTTTGAAAAGAATTCTGGGACATTTGACTGAACTTCTTAAGGTGGGGGAAGTGAGGGATGTACTGGAGAACAGAGAGGGCATGAAAGGCAGAGAAAAGCCCTCCCCAACCTGGCACTCTCCAGTTGTTTTGGACTACAGCTCCCATCAGCTGAGTGTGCTGGAGAGTCATCTATGTGTGAAGGGCAAGCAAGGTAGCTAACCTATGACGAGGGGATGAGAGAAAAACAGATAAAGTGGAAAAATAAGAATGAACTCAGTGAGGAGAGAGATCACGAACAGGATGTACTCCGAGCTGAGACAGGAAACAAACTGAGCCCCAACTGGAGGGGGGGGGCAAAAGTATTTGTTGAAGTGTTGCCCATCTTTGAGCTGCAGGGGGAGCTACACTCCCCGCTGGGAGACCTCTGTCATCCATGAGAAGCAGGAGGTGCCTGTGAACCTGTTTAGTGTGTTTTCTGAACCCACCTTGGCAATGAAGTAGAATACAAATTAAATAATAAAAACAAGCACAGAGTCAGACCTGCCCCTCAGCCATTTCTCCAGCACATTTGCCTGCCCCATTACTCAGTTGGCCAGAGATACAAACCACACTGTCAAGGCACCAGGCAGGGCACAGGGACTGTCCTGTTGCTTGACACTTTTCTGTAGTACGGATTTACTCGTGGCCAAAGGAAGAAAAAGATGGCCATCACTGTTAATAAACTATTGATCTAACTTTGTGAAGGAAAGCTTTTTGGTTAGTTTATACTGCAGCTTGAGCAAGGTAAGGACCACCAGTGTGTCTGTACCTCATGCAAGTGTTAGATCAGGTGTGGGGAACCTTTGGCCCTCCACAGGCTGCTGAACTACAACTTCCATCAGCCCCAGCGAGCATGGCTAATGGCCAGGGATGATGGGAGCTGTCGTTCAGAAACATCTGAAGGGCCAAAGATTCCCTGCACCTATGTTAGATCCACAAGGAGCCTCCTCGGCACCCCAAAGTTACTCATAGTGAGCAGGAAGTGTCCCAGGGAGAGAAACGTTTACCTTTAGATTCAGCGGGAAGTCTTCAAACTGGAAAAAGGAAACAAGACAAGAGCAGTGGAGAGGCAGGAGAGAGACAAGCAATTAGGTGCTATAGCAGAGAGATAAGAACTTTACAAGCAGCCTAGAGCAGTATTACCCAAGCCCCCCCTCCAAAAAAGAGTGTGAAGGAGGATACAAGAGATGCTGGGAGTGTAGGATCCTTCCACATCCAGCTAGCAGACACACTGCCCTTTAACCCCAGCCAAGAAGTGCTAACTAGTGTGGCTGCTGTGGAAGTTGGGTAGATGACTAGCCTGGGAATTAAACTGTAAGTGCATAGGTACTATGGGGAAAAAGGAAGCAGAGAGTGAAAAGCATTGAAACACACACACCCCGAATCACTACATCTGAATTAAATGGGAGGGAGGTATTAGAAAGGGTCTCCCCCAAAGAGTGTGAAAGGAGAGAAAGAGTTGCCCGTCTGCAGAGAAACCCATCCATCTGTTTCCGTACAAGTTGCTATTCAGAGTGTGCCTCTTGACTGGAAACAGGCAAGCCCTGAGCAGCAACTCATGCAGAGATATGACAGGCAGATTTCCCAGAGGGCAGGCAATTCTGCTATGTGAATGATCCAATCACACCTCATGCAGGGCAAGATGACCTGCCTCCTGTAGAGGCTGACTGGAAGATGTGGCCAGAGCAAGCAAATCAGGTAGAGATCCAGTGGGTAGCTGGAGTCTTTCATAGAATCATAGAATAGTAGAGTTGGAAGGGGCCTACAAGGCCATCGAGTCCAACCCCCTGCTCAATGCAGGAATCCAAATCAAAGCATTCCCGACAGATGGCTGTCCAGCTGCCTCTTGAACGCCTCCAGTGTCGGAGAGCCCACTGCCTCTCTAGGTAATTGGTTCCATTGTCGTATGGCTCTAAAGACTCATTCCTTTCTTGTCTCACACGAACAGTTATCTCATTCCACCACTCTGATACACAGTTTGGGAATTACTGTGTTAAGAGAGTGCAATGGTGAAGTGTTCGGAATGGAGAGGTACAGCATACCAGCCAAAACACATGATGCATTTTCATCACTGACTTGCAAAATAGAGCTTCAGTAGCTTTGCAATAACTATTCTAGCATGCTGCCACTCTCAGACATGGGGGGGGGGAGAAGAGTCACGACAGAGCCTTCTTTGTGATCGCCCAAGAATGCGGAACTCCCTCCCCACAGATTTGCGTTTGGCACCATCTCTTTACAGCTTCTGTTGGTTGCTGTATTCTGGCCTTTGACAATGGAAGAATTTATTTTGATGTCCTCCCTGTAATGTATAGGTGGGGTTGTTGCTTATCATTTTCAGTGAATTGTGTTTTTATATGCTATAACCCATCCTAGGATGGTGGGCAAAGAAACAATCATTATCGATCAGGTTGGTAGAACTGGAGGGTATACAGTATAGTGCTGAGGGAAGAGACTTGTGCAGTGGCAACACAAAGTCAACTTTGTGGAGTTGCTTGCCTGCTGGTTCTTGAGCACTGCAGCTCTAAGTGGCCTCTGCTTATCGACAGAGTGAACCCCACCCCAGAGCAGAGGCTCTTCCAGAGTCTCATTCAGTGTGCTCTCCTACAACTCTTTTCTTTGTATCTGATTAAACACTGACTCCACCCACTTACTGCACAAGGTTCTCCCAAAGAGGTCCTGTGTGATCGTCTCAGCTGCCTCTCCTTACCTGGCCACCACCAAAGCGCTTTCTCAGGTTTTCAACTTGTTCAGTCTCCAGCTTCTGGAACAGAGGGGTCACCTGATGGAAAATGAAGGAGTCATGTGAACAAATCCATGGGATCCATTGTAAATTTGTTGCATGTATTCCGAATGCTTACCATGTGTGCTCTAGGTATCCTAAAGAAATTTAAATTTCTAGTCCTCACGGCTGTAGAGAAAAGTTTGTAACTGTATGAACCTATCTGTTAGGAGTGGGAAGCTAGCAAGGGTAAGTGAATGACAGGACAGAACGTAAGTTTCCATCTTTGACTGGAGCTATCATCCTTGTCTCCTTGACAATCAATCTTCTGCCAACACAATTCCAGGTACACAAAATTCTGCTTCAGCATCAGGCTGGCATCAAGACCTGCCACAATTAGAAATGACAGAGTATTGGGCACTACTTGACACTCCTTTTGGAAGGACCTAAATGGATAGACAAGATATCATGCTCCAGGGTCTGATGATCATATTTAAGGCCAGGAAGTAATTCAGTCAATTTAGCTAGCGACAACTGGATATGTTTTGGTCTTCCTTTGCAGCACCTGGCTTAGCTAACTGGAGTAAGGTGGAATCATTTTCTCAGTTTCTTTCCCAAGATAATGCTGGACTATGGTTCCCATCATCCCTGACCATTAGCCATAGTGGCTGGAGCCGATGGGAGTTGTAGTCCAATGACATCTGGAGGGCTACAGGTTCCGCATCCCAGGTCTAGAATGTCTGTTGTTCAGGGATGGGGATAATATATGGATGATCCTGCTTTGCAATATACAGTGCCTTGCAAAAGTAATCAGACCCCTGACCAATGGTCTCATATTACTGAATTAAAAATGGTACATTGTAATTTTGTTCCATATGATATTTTATTTTGAAACACAAACTCAAAAATTATTATAAGGTGGCACTGGTTTTATGTTGGGAGATGTTTGTAAGAAACATAAAAAACTGAAACATGTTGCTTGCATAAATATTCAACCCCTGTGCTCTGGAAGCTCTCAGTTTACACAGATGAAAGCAACTGCCCTGTTGAGGACACAGTTACCTTACCATTGGCCTCCACCTGTGAACCATTAACGTTGCAGTCCCACTGTCAGGATAAAACCCCCACTGTTGAAGGATCATTGTTCAGGCTGTGGATCTGAAGGAAAATGAAGACCAAAGAGTGTTCTACAGAAGTGAGAGATAATGCATAAATTAGGAAAAGGTACGAAATAATACCCAAGTGTTTGGATATCCCAGTGAGCACAGTTGGATCAATAACCAGGAAGTGGAAGTGCATCACACCACCCAGGCACTGCCAAAAAAAGGCCATCCCTCAAAACTCAGCACTCAAACAAGGAGACTTGTGAGAGAAGCCACAGAGAGGCCAACAATCTCCTTAAAGGAGCTACAGAGTTCAGTGGCTGGGAGTGGAGTAATGATGCACCAGTCAACCACATCAACAGCTCTGCATAACACTGGCCTGTATAGGAGGGTGGCAAGACAGAAGCTATTACTCAAAAAATATCATCTGAAAACACATCGGGAGTTTGCCAGAAAGCATGGGATGCCCCAGCTGTGATGTGGGAAAAGGCTTTGTGGCCAGATGAGACCAAGATGGAGCTTTTTGGCCAAAACTAACACTGCCCGTGCCTCGAGACACACCATCCCTACAGTGAAGTATGGTGGTGGCAGCATCATACTCTGGGGATGCTTCTCATCAGCAGGGACTGAGCATCTTGTTAAAAGTGAAGGAAGAATGGATGGAACAAAATAAAGGGAAATACTGCAAGAGAATCTGCTTCACTAAAAAACTGAAGCTTGGGAGGAAATTCACTTTTCAGCAGGACAATGATCCCAAGCACAAGGCCAAAGCAACATTGGAGTGGCTCAAGATCAGAAAGGTGAATGCCCTACAGTGGCCCAGTCAAAGTCCTGATCTCAATCCCATTGAGAATCTGTGGTGCTCTTTGAAAATGGTGGTCCCTAAGTGACGTCCAACCAACCTGAACGACCTGGAGCAAATGTGCCAAGAAGAATGGGCCAAAATCCCTCTGACACTGTGTGCAAAGCTGGTGCATACCTACCCCAAAAGACTTAAAACTGTTATTGCAGTGAAAGGTGGCTCTACCAAATATTAATGTGTGGGGGCTAAATACTTATGCAAGCAATATGTTTGTTTTTTATGTTTCTTACCAACATTTCCCAACATAAAACAAATGTCACCTTACAATAATTGATTTTTGAGTTTCAGCGTTTCAAAATAAAATATCATACAGAATGAAATTACCATTTGTAATTCAGTAATATGAGACCATTGGTCAGGGGTCTATTATTTTTGCAAGGCACTGTAATTATATTCTTTTTAGCTCCCAGCTCAGTGAGATCAGGGTCCTTCTCCAAGGCACGCTAGTCATCTATGTGCTGGGATTTTATTTTATTTTTTAGTTGAGGAACATTCTGTTATACAAGCCTGAAATTGTACAAGTCGAGAAATACGTTTTACCATCTTATCTGCCATTCATGAAAACTGGCCCTCCATCTTAGCTCAGGGAAGATTTTGCCACAGTGCCGGCACAAGCTGTACAGCCTCCCCTCCACAGCACTTACTGTCCCAATCTGGTGTCCAGCAGGCAAGGTGCAGACAAAGTCATTGGTCACTACATTGTAGTCAGCAGGAATGCACAACTGCCCTTGGATAGCAGCACTCACACCAGGCATGTACGGCTGCAGGATGATGGACAGCAGGGATGCAATGTTGACAGCCACTCCTATCACTGTGCCTGCTCGCTTCCTAGGAAGATAAAATAACGCTGATAAGCAATACAAGAGGCCTCTCTGGGGAAGGAAAGACAGAAATCAAGAAAAGGAGATGGCGGCCTATATGCCAGAGCCAAACCAGGCCTCCCAAAAGAAAGAAAGCAAGGCCCGCTAGCTCACAGCAAAGAGAAAGAAGCTATGGACCTAGGAACAAAGAGAGAAACAGTTTTTCTAACAGCAGGATCTAACACAAGTTGGGCATATCCCATAATGGCAAGACAGAATTTGGCTTAGCTGGCCACTTCACCTACAGTACGCCATCGCAAACCAGCATTTTCCTCACAGCCAAGACTCACTTGTCTGCATCACTGCCCTTGATGCGTTTCCAGGGCTCATTGACCTGAAGATACTGGTTGCCATGACGAGCAATGTTTAGGATACTGCGCAGGGCATCACGGATCCTGCAAGAGAAAAACAGAAAAGTGGTAGGAGGAGCCAAACCAGGGCAAACAAAAATGTAGCCATCTCTTCTTAACCCTAGTTGCTAGGAAGCGACAGGGCCCGGGGCTTATACATATCCGCTTGCCTGATCACCTGGGGCAAGTTAGGAACCATCTCCAGGCAACCATACAGGAAAGTTTTTGCAAATCAGCTGTTGGGTTTTTTCCTTCTCAAACCACCACAAAATACTAACAAAGATGAATGCAGGCAGGCAAAGTAGTAAAGTTCTTGTGGACTAGTAAATTTTGTTATTTGGAAGGGTGACAGAGCCTGCATTTGTTGTAGCTCAACCTCTACACCTTCATCTTTAACACTAATCAGGTTTTGCCTCTCAAAAAGCCCCATTATAAACAGCACACCCAAGTACATAACCAGAAATTAAGTTTCTTAACACAATGCAAGGCGGACTCTGGAAGAGGTTTCTTCCACATGTTTACTCAGGGGTAATGGAAAGGATCTCTGCACAAGCTCAGATGCTCTCTTTTACTAATTCACATGTTCAGGGCCAATCTAATGAAGAGGAAAGGAACGACAGAACAGGTGGGGGAATCGCCATTTCTCCTTAGCCTACATGCTGCTGCCGCCCATGCTTGGGAAGAGCCACTCCTGTACGGATTTTGACTAAACCAGAGACAGCACAAAGTCCTTGGGCTAATGGCAGGTGATAGGTTCCAAGGACGTACTTGACCTTCTCCAGCAACTGGTTGTACTGACGCAGCTCCAGGGTGATGTTAGCCAGCAGGCGCTTGTCATCGTGACTCAGCTCCATGGAGGGGACGTTTCCCCCAAAGAATTTGCACACAAAGGACCCAGCTCTGAGAGAGAGGAAGGGGGGGATGAGTATGAGTGATGTATTATATGCCATTAAACTCTACAGTTTTGCCAGTCATTTTATTTTACAGGAAACCAGACTAATTATCATTTGATGGTTGTATTGCTTTGACATTGTTGTGATCCAATGGTTAGTGTGCAGTAAACTGATGGCTGACTACTGAACAGGCAGGTCATTTAAAACCTCTAACTGGATACAGAAATTTAAAAAAAAGTAGTTTGCAGAGAAGTATAGGGACATGTATCCCAACCAAGGGCAGTAACAAATCTGTATCTGTTAACAAATTCACTGAACAAACAGTCTGTTGCAGATTGCCTGCTTTGCATTGCATGGAACTGTCAGATATACATTTATTATCTTGCTTCTCTCCCCCCCCCAAAAAAACAAATGTGTCACCAGGTTGTAATGTTCTACTCACACTGTGGATTTGATGCATGATTTCCCTCCTTGCCACCCGATTACCTGTTGATGAAGTTGCCAAGGGTGTTGAGCAGCTCTGAATTGTTTTTAAGCATGAGATCATTCCAAGAGAAGGCGCTGTCCTGGCTTTCCGGCCGCAAGTAGAGCAGGTAGAAGCGCCAGATGTCTGCAGGAATGCCTGTGTCCATGGCCATATCCCCAAAGACCCCCACGCCACGACTCTTAGAGAATTTGCCATCCTCATAGTTCAAGTATTCTGTAGAGAGAAAGATGCAGCGATGGCTTTAACAGAGAATTAGACCAATTCATAGCGGATAAGGTTATCAGTGGCTACTAGCCACAATGGCTATGTTCTCCCTCAAGTGCTGGAGGCACTGTGCCTCTGAATACCAGTTGGTGGGAACTGCTGGAGGGGAGTGTGCTCTTGTGCTCGAGTCCTGCCTGTCAGCTTCCTGTAGGGGCATCTGAGAGAACACAATGCTGGACCTGATGGGCCTCCAGCCGGATTCAGCAGAGCTTAAATGGTTAGGAGTTTAAAGATTTGCTCCAATCCCATATCGCAAAAAAGGGAACCTTTTTGTGACACGGGAGCTCTGACATGATTTTAATCAAGATACCCAACCGGCCTGAAGTCTAGCTTCAAACCAGTGGCTTTTTGAGGGCCGGAAATGAAAGAGTGGCAGGTGGGCAATCTTGCAAAACACCCACGACACCCCACCCACGACACCCCACCCACGACACCCCACCCACGACACCCCACCCACCCAGCAGTACCTGTTGCAATAAGATGGTTGACTAGGGTGTAACTGTCACCAGTACCCAGCAACGAGCAAGGAAACACAACGCTGTGGAAGGGGACGTTGTCCTTGGCCATGAAGTTATAAAGCTGCACCTGAAGAGAAACAGGAGGTGGGCTGCATGGTTATCAAGGCACACTTCTCCTCACAATCACTCTACCCTGTTCTGCCCCAAATGGCAGATTATTATTTGTTGTGAATTATTATTATTACTACTACCCATAATAACCAGAAGCATAGATGTCCCTGAGGATGGGATAACCATATGTAATCTAACACATGGAAGAAGGGAGACACTCTGGGTCCTAAATGCACCCCTCACCCCCCTCAGTGCTCAGATGCACCATCTAACAGAATGTCTGCCTGGATTCCAGACTACACACACACACACACGAACTACTGCACATCCTTTACACAAAAGGAGTTTATCTGGAAGGGCTCTCCCAGTCTTATGTCTTCTGCAAAGGAGATCCCCCTTCAGTCAGAAGTGTACAGAATCAACAATCTCGTCACCTGCTCTGGGTTCTTCCACCATTTCTCCCATTGGTCGGTGTAACTGGCTGCAATGGATAGGTAGCCAATGGGAGCATCAAACCAGACGTAGAACACCTACAAAAATGACAAGACCAAAAAAAGCGGGGATGACTCATAGAAGGCAGGCCAGGAAGCACTTGCAGAGAGAGGAGCGGCTAGCCTTCAAGTCATACAGCCATCCTCTGCACATTCCCTTCACAACATCCCAGTTGAAAATTTGGCATCTCTGCCCACACACGTACATTGTTGATCCTTATTTTACAGATGGAAAGTCACACCACTGGCACTTAATTTCTAAAATGAGATGGGACACAGCTCAAGCTTTTAACCAATGCCAAGTGTGTAGCGACAGATTACTGATTCTTCAGTGGTGGACTACAGGTGTTCTGCATATACAAAATTTAATCAACAACACTTAGGAACATGGGAAGCTGCCTTATACTGAGTCGGACCACTGGTCCATCTACTCAGTAGTGTCTACACTGACTGGCAGCAGCTCTCCAGCTTTCAAGCAAGGATTGAAAGGATTGATTCTGCATGCACAGCAGACCTTTCTATGTTAAGTATGGCAATTAGATCATCATTCTGAGGGATGAATAAAGCATTAAGCCACGTGCATAAATCCTGAGCATCACTTTGTAAAAGTCAAAGTATGAATAAATGAGACGGAAATAATAAAGCATTTTGTTCACTGAAAAACGCTATATAAAGTTACTAGTGAATAATGCCACCAAGATGGTTAGGGATTTCAGAAGAGGAGGAGACACAACACAAACAACATTCCGGGCTCCTTGTACAATGCCCTCCTTTCTTCCAGCCATCATGCCTCTAGACTAGAACTCTAGTTCTGCTAGAACTCCCATGCCCTGATCCATCTGGGGGCCCCCTCAAAAGGAATAGCCTTGACCCGCCAAGGAAGAACGAACACTCAGTATTGCTCTGGAAGGATTCAGCGATAAACCTTAGACCCCAAGAGCCTTGGGTCTCTGCCCCATCGCTCACCTTTTCACGGAAGCCATCCAAAGGGACTGGGGTGCCCCATTTCAGGTCACGAGTAATGCAACGTGGCTTGAGCCCATCCCGGATCCAGGAGCGGGTGATGTATCTTGCATTGGGAGTCCAGTCCCCAGCGGACTGAGATACGGCCAGCCACTTCTCCAGGCTGTCTTCTAGCTAACCGTGGGAAGATTGAAGTCAGTGAATGGGGATTCCAGTTGTAATGTCGTATGTTCTAGCACTCACTACTACCGTTAATAGCACTAAGCAAAGAGTACGTCGTACATACATTGTAACATCCTTCACAAGAACCAACCCCAAACAAGAGGGACTCACCTTGGGCAAGTCGAGGAAGAGATGCTGCGAGGATTTTACCACAGGGGTCCCCTGGCAGACTTTGCACATTGGTTTCTGCAAGAAGCAAAAGAAGACAGAGTCACAATGTGTTTGGCCCAAGTCCAACAAGTAAATGCCATGAAGGAAGTGGCACAAATCATGTACGTAGAACCACAACGTGTGCAAAAAGGTGTGTGCTGGAAAGTAATTACTGGCCGCAACTTGCCATTATGTGCTCACTATGTGAGTGTAAAGAAATTTACATGTGTGTAAGACTGTTGCATGCAGTGATCTACAAATGGGACGGATGCAATTTCCTATACAGAATCTTGAAATGTTCTGATGCAGTCCCTGCACAATCAATCAAGTCTTTGAGTACATAAGGAATCTGAGTGGGACTTGCAAAGGTTTCCACCCTCTTGGCTTCTATAATTCCCTATTCTTCTGCACTGACCTTAATTACTTATACCCGTCACTATCTTCTACTTGCCAGTCTTACAAATCTAAGTTGCCCCTTTTACTCGTCATATTAGGGAAATAGAAGCATCATAATCAAGGGGTGAACATCAGCTCTACGTACTTCTCAAATTATGAGGCTTATAGGGGCAATCTGGGGAAGGTTTCCACATGCCCAAATTAGATTGAGACAGTAACAAAGTGTCTGAGTCGGATCAGGGACTCTCTACAGTCCTGAGTCACACTGTGGACACAGGTGACAAAGAGATGTGGCTTTTTTCTTTTTTTAAACAAAAGCAAAACCAAGTTGACCAGGGAAACGCCTTGAGCCTGAGTGGAAAGGAGCCTTTGTTTTGATTGATAGGTCTATGTTTCAATCAGTGAATTATTTTCCCAGGGCATTCCAATCACAGTGATTTAGGGGAGGGATGTTGCAGTAAATATTAAAAACCGTGTTTCTTTTTCACATGGATCTATGCTATTTTTCCCATCACCAACCCTTTCCCTAAGCAGAAGAGACTATATCCCCAAAAATGCATGTAACAGGTGAAGTTCATTGCCTACCAAGATGCTTAGAGTACATTTTCCCATCCCAATCTTTTCTGGGGATCCATACTCTTTTTACCCCACCCTGCCATCTTTTATTTTTATTGTACACTATGATGTTCCTGTATGTGAATGTAAATATGGTAAGTGGAGTGAGTGAGAAGGGGGAGTACATGGGCTGTAGAATGCTGGATGATGATTGGCTGTGTGTTTGAATGGCTGAAGGTATAAATGAGAGGATGACAGTTGAGTCGGGGGGGTTGGACAGGGTGGTTGTGGACAGGGAGGTTGATGTGGAGAGTAAGAGGTGGCTGTTGAGATATTGGATTGGGAGTTCTGAGGCAAATAGTAGGAATTAGGAACATAAGAGAAACATATATGAAACCATATGCTTGTCAATGAAATCTATAAGTAATCTTGTTATTCTTAGTGTTATCAATAAATATTTTCTTGGTTTACTTAAAGCCTGATTCCTCAGCTGGGGGGCACAGACCAGGGGGGAGGCAGAGTAACCAAGGCTGAAGAAGAAATAGTAATGAATGGTGGCAGCGGTGAAGGAAGAGATATTGTATCAACATCCAGTACCACAGAGCAACCCAGAGCTGTGAGCTTCATAGGCAAGAGGCTTCAGGGGGGTTGGGAATTACCTATACACACAGACACAAGGTATCAAAATAACCAGGAAGAGACTAAGGCACAGTCTAGAGGTTATATTGGATACACAGAGTGTTGGGTAGTGTGGCCTAGCAGGTGGATCTTTTGAGATCTGTGCTAGAGCGGAGAGAGGTAAAAATAAACACAACGATCTTGACTGCTGGTAGCCACGAGTGAGAGCGACACAGGTGGTGCCAGGGAAGGACGTCACATACAAACCCCAAAACGGTAACGTCTGCCCTTGTGTGAGAACCAGTGCAGCTATCATTCTGAAATATGGCAGACTTCATCCTCTCAGAAAGGGTGACCATGCCTGTAAATTGCATCCAATTCTAATAGAAAGTAAGAGACTTTTTAAGAAAAATACCCTGCACAAAAACTCCTGAATCTATTTGCCTACAATGTGGTAGGCTTAATCTACTTTGAAGGGGCTCCTATGCCTGCAAATTTCATCCACTTCTGTGAAAAGAGAAACACTGAGAAGGGATCGTGAGCTAGCACTGCAGGAATCTCTGTTTCCATCTGTGGGGAGAAGAGGGGGAATCTGTCCTAGCCTAGCGTGGTGCAGAGAAAAAGGCTGTTGCTCAGTGGTAGAGCATCTGCTCTGCATGCAGAAGGTCCCAAATTCAATCCCCAGCATCTCCAAGTCAGTCTAGGACAGAACCCAGCCTGAAATCCTGGAAAGCCTCTTCTAGTCAGCATAGACAGTACTGACTAGATGGACCAATGGTCTAACTCAGTATAAGACAGCTTTCTATGTTCCTAGGTGGGACCCATTCCATCATTTCTTCTGGATTCCATCATTGTTTCGGTGGAACAAAACGTGACCCGAGGCTAAAAAAGAAATGCTAAGAACGGAGGTTTCCATGGCCATATGGGTAGCAGTACCTTGAGTTCAGTGGCATTGATGAGCTTGCCACATTTATCGCACTGGTCCCCACGAGCCTCTTCATAGTTGCAGAAGGGGCAGATGCCTTCCACAAAGCGGTCAGCCAGGAACCGCTCACAGTTCTCACACTTCAACTGATCCACCGTCTCTGTCAGAAGGTAATTGCGCTCCAGTAGTCTCTGGAAAATGTCCTGAGCTATCCTGAGGTGGGGAGAAGAAAAGATGTATGAGGAAGGACCACAGTTCTCCTTCCAGCAGACAGGCCCTCTGTGTTCTTCTTAGGCTTACCTGCAAGGTCAATCGACACGATTTCAAGTTATAACATGTTGTAACCCCTCCCTGAGCTATGTATCCTTACTTTTAATAAGCTTTGTTTTTGTTTTGTTAATTATCATGCGCTGTCTTTAGTATTTAGGAGAAGTCGTAATGTTTTGTTGTTGTTTTAAAAATAAAAAATTGAAGAAAAAAGAGATGTACGAGGAAGGGGGCATCCTTAACCTTCACAAGCACCCTGTAAAAGTAAAAAAAATCGCATCAAGGAGGATTTGGCAGGCAGACCACAAATAAACAATGAGCAGACCAGGGCTTGTTGGGGGCTCGGCTCTGCTTACAAAGAAACCTGACTTGTCAACTGCACCTACACCTTCTGCTGGTGTTTTCCTAATACATCGTGAAGGCTTGCAAACCACATCATACCTGTTGAACAACAAGCAGCAAAATAAATAAATAAACAAACTAGAGGCCCATCCATAATGGTCTGTAATGTGAATCCCATTGCCCAGTTGTCAAGTGGCCATAAATCAGTAAAGAAGCTCTCAACAGGAGTTTCCAGACTGTTGAACGGCTTGTCTCACTTGCTCGAGCTATCAGAATCTGACCAAGAGCAAGCATCTGTGTCTCCTAATGGCATACTGGTGACTGGTGATTGCAAGTAGACTTTATGGGGACTTTTAGTTATTCAGCTTTATTTATTTCATGACTCTTATAAATGACTTCATCTTAAAAAAAAGTGGTGTACAAAAGATAAAATCACATCTTTATCCAAGTGTCTAACCTTGCTTTACAGCAGGGCGCTAGACTAAATTCGTTTTCATACACGTAAATATGATCACTGTTTGGATTTCTAAATGTTCTGATTAATATCCTCAGACAGACACTGCACTTCAGAGGTGGGGATGAAAGTCCTAGCAAAAATCTCTGAATCAGTTCATTACTGAATGGGATGTGCCTGAAACCAGTGAAACCAAGTTCTTAATCAGTCAGGATTGCATTTTGAGATTATCAACCAGACCTCATAGATTAAATTGAGCACTGATGACCTGTGTAACATTCAACGGCATCATTGGTGGCATACCAAAGGCAGCTATACAGGATTATTCAGAAAAAGAGAACCCACAGCCTAACCCAGCATGGGTGCCTTGCAAAGCACTGTTGCGCATCTACTACCTCTCAGCAATACATATTAACCCAATCTGGCAAAATACTAGCCCACAAGAAATTACACCTCACCCATATATACGTCTTTTTGTAATTTGTAGCCCAAGGGGGTGAGGGGGAAAGCAGCCAACAAAATCAAATTTTGAAAAGCTTCCCTTTTCCTGGAGATGGTAACTTGCTACAGGTGAGCCTGTAGCAATGATGAACTGTCACTTACAAGCATTCACTAGCCCTGTCCTTGACACCAATGCCTCACCCCGAGTGGTCAAGTTTGAGTGACGAGGCAACATAAGTGTTTTAAATAACTTAAATAAAAACAGTTGTGCGCTCTCAGATTTTAGGAACCGGTGCATTTTGTCTGATGGCAGTTGGAACTCTGTAGTCACAGAAACTGTGGACAAGTCAGTCATTTTTTGTCCATCTCTGAAATGGGAGTCGCAAACAGCCAACCTTGCAGCTGTTACCAGACTAAGACAATATGATCTTTATAAAAGAGAGAGAGAGAGAAAAGTGGTGGTGCCACCTAAGCCACTCCTGCTCCTCTTCCCCAGGAGTCTATGCTTTCTTCTGGCAGTACTTACTTGGTCTGATGGGATGTGGTGGTGCGGCCAAAGTAGTCAAAGGAGATTTTGAACCACTGGTAGATCTGGGCATGGACAGCATAGTACTTATCACAGATCTGCTGTGGCGTCAGCCCCTCCTCCATGGCCTTCGTCTCTGTGGCAGTCCCGTACTCATCAGTACCACACAAGTACAACGTGTTCCAGTTGCGCAGGCGACAGTATCTGGATGGGAAAGAGACACCAAACTGCAGGTTGTCAAGCAGGAGGCTTATGGCTCCCCATTAGGGCCAAAGCTTCCCGTGATCCCTCGGTTACATCAGATGCACATGCTTTGGACACAGATGGTCCCAGGTTAGATTTCTGACATCTTCACTTGAAAGAAAGAAAAAAGATGCTCAGGTAGCAAGGCTGAGAACTGCCTCAGATTTTTGAGAGCCATTGATGCTCAGAACAGAGTGGAAAATGAGGCTACACAGACCAGTGGTCCAACTTGGTGTAAGGCAGCTTTATACACTCTCCTAATTGGATTAACCGTGGAACCCTGTCTATATTTACTTGGAAATAAGTCCCACTGAGCTCAACGGATCTTTCTACCCAGTAGCTGTTTAGAATTGTAGTCTAAGACTTGTCTAAAATCCAAGTTTTGAAATGCAAAAAAAAAAGTTGATTCTTTTATGTAGTCATGACAAGCACAGATATATCCGAATATTCACATTGTGGGATTTTGCAAATGCATTTTAAAATCAAATTCATTTAAAAAATTAGATAAGAAATCAAACAATCGACTAATTTCCCCAACCACTCTGATATTACTAGGCAGAAGGGCAGCTCTGGTGGAGCAGACACACCTTGAAAATTAAATCCCAAAAGAGCAGAGTAAGTCCTCATCCTCACATTAAACCAACTCTCCTTTTTCAAGTGATCAACATACTCCAGTAATGAGAGCAGTGAGCAGAAAGAGGCAGATTCAAGCCATGTTGTGCTTTATGGTCCTGTTCCTGGTTAAGGAAAGACATCATCATCTTACCGTGCAAAGGTATCAGCACTGAGGACACAGCCAATGATGTTCCCAAGGTGAGGCACATTATTGACATAGGGCAGGGCACTCGTGATCAGCACATTCTTCATGCCTTTCACAGGAACTCTGGGAAGAGGAGAAATAAGAAATGAACCCAGATTTCAGAGAGGAAAATTGTGCTTTGGGAGAATGGCACAGAGACAAGGAGGAAAAAGGCTGCCCTGTGGCCCAGGGGAATGCAAGGCCATGGTGTGAGCACCTGGAGGAAACAAGGGGACTCTGCAACTTAGGCAGGCCAACTCTTTATAGACAATATGTTAGTCGTCTGCAGTGTCATGTTCAGATGGAACTTGCGTACAGACAGATCCTGATACTATGATGAATTTGAGAACTGGCATTTGACTTCTCACCTTCCTGTGTGTGGGGAAACTCCAAAAAAAATGATCAGACAATAGGGCCTATACAGAGGAAGGAGTTGCTGTGCCCCATATTGCATTGCTAGGTTACCCCTACCCCAAACATTGACTTCAGTGTTGACAATTTTAATAATCGATACACACACAAATATATCTACATAAAAAAATTACACACAAATATAGGCATATAATCCCGCTGTTTGGAATTTTAAGACACAGAACAGAAACAAAGTTCTGCTCTTTGTTTTGAAGTCTTTGGCAAAACAGCCCTATATTATTCCCACAAGGGCTAGGGCATTTCAGCCCAGCCAGGTACTTACATAGGGTGTTGTGGCTTCCAAAGTTTGGGGAGGCCAGCTGGCCCTTTGGCCCAGACTTCTGCAATTGCTGCGATCTCCTCTTCAGACAGAGATTGCTGGGCAGATTCCTCTTCCTAGGCAGAGGAATAAAAATGCATCTCTAAACCTTTGTTTGGCACCCAACACCCACAAGCCACAGGGCAATCGCCAGGCCTACGCACAAGGAGGCACAATCCAAAATAGCAAGTCTGGCACAAGCATACCAGGGCAGTTGGCACCTCTCTCCTGGGGTGTCTTCCCTCCTCCTATGGTGGTTTAGTACTACAAGGTTAAACCAATGAACTATACAAACCCTAAACAGGAGATGCAATCTGTAGCCAAAATTGCCCAGTGTAACATAGGAAGCTGCCTTATACAGGGTCAGACCATTGGTCCACCTAGCTCAGTATTGTCTACACTCCCTGGCACAGTTTCAGACAGGGTTCTCTAGACCTACCAGAAGATGCTGGGGATTGAACCTGGGACCTTTTGCATGCAAAGAAGATGCTCTGCCACTGAGCCACAGCCCTTCCCAGAATCTAGCCACTGGCTCAAACCTCATTTTCACAAACAGAAGGCAAGATAATAAAACTGCTTCTCAACTACACCGTTTCAGACTGCAGGTGGGGGCTGCACTTGGCTGAAGGCTCCTTCGTGCAAGAGTTGTTGAATACTAAAAATACAGGGGGAAAGGTCCTGGTCTGGCCTTCTTCCCAAAACACTAGCCCTCCTCAGGCATCACAAATGTGGGCAAGAAACATGTGAGCGAGGCTGCGCTACTGCGCCCCCCCCCCGTCACCATTTTTGTCACTTTCCAAGTCAGGGAAGGCAACTGCATGAAGTGGCATTTGTGGAGGCCCCCCCAACAGTAAACAAGGCAGCATCACTTTGCACAATCTGTACATCAAACTGCAGGAGGGGGTAAATGGCATGACTGAATGCTCCTCTATTAAAAAAAATCCCTGCATTTGAATTAATTATTGGAAAGAAGAGTTCTAGCCTAGGCTTCTCCTTGATGCGCTAGTGTTATATGTGCAGGGAACTTTTTATAAATGGGGAAGAATTCAGTCATGCTTTTCTCCACCTGCAGTCCAACAAGCTATAATCCAACAGTTTTAGCCACCTGAGAGTCTGATTCACACCGGAGGAGGATACCTTCGGCAAATTCATGACCGGCTTCTCAAAGGCCAGGTTGGGAGCAGGATGTTTCTGCAGATAAGCCTTAAGCTCCAGCAATCCTTTGGGTGTCCATATAGATTCAACTGCCTTCTTGCAGTGCTCCTTCAGGCTCATGTTCTGGAACCATCTCCTCAAGGCTTTCAACTCATCTGTAAAATAAAAAGTTCACAGAGAAAACTTAGCTTGGTAGCTGCTGGATAGCTCAATCCCAAACAGAAATTAATGTCTCATTTGTTAATGCTCACCTCCCTCCAATCAGGCCTGTGGACAAGAACCAATGAGCCCATTCCCCAGGGAGGAATATGTCAGCTGGGAGGAGACCTCCTCCAGGCAAGGCAGGTATGGCTGGAATCACCTGAATAGTAACTATGCCAGTGGTTTTTAAAGCCACCCAAGAATCAAAAAAGCCTAACCCCCCCCCACAACTATCTAGTGTACTGTATCTCAGGGGGGTCCAAACAGTGTTTTGGGGCACCCTAGGATCCCTTGATCACTTATCAGAGGTTCCTCAATAAGAGGATCAGTAATGGCAGACAATCCTTCCCCTGAAAGAGTTTGCCACTACTCACCTTCTCTTGCAACATGCAGAGACAAGCACATATTGGGCTTGTCCTAGGGTGCACTCAGGGGCAACACTGAGGCTGAACAGGCCTGATCAGTGCTGTGTGGGAACTGGTTGTGTCCCAGAATCCTCTACAACAGGCTGACAGAGAAAAGGTTCGCTGAAGGCAGAATGTCAGATGCTGGTGGGAACGTATTTTTCTAATTTAGGCAATGATCCACATGCTTCCATTATGAGGGAGGGAGAATATGAGAATGGGAAACTTCTCCCTCATTGATTTGTTACATTTATATCCCGCCTGTCCTCCAAGGAGCTCAAGGGGGCATACATGCTTCTCCCCCCCCCCGCATTTATCCTCACAACAACCCCGTGAGGTAGATTAGGCTGAGACACTGTGACTAGCCCAAGTCACCCAGTCAGCTTTATGACTGAATTGGAGTGGAGGTTGGGGAGGGGAGCCAAAATCACAGTAGAGGTTGATCCAAGCCAGTAGTCAACTAGCAAATCAAAGTGCCATCTGCTGTCTTAAAAGGTAGCCACAAAATTGTGCATACTAAGGTCTTTGGCAGCAGCTCTCACCTGGTAAGAAGGATTCCTCCCTTAATAGCGGGAACAGGGATCCCCACAAGACAACATCAACAGCTGACTCAGCTTCCTAGATAAAAGGGGATATTAGCTCAGCAAGTGTGAATATGGGGCAGCTAAAACACTAGAATAGAATAAAGTCTAGAACAGAGTTGCAAAGACTGCCCTAAAGGAAGAAACTCTTTCAATGATACACTTGTAATATTAAATACAAACTCTTCAGGATTAACACTGCAGAGACTTCAGAGCCTCTGCTGGTCATTTTATTGAAGAGCTCTTTCTTTTTTTAATTACAGAGCAAGCTGCAAAATTCCTAAATGTACCAATTTCACTTAGACAATAAGAATATAAGAACATAAGAGCCCTGGTGGATCAGGCCAGCAGCCCATCCAGTCCAGCATCCTGTTCTCATAGTAGCCAACCAGATGCCCCTATGGGAAGCCCAGAAGCAGGACCTGAGCACAAGAGCCACCTCTGACTGCTTTTTGATCCCCCCCCCCTCGGTCTTTTAACAATCTTATATTCTGTAGCTTTATTTGCACTCAAAAAATGAAATGGACTGCCTTCAAGTCGATCCCGCCTTATGGGCGACCCTATGAATAGGGTTTTCATGGTAAGCGGTATTCAGAGGGGGTTTACCATTGCCTTCCTCTGAGGCTGAGAGGCAGCGACTGGCCCAAGGTCACCCAGAGAGCTTCATGGCTGTGTGGGGATTCGAACCCTGGTCTCCCAGGTCCAACACCTTAACCACTACACTGCACTCAGTAGGCCATAAATAAATTATATATTTTGATACATATATCATCAGCAAAAGCTAGCATAGCACTGACAATGTCTCTTTATTATATTACATACATCACATTACAAAATACGTGTGAAATTTAAATTTGGGTTGACAACTGTCACTGGGAAACACCATTATAGTGACAGAAAGAACACTCTGGTCCAATCCCTTACCCAAGGCACAATAGCCTATGCCTGTCTGGGGCTGCATGCATTCTCTGACTCGACTGTTCAAGCACAAGACTAGTGCTGGGTGCATAATGCAGCATCCAGAGAATTTCAGTTTTCTTTTTTAAAAAGTTATTAGCCCTTACAATTATGATGACGAGCCTGTACATGAGCACAGAGCGCTTGCTCAAGTCTCAAAAGCCAGAGGCAATGCCTCGGTGGAACTTCAAGCACTTACAGTTCTCTCCCCCACTTTTCTTTCCCCTCTCCTCTGTTATCCTGGGACAAGATATACATAGAACAATACGTAAATAGCAAGACCTTGGTTTGGAACCAGTCCTGCCAAAGACAAAGGGTCCACAATTATTGGATGCCTCCCCCCGCCAACTCTACCAATCCTTCGCTAGGATGGCAGCTGGTACGGCTCAGTTTGCTGTGCAGAGATCCTTACTTACCCCGGTAAGGTAAGGAGCACCCTTTTTGGCAAGGGTCTGGTCAATATAGTTCAGTGGCTTCCGGATGATCTCCAAAACCTCCTCTCCCTTTTTTCCTTGCACCACGTGAAGATACAAGGCTGCAGACAAGGCAGGCTAAGAGGAAAGTCACAGAACAAAGGCATGCTAAGTTTATTTTGAGACTCGCATTGTTGTCTTTCACTCCTAAGATTAGGAGTGATAGCCTATTTTATGGTGAATAGCACATGTTGGTAGCCCTGGATACCAGTACCCATAAAAGCAACATACTATCACACTTCAGAATGACCAAGGAACAGAGTGCTGAATGGATCTATGCAGAGAAGGAAGCAACAGTGTGCAAAGGGAAGCAGACTCGATTCTCACCTGGTTTGGTCCCTAACCCTAGTGGTATTTCAGGGGGCAGCCTTTTACTTTCAGGTATGCAGAACTTATCTTGAACACACTGAGCCCTCCAATGACCCTCACAATGTACAAGCACATCCTACCCACCTACCCACACACACAAAATCCATCTTAATCAACACCATGTCGCTAACCAGATTCTACATATTTACAGTTCCTGTGTTCCACACTCACATAATGCCACTCCCTGGCACGTTTTAACCTCCAACCCAACGGCATCCTCAAGCAAACCCCTTCATCATATTTCCTGTTAGGTAAAATATTATTGTTCAGTCCTATGTGCTGCACTGGGGAAGCCACTTTGGTTGATGGGAGTGGGGGAAGAACTAGATGGCCCACCCTTCACCAAGAAGAATAAAAAACCATATTGCACCCTCACAGGGGTTCCTGCAAAATAGATAACCCCTCTCTCTATGCACCCCACCTCACCAAACTGGACATTTCGGAAGCAGAATAAACTGAGTCAGAGCCTCTGAGAATGTAATCACACAGGGTAACACAGCAGATATACCCTCCCTTCTCCACCCCCCGGAACAATGCCATCTCCCCTCCATGAACTATAGACACAAGCAAATGCCCCCCACTCCAAAACAAAGAGAAAGTTTACCCACCTCCAGCTCAGTTGCATCCCACTCAAACAACTGATTGGTAAAATCGCTCCGCTCCTGGCCAAAATCGCCCATTTCTGTTCCAGAAAAACGGAAGAAGTACCTAGAAGCCAAACAGTGGAAGAAGCTGAGCATTAAGAACATAAGAACATAAGAAGAGCCTGCTGGATCAGGCCAGTGGCCCATCTAGTCCAGCATCCTGTTCTCACAGTGGCCAACCAGGTGCCTGGGGGAAGCCCGCAAGCAGGACCCGAGTGCAAGAACACTCTCCCCTCCTGAGGCTTCCGGCAACTGGTTTTCAGAAGCATGCTGCCTCTGACTAGGGTGGCACAGCACAGCCATCATGGCTAGTAGCCATTGATAGCCCTGTCCTCCATGAATTTGTCTAATCTTCTTTTAAAGCCGTCCAAGCTGGTGGCCATTACTGCATCTTGTGGGAGCAAATTCCATAGTTTAACTATGTGCTGAGTAAAGAAGTACTTCCTTTTGTCTGTCCTGAATCTTCCAACATTCAGCTTCTTTGAATGTCCACGAGTTCTAGTATTATGAGAGAGGGAGAAGAACTTTTCTCTATCCACTTTCTCAATGCCATGCATAATTTTATACACTTCTATCATGTCTCCTCTGACCCGCCTTTTCTCTAAACTAAAAAGCCCCAAATTCTGCAACCTTTCCTCGTAAGGGAGTCGCTCCATCCCCTTGATCATTCTGGTTGCCCTCTTCTGAACCTTTTCCAACTCTATAATATCCTTTTTGAGATGAGGCGACCAGAACTGTACACAGTATTCCAAATGCGGCCGCACCATAGATTTATACAACCGCATTATGATATCGGCTGTTTTATTTTCAATACCTTTCCTAATTATCGCTAGCATGGAATTTGCCTTTTTCACAGCTGCCGCACACTGGGTCGACATTTTCATCGTGCTGTCCACTACAACCCCGAGGTCTCTCTCCTGGTCGGTCACCGCCAGTTCAGACCCCATGAGTGTATATGTGAAATTCAGATTTTTTGCTCCAATATGCATAATTTTACACTTGTTTATATTGAATTGCATTTGCCATTTTTCCGCCCATTCATTCAGTTTGGAGAGGTCTTTTTGGAGCTCTTCGCAATCCCTTTTTGTTTTAACAACCCTGCACAATTTAGTGTCGTCAGCAAACTTGGCCACTTGGAATTTCTTCACAGGGGATATGTGCACACTTCCACATGAGTCTAAAAGGCAGGCTAGAAGACAGAACAAAGTGCTTCTATCATTTTAGCACAGGGAGACCTCTTGGAGTTTTGAAAAGTACCACCGTTGGCATCTGCAGTTCATGGTCTCTCACTTCTAGTGCAGGTTGCGTTGTGTGGCTTGTACTTTGTGGTCTTCTGCTTCTTCTCCAGTGTTAGGTAGCTATCTCGTTTTCGTGATTTATGCTCGCATATTCCAAGACCGCTAGAGAGCCAGTGTGGTACAGCACTTAAGAGACTAGAGACCCGTCTCCAAATCCCTTATTCAACAGTCAATACTCATGGGGGCCCATCACTATCTCTGCCTTAACGTTGCAAGCAGGAGTATTGTTAGACTAAAATGGGATAACCTCATATACACTCCTTGGAGAAAGAGCCAGACAGATAATGTGGTTAATGCTAGCCTGTTCCCACTGGAAACGTGTATGAAATTTGATTCCCATGTCCTAGACTTGCTCTCTTGTCACCTTTAAAAAAAAAACATTCTGTTGAAAATGAAAATTGTACATGCCAGTGTCACAATTACAGCCACGGCTGGTTCCAGAGAGTGGCGAGGCTGGGCATTTGCCAGGACCCAATGACCAATCGGGAGCTATTGTTCCACCAATGCTGTTATTCTCACTTTACACAGGGCTCCCCAGAAGGTTGAAGGCAGCGAGCGAGCGAGCGAGCAAGCAAGCAAGAGAGAGAGAGTTCTTACCCCACTTCTTTTAACTTAAGGGCTACTGAAGGCTGCTCTTGAAATTGGTTGTTCATGGGATGGAGAAAGAAATGGTGCTACTTGGGAGATGAAGAGAGAGCATCTTGACTTCTTTATGCTGTGCGGTGCAATGACATGCACAGACCCCCTTAAGCAAGGCTATGACTCAGCTTACTATACTGCTAAAAACTCTCATCATGATGCATTATTTATTAGATTTATATCCTGCCCTTCCTCCCAGTAGGAGGGGGTGCACAGAGCGAGGGCCTGTATTTCAAGTGGATAGCGAGACTTCAGATTCTTAGAATTCAAGCTTGGCAACCTTATACTAAGCCCTACCTAAAATACAAGAATCAGCGCCCTCACCTTCTGCTTCAAAGAAGCTCACCCCACCTCTCTGCATTTGAGGGGAGAGCAACACAGCAAGACCCACTCCATTGGTTTGGCAGGGGCTAACAGCCACCCCACCTCCTGCTATTCTGCCATGCTTTAAGACCTCGGGATGAGGTTGGAGGAGCCGCTGAGGCTGCTTGCCTTCCCACCCACACCAGAGGTTGGAAATGAAGCCCAGGTGTACTGAAGGAGGGCGGGCTTGGAAGAACAGAAGGAGAAGAGGGGTTGTTGATAAGCCAATGAGAAAGAGGAAGAGGGGAGAAGCAGAAACCTCACCTCAAAAAAGATATTGTAGAGTTGGAGAAGGCTCAGAAGAGGGCAACTACAATGATCAAGGGGTTGGAGCAACTCCCCTCTGAGGAAAGGTTGCAGCATTTGGGGCTTTTTAGTTGAGGGAAAAGGTGAGTCAGAGGTGACATGATAGAAGTGTATCAAATTTTGCATGGCATGGAGAAAGTGGATACAGAAAAGCTTGTCTCCCTTTCTCACAACACTAGAACTCGTGGACATTCAATGAAGCTGAATGTTGGAAGATGGACAGGCAGAAAAAAGGTACTTCTACACACAGTGCATAATTAAAGTATGGAATTTGCTCACACAGGAGGCAGTGATGGCCACCAGCTTGGACAGCTTTAAGAGAAGATTAGATAAATTCATGGAGGTTAAGGCTAACAATGGCTACCAGCCATGATGGCTATGCTCTACCTCCATAATTGGAGGCAGTGTGCTCCTGATACCAGTTGCTGGAAACCAGAGGAGAGGAGAGTACTCTTACGCTCAGGTCCTGCTTGCGGGCTTCCCATAGGCATCTGCTGGGCCACTGTGAGAACAGGTTGCTGGACTAGATAGATCCAGCAGGTTCTTATGTTCTTAAACACATTAGAGAAGATTAGGCACACTGTTAATGAAGGGAGAAGTTGACCTTCATCCTACCCTATGATGAACAGGGATCAAGAGCTGTTCTAAGCCCTATAGCGTAAGAGGGGGCTGGGAATGTTTTGAAGATTGGGTGAGCCTACCACAGATCTATTCAGAATCTTAGTTAAACAAACATGCAAGGGTGGAAGAGTGGGAATGAGTTTACCAGCTCTCCCTCCATCCCCCTCATCTCCATTGACCTCTATGAGTTCAGGAGAATCTGTCTGCAGTGGGGAAAGCAACCAGTGAGGTTTCCAAATGATGTAGAACCCTTGGAAATATCTAGCCTATTTGGTACCACTGTTTAATATCTAGTCTGTGAAAGCTGAAAGCTAGCTAGCTACTTTATAACTTTTAGTTGATCCCAACAAAGTTAATCTGCTACTGCTGCCGTTTTGATTAAAATGCAACTCATATATTTTAGGTCAGAAGAACAAACTTACATTTAAGATCCTCAAGCAGAAAGCAAAAGTCCTAAAGCTGGCTGTTACCTGATTAACACATCATTTTGTATGGTTTTGGGTAAAGGGTAACAACCTACAGAAAGTGAAAGTTATCCAGATTTCCAGAATCAGCAAGTTTTTTGCTTTTTGTGACTCAGTGCTCCAAGACAACTGTTCCTGCTATCAATGCTACTGGTGGTTATCTAGTATCACCAGTATTTTAGGCGTTGGACACAACACAGACACACAAAGTTCAAGTTATGGGAACAGCAGCTTGACCTGAAAGCACACAGAGCACACAGGGCTTTGTACTTACTGGCAAATTGTATTTGTAGAGAAAAGGAAGGCTTCTTTTCCCAAGTGGAGAGCTGGCAGCTGCGAATGGGTGAGGTATGGGACAACATGAGCTGTCAAGGAGAAATACATAGAAATTAAACCTACACACACACACCAAAAAAGATAACTAACTATGCCATTCAACACAGCAGAACCTTTGAACACTTCTCCAACTAGGGAGCCAGAGTGATAGAGAGCAGTCCGTGGAGTGGGTACATTTTGGTGTGCTGGGGTAATGGGAGATCACACAGCATTCTGTGAGTTTTCAGTCAGCCTTTTTCACCTGAAAACCTTGCTCTCTTCATTGCAAAGATTGCTAGATTTCTCTGGGAGGTTCCCGAGTTTTTCAATTTTGTCTTGCCATACAGCTTTGAGCAGGTGACATTTTCCCTGTCACTAGGCCAGGAACAGCAAGTGGTGTCCTCCAGATATTGTTGGACGACAACTCCCATTAATCCTGATCATTGGTTATGCTAATGGAATATGATGTGAGCTGTAATCCAACAACAACTAAAAGGTGAAGCATCAGCTATCCCTGCAATAGACAATGGGGAAAACCTCTGCTTGCCATGTAACTGTTCAAGCACAGAAGACTTGCCAAAAAAGTTGACAATCCTTCACTGGGAAGAAAAAAACAAAAGTTCTTGGCAAAGAGGGGTGCTTTGATATACTTTGATATGGTGGAGCTGTCATATGCAGGATCATACCTTTTAATATCAGATGTAGTTAGGTCAAAAGGGCTCAGTGATAAAAACACATACTTTGTGCGCACAAGATTCCAGGTTCAGTCCCCAGCATCTTCAGGTACAGATCGGAACGATTCTCCCCTTGGAGAGCCACTCTAGTCAGCATAGACTAGAGTACTTCAACCTTGTGTTCCCAGATGTTGCTGGACTACTACAGCCACCATCATCCCGGACCACTGGCTAAGCTGGCCAGCCTAATGGGAGTTGCAGTCTAACATCTGGGGACCAAAGTTTGAAGTAGGTTGGTGTACTGAGCTCTCTTACAGAGCAGGCATTCCCAAAGTACAGTCCATGAGCTTCATTCAGGTGATCCACAGTGGCAACTTAGCATCTAGTACAGTGCATAACAATTGCTAAACCGGAAAAAAAAACCATGAAGTGGTCTGCAAAGACCCTCAACAATTTCAAGTGGTTGGAGAGGGAGTTTGGAAACCACTAACAATCACTAATGTGGGTTAGGATTCTTTCATCTCCCCACATATGGAAAAGTAGCAGTTAACAAAAGTCCATTGCTAATCCAGTTTAAGCGATGCTGGAACTACAAGACAGCAGAGGATAGGGGGCATCCTTAAAATTAGAATTCAAAGTGGCACAGGTGCACACACAAAGATGGGATAGCGAGGGAGATCCTAAGGTGGAAAATCAGTTTGATGCTCCTGCTGTGGGAATAGCGTTTTGCTTTGATTTTTTTTTTCATTTCTACTTTTATGTAAGAACAGTATTATTTTTTTCAAAGCCACCTGACAGGCGAATTGGATAGAAAAAGTGGGGGCAGGAACAGTTTAAAAAATAAAACTGGGGTACTTCCTTGAATAAGGTGGCAGCCCCTGACACTTTACTAACCATCAGATACTCACCATCTTGCGGAACCCACTGCAGCTCCACGAGGGTGCCGGTGGCTTTGGCAGCCGCCAGCACCTTCAGCCCCCCGGGGCTGCCTTCGCTGAGGAACAGTTTCATGCTTTTACCGCCCTCTTCCCTCACTTCGGACCACGTTTGGCTTCTCAGCTGATGCAACAAAGCTGCTACCCGCTCACTAATATTAGCCGCGGTCCGCACTTCCGCCTGCCCACGTCTACTGTGAAGCCGGTCCGCTGATCCCTCCCTCTCTCTCTTTGCCTACAGGCCCGCCTACACACACCCACTTTGGGGCCTGTACACACACGCGCGGCAACAGTCCCCAGCCCCCTCCCATTCACCTTAGACTACAAAGCCCGACGTGCATCGCGCACGAAACAGGAAGTTGTCGTGAACGACGAGGAGGGAGGGGGAGAAAGAGAGGAAGAGGAGCGCGAGTGTATTAATTTAATTTAATATGTGTATGTACGTATATGTACACACACAGTGAAGAATTAAATGTGATTTAGTTTTGTGTGTATTATATGTATATATATATGTACATGTACACACACAGTGATGAATCTAATGTGATATATATATTTATATGTTTAATTATGTAAATAGATTTTATTAAGTTCTAATTAATATTACTATTACAGATTATAATATCTATTTACCGTATCCAATTAGCACTTTCTCTTCTTGTTCTATTGAATTAGTGTACTGAATAAATGTTAATATTTTTTAAAATAATGTTTTAGTATTCATGAGAATCTTCAAAGTGACTTACATGATTTCAACATTAAGATTATAAGGAGAGCTCTACTGGAAAAGGCCAAAGGCCCATCTGGTCCAACGTCCTGTTCTCACAGCGGCCAAACAGGTTGTCCCTATGGGAAGCCTGCAAGCAAGCAAGCAGGACCTGAGCGTAACAGCATTCTCCCCTCTTGCGATTCCCAGGACTCTGGTATTCAGGAGCATACTCCCTCCGACAGTGGAGGCAGGAGATTTAAAACAACGAACAGCAATACCTAAATAATCAATAAAAGAACCAAACAAGCAGCAAATAAATCCGCAGCCGATAAAACCCGAACGTCCAAAAACAGGCTGCAGAAGCAATTCGGTTTAAAGCGGCGGTGAATTAAAAGGGAGTCAGCGCCCAACCGATAACAACAACACAGGACCCTTGCGCGGTAGGGCAGCTTATTGTCGTTTCTCAAACTGCGGTCAGCGCGAACCACGAGCCTCATCCAGGTGGTCCACAGCGTGTATGTAGAAATACAGTTAAAGTCATACAGCATCTAGCACAGTGTGCATTACAAGTGCAGAACATTACAGGCAGAACAATCATTGAGTGGTCCGCTAAGACCCTCAGCAATTTTCCTGGTAATCCGTGGAGGGAAACGGTTTGGGAACCGCTGCTCTAGAGGCACTCAAAAGGCAGTTCTTCTAGGTAGCCATCCGCCTAGCCTCGGGAGCGTGGAGGAAGACCCCGAGAAAAGTTTCAGTGAGAAGCAAAAGGTACACAGGACTTTCACCACAGGGAGACGCTGCTTTTCCCACCCACCCACATCGTTCCGTAATATGTACAAAGAGAGAAAAAATAGAGCGAAACTTGCAACATAAACGTCCGGTAAACATTTTAAAACTGTCATGCATTGGACCTCAGCAAGTAAGACTCTTGCGGCATCTTAAAGACCAAGGCTACATCTTACCGAGGGGAGTTGGTGGGGCTGCAATCCTATGCACACATGGGGGGGGAGGCTATTGAATACAGCAGCACTTACTTCTAAGTAAACATGCATAGAGCTGCTCTGCAAGTCCCACGGAACTCATTGGGGCTTATTTCTGAGTAGATAGGCAAGTATTTCACCGTAACACATTCATTTTATGGCATATGCTCCCCTGAACCCACTTGTCCGGATGCACTGGGCGCAATTCTCATCTAGGGCAACAGAGTGGCCTCGCTCTGCCCCTTGGCATCTCTGTAGACTAGTAATACCCTCTCTACGCTTTACACACTGGAAGTTAGGCTAGGAAACTAGGTCGGTTTTAGGCAGGAAGGACTGCGGTGGGTGACTCTGACGGAGGCCGGAAGACGATCGTAACACCCGTCTCTTCTACCGGCTTCCTGTTTGATTCGGGATCTCTGTTTTTACGCTCTTGGAAAGATCAAAGCACAGGGTGTTTGCATGAAAGCGATTGGAGAGCAAAGCGTTTACATTCCGTTGAGCGCAGGCTTTGGCTTGGCTTGGCTGATAAAGGCTAACAGCTTTATTTATGTATTTATAAATATATTTGTATACTGCTATTTCGTTAAAAACCAACAATAACAACATTAAAAATACAAGTTGGCAAATATATATACACACACAGGTCTAGAGGGAAATTGTGGTGGTATGAAAGCAGTGAGGTCCGAAAGAAATGAAATGGGCCTTCACAAAGCAGCGTTGAACTGGAATTGGAACACAGGAAGCTTCTTCTACTGAGTCAGACCATTGATTCATCTAGCTCAGTGTTGTCTGTGTTGACTGGCAGCGACTCTTGAGGGTTTCAGACTGGGGTCTCTCCCAGTCCTACCTGGAGATGCCAGCCTGGACCTCCTACATGCAAATGAGATATTCTGCCACTGAGCTGCAGCCCTTTGCTGTAGCATGTTCTGTATTGGATTTTTATTTTATTTTTTTATGGAAAAGGGTGGATATATAATGTATTAGATGTTCCTAAATACTAACAATACCTGAGAATAATACTGGACTCCAATGCACACTACTCCCTAGTAGTTCCCCCTGAACCTGCAGTACAGGGACAGTATCAGTAGACTACAGGGTTGCTGTGAGCCACCACCTTTCAACATATCTCTATCATTGGAAATGGACTGCCTTCAAGTCGATTCCAACTTATTATTATTATTATTGTCTTTATTCATACCCCGCCATTTTCCCAAAACTGGAACTCATGGCAGCTTCCAGATAAAAAATACATATAATTAAAAACATACAAAGTCTACATTAAAATAATAAGATTAAACTATTTCCAATATTAAAACCATACACACATATAGCTAAAAGAGCTCAAACTAGTTTAAAAATAATATAATAGACATTAGCAATGCAGCACCCTTCACACCCTATCCTTAGCCTTCAATTCCAAAGGCTTGTTGGAATAGGAAGGTCTTTGCTTGTCGGCAGAAGGACTGCAAGGAGGGGGTCATTCTTACCTTCCTAGGAAGGGAATTCCAAAGCCTAGGGGCCCTCTCACGTGTCCCCACTAGTCGTACTTGAGAAGATGTGGGTATTGAGAGAAAAGCCTCTTCTGAGGATCTCGGGGCCTGGGCAGGTTCATATAGGGAGATACGGTCTGATAAATAGCCTGGACCTAAGCCGTTATAGGGCTTTATAGGTCATCACCAGCACTTTGAACTGTGTCCGGAAACATACTGGCAACTAGTGGAGCTTTTTTTAACAGGGGGGTAGTATGGTCCCTGTAACTTATGGCGACCCTATGAACCAGGTTTTCAGGGTAAGTGGTATTCAGAGGAGGTTTACCATTGCCTTCCTCTGAGGCTGAGAAGCAGTGACTGGCCCAAGGTCAACCAAGGTTGCTTCATGGCTATGTGGGGATTCGAACCCTGGTCTCCCAGGTCGTAGTCCAACACCTTTAACCATTACACCACACTGGCTCTCAACCCCAAATTATGGAGATAATAAATATAGATTGTATTTGCATCTGGAATTGGCAGGGCAGATTTTTAAATGTTAAAAATCCTTTTAGAAACCCAGTTTTTTATATACACACAAAATTAATTAGAAAGAACACAAATCTCTATCTTTGCTCCTGTCTTTTTTTTGGGGGGGGGCTTGTTGCTTCTTCTCCATTATAGCTATACTAAAATCCTAGATTTCTCCATTCTTATTCTACAAGCAGGCTGCCTAACAGGCAGAAATTCAACAGATGCAGACCAAGTGTGCATTTTATTTGCCTTTTATGCAGACATCTGAAGACACAAGACTTCTGCAGCTGAAGCTTTAGACTATATCTTTTGCACCCTATTGCTCCAGTTCTAACACATTATAGGTAACCGAAACTGCCTTTACAAATCATTAGGCTATTTGTCCATAAGCCCAGTATTATCTGTCCTAACTTGCAGTGGCTCTCCAGGATCTCAAGGCAGGGCTTTTTCATATTATCTGCTACCAGAGATCCTTTTTAAAACAAAAACTAAACTAAACAAAATGGCAGGGATTGAACCTGAGAGCTTCAGCATGTAAAGCATAATGTGCTCCTCCACTGAGCCATGTTCCCTACCATGAGAGATAGGCCTTACTCCAGGTCTCTTAAAGATCTGTTCAACAGCCCTCTTTCCGCTTTCTGGCAAAGCGTGCAGTCTTCTTTCTCTGTCCTATTGTTCTCCAATAGCAATACTTCATTTCACATGATCTGAAGTGAAGGGAAATAATGACTGCAAACTGCAAGACTAACTATTTTGGAGCTGTCAATGGAAAATCCTATTATTTTTATAAAACATGACAAAATCCAGCTTTGGATTGAGACAAGAGCACCTAGTTTCCAAAATGCTTATACTTCACAACTCTTTTACTTATAAACAAAACAGATTAAACTCACATGCTGAATGTCAGCTTTTCTGCCTTCCTCCTTGCCAAACTCACTAACTGCCCAACTATGTTTTCCTTGTTTGTTTTTAAAAACCCTGAAGTTCTATCCCAACAGCCAATGAGGGAGCAGGTTCATCCAACTGAGCAGAGGAACCTGTTGGGACAGAGGGCACTGCTGCAATAAGAAATAATGCTGCAATAAGAAAGCGCTTCTACCCGTACCCTGATTATTAAAATGTTTACAAGGATTCCTAGGTACAAGGTACTCCATCCCTGTTGCATCATATATGGAGGATTCTAGATGGAAGTGAAAGTTGTGTGGCATTCCTGGTTTTGGATCAATGTTTCCAGGGCAAAGAATTTCCAGGGTGCAGGATCAGGACTCCTTCTGACTTCTTACAAACAGACTTTTTTGTTTGTTTGGCAGTTTATATATGATAAATTCTTCTTACGACTCAGTAGGATGAGTCAGATAACCAAGCACTTCAGTTGTTCATAGAGGCCTCTCTCTTTCTATCTCTTTCTCTAATTTGCCATTTTGCATTTTCAAAAATTCTAGTATCTTGCCCTGATTTCATCTGAGCATGTGCAAATTGCTGCTCCCTGGTGATAAAGTGCATTGTGTCTTACAGCATGTATGGAGTACCTTTTATTTGTGAAGATGAACCCCATTTGCAGTCTCCTCTGATATTCCATCCCTTCTCTTTTCTATTATGTGTTGTTATTATTGTAAGATTGTAAGTATTCATTCAGGACCAAGCCACTTTAGGCCCTTTATTAATTACAGCTATGATTATGAAACCAGCTTCTATTTTAACAAATGAACAAGGACACAACATATTCCTGAGCCTATGCAGCATGTATTTTCTATTATACAGGGAATCATTTTTTCAAATAAATCAGTGTAAGCACTGAGTGTCTCTGAACCTGTATAAAGTTCCCACCTTTGGAAGGTAACAGTGTTGTCTTCCTTTCTTTTTTAAGGTGCCTTATTTAAAGAAGCAAAATAACAATAGATGATTATACTTAATTCTGCATCCAGTCCAGATTTCTCGAGAATGGAGTTAGAAGGAGGGGCAAAAGGATGCAAGAGAATAAAGACTGCTATAGATAAAATCCAAATTCTCCGTTAATGAAACAGACAAGTTGCATGGTTTACAAACACTTAAAAGGGGTTTAGCACAGTGGCAGAGCATGCGCTCTGCATAGAAGATCCCTGGTTTAATTCCATCTCCAGGTAGGGCTGGGGAAAGCTCCTGCCTGACACCCTGGAGAGCCACGGCCAGTTAGTATAGACAATACTGAGCTAGATGGACCAATGGTCTGACACAGTATAAGACAGCTTCCTATGTTCCTAGATTTTAGTCTACAATCAGCCTGAATCTACGCATGTTCACTCATGCTTAGTCATGTCGGAGATAAGTCTGACTTCAATGGGGTGTTATTCCAAGTAAGTGTGCATAGGACTGCAATCAAGCTACATAAGCATGTGTAGGATTGCAGCCCTTGTCTCACTGATTTCAGTGGGCCTTCTTCCTTCAGGGATATTCATTTTATATATACACAAAAGGCTACAATAAATTTTTAAAATGATTTGGAAAACTCCATGTACGTGTGCTTTGCCAAGCTGTGGGTCAGAGAGACTGCATCTACTTCCTGCCTTGTGGGGCATGTGAACAAAGCAGCTTGCTGCAGCCCACAGGAAACCGTTAACCCCTGTGAAAGCGGATGTGGCATACCTGTGCTTTGTGCTCCATGCACCAAATTCTTTTAAAACAAGTGAAATGCTTCACCTTTTGCACCCTACTTGCATGAGAGAGAGAAAGGAGAACAGAGGAGATCCAGATCCAGAATAGCCAACTACCCCTGGGAATATCATCTCTCTCACCGTGATGTGGGTTCAGGTAAACATAACTCTTCTAAAGGCAGACATATACTCAGCTGGGCCCTTTCTGTGTTGATCATGACATGAGTCAGCATGATCCGGTGCTTCTATTCTTGTCGATGGGTGGGAGAGATTTCCATATTCAGATTCTGTCCTCATCTCTTGAAGATGGAAAGGAATTTCATGAGTGGGATGGAAGGGTGGCTGAAAACCAGGGGCCATGAAACTGATACTAAAACCTAGGAAGAAATGGAGCAGTGGTAAGGTGGGATTCTGTAAGACTTTGTGGTCTCTCTTAGCCTCTGTTGAATATTCTTTCACATTCCGCACTTCCATAAGCAGCAAGGACATTTTAGTAGGCAGCTTTTATAGGCTTAATTTCCTTGCAAGGATGGAGACTTGTTGGAGGGGGAGAGGGGTTCAGGGGAGGGGTTCTATTAGCCTGTGGCTTACTAACAGGCCCAGCATTAGTGCCTTTCCCCCCCTCCCCATGCTGGGTAGCTGGATCTGTGAACTGCCATTTTAAATTTCCGCCAATGCCCTTGACGCAATATCATGCTGGGCCTGGTACATGGTGGAAAATGTAAAAGGGTGGCTCGCAACAGCTTGCCATTTTTGTCAGATAAGTCTGCTGCCAGGGACCCACCGTGGTTACCTTGCCAAGGCCCCATCAAACCTGGACCTGGCCTTCCTGGAGATGTCAAGGACTGAACCTGGATCCTTCTGCATGCAAAGCAGATGCTCTCCTACTGAGCTTTGGCCCTTCTTCCTTGACAGAGGGCGCTCTCTGCTCAAAGTGTGACCCATCCCAAGTGGAAATAATCAAAGCAATGTCTGGAGCTGAATTGGGCCCCTCCCTATCTATACTTCTGAAATTCAAGGCTTTTGCAAACTGTACAGTAACCCATATTCAACTGAATCTATCAGCAGCACATGATGATTATGACTCAGATAAAAATGCAACAGTAAACAAGGCCTTGTGCTCTGCTTGCAATTGAAAGTAAGCATTGTGTACTTTGGTAAAAGAAAAGGAACACAAAATTTTAAAAAATCAAAACTCCATTGTAAAATTAAAAAAAGTATTTTAAGCTATGCCTTAAGAACATAGAAGCCATACTGGATCAGACCAAACGCCTATCTAGCCAAGCACCTTGTTTCCTATGATGGCCCGCCAAAGGCTTCTGGAAGCCCACCAGCTGAATGTGCTGACAATAGCCTTCTCCTACTGTTGTCTCCCAGCTTAACTCCAACATTTTTAGTTTCTTTCTGTCCCACAAGAGTGGGATATTTTTACTACCTCTCTAGTTAGGGGGACACCCTGCCTTGTCCAGAGTGGTGCTATATAATGATCTGAAGTCACTATCTGTAATTCAGATTCCCAAAAACAAATAACCCATTTCCTATTCCTGCAGGGTGTGCTATGACACCAAGCGTAAGAGCCCTCCAGATGGTTTGGACTACAACTCCCATCAGTCCCAGCAGGCATGGGCAGAGCTTGGAAAAGTTACTTTTTTGAACTACAACTCCCATCAGCCCTAGGCAACATGGCCACTGGATTAGGCTGATGGGAGCTGTAGTTCAAAAAAGTAACTTTTCCAAGCTCTGGTTCCTCCTAGTTAGTAGCCACTGAACATCAAATGCTTGAATGGCCTCTTTTACGGATCCTTAATATGAGGGTAGCATTGTGTGCCCCGGTTTTCAGAAGAGAGAGACAGAGATGCACTGGAAGCAGCAGAACAGTGAGTGGTGGAACTGTTTAATTATTTCTTCTCATTTATTTTCATTTTTATTTAGCAAAATTGTGTTCTTTCACCATACTAAAATGAAAAATGTGAGAGGAAATCAGCAGTTAACACATACACACACAAATAAAACAGGACTGGCATTAAGGAGCAATTTGGGGAAACTATTCAAAATAAGCTATTCATCAGTCAGGCCACTGCCATGTTCAACAGGAATTAATGAACCAACCTGCAAGCAGGAAGCTTTATTTAAAGGCTCAGCAGGCCTGAAATCTTGCTTTGCCTGTCTGCTCTTGGCAGGGTGGCCCTACAAATGTGTTTTGTTTTCACTTTTAAAATTGCTGCAAATCAGGTTGGAGGATGGCAGGAGGATAAAATACTGGAAATTAACTGTTTGATAACACGGTTTGGATTCTTTTTGGATTCTTTCTCATAACTGACTGAATAAAGGATGGCAGTTCCAGCTTAAAGTGATAGTGTGGAATCAGCCTAAACCTGTATGCCACCACCCAAAGGAGAGATTAGAAAATAAGGCTCACCAACTAAGGAAGTCTTGTTGCCCCAATAGGCCAGAGAGGATCAACTGATGAACCCTGGCCCAGAGCTTGGAAAAGTTACTTTTTTTGAACTACAACTCCCATCAGCCCAATCTAGTGGCCATGCTGGCTGGGGCTGATGGGAGTTGTAGTTTAAAAAAGTAACTTTTCCAAGCTCTGCCCTGGCCCCTCTAAGAGCTTTTAGGTCATGTCTGTTCACCAACCTGAGAATGAACAGACATATTATCGCTGTCTATAGATTTGTTCCCCTGCCTGGTCTGCACAGGAGCCAACTCTGACACCAGTGTAGCCTCTCCTCCCCCTCCACACCACCTCTGATCTCAGTGTACCTCTGTTTTGCTCAGCACATGATTACATCCCCAGCAGATTCATTCGTCTAATGTGAGCTTTGCATTAAAATATCCAGCCGCCTGTTCTGACCTGGGTCCTTGTGCATGGCACAGTTCCTGCTTCTAAAACATGTTGCAAGTCATCCTCAGCACAACAGGCATCCACCAAACACTGTGGTGTCATGGGGCAGCAAGAGTTGTTTCATATATGAGATGCCACTTCCCACCACCTTGATCCACTCATCCACAGTGTAAGATTGCAGCCTTGGACTTTACACAGGAACTATACTGAGTCAGACCATTGGTCCACCTAGCTCAGATATTGCCTATACTGACTGGCAGTGGCTCTTCTGGGTTTCGGACGGGAGTCTCTCCCAGCCCTACCTGGGGCCTTCTGCGTGCAAGGCAGATGCTCCATCGCTGAGCTACAGCCCTTCCCCAACCAGAGCGATAAGATGCACTGCCATTCAGTTCTCATTACAAGCAGTGAAGGAGCCCTGCATACTGTCTGTGGTTGTTGAACTACAATCCTTAGTGATTGGGCCACTATCTCGTTCTCTGTTTACGCCATGGCTCAGTTTTATACTTGAGTTTCATTGTTATATGTTGCAAATGCAATATATCATGTATTGTGCACTGGAATTAGAGGGGTTTTAGAGTCCCGTAGCACTGGTTACTTGGCTACATTTTTGTAACGATTCCTTCTTCATATATACCAGTAGCCTTGAGAATTGCATTTTTGTGTTTCTTTCCATTTTTGGAGGTTTCTGCTTTTCCTCACTGCCTCCAATACCACACGCACCAATTTTAGGGCAAGAGGTGGAAAAAAGGAGGAGGTAGAATCTGGGGCTCAGCAGTGGTTGATAGACAATGAAGGCTGTTCCATATTTGAGAGCTGTTTTTTTACCTGTCCCCTGAAATGAGAATTGTGATGGGGAGATAGAAATCTGGCTCACATGCTCGAATTGGCTTGAGGTTATTTGCTCAACAGCAGCGGTGGTTAAGGGACCTGCTCTGCCCTCTGCAAATGTTTGCAGTCCCCTGAGACTTCACTGATCTTGGCAGCAGCACAGCAAGATGAAAACAAATTTAAACTAGACATAGCACTCGGGAAAGGAGGTGGAGGAACCCATTACTCTGATAGGGATACAAATTGCCCACCTCCCCAGTCATCAGATCAACAATTAGATGAGCAGAGAGAGGCAGTAAGCCATCTCCCCAGCTGATCTGACAAGAGGGTGTGTCTTGTGTGTCTGGCTGTATTATTAGTATTAGTATTATTATCCTGCCCTTCCTCCCAGAAGGAATCTGGGATTCCTTCTGCCATCCTGGGCTCCTGCTGGGAGGAAGGGTGGGATATAAATCAAATAATACATAAATAAATAAGGACTCCAGTGTGGCAAACAAAACATTAAAAGCATTTTAAACCATCTTAAAAACAAAAGACTTTAAAACATATTTATTTATTTATTTTTAAAACTTATATACCGCCCGACTAGCAATAGCTCTCTGGGCGGTGAACATAGATACAATAAAATACAATATAATACAAAAACATCAGTCTAAAATCAAATTTCACAATCTAAAAACAGCAAAGGCTAAAATCCAATTACAAACATTACAATCATTAACAAAAAATTAAAATGCCTCGGAATAGAGAAAGGTTTTAACCTGGCGCCGAAAGGATGATAGTGTCGGCGCCAGGCGAACCTCCTCGGGGAGACTATTCCATAGTTCGGGGGCCACCACTGAGAAGGCCCTTGATCTTGTCACTGCCCTCCGGGCCTCCCTATGAGTCGGGACCCGGAGGAGGGCCTTCATAGCAGACCGTAGTGTACGAGCCGGTTCATAACGGGAGAGGCGTTCCGACAGATATCGAGGTCACGCGCCGTATAAGGCTTTATAGGTTAATACCAACACTTTGAATTTGGCCCGGAAGCATATTGGAAGCCAGTGCAAGAGGGCCAAAACAGGTGTTATATGGTCAGACCGCTTCGTTCTTGTTAGCAGTCTGGCCGCCGCATTTTGCACCAGCTGTAGCTTCCGAACTGTCTTCAGAGGTAGCCCTACGTAGAGCGCATTACAGTAATCCAAACGTGAGGTTACCAGAGCATGTACTAAAACAAAACATCTTGAAAAACATATTGAAAAGCAACATTTAAAAACATCTTAAAAAGCAATTCCAGCACAGACGCAGACTGGGATAAGGCTTCTACTTAAAAGGCTTGTTGAAAGAGGAAGGTCTTCAGTAGGCGCCAAAAGGATTACAGAGATGGCGCCTCTCTAATATTTAAGGGGAGGGAATTCTCTAAGTGTCAGCACCACAACACTAAAGGTCCACTTCCTATGTTGTGAGGAGTGGATCCCCATAAGATGGTATTTGCAGAGGCTCTCACCTGCAGAGTGCAGTGATAGACTGGGCCTATAAGGGGTAAGACGATCTTTCAGGTACATTTGAGAGTGTGTAGTGGACACACCCACTGTCTTGGCCACATCTGCTTCTGGCTTGTGGCCCTCAAAGGGTGGTCCAAGGGTGAATGTGTGGACCTTTGGCCCCAAAACTGCTGTTTGGATTTGACATATTCTGTCTAGAAGATCTGGAAGCCTTTATCCAACCCCACCTAGGCTTTATCAGTTTTTAACAAAGGTATGGCTTAAGAAAATGCTCACAGCAAAAATGCTCAAAATAACACAGAAGTAGCTAATGTGGTGTTCTCCAAAGCTCCCATCACCCACGACAATTGGCCATGCTGGCTGGGAATGATAGGAGTTGGAGTCCAACAACATCTGGAGGGCAACATGTTGGCTATGCCTGTCCTAACATATATAAGAAACTAAGGATAGAAACATACTCACTGTTCTGCAGATTCCAGTGCATCTCCACCTCTCTCTTCTGAAAACGGGGGCACATGGCACCCCTTTTTTACTGTAAAACGTGGGGGAAAGCAGCGTTTGTTTTTTTAAATCAGCTTCACAACTCATCAGCAGATCAACCTGTTCCCCCCTCCAGGTGTGGCTAATGGGGTAGGCTACTAGTGTGTTCATAGCCTGAAGCAACAAGGATCCATGGGCTTTTCTTATTCATTTTATAGTATTCCTACCGTGCATATTCAGGAAAGGCAAGACTCACTATTAAGCAACGCATAGCCACCTCTGGGCATGAGGGACCCCTCTGGTGGCCCCCATGCTCTGTTGCTAGGTCTTGGAAGACTTACCTGTTAGCGATGGCAGGCAGCAGCTGTGCCCTAAAGAGCCTGGGGGGGTCAGAATCACTGTTAACATTTTCCACAAAGCCCCAGAGTGAAGCTACATAGGGTGGGGATGGTGGTGGGGATATAAAAGAGTAATTAGATCAACCTGCCAGGTGCTGCTCAGATCACCAGCACCCTCCCCCATGTGTCAGCCTGCCATGAGTTCTGCCAGGGTGTTGGGTCCCCAACAGCTGCCTATAGATGCCAGCAGCCCTGGAAACCAACCAACCAAAAAACCCACTGTTGCAATCTGTCTCTTGAAGAAATCTTTCAGGAAACACATTTATTCCTTGGCTTCTCTAATCCTGCTGACACCCCCCCATACCTACCATCGCAGCACATATCCATCACAAGTGTGAAACCTACTAGGGGGACTTTTGGCCCTCCAGATTTTGCCAAACTACAACTTCCATTTTCCCTGGCTATTGGCCATGCTGGCTGGGGCCGAAGGGAGTTGCAGTTCAGCAACATCTGAAGGGCCATAGGTCCCCCACTCCTGTGCTAGGTGATGCCAACTTTACCATAAAACCTGGGCAGGGAGTAGGGAAGAGAGAGTTCTGGCCACTGGAACAGAGACGCTGGAGATGAGAATGATTTTCCCAAAAACAGAAGTTGGCTACTCTTGATCCAGATGGAATATGCATAGGTTCATCATTGGAGAGGAATTGCTTATTAAAGGATCTTGCCTTGAAAGGTGGACTGCGTTGGATGGGATTACATTTCTTCTAACACTGGGAGATGCTGACCCAAGAATGATGTTGGGAAGTCCAGGGAGACTGAGTGAACAAAAGCAGGTCGGCTTTGTTTGTTTGAGAGTTTCTAGAAGCTGCCTCTCTGAGCCAGTTCTGTTTGAACGGAGCAAATTCCACTGGGAACACATTCCACTTCATACAGCTGTGTGTTCACTCCCTGCAATGAGCTGCAAGAGCAGTATTGCTTCCTCTTGCAACAGCTTCTTGAATGCTTCTTGTGACTTTTGCTTTTCCAGAGTCAGGAAGTTGGAGAGTGCAACGGCTACACTTCGGGGGAGGGGGGGCAACACCATCTGATCGCTGCTTCTTCTCCAGTCTGAGAGGCATTCTGAAAGCCATATGTACTCTGGCCGGTCCCTAATGGAACCACAGAATCCGAGCTATTTGGGACAGACAGTGACATGTCTGAGCGGGCATCTGATTTCTGGAGACTGTTTGCAGCAGTGGAAGAAGATGAGATACCTCCTAAGCTACAGCACTCCTATCTTTCCCCTACCTCAATTTTTTCTCAGAGCAGAATTTGTGCTATGGTTGAGGGGTGGTGTGTGTGTGTGTATACCCCACAGGTGAAAAGATTTTGAAAGCCGGTAATCTGACCACTGAAATAAGGTACTATTGAAAAGTGCGAGATGAACTACTAGGAAGACATGTAAACCCTTTGCGAGCAAATCAGAATGAATCCCGGGTGAATGTTCATTGACATAAAACTGCCCTGTAAATAAGACAGAACACATGCGCAGTTAAGACTGGGCATTGTCTAGGTAGCTAAAGTGGAAGCTTTGTGCAAGCAAATAATGCTGAATGCTGAATAAAAAGGTAATCTGGAGGAGTCGCTGGAAGGCAACAGGTTCCCCATCCATGGTCTAGGGGAAATCTGAATTCAAATCCTCACCCAGCCATGAAGTTCACCGGGAGATGTTGGACCAATCACGGTATCTCTGCCTGACCTACTTCACAGGGTTATTGGGCGGAGTGGGGAGCCCCAACCTCCTTAGAGGAAGTGTGGGAGATGGATAGATAGATAGATAGATAGATAGATAGATAGATAGATAGATAGATAGATAGATAGATAGATAGATAGATAGATAGATAGATAGATAGATAGATAGATAGATAAGAGGGCTAGCAGGAACTAACATTCCAAGAGGGGAAGGCATCCTATTCAAAGGATATTTGAATTATCCTATGGAATTCATTGCCAGTGGTTATGCTGCTTTTATAGCAATAGGAAAACTAGCCTGAGTTTAAAATCAGCTAGAAGTCCCAACGGTTGCTTGGAATTTCCTGTGATTTCCAGTAAAACTAAATCACAACTGCCAACTACTCTCTGAATGACTGCCGAAGGGCACGGTAACTATTTTGAAGCTGGTTATGAACTATTGAGGAAAAATCCTATTTTTTTTTCACACTTCCTGTTTTATATAGAATAAAATTGCATGGCTTTTGTAGCAATGAGAAAGTCACCCTGGGCTTTTCATCCACCAGAGATCCAGCTAGGATGGAGATTATCAAGTGACCTCAGTGGCTAGGAGTGCCTTTTACCAGCTTCGACTGGTAAGACAGCTGCGGCCTTTTCTGGACTGGGATAGCCTGACCACTGTTGTCCACGCATTGGTAACCTCCAGGCTGGATTACTGTAATGCACTCTATGTGGGGCTACCCTTGAGGTTGGTCCAGAAGCTGCAGCTGGTGCAAAATGCAGCGGTGAGACTGCTCACTGGGGCAGGGTATTGTCAACATGTCACCCCACTGCTGAAAGAACTTCACTGGTTGCCCATTTGCTACCGGACCAAGTTCAAGGTTCTGGTTTTCGTGTACAAAGCCCTATACAGCTTGGGACCAGGATACCTGAAGTCTTATCCCTTATATACCCAGTCGATCACTGTGCTCTGCAGGTGAGGGCTTCCTGCAGATGCCATCTTATCAGGAGGTCCGTTCTGTACAACATAGGAAACAGACCTTTAGTGTGGTGGCCCCTACCCTGTGGAACTCCCTACCCTTAAATATTAGACAGGCGCCATCTCTGTTATCTTTTCGGCACCTATTGAAGATACACTCATATTCCATCATGTATATTTTATAATATAAATAATACCCTTGGGCTCAACCTGTTGATTAGAGTAAGATGGGTTGTATTCAGTGAAGTCCTACTTGGAGCAGACCCACTGAAATGAATAAACTTATCAGTCATGCCCATTAACTTCAGTAGGTCTACTCTTGAGTAGCACTAGCGTTGACTACTGCCTGATGTGTCTGTAAGAGGACTGCCTTCTTCTCTGCCAGAAGGGATATATTTAGATTGGCGTGTTCAACATCTCAATGTTGTGCCCCATTTGTGTCCTTTTCACAGGTGACAACTTGGAGCTCTCTCTGGCATTGGAGTCCTTAACTCTTTGGAGAACCATCCTGTCCTGATGAGATGCTTTCAGGACGGCAGTTACTGGAAGGGCTCAGCCGCCACCGGAGCACGTCTACCCTGGATGCAGGGTTGAACCCAGGCACTGTGATGCTGCAGGCCCTCTACAACTACCAGTATAAATCTGAGGATGGGAGGTGGGTGACCATTCAAGAAGGCGAGGTCTTCCAGCTTATGCACAAGGCCAATGAGGACTGGTGGCAGGTACGGCGGCATGGCCAGCCCAAGCAGAAGCGACCCATCTTTGTGCCTGCCACCTATGTGGTTGAAGTGCCCCTTGGCACAAGAACAGCCCCCCAGGAAAATACTGCACTACATCCTGGCATCAGTACAAATACAGAGCAAGACGTCAGTGGGTCCGGTGAGTTTTTGGGGACCAGTCAGCATAGGGCTAGCCAGGCTGGTGTGCCAGTTTGTATGTATAGATGCAAACTTAGAAATAATTGCTAGGCGTTTAATAGAAGCATGGTATGAAAGCAGGGAAGACTGTGATCAGGTGATCTGTGTGCCCACTCAGTCTGCTGTCCAGGTGCTGCGGATGGGAAATGTCAGGCCCCTGCTTGCCCTTCTTATGGGTATTTATCTTTAAACCAGACTTGGACTGGTCATTTGTTCAAAAAGAAGACTCTCACCCAATCTGAAATGGATTGCATGCAGACCTTCAGTCAGAGAACTATAAAGCAAAACATGTGGCCACTCATGGCATTGCATGCCAGAGAATCCCATGCTGGCTGGGGCTGATGGGAGTTGGAGCCCAGCTACATCTGGAGGACACCTGTGTCTTTCTATCTGGGCAGGTTCACGTGAGAGGAGGCAGGCGGGAGCGAGCAGAAGGGCAGGCAAATGGACGGGGAAGCCAGCAGACTGTACTTTGTGTGCAAAAAGTCCAGGGTTCAATTGGCCGCATCTTCAGGTAGGGCTGGGGGAGACCCCTATCTGAAACCGAAGCCACTGCCAGTCACTGTAGACAAGAGATCTTCAGCTGTGGGTCCTTAGATGCTGCTGGAGTGTAGCCCCCACCATTCCATGCCAGCTTAGTCAATGTCCGGGGGTGATGGGAGCTGCAGTCCAACAACATCTGGAAACTCAAGGCTGAAGAAGGTTGGAGCAGGGGTCTGCCTCAGTATGAAGCCTACACTCCTTTGTTCACATAGGCTGCAGTACTATGGAGACAGGGAAGGGACAAGACTAGGAGGAAGACTAGGGAGACATATAAGCAAGAATCTGACTATTGCCCCAGCAGAGACCCAGGCCTGACTGGGAAGCATTTATAGCCCAGTTTAGGTCACATGGATCCAACTGGCTACCTGGAGAGGAGTGGCGTCACACCGGAAACCAAGAGGACAACACTGCTCTTTTTTCTTCCTCTCTGCAATCTCAGGTGGAGCACCGCAAAGAGCAACAGCCCAAGAGACTCCTGGTTTGAGTTCTGGCTGAAAGAATGTTGACCCCTCTATGGCTATGGGGTCTTGTCCTTCTCTGTGTGACTGACGAGACACGTTGAGCCTGCACAGTCTCTTCCCTTTCCCTTGCTTTTCTGTGGCTCCGCTTGGACACCAGCGCCCCAGCCCTGACAATCCACGCACCCCTGAGAGATTATGTATGCATGTACAATATCAAAAGGAAACTTTGTGGCTAGGACTGGGAGGATCAGGTAGCCACTGAGAGGAGCAAATGCCCCTGGTTAGAGCGTCAGTTGGTTGCTATGCCTACCTGTAATTAGATAACTGTGTTTTAGGCGGGGATATGCCTGAGGGATCTCAGTGGGGTGTTCAGGAGGTGGTACAATTCCTTGGCTTTTTGCAGACCTGCTGGATCCAGCCAAAGGTGCATCTAGTCCAGCATCCCAGTTCATGACAGTAGCCAGTGAGATGCCTATGGGAAGCCCACAAGCAACACTTGAGCTCAACAGCACTCTCCCCACTTGTGATCCCAGCAACTGGTATTCAGAGGTAGAAAAACCCTAGTTGCAGGCTTCTAAGGGGCAGCTTCAGGCCCCCCGCCTCCGCTAATCCCTTTTCAGAGGAATCCCTTTTCATTTTGGTTGCTGACCATGCTATTTCCTCCCCTTCTAGCTTGCTTGGAAGAGCTGTCTTGTTCTCTGGAGGACTTGTACACGCCATCACATCCTCTGTCTTTCCATACGGGCTTCATGTCCTGCCACAGACTCCCTCTACGAACGATGAGATCCTGCCCCCCCCCTCTTCTTGGCAGGAGACACAGCGCAAGCAGCTTGACTGAAAGTGACAGCACAAGTGCAAGGCAGGAGCAGAGTTTAGAAGAGGAAATGCTGACAATGAAAGGGAACTGCAACCAAGAGGTAAGGTAGCTTTTTAGTCATTAAGGCAGCCTTTCCCAACCAGTGTGCCTCCAGATGTTGTTGGACCACAACTCCCATCAGCCTCAGCCAGCATTGCCAATCGTCAGGAAGATGGGAGTTGTAGTCCAACAACATCCGGAGGCACACTGGTTGGGAAAGGCTGCATTAAGGTATTGTGGAGTGTGAGATGTAGGGAATAACATTTGCCTTTGGGATTCTGTGAACTCTGAAGCAGGACCTTCGGCCTTCACATCACCTGAATGTTTACAGCCCTTTCCCTTCCCTCCTTAGGTTTCTCTGTCTTTAATCTGGACTTGGACTGGACAGTCCTTCAAACAGTGTACTGCCCTCTGGGGAACCTCGGGGCTGGGGGACAAATCAGACTCTCCCGAGGCCACACCCCCTCTCCTCAAGCCACACCCATCCCCAGCCCTGCTTGGCACTCTCCTTCAGTGTTTTTGCCTGACTAGAAGGTGCCCTTGGAGCCTTGCTTGCCTGGAGGGAGGACAGAGAGGGTTGTGTGAGTTTGTGTAGAAACAAGCCTACTGCAAAAGGCAGCATTTATTATTGTTCCTCCCACTTTTGCTTCTGGATCCACCCACCACTGGCATGTGGCCCCTGGAAGGTTGCCCCAAAGGGAATGTGGCCCTTGGGCTGAAAAAGATTTCCCACCCCGGTCTATAAAGTACGACAGATGGCCATCCTGTTCCTCAACTGCAATCCGGATGAAAAAAATCCCTCACCCTGCTGTAATTAGGAAAAAGCTCCAGGTGGTGGCAATAGGAGTTTTCCCCCATCACTAATTGCAGTGCGGGGTGGGGAGATATTAATTGGGATCACGGCTGGGGTAGAGTGACTCTCTCTCTCTCTCTCTCTGCCAGTAAGACCTAAGTTAGGCCCTAGTCTGAAGTTTGTACTTTCTGTATGCCATCCACCCCCATATAACCTTAGGGTATGTCCCCACATTACTGATTTCTAACGAAGGGTTGGCTATTGTCCCAAATCAGAGAATATCTCTGAAAGGTAACATACCACTATACTAGGGTTGAGGTAGACTTATTTTATTTATTTATTTATTTATCAAAATGTTGATAGACGTATATCATGTTCTCTTCCTTGTGGGGCTGAAAACAAAGGCCTCTCTCTGTGTGACGATCACACTAGATTAGCAGTACAGATCTGAACCTCTCTGCCTCCTTTTCCTCACACCACTTCCCCTTTTTCACCCGCCTCCTAATTGAGAGGGGGTGGGAGGCTGCTGCACTTGCCCACACAGGATGTGGGGGAAGCCAGTGGGAGGGCCAGCAGTGCCTTAGGGTGTGCCTCTGAACTGCATAGCTGACCCAGGCACTGACAGCAGTAAGTACTGGATTGTGAGGGGGGTGCTGGGTCTGCTGGGTGAGGAAACTCCCCTAAGAGGAGGCGGGCATGTGCAAAGGCCTCCGGGCTACGTAGGAAAGGAGCAAATTACGGAGAGCAGATAGGGTTGGGAGACATGCTCAGAGCTAAGCGAGGAAGGTTGGGGATGGAGAGAGGCTCTCTAAACTGCTAAAGAAATCATTAGAAACCCCAGCAATGAAGCAAGAGTTTTCTACTTCCTCTGAAACTTGAGCAATGGACAGGATGCCTACTGATGGAGGAAAGGCCGTGTGGGTTGGATTGAGAGGCCCGCCCCTCTGGCAAAGCTGAGAGGAAGAAAATGCAGAGGCTGAGGCTTAGGAAAACAGCGCCAGCAGAGGGCCTAGGTGGAACTGGGCAGAGCTTGAGATGGTCTATGGATGGGGGTTCGGGTGGATTCTGTTGTGGATTGGTGGGACTGGCGTGGATGAGCCCAGCTTAGAACCAGTTTGTGTGATTCCAACCCACAGCTCTGGTGGTCTTTACATATTTTCCACCTTGATTTGCATTTTGTCAGTAAAACGGGATGATTTCGGTGATTAGGTGGGGTATAAATATTTCAGCTAGTGGATATATATGCATGTTTGAATAAATAAAGAGCTCCATGTTATAGATTGGGGACAAAAGTAGGTCCCAGGTTGGAGACATTTGAAGACTACTATCCTAGATAGCACAGATTATTATATGGCCGGTCTGTTCCTTTGATCTGGACGAGATGGCCATCCTTCCATTAGAACTACATTATCGTAACGTGTTAGCCACATTGCCACAACACAGTATCCCGCTGAACCAAGGAGGCTTCGGAATGGTCATATCCTATGTCTAGCCTGGTGTTACTGAAAAGCAGAGTCATTTATTTATTTTGAAAATGTCTAAACTGCACCTTTCATTCAACACATGGATTCCAGGGCGGTGCACATAAACATGAAACAAAAATGCAATATTAAAACAAACAGTTAAAAAAAAGATGAAAACAAAATAAGAAAATTTGGGAAATAATTAACCAGAAAATATGCAACCAGCTAAGTCAATGTAGTACATTAAAAAAGCCTGGGCAATTTAAAAAGAAAATCTTAAGTTGCTGCTGAAAATAATAGTGTCAGCATCAGTTTTACTTCTTTTGGGAATGTATTCCAAAGCTGGGGGAGAGGGCACCACCAAGAAGGCCCTCTTCTGTTTAGATACATAAGGTACCACTCTTGCATTGCACTGGAAAGAGCATTACCACAACCTCCTTAATCGTAACTCTGTTGTGACTGATGAGGTCCTCTTGCAAATTCTACAACAACAAACTAGAGACGAGCTTGCAGTATCCCCTAATTTGGATGAAGTCAGTAAAGCCATCAATCAAATGAAGAACATCAAAGCTAGTGGACCTGATGGGATTCCTGCTAAGTCTTTAAAGAAGATGGGCCTGAACTTACCCAACAACTTCATAAGCTCATCGAAAAAATCTGGATAAGGGAGGAGATCCCAGAAGACTTTAGGGACGCCATAATTATCACCCTTTTTAAGAAGGGTGATAGAACAGATTGCGGGAACTATTGAGGTATCTCTCTTCTTGCTACCTCAGGTAAAATTCTTGCAAGGATCTCAGAGGATGTCCGCCCTGAATCTCAAAATGGTTTCCGTCCTTCCAGGGAGACAGTGGACATGATCTTCACTGCATGACAGCTTCAAGAAAAATGCCGGGAGCAGAATCGACCTTTATATATGGTGTTTATTGATCTGACTAAGGCCTTTGACACTGTGAATTGAACCGCTCTCTGGACCATCCTTCTGAAAACTGGATGCCCTGATAAATTTGTGAATATTTTGCGACTCCTTCATGACAACATGACAGCAACAATTTTCGACAAGAATGGCTTTCAAAGAGATCCATTCAGAGTCGGATCAGGCATAAAACAAGGATGCGTCATTGCTCCTTCCTTATTTGCTATTTTCATTGCTATGATTCTATACCTTATTGAGGATAAACTTGCTGCTGGTGTGGAAATCATATATCGGACAGATGGAAAGCTTTTTAATCTCAGTAGGCTGAAAGCAAAAAGTATGGTAATGTCATCCTCTGTCGCAGAACTTCAATATGCCGATGATAGTGTAGTCTCTGCACATTCAGAGAAAGATCTTCAAACTATCCTAAATGTCTTTGCAGAAGTGCTTCATCAACAGGTGCGAACTAGTCCCTCTGTAGCACCATCAATCCAGCTTAGTGGTGTGATGCTGGAGAACGTTGATCACTTCCCCTATCTTGGCAGCCATCTCTCTGTAAAAGCTGTCATTGATGCCATCAATCAATCAATCAATCAATCAATCAATCTTTATTGCGGCCAAAGGCCCATATAACAGGATTAATTACGAAAAGAAGGGTTATAAAATACATATTTGGAATTCCGACATACTAGGACCTTAAAAATCTTCAAGATTAAAATGCATAACAAACGTGAAGTTATGTCTCGCATAGTACTTTTCCCGCTGGCTATATTTCATAATCATATGGAGAAAGGGGGTCCTTCATCATGATAAATGTGGGATTAGGGCTAAACCCAGGGCTGGGTTAAATAATAAGCTGTTTGTTTTAGTGGTTACATCTAAGAGGAATCATAACGCGGAGTGATGATATGAATTATTGGAGTTAATGTACTAACATTGGAGGATACTCTAGTAGCTTGTATTGAACCTGGGGAAGGATTTAATTTTATCGTTTGGCTTTTAGTTGGGGAACCCAATTCTTCAGGATATAGATAACGCATCGCGAGCCAAGAGGCACTGGTTGTTTGCTTAGCTGTACCCGGAATCGGGTCGTAATTTTGGAGTCTAAGTAGCTTGCTTTCCTTAGCATCAGTTATAGACCTGTTTTTATTACATGGGAGGGGGTCAGCTCTGTTTGGATCAGAACAGCGCTTTGTTAGGAGGGGGAGGGGGAGGTCTTCGTAGTCTGGAGCCTCCGACCCACAAGACTGAAATTGGGCTTGGGCTAGGGGGTTAGTAGGGGTGGAGTATTTCTGGTTACTCTTTCTACAGGTGTATGACTGAGATCGAAATCTATCTTTCTTTGAATGTGTAGAGGGATGATTAAGGGATGAATTAGAAGAGGCCTTATTTACTTGAGTACTCTGTCTAGCGGGGGATAGCTGAGACCGGGATGTTTCTTTCCTTAATTGTGAAAAGGAATGGTTAAAAAGTGAATTAGGGGAAGCCTTATTTACAAAATAGCGTTCTATCCAGATACCATGAGTGTGAAAGTCTTCCCTGATTTTGTAAATCCACTCAGCAATGTGTGTCGATTGAAAGGTAATGATGGTGCGTCTTTCTGGAAAATGCGAATAGAAGTGAGACACATGCTGGACGCAGTTGTTAGATGAGATGTTCGGGAGATAAAGTTTAAGGTAAGATTCAAAAAGTTGTTTTATCGATGTAGTTGACCTCTGCTCCAACGACGAAGTTAGAAAGGTTACTGCTAGTTTGTCTCTTATGAGTTGTAAATTCCAATTTGAAACGTTACAGTGGTTGTCCGAAAGTCTGTGAGCGCCTAGGGGTTTGTTAATATCCGGGCTCCTGATTCCATATTTGGACTTTTCAGAACAAGGCTCTCTTAGAAAATTTGCATTCCCCAGTAAGGGGCTAGACTTATTTAAATGGAGAGAAGTATTTTTTTGTAACTGTTTTTGTTTTACAATCTTGCGGAAGGGAATGCTGAGATTTAGTTGAAGCGTCTAGTAGCTTATATAAGGGATTAAAATTCTTTTTCTTTGTTAGGGCAGGCTTTAAGTTCTTTATGTTCTTTGTTTTCTTCATTTTGTTAACTCTCCGAGCAGTCTGGTGTGATGAGTTAATGTTTTTAACTTTCGATTTTGGTTTCCTTATATAATAATTTTTTTTATTATTCAAATTTTTATAAAAACAAATACAAATACAACAAAAACAATACAACAGAAAAAAAATAAAAGAAAAAGATTTTGGTTTCCTTATCAAGGAGTTTCGAGAATCTTGGGTGACTGAGGTGGAGTTGGGGGAGATTTGTTTCTCCGTCAGGAATAGTCCCATAGATTTAGTCAGAGTGGTAAGTAGACTGTTCGTTTCGGTTATGTAAGCTTTTATCAAATTAAGTTCTTCTGTTACAGCTATTCCCCATCCTAACGACAGCAAGTTCAAGCCTTCCAGGCTCTGCTGTGTTGAAGGATTAATTTTGGGGTAGTTCTCTGAAGAGGCAGTCCTGGAATCTTGTGGCACATTAGTGTCATCTATAGTTAAAATTTCAGAGGGAAGCTCTTCGTCCTTCTGTGTTGGGATGCAGCCAAAGCCTGCATCCTGAAGTTCTTCAGCGAGGCTTTTAGTGCCGATATCCTCCTTAAGTGGGTTGATGGTTAATTGGTGTTCTAATGACCAGTCATGAAGGTTAGTCGGCTGTGGATGGTCATTTATTGATATATCCGGAGGGTAAGGGGAAGTAGAATTTGGTAGGCAAGGTTGGATTATTTTGGGTTGAGCTGGTTCAGGGGGGATTTTCCCTTCCCCCAAGGAGATGCCTAACTCCTGGCAAAGATCATTGTGTAATCATCAGCATAAGCCTTAAAATGGACGGCAGTAACACAGTTCGGTCCGTTTGGATGGCTGCGTTAATCACAAGGTAAGTAAATAAACTTTCCACTCTGCTAGTAAAGGGGTTTATGAATTAGTCCTAAGTATATAGCATTTATTTAGATGTTCTAAGGCATGGACATAGATATTTCACTTCAGTGTCCCATTTTTCTTGCTCCTTAGTTATACGTTCTGCTTAAGGAAATCAGTTTGATATCTTAAATACAGCTATGTTTAGGCTTTGAAGTGAAGATTATAGTGCTGGGAAAATCGCCAAGTCTTTAAACTTCATGCCGTCTCTATTTCCATGAAGCTACTAGAGTTAAAGGGTTTAAAAATTATGAGCTAAGGGAGGAAAGATATCGAGCTGGAAAAAAAGCGTCTTACCGGGACCGGGATCGGATACCCCCCCCCTGTCATTGATGCTGAAATTCAACATCGTCTGAGCTCTGCGAGTGCCGCATTCTCCCAAATGAAGCGTAGAGTGTTCGAGGATCGGGATATTCACAGGGAGACCAAAATGCTTATTTACAAAGCCATTGTACTACCGACCTTACTGTATGCCTGTGAAACATGGACCATTTATAAACGCCACTCCCAACTTCTTGAAAGATTCCACCAACGCTGCCTCTGGAAAATTCTGCAAATTACTTGGGAAGACAGGTGGACTAATGTTAGCGTTTTGGAAGAAGCAAAGACTACCAGTGTTGAAACAATGATCCTTCAACATCAACTTTCTGGACCGGCCATGTTGTTCAAATGCCTGATCACCGTCTTCCAAAGCAGCTACTTTACTCCCAACTTAAGGATAGAAAACGGAACATCGGTGGACAGCAAAAGAGGTTTAAAGATGTTCTTAAAGCGAATCTAAAAAATGTAACATGAACATCGAGAACTGGGGAGTCTTAGCCCATGAAGGTCCAAAATGGAGGTCGGCTGTTATCAAAGGTGCTCTGGACTTTGAAGATGCACGAATACAGGGCAAACGGGACAAACGAGCTAAGAGGAAGGCATGTCAAACAAATCCTCATCGCGGCCATCTTCCATCTGGAAACCTTTGTCCTCACTGTGGGAGGCTGTGTGGATCCACAATTGGCCTCCACAGTCACTTACAGACCCACAGTTAAAGACCTTATCTTGGAAGACAATCTTACGCGGCCACGAGTGATCGCCAATGAATGAATGATCCCATTTTATCTTCACAAGGATCCTGTGAGGTAGACTTGGCTGAGAGAGTTATGCCTTGCTCATAGCCAAGCTTCATGGAAGGTTTGAAGTCAGATCTTTGCAATACATCCAAAACTCTATATTGCCAACCCATTCCACTGTTATTCACATTGTTTATCTTGTCACTGTGGGGAAGGATTCTTCTATAGCTCTCTGGAGACAGACACTCACCTAACAGTTCCTACAGTCTCATCTTCTCCAACTGTTCCCACTGAATGTTGGCACCGTTTCTTTCCCCCCCGCTATGTGTAGCAGGTGCTATTGGATGTCTGTATTTAATTAAAACATCTCTCCAGTCTGTACATCTCTTACCGGTACAATGCCAGTATTTTGCCTTTGGTACCTACTGATACATCGCATGGTCTCTGTGTTATTTTCCAGGCACAATCCAAGGTGCTGGTTGTTACCATCTATAAAGCCAATGTTGGCTTTAGCCCAGCATATCATAGAGGCCTCCTCCTTCTCCTCGGTACTCCATTATGGTATTTGTAGTCCAGTGAGAGTTGTAATGATACCAGGATCCAGTACAAAACAAGCTACTCTTAGTAGTTGCCCCTCACTATGGGACTCCCTCTGACTGGAGTTTTGCTAACCTTAAACATCTTTGGGCCCCTGCCCAGACAACCTATTTATTGGGCATGCGTCCTGATTTGCTTGCACAAAACTTACGTGGAGGTTGGGAGGTTGGATTATATCTAGCCTTTACTGAACATTTATTCTGATTTGTTTGCAGGGAGGTTATACAGCAATGAATATTTGCCCTGTATTTGTCCTGATTTCCTTGCCAGGTGTTTCCATGTCTTTCCCATTAGACATTTGTTCATCCCACTCAATGCATTGCCTGTCACTTTCCAAACCTCAAAAATTTATTCCACTTTAAATGCACAAACCTAAAGTACTGGTATGGGCTTGAATCCCTCCTGCAAAATAGTGATGGTACCCGTGAAGTACCTACCTACCTACCTGTTTCAGTTGTTTCTTAGGGCTCAGAGTGAAATTGGGAAAAGGTGAGGATATTTCAGGGAATGTGTGCTGGGTACACACATTTTTTCTACATGGTCCGCTCCACGCACAATCTAGATTTACTGTGTACTTTTTTGCCCCTGAAGAGTGCTTCTTGAGAAACTAGTTTCATTCCAAAAATAAAAGCTCATTGCAGATTGATTCTGCATTATCCTGCAGCGTGTCCATTTGAAAACAGATGAAGGCAGATGTAGGTTGTCCCAGCAATGGGGCTTATATTCACACCTATCTAATGATGTTGTGGGTGGGCGTGTACCAAGATCACAATCATCACTTCCTTCTTTATTCACTTGGGCCATGTGTAAGGAAGGCAAGGCAAGGATAACCTATTCAAGAGGAGGGTTCTCAAATAAGTATCAATTTACCACACCCACCCTTGTGGATGGAGGATCTGGAATCAGATCAGTAGTTCTTAACCTTTTTTGGGTCACAGACCCCTTTAGTCTATAGAAAGCGATGGACCCAATAAATCAATAAATTTTATTTTTGTTGTTGTGTGCCTTCAAGTCGATTACGACTTATGGCAACCCTATAAATCAGCTACCTCCAATAGCATCTGTCATGTTCAGATCTTGTAAGTTCAGGTCTGTGGCCTCCTTTATGGAATCAATCCATCTCTTGTTTGGCCTTCCTTACTGCACTGGAAATATGGATGGATGAAGACCATCCATGGACCATAGATTAAGGCCCCCTGATCTAAATTGAAAGCAGCATGTTGAGGACAAGCACAGATTGAGAAAAACCATATTTTTGTGCTACAAATGGGTTAACGTGCACGCAGCCGTTATTCTGTTCTGCTCTCTATGTGTTTATTGCCTTGGTTACCCGCCCCAGGCCTTCAGGATATGGTGGGTTACACATCTAAAACCAGTGAGTCAGCTGAGACAACTTTGCTAGTGCTGTGTGTATTGATTTCAGGAATAATGCAAGAAATAAAAGTTGGGAGCTAAATCCTACTCTTCTTCAGTAACGCCAGCTGGTCATAGGGCATGGCCATTCCAAAACCCCTGGGGTACCGTGAAACGCTGTGTTTGTCGTGTGACAGTGCAGCTAATTCCTTGACTATTGTAACTACAGTGGAAGGGCGGCCATCTCGCCTAGACCATAGGAGCAGCAAACTGGCCATGTAATAATCTGTGAAATCTATGTCAGCACTGTCTTCAAACTTTTCCAACTTTTATCCCCAACCTGCAACATGGAGTTCTTTATTTATTTATTTTTTTAAAAAAATATTTCTTTATTTAGCATAGTTTTCAGGGTGACTTACAAAAATCATTAAAACAAATCAGTACATTTAATCAAGACCAGCAGCATAATTAAACTAGCTTTTAATTGTTTAACTTCTAAGTCCTCCTTCCTCTGCTTCTCAGTGTTTATTGACAAGTTGCTGCTGCTGTTGACTCTAACTTTTTCATGTGTCTGAAGTAGAATTACTACCTGAACCTCTTGAGGGTTTCTTTACAAAAAGAAGAGAAAGAAAAAGAAAAGGTGTGACCCACCTAAGGTCAGTCAGGAGGACACGTCTGGTGTCCTGAAGTCGGGGTGGACAGACTTCAGGCTTGTGGGATCTGCTTTGTTTTTAAACTAAAACACCTACCTCCCAAAGCATCTTTTACCAACTGTAGTTAGTGCCTTGGTTCTTTCCCGTCTGGACTATTGTAATGCTCTATATGCTGGTCTCCCTTTGAGAACTTTGCGTAAGCTTCAACTTGTCCAGAATGCGGTGGCACGACTTATTAAGGGCTGCCATAGGAGAGAACACATCACCCCAATCCTTCGGGAACTTCATTGGCTTCCGATAGTGCTGCGGGTGAAGTTTAAAATAATAGCTTTAACTTATAAGTCCTTTTTTGATGCTGGGCCGATCTATCTGAAGAACAAACTTTCTCTTCTTGGAGTAGATGGGCGTACGAGGTCCTCAGCCGCTAGACTTTTTGTGGTTCCATCTATCAGAGTGGCCAAACTGAGTGGTACTAGGTCTAAAGCCTTCTCCATTGTAGCTCCCACTCTATGGAACACTTTACCAATTGATACTCGCCTAGCCCCTTCACTTTTGTGTTTTCGGAGGCAGTTGAAGACATGGCTTTTTGTACAGTCAGATGAATGAACGTGCTACAGTTAGGTGCCTTAGGGGGTGGTCTGATTTTTATGGTTTTATTGTGAACAGTATTTTATTATGTATCTGTTGATCTATATTTTGTTATGTCGTTCGTATTTCTATTCCTTTGTATGTCGCCTAGAGTGACAGGGTGTCCTGCCAGATAGGCGTCGAATAAATTTTAGATGATAATGATGATAATGATGATAATGATGATAATAATAATAATAATAAAAAAAACAAAACAAAACAAAAACTTTGAACTCTGCTATCCAGAGCCTGCTGCAGAAAGTCATACTCTTAGAACTGAACCCAGGGGTTTGTTTTGAGTACCGGTACTGAGTGGAGCCCACAGCCCTTCTATACAAAAATCCACTCCTGGTTATCCCAAAGCTTTCTTCAATTGGACAACATAATTTAGGGCAGGATTTTTGCTGCTGCTGTTAAATAATTTTTTTTGGCGGGGGGGTAGAAATCCTTCTTGATCTACTTGATCTCTGGGTAAATCATCCAGAAATCTACCAGTAGATCCAGATTTAACTTCTGCCCACTCCTGATCTAGGGGAATTGAAAATGTTTATTTTGAAGTTAAAAGTTCTTTATTGGGTCCACCATGAAAATCTCATGCCATGGAGGCACTGCTCACTTGTTCTGCATCCCATGATGAAGAGAGGCTGCCTCTTGTGTTTTCTTTCTTCTGACAGATGTTAGATGATACTCACTTGCCTCCCCCTGGTCCTGATGGGGGAAAAAACCCAATTTACTGCAATCTGGAGGAGATGAAACAACTAGCAACATTGCCCCCCAGCCCTCGCAGCCCCCCACTGCAGGTGCTTGAAACTTGGGAACACCATATAGATTCAGCTTCCCTGCGCAGTTACTTCTACAAGCCAGCAACGGGTGAGAAGTCATGGAAGCCACCACGGAGGAACCAAGAGATGGTGAGGCTGGCGGTGTTCTTACCATTGTTTACACCAGTGTTATACCATCCTCTACCAATGTTGAGAGGATGACTGGCAAACAGTGAGATGATAAGCCTATAAGTGTCTGGCAATTGTTCATTTAATCCAGATGTGCAAGGAGGGAGTTAATGATTAAAAATTTGACCGGTAGGACCTGCAACAAAATGTTCCAGCATGGAGTGCTCCTGTTGAGGATCCCAGCCAGTCAGCCATGCCTTTTTCCAGGATACTCCATTCCATTTCCACCCTAACCCCCCCCATTCCATCTTTCCTCTCCCAAAATCGGTCAACATTCCATGGTCATGGAACAACATAGTTAGTCATCATTGGGTGGTTTCCACCCTCCCCACTCCCTGGGGCTGCCCCCCCTTTTAGTACTTCCACAGACTTCCCCTGAACCTACCAACACCACTCTCTTCTGCATGGATGGTGTAATTTTGCCTACATAAGGATCCACATCTGGAAGATGGGTGCACTGTTGGTATATAGCAGAAATGGGGAACCTGTGGCGCTCTAGTGTTGCTGAGCCACGACTTCCTTCATACCTCATTATTGGCTATGCAGGCTGACGGGAACTGGACTCTAACAATATGTGAAGAGCGCCAGGTTCCCCATCACTGGTATCTTGCACAGTATGGTAGACCAGCTTTTTCATTGCCCAGTGAGGCAGAACACTTTCACTTTTTTATCCCTAATGTGGCAGTGTATGGGTGCACGCGACGGGTTGGGGAATAGGGTGGGTGTAGTATGTAACGTGGGAAATGGCCATTTTATTAATTTATTTGTATACTGCTATTTCATTAAAACCATCAAAGCGGTTTGCAACACGTTAAAAACAACCAGCATAGAATAAAAAACATTAAAAAGGCAATAAAAACAAAGGCCAACTGTTGCGAGAGTTCCTGGCAATGTGGAGGTTTCAGCTGAAGCCATTCAGTGAATCCCTATCTCCCCACTTGCTCTTGGGAGCAGACGCTTCCTTAAAGATGCACATTGTCACTTTTGCTTGGCTTCCTTGTTTGACACAGAGCAGCTGCCAGCAGTGGTGCACACAGCAATGTGCACTGGCTGATGTACACCTCTGAGCAGGCCCAGCACCTTCACTATGCGACGTTGGCATGTCCCTCCTTCTTGGGTGCCGGCAGCTGCTGGTTGACAATAGTTGGGAGCTGGAAGCTGGACCTTAGGCCTGATCCAGAAGGGTCTGCCTTCCTCCCCCCTCGGCAGCTGCAGTGACACTGACAGCCAAGTATTACAATGTGCAGAGGACACTGCTGGCAACTGAGCTCTGTTCTTGAAGGCATCAAAGGTGACCTGAGGGTGGCCTTTTTAAGACAGCAAGAGCAAGAACAGTGGCAGAGCCAGGGTGGTGTAGCGGCTGGAGTGTTGGATGGGATCCAGGGAGATCTGGATTCAAATCCCTGCTCAGCCACAAAACTCACTAAAAATACTTCTAGGTGGGAACGCTTACCTGTTCATCACTTTCCTGGGGTTTTTTTGCTTGCTGCATGCAGAATTGCAGCACACCTTCCATGCTGGAGCAGGGATTGTGGTCCTTGGGCTAGTCACTCAGCATCTCTCAGCCTAACGTATATCAACCACAGGCTTGTTATTGTGAGAATAAAAGGAATGGCAGGGGGTGGGGGTGGCAGAAGAGGAAGCTACGTACACCATCTGATGTGTGCATGCATGTGTACATGTAGGCACGTGGCTGTGCCTGTGTGTAACTGCAGGCGTGCACACAGGCAGTAATATGTGAGGTGTTTCCAGAGTATGCAAGGTAGCTCATGGGCTTTCTTGGGTTCTTGCGACTTCATTTATTACATTTATATCCTGCCTTTCTTCCAGTGAGCTCAAGGCAGCATGCATGGTTCTCCCCCTTCCTGCCTTATATCCTCACCACAACCCTGCGAAGTAGGCTAGCTGGAGAAATAGGTGGCTTCCAGATGACCTGTTTCTGGAGCCTTCATCCTCATTCGTTTGCACAGTTTGCAGGGAGGTTTGACAGCATCAGCTATTTATTAAACATTCATTCTGATACATTTGACAGGAGGTTGGACGACGCTGTGTCGACCAATCCGACGCCAAAGGCGTCGACTTTCCGTTGCATTTGCCCATCGCTTTCCTTTTTGCAAAAATTCTGCCAAATCAACTTGCCTTGTGCAACCTGAACTTGCTACTATGTGACTGAATCTGAAAAGAGTGACAGTCTGGAAGTGCCCATAGCAGCATGGCTAAGATCATTCAAAGAAATATATGGCCAAGCGGAGATGTGAACCTGGGTCTCCCAAGTCTTGGTCCAATACTCTTAACTGCTATACCACACTGGCTCTCCGAATCCATTATTGGGATGGTTGCTGAGCTCCTGGAGAACTTTACAGACAGGTGCCTGCTGCCACCTCCCTGCCCCTAAATCCCATTGCTCCCTGGCACCCTCCCTTCTGCCAAGCTGATTGTTTTGGGATGCCGGCCAGGTGCCGGGAAATCCTGCAATAATTACTTCTAATGAACTGAATCCTGGCCAAGGAGTGAGCCTGCCGGTGCCAGCTAATCTCAGAGCCTGTTCTCCCCCTTCTCCACACCCTGTTGCCACGTGCGTCCATCCATCCCCCCCCAAAACAGGAGAATCTGGGCCTGAAGGTCTTGTTATTACCATCAGCAGTGGAGGGTCAGGGCAAGGGGGCGGGATAGGAAAGCTGTGGGTCGGGAGAGCTGAGGGCTATTGCTTGTGGGAGAGTGGAAGGTTGAAAGAAATAGCCCTGTGTGGATTAAGACTCTGGGATGGTTGAGCTGGGGTTGGGAGGGGGAGGGGGAAGGGCAGCTTCTTTTACTGTTTTCTAGAGACAAGCTTCCCTTCTCAGCCCCCCCTTTTATCACCTCCCTTCTGTGTTTCTGTTTTTTTAAGAGCTCAGTACATCCGGAGAGACACGGCCCCTCAGTCCCAGGAGACTCTGCTCCAGGTGCAATGCTGGACAAAGACGAAGATGGAGCAAGGGGTGAGGGTCTCAGGGCCAGACCCAGGGAGCTGAACTACACCAAGTCCATGGTGCTGCCAGAGACGCGGGTGCCCAAGGTAAGGCACAGGTCCAGGGAAATCCCCAGGGGTGGGGGCTTTGGGGGGATCTGGGTGCCCAGGAGGGGAGGAAGGAGATGCATTTGGTGGTGGACGTTGTTGCAGAGAGGATGGGCGGCACTGTGTGTGTGTGTGTCTGGACCAGGAGGAGAGGGGAAGGGACAGGATGACGGTGGACCAGGGATGGCCCAAGACATTTGGCTGCCAGCAAATGGTACCACACGTGTGCCAAGTCAAGGTATAATGGTACCCAAGGTCAGCCATGTTATTTTGGCACCTGAGTCGGACCCTCTCCCTCTTCCTGGCAGTGAAAAATACAAGAAAACATCGTGTGATCTCCCAGCGAGGGATTCAGTTTCAGTTTCTCTCTGTTTCTCTTTTTTCTAATCTTAAATCCAGTTTTCCACATTTCTGCAGCAATTTGTGTGTGTTTTCAAAAAATCCTCATGAAAATTCTTCAACATTAGTGCAAATTTCTCCTAATAAATATATTTTTGTATGCAGTTTTGACTAATGTACACATTTTTGCAAGGTATTTATAAGGCATTTTTGTATGTTATTTCCACCAATATATTAATTTTCCGCACACCTTCTTCCCCTTATACATCTTTGTAAACGTTGGTTGGGGGGCTGCACTGCAAAATTTGGATAAGTTCGAATTTTGAGGATGGCTGTGTTTCCGTTCTCATATTGTTTTGGAAAGTATGAATTTGATAAATTCGGCTTTAAATACAAACTGAATCGAATTCTCCCTCATGCCTAATCCCAACTACATCATACTTAGAGTAGACCAATTGAAATCAATAGATTTAACTCCATTGAATGGAGTAGGTCTGTCTTAGACTGACTAACAATAGATATCACCCATAATAAATTAAATAACTAGCCATTTGCTGCCCTTTCATTATACCCCACTAGGCCTCGGACAGTCATCTCAATCTGCCTAATGATAGGGCCGGCTCTAGATTAGACACACAAAAGTGGTTGGGGAATCCTCTTCCTTTGTCTCTGTCTCTCCTTACAGGGAAGTCATCGGCGGAATCTTTCCCAACATAGCTGTGAGGCCTGGCTAGGAGAATACCCTGCATCATCAGCCCCTGCCAACGGTTCTCCCTCAGACAACCCTGACCTGCTGCATGTAAGTTACAGCCTGTTGCTGAGAGCCAGGTAGTGTGGTGTGATGGGTTAGAGTGTCTGACTAGGATCAGGGAAATCCCCTACTCAGTCCTGAAGCTCACTGGCTGACCATGGGCCAGTCAGCCTAACCTACCTCACAGGGTTGTTGTGAGGATGAATGGGAGGGGACCACCTACCTTGAGCTCCCTGGAGGAAATGCTGGATATAAATATAGTTGATTTAAACAAATACTCTCCATCCCATGATGGGGCCCTCCCTGTCACCACTCCCTGAAAGGAGCTGGTGCAGGGAGCTCTTGTTCCCTGCATAGCGCCCAAAGTTTGGGATGGCCCATGCCAAGCGGGCAACTTTTTTAGTTTTGAGGAGGGAATTTGCCACTCCTCCTTTTCCTCATCTGATCTGGCTAAAGTCAAAAGTACTGCCCAATCAGAGGAGGGCTACCAAAAAGACAACAACGAAACAGGACAATGAAGAAGGAGAGCACAGCGTGCTACCGATTATGGGGCTTGGAGGGTGAATAAAGCAAAGGGGCTATAAGGACCAGAATCCTTTGCGAAGAAAAGTGTTGCAGAGTGGGTGTCAGCTGGGGAGAGATCCCTAAGCCAGAGGTAGCCAACGTGATGGCCTCTGAATGTTGCCGGACTCCAGTTCTCACCAGCCCCAATGGCCAAAGATGAATGGAAGGTGTAATCCAACAACGCCTGAAGGGCACCACGTTGGCTGCCTTTGCCCCTGGTGTGTGAGTGCCTGGGACAGGAAGAGGAGTTTGTAGTTCTTCTTTCAAAGATGTTCATCTCAAGACCTGTTCCTAGTAGCTGCCACTTCCACCTGCCCCTCCGGGTATACACTTCCTCTGTTTCTTCCCCATCTCTGCTGAGAACCGATATACCAGCCAGCTCCCCAGGCCCCTAGCTGCTTGTCTTCCTGCGCCCCCTCTTTTCAGTGGGCGAGTCCCATTTGCTTTCCGCAAAACATTCCAAAGGGGTTTAACAGTTAGAAAAACAACAACCCATCGGCAACAAAAGCATATATACGAACAATTTTAAATCCAGCACAGGTACAGAATGGGATAAAAATGGCCTCTTAAAAGGGCTTGTTGAAAAAGGAAGGCACTGAAAAGGCAGCCGAGACGGCGCCGGTTCTGATATGTAATGGGAGAGATAAAGATTAAGGTCTGCAGAGAGCAGAGGCTGTGGGGAGTGTCCTGCAGACCAGAAAAGAAGTGTGTGGGGGGGAAATGCTCAAGGTGCTTGCTGTTGGTGATCCTTCTTTGCTGCAGATGGTGGAGAAAACGGGACGGCTGAACAAAACTAAGATTGCAGAAGGAGGCCGAAAACTCAGGTGCGCACAGTGTGGTGGGGAGGTATTTGAAGGGGGGTGCTTGGCTCCCCCATCCCTTCTGGTGGAATCGAGGAAGCCCTTGGTTCTCTAGCCCTTGTGCTAACCTGGCTGTCTCCTCAGTTCCGGCTGGATAGCACTTCACAGCTGAAGGGATTTTGACAAGCAATGTCCTGGCCATGAATGGACAAGGGGGCTGGGAGGGGCCGTCAGTGGATAACAGCCTTTTCTCAGTGACTGTCACAGATCAGGAAGGGGCCTGGCAACACTAGAAGGAAATAATGCAGAACGGAGCCTGGGTTCTTTCCATAAGGGAGAGAAACTTGACGGGGCAGGGGAAGCGAGCTGGGGGGGCAAGGATGGGATGTGGCGTTTGGAGTTTCTGAAGAAGACTGGCATGTGAGACAGTGGATATACTCTCATGGTGATGATTGCATGTGTTGTGTATGTGATTAGTTCACGATGTGTCTCAGCTGCAGCTCAATGTCTCCAGAAAGTGGGTTGTGCAATAAGAGTACACTTCTTAAGGCAGGGGTGGGGACCCTGTGGCCTTCCAGATGTTGCTGGAGTGCAGCTCCCATCACCCCGACGATTGGCTATGCTGGCTGGGGCTGACGGGGTCTAGGTTCTTCAGCCCTGATCTAGGGGGAATTATTTCTCCTTCCCTCAGGCTCAGACTTGGCTGTTTTCATTGCCACCAGCCTATAATTTCAAAGCCAGGAAGGGAAGAACAGTCTGAATGAATAAAGTGGGTTCTGGGGATGACTCCATCAGACCAAGACAAAATGATGTCTCTTGCACGCAGTCTGACAATGCAGAAAATCCACTTATTGAACATGTGCCATTCCAGCAGAGATTGCTCACCAGTGGCACTGCTGGTGCTTCTGTCAACGTAATTTCGAGGTGGGGTAATTTACGTAACTACAGTGCTTATTCCAAGCAAAAAATGCTACCCATGTAGCATGCCTGAATGTGGGAGCATTTATTTTGAAATGACTGTATGTGCATGGAATATATGTGGTGGCAGCTTTATCCTCAGAGATTCTCACCCTGCTTCTCTCATTACCCCACCAGAAAGTGCTGGGCATCCTCGTGGCTGGTGTTGGCTGGGAACAGCCTCATGTTCTATAAGGACCCCAAGGTGGCAGCTGCTTGGGTGAGTGGAGCCCATAGAGGTTGATGTGGAAAATGAATGAGGAAGGAAGCACAGATTGCGCATGACACCAGAAACCGCCTGTGTCCATTTCTCAGCTTGTCACAGTGTACACTGAAGTTATGGAGAACCACCTAACTCAGTGGTTCCCAAGCTTTCTTCCCCATGGACCACTTGAAAATTGCTTAGGGTCTTGTCGGATGATTTTAAAGATTTTTCTGCTTGTCATAGCAATTGCAATGCACTCTGCTAAATGCTGTATGATTTTTAATTGTATTTTTATTGCTTTTTTGTTTCTTAGATATTGTATTTTATTTTATTAGTTTGAGTTCCATAGAATTCAAATTATAATACAATAAAATACACTAGAAGAAATAAAAGAAGCAATAAAACATAATTAAAAATAAATGCAAAGAGTTATATTTATTATTTATTTATTTATTAGGTTTATATACCGCCCGACTAGCGATAGCTCTCTGGGCGGTGAACATAAAAATAGCATAACAATACAATAAATAACAGAATAATACTAGTAATACAGTCAAAAATCAAATACAATAACAATTTTTAAAGTAAATCAATTTAGCTTAAAATGCTTCAGAGAATAGGAAGGTTTTGACCTGGCGCCGAAAAGAAAGCAAAGTCGGCGCCAGGCGTACTTCCTCAGGGAGACTGTTCCATAGTTCGGGGGCCACCACTGAGAAGGCCCTAGATCTTGTCACCACCCTCTGGGCCTCCCTATGAGTTGGAACCCAGAGGAGGGCCTTCGTAGCAGAACGTAGTGTACGGGCCGGTTCATATCGGAAGAGGCGTTCCGCCAGGTATCGTGGTCCCACACCGTATAAGGCTTTATAGGTCAATACCAACACTTTGAATCTGGCCCGGAAACATATTGGCAACCAGTGCAAGCGGGCCAGAACAGGTTAACAGTTAATGCAATGCTGTCTCCTGCCTTCAACCACCAATCCGCAGACATATCATGGACCACCCGAATGAAGCTTGTGGACCACAGTCTGGGAACCCCTGACATAAGAACATAAGAAGAGCCTGCTGGATCAGGCCAGTGGCCCATCTAGTCCAGCATCCTGTTCTCACAGTGGCCAACCAGGTGCCTGGGGGAAGCCCGCAAGCAGGACCCGAGTGCAAGAACACTCTCCCCTCCTGAGGCTTCCGGCAACTGGTTTTCAGAAGCATGCTGCCTCTGACTAGGGTGGCACAGCACAGCCATCACGGCTAGTAGCCATTGATAGCCCTGTCCTCCATGAATTGGTCTAATCTTCTTTTAAAGCCATCCAAGCTGGTGGCCATTACTGCATCTTGTGGGAGCAAATTCCATAGTTTAACTATGCGCTAAGTAAAGAAGTACTTCCTTTTGTCTGTCCTGAATCTTCCAACATTCAGCTTCTTTGAATGTCCACGAGTTCTAGTATTATGAGAGAGGGAGAAGAACTTTTCTCTATCCACTTTCTCAATGCCATGCATAATTTTATACACTTCTATCATGTCTCCTCTGACCCGCCTTTTCTCTAAACTAAAAAGCCCCAAATGCTGCAACCTTTCCTCGTAAGGGAGTCGCTCCATCCCCTTGATCATTCTGGTTGCCCTCTTCTGAACCTTTTCCAACTCTATAATATCCTTTTTGAGATGAGGCGACCAGAACTGTACACAGTATTCCAAATGCGGCCGCACCATAGATTTATACAACGGCATTATGATATCGGCTTTTTTATTTTCAATACCTTTCCTAATTATCCCTAGCATGGAATTTGCCTTTTTCACAGCTGCTGCACACTGGGTCGACATTTTCATCGTGCTGTCCACTACAACCCCGAGGTCTCTCTCCTGGTCGGTCATTGCCAGTTCAGACCCCATGAGCGTATATGTGAAATTCAGATTTTTTGCTCCAATATGCATAATTTTACACTTGTTTATATTGAATTGCATTTGCCATTTTTCCTCCCATTCACTCAGTTTGGAGAGGTCTTTTTGGAGCTCTTCACAATCCCTTTTTGTTTTAACAACCCTGAACAATTTAGTGTCGTCAGCAAACTTGGCCACTTCACTGCTCACTCCTAATTCTAGGTCATTAATGAACAAGTTGAAAAGTACAGGTCCCAATACCGATCCTTGAGGGACTCCACTTTCTACAGCCCTCCATTGGGAGAACTGTCCGTTTATTCCTACTCTCTGCTTTCTGCTTCTTAACCAATTCCTTATCCACAAGAGGACCTCTCCTCTTATTCCATGACTGCTAAGCTTCCTCAGAAGTCTTTGGTGAGGTACCTTGTCAAACGCTTTTTGAAAGTCTAAGTACACTATGTCCACTGGATCACCTCTATCTATATGCTTGTTGACACTCTCAAAGAATTCTAGTAGGTTACTGAGACAGGACTTTCCCTTGCAGAAGCCATGCTGGCTCTGCTTCAGCAAGGCTTGTTCTTCTATGTGCTTAGTTAATCTAGCTTTAATCATACTTTCTACCAGTTTTCCAGGGACAGAAGTTAAGCTAACTGGCCTGTAATTTCCGGGATCCCCTCTGGATCCCTTTTTGAAGATTGGTGTTACATTTGCCACTTTCCAGTCCTTAGGCACGGAGGAGGACCCGAGGGACAAGTTACATATTTTAGTTAGCAGATCAGCAATTTCACATTTGAGTTCTTTGAGAACTCTCGGGTGGATGCCATCCGGGCCCGGTGATTTGTCAGTTTTTATATTGTCCATTAAGCCTAGAACTTCCTCTCTCGTTACCACTATTTGTCTCAGTTCCTCAGAATCCCTTCCTGCAAATGTTAGTTCAGGTTCAGGGATCTGCCCTATATCTTCCACTGTGAAGACAGATGCAAAGAATTCATTTAGCTTCTCTGCAATCTCCTTAACGTTCTTTAGTACGCCTTTGACTCCCTTATCATCCAAGGGTCCAATCGCCTCCCTAGATGGTCTCCTGCTTTGAATGTATTTATAGAATTTTTTGTTGTTGGTTTTTATGTTCTTAGCAATGTGCTCCTCAAATTCTTTTTTAGCATCCCTTATTGTCTTCTTGCATTTCTTTTGCCAGAGTTTGTGTTCTTTTTTATTTTCTTCATTCGGACAAGACTTCCATTTTCTGAAGGAAGACTTTTTGCCTCTAAGAGCTTCCTTGACTTTGCTCGTTAACCATGCTGGCATCTTCTTGGCCCTGGCGGTACCTTTTCTGATCTGCGGTATGCACTCCAGTTGAGCTTCTAATATAGTGTTTTTAAACAACTTCCAAGCATTTTCGAGTGATGTGACCCTCTGGACTTTGTTTTTCAGCTTTCTTTTTACCAATCCCCTCATTTTTGTGAAGTTTCCTCTTTTGAAGTCAAATGTGACCGTGTTGGATTTTCTTGGCAATTGGCCATTTACATGTATGTTTAATTTAATAGCACTGTGGTCACTGCTCCCAATCGGTTCGACAACACTGACATCTCGCACCAGGTCCCGGTCCCCACTGAGGATTAAGTTCAGGGTTGCCGTCCCTCTGGTCGGTTCCATGACCAACTGGTCTAGGGAATAGTCATTTAGAATATCTAGAAACTTTGCTTCTTTGTCATGACTGGAACACATGTGCAGCCAGTCTATGTCCGGGTAGTTGACCTAACTCCTTCTCCTTTCTTCCTGCAGACTCCAGCCGGTAGCCGGCCTGAAAGCAGCGTGGATTTGCGTGGTGCCCGCATTGACTGGGCCAGGGACTTGTCCAGCAAACGGAATGTCATCCATGTAAGCATGTGAATGATTAGGGAATGGATCTAGCCCACCTTGACCTGGGGGATACATGGGGTCAGATGTCATTGAAACGGTTTCACTTCTACTGTGGGTTTGTTTGCTGTTCTTAGACAACAACACAGACTTGAACCTTAGTGGTCCTGTGTTGGGCTTAGGATGGGGAGAGACCTAAAGTAGGGGTTACTGGCAGTGAAGAAAGGAGGGGGAAATTTCCAGACTGGTGGATTGGATCTCCTGAAAGTGGATGCTGAGAATCTCTCCTCCACCCCACCCCAGCCCTCAAGACCCTGCTCAAAGGTAGCCACAGGCATGAGGTGCCACATTCTCAAGAGCTAGTCAGTTCTTCACGAATGACTGAATTCTCCCTTCAGGATTAGAGGCAGTGGGAGAGTACTCTTGCTACTTGTGGACTTCCCAAATGGCATCTGGTTGGCCAATGTAAGAAAGAGGATTTCATAAATCATGAAGGATCAGGCTATCAGTAGCTACTAGCCATGATGGCTGTGTTCCAGTGCAGGAGGCAATATGCCTTTGAATGCCAGTTGCTGGAAATTTAAAGTGGGGAAAGTGCTGTTGTACTCAAATTCTAGTTGTGGGCTTTCCATAAGGATCTGGATGGCCACTGTGAGAACAGGATGCTAGACTAGACAGGGCCTGATCCAGCAGGGCTTTTCTTATGTTAGGGTGCTGGACAAGGTGGTCCTCTGATGTGATCTAGCAGGGCTCTCCTTGTGTCCTGCAGTTTTCCCTTGAAATTAATGTCTTCTAGAAAAACACAGGGTTACATGGCACCTTTGCCTAATCCAACCTGGCCTCATCTCTTTTCTTTTGTCCTTCTTAGTTCCGCACTGTGACTGGCAATGAGTATCTCCTGCAATCAGACAGTGAGGCTGTCAGCCAAGATTGGTACCAGGCTATCAAAGGGGTCATCCGTAGGCTGGTGAGTGAGGCATTCCCAAAGGCTTAAGCTGCCCCCAATTCCTCCTCCTCCTCAAAACTAGGCATGCCTGAGGTTTTGTTCAGTCCACTCTTTTTAGCAAACCAACCTTGTTTGCACTTCCTTCCTGGACTAAAACATGGATCGGAATGCAGTTATTTGGATTTATTTTTCTTGCACTTCTCTGAATTTTGCAATATAGTTCTCAGCTCACAAAATGTACTGAAATGTGTATTCTATGTTCAAATGTGTACAAAAATGCACATGGTGGGTAAAATGCATATAAAAATACATATTTTGTGGAAAAAACACATTAAAATGTGAATTTTTGTGTGATTTTTTAAAAGAAAATGCAGGTTGGTGTGGAAATAGGACTTATGAATAGACACATGTGAAACTGACATAGACCAGGATTACACTGATACATCCCTGCTTGAAACATTGGAGGTGACCAACAGGAGTTGCTCAGATGGCAGGTTCTACAGCACAGGTGGCTAACCTGTGGCTCTTCAGATGTTGCAGTACTACAGTTCCCATAGTCCTTAACCATTGGCCAAGCTGGTTGGGGCTGATGGTAGTTGGAGTCCAACGTCTAGAGGGTCACATGTACTCTTGCAGGCTTCCCATGGGCATCTGGATGGCCACTGTGAGAACAGGATGCTGGACTAGATGGGCCACTGGCCTGATCCACCAGGCTGTTCTTGATGTTCTTATGTACTCTTGCTCTACAAGACTTTAAAAATGTTCCAAGAGAATGCATAGGTTGGTCTCACAAGGTGCAGAGCCAAGCTAAGCTCTTAAGTAGCGGTGCTGGCCTGTTGACTGTTCATGTCCCACCCCTTATCTTCTTATCCAAGCACCTGGCTTGGAGCCATGCTCTTCAACATAGCTGAGTGGCCTCAGCCAGGAAACTACAAAAGAATGAGGTGAGTGGTTATTGAGATGGTTCATCTGCAGGTTTTCATTATTTGCTGGAGGGGTCTGAACTCCCAGTCTCAAGGGTGGCATCAGATGGCAAGTCGTGTTCCTCAAAAGGAGGGTGATTATCTTGGGCAGACCTGGGGAATGAGGAAGGCCAGCAGGAGCAATTGATATATCTTCTCTCCTTTAGAGAGATGACCCAAGGTATCTGAGAACTGATACATGACAGAAGGTGAAAACCAGGGAAGGCCAATGGCATCTCAGACCCTCTTAATGGGCCAAAGCTCTTTCTGCTTTCCAGACCCAGGACATAAAGGGGTTAGTTGCAAAGCTAAAATGTGATTGAGCAAGGCTGGAATTAAAGGAGAGGGTCAAAGCTCACTCTCTATATTGCTGAACATTCTGAAATAGCAACAGAAAGGTTGTGTGGGTCAAGGTTGCATCACCGTGGCAAGTCACTGGCCAGTCCAACCTATGGCTCTGTCCCAAAGAAACATCACATTTTGCAAGTGGAACAAATTATGGAAAAATTAAGCATGTTTGCCTACGTTGTTCCATCTCTACCCATCCACTCCTCTCCTCACTGGCTTAAATCTGCTTCCTTTCCACACTGCAGGATCAAGAGAATCCTCTGGATGAGCCACTTCTGTATCCACTCTGCCGGTCAAACAGTGCTGAACTTGTAGACCTCAGTGCTGATGAGGAGGAGGAGCTGGGCACCCTGAAGAGTGAGGCGCAGGCAGGTATGCATATGGGCAGAGCAGATCTGGGACTGGGAGTGGGGAATGTTAGAGAGTTGCTCAAAAGCAAAGCCGCTTTGCCTCGGTAGGAGAGGGGGAACTGAACTTCACATACTGCAGCAGCTACCTTAACTGCTTCTTCCTCTTCTCCCTGCCCCTCATTCTAGCACCCTCCAGTCCCAACAGAGCCTACAAGAAACGGGTCAAGAGCAAGCTGAGACGGTTCATTGCCAAACGGCCGCCACTGCAGAGTTTACAGGAAAAAGGACTGATCCGAGGTGATTTTCCTAATCCCTGTAATACTATCATAGGTGGGCAGATGATGGGTTTTTAGAGGTATTGCAGAGTTGACATCATGGCACACTTGTTCATAATTTTCAAATGGGACCTTGGAAAAGTCAAAACAAGTCCGCAGAATTGTAACCAGCAGTGCTGCAACAGTGTACATTGTGGTGCGGTTGTTGTGAACATGTACTGTAGCCAATGTGGTGCCCCCCAGATGTTGCTGGAATATTACTCCCATCATCCTTGATCATTGGGGCCATGCTGACTGCGGTTGATGGGAGCTGAAGTTCACAATCTCTGGAGGACACTGTATCAGCTCCCCTTGATATAATGGGTTGTTCCCATAACAAATAATATATTCTTCTCTCCAGTCCTCAGAGGTATTTGAGAACCAGTTTTAAAGTATGTGTATCTGTATCTGTATCTGTGTAGCAGTGTGTGAGGGTATGAGCACATATTCATCCATGTAGGTGGGCCTCCTCTAGTGTGTACACCTTAACGTGGTGAGGGGGTTTGAGAGTGTCGAAGAAGCTGAGAGCAATGCCATCAGGGGTCTAGACCAAGAGGCTAGACTCCTAGCAGGGTCACCCAAGGCAGAATGGTCAAAGCTGAGACACCAGACTAAAATGCATCCAAACACAGAGGAAGGCAATGGTAAACCACCTCTGAATATCTTTTACCATGAAAACCCTATGAACATGCAACATGCAACATGAGATAGTGCTGGAAGATGAGACCTCCAGGTCAGATGGCAGTGAGCTACTGCAGAAGAACAATGGACAAGTACGAGTAGTGCTGTGACTAATGACACCACTGGTTCAAAGCTGAATGGAAGCCCAGAGGCTGATACGCACAGATGCGAAAGGAGAGTCTGGAGTTGTATGATGTACACAATAGGAACATGGAATGTGAGAAGCATGAACCAGGGAAAGTTAGACATTGTCAAGCAAGAAATGGAACGCATCAACATTACAATACTTGGCGTGAGCGAATTACAATGGACGGGAATGGGACATTTTCAATCAGGCAACTACAAAACATTTTGTGCAGGAAATGAGAAATTAAGAAGAAATGGGGTTGCTTTATTAGTGATGTAGCAAACATGATGTAGCAAAAGCAAGAGCTATAACGCAAGGTCTGAAAGAGTGATATTAATGAGATTTAACGGGAAACCTATTAGCATAACCATCATACAAGTCTATGCTCCAATGGCAAACACAGCAGAAGGGGAATTGGAGAGATTTTATGCAGAAGCACAGGAAGAAATTGATCACACACCAAAACAAGATGTGCTGATAATCATGGGGGACTGGAATGCAAAAGTAGGGAACAGAGAAGAACTAGGAATTGTGGGGAAATGGGGCTTAGGAGATAGAAATGAAGCAGGAGAAAGACACTGAATTCTGTGAAGCCAATAATTTGTTTCTTGCAAATACATTTTTTGGGCAACTGAAAAGATGACTGTACATGTGGACATCTCCAAATGGTCAATATAGGAATCAAATTGGTTATATAATTGGTAGCAGAAGATGGAGAAGCTCCATACTTTCTGTGAAAACAAGACCAGAAACTGACTGCGGTACAGATCATGAACTGGTGGTATCGAAAATCAGAGTAAAGCTAAAGAAGAATGAAAAAACAATCATAATGCCAAAATACAATTTAAATAACATCCCAGAAGAATATAAAGATCAAATAAGGAACAGGTTTGAGGCTTTAAACTTAGTTGACAGAGAACCAGAAGAACTATGGATTGAAGTCAGAGACATGATCAGGGAAGAATGCAAAAAGACAATACCTCTAGTTAAAAAGAGAGAAAGACCTCAATGGATGACTGACGAAACTCTTAAAATGGTTAAGGAGAGAAGGAAAGCAAAAGCAAAAGGAGACAGAAACACGGTCAGAACCCTAAATGCAATAATACAGCGGCTAATATGTAGGGACAAAGAGAGTGATTACAGTAGTTATTATACAGAAACAGAAGAGGACAACAAAAAAGGTAGAACAAGAGACCCATTCCAAAAGATTAGAGAAATTAAAGGGACATTTAAAACAAGAGTAGGGAATACATTGACTGACCTAGATGAAATAAAAGGAAGATGGAAGCAATACACTGAAAAACTATTTTAAATAAAAGCAAAGATGACAGATTCATTCATGGAGGAACTGTATGATGAAGAACCAGAAATTTTCGAATGTGAGGTGAAAGCTGCTCTTAAAATACTTGGAAAAAACAAATCACCAGGAACAGATGGCATACCTATAGAGTTGCTACAAGCTACTGAGACTGAAGCTGTCCAAATTTTGACAAACAATTGTCAACAAATATGGAAAACTAAACAATGGCCCACAGACTGGAAGCGTTCAATATGTATCCCAATTCCAAAGAAAGGGAATCCCAGGGAATGCAATAATTATCAAACTATTGCCTTCATATCCCACTGTTGTTATGTGCCTTCAAGTCGATTTCATCTTATGGCGACCCTGTGAATCAGCGACCTCCAATAACATGTTATGTACTGCCTTCAAGTCGATTCCGACTTATGGCGACCCTATGAATAGGGTTTTCATGAGGCTGAGAGGCAATGACTGGCCCAAGGTCACCCAGTGAGCTTCATGGCTATGTGGGGATTTGAACCCTGGTCTCCCAGGTCATAGTCCAACACCTTAACCACTACACCACCCTGTTGAGATCTTGTAAGTACAGGTGTGTGGCTTCCTTTATGGAATCTATCCATCTCTTGTTTAGCCTTCCTCTTTTTCTACTCCCTTCTGTTTTTCCCAGCATTATTGTCTTTTCCAGTGAATCATGTTGAATTATGTGACATTATCTAGTGAATTATGTGTCCACAGTATGATAACCTCAGTTTTATCCTTTTAGCTTCTAGTGATAGTTCTGGTTTAATTTGTTCTAACACTCAATTATTTGTCTTTTTCGCCGTCCATGGTATCCACAAAGCTCTCCTCCAATGCTACATTTCAAATGAGTTGATTTTAAATCCAGCTTGGACATCTGGAATTTTTTGCTCCGTATATGGTAAGAGCCTTCATTGTAGAATCTTGAGCATTACTCATGCAAGTAAAGGAATGCTCAAGATTCTAATACAAAGGCTCTTACCATATGTGGAGGGAGAAATGCCAGATGTCCAAGCTGGATTTAGAAAAGGAAGAGGTACCACAGATCATATCACAAACATACGTTGGATAATGGAACGGACCAAGGAATTTCAGAAGAAAATCACCCTGTACTTTATACATTACGGCAAAGCCTTTGATTGTGTAGATCATGAAAAACTATGGAATGCTTTAAAAGAAATGGGGGTGCCACAGCATCTGATTGTCCTGATGCGCAACCTATATTCTGGACAAGAGGCTACTGTAAGGACAGAATATGAAGAAACTGATTGGTTCCCAGCCAGAAAGGGTGTGAGACAGGGGTGTATTTTATCACCCTACTTGTTTAATCTATATTCACTAATAGGCAAAAAACCTTGCGGTTTAAGAACATACCTATAGCCCACAGATATTTCTATCAAAATTTAAAAAGCAGGGAAATTGGGTAGTGAATGCACCAGGGGAGCAGGAGACCTGACCTCCTCTCTGAGATATTGTACTACCCTACAAATTTGTCAAAATGCAAACACAATTTGGATTGGTCTTTCACAGTCCAATCCATTTGCTGTGTAGCCTGGAAGAATTTGGTAACATGTGCCTCTGAGCATATGGTGAGTGGTGGCAACACCTGCCATCTCCAAAGATGGAGAATTATATTTTTGCATGTTTGTTGGTGTTCTTCTTACTTTGCTTCTTTTCTGTGTTACTAAAGTTTCTACAGAGAATCTAACCTAGAAAATTTTATTTCTCTCATTATTCATCCTAGAAATCTGTGTCAAATTTATTTTTATTAATTTCAAAGCCTTTTTATTGGTCAATGTCATATGATGGTGAAGACAGCCTTTTGTGTTTCAAACTGGAGGTTAAGCTCTATTTCTATTTTGGGTGCATTAACAGTGGAATCTGAAACTGCAGTTTGATGTAAAATCAGACTGATTACAATATGTTGCTACTTCAGCAATGACTCTAGCTGTTGGAAAAAAGACGATGCATGTTTTCAGCCTGCTATGTTTAAACCACTTCATTTAAGCCAAGGTGGCAGGGTCAATTAAAAACATAGAGCACACCTAGAATTTTGCTAGAATATATTTCACCTCCTACTGTTTTATCTTGTGCAAACTGAGACACTCCCAATGTCCTCTGAAGTCTATTCTGCAGAATAGTCAGTGCCATTATTCCACAATTATTTTTGAAGTTTTTTAGTGTAAATTTTGTAAAGTGTTGCTGTACTTCACATATTCATAGAAATAGGAAAAAAAGGAAATTATTTCCTATAGGAAGCTTTACTAAAATTGCAAAGTAAATCAGACATATTTAAAGTGACTATCTGAACTATATCAACTGTCTTAATAACGTTGCTTCCTCCCTGCTAAAACAAGATCAGCACAGCACATGTCTTCTTTCTATTATTTGGGCTGATTGCAGGTGTTGCCACCACTCAGTATATGCTCAGAAGCACATGTTACCAAATTCTTCCAAGCCACACAGGAAGTGGATTGGACTGTGAAAGACCAACCTGAATTGTGTTTGCATTTTGACAAATTTGTAGGGCAGTCCATTATCTCAGAGAGGAGGTCAGGTCTCCTGCTCCCCTGGTGCATTCACTATAGCTGCCCAATTTCCCTGCTTTTTAAAGTTTGATAGAATAGCTGTGGGCTATAGGTATGTTCTTAAACTGCAAGGTTTTTTGCCTATTAGTGAATTTCTCTGCTTTTTAATCTGGGAGGTAAGAAATGGGATCCTGTGCAAGTTTGCTGAGAATAGATTCATCATTTGCATGTTTATTGAGTTCAGTGGGATTTACTCCCCTGCAATCATGCTTAGGATAGGTGAAACTGAGCACAGGGGATTGGGAGGGGAAGAGGAGGAGGAAGAGGAGGAGGAAGAGGGAGGGGAGGAAGGGCACAGGGCAGGAGGAGGATGGGAGCAGGCAGGAGGGGAGGGGAGGAGAAGGACAGTTTTGATCATTTGCATGTTTATTGAGTTCAGTGGGATTTACTCCCATGCAATCATGCTTAGGATAGGTAAAACTGACTGGGGGAGGGAGGGAGGGCTGGAGTGGGCAGGGGAGGAGGAAGAAAGAAGAGGAGAGGGGAGGAGGAAGGGAGAGGAGAAGGAATGGAAAGGCAGGTTTGATCATTTGCATGCTTATAGAGTTCACTGGTATTTACTCCTGTGCAATCATGCTTAAGATAGGTAAAGCTGACCATGGGGAGGAGGGGGAGGAAGGGGAAGAGGAAGGGGAAGAAGCAGATTGGCAGGGGACAGGGATGGGGAGGGAGGGGCAAAGGAATGGGAAGGGAAGGGGCAAGAGGGAGGGGATAGGAGGGAGGAGAAGGGAGGGTGGGTTTGATCATTTGCATACTTTTTGAGTTCAGTGGGATTTATTTCTGTGCAATCATGTTTGAAAATGGACATGGACTGTCTTCAAGTCGATCCCGACTTATGGCAACCCTATGAATAGGGTTTTCATGATAAATGGTATTCAGAAGTGGTTTTACCATTGCCTTTTTCTGAGGCTGAGGGGCAGTGACTGGCCCAAGGTCTCCCAGTGAGCTTCATGGCTCTGTGGGGATTTGAACCCTGGTCTCCCAGGTTGTAGTCCAACACTGACCCGGGGGAGGGGCAGGGAGGGTAGGAGGAGGGGGAGGGGAGGAGATTGGGTGGGTGGGCACTGGGCAGAGTGGAAGCCCCTTTCCTTTCCAAAAGGAAAACATTGTGAACAGTATCATTGCTTTTCACTGTTTCTCCCACCTTTTTATTCTACAGCAGGCACATGTAGCCTCCCGCCCAAATTTAAACCAAAGGTGTCCCTGGCCACATCCACCCCATACTTTTATTTCACTTTGGACAGTCGTGGCTTCTCTCAAAGAATCCTGGGAAGTGCAGTTAGTGAAGGGTGCTGAGAGCTGCTAGGAGAAGCCCTGTTCCACTCACAGACCTTCAGTCAGAGTGGCTGCCTGTTAACCAGTCTGGCCACTGGAACTCTGTCAGTGGAACAGGAGTCTCCTCTCAGCACCCTTCACAAACTACACTTCCCAGGATTCTTTGGGGAAAGCCATGACTATCTCACTTGAAATCAAAGTCTGGTGTGGATGTGGCCCCCTGATTAGCCAAGCCAAGCAGCTGTGAGTCTGACTTTTAGAACACTGACAGTTGGTTCTTACTGAGCATGCCCAACACTATCATTCAGTTCAATGCAAAATTTCTTAAATTAAAAATCAGTGAGGCATTTTTTAAACTTTTAAACTGCAGAAGATGAAGGTCAGTATGGGGCAAGGTCAGTAATAGGATTACAGGTACTCTGTGAACATGACTGATTTTTAATGAATTTCAACAGATTATGAGAACTGACAGAAAAAAGTCCAAAAGGGATCTGGGTTTTTTTCTCTCTTTTTAGACATGAATTCTCTATTCTTTCTGTCTGTTTTGTGTAGCGCCATGAAAATTTAGCGGGTTGTTAAGGGAGCGTTTTCAGGACTATAAGTTTTGTAAGGTTTTGATTTGAAATGAGCTTATGGGAAGCATCAGAATGGCATGGGGGGTATTTTCAATTTAACATTGTGGAATGTGAAAAATCCATGCTGGCTATAGTATACAGCCATATCATACGGAAAGCAGGATTGGACCAAGATTAAGGAGGTGTGAAAATTGGAGGGAGACATATCAGTAATTTTAAGATATGCAGACGATACCATACTACTAGCGGAAACCAGTAATGATTTGAAACGAATGCTGATGAAAGTTAAAGAGGAAACCACAAAAGCAGGACTACAGCTGAACATCAAGAAGACTAAAGTAATGACAGCAGAAGATTTATGTAACTTTAAAGCTGAGAATGAGGACATTGAACTTGTCAAGGATTATCAATATATTGGCACAGTCATTAACCAAAATGGAGACAATAGTCAAGAAATTAGAAGGCTAGGACTGGGGAGGGGAGTTATGAGAGAACTAGAAAAGATCCTCAAATGCAAAGATGTATCACTGAACACTAAAGTCAGGATCATTCAGACCATGGTATTCCCAATCTTTGTGTATGGATATGAAAATTGGACAATGAAAAAAGTTCATAAGAGAAAAATCAACTCATTTGAAATGTAGTGTTGGAGGAGAGCTTTGAGCATACAATGGACTGCGAAAAAGACAAATAATTGGGTGTTAGAATAAATTAAACCAGAACTATCACTAGAAGCTACAGATGCTGTTAGAGGTCACTGATTCATATGGTTGCCATAAGTCGAAATTGACTTGAAGGCACATAACAACAACAAAGGGTGGGATTCAACTAACTTTTTGTGCTTGTGCTAGAGTTAGTGCTAGCAAAACAGAGTTTCCCGCTCTTCTCCCCCTGCACACACCCAGAACTGCTCTGGAGTCTTGGGGATACCTGTTATGATACCTGTGTATAAATGTTATTGCTGTTTATGGTTAGTAGCCTCTGATGGGAGGAGGAGTGAGTGAGATGGAATGCTGTTGAGTGCTAAGTGTGATTGGATGAGAGAATGTGAGGTGGCTGTTCATATTTGAGCACTTGGCAGTTTGTCAGTTAGATAGGGAACAGACTTATGAGAAGATAGGGGTTTACTTCTGAGCAGACAGTGTGGGTTTATGAGTGGCAGGATTTGAGAGGGATATATAGAATAGTGTTTAGTGTTAGAGATAGAGAGGGATGGATGGATGGATGGATGGATGGATGGATGGATGGATGGATGGATGGATGGGTGGGTGGGTGGGTGGGTGGGTGGGTGGGTGGGTGGAAGGAAGGAAGGGAGGAAGGAAGGAATAGTGTAGAGGTTAAGAACTTCTTATGTTATTATGTATATCCACTGTATTAATAGACAACTGTTTGTTTTCATCATCCCATGCCTGATGCTTGGTTACCCTACAGAGGAACTGTCATGCAATATAGCAGTAAAGTTCACACACACAGCCTCACATTCCTATGGTGTATTTGGACCTAACATAAAGGTCCTGGTGGCAGTGAAACTAGTGGTGGTTAGAAGGTGTTGCCTGTTGGGATAAAGGTCTGGAAAATCAGGGTATTGAAGGAACACCACAGTACCTCTAGAACAGATTTAGGGGGAGGGGGCAGAGAGGGGAAGGTTGTTCAGTCAGGTAAGGACCAGCCCTTGCGCTGACTGAAAAATTGCCTTAGCATTGGAAACTTTGCCTTAGGAGTGAAATTGACTAGGTCAGAAACAACTGTGATCTGATCAACTCAATTTCACCAGTCCCTTTATTGGTAGGCAACAGAGGGAAATGTCTCCAGTTAAGAAAAAGGAGCATAAAGGTTTTTCTTTGCGATGAGGCTTCTTCTCCTCCTCTGTTATATTTGTTCAGTTATCAAGTGGTTGATGCTACCATAGCAGGAAGGGGGAAGTTGCTGCAGAAATGTGTGGCATATAAAAACAATGTACTTTTACATCTTTTTGTCTGGAATGCATGACCATTTTGAATCAGAGGACAGAAGAGAGACATTTTTAAACCTAAAGTATGTTCTGGTCAATGTTGCTCTGTCATTTTGTTTTACAGATGCAGGAAATTCAAGCGGGGTACAATCCTCTTGACCTCCTAAGTGCAATGCTCCCCAGAGCCCATTAAAACCCTCCTTCTCCCTTTCAGGCTACTCACACCAAGAGACTGGGAGTGGAGCTGCATCAAACCATTTATGCAGCGTAGAGGTTCTCCTGCACCACACCTTGTTACTTCACTTTGTCACCCTCCTCCACACTGGACCTTTGGTGCAGTAGTAGACAGTGTCATGGGGCATTAGCAGCAGTCACCTAACCTCCCAACAGCTGAATCGCTGCTGTTTATTGGGGAGGAGAGGGGGAGGGGCAAGGCAACAGGGAGATTGGCAGGAGTATCAGATTGGGTCCACTGGTGCATTTTCATCGCATCAACCTCCTCACTGCCTTGCCCCTCACCATCTTCCTCCTGGTAAGCAATAATGACTCAGATGTCAGGAGGTCAAGTGAGCGCTGCCACTCCAGCACCCTATGCTATCCGCTGCTGCCTTGGTGTATTAAGTTACTTGCACTAAACTCACCTTTGCTATCTCTGTCCTCACTGATGCTGCATCTTCTTTGCAGCTGATTATTTTCAGTTTTTTCCTTATTCTCTCAGACTTACATGCCCATATATTTACCTCTTGTTGTTAATGTAAGTTGGCCAAACCCAGGTCTGCATGCTGAACTACTTCCCTCTTTTTCCCCCCAGACCAGGTCTTTGGTTGCCGGCTAGAAGCCTTGTGCCAACGGGAAGGGGGCACAGTACCACATTTTGTCCAGCAATGCGTGGAAGCTGTGGAACAGAGAGGTAGGCATGTCTAGTGCTCACAATTCCTTCTACCTAAAGCATAATTTGGGGCTGGGAATGGGTCTTTCCTCTGGTACTATCCTTTTGGACCCGCTTGGGCCAATTCCATGGGATACCTGAGATTCACCACAGGATCTCTCCACTCCCTTTCAGGGCTGGATGTGGATGGGATCTACAGGGTCAATGGAAACTTGGCCGTTATTCAGAAGCTGAGATTCATTGTTGATCGTGGTGAGTATTACTGTGATACGTGGCTGGGGGAGGGGCTGGCTTGCCGAGAAAGGAGATGCTGAGCCTCAAAGTCATCTCATCCCGTCACCGTGGTTTTGTTTTGTTTTGTTTTGTTTTCGTGAGTGGGAAGATAAAGCATTTGAAGAACAGCGGGGCCAGTTTGGAAGTTCTTTCATTGCATTCATTATCCATGTATATTTTTTTCTGCCCTGGGTGAACTCTGGAGGGGACGGCAGGTCTCTATCTCCCCTCCCCAGTATGGTTCAGTTTGAACTGAGGAGCAGCCAGAGGTAGAAGTCACCTATTGGCTAGCATCCATGACATTACTAATAGTCGCTGGATTCCCCCGCTCCCAGTCACCATAATGATTTTGCAACTCGTTTTGCAATTATTTTTAAGGTGAAAGATGACCATATATACCTATAAAATGTATACATGCTGCTTTAATATATGTAGAAATCATAGACCTAAGACATAAAGAAAAGGACAGGCTGATAAGAACATAAGAAGAGTCTGCTGAGTCAGGCCAGTGGCCCATTTAGTCCAGCATCCTGTTCTCACAGTGGCCAACCAGATGCCCCTGTGGGAATCCCACAAGCAGGACATGAATGCAACAACACTCTACCCTCCTGCAGTTTCCAGCAGCTGGTATTCTGAAGCATACTGCCTCTGACCATGGAGTTAGAGCAGTGGTTCCCAACCTGCGGGCCGGGACCCCCCAGGGGGGCCGTGAAGTAATCCAGAGGGGGCCGTGAACAGTAAAGAAATGAATTATTTATTAATTTTTTAAAGAAGTCTTCACTCCCTTGACACTGTCTGCTTCCCACTGGCGCTGCAGATGACACCTCCCTCTTGCTCCAAACGAGAGGGGAGGCCTTTTGCTGAAGCGCCAGAGCTTCTTTCAGGCGCACTGAGGGCAGGCATCTGCCTATAAAATACATGGCGGATGCCAAAGGAGGCTGAGGGTGGAGCTACCAGGAAGAAGAGGGGATTACTATCACTGATTCCCATCTCCTTGCACTGCCGCTACTGGCAACGCCCTTTCTTAGAATGAGAGGAGAGGGCTTCTTGTGAAGCAAAAAGAAGCAAGGCTGCAAAGAAAGGCTGCTTTCCCCCTTCCTTCCTGGCAGCCAGCCTGCCTCCCTGGGGGAAGGGGGTCATGAATTTTTTTCAGCTTATAAAGGGGGTCCCGTGCTCATAAAGGTTGGGAACCACTGAGTTAGAGCATAACCGTCATGGCTAGTAGCCATTGATAGCCTCATCCTCCATGCATTGGATGTCTGAACCAGCATTTGATTGATGTAGCTGTGTCAGGCAAGTTGGGAAACCAGGATGACACTGTGGGTGGACCCACTCTGCCCACTGTCAAAATGCTACATCTGCCTTCACCTTTGACAGGCCCTGTTCTTTTCCTGGTGTCCTTGATAACAATTATGTTGTCTTGCAGAGCGGGCAGTGACATCGGATGGGCGCTATGTCTTCCCAGAGCAACGTTGTCAAGGTAATGTCAGTTGCCTGCTTCTTTGTGTGCCTTTGTCTCTGTGAGATCAAGGTCACATAGAACTAGAAACACAAAAGTGAGCAAGATGGAGGTGAAAGCCTCTAATTGGGTCAACTTGTTTTGAATACAGGATGCTGTCTCTTGAGTCATAGAATCATGGAGCTGAAAAGGACCTTGGAGGTCCTCTAGTCCAATCCCCTGTTCAATGCAGGATCTGTAATGCAGGAAGCAACTACAACATTCCTCACAGATGGCCACCCAGCCTCTGCTTAAACACATTCAGTGAAGGAGAGTCCACCACCTCCCAAGGCAATCTAATTCACGGTCAAACAGCTCTTTTCAGTGGACTTAGAAAGTTTATCCTAATATTTAGCTGAAATCTACTTCCCTGCAATGTCCATGCATTGATTCTAGTCCTGCGCCCTGAAGCAACAGAGAAAAGGTCTCTTCCATCTTCTGTGTGACAGCATTTTGACATTTGAAGACAGCTGGGTTTGCCTCCCCTTAACCTTCTCTTCTCCAGACTAAACATACCTCTTTCAACCATTCCCTACAGTAGGTTTCCAGCTTCTTGCCATCCTTGTCCAGTTATTTAGTGTCCTTAAAATGTGATGTCCAGAACTGGACACAGAACTCCCAATGTAATCTGATCAGTGCAGAATAGAGTGGAACGCTTACTTCTTGTGGTTTGGACACAATGCTCCTTTTAATGCAGCCTAAGACTACATTAGCCTTTTTTTAGCACCAACATCACACTGCTGGCTCATTACCCCTAGATCCTTTTGCTATGTGTTACTGCCAAGCCAGGTCTCCCCATCCCTAAACTTGTGTCTTTGGGATTTTTTATGTGTGTGTGCCTAAACACAGGACTTTATGTTTATCTCTGTTTAATTTAATCTTGTTTGTTTCAGCTGGTGTGCAGCCTGTCAATATTATTTTGAATAATTTACAGTAGGAATGGGAAACCTTTGGTTCTCTAGATGTTGTCGAACTACAACTCCCATCAGCCCTAGCAAGCATAAGAAATGGCCAGGGATGTTGGGAGTTGTAGTTCAGCAACATCTGGAGGGCCAAAGGTTTCCTACCTCTGTTTTACAGTGTAAGCTGCCCCTCCCAGCTTCAGTCATCTGCAGATTTAATAATCATCCTCTCTACACCCTCATTCAAGTAATTTATTTTAAAAAGTTGAATGGCATAGGGTATAAGGCAGAGCTTGGAGGTTGTGCACTTGAGACCTTTGTCCAGGTTGATGTAGAGCCATTAATGAGGACTTGTTGGGTATGGTTGTTCTACTAGCTGTAGATCCACCTAATAGTATAGTATTATCCAGCTCACATTTTACTGTCTTGTCAACAAAGATATGGGAAACTTTGTCAAATGGGTTGCTGAAATCAAGATACATACATGCATTACATCCACAGCAACCCCACCTGTGTTTCAGATCACATTTGGTCGTTCTGCAGGAACCCCTATATTTCTGGCCAGTTCATTGGGTGGCTGTTGTTAAAACATCTTAATGGGCCTGTGTGCTAGATATGCCCACCAAAGATGCAAATCCCTTTACTTAAAGAAACAGAGGTTTGTTGGTAACACTTCTTTAATTACTATGGGGCCCTTACTGTCGCTGTGGAGCATGTAGGTCACCTTGGTATTCCAGTGATCTGTGTGTGATGAAATAGGAGGGTTGGTGGCTAGAGCGCAGATGGCACAAATCTTGATCCGAACCTGACCAAACACAGGTAAGGCTGCCAGAGCTTGGAAAAGTTGCTTTTTTGAACTACAACTCCCATCAGCCCCAGCCAGCATGGCCACTGGATTGGGCTGATGGGAGTTGTAGTTCAAAAAAAGGTCTCAAGCTGCACTATTGTGCCTATCACGGGGCAGTAGTGGTGGCAAAGAAAGCCTGCTTCCCTGCCACCACTGCATCTGCAAGTAGCCAGCTGGTAGAAGTTTTCCGAGTGGTGAATGGGCTTTTGTCATCTGGTCAAGAGACTGTTGCTCTGACACCCTTGGAGGCCTTCTGTAACAACTTTGTAAGGCACTTTAGGGACAAAATTGGCTTCAGACAGAGTTTGATGCCAAAGTTAGAGCAAGTCCAATGGACGCATCCAGAGCACCGTCTGTTCCACCTCTATTGGATCAGTTTCAATTATTGTGGCCTAAGGATGTGGACATGCTGCTTGAAGAAGTGCGTCCCACCACCTGCCCCCTTGACCCTTGCCCATCCTGGCTGCTGATAATTAGCTGTAGGGGACTGACTGGGTGGGTCCAGAGTGATTAATGCTTCGCTGAAGGAGAGGGAGGTACCATCTGCCTTGAAGTAAGCAGTGGTGCATCCCCTCCTTAAGAAGACCTCCCTGGACCCAGAAGGGTTAAACAACTATTGCCCAGTGGCAAATAACCCCTTTTGGGGCAAGGTGCTTGACAAGATGGTGGCTGTCCAGCTTCAAGCATGCTTGGAGGAAATTAATTACTTGGATCTGTTCCATTGGATCCCTTCAGGCCTGGCCATGGCACTGAAACTGCTTTGGTCACCCTGGTTGATGGCATCTGTAGGGAGAGAGATAAGGGGAATGTGACCCTGCTCATTCTCCTTGATTTCTCCATGGCTTTTGATACGGTTGACCATGGTGGAGTGAGGTGCCATCAGTATGCAGATGACACCCAACTCTGCCTCTCTATTCCATCTGAATCAGGAGAGGCAGTTGAAGTGTTGAACCAGTGCATGGAGGCAGTGATCGACTGGATGTGGGCCAATAAATTGAGGCTGAATCCTAAAAAGACAGATGTGTCTGGAGTTCTCATATCCAGGAGGTGGGGAGATGGCCTATTCTGGATGGGGTTGCTCTTTCATTGAAGGAGCAGGTCTGCAGCCTGGGAGTACTCCTTGGTCTAACACTGTCGCTGGAGGCTCAGGTGGCCTCAATGGCTAGGAGTGCCTTTTTCCAGCTCCAGCTGGTTTGCCAGCTTTGGCCCCTTTTGGACAGAGAAGACTTCGCCACAGTGCCCCATGCTCTCGTAGCTTCCAGACTGGATTATTGCAATGTGCTCTACATGGGGCTGCCCTTGAAGACGACTCGGAAATGCAGCAGCCAGATTGCTGGCATGAGTTCCCTTTATAACTCATATAACCCTATTTTAAAACTGCTGGATTGGTTGCCAGTACATTTCCGGGCCCAGTTCAAGGTACTCACGTTAGTGTTAAAAGCCCTAAGTGACTTAGGCCCCAAATATCTGAAAGAGCGCCTCCTTCCCTACAGACCCTCTCAGGTGTTGAGATCAGCAGAAGGGGCCCTTTTGGTAGTTCCGCCATCGTTGGATGCTTGGGGGTGGGGTGGCTCAGGAGAGGGCCTTTGTGGCAGCCCCTAAGCTGTGGACCTCCCTCCCCACCGAGGTGCCTCTGGCAACTTCATTGTACAACTTTTGTGGAAAGCTGAAGACGCACCTCTTTACGCTGGTCTTCGACACCTGAGATATGTATTGTTAGGACCCACCCTATTTCCTGTGATGTTGTTTCGGTTGTTTTTATGTTTTTAATTATATGGTTTTAAATTGTTAGAACCTGCCCTGGGACCTTTGGGTGAAGGGTGGGTAATTAATAATAAGAAGTAACCACAAGAAATGGCCTTCAGTACAGTGGTTTTTTTAAAAAAGCAAAAAAACACAGTTTGATCTTGCATATATCCAGGAGTTGGCCTCCTCTGAGAATCTTGTCCCTACCCTCTGTACATTGCTTTGAAACAGCATCCACTGCCAACCATTAGGATGGTACAAGTTTTCTCACCCCACCCCCATCTAACTCTTTCAATGCATGTTTATGGGTAACTGAAGATTCCATTCTGAAAGAAGGAGCTGATGGCTATTTTGCTGCTCTTACAAATTTTACTGTTTCTCTTATATATATATTTATGTGGTTGTTTTCAATGTATTTCAGAGTGATGGGAATTTTTACAATTTGATTGAGGGGAAGGGTATACCTGGATACCAAGAGCAAACTCATTCTCCAAGTGCAAATTCTTATTTAGCCAAAAGAGAACCATCCATGCACAACAGGGTGGTATCAGCAAGCTCAGGGGAACGACCACACTTTAGAGGGAAAAACTCCCTCAACAAGGATGGACTGTGATCATTGGGAACAGCATGCTGACTGACTTGGGGAGGGTCTGGCTTATTTCCTGTTCTATGCAACTCTCGGATTCCATCCTTGTATGATCTATACACGCACACACGCAACAAAAAATGGAGAGGGGTGAGAAGGAATGGACTGGAGTGGCTGGAATCCTGGACAGCAACACTCTGCTCTGCAACCTTTTCTTGCAGGTCCCACTTGTTACATAAATATTACCCAGTTCAGTAATCCATCGTCTCAGAGCGTGATCTGTTCAATGTGGCATACATTCCAAGCTCAGGAGGCTTCTCTGACTTCTCACTTCCCCCTGTTGTCATTGACTCTGCTGTCTGTTCTTTGCTTGCTAGAGGAGAAGCTGCGCCTGAGTGACCCTCAATGGGATGACGTGCACGTGATCACAGGCGCCCTCAAGCTTTTCTTCCGGGAGCTACCTGAACCGCTGGTGCCGCACAGCCTTTTTGATGAATTTATAGCTTGTGTCAGTAAGTGTGTTGTTTCCTGCTCCTTGCCTTCTAGCTTTGGCACTGATACTGTGGGTAGGAATGAGGTTTGGTAGCTGGTTCCTATCTGTTTGAATTCCAACAGTCTGGCTTTTAGTACCGATCCACAATTTTTATGTTTCCAATTGTTTGCACAATTGCCGATTCACAGTTTTTTCCCAGCGAAAAAAAATAATGTAATTGCTAACGAAAATGCTAATGAAAATGCTTATGCTGTAGATGCGTGTCCTCCTGAGTCAAGTTAAGAATGCATCAGCTTAGATGAAAGCTGATTATGAAGACAGTAACATAACATTCAGAGCAAAAATGTTTTTTAAAAAACTGTGCCAATGATAGCTGCGACCCGCTGCAAGAAATCAATGCCAGTTCAAAAACAATGCAGATTGTCAGATTATGTCAAAATCTGGTAATAAATCCAGTCTGGCAAATATTCTCCTCTATTCATAACTGTGGGCAACGCAGAATTTAATTCTGAGCCAGAATTAAAGCCCCATAACTTTTCTTTAATGAAAACATTTAATGGGAAATGAATTAAGTTGCTTTGCTTATCCCCTGCAGCCAAATAATACGTCCTAGACTCTCCTAGTATCTTTGGAAACACTGTCACCCCAAACAAGTGTAAAGGATAATTATCTGTCTTGCATAGATCATTCACTGCTCCAAAGAAAACATAACAGATCCTCTAGCAAAGTTTGTTTGATTGAGACATTGGCAGCTCTTGAATGCAAAGGATCTGAAACAACTAATTTTAAGGCAAAACAGATACAATATTTGGAGTATTTGAAAGCACCATCACAGTGATCAGTACCTAAAATGTACCTTTTTCTCATCCTGAGGAATCTCTGTCTGAAAACCTGCTTCAGTCTGAACCATGGAAAAGCTGGTTGTAAAGGAACTGTTACTGGCTAATGCCAGGGACATCACCAATACACACATACACCCCAATCCTCAAAACTCTTTTGCAAGTGTTTTTTAAATTATTGCAATTTTACAATGGCATCCAGGCCATACCTAAATAACTAGGCAGGCAGTCAACCGAACGCCTGTGGGGAGAAGTCAGTTCACATCCACACCATACAGTTAAAACACATGTCTTCCCCCAAGGAATTCTGAGAATTGTAGTTTGTTAAAGGTTCTGGGAATTGTAGCTCTGAGAGATAAACTACAGTTCCCAGGATTCTTTGGGGGAAGCCATGCTTTCAAGGTGTGGTGTAGATGTGACCCATGACTGGTGGCTGAACTGGTGCTCACCTTACCACATCTCCCTCTGCATCCTTTGTGTAGCTGGAAAATGTATGATGTGATGTCATTGCATTGTTTCCTGCCCCTGCAAGCTGCAGCCAGTGCTGGGGAGTAAGGAAAGCCTAAAGCAGTGGCATATCGTATTTTTTCCAGTTACACATTACTAGAGAAGCATGGGTTGGTGGCACCCATGCATCTCTCCATAACATATACTGTAGCTTGGATGAAAGGCAAGTATAGAGAAGCCAAGATCACATGGTGTGTGAAGTACTTGCTGGGAGCACTATTAAACACATCCGTTAGCTGCAGACTGTTTGATCTGGACCTGGGACAGGGGGAAATGAAAAATCACTCAGAACAAGTACATGTTGCCCTTTCCTACACCAATGTAACTTCCTAATTATCTTGAGTTACTTAGCCCCAAAACCTTGGGTTTTGCAAACTAAGCCCCGGGGTTGTGAGATTACTTTAATCAACAGCTGTGTCACCCCAGAGGACATTCTACTAGGATTAGAATACCAATTTGTTCCGCAATTTGAGCTCTGAGCTGCAAATTGAAACAAGATCTATACACCAATTCCTGGTTTCTTGTGGCTGCCAAGTTCCAGTGATTCCCCTTGGAAGCTGAAATTGTCCCTATGAGAATGCCAACACTCTCACCGTGTCCCCAGTTAAGGAGTGGGCTGTTGCTTTTCTCTACACAGAATTGTCTGACCCTAAGGAAAAAGTATCCAAGCTGTCAGAGCTGATCCAAAGCCTCCCACAACCGCACCGGGATACACTGCATTATTTACTGGAACACCTTCGCAAGTAAGTGAATAAGATTAATGTTCCATGCAACTCTACCCATTTTCTTATTCCATTACCTGTTGTTGGCATTATAACATTTGTTACTAATATTAGGGTTATCTGTCCATGGCACTTAACCAGCCAAGGTTGCTTCCAGTAATAGAGCTCTTTGATGCTGCTGAGGCATTGCTTTTCTGTAGTCAACTAGAAGCTCAATTAACACTGAGGTTCTAAACAGTATATAAATCAGTGCTGTATTATCTAGCTACTAGCAGAAACTAGTAATTTATTTATTAAATTTATTAGTCGCCCATCTGACTGGTTGTCCAGCCACTCTGGGCGGCATACAAGATAAAAAACAATACTTTAAAACGTTAAAATTTTAAACCATAACAGTAAAAACCTAACCCACCCCAAAAGCCTGCCTGAAGAGCCAGGTCTTCAAGGCCCGGCGGAAGCTCATCATACAAGGGGCATGGCAGAGATTATTTGGGAGAGAGTTCCACAGGGTGGGGGCCACTATTGAAAAAGCCCTCTCTCTAGTCCTCACCAGTCTAGCTGTTTTAACCGGTGGGATCGAGAGATTTGAAATGAATGCTGATGAAAGTTAAAGAGGTAAGCACAAAAGCAGGACTACAGCTAAACATCAAGAAGACTAAAGTAATGACAACAGAAGATTTATGTAACTCTAAAGCTGACAACGAGAACATTAAACTTGTCAAGGAGTATCAATACCTTGGCACAGTCATTAATCAAAATGGAGACAATAGTCAAGAAATCAGAAGAAGGCTAGGACTGGGCAGGGCAGCTACTAGAGAATTAGAAAAGGTCCTCAAATGCAAAGATGTATCACTGAACACTAAAGTCAGGATCATTCAGACCATGGTATTCCTGATCTCTATGTATGGATGTGAAAATTGGACAGTGAAAAAGTGGGTAAGAGAAAAATCAACTCATTTGAAATGTGGTGTTGGAGGAGAGCTTTACGCATACCATGGACTGTGAAAAAGACAAATAATTGGGTGTTAGAACAAATTAAACCAGAACTATCACTAGAAGCTAAAATGATGAAACTGAGGTTATCATACTTTGGACACATCATGAGAAGACATGATTCACTAGAAAAGACAACAATGCTGGGGAAAACAGAAGGGAGTAGAAAAAGAGGAAGGCCAAACAAGAGATTGATTGATTCCATAAAGGAAGCCACAGACCTGAACTTACAAGATCTGAACAGGGTAGTAGTAGTACAGTTTAATACGGTCACTGACCAAAAAGTCTGAACAGGGTGGTTCATGGCAGATGCTGTTGGAGGTCACTGATTCATAGAGTCGCCATAAGTTGTAATCGACTTGAAGGCATATAACAACAACATTATCTAGCAAAGCCCTTCCCGATGGCTGAGGGTGTACCTTAATATTTCTCACAAATAGGTTCCCTTCAGCAAAGTTCCCCAACAGCATTAATTAATTGTTTCCTCCTCCTTGGTACTGTCTATTTTATTGCTTCCTGTTTGGCATAGCTGGAGATTAGTGATGAATTGTCTCTTATCTGCTCCATTAAAACAATCAACTTCTGTTTCTGGTGGAGTAGGGAGAGCGTGTATTACTGGTTTCTTTTTATTGTTCTCTCTTTCTTTCGTAATGAAATAGTGCTATTTTGCTAGAAAATAAATAAAAGAATGAAAAGAAACTGGTAATTAAAGCTCACACACACATACACTGGGCTGAACAGTGCTGACTAAAGAAAAAAATCATTATTAATCCCCTTAGTTGCATTGAACAAGAAGTAATTATATGGGTGGAAACTGCATGGAGGAAGCTCTTAATTAAAGGTACAATAACCCTAAAAGGTCTCAATAGTGTTTTGCCTATCAATACCAGACTTGCAATAACATTTCATTGCAAAAAAAAATAAATCACCAGAAATTGGACTTGAAGAAACACTGAAGGAGACCACTGAAAACACTTGGCTGTAGTATCTGGCAATAACATCATTTGGACTGTCTGTGAAACTTGGGCGAAGAAAGGATAGCACTATAGTGTGAAAGCAATCTAGTAGAATTCCAGCTTTTCTCTTTTTTTGCTATTAAACCTAGTTTCCATGTCTATACTGAACTTTAGTATTTGGGAGCTAGAATTGCATGACACAATGGGGAGGGGGATACAGAATGTAAAAATATGTCTTTTGCAGCAAGAAGGAATGGTGGCCTTCAGATTTTAAATATTCTTTAGTGTGATGTGTAAAGAGGAAGAGGAGGAAGAGCGGGACACAAATCAAATAAATAAATAAGCATGTGTAGAATCTTTCATCTCACCTGGGTTACTTACCACAAAAAGCCCACATATGGACTAGGGTAGTGTTTCCCAACTAGTGGGCCACCAGATGTTGTTGGACCACAATTCCCATCTTTCCTGACCATTGGCAATGCTGGCTGAGGCTGATGGGAGTTGTGGTCCAACAACATCTGGTGGCTCACTAGTTGGGAAATACTGGACTAGGGAAAGGATGTTCCAGGTCAGCAGATGTAACTTTCAGTTTGGCTTGAGCACCATTTTTTCTTTTGAGAAATCAAACCTAAAGCATATCCTATTGTCTGCTTTAGCTATGGATGTGTTAGATGGAGGCCAGTGTATTCTGATGGTTCTCCTCACTCCCTTTTGTCTCTTTTTCTCTCTCCCTTCAGGGTGATGGACCACTCAGATGCCAACCGGATGACAACACAGAATATTGGCATTGTCTTTGGGCCAACACTTCTGCGACACGAGCGAGATGTGGCTAGCCTGGTGGAGGACATGGTGTACCAGAACCAGGTGGTGGAGCTGCTCCTCACTAAATTTCCTAGCATCTTTGGAGGCCCAGGTGCTGAATGACCTGACTGGTACCTAAATCTCAGGTGCTAGTGGTTTATCTTAAATGGACATTGGACCATGGAAAATCTAGTTCTGGAACAAGCATGGACTCGATGTAGCTCTGAACACCGCTGACGTGGCTGTTGCTGTTGGATCACTCTTGCTTGGCATCAGCTTCTTGCACTGTGGGTCTATAGTTGGTTTGGACCTCTGCAGGGTCATCATCCAGGATCTTTACGCCGAGTCAAATTTTGAAGTTGGTGCAACCCAGAGAAGGGTGTTCCCCCTGCAAATTTGTCACACACCTCCAAGTGAAGCAAAGCCTATTTGAGCTTTCTGAAATGTAGCTGAGGCAAATCAAAGAAAGATGAAATGACTTCTTAGGTATGGATTCTGGTGAAGAATAAGAAAAATAGGAGCTACCCATTTACCCTATTCCTCTAACATCATCAATCAGTCATCAATGAAGTTCTGCATCCCATTTCTCATTCTGTTTAGCCAGCCATTGTGTTCTTTCCACATGATGTGGTACCTTTGATGTGCTGGGCTCCTTACAGCAAAGGGTGTTTTTGCACCCTTCTACACCTGTGTAACAGCTCATCACTGTGGCCTTGAAGCCATGCAGTAAAGCAGACTTCCTCTGGGACCGGAATGGGGAACTGCGTCTCTCTAGATGTTGCTGGACTACAATTCCTATCATGCCTGACCATTGGCCACACTGGCTGGGGCTGGTGGAGTCCAACAACATCTGGAGGGTAACAGGTTCTCTAGGTGTTGTAGGAGGCATCCTTTGTAACTCATTCTGTTAGGGCACATCTTTACTTAGAAAGAAGAAAGTAAAACCATTTGAAACTGCTATGGTTTCCTGCAAACAACCCTGTGAACTATAGTTTAATGAAACTGTTGCATTTTCTGTATTTGTGATCCTGTGTCCCTCCACACATCTACACTTCTCAAGAGTCTTTTTTTGGTCTACAACTATGACGTTTAGAACTGGTCTGGGGGGGAAATACCTGGTTGAAACAAGGCACATCTTGATTGCTGTGGCTCTCTGAAACCAATGTGTCAGCTCATGGCAGCCATCTCCAATCTCACGGCTTCCAGATATTTTCGACTACAACTCCCATTGGCCTCAATCGTTGTACCCAAAGGCTAGGAATGATGGAAGGTTTAGCCCCACAATCTCTGAAGGGTATCAGTTTGGAGAAGGCTGCCTTATGGCATAGAAGCCTTGCATTGAACAACTCACCATGTAGCCATAGGTGACCAGGAAGTCCACGTGGGCAAGTGAGCAGGCTGGCAGAAAAGGAATGCACCACTCCATTCCTCCTCTGCCAGCCTTCTTGGCTTCCATGCTAATGATGGAGGAAGGACAGTGTTTCTCCAAAACCAGCACGAAAATACAGTAGGCTAGTAGAATCAGGGCAAAGTGCTCCCTCCTGTTCCAGCCCACTTGGTAGAAGAGTTTTAAAAAAACAACAAAAAACTAGCCTTAGAAGTTAGTAGCCAGCATTTCTATGCTAACCATGGAGGAAGTGGCTACTAGCCTCTTAGCAAGGTGTGTTATTTTTTTTGACAGGCTAGTAATTTTTGTGAACCTATTTACAAGGCTGGCATACAGTTGGTTCCTCTTGCAACATTTTATCTCGTCTTTCTCAGTGGCTTGTAATAGTTGATGAAAAGGAAGCATACAATAAAATGTGTTTCTGGGTGCTTCATCCCCTCTCTACTGTCTGGGGCAGAACTGACCATTTTGAGAATCTCACTTTGGCAGGGGAGAAAACTGTGCTCATGGTTGCAGGAACCAGCTTGGCATTAAGTGGTCAACCTGTTAAGGAGCTTCAAAACCGCAAAAGATCCAAGTAGGATTCCTGGACAGGGCTTCCGTGTCTTCAACAAGTGCATGGGAGGCAAAATGTTAATAGATGCAGCTATTCCTCATCCATGTGCAAAACTTTCACCTGTTGAATTTCTCCTGGCCGTATAGTGGTTAACGGTGTGGGTGGCCCTGACAGAAAAAAAGACTGCACCCCTGTGATCAGAAAATGGGACCATAAATGATCAAAACAATTTGCTCTCCCAACTCTTCTTTCTGCCTCATATTCCATGCCTGCCCTTCCTTCTTACTTCTGTGTGGCCTCCTTTCTGCCTCCCAAACAGTTATTTCCAAATCTCATTAGCAGAACATGTTTTTCAAACAATGTATCATAAATAGCCCTGTGACCAAAACAAATGAAATGGGGACATCCCTGGATTTTGGACAATGGGTGTTTTTCAGGTATGACACTTAAAAGCATATCTTGGCCTCTTAATGTGCCATCTATGCCACGTGTGAGTGTTTTTGAAGAGAGATGATAATTCAATTTGTGTATAGGAAGCACCACTAGTTGCTTACTCAATCAAAACTCCAGACTGGGAGGGCTCCAGCCAATTTGAAAGGGAGTCTTTCTCAGCCACCCAATCAGTTGCAGCTCTTCATTGGGTGCAGTAGATCTGCAACCTGGGATGCCAAATTGCATGACAAAAACTGATTACGTTAGTGAGGAGAAATATTTTGGGGCAAGGAATCATAACAGCTAAAGGGATGGCTTGATGAGCCATAGATACAGATCCTCAGATATATGAGTCTTTTGCAATATGTATTAAAAGGACAGTTTTGCTCCCCCCGAAATATTTTCAATTATAACTTTATTGGTACTGTATTTTTTCTCTTTAAAAAGAGATTTACAAGTAAAAAAAAATACGCACATATATACTATATACAAACCATCAAAATACATGTCACCATGATATGCCTAGAAGAAAAATTGCTTTCCTTTACATTAATACTTTCCCCTTCCCGCAGATGAAAATCACCTGGAGGGGACAGGCATTGGTCTGGCTTCCCGGCTAAAATATAAAAGATACAAAATGAAAGCTAATACAAATGAAACACATATTCTTTGGTTTCTCAGGTTTTACTTAGGCTGAGGATGCTTGGGTCCAGGGCATTGGGATAAGTACCTGAAGGAGACAAGGAAGTGGGGAGAAGGTGCTAGCTCAGTGGCAGAGGGTGCAGCTGAGTGGTAGAGCATGTGCTTTGCATGTGGCAGGTCCCAGGTTCAACAGCAACTCCAGGTAGGCTTGACAAAAGACCCCTGCCCCAAACCTTAGAGAGCCGCCACCGCTCAGTCTCTTGACAATACTGAGCTAGATGGACTTCAGCTTCCCATGTTCTCCCTGGAGTGTTTTGTCCTTGATGCCAACCCGAAGCAGGGAATCCCTGGTTCTCTTTGTTAGGCAAAGATGACAAAGGCACACCAAAATAAAGTGGGAAACACTCTATGTTCAAGAGAGCTGAATGTGACTTGACAGAAGCATCACTGGCTCTATTGTATGGTCTGCTCGTGTGTGTGCAAATGCCCTTGCCATTTTTGGTCAAATAGGTTTTTGAAACACTGATAAAACCTCTTTAGCAGAGACGCCAAGGGATGAGAGTACACACCACAGGCAACGACATCTCCAATATACCTCCCTTCAGACACTAACAGCACCGCCATAGTGGTCCATCTGGATCCTTAACACTCCCCCCCCCAACCTTTGCAGCACTCACTTTGTCCAGTCGGTTGAGTTTGCCTGAAAATTGTCACCACCTTCAGTGCCTCCCCACTCCCTGCATATTTTCATCCTGTAAACAAGGCACATGGTCTTGGGATGTGAATTTGGAGTTGAAAAATCCAGACTCTGAACTATTTTGGGAACCTGGCCTGAATAGAAGCCAGGGAGGCAGGAGAGCAGGAGCTGTAGCTCAGCACAGTACAGCGCATGCTTTGCATGCATCAGGTTCAATCCCTGACGACTCCAGATGAATCTCTAGCCTGGGATAAAACTCTGTCTGAGACCTTGGAGTGCCACTGACCAACAGAGTAGATAACATTGGGCTAGACAGACCAATTTCTTGATGTAAACCAGCTTCACATATTCATATGTATATATGTTTAATTGTAGAATAATCTCTTTTAAGTGGCCCAGATTTAGGGTTGTCAGCCCCCAACCAGAAAGTTGTTGCACTTAAAACAACAACACAGTAGCTGTGTAGTTGGTGGACACAGTTTTCTCCCATTGAAATGCAATGGCAGGAGCTGCATCTCTCCCATGCTTTGTCTTATCTAAAGGCCTTTGAGACCAGGTGATGGATAGCCAAGCTCCCCAGCTTTGGGAAGGGATATTTTTGCTTTCATGTAGAGTTGCCAGGCTGCAGCTTGGAAAAAGTTTCATATACCTTCAAATCCTGAAATGCAGTGGAAGTCATTGCTGCCAGCTTGCCATGTGGCACACACCTGGAGACCAGATTGTTACAGTGAGTCAAGGTGATAGCGGGCCAAGGAGGGAATCAGCAGAAGGAGCTGCAGCTGCCTTGTTTCCTGTCAAACTGGGAGATTTAAAAGGATGTGAATGTTCTCCAGATAGGCAGCCAGAGAAGTCTACATTTCATGCTGCCCTGTAAAAATGTGCCCTGTCTTCCATCCCTGGTTTTACATAGCTTCCCTTCCTCTGTTTTTCAAACCTGGAGATAGCTCATGAGAGGAAGAAGTGCCCATGTTCTCCCATCTAGGCCCATTATATGGGATTTTCTTAAGACTCTAAAGCTTGGTTCACACATGCATGCTGATCCTCCTCAATGTGAATGCCACATATCAGGCATTGTTTTGCATGTGTGAATGTACAGTCACGGATTTAACACCACAAACAAGGCTTGCCTCAATTACAATGCATTTCAGTTGTCTCGGTTCAACTGCCAGCCATGAAAAGCATAGTGAAATCGCTTAGATAAACCAAGCAATGCAACATGCATGTGTGAACCAGCATTAACTGATCCGGGGTCAAGAAAGATTGTTCTTGTGGGCTGGACTAATTAGTGATCTTGGGGTTAGTTGATTGGGTAAGTCTTTGGGAGTCTGACATTCCCTTGCCTGAGTTATAAGCAGGTATTTGGTCCACAGGCACTTTCACTCCTATGTGCCATGTTGTTCCTCCAACTTTCTCCACTTAGCTCACTGTGGCCTGTGTGTGGTGGGCTCTTGTGTATATGCACCTCTTAATCTTTTAATCCTAGGATTCAGATCTCTGTCCAACATCTGACACTCAAGAACCCTTTCACACATTAAGTAGTAGTAAAGTCAGGTTTGCCACCAAACTTACGTTAGGCAGGAATCCACAGTCATCCCAGCTCCCTGATGAGTGCTCCTGTATGTTTGCAAACATCCAAACCAATGGACCAGGGCAGACAATTATTAATAACATAAGAATCTTTAGTTGGCGGGAGTAACTATGACTCTCATGGTTACTGGTCAGTGCATGTAATTTTTGGATTCTCCGCCTCCTCGTGGCCCCGCTGGAAACGAGTCTACTGACTCGGCTAAGTGGGAATCCGCACTGACCACCCTCAATAGATACCATTATGGCCTGCATCAGCTTGTGTTGCAGTGATTGCCCCTATTTTCTTTCAAGAAAGAATGGTGGCGTATCTGCTTCTCTCCAGTGGGAGAGATCAGGTGCGAATTATGCAAGTGTGCTTATAAGCCTGAAAAAGAACCTGGTGTCTGTGGGTACTCAAACAGCGGGTACTGTCACCAGTAAGGACTTATTATCTATGTCCGAGACTACCTCACTGGCAGGTGTTACAGAAAGACCAGTTGAGGTAGGTAATTTGGGAATGATCAGTGACCTAGCAGGAGAAAGGATCCCTCTGGTTGAGGATACAGCGTGTACAGCTGGTCCTCTGGGGTTGATGAGCCTGGACCCTGAGGATGACTGTTCTAATAGAGAGGAAATGGGTAAGGGAGAATGTGAGGATATAAATGACGAAGTGGATGTGAATGTAGATACGATTATTAAACAACCAAATATTGTTTGGCTGCCAGCTGCGCAGCCAGAATGCCCAATATGTAAGGAGAGGTTTGGAATCATGGCAGTTCTCTCAATTCACTTGATGGGTACCCATGGGAGAGAGCAGATATCTTATGGTTGTGTTAAATGTGAAAGGATTAGTGGTAAGGCTCATTCAATACTAACTCATTTTCCCAAATGTAAAGGTATAACTAAGGTGGTGAGGGCTGATCCATTTAATTGTGAAGTTTGTAATCAAGGCTTTACAAGTAAGTCAGGGTTATCCCAGCATAAACGGCATGTTCATCTTGAAGTGCGTAATAATGGATTGAGGGTTTAAAGACAACGAATAAGAAAGTAGGTTCAAGTGGGCAAGGAAAAGGCAGTGTTTGGACGCAGGAAGAGGAAGATCAATTAAAGTTGCTTTGTGATAAGTATAGTAAGGAGAGATTTATTAATAAAGCAATCAAATCTGAACTTAGTACGAAGTCTGCTAAACAGATTTTGGATTAGAGGAGATTGCTTAAAGGAAAGGAGGACAGAATGAGAGTTGAGGTTAGTGAAGTTAGGATGGAGGGTGTAGGTGGGGCGGAGAAGGATGAAGCGTGTATGAATGAAGATATGTTTAGTGTGGTTCAGGATTTGGAGAAGAATTATAAAATTTTAATTCGGGATACTTTGGCTCGAAATGAAATGAAGGATTTGGGAGGTTCTCATTTGATGGCTGGATAACGAGGATTTAATTAGACTTAAAGTTAACCAGGTGTCTAAACTAGTGTTAAGTGAAATAGGTTGTAATTCGACTGGGGTCCAGGATAAGAGGGGAAGGGAAGAGACAAGAGCTATAAAAAGGAAGAGGGGTAGAAAGTCTAACGGCAAGAATAAAAAGTGGATGAAACATAGAGCTGAAATGAAGTTTACGTATAAGCAGATGCAGATTAAATTTAAGGCTAACAGGTCAGAGTTGGCATCATATGTTCTTGACCAGCGCTATGCAGTTAAATGTGGTTTACCTCTTGAGGACGTCTTTAGGACATATAAGGACAAATGGGAAGCTAAATCAAACTTTCAGACGCTGGGAGCTTTTGTTCCTGATAATAAGATGTTTGATGAACTAGTGAGGATGAAATTTTATACCATAGGAAGGCGATGAATAAAAGAACGGCAACAGGACCGGATGGTATTAGTGTTACTGATTTAATAGCTAAAGATAAAAATGGTGTCATCTTAAAGGAGCTGTTTAATTTATGGTTGGTCACTGGAATCATTCCAGAGGCAGTTAAGGGGAGTAGGTCTACTTTGATCCCAAAATCGATTAATGAAAAAGAGCTGAAGGATGTAGGTAATTGGAGGCCCTTAACGATTTCCTCAGTAGTCTTGAGGCTGTTTTCTAAGATTCTGACGCTGAGGATACAAAAGGCTTGTCCCATAAACCAGAGACAGCGCGGCTTTATTTCTGTGCGGGGTGCGCTGAAAATCTATGGCTTATGAAGACTGTAATTAAGGAAGCTAAAGTTAGTAAGAAAGAGGTTGGTGTTGTTTTAATTGATATCGCCAAGGCATTTGATTCAGTTTCCCATGATCATATCATGGAGGTCCTTAAATTAAGAAGGATAGATATGCACACGATTGGAATAATCATGGAGGATATAATAATGCAAGTACCCGTTTTACTATAGGAGGTTGGGACACAGATAAACTTTATCTGCATGTCGGTGTTAAGCAGGGTGACCCTCTCTCCCCTTTTGTTTAATTTGGCTATGGACCCGCTTTTAGTAAGATTGGAGGCGGAGGAAGCGGGCGTTCGAGGGGATGGATGGGGGCTTACGTCCCTTGCCTTTGTGGATGACCTTGCTATTCTTAGTGATTGTTATGATAAGATGGTAAAGAAGCTGGGGACAGTAGACAAGTTCTGTAGTTTAACTGGTCTCAAGGTACAACCAAAGAAGTGTCATGGTTTTTTTATCCAGCCAACTAAAGATTCTTATGTTATTAATAATTGCCTGCCCTGGTCCATTGGTTTGGATACTATACATATGATCCCACCTGGTGAGGCTGAAAAATATCTTGGTGTTAAAATTGATCCTTGGATAGGTGTTAGTAAGTATAGTGTTGGTGATGATGTTAGAATATGGTTAGAAAGGATAAGTAGAGCTAAATTAAAGCCATCTCAGAGGGTGAAGATTTTGCAGGTTTATATGATCCCGCGAGTATTGTACTTGTGTGATCATACTGAACTGGCTAAAACTGTGCTAAGAAAGGTGGATTGAGGTAATTAGAATAGAGGTTAAGGAATGGTTGCATCTGCCCATGTCAACTTGTTCTAGCTTATTTTATGTAAGGAAGAAGGCTGGAGGTTTGGGTATAGCTAAGTTAGAGCAAGCTGTACCTGCTATGTAACTGAAAAGATTAATAAGGGTTGCCCGGTCATCAGATAGTGTTATTCGTTTGGTTGCTAATCAATTAAATTTGGAGGATGAGTTTAAGAGTTTATGGTGTAGTTTTGGAGGTGTGGCGGATGAACTCCTTTGTTTGTGGGAAATTCCAGATGATGTTCAGGAAAGCGAGCTTGATGTTATATGGAAGAAACCTATTAAAGTTAAAATTAAGTTGTCCTTGGATTATAGGAAAGCGGAATTAGCTAGGTGGAGGGATTATGTGTGTCAGGGTAATGCTGCCAGTTGTTTGAGAAGGATCCAATTAGTAACGCGTGGATTGGTGATAAATTGGATATGTCTGAGAGGGATTATATCACTGCACTGAAGTCGAGAACCAATGTGTTCCCCACTAGAGAATTCTTAGGTCGTGGTAGGGATGGTGTTAATAAGTGTTGTCGTAGGTGCGGTGCTGTCTATGAATCTTGTTCACATATTTTGGGACAGTGTCCTGCTGTACAGGATGCTCGGATACATAGGCATAATAAGATTGCGGATATTGTATGTAATGAGGGTAAAAAGAGAGGCTGGCAGGTTTATCACGAACCTCACCTGAGGAATATTAGGAACGAGTTACGCAAGCCGGATCTTGTATTCGTTAAAGACGGTAGGGCAATGGTTGTTGATGTTACTGTGCGATGGGAAAGTAGTAAGGATAATTTAGATAAGGCTGTTGCCCAGAAGGTGGAATATTATAAGAATTTGAAAAGACAAGTGATAAGAGTTGTTGGGTGTTCATGAGGTTACTTTTCACGGCTTTGCTGTTGGTGCTCGCGGCAAGTGGCCGTCTTGTAACTATACTGTAGAGTTTAGGAGAATGGGTTTAACTTGGCCAGCAGCCTTCAGGCAGGCTAGCAACTATGCTGGATGTGAGTTTAAAGGTCTGAAGGGGCCTGAAATGTATTTGCCATGTGCAAAGGAGGACTTGCTATTAGCGCTTGCTTTGAGCCCCACCAGTAGCCCCCAGAACCTCTGTGAGGACAAAAACCCAGGACCAATTCTAATACACTCTTTCTTCCTTCCCTGTGGATTTTGCAAGAAGGGACCATGAACAGGAGACAACATTCCTACTTGCTCAAGCCCACAGATCTCTCCTGCAAAATCCAGGTGACGTATGCCATTTGCCTTAAAAAAAAACAACCTGTTTTCAAGAGTATTCCTCTGTAGAAAAAAATGTGTCCATGTTGGCAAGGGCCTTAGGTATGCAGCTGTGCTCAACAAACACTCTAGAACCTGGCACAGGAGGCGTACAGATATCCTGCAACTGTGGACCAGCCCGCTCGAGGTTCAGGGCACTCCAAGAAAGAGGCACTTAGGGGGGAATGCTTGTCGAGGATACTGGTTTCATTTGGGGAGGGAGGAAAAGACAGAGAACAGATGAAATTTAGGAGCGCCTGAGTTGTGCTCTTCTCGTTGGGAGAGTGGAATGATTCCTCTTCCTTTTCCATGGCCACCCATCCTTCATGCAGTACCATCAGTAGAGTCTTCAGCAAGAGACACCCACCTGATCCAGGGTTTCTGAGGATGCATGGCAGACGCAATTTGGTACCAAAAGACAACCCTGGAAATTAATGGCTGGACTCCCTCTCTCCACAGAGCCCTCTCCTCAACCTCAAGTTATTGAGTCCAGCCCAGTACCTTGCCTTGTCTATTCTTCCTCTGGTCTGGGTCTGGTTCATAGCAGTCCCCATTGTCACAGCCAGGAGCCCAGCTATACTAGGAAAGGGTGTTAAGGAACTGGTTCTCCCCTGCCAGTGAGTTCAGCATGGTGCTCATATCTCCCACGGCCATGTTGGCTGGGCCGCAGGGTGGAGAAGTGGGGCTGAGGGCCTCTGCATCATCAAGGATGGCCGTGAAGTCCAAGTGGGTGTTCTCCAAGTCCAGAGTGTCCAAGCTGTTGGACACCTGCTCCTCTGGCAGGTAAGAGAAAGAGTCTGATTTGAGGGCATCCAGCCCAGGGGTGTAGGGCCCGCCCGGATCCTCCACCACGCAGCTGGGCGGCTGGCGATGCCTTTGGTGGGCATGCATCAACTTGTGCCCGGCAGCTTTGCCCAATGGCATGTGCATCTGGCTGGAAAAGCCAGCCTCCTCGGGGGTATGGAGAGGGGGTAAGCGCATCATCCGGTGGGGGCTGCCCTCGTTGGGGGTCTCATAAGGGAGGCCAGCTTGGTAGCTCAAGCTGCCTTGTTGGCTTGTTGGCTTGGGTCCCCCAGGTGGGTGTGGGGCCATCCCTGGGTTGTAACACTGGCTCCTGCTGGGGCTCGAAAGTGCTTTGTTCTCCATTGCTTGTGGAGGCCTGGCAGGGTAGCTGGGGTACTTGGGGCCAGGGTAAGGCTGGTGCTGCTGGCACGGCCCGCTCTCCATGCCATCCATGCCCATCACGATGTCGCCAGCTGGTTGGTCCCCCCACATCAGTGCTTGTTGCGACTGGACGTAGCTCCGCACCATCATCTCTTTGACCTGCAGCATTGGGGTCTGGGGCCTCCTGCCGGAGGGCTGCCCCATGCCAAAGCAAGGGCCCTGGTGGCTCTCAGGCTGGTACCCACTGCCCCCTCTGCAGACTGGTTGGGCTTGGCTATAGGGCAGTTGCTTCATGCCTTGGCAGGAGGCAAGAACGGGAGCAGCGGCTTGGAACTGCTGCTCGGCTTTGATGTGGGCCTGGCCAAACTGGAATGTCCCCCGTGGGCCTTCACTGCCAGGCTCTACTGCCATGTGCTTGGCATCAGGGATTGGGTACTGGTTGGAGTGGCATTGCCCCATGGCAGCAGGGGCTGTAGGATTAATCCCTGAGCCATCGCTGCCCCAGGGCCGTGTGGTGTGGAAAGCCAGGCTCATCTGGCACTGGGATTGGGCATACTGAGGCTGCTCAAAGCCACCCTCTAGTTGCTCAGGGCTTGTGGGACTCAGCTGCAAGTCACCCATCGCCCTGGGCATGCTTTGATGGGCCGCAGTGCTCTGTAGCTCCATGCCCGCCGTCTGGCTTGGGTAGCTCTGATCCTGGTAGCTCATATAAGGTTCCATCTCCAACAGTTCCTGCTCTCCAGCTGGGCCAGTGCCCCCCATGGCTGCGGTCTCCAAAAAGGCATTCTCGCTGATGCTCGGCGGCCGTGGCGAGAAGAGGTGGCGCTGCAGGTTGGCATCAGAGCCCCCGACAGCCTGTCCACTGGCTCTGCCCATGCCTGCTGGGCTCATATTGCTGAGGCTTTTGAACCTTTGCACTCTGGGAGTTGGATGGGCCTCGCCGGTCGTCTGGGAGGGATCACTGGCTCGTCGAGCATTGTGGCTCAAAGCTACGTGGGGGTGGAGGATGGCAGTGCTGTAACTGTGGTACTCGTTGGCACTGTGTCTACGCATGAAAGGAGGCAAGCCTGAGCCAGAGTAATCCCCCATGATGTTGGGCTGAGCAGCCCTCTCCATATTGGGTAGAGGGGTTGGAGGTGGCCCACCTGTTGCAGCAGCATACTTGGCCTTGAGGCGGTATTGCTGGGCTGGTGTCAGGTTGCCCAGCCCTGGAAGGCCTCCACAGTGACTGGCCTCACTGGAGCGTCTGGAGGTGCCAGGGGAGATGGGGTCATACACGTCAGGTGGGCCTACCCCATTAGGGCCTCCCCCTGCTGGCAGATATGGTGACACCATGGAGGAGCGGCGGCTGACAGTGTAGGCCGAGCTGACGGTACTGGTGGTGCTACCACGACGTTCACCTGGTGGGGGTAGGGAGGGCAATTCACTGGATGACAGCTCCATGATGCGCCGATGAGAGACAGCGGAAGGTGGCCCACACAGGCCAGGCATCTCTCTTGCAGAGCCTGTGAAAAAGCAGCACAGTTGACTAAAAGGACAGAAAAAGCAAATAAGAACAGCCAGGCCCTAAGCTAAGCACATGGTTTGCGGCCCGCTTTCTAGACCTGAGGCAAGACCAGAAGGAGTGGGGAATGGGGAAAGGGCTCCTCTTCCAAGGACCTCAACATTTAGCATCTCCCTATGGTGTTGGGAAAGACCTTCAGCCTACTTGCCACCTGGCTGGTTTAAACCTGCCAGCTGCCTTCTTGACATCTATCTGATGCCTTTCAGGAACAGCCCTATCATTAGGCAGAGTGAGATGACTGCCTGGCAAAGAGGGTGGGATGTAGTAGTGGCAGTTCCCTGGATGCTCCTCTGAGCCTCCTGGCTATACCTTTCTGTTGGAGGAAAAGCTGTGTGTGCTACGTGGACTGCCCTGCACCTCCCTATTTACTATTTACCCTTCTGCCACTGGGTGAGGTGCAGAAAGTTTTTAATTGCCAGTATTGAAATAAGATTCAGTTACTAGTCCACTTTCTTTCTTTCTTTCTTTCTTTATATATGTACCGCCCCATAGCCGAAGCTCTCTGGGCAGTTTACAGTACAGAGGATGGGGAGGAGACACCATCTTGCCCTTCGCCTCAGGCACCAAAATGTCCTAGGCCAGCCCTGATGCCCATAGATCTGGGTACCCCACAATTATTTTCCGTGTGGTCTGGGCAAATAAAGACACCATTTTTTCCCTCTGGCTTGGAGTTAATATAACAAATTATAATATATTGTATATTCTAAGCATTATATAATGTTGGAGTTAAATTGTTTCCTTAAATACATACTTTAGATCACGGATAACCGATTTGGTGCCCGCCTCCCATTGTCCCTGATCATTGGCCATGCTGGTTGGGTCTGATGGCAGTTGTAATCCAAACCATCCATAGGCCTCCATGTTGGTTACCCCAGCCCTAGATATATCCTAATTTACATGGGGCTTCCAGTAGTCTCCCATCCATATGGCGGACCAGATTCTCTCCCTGTTAGCATCAACAATGCTACAGCATTCAGGCTGGGCCAAAGTTCTTTAAAGACAGACAAAATTGGGAGGGGGCAATGTTAAACAGACACGGTTAAAAGAAGAAGAAAAGACCACAAGACCAACAGTATCTACAAGGATTATTTTTCTCCTTAATAACAAACACTGAGGAGCAGCCTCCCTGCCACACTGATGCTGCTCTGTGTTGGAACTGGGGCAAGAGCAACTCCTGTTTGGGTTCTTTTGTGTGTATTCCAGAAGGAAGATAGAGTTAGGGTCCTCCAGCTGGCTAGAGTTGCCTACCTTTACCTGTGCTCTTCTCTACCTAACTTCCTTCCGTTGTAAACTGATATGCTCAGGGAAGCTGACCTGCCCCTCCTTCCTTTGTTTTTTTCTTTGATTGTCCAAGGAGAGAGGATATATCTTTGTCTTTGCTCTCTCTCCTGAGCCCTGAGGGCAATACCCACATCTGGGCATTGCGCCTCCAACTTAGTTGGTTAGAACTAGGTATGCCTTTCCTATCTACCATGTATTTCTATAAATAAAGTAGCTTTTTCTTATTTTACTAAGTCTTAGTGATCTAAATGCAGGGTAAAAGCCTGCTTCTAAGAAAAATACACACACTGGCACATGCAGCTCAGACTGCTGAGTATCTCTGCATATATATATACACATTTCTATAATACTCTGCTGGCAGCCATCTTGAATAGAAGCAATAGGCCTTGTTATTCTCACTGCCTCCTGCCTATGGGAAATCCTCTACTCAGACCCTCTTCTATAGGTGCCCATATGAATTTTCCTGGGGGGCAAACTAAAATACTGAAAGAGGAAGCAGGCTAGTTTATCACACACACACACACAAATCAGAATAGCGCCTGTACATATTGCCTCATAACTCAGGTTCCACAAACGCTAGAAAAAGCTCTCTTTATGTTCATCTGCTACCTTGCACCCCCTGTGAACCCCCCTGCCCCTTCTCTTTTCTGAGAGACCCCCCCCCCAGGCTTTCTCCACACACCTGTCCCAGGGATGGAAGGCAGTCTGATCCCCTTCATGGACAGGGGCTTGCGCAGCTGCTTGAGCTTGTCAATGCGCAGGTTCTCCAGCTTGTGCAGTGCTGACAGCCCAGAGTTGCCCATGGGCTCAGGCGGTTCCTCCAGCGCCGACAGATCTTCTAGACTGCCGCCTGCATTGACATTCATCTCCACGCCACTGTCGTTGTTGTTTGTACTGCCCAAAGGGGAGCGCTCACTGCTGCAGGACGACTGGCCGCCGGGGCTGGGCTGTGGTTTCTAGGGTGGGTGGAAGCACAGCTACATCATCACATTGTTAAAGCGATTGCTACGACAACCTACAATTGCTTTCTCCGTAAGACTGCAATCCTGTGCCCAGTCATCTGGGCGTAAGCCCTGTTGGACTCACTGGGACCGAGTAGATTATTTCAACTTGCTTCTTAAGAAGCCACAGATGTGTGAAGAATGAAGATGGGGAAAAATGTTTTCTATATAATGCTGCCAGCTTTAAATTGGTAGATCCATCAACTCAGTTGCTTAATCAAGGTGGGCAATTTTAACTGGTAAGGGCAGATTTTAGTCAGCAGGGTAATGAATTCAGGCAGTGGTTTTCAAATGTTCTATAGCTGGGGAACCCTTTCCATGTAAATTCATTCACCTAGGAATCTCTCAGAGCTTGGAAAAGTTACTTTTTTTTGGACTACAACTCCCATCAGCCCCAGCCAGCATGGCCACTGGATTGGGCTGATGGGAGTTGTAGTTCAAAAAAGTAACTTTTCCAAGCTCTGGAATCTCTTGCATGTCATGAACTCTAGCGCACTGCAGGAGATGATGGGATCATGATCTAAGATGTATGCTGAGGGAATACCTACACTACAGTCCAGTAGCAGGTGGTGGCTCCATGTCAGTGGGGCAGTGGAATCTGCTCCGGGTTTTAGTCTGAACTTTGAAGGAGCTATCAAAAGTGCTGAAGCTGAATCACCTTGGACAGCTCCTTGAAAATTCAGACTAATACCTCGAAACGATTCCACTGCCCAATTGACATGGAGCCACCAGCTGTCACTCTTACAGTCATATCTACTGCTGCCAGTCAGTGTAGACAATATTGGGCTACATGAACCAATGGTTTGACTCAGTATAAGGCAGTTTCCTCTGTTCCTATTTCTTTCACTATCTTTGCTTGGCTTCATAACACAGGTTAAGAAAAAGCAATGTGAGAATTTGTCCTCAGTGTTCCTCGAGCTCAAAAAATTTGAATGCCACAACCCATTGTTAATGTCCCTCCTCCCTTCCATGTCCCCAAACAACCATGACATGCCTTGCAGTGAAATTTAAAGCACATCCAATGCACATTTAAAGCACAAGACTTCCCCCCAAAGAATCCTGGAAAGTGTGGTTTTCCCCTCACAGAACTACAAATTCCCAACACCCTTCAGTTCCCATGATTCTTTGGGGGAAGTCATGTGCTTTCAAAGTGTGTTGGATGTCCTTTAAATGTAGGTGTGGGTCTGCAGTTATTAGTTTCTTCTTCTCTATCTCATGACGCTTACCAAGTTAGAGTCAGGCACCGTGAGTTTCCCTTCTTCCTTCCTGCCCTCGCTATCTCTCTCTTGTTTCATGTCACCATGGAGGGCCAGCGTCCGGCTGGTGGGCATGGTGTCTCCACGGTGCTTCTTGGTGACATGGGCATCTGGTCCGTGCACTGTCTTGACATGCTTGCGCAGGGAACTGGGGTCCGTGTAGCGCTTGGTGCAGCCTGGGATCTTACAGATGTAGGGTTTCTGCCAGAGCACACACAGATTATTAGCCCCCATCCACCCACCGGGGTGGTGGTGGTACCTTCAGGTGTTGCCTTGCCTCAGTATGCCTCATGGTAAAGCTACCTCCAGATTAATGATCTTCAACTGGATGTCCTCCAGATGTTGTTGGATGACAACTATTTAATCTCTGACTATTGGCTAAGCTGGCTGGGGATGATGGGAGCTGTCATCTGAGGACTATAATCTGTGGAGTCAAGGTTGAAGAACACTGCTCTAAATGGAGAGGTTGAAGTATCGGGTTGTACCATACTGTGTATGTGAGGAGTGTGTGAGTCATGTTTTTGAAGTGAGGTTACACATTATGTCTCAAGGCTTACCTCAGGCAACTTTCCATACCTCATTGGAATGTGTCCGGTTCTGGTGCTTGGCCCGGTCTGAGGCATTGGAGAAGGCCTTATTGCAGCCCTCGTGCTCACAAACGTAGGGCTTCTCACCCGTGTGGGAGCGCAAGTGGGTCTTGAGGTTCTCCAGGCGTGAGTAGGCCTTATTGCAGCCTTCAAACTGTGGGACAGCAGAGGGGTTGGTAGTTGCATGGCAAAACAGGGACATGCCCCTTCAAGTCCCTCTTCCTGTCTGCCAACCCAAATATGTAGCTCCCTTCATGCACACACCATATCCTCCTTCCAATGGAGCATTCAGCCACACCCATTCAGAGCTAGGTGTACATTATGGAAGTGGTACTGAATCTGACTCATAGATAGCGATGCTGGAGAATTCCATCAGACACGGGAGTGAAAATTGCTGCAATGTGCATGTTTGAGGTCAGGAGTGCAAATCATGCAAATGAATATGAGTGAGATTTGCTATCTTTTTTTACTCCGCAAACGTTATGTAAATAGTTACATTAGTTTTGGCATTAGTGGATAGCAAGACAGATAATGCAGGTTTTACCAGAAGCCGAATTGTAGCAGAACGGAAACAGAGCTGATTACCACAAACGCAGGATGGGACAGAAATCACTGGCTCTTCACATCCCTACTCATAACTAACATGATAGTAAGATGACCAGATGCAAAAGATGGCAGGACTCTTTCACCTTTAATAATTGTGAATAATTTTGGCAGATGTAGTAGTGAAAAATGCTACACTCCTGCACAACTATTCTACGCAATAACAATCACTTCTATATAACCAACTTTAAAAGTGGCAGGCAACCTTATCCTCCTTTGCATCTGTTCACCCTACTTCATAGGGCTGCCAGATTTTGCAGGGGACAAGACTCCTGCATGCCTCCAAGAACAGCATACAGTATTAAAGAGAATTTCAGCAAGTGCAGGTTTTTCTGTTATAGTCAGGATGGTGAGAGTACTATGCATTGCCCACCCCAAGACTTTATGACAAGAGCCACCAAAATTCTGCATCAAGGAAAACTTAATTCTGCAACCTGCATATATTTGCTTATTTTGCCAAAAAAAAAAGACAGGCAAAGGGCACTGAAGAGCTCGTCCCTTGGTGTCCGGAAAAGTTGCTCCTAATCCCTGGGAAAGCTGTTCAGCTCTTCCTCTGGCTTCTCAGATTTCACTAAGCACTGTCACATACTTTCAAGCCTTTCTTTGCAGCTTTAAGGGCTATTTCTGTGCTTACACAGTGTGATCAGAAGACACACAGAAACCTTGGATCACTCAGTACTGCAACCCCAGCTACCAAAATTATCACACGGGACTGTGGTCTCCATGTGGAAAGAACCTGAAATCTCCTACGTGGCTACCCTCTGCCCACGGCCTGCAAATGCTCATTCAGCAGTGGGTGCACACCACTGGCTATCTGCCAGCTTGTGTAGCAGTGGTGGCTGTTGCCCACTGAAGCTGGTGGGGCAGTAGGTAGGGAGGCCGACAGTAGGAGGAACCAGAGCCAATGACAGGCAGAGCCAACTATTTCTAGCTTTGTTCCCATCCTCCTCCTCCCTCCTACTTACCGTGCACTTGTGGGGCTTCTCTCCTGTGTGGCGCCTCATGTGGACGACCAGCATGTACTGAGCTTTGAAGGGCCGTTGCTCCCGAGAGCAGTCACGCCAGTGGCACACAAACTCCTTCTTCTCCCCATGGATGTGTTCATTGTTTATGTGCTGCAGCAACAAGGCAGAAAAGCAGTGCAGAGGCTGAAAGTCAGTGATAGCAGCCATTTAGGGATGAATTCCCCATGGGGGTGAGCAGAAATAAATGAGGAAATGGTTACACCGCTTGTCCACTGAAGACGGGACTTGAAACTAAGCAGTGGCCACTGATTAACGTTTTTTTTAACTAAAGTAATTGTTAAATTCTTAACTTCATAGGGTCGCCGTAAGTCATAACCGACTTGAAGGCATATAACAACAAAGGGGGCACCAATCACAAAATGGCTGTCATGGGGTGTGTGGCATAACACAAAATTAGATAGTCATAGTGTAGCTTTTCCCATAATTGTATTTCCATACTAGAAAAGACTTGACCTCATGAATTTCTGCCTACTATACAGCAATTAAAGGCACACGAAGCCTGTTTTCCCCCAATGCCAATCCTAAACCAAAGCCTAGGCTGCCATCCTGTACCTACTTACCTGGAAATAAGCCCCATTAAACATAAAGAGACTTCTGAGTAGACATGTATTATACAGCCAAAAGACTGGCTGTATACTATAGTCAGCATGGATTTTTCGCATTCCACAATGTTAAATTTAAAATACCCCCCATTCCGTTCTGATCCTTCCTATAAACTCATCTCAAAACAAAACCTTACAAAACTTAATAGTCCTGAACTCAGAAACACTTGCTTAACAACCCTCTAAATGTTCATGGCGATACACAAAACAGAGAATTGAGAGTTCAAAGTGTAAAAAGAGAGAGAGAAAAACCAGACCCCTGTTGGACTTTTTTCTGTCAATGTTCTCATAATTTGTTGAAGTTAATTAAAAATCAGCCATGTTCACAGAGTACCTGTAATCCTATTACTGACCTTACCCCATACTCTGACCTTCATCTTCTGCAGTTTAAAAGTTAAAAAAATGTCTGGCCTATTTATAATTAATTTAAGAAATTTAGAATTGGAGTCAATGATAAGCCTTGGCATGCTCAGTAAGAACCAACTGTCAGTGTTCTAAAGGCCAGACTCGCAGCTGCTTAGCTTGGCTAATCAGGTGCCTACTGTAGAATAAAAAGGTGGTGGAAATGCTGAAGAACAATGATACCATTCACAATATTTTTCCTTTTGGAAAGGAAAGGGGCTTCCCCTCTGGCCACCCACCCAATCTCCTTCCCTACCCTCTCCCTCACCCTCCCCTTCCTGCCCTCCTCCTCACCTCCCTGCACCTCCCCGACAGTTTCACCTATCCTAAGCATGATTGCACAGGAGTAAATCCCATTGAACTCAAAAAGCATGCAAATTATCAAACCTGCCCTCCCCTCCTCCTCCCTCTTATCCCCTTCCTTTGTCCCTCCCTCCCCTCCCCATTCCCTTCCAATCCCCTCCTTCCTCATTCTCCTCCTTCCCCTCCCCCTCCTCCTCTCCCAATATCAGTTTTACCTATCATAAGCATGATTGCACAGGAGTAAATCCCATTGAACTCAATAGGTGTGCAAATGATCAAACTTGCCCTCCCCTCCTCCTCCTCCCTCCCATCACCTCCCTTTTGCCTCTCCCTTTCCCCTATCTTCGCCCTTCCCCCTCCCCTTCCAATCCCCTCCTTCCACTTCCCTCTCCCCTCCCCGTCGTCCATGGTCAGTTTTACCTATCCCAACCATGATTGCATAGGAGTAAATTCCATTGAACTCAAATGATCAGACCTGCCTTTCCCCTCCTTCCCCCTTCCTCGTCCTCTCCCCTCTTCTATGCAAATAATCAAACCTGCCAACTTCCCCTCCCCCTCCTGCCTGCTCCCCTCCCCCTCCTCCCCTCTGCCCTTTCTCCCCTCCCTACCCCTACCCCTGCCCTTCCTCCTCTTCCCCTCCCTATCCCCTGTGCTCAGTTTCACCTATCCTAAGCATGATTGCAGAGGAGTAAATCCCATTCAACTCAATAAGCATGCAAATGATCAGTCCATTCTCAGCAAACTTGCACAGGATCCCATTTCTTACGTCCCTGATTAAAAAGCAGAGAAAAGTACGTTCTTAAACCGCAAGGGTTTTTTGCCTTTTAGTGAATACAACTGTACTGTAAGTTAACTATACAGTGAATTCTTAAGGAGTCCCTGGTCTTTAGCTGCTGCAAAGGAAGAGGCATGCAAAGTTTTCACATTTTCCTTTTCAGGGAGGGGGCTTCTTTAACATTCACCCACACTTATTGTGTAGTAGTATTTACAGAAATAGGCGCTACCTGATCTCAGGCAAACCCAGCACAGGAAAGATACATCCTGGTTGCTTGGGGGGGGGGAAGTGCAAACTAGAGATTCCAAGGACTAGGAAAAAAGACAGAAGCAGGAAAAGTGCATTAAAAGGCTGGGCAAAATAACAGCTTTTTAGGACCTCAAGGATTTCTATCGCCTAGTGTCCAAACAACTCGCTTATCCATCACAGCTCTGACTTCACTCATTGGCTGACAGGGAAGAGCAGCCAGGCTGGCTCATTTCACAGAAATCGCTTAGAAGGGTATCTGTAGGTTTTGCTCTGTAACTTTCCTTTTAGGAGGGCTAGAGACTTTTTTTTTTAATGAAAGCTCAGATTCTGGGCTACCTCTGGGGTGTGCCACTGATGGCCTGCACAGATACTATAGTGCCTGCAGGCGACAGACTGGCAACCCCTGACTAAACTGATCAATTGCATTTAAATAATCTAAGAGGCTATGAGTTGTAGACTTGCAACATGGTGGCCTGGGTTGAAATTACTGGGAAACCCAATGATCTCTCAGCCTAACCTACATTGCAGGGATGCCATGAAGCGAAAATGGTATGATCTCCTGTAAATCTCAAAGGAAGGGCGAGATAAAAATGTAAGTAAGAAATCTGCATGTCCCAGTGCCTCAATGAAGGTATCTTTCTGGGGTGTTTGAAAGAAGCAGACAATTTCTTCCATGTAAGAAATGATTTAGAATTTCATACTGTCTCCTAGCTATGGATACACAAAACAAGGCAAATCCACACTGCAATTCCTTTTCTAATCATATTCCCCACAACCCAGAGTGTGCCAGGAGTTGTAGTTCTGTGAGAGGGGACTAGGAATTTCCAGTAGTTCTTCATGCCCTCGTCACACTTCTCATCACAGGATGCTTTAATCCAGGGATGGCTAAATGTTTTTAGCCAAAGGGCTACACTGACCCATGGTCAACTCTTGGAGGGGCCACATGTCAAAGATGTCATAGTCAAAATATAAAAGTAGTACTAAAGCCTGCTTTCCAAGACATTTTTTGCTACACCCCCAGCCCCCTAATTATTTCCATTAATTTTTCCATTACTGAATTTAATACTGAATAAAGAATGCACAATTTTAAAATCATTCTTTTATCGTAGTTCGGCAGCTATATCCACGACTGAGCAGTCTTATTCAGGATCCACTCTGCTCACCTGTATGGGGAGGGGTCTAGAAAAGGTGCCCTAAACATAGTCTGCCTCATCTCTCTCCCTGACTGGATTACTGTGTCCAGTGGGGTCACCACTTAGAGGTCGCAAAAGACAACTGAACTTTGGAACGTGGAATATACGGAATATATTGCTGGACAATACAGATAATGAACATCCTGAACGCAGGACTGCCACCACTGCGAGGGAGTTGAGAAGTTTTAATATTGACATAGCAGCACTCCAAGAAACGCGAAGAGCAGGAGAAGGACAACTGACGAAAAAAAACAAGGCTATAACTTCTTCTGGAAAGGACTGCCTGAACAAGAATGACGAATACATGGAGTAGGCTTTGCTTTTAAAAATAATCTTGTGAAGCTCTTGTCAGAAGTTCCATTGGCATTAATGAACGACTCTCAACTCTCCAATTAAAACTTGCCCAAACCCAGCAGGCAACTATTCTAAGTGCTTATGCACCAACATTAGATGCTGATGATGACATCAAGGAAAAAATTTATAACCAGCTGGACATCATCTCATCAGAGATACCTAAGGAGGATAAAATTATCCTCTTGGGTGATTTCAATGCAAGAGCTGGACGTGATTTTGATTTATAGCCAGAAACCATTGGGAAAGAAGGAGCTGGCAATAGCAACCTGAATGGAATTCTACTTCTGACTAAATGTGCACAGCATAATCTTGTTATTACAAACACACTCTTTCGCCAGAAAAATAAATTTAAAGCATCATGGAAGCACCCTCGGTCAAAACACTGGCATCTCCTGGGTTATGTAATTGTCTGTGCCAGATATTGTCGTGATGTACTCCTCACTAGGGCCATGACGAGTGCTGATGACTGCTGGACAGATCACCGATTAATTCGATCCACTATGGTCATTAATATTGTTCCTCAACGTAGGCTCCAAAGAAGAAAACCAAGGCATAAAATGAACATCCATGCCCTTCAAGATCCTATTAAGCGAGTCTGCTTTCAAACAACTCTCAAGAAACATCTACTGATGGAACTCCCTGAAAATGTCAAGGAACACTGGATTAAACTGAAGACATCCATTACTGCATCATGTGAACAAATTATTGGATACCAAACTAAGAAACATCAGGATTGGTTTGATGAGAATGATAGTGAGATTAAACATATCATCAACAAGAAAATGAAAGCCTTCCAGATATGGTGGAAAGACATTAACTGTGCTGCTAAGAAAAAAATCTATACCAGTGCAAAGGCTGAGGTCCAAAGAATAACTAGAGAACTTAAGAACACCTGGTGGATAAAGAAAGTCAAGAAATCCAGCACCTTGCAGATGCTCACAATGCACTGGGCTTTCTTAATGCCACAAAGGCCATCTACGGACCAACAAATTATGGTACAAATCCCTTACGTTCAATGGATGGTAGCAAACTTCTTAAGGATAAAGAGTCCATTGCACTGAGCTGGAAAGAGCATTACTACGACCTCCTCAATCGTAACTCTATTGTGGCTGGTGAGATCTTCTCACAAATTCCACAACAACAAACTAGAGACAAGCTTGCATATCCCCTAATTTGGATGAGGTCAGTAAAGCCATCAGTCAAATGAAGAACAAAGGTAGTGGACCTGATGGGATTCCAGCTGAAGTCTTTAAAGAAGGTGGGCCTGAACTTACACAACAACTTCATTGTTGTTTCATTGAAAAAATCTGGATGAGGGAGGAGACCCCGGAAGACTTTAGGGATGCCATAATTATCACCCTTTTTAAGAAGGGTGATAGAACAGATTGCAGGAACTATCGAGGTATTTCTTTTTTTGCTACCACAGCAGGTAAAATCCTTGCAAGGATCCTCGCAAATCGCCTCCTACTGATCTCAGAGGATGTCCTCCCCAAATCTCAAAATGGTTTCCGCCCTTCCAGGGAGACAGTGGACATGATCTTCACTGCACGACAGCTTCAAGAAAAATGCCGGGAGCAGAATCGACCTTTATATATGGTGTTTATTGATCTGACTAAGGCCTTTGACACTGAATCGAACTGCTCTCTGGACCATCCTTCTGAAAACTGGGTGCCCTGATAAATTTGTGAATATTTTCCGACTCCTTCGTGACAACATGACAGTGACAATTTTGGACAATGGCTTTCAGAGCGACCCATTCAGAGTTGGATCAGGTGTAAAACAAGGATGCGTCATTGCTCCTACCTTATTTGCTATCTTCATTGCTATGATTCTACACCTTATTGAGGGGAAACTTCCTACTGGTGTGGAAATCATATATCGAACAAATGGAAAGCTTTTCAATCTCAGTAGGCTGAAAGCAAAAATTAAGGTAATGTCAACCTCTGTCATAGAACTTCAATATGCCAATAATAATGTAGTCTCTGCACGTTCAGAGAAAGATCTTCAAACTATCCTAAATGTTTTTGCAGAAGCATATGAAAAGCTTGGGCATTCACTTAATATTAAAAAAACCGAAGTGCTTCATCAACAGGTGCGAACTAGTCCCTCTGTAGCACCATCAATCCAGCTTAATCGTGTGACACTGGAGAACGTTGATCACTTCCCCTATCTTGGCAGCCATCTCTCTGTAAAAGCTGACATCGATGCTGAAATTCAACATCGTCTGAGCTCTGCAAGTGCCGCATTCTCCCGAATGAAGCGTAGAGTGTTCAAGGATCGGGATATTCGCAGGGAGACCAAAATGCTTATTTACAAAGCCATTATACTACCGACCTTACTGGTGAAACATGGACCATTTATAAACACCACTCCCAACTTCTTGAAAATTCCACCAACGCTGCCTCTGGAAAATTCTGCAAATTACTTGGGAAGACAGACGGACTAATGTTAGCATTTTGGAAGAAGCAAAGACTACCAGTGTTGAAACAATGATCCTTCAACATCAACTTCGCTGGACCGGCCATGTTGTTCGAATGCCTGATCACCATCTTCCAAAGCAGCTACTTTACTCCCAACTTAAGGATGGAAAACGGAACATCAGTGGACAGCAAAAGAGGTTTAAAGATGTTCTTAAAGCGAATCTAAAAAAATGTAACATGAGCATCGAGAACTGGGAAGTCTTGGCCCATGAACGTCCCAATTGGAGGTCTGCTATTATCAAAGGTAATGTGGACTTCAAAGAAGCACGAATACAGGGCGAAAGGGACAAATTTGTATATTTTTATATTTGTTTTTAATTTTTTTAATTGTTGTAAACTGCCCAGAGAGCTTCAGCAATGGGGGATATACAAATGTAATAAATAATAATAATAATAATAAAAAAGCTGAGCGGAAGGCACATCAAAGAAATCCTCATCACAGCCATCTTCCATCTGGAAACCTATGTCCTCATTGTGGGAGGCTGTGTGGATTCAGAATTGGCCTCCAATGTCACTTACGGACCCACTGTTAAAGACCTTATCTTGGAAGACAATCTTACTCGGCCACGAGTCATCACCAATGAATGAATGAAGTCATTATAAAATCCAGTAATGAAAAAAAATGGACAGATGGGGGGGCTGGGGGAGCACAAAAACATTTTGGCCTCTCAGCATCACAGTGAGGGACCTACAGTAGCAGTCAGTAATTCACGTCCCCCCCATTTAAAAAAACCCTTACATTAAAAAAAAATGGAAAAGTTATGGGCACAAAAAAACCCATTTGGCATAATGCCATCACAATGGGAGCCCCATAAGATCAATCAATCAATCAATCAATCAATCAATCTATCTATCTATCTATCTATCTATCTATCTATCTATCTATCTATCTATCTATCTATCTATCTATCTATCTCTCTATCTCTCTATCTATCTATCTCTCTATCTATCTATCTGTATAGCACAGGGTCCCCAAAACCTTTTTGCGGGCTGTGGGTTAGCTACCTCTAATTTAAGTGAACCCAAAACTAGTATAAAACTTTGTAACCATGCAGAGGACTGGCTGTTTTGTGGGCTTGGCCTGATAGCGATGTTGAAGACTTTTGTTTGGTCTGCATTTTTCAAGTGAACTGAGCTGATTCGCACTTCACAGACTAATACACAAATCAGCATGCAGTTGTCCTGCTTTTGCAGTCCTCTGAATTTTGCAATAAAGTTCTCAACTCAAAAATGTACCAAAATGTAAAATAAGAAAAGACTACCAAAATTTATAATAAACATGCATATTTTAGGTCAAAAAGCATACAGAAATGCATATTTTGTAAAAAAAAAAAAAAAAAAAAACACCACAAAGCCATAACAACACAATTTTTGTGTCCCCATCCCCACCCCCAAATCTCATTTTGATGTGGAAATGGGCTGGAAGAGGCCTATGAATAAACATGTGCAACACTGACACTGACTGGAAATGGACTGATCCTTCCATCTCTGCTGAGAAGTCATGAGGCAGGATTCAGATGCTGGGCAAGTCTGAGCCTCCACTGTCCAGGCTTCTCCAGCCGACCTAGAAGGAGGCACTCTGACCTGGCTTTTAAACAGAGGAATGGTGCCAAACTCAGCATCTTATGAGGACAAGGAACTGCCAACACAATTCATCACAGGTTTGATTCTGATCCTGCCTTATCATTACAAACCACTGCAAAGGTAAATGATCTCCGCCATGCCCCCTCTATGATGAGCTTCCACCGGGCCTTGAAGACCTGGCTCTTCAGGCAGGCTTTTGGGGTGGGTTAGGTTTTATTATTATCGTTGAGATTTTTAATGTTTTAATGTATTTGTATGTTTTAATTTTGTACGTCGCCCAGAGTGTCTGGATAGCCAGCCAAATGGGTGACTAATAAACTTAATGAATAAATAAATACATAAAAGGTAAAGCAGGCATTTCTCCGAGATGTATCTGATGTAACCAATCAGGGGAGGGGGTGGATTGGAGAAGACAACCCTTCACGTTCCGGTCAGTTCTAGGGCACCTCCAGCCCTCCCCCCCAAATACAGACCCCTCTTCACTCACGTGCACCAGCTGCTCTTGGGTGTCAAACTCTTTGGAGCACCCTTCCCAATGGCAGTTGGTCTCATACACCGCCTCAGCCTCCACTTTCCCATCATCCTTCTCCAGTTCATCCCGGGCATCAAGCATGCCTAGTAATGGGTCCTGGGATGGAGGTAAGATATGAAGCACATTCAGAAAGTCTTGGGGACAATTCAGATCAATGAGCTAACCCACTTCCCCTCCTCCCCCAGGGCACAATTCACCAGGAGAGGGGCAAAATCTGTTCATGACTCTCCACCCAGGGAAGGCCTCATGAGCTGATGAGGTAAAAGGGATTCTCCCCTGACATCCATTAATCTCTTTTGCACCCTCTTACAGGCCTCTCGAAATGAGCCACTCCAGTCCCAGATACTTGACTATGGATTTGGAGAGAAAGGGTGTTTTCTGTGTGTATGAATGAGCACGTCGTCGTGGCCTGGTGTTACCTGCGTCCCTGTAGAGGCTGGGCTGGAAATGTCACCCTCCGAGCACTCCTCCATGCACTTGGTGCTCAGGGCATCCAGAGGGCTGCCCAGGCTGGGCTCTGACTTCAGCTGTGGGAAAGAGACGGCGAGAGCTCCAGGTGATGGTGCCCTCTCCAAGTGCAGCCCCGTACCCAAAAAGGCCCCATTCTCCCTCTTTATCTGTACAGCCAGCCACCCACTGTTCTCTCCCAAACTAATTTGACAGATTATTCTAAGGGGCCTACCAAGAGCACTAAGGCACCCCTGGGTTATTTACATTTTTTTTAATGGTTTTGGGTTTTTTTTGCTATGGGATTTAGTGCACAACAGGTATGATGGGTGTTGTGTTCAGGCCTTTTGGTATTCACATGCTTTAGAGTGACATATTGAAAAGGGCTGGTTGGTGGACTTGATACCCACTTACCTGGCAGTGTTTCAGCATCCCACGGGGCGGCGGCATATGGTGCATCATCCCTGGCCGGCCAGGCATGTGTTCATGAGATCCACAGGGAACCATAGGTGGGTTGTGGCCATATGCCATTCCCTGAGCTTTCTGGTGGCCCATGGAGGTCTGAAATCCAAGGGAAGGGCTGCCGAGGATAACAGAAGAAAGCATGAGGTATTTGCATTAATGAACATTTGCTTAATCATGAACGTATGCATAATGGCAGTGCTGTACATGTGTACCATGATTCCACAGAAGTGTAGAATGTGCTACTGAGACAAAAATGTAGCTTTTTAATATTAAAAAAAGGGTAAGGCAAGTTTCTATACTGAAAGCAATGCAATCCAGCCAAGAACCTTGGCAATGATGAAACTTCTAATTGCATTTAAAGCACATGACTTCCCCCAAAGAATCCTGGGAACTGTAGTTTATCCCTACAATTCCCAGCACCCTTAACAAACAACAGTTCCCAGGATTCTTTGGGGGGAGTCATGTGCTTGATGTTCTTTGGGGGGAGTCATGTGCAGCCCAATATGCCAGGTCATTTCATTGTATCTCCAGCACTCTTACTAGAAGTGTTTTTATTTGGTTCAAAGTGTATTTGTTCTGCATTCCCTTACCCATCTTAAGTTAACAGACTATGCTTTGATGATCTATTATTGGGCTTGAAGCGCTGGATAGCTAAGGGGTGAGGAACTGAGGTAAGCTAGTCAATTTGGAGAGAGTGAAGATTTCCTGCTCTCAGGGGAAGTCCTCCTCATACAGTAAGGATGTTGCTTTTGGGACACACACCAGCGTCCTTCCCCAAGGAGTAAATCGTAAATAGGGAATATGCTTCTGCTTCAGAATGGCTGGAATGGGAAAAGAGGGGGTGGAAGCTTGTGCCAGTTTGGGGAACATTCAGAACTCGGGGTGCTGAAGGATTGAGGGACAGATGGGTGCTGCACTTCTACGATAGAGCACATTTTTAAAAAATCATGTTTGGCAGGGAAATGTGTAGGTTGCAAAGCCATTGCACCCTAGTGCTCAGGAGCCACAACTGGACAACATTTCCAGGTGTGCATTTCCTATATGTTTGCCTACAAGTGGGAAAAGATGTGGCCACCACCTTGGAAACACAATCTTTTCCTACAAGTCTCACTGGGTTCTTTCAGTGAAAGTATTTTAAGTTTATAATAAGCAGAACAGACTTTTTCCTATGACGACTACCTAGGCAGTGTGTGGAATATTAGATACAGTATATGGTGAGTACGAGGGCTCCCTCCATTCTCCTGTATGAACTGGAACCTTTCCTCACTGGCAGGTCTGATGCAACCTTTGCAGATCTGTTGTCTGGGTTAAGTCCTCCTCCTTCCACTTACTTACTTATTGAACTTATATCCAAGGAGCCAAGGGAGCAATAAGGGTTCTTGCCCTCTGTTCACCAAGTGAGCTTCATGGCCGGTGGTGATGGTGGTGGGGATTTGAACCCAATCTTCCCAGGACCTAGTCCAACACACTAACCACTACACCGCACTGGTTCTTTACGCTGTCTGGTGTGTGAATCAGACTGATGCTTTCAAATTGTTACAGCCCTAACCTGATGTCAGTTTCATCTCCTTTTGAACATCTTGGTTTTACAAAACTGTTGATCCCTCCCTCCTCCACTTAATAGGTTTGGAACTGAGGCAGAAACAAAAGAGCTAGGAGTAGAGAGCGCCCTAAGGAACCTAGCTCTCGATCCTCTTAGGACAAAAACACATTTTTATTTCAAGCAATTTAAAAAATGTTCAAGCATCTTGTGTCTTGTAAAGAAATCCCAGGATTTCGTTTCCAAATTCATTGTTTTGGAGCCACAGCACTTTTAAAACTTCTTGTATAGGGAGAGAGTTCCTTAGAAAAACTGGAGGGGGTTTCTCTTCCGCTATCTCTGGACAGTCCTCAACATGGTGCCCATGGGCACAAAGCACTTTCAGATATCCCCTTTGGTGCCCATCAAGCCTTGCCAGTTTTTATTTTTTGAGAGTTGGGGAGTTGTTCACTTGAGGGTGTTGCCTGTTTTGGTTGGCCTGCCTTTTTCTCCATGTTTTATTAGTTTGGGTACATTGTTGTAGGCGTTTTGCCTGTTGTTTGGGAAGCATGGAGCATCACCAGTTTTTCTTCTGTGAAATGGGTATTTTGTGGTGCACAACACTACTTCTAAGATTCCCAAATATGCCTCTGGGTACAAAAAAAAGATTGGGGACTCCTACCCTTACACTAACCTATCCCAGAAGGGAACACCTACCTGACGGTGCCAATAGAGAGGTGCCCGTAGGAGCCACCAGCTGAGGCACAGCGAGAGTTTATGTAAGCCACCAAGGAATTGGGAGAGGTGCGGATGACAGTCTGCAGATCAATGCTGGCATCTGAGAGTGGGGAGATGGACAGTGCCCGCTTCTTTGTCAGCTTGGCTGTGCTCCGGGGTGTAGAGAAGCGAGTACCTGGGTGGGGTTGGTGAGTGGGAAACAGGAAGAACACACGGAGCTACTTTATTCTGAGTGAGACCTATCTGGTCCATCTAGTTCAATTATATTGTCGACACTGATTGGCAGCAGGTCTTCAAGGTTTCAGGCAGGGTTTTACCTCCCAGGAGTACCTTGAGTTTATTTAATTCATATATTTACTTATAGTTTATTCCCCCCCCCCGCTTCAGGGAAAAACAGGCTGCCAGAGGGACTTACAAGCATAAATAACAAGACAATCCTGGCTCTCAGGCTTAACATCTAAAAGACACAACACACAAGGAAAAAGGACTGGGATGCAGGAGGAAATAAAAGCATGATAACGACAGTTGGTTCAGTTACACAAATGGATGGGAATATACCTATGCTGGATCTGACTGCAGTCCTCTTAAGGATCACCTTTGCACCTCATCTATTCTCTTTCTGGGCTGGCCTGTTCCTTTTCTTTCTTTCCTTCTTCTGCTTCCATTTTACTTTTGCTTTCTGTTCATGAATTCAGGCTTAAACCTGCATCTCCTCCTCTCCCCTCAGGGCAAGAGGGTTCCTCAGAAGCCCTTGTGGTAGCAGTTGGGGGAGAGGGAGGGCTGGGTGATGGCCAGTCACCCTATTGTTTGCGCTCCTTCTTTCCTCAGGGTAAGATGGCGGGAACTCAGCCTGTGCAGGCAAAGCACGTGTGCCACCACTGAGCTGTGCCTCTTCTTCAAGAAAGAAGAGATTAGTGTGTCTGGAATGAGGAATTCAGGGGTGTGAATTCAAGGCATGAGACCATCAAAGCACAAAATCTTTGGAAATATGTTTCTCCGTATGAGGCTGCCCGATCCTCTAAGACAGGGATGGCCAATGTGGTGCTCTCCAGATGCTGATGGACTTCAGCTCCCGTCATCCGTGACCATTGGCCATGCTGGCCGGAGCTGATAGGAGTTTATTTATTTATTTATTTATTTATTTTATTTAATTTATATACCGCCCTAAGCCCGAAGGTTCTCTGGGCGGTGACAAAAGGTAAAACAAGCACAGTGTATAAATACAATAAATACAATAAATCAAGAAACAAAAACAAACAAACAATAAAAGAACCAAACAACGACCAGAAGAGTTCAGCTTTAAGATCATCAGGGGACAGCCTAATGAAGCATTCTTCTGTTTCTTAGGGAAGGTCTCAGCTGGAATCCCCAAAGTTAAAGAATTTTTGCCCCGTGAAGGTTTGGCAGTAGGTTGGCCAGGGCTCCTGCAGCTTTAATATTTGTGTTGAAGAGGAAACTGCAGCAGGTGTCGCTTGTCATATGCAGTGGTGTAGTTGTCCAGGGTCTCAGGGGGTCTTAGACCCCTTACCTTTTCGGGAGCAGGGTCCCAGCTGAGTCCTTATGTCTCCAGCACCCTATGAGCCAATCAGAGTGAAAGGAGAGTGTGTTAGCCACTGAGAAGAGTCTTCTAACACGCTTCCTTGTCCTTTCCTGCTGATTGGAGCCAATCAGAGTGAAAGGAGGAGAGTCAGCCACTGAGAAGACTCTTTTCGGTAGCTAATGCTCTCCTGTTTTGTACTTATTGGCTCCTAGGGACGTCTGTTGTTGTGGGAGGAGGCATTAACAAGGATCTCATTCTCAAGCCAGAGGCAAAAAAAGAGGGAGGGGCATGGCTGTGACTATCATGAAGGGACCCTGCACTTCTGAATTTGCCAATACACTACTGGTGATATGGCTTGCAGGACAAGCAATACCTGCTGAAATTCCCTCTTTTACACAGCTATGAAAGGTGCAGGAGCCCCCGTCCTCTTTTTCATCTGGTTGACCCACCTTTCCTATCAACTATTTTATGTACTGCATTTTTGCATGCCTGTTATGGCCAATGGCCAATGTAGAAACAAAAACTTTCCACTGAAATGAAATGAAAATAAATGGGGGTGGGGGAGGTAAATATTTGGATGATCATTTCCACTAAACAAACTTTTTAGAATGCTGAAAAAAAGAAAGTATTTTCAATCTTCAAATATACCTGGAGATCACTTATATTTCTCTAACAAACCGTGTAACATGTCTTTTGGCCCAGCCATGCCTCTACATCAGGGCCAGAGAACCTGTGTCCTTTCAGATATAGCTGGACTACAGTTCCCATAATCCCCGACCACTGGCAATGCTGGCTGGGGCTGATGGGAATTAGAGTCCAACAGCTTCTGGAGGGGCACAGGTTCCCCACTCCTGTTCCAGCCCTTATACAGAGCTGATTTTATTTGTTTGTTGCTTACTACCAAACCTTTGTCTCAAAGCGACTTGTGTTTTTTTTACAAAAAAGCATACCAAATCCTCAATATATCAGAAGATAAAAGAACATTATTGACTAAATGTGCTCATCTTGCAATAATATGAAAAGGACACATCTTACCCCACACAATTAAAAGATGAACACCAATTAGGAGCAAAATGGCTGGGAACAGAAATGTCTTCACCTAGTGCCTAAAAGATTCATAGTGATGGCGCTAGGTGCATTTCTCTAGGGAGAACATTCCACAGTCAGGGAGTCACCACTGAGAAGGCCCAATCTTGTGTGCTACCTTCTGCACCTCCCTCGGAGGGGCCCCACAAAGAAGGGCCTCAAATGATGAATGCAGGGCCCAGATAGGTTTATATGGAGAGAGGCAGTTCCTAAGATATTGGGCTCCTGAGCTGCATAAGGTTTTATAGGTCAAAACCAGCACTTTGAACTGAGCCTGGAAACTAATTGGCAGCCACTATAGCTGGGCCAGGGTTAGTGCTGTATGATTAAACCTACTTTCAGTCAACAAACTGGCCACTGAATTCTGCACTAGCTGCAGTTTCTGAACTGTCTTCAAAGGCAGCCCCACATATAATGCATAGCAGTAATCTAACCTAGAGGTTATTAAGTTAGATTTGAGGGCCTCAAGTTCCCCATACCTCGGGATAAAGGAACATGACCAAGAAGCAATGGAAATGCCCTCAGAAAGGGAGTAGATCTACAGCACATTGAATCCTTGTTTTAACATTCATCTCTCCACAAAAAGAAGCCAGTAGCTCAACTTCTTCTTGGCTGCTGCCCGAGACACACTTTATTTTCCTCGTCCCTCTTTTACAGTGTGTCTCCCTCTTATTTCTGTGAGCACTTCTGCACTTCCCTTGCACCAGAACGTCCTCCATTCTCCTCAGTTCTGGGACATTTTTCTGCCATGACTTCAACTCCTGGCTGTTTCTCCTAGAAATTCCAAATTCACCTGCTCATGTGTTATACCTTAATGGGCCCATCCAGAGGACCTATTTATCAAGCATCATCCTGACTTGCTTTCACAACACTTACATGGTGGTTAGAATACGTCCAGTCTTTACTGAGCATTCATTCTGATTTGGTGGTTATAGGACAATGAGCATTCATCCAGCATTCATCCTGATTTGCTTGTGGGGTGTTTACACATCTTCCCGTTGTCATTCATTCATCCCATATTTTCAGTGCATTTGTCTGTCTCTTTCCAAAGCACAAAAAGTCTGTAGTGAGTTTTTTTGAAGGGGGGGATTTGTTGTTCTGGGATGAAAGAGCATGTAATCCATTTTAAATGTGCAAATCTAGGGCCCCTCCAGACATCCTTTTTATTATGCATTCATAATGATTTGTGCTTATGATGGTATCGGGCCAGTTATACATGATCCCACTGTCAATATTGTTTGCGCCTGCAAACGTTTTGGCGCAGACATATTGCTTTGTTTCTAATCTGTGCCTATCCTGTAATTTCCTGCTGAAATCCTGTAATTTATTATACCACAAATGTTCTGGATTATTTTTTCTCTCCCACTTTTGTTGTGCTATAATGCAAGGGTGCCCTTCCACACAGCAATAATGCAGGATTGCATTACAGAACATCTAACAAAGCAGAATGATGTGTGGATGGTTCAGTATAAATCCACTGTTAATGCTATTGTTGCATCAATGACATGTTGCAGAATGCATTAAAAACAGTGTGAAGGGCCCCCTAAAATTCTGGTCTGCACTTGAACATCTCCCACAGAATACTGACAGTCTGGAGGCACCCCAAGTATCTCTATCTATCCCTATGTGGGATGGAACGGCCACATCACATTTAGAGATTTTGCTGCTATGTAAATACGTAAGGCTTGAGACCAGGTTCTAGGATCCCCATTCCTTGAGTGGTCCCATCTCCTCACCACCATCACCCCTGCCCAATTTCTTATTCTCTCCCTCTGGGTCCAATCTGCACCTCTGCCCTGATGTAATCAAAGCAAGTGGAGGTTTATCCTCCTCCTCCCTGCTCTTGACACACTTGGAGAGGACAGGTGAACCAGCTGCAACAGTGAGAAGGAGAAACAAGTCTTGGAGGCCCTAGTGGTCAGCAGTGCAATCCCTGCTGGGGTGTGAGCCTGGCAGGTGCCCTATGATGTTGTCCAATGATGCTTGCCCTACCTCAGAGATGGGTATCAGTAATTAGGGGCATGATCCAAAGTGGAGATATATGTGCAGAGCTTGGGTTAAAGTTTTTAGCATGGTGGCTCCCACAGCAAAAGAGACAAGCTGCTTTGAAAACTGCACAGGACCTTACCTCTTCAAGCAATAGTAGCAGCTATGGCAAAAATATCAAAGAAAACTCCAGCAGCCTGCAAAGTTTCTGCCTGTACTTATATATATCTCCTCTCTGGTCTGTAGCTTGTAATGATTTAATTTTCCTATTGTGCCTCCTCCTGTCTCACCCCCTGCCTCATCTAGTCTTGTGTTAACTCTTTAGCCACCTCTTAGTCCTCTAAACCCACCATCAGTATGAGAAGGATGTTCACTTCCGGGCACCACCCCATAGATGTGGTGATTTCCCATTGAGTTGGCCTGATGGCAGTATGGCAAGTCACTGATTCCTAGAAAAGAACAGAGCGAACCATTAGTAGCAGAAGTGGATTGTCATGAGTATCTTAATCCACTTCATCTCATGGCTCAGATGGCCCATAGCATTGATGGAGGAGAAAATATAGATGGGATGGGGCAGATGAGTACATAAAAGCACAAGGACTGACATATCATAGGAAGATAAGGAAAGCCCTGTTGGTTAAGACCAAGCACTGATGTGGTTAAATATTTAGGCTCTGGATTTAATGGTTTTAGGAGGGAACCCTCTTTAGATTGCAATGTGCATTTCTTCATTTAATTTAAAATGTGGTAAGCCAGCTTTGCTGTGCTTGGGCAGGGGTTCCTGCTCATTTTGCTCAGTGGGGCCTCAAAGTTTTGTCCTGATGGCCCTGCTGAGACCAAGATCCCATCTAGTCTAGCACTGTATTTCCAGCACTAGAAAAGCAGGTACCTCCAGAGGTTTTCAAGCAGGACATGAGACCATGGCCTGTTCCTATTGTATATCTCCAACATCTGGGATTCATTGGCATATTGCCCCTGAACGTAGATGGACAGATCATCTAACTGCAGCTTTCTGCAACCTGATGCCCTCCAGATCCCAGCTGGAATGACCAATGGGCAAAGATGATGGGAGTTGTAGTCCAACAACATCTAAAGGGCACTAGGTTGGGGAAGGCTGAACTAACGCACTGTAGTTTCTCTGAAGATGGATGGATAGCAGGTACAAATGTGGATGGATGGAGCTAGAGGTTATAGGGAATGGTGGGTGGGGAACACGCAGGAAGGAAGGGGTTTCAGTCTGTGTTTTGGGACACCCTGGAATTCCTTGGTCATCAGAGGTTCCTCAGTTATAAGATCGGTACTGGCAGACAATCCTTTCTTGAAAGAGTGCCTGCCACTACTAATCTCCCCCTGCAATGTGTATGTGCAGGTATGGGCATCCGCAGGAATTTTTCCAGGGGCATGGGGGGAGTAAAACACTGAAAGGGGGAAGCAGGCTAATTTCTCACAAAAAATTGAGAAGAATAGTATCTGTACATTTTGTCTCATATCTCAGGTTCTATACATATTAGAAACTTACTTTTTTAAAAATGAAAGCTGGGAATCTTGAGATTGTGGTTCATCGGGGGGGGGAGTAACTGCCCTGCTTGCCACCTCAGTCCCCATCCCCCCATGGATACCCTTGTCTTCAGGGTGTATTCTGGGACACATGGACATCATTTCAGGTGCACAGTACAAGTATGAGTTTCCACAGGGCTGGCTGGCCCTCTACCTAAACTGAATATGCACATTCACTTCTGTAATGCCCCCCCCTACAAATCCTGTGCAGTATAAAGTGGTCCCATGAAAGAGATCTTTGGCAGACAAACCACTGTGGAAAGGGTTCCGGGAGATTAGGTGGTTTGGAAACCACTCTTGTAGAGGAATGGATGGAGGGGCAAACAGAGGGCTCAGATGGAGCATTGAGCAAACTGACAATGCTGTTCTTAGTCTGTGCAGCCTCTGGCTGTTGCTGTGAGACTGACCTTCCACCATGGTGCTGGGTTGCCCTTGCCCATGGAGGGGGCGAAGATAGCAGTGTTCCACGTAGTTGCTAACTGGTGGGTTCATTGGGTTGAACATGGTTCATTAGACGCTGGATGCAGTCATGGACACATCTGTTTTTTTGGCGGGGAAGGTGGGCCAGGCAGTGGCACTGTTCCTGCTGAAGGATCCAGAACTGTAGAAGACAGAGCATAGTTACATGAGTAAGACAGAGAGACCAGCATCCAAGAACCCACTGTCTTTGATGTGATGACTCCAGAATTGTTCCTGCCTTATTTGGCAGTTTATCCATGTGCCTTAGCTTTCATCACTGACAGAGAGGGACCATAGTTCAGTGGGCACAGCATATGATTTGCATGCAGATAGTTCCAGTTTCAATCCCTGGCATCTCCAGGCTGGGCTGAGAAAGTTCCACATCAAACTACCAGTCAGAATAGATTATACTGAGCTACATGGACCAATGGTCTGGTCTCGTATAAGGCAGCTTGCAATGTATCCCTTCTTTGATTAACTCCAATAACAGTGTCATATCCCCTTGCACAGATACAGAGGGCTCCACTCAATGATCTGTTTATTGAGCATTTATCCTGATTTGCTTTCACAAAGCTTATGCGGAGGTTGGATTATATCTGGTCTTTATTGAGCATTCATTCCAATTTATTTGTAGGGCTGTTACACAAGAACGAGCATTCATCTGGCATTAATATTGATTTGTTTATTTATACATCTTACCATAATTCATTCATTCCACACTTTTCAGTGCAACTGCAAAAAGTCTGCTGCTTTTTTAAAGTAAATTTCTTGTGCTAGGATGACAGAGTACTGTGATCCACTTTAATTGTGCAAACCTAAGTTTCCCAGTATGCAACTGAAACCCTTCTGCAAAATGTTGGCAGTCTGGAGGCACCCAGAGGAAGGGATACCAGAGTTTTCTGATGGAAGGGGGCGAAGAGTTTTCCAATAAAGTGGGGTAGATTAACTTTCCAAAAAATAAATAAATATATTTTAAGAGCATTTGTTGGGGTTATTTCCTCTCATATCACATCATAACTGTAGCAATGTTATTATCAACACAGGACAATCAGTCCCACTCTCATTCTTAAGCAAAAGGATTTGTCCCTTGACATGCGTATCTAATACATAAGGCTATTTAACTGTTTATGTACATTAGACATGCAATCCTATGCTCACTTACTTGGGAATAAGCCCTGTTTAACTCAATGGGACTTGCTACCAAAGAAGCATACGTGAGATTGCACTTCCAGTGTGTATAACCATTGAGCTGTCATCAGATACAGAATGATTCTTAGGAATAATCAGCTGCCTCCCCCTGACCTGCTCTAAATACCTTCCCTGTACAGAGGATCCAACTCCATACCCTAAATATGAATTCAAGCTTGGGGAATGGGAGAGGGGTTTTTTTGCTAACATTTAAGTGACACTGGCCCATGATCACATATGGTCAGCAAGGTCTAATTCAAACCTTTGATCAGGAGCATGATTTTACCTCAACATTACTGCTACACGGTGGTGGCTTTAGGATCTCTTTCCTATGACTAAGTAATATACAAATTCTGTTAAATAAAAAAATAAAAAACTTGGGTGCAATGGAATGAAGTTTACAGGCCTGCAGGGAAATGGAGCACAGGCACTGTTTCCCCATCCCTCATGCATTCTGATAAGCATACATCAGAAAGGGGTTTCAAACAGCCCCACAACAAGGATTGTCACCTTTCTTAACCCTTTAACAGCAGCCTGACACATAGAAATTACATAGGGCAGTGCTTTTTCTGGCATGAAGACCAAGCAAGAGGGAAAGCTTCACTGAATTAATGCTTGTGTGCCCTTCTGCTCTGCACAGGCGTAGGGCCATTAAAAAGAATTCCAGTTCACAGTTGTGTGGATCCACAAAAACACCAGCTAATCTTGAGTGGCAACCATGCGCTATGGCTAGCACACTAATGCACCTTAGAGTACAGTCCCCTATTTGAAGATGTCCTGTGTCTGAAGGGCTGTCCAATCCAAGTCCAGTACAAAGAGAAAAAAACACAAGGAGAGGAGGGGACTTGAAGTTGCCCATTAATAGTGTTGTAGCACCTGGACAGAAGACTGAACAGGCACACAGGTCACCTGGTCACACCCATATGGTGAGATGTCTAGTGTTTATAATTTAAATTATAGTAATTATTTCTAAATTTGCATCTAGAGATATAAATCAGCATATACAAATCTGTGTCGTCCTTTGTCCTCTTTTGTGGTGATCCTCCTTAATTTGTGTCCTCTTTTGTCCCCATTTCTTTTTGGGGGAAGCAGTTAATTATTTTATTTTATTTTTTGCCAATGCACTCATTGCTGCCTTTGTCAAGAGGACTGGTTTTGCAGACCTTCATGGGGAATGTTGCATGATGTTTAGGTCCGAGCGGAACCACCATTCAATTTCACTTCCCGGTGATTGCAGAAAAGCAATGCCTGTGCAGCGCTAAAGAACTCTAGCCTCACTGCAGGAATGTTTGCATCCTATTTGGTGTTTCCCAGCAGCCACGATGCCTTCTGGATTCCAGAAGAGGGAGCCAAAAGTACAGCACTTCAAAGTGACAGATTCATAATGCCATAAGTGGTGTGTGTGGTCAGTCTCTCTCTCACACACACACCCCTTTGCAGGAGAAACAGTGACCTGAGGGGAAATTTTGATTGGGAAAATGCCGTGTCCTCTCCTGCTGTTCTAAAGGTATTGGGAAGCACCCATTTCTGTATTTTTTTACCCCAATAGATCCAATATAATATATAATTTGGCCATAATAGTCCAGAATATATCTTTATACTTAACATTTGAGAGAACAATATATGAATGTACTTATTTATTACATTTTATCCCACTCTTTCTCCAATGAGCTCAGCATACATGGTTATTCCCCCCTCTCCATTTTATCTTCACAACAACCCTGTGAGGAAGGTTAGGCTAAGAGATAAGGAAAGGTCACCCAGTGAGGAAGGAGTGAGGATTTGAATCTGGGTTTCCTTGATCCTAATCAGACACTCTCATCCTGGAGTAAGGAACCTTTTCCAACTTAAGGGCCACATTGCCTCATGGACAAACTTCCAGGGGCCACATATGAGCAGTGAATGGAGCCATAGACAAAAAGTAGGCACAGCAATGGATGTGACTCTTACCTGTGCAGTAAGGTACATTCCAGTCATGCAAATGGTGAGGTTTCTGCACACACACCTCTCTATCCAGATAAGCAAAAGGCATTATCACAGTTCAAGAACACATTCCAGCCCGGCAAAAGCACTCAAGGAGGGTGTGAGGGGAGAGGTGCAACCTGGGGAGAGCCTCGGGGGCCATATAAAGAGGTCCAGAGGACTGCATTTGGTCTTCAGACCTGCAATTCTAATCACTGCATTGTTCTAATCACTGCATTACACTGGCTCTGTTTCTGAGGTCCCACCCCACCCCACTTTATGGCCAAGATTATTTTTTCAGTTTTCCCAAGTAGCAAGAATAGCACCAGATATCCAACTACATTTAGGCCACTGCAATGTGATTACATGACTTTGCTTTCTTCACATATTCAGAATAAATAACTGCACCATAACTTCCTTAGTGAATGAATATTCATCAAATAAGCTCGGTCTTAGGCCTATTAACCCATAGTAAGTTTTATTTATTTGAATGGGATTTATCCCCAAGTGAGGATCACTAGTGACTTCCACTGCCAGTTTCATTCGCTGCCATTTGAGTTGCCTTCAGATTCCACCTTTTGGTGACAAGCTCATCTGAATACCTTCAGATGGTTTTATCAGTGGCTTACCAGGAGTCACACACTCACAAAACAAACAAACAAAACACCAGGGGAACTTCATTGCTATACCAACTGCTCCTGAACAGTCATCACAAAAGAATGGAATACTTCTTGCTCCAAATGCTTCCGCAATGGGTCAGCAAGCATCCTTCGGCAGTACTTGAGATAATCACATGCAAGGCACTTTTCAGCCAAGATGGTGTTGTGTTGGCTGTCCTTGTGTCAACTGAAGCTTTCCTTCTGAGGCGGATAGCAGCTTAGGGTGTGTGTGACTGGGTTGACTGGGCCATAGCTCAGTGGTAGAGCATCTGCTTTGCTTGCAGAAGGTCCCAGGTTCAATCCCCAGCATCTCCAGATAGGGTTGGGAGAGAATTCTTGTCTGAAATCCTAGAGAGCTGCTGCCAGTCAGTGTAGAGAGCACAGAGCTAGATGGACCAATGGCCTGACTCAGTATAAGTTATAAGCTTCCTATGTTGCTATGTGTGAGGATTTTCATCAATATTTTTCAGGAGGAAGCAGTTAACTGCTCCTCTTCTTATACCAGGGCTGGGGAACCTCAGGCACAGGGGCTGAATGCAGCCCTCCAAGCCTATCTGTTGGGTTTGTGGGACTCTCAGCAAGCTGCCTCTCCTTGCCAGGCCAGGCCCTCCTCCACGCCCTCCTCAAATGCCCCGCCAAAAGATTGTGCATGAGGGAATCAGATCCTCAGGCTGAAGAGGGCTCTCCATCTCTGCCATACGCTGTAGTGTGGAGCCTAATCCGCCTTCTCTGCAGTTGCTATTTATTTTTTTAAAAAGTAGTCATGTTAACAGTGATCTAGTTTGGCTCTAGCTGCTGAAACCTTTGGCAGGTAGACAGAGGTAGGCAGATCTCACCCACTCTCCTACAGACATCAGGGCTTCTTGGGACAATGAATTAAAACAGAGATTTGCTGGCTGATTTAACAAACAGAAGAATTTAGAAGGGCTAACATTTCCTTCCCCAAATGCCTTCTTATTTGTCTAAAATTTGCTAACAATAACAATAATGATGATATTGACTCAAAATATTGCACCTAGGCAGGTGCAACACACCCCACTCCAGGAGAATCTACCTCAATTTGAAAATTCAACAGGAACATAGGAAAATAGGAAGCTACTTTATACCCATTCAGACAGCTGGTCCATCTAGCTCAGTATCTCCAGGGTTCAAGGCAGGAATCTCTCCCAGCCCTACCTGGAGATGCTGGGGATTGAACCTGTACCACTCAGCTATGACCCCTTCCCTGAATGAATTCCTACAGTCACTCAGAAGGTACCAATGTATTCTGAGGACCATTCTCTGTCCTTTGTTTAGTGCATCTTCCTCCAGGAACAGGCTCCTGTCCAGGCCACTTGAAAAACACTCAGGTTCTCAGCATGCCCCTCAATAGCATGTACCTGTTTGCTTGATATTGTTCTACAAATCACAGTACATACATAACTGAGATGAGTCCAAGGTGTGGTCTGAAGGCCATGAGCTCACCACCTTCCTGAAGCTAAGCAGGTCCGGGTCTGGCCAGTGACTAGATGAGTGACCACTTAGGAACCACAGGTATAGCACCTTGGGCTCCATGATAGAAGGAACATTGCATAGATATATTCTCTCAAGTCCTAATATACAGATATTCACACATAAATGTGAGATAGAAATTGAAAAACATGTCTTTCTGGAGATTCGTTCAGATGGGAAATTTCTCTCTCTCTCTCTCTCTCTCTCTCTCTCTCACACACACACACACACACACACACACACACATGTTTACATAGACACACATGTAAGGGCTCATACCGCAAGATGGTTGTGGTTTTCTGGTTGCGGGTAGACACACCCTCACTAAATGCTGCCTCCCAGCCCCCTGCACGTAGTGTCACTTTAATCCAGCCTTTCCCAACCAGTGTGCCTCCAGATGTTGTTGGACCACAATTCCCATCTTTCCTAACCATTGGCAATGCTGGCTGAGGCTGATGGGAGTTGTGGTCCAACAACATCTGGAGGCACACTGGTTGGGAAAGGCTGCTCTAATCATTGGTTTAGCGGCTCTGCTCTAATGTTTCAGAATTCCAATTGTATGGAATGACTTTAACATTCTAAATGCCAAGGTGGGGTGGAGATGGCCATCAAGAGTTACAGCAGCAGCCGGTCCCATGTCAGCCCCTCTGTAGTTTAAGGTCATGATGTCTATGTTCTGTCTCCACTGTCAGAGGTAATATGCCTCTGAATGCCAGTTGCTGGGAATCACAAGTGGGGAGAGTACTGTCAGGTCCTACATCTGGTTGGCCACTGTGAGAACTGGATGCTGGCCTAGATGGGCCACTGACCTGATCCAGCCAGGCTCTTATGTTTTTATGTCAGCTGAGGGGGCCCTACTTCATATTTGGAGGTCATAGTGGCCTCCACAAGAAGCAGGGCCTTTTTGATTGCCACTCTGGAGATTTGGGGCACTTTGCACCCAGTTCCATCCCTTCCCCTCTGGAGCTCTGTAGTCAGCTTAAGATTTTGATGTTTTGGTGTGCTTTTGGCTACTCATTTTTATGTCTGGTGCTGCTGCAGCACCTGCTTCTGCTGTTTGTTGCAGTTCTTATCAATTTTGATTTTTCATACAGAGGGTTTTGTTGAGCTATGTTTTATTGCACACCATTTACAAATCCTTTTCTAAAATATAAAGTGGTGTGTCTGTCTTGTAAATGAGATGGAACTCTTGATGGTATGGGCTGTTTAACATAGAATCATAGAATCGTAGAGCTGGAAGGGGTCTATAAGGCCATGGAGACCAATCCCCTGCTCAATGCAGGAATCCAAATTAAAGCATGCCCGACAGGTGGTTGTCCAGCTGCCTCTTGAAGGCCTCCAGTGTTGGAGAGCCCACCACCTCCCGAAGTAATTGGGCTCTAACAGTTAGGAAGTTTTTCTTGATGTTCATCTGAAATCTGGCTTCCTGTAATTTGAGCCCATTATTCCATGTCCTGCACTCTGGGATGATAGAGAAGAGATCTTGCCCCTCCTCTGTGTGACAACCTTTCAAGTACTTGAACAGTGCTATCATATCTCTTCTCATTCTCCTCTTCTCAAGGCTAAATATGCCCAGTTCTTTCAGACTCTCTCATAGGGCTTTGTTTCTAGTCCCCTGATCATCCTCATTGCCCTCCTCTGAACCTGTTCCAGTTTGTCTGCATCCTTCTTAGTGTGGTGTCCAGAACTGGACACAGTACTCAAGATGAGGCCTAACCAGTGTGGAATAGAGGGGAACAAATACTTCTGTTAATGCAGCCTAAAATAGCATTTGCCTTTTGTGTAGCCACATCATGCTGTTGGCTCATATTCATCTTGTGATCAACAACAATCACCTTTTTGCATGTAGTATTGCTGAGCCAAGTATCCCCCATCTTATAACAGTGCATTTGGTTTCCTCTTCCTAGGTATAGAACATTGCACTTGTCCCTGTTAAATTGCATCCTGTTGTTTTCAGCCCAAAGCTCTAGCCTATCAAGATCACTTTGAATTTTGTTTCTGTCTTCCAAGGTATTAGCTATCCCTACCCATTTTGTATCATCTGCAAATCTGATAAGCATTCCCTGCACCTCCTCATCCAAGTCATTAATAAAAATGTTGAACAGCACTGGGCCCAGGGCTGAACCTTGTGGTATCCCGCTCGTTAGCTCCCCCCACTTTGAGAAGGAACCACTGATAAGTACTCTTTGAGTACCATTCTGTAGCCTACTGTGCATCCACCTGATAGTTGTTCCACCCAGCCCACATTTAGCTAGCTTGCTAATCAGAATAGCATGGGGCACTTTGTCAAAAGCTTCGCTGAAGTCAAGTTATATTATGTCCACAGCATTCCCACAGTCTACCAGGAAGGTTACCCGATCAAAAAATGAGATAAAGTTAGTCAGGCAGGATTTGTTCTTGATAAATCCATGTTGGCTTCTAGCAATCACTACATTGTTTTCAAGGTGCTTATAGACTGACCGCTTTATAATCTGTTCCAGAATTCTCCCAGGTATCAATGTCAGGCTGACTGGTCTGTAGTTCCCAGGTTCCTCCTTTTTTGCCCTTTTTGAAGATAGGGACGTTAGCCCTCCTCCAGTCATCCTACACTTCACCCATCCTCCACAATTTTGCAAAGATAATAGACAGTGGTTCTGAGTTTTCTTCTGCTGGTTCCTTCAATACTCTAGATGCAATTCATCAGGCCCTGGAGATCTGAACTCATTCTGGTGGTCTTGGAAGGTGGTCATCTCTCCTTGGAAGTTTTTAAGCAGAGCCTGGGTGGCCACATAGCAGGAATGCTGCAGTGGTTTCTTGCACTAGCTGATATAGGGCTCATCCCTACATCTATATAATCTGTAATGCATACATCTATATAATCTGTAATGTAAGCCCCTTGTGCCGCCATAAATTCCCCTCATCCATATGATATTCTCCACCAATCACTGCATTCCCACACTTTCCCTTCCCTTGATGCGGAGTTTCCAATACCAACTATACACCAAAAAGGAGTGAAATGGCAATTGCTGAGGAAGGATGCTGGTTGATTTGAGCTGTGGTTTAACCTCCTTCTATGCCTCCCACTTCTGTTGGGTTCCCATTGGCTCCCTCATCCCTCTCCTTTCTGATCTGCGCCAATCAGCAACACAACAAAATGAGAAGGGAGGAGTAGTTTGTAAACAAAAAAGGGCACGCCTACAAGTATACATGGGGGGGGGGAGTTTGATTTGGATACAAAGAAACTACAAAGCAATACGGTTTGGACTACCAGCGGACAATTCCAATATGGAAAAAGTAGCTTTTTAGTATGGTCTGGATGAGCCCACAAATAATCAACAAGATCTTGTCCAACTCCAGTGGTAGTGCATGTGGTTTGGGGCAGAGCCATCCTCCTGACACCAGCATTGCTACTGCTTACCTGGACGTGGCTGAGGAAAGGTGGCGGCCATGTCAAGACTGCATGTTCACACCAGCAGGACTACCTGGTGTTCCCTGCTGGAGCAACTGTGTGGCTCTGACCTCACCGCCACTCCTCCCCAGCCCTGTCCTCCCATGAAGGAGAAGTGATGCCGGAGTCAGGAGGGTGCCTCCACTCCACCACAAGTGCCACTACTGTCCAATTCTGTGAAATAAAACAGTAAAACAAAGTGGGTAGCTTGATGTTTACCCCAGCATGGCAAACAGCAACTTTGCCAGGGTGGAGGTGGTTGAGATTCAGACTGGGAAAATGAATCAATGCCATGGTCCTGTGTGTAAATGGGGAAAGGAAGTGCTGGGAGATTTGATGATGGGAGACCTCATCTAGTTTGGCCCTTCATTCAGCAGCAGCACTGGGGGAAACAGAAGGTCAGTCAAAACAGAGGGGTGGGTTTTTTGAAGCACACAGAACCTAAGATCAGAGAGACTATGCAGTTGACAAGGAGAGATTGTGTGTGTGTGTGTGCGTGTGTGTGTGTGTGTGTGTGTGTGTGTGTGTGTGAGAGAGAGAGAGAGAGAGAGAGAGAGAGAGATTGTGAGAGCCAGACAGCCAAGAGGATGTCAACCCACTTGTGAGAATTTCATACACTGATCTTGGTCTGCAGGGCCTAATTTTTATTTATCCCTCTCATTATTTTACAAATATATAAAAATATACCACATTGTTCATAAATATCTAGAATCTGAACATTTCTGGAGCAGAGTTACACCAGTGGTGAAGGTGAGCGGGTAGTGCAGTCAGCAACTAAGTACTATGGCCATAAGCTACAAAAAGTTTTGTTTTTTAAAACGTTCGTTTGGGTATCTCTGGTTTAGAGTTAAAATTGTATTATGTCACGGGGTATAATATGGATCTCCAAGCTAGCTGTGTGCAGGTGCATGTGTGTGTGTAACGAATTGTGCTCCGTATATGGTATTACTGGGCTGCTCCTCAGGGGATGGGGAGAAGGGGCAGCTGTCCAAGGTTCTTATGTGTTTGTGCTGCAATCCATGTGAGTGAAAATGGACTGCCTTCAAGGCGATCCCGACTTATGGCGACCCTATTAATAGGGTTTTCATGGTAAGTGGTATTCAGAGGTGGTTTACCATTGCCTTCGTCTGAGCTGAGAGACAGTGACTGGCGCAAGGTCACCCAGTGTGCTTCATGGCTGTGTGGCGATTCGAACTCTGGTCTCCCAGGTTGTAGTCCAACACTTTAACCACTACACCACACTGGCTCTCTCCATGTGAGTTAAAGGAGAATATAAAACACATAGCCCATAAAAACTTGTCAGTCTACACATTTTCTAGAGATCCTGGATACGTGTACAAATGAACAGCATGGGACTTTGCCAGGCCAATATGCCTAGAAACCAAATTATGTTGGGGGAAATGCAGACCATCCAACCAACAACAGGGTATTCTGTACATTGCCCGTATTTTTCACCTGGAAACCTTGTGGGTTCATTGGTCAGTGTATGTAAGCATCCATGTACCAAGTCTTTTACAAAGAATAAGTCCTACACTCCTGCCCCAAAGGGCTTACAATCAAAAAAGGGTTACAAGAGAGGCAGAGGAAGGGGAGGAAAACAGAAGCAGGGGGAGACAGGGGAAGATTCTGTGTTATTTCAGCTACAAATACTTAGATTTAGGCTGCATACACACCATACATTTAAAGCACACACACACACATCCTGGGAACTATAGTTTGATAATGGTGCTGGGAATTGTTCCCAGGATTACTTGGGGGGGGGGAAATGGGTTTTAAATGTGCTTTAGTATAGTGTGTATGCAGTCTTAGTTACAATAAGGCCTGGAGACTATAGGGTTGTGCCAAAGGTTTTCCAGAAAGACATTTACACAGTTTTGTCTTCATCCTCATAATATGTGCATGTACATTCTCCACCATCTTTTGTAAAAATGTACAATGACCAGTTTTTATGCACATTCTCAATTCAGCTCACATTTGAGGGAGAGGAAAGGAGTCCAAACAGCAAATGGTGCTGCTTCAAGGCAGTGGCAGGGTTGGGCCTTTTCTAAAAGAGTGAGGAAACATGTGTTTTTTAATTGCACATTTTATTAGTTTAGATGGTTTGATTGTCTTTTATGTAAACTACCTTAAAGATACTGCGATAATAAGAAGACATGGTTACAACAGGTGAGGCAGGGCTATTAAGACCAACCTCTAATATTTTTTCCCTCTAGGCATTATAGGAAATTGCTTTAAACCAAGGCACACCATTCTAGCTCAGTATTATAAGGGTTGGGGAACCTGTGACCCTCCAGATGTTGCTGGACTCGTTCCCATAATCCCTGACCATTGCCCATGCTGGCTGGGGCTGATGGCAGCTGGAATCCAGAATCATCAGAAGGAGAGATGTGAAGGCCTGGGAAAAAAACTGGGAAAATGGGTAAAAAACCAAACTTTTTTTTCTGTCCCCCCCCCACAACTTTTTCCAGTTTTTCCCCTGGAGAGAAGGGGAGGGAAAAGCAGAAAAATGGAGGAAACCTGGTTCCCCCCCTGAATTTTTCAGTCCCCCCCTCCCCAGGCCTTCACATCTCTAACCAGGAGATTCCATGCACCATGTCTATATTGTACATTTTCATGTGTATTCCACAAGGCTCTTTCTAGTTATATACTTAGGCAACAATTTTGTGCCAACCTTGTCAAGAGTACCACTGAAATTATTCCATCCATGTGTACAAAATGGACTCAGACGAACATGTCTACATGTGGACAAACAACATGCCACAGCACAGAAACATGGACACAGACTTTAAAACACAAAGCCTGTGAGACGGTTAGACATGTAGGCCGGAAGCCTGCCTCACCGGGGAAGTAAGCACATACTCCTCCTTCCTTCTGAACCCCATGCCAGCTAAACCCATTCCTCCCCTCTTTCACAGCACTGAATTATTATAGGGGGAGACAATCAATTAATGGAAGAAGATAATTCATCCCTGAATGCCTTCTGCTCATGGAATAGCCCTGGAAAATTCTTCTTGTTTTAAAGAGGTCAGTTCTTCCACAATGAATCATTGGTCACTCCCAGATAGATACCTACCAGTATTTTATTATAAGAGCCTCTTAAGTAGCAATTTTTCCATACTATCTACATCTAGAGATAGATTTTGATGAGTTTTTTAATTCAATAAATTATTTGCTATACCAGATGTTTAATTTCTAAAATGAGAGATGTTGCGTCTCAACCCTACATAAAAAATGCAGAGACCTCCAACACTGAACAGGTGAGGTAATTGTGGTCACCCACTTTCTGCACAGACCTGAAGGCATCATCATCATTATTATTGTTATTCTCTCTTTATATCTTCTAAAGTTGAGCTCTAGCAAAAAGGTTCTAGGGTTAAGCTTTGGAGAAGTCTGCCTCATACTTAATACTGGCTGTTGCAGAACCATGCAATCCTATGCATGCTTATTCAGCAGCAAGTCCCACCATGATCAAATAGATTTACTCCCTGGTTAAGTGTGTTTGATCTTAAAGCCTATCAGTGCAATCCTATGGACGTCTACTCAGAAGAAAGTCCCACTGAGTTCAATAGGCCTTAGTCCCAGGCTAAGTGTGTCTTGGATTATGCCCTACATCACATCCGACTCATCTCTGATTATGTTTCTTCTTGGAAGTGAGACTCGTGCTAATTTCTGATTTTGAGGACCAAACTACATTTGACAGACTGAGGGAGGTGTGGGATTGCTTAACCCTCTCCTTTCTTTCCTCAAAATCGCCCCCCCCCCCCACTGCTTTTCGGAGGGGAAGTATTTTATTCTGCAGATAGGAAAGCATGGGGGAGGGCATTTTGAGGGCAAAAATAGCACAAAAGGAAAGGGTTAAGCAGCCCCTTTATCTCCTCCACCTCTTCAGCTCCCAGTTTCAATAAATCCCCGAGGAAATTACCCGTGAGGTGTAGTGTAGCTATGGGGGAATAAGAGAGAGCGAGAGCGAAACTTATAAAACCAAGAGTGTGGGGTGGGTGTACTCAGTCTCAGCACGGTGGGCCCGCATAAGGAATAGGAAAACGTCTGAGCGCAGCTCGTAGGCTTTTCCTTCCCGTCCACTTTATCCGAGCTCCGGTTTTCCCAGACAGCCGAGGCCCTTCCCAGCGAGGTGGGTGTTCTCGGCGCATTTGTTATGACTTGGAAGCCGATAATGGCAGATCTTATAGACAGCTCCGTTCCTCCCGCCGTGCGGCTTCGTAGGAGAGAAGTAGCGCGCCCGCTTCGGAAGGCTTCTTTACCTCCCCGCCCGCACCACATTCTAAAAACCTAACGTGGTACATGGGATGAAGAGGAGGAGGATAATGGAATGCCCGGATAGCGTGTGTGAGTACGGATTACTCCGACAGACCAAACTCATTGGAGACATTGCTGCTTGTTGCGTGGCCACGCCTGATGCTGAATTGGAACCGCACTTATCAGAGCCTCAGAACCCCCATTTATTAATTCTGACCTGAGGAGAGCTTTGCAGATACCATGGACTACGAAAAAGACAAATAATTGGGTGTTAGAAAGAACAAATTAAACCAGAACTATCACTAGAAGCTAAAATGATGAAACTGAGGTTATCATACTTTGGACACATAATGAGAAGACAGGATTCACTAGGAAAGACCATAATGCTGGGAAAAACAGAAGGGAGTAGAAAAAGAGGAAGGCCAAACAAGAGATGGTTTGATTCCATAAAAGAAGCCACAGACCTGAACTTGCAGGATCTGAACAGGGTGGTCCATAACAGATGCTATTGGAGGTCGCTGATTCATAGGGTCGCCATAAGTCGTAATCGACTCGGAGGCACAAAGCAACAACAAACATGTAACAAAAGAGAATGCCTTAGCTTTTGAACATGCACAGATTGTCTTAGCTTCAGCACCAGGCAGCCCACTATACAGCCAGGCCTTAGACATCTGGAAAGGAAAAATGAAATGGGCTTCCAGGTCAAATGGTTTGACAGGAAGGAAAGGCTGGGTATTGGTACCTCTCCATGGTATTCCAGAACTCCCTTTGCCATGCCAAATGACTACACCAATAATACAATAGCATTTATACAGTGCCTTTGAGGGCTTAAATTTTCACACACATTACAACAACCCTGTAGGGCAGGCCAGTGGTATTATCTCCATATTGCAAATGGAAGGTTGAGAGACAGTGACTTGCCTAAGGGCCACTTAATGAGTTCATGGCAGTGGTGAGATTCAAATGGGAACTTCCTGAACTGTGGCTCAGAGTAAACCCATTGAAATAAACGGACCCAAGTTGTCATATCCATTCATTTCAATTGGTCTGCTCTGAATAGGCCAAACAATGGATACAAGGGTCTCTTCACCACTTAACCATAACTTTGCGAAAGGACCATGCACTATGATACCACTTTAACAGTCATGGGCTGTGTACATACCAGACCTTCAAAGCACATTCAAAGTATATTCCCCCCCCCACACACACACACCATTGAATCCTGGGAACTGTGAAGGGTGCTGAGAGTTATTGGGAGACCCTCAGATCCCCTCACAGACCTACAGTTCGCAGAAAGGTTCAGCAATTTATCCTTTTCCCCAGAGACCTCTGGGAATTGTAGCTAGCAAGGGTCTCCTAACAACTCTCAACACCTTTAACAAATGGTTCTCAGGATTTTTGGGGGGAAGCCATGACTGTTTAAAGTGATATCATACTGCTTTAAATGTATGGTGTGGATGTGGCCTATACAGCACAAGATCCCAGTTTCACTCTCTGGCATCTTCAGTTAAAAGAAGGATCAAACAGCAGATGGTGATGGGAAAGACTTGTCTGAAGTCTTGGAGAGCTGCTGCCAGTCAAAGTAGACAACCCTGGGCTAAATAGTCTGATCTGGTGTAAATTGCTTGTTTACCAGACCACCTCTTCCCCCACCCTTGAAATGTCACACAGAGCTGCTGGAGTGTGGCTGTTGGATTGACCCCACACTGCAAATCACAGAGCTCTAAGCCATGGCTTGTGTAGTCAGGCCAATGGTGAAAGCAAACGGGTGCAGTTAATAACAGGGGGTTGGGAATAACATCATCATCTTCCAAAATGTCAAAAACATTTTTGGACTGCACTCTCAGTGATAATAAATATTTATGGCTTGTAGTCATAGGCTCTTGCATACAATACAGATTTTAAAAGGCAAATGTCTGCAACACAGACATATATGAGCAATTAAGCTTCCCAATTCTCTTTTAACAGAGATAAAATAAATCCTTAATAATAATTTTTGAAGGTTTCTCTTTATGTAACTTGCTCAGATTAATGAATCATCTTTACAGTCTACTGACACTTTATTCAAAAATCCCCCACACTGATTTTCTTTGTTGCAGTTGTAAATAATGCAATATTCACTCATCTGAGAGTAAATACGCCACTTTATCAGAAGTGTGGAACCTCTGGTCTGGGAGCCAAATGCAGCCCTCTAAGGCCTCTCTATCTAGTCTCTGGAACTCTTAGACCATGCCCACTCCCCCTGGTCCTACTCCACACCCTCACAAAGAACATAAAGAACTCTGTTGGATCAGCCCAGTGGCCCATCTAGACTAGCATCATGTTCTCACAGTGGCCAACCAGATGCCCATGGGAAGCCCGCAAGCAGGACCTGAGCACAAGACCATTCTCTCCTCCTGCAGTTTCCAGCCACTGCTATTCAGAAGCATACTGCATCTGACTATGGAGGCAGAGCACAACCATCATGGCTAGCAGCCATTGATAGCCTTTTCCTCAAACAAAAAGCCCCAAATGCTGCAACCTTTCCTCACAGGGGAGTCTCTCCATCCCCTTGATCATTTTAGTTGCCCTTTTCTCAACCTTTTCTAACCCTACTATATTCTTTTTGAGGTGAGGCGACCAGAACTGTACACAGTATTCCAAATGCAGCTGCCCCCATAGATTTTGGCTTGTCCTGAAATGTTCCCCAGTCCCTAACAAATCCAAAGCCCTCCTCCCAACACCATAGTTTCATCTACACATTGAGACTACAAAGCTGCACCCGTCTAGCTGGCCCTGCACGTGAAAGCTGTAGCATTTCAGAGAAAGCTACCTTGGAGGTCCTGGCTTTCGGCATCCTATCTCACAACCTAAATTTTTACTTCTAGGACCTCACAACTACATTTCCCCATGTGCCAACATGCACCACGACCACTGACTCCCCTCCAGCACTATCTACCAGCTTATCTAGGCGATGGTCGACATCTACAACCTTCACGCCAAGCAGCAGGGCTGTGGAGTCGGAGTCATGGAGTCGGGAGCAATTTTGGGTGGAGTCGGAGTCGGTAGAAATGTACCGACTCCGACTCCTTCATAAATGGCAAATGTATATTAACTAGTAATAACAAATTTACTGTAGTAAAATGGTAGCACAAGGCATTTCATCACCACCACATGAATCCAGAGCTTGGAAAAGTTACTTTTTTGAACTACAACTCCCATCAGCCCCAGGGATTGGGCTCGTGGGAGTTGTAGTTCAAAAAAGTAACTTTTCCAAGCTCTGGATTCACGTGGTGGTGATGAAATGCCTTGTGCTACCATTTTACTACAGTAAATTTGTTGTCACTAGTTAATATACATTTGCCATTTATGAAGGAGGCAGAGTCGAAGGTCTAGCGTACCGACTCCACAGTCCTGCCAAGCAGGCAAATCATTCTGCTGTCTGCACACCCATCACACACCCTGCTATCTATGTTCCTAATGATCAAATCATCCACTACCAGGATCCCCCCTACCCCCAGAGAAGCATCCTCGGCACAATAAGACATCCACTTGTCCCCCAAGAAATGGGTCCCTTCTATGAGATCATTACCCTCTTCTTCAGAGGAATGCTCTCCTGCCCCAAGGCCCTCATTCTCCATGATGGCAGGGGAGCTATTATCCTGCAAGTAGGACACAGCTATAATGTCCCCAAAGTGCTTATGACTAGCTGGAATATATCTGTGAACTGTCATAATGCCTCTTGCTTGTCTGGATGGACAGGTATGTATGTGGGTGCAAGTGTAGAAACCTCTAAATTTGTGAGGATGGAATGTTGCCTACCCTGCAAAAGTAAGAATTGCATCCATTGCTCCACCCACTTTTGCCTCTGGCTCGACCCACCACTTGCATGCAGCCCCCAGGAGGTTGCCCATAGGCTAATGTAGCTGACAAACTCAGCCTGAATTTGCACTTTCTGAAACAATATGCAAACCAAAACACAATCATCCTTTAAAATTTGCACTTCTCTGAATTTTACAATGCAGTTCTCCAGCCAAGAACAAAAAGTATGTACGAGGGTAACGTGTGCATATAGATGCATATACTGGTGAAAATAACATACAAAAATTCATTCTATTAGGGAAAAACGCTTTGCAAAAATGTGTATATCAGGAAATATTCACACTAAAATGCTAATGAATTTTCATGAGCACCTTTTTTAAAAATAATGATCACAAATTGGTGTAGAAATGTGGAAATCCAATTGGAAATACAAGAAACAGAGAGAAACTAAAACTGACATATTTGCTTATCCCAAGTTCGGATGCAGATGTAACAAGAGTTTCCCTGCCTCTGGTTCCGCTTTCACACCCAGGAAGACGCCCTCTTTTCTTGGCCTTTGGTAACCTCTCTACTTCTGGGGCAATCAAGGGCAGACAGGCTGGCTTGAAATAGCCCTAGGCCAAGCCTAGGGTTGAGGTTGAGGTCGGCCAGTGCAAAGGCACGTGCCATTTCTAGCCCACCAAACTGCAAGCTTTAATTGTCCTCCCATGTTCACAGGGCCTTAAATGCCTCCAGAGGGCTCTCTCTTGCCCCTTACCCCTCCAAATGGTTCCAGGAGGTACACAGCCTAATGCTTCAAATACAAAATGGTGAAGGATGAAGGCATATGGATTAGTTAGTGCTTCCCCATGTCTGCTGTAGACAAGTATGTCGGAGTCAAGGTGAAACCAAAAAAGACGTGAAGCTTCAAAGCATGGTAGAATAACAATACAGGAAGCTGCATTACCCCAGATCAGACCGTTGGGCCATCTAGCTCAATATTGTCCACACTGACTGGCAGCAGCTCTCCAGAGTTTCAGGCAGGAGTCAATCTGAGCACTACCTAGAGATGCCAGGGATTGAACCTGGAACCTTCTGCATGCAAAGCAGATGCTTCACCACTGAACTAAAACCTTTTTGAGCTATGGGGGACTTCAAGGGGTGTTGTGGAAACCTTATCACTGGAGATCTTGAACAGCAGGTTGGGTGCTGTAGTTAGGACCAATTTGCTCTGGTTCTGCACTGCCGACGGGCCTGTCCACCTTGGCTGTGGCCCATGCTGTGGCACTCCAAAATGCCACCCTGGGTCCCTACTGGGAGGAAGGGCGGGATAAAAATCTAATAAATAAATCAAATAAAAATAAAATGACATCATTGGGCTATAGGCCAATCTAGATGGAAGTGAAGGGAACAGAAAGCTCCAGCGTGGGGGAGAAAGGAGAACATGCTTTTGTTTGCCGCCCTGGGCTTCTGCTGTGAGAAAGGGCGGGATATTAATTAATAACAACAACAACATGGAGGCGATGGCGCTAGATCAGCCTTTCCCAACTAGTGGGCCACCAGATGTTGTTGGACCACAACTCCCATCAGCCTCAGCCAGCATTGCCAATGGTCAGGAAAGATGGGAGTTGTGGTCCAACAACATCTGGTGGCCCACTAGTTGGGAAAGGCTGCGCTAGATGGTGGGAGGAGGGGCATAAATAGGTGGGAGGGGGGGCTGCTGGTTGGGGGAGAGAGACATTGCTAGAGTTACCTTGTAACAGGTTAGATACAGATTCCTTCCTATGGGAATGAGGAAACTTTTATCTGTCAAGGGATGCGCTCCCTAAGGGGTAATCTGTTGGAGGCTGCATGCTGGCTGAAGGTGGGGCTGGAGCAAGGTGTAGCCAGAGCCAACATTAGGCAGAAGCTCCCTTTTCTCTCTCTTTCTCCCTCCCCCTTCTCACTCTCTGTCCCTCTTCATGCCAAGCGGGCTGCTCAGGAGGGGTCATAGGAACATAGGCAGCTGGTTTATTCCGAGCCATGCCATTGGTCCATCTAGCTCAGTACTGTCTACACTGACTGGCTGCAGTTCGTCAGAATTTCCGATGGGGGTCCCTCCCAGTTCGTCAGAATTTCTGATGGGGGTCCCTCCCAGCCCTACCTGGTGATATCAGGGATTGAACTTGGGACCTTCTGCATGCAAGGCAGATGCTCTACCACTGAGCTATAGCCCCTTCCCCCAGAAGTCTGAAACAGATTGCTTGCAGAGGCCTTTCCCTCCATGCATCTTCCATTCCATCTGTTTTGACTCCCTGCTCCCAATTTCCCCCGCCACCCTTCTCCATTCAGGCTTCCTGCCCACTCACCTACATGAAATTATGCCAAAGGTTGCTCCATGCAGCTTCTCAGCATGGGGTGCCTACCTGTGCTACACCTATGGGACTTAAATCACATCAAATGCACGACTTCCCCCAAAGAATCCTGGGAACTGTGGTTTCCCCCTCACAGAGCAACAACTTCCCAGCATCCTCAATAAACTAGTTCCCAGGATTCTTTGCAGGAAGTAATGTGCTTTAAATGTGCATTGGATGTAATTTAAATGTATGGTTGGATCTGCCCATGTATACATGCCTATCAACTGAGGATAAAACTTCAAACATCTGATAAAGTGCAGTGTAGCCCACAAAAGCTTATGTTACAATAAATTTGTTAGTCTTTATGAAGTGCCACAAGACTCTGTGTTGCTTTGGCAATAAATATGTGTACCTTCAAGCTACTTCCCAGATCCTGTGCTCTAGGCAGAACATGGAGTTGGGTGGGCTGGTCTTCATCAAAGGGCAACAGAAAATGTCACTGTCCCCAGGGGCTGCACCCCAAGCTGTCACAGAATGCAGAGGCATGCCTGGGGAGATTAGCAGCACATGCAATCCCAAGAGCTGTAACCCTACTACTAAAATTAATTTCCCAATAACTGAAGTTGGGCTGGAGCAGGGTTTTGGGTGTTGTTGTTTTTCTGCATACCAACAAGCTCAGACTCAGATCACAGATCAGATGTTCAAGGTTTTGTTGTTTTTTGAGATCTCTGGTTCTGGGTTCCAGTGATGGGCAAAGAGTGGATATGCTGGTGGTAGACCTTGCAGATGCGCATCCTTTTCCATGTCTATTATTCAGATGAAACCTGTGGAGGATCCCAGTACATACCTACATTAATTTGAATGTGTGGCTGCTATGCCAGATTGGATGGATTTCCCATGGACTGCCATTTTAACACAGCATCATACCAGTGCCAGCCAAGAATTTAGAATACCTTACCACTGGTAGTGAAATAAATGGATGAGATGAAATAAAAGGAAGATGGAAGCAATACACTGAAGAACCCTATAAAAGAGATGCCAAGATGACAGATTCATTCATGGAGGAACCGTATGATGAAGAACCAGAAATTTTAGAATGTGAGGTGAAAGCTGCTCTTAAAATACTTGGAGGAAACACATCACCAGGAATAGATGGCTTACCGATAGAGTTGCTACAAGCTACTGAGACTCAATCTGTCCAAATTTTGACAAAAATCTGTCAAGAAATATGGAAAACTAAACAATGGCCCACAGACTGGAAGCGTTCAATATAAATCTCAGTTTCCAAAGAAAGGGGATCCCAGGGAATGCAGTAATTACCAAACTATTGCCTTAATATCCCATGCAAGTAAAGTAACGCTCAAGATTCTACAACAAAGGCTCTTACCATATATGGAGTGAGAAATGCCAGACGTCCAAGCTGGATTTAGAAAGGGAAGAGGCACCAGAGATCATATCGCAAACATACATTGGATAATGGAACGGACCAAGGAATTTCAGAAGAAAATCACCCTGTGTTTTACAGATTACCGCAAAGCTTCAGATTGTGTAGATCACGAAAAACTATGGAATGCTTTAAAAGAAATGCCGCCCTGGGCTCCTGCTGGGAGGAAGGGCGGGATATTAAATAAATAAATAAATAAATAAATAATAAAAAATGGGGGTGCCACAGCACCTGATTGTTCTGATGCACAACCTATACTCTGGACAAGAGGCTACTGTAAGGACAGAATATGGAGAAACCGATTGGTTCCCAATGGTGTGAGACAGGAGTGTATGTTATCATCCTGTTTGTTTAATCTATATGCAGAACATATCATATGGAAAGCAGGATTGCACCAAGATGAAGGAAGTGTGAAAATTGGAAGGAGAAATATCAGTAATTTAAGATATGCAGATGATACCATACTACCAGCAGAAACCAGTAACGATTTGAAACGAATGCTGATGAAAGTTAGAGGAAAGCACAACAGCAGGACTACAGCTGAATGTCAAAAAGACTAAAGTAATGACAACAGATTTATGTAACTAAGTTGACAATGAGGACATTGAACTTGCCAAGGATTATCAATACCTCGGCACAGTCATTAACCAAAATGGAGACAATAGTCAAGAAATCAGAAGAAGGCTAGGACTGGGGAGGGGAGCTATGAGAGAACTAGAAAAGGTCCTCAAATGCAAAGATGTATCACTGAACACTAAAGTCAGGATCATTCAGACCATGGTATTTCCAATCTCTATGTATGGATGTGAAAGTTGGACAGTGAGAAAAGCAGATAAGAGAAAAATCAACTCATTTGAAATGTGGTGTTGGAGGAGAGTTTTGCGGATACCATGGACTGCGAAAAAGACAAATAGTTGGGTGTTAGAACAAATTAAACCATGACTGTCACTGGAAGCTAAAATGATGAAACTGAGGTTATCATATTTTGGACACATCATGAGAAGACATGATTCACTTTGTTGTTACGTGCCTCCAAGTCGACTACAACTTATGGCAACCCTATGAATCAGTGACCTCCAAGAGCATCTGTCATGAACCACCCTGTTCACATCTTGTAAGTTCAGGTCTGTGGCTTCCTTTATGGAATCAATCCATCTCTTGTTTGGCCTTCCTCTTTTTCTACTTCCTTCTGTTTTTCCAAGCATTATTATCTTTTCTAATGAACTAGAGAAGACAATAATGCTGGGGGAAAACAGAAGGGAGTAGAAAAAGGAGGCCAAACAAGAGATGGTTTCATTCCATAAAGGAAGCCACAGACCTGAACTTACAAGATCTAAACAGGGTGGTTAATGACAGATGCTACTGGAGGTTGCTGATTCACAGGGTGGCCATAAGTAGTAATTGACTTGAAGGCACATAACAACACACAAAACACCACTGGCAGTAATTACCAAAAGGTAAAGTCTGCCTTCCTTAGCACCCTCAACATTAGGGAGGAGACACAGGGTGCCTCCAGACTGTCACTATTTTGCTAGAGTTCAAGTGCGTACTAGAACTTTCACAAAGATTGCACAATTAAAGTGGATTAAAGAGCTCTTGTCACCACGGTGCAACAAATCCACTTAAAAAGAAAAAAATGGATTTTGCGGTTTGGAAAGGGATGGAAAACTGCATTGAAAAGTGTGGGAAGAACGAATGACTAATGGGAAGATGTATAAACACCCCACAAGCAAATCAGAATGAATGCAGGATGAATACTCATTGTCATGTAACCATCCTGAAAACAAATCAAAATGAATGCTCAGTAAAGACCAGATATAATCTAACCTCTGCATCCAGAACAGGTTCCAAGACCTTATAGATCATGATACCAGTTTCATGAGCTCAGTACAGCCCCATGCTTGGCCAATTTTGAGAATGCAGTCTTTATGAATATCACTATTCTATCCTCAGGCGAGTAAGTTGGTGCAAGACTTTAACCACCCCTGAAACAGATGTAGAGAAAAGATGTGACCACTGAACCTCAAAATGGCATTGCTTGCCTGACTGTCCCTGGTACATCAGGCCTCCCTGTTTGAGGTGCTACATGAGGCTTGTTCACATACTACACTCAACACTGATACAAACTGTGTCTACACATATGCAAGTGTTTGTCTGAAAGAGGGTACATCAGTTTATTTGTACAGCTCAGCTATTGTATACTCACTAAACTTTACATGTGAATAAATGTATGAGTGTATAGCTATTTTCTGTACACAGGTACACATTTTGTACACTCATTGCATGTAATGTGTGGACACCCCTATGGTCAATATCCATATGGTCATCCTTAAAGAGGGGTAGGATGAGCAAACCACCCCATGGGATATTTCCTTCAGTGCTAAAAGTTAGGGATAAACTGGTCCACTTTCCTAATTTTTGCAGCTAGCAACCTGATCAGAGATCATGTTCCTTATAAGCAATATTTTGACATGCTAAGGAGGTCCTGTGAGTTCAGTACTGGGCAGTGAGTTCTTTTACTTACCATCATCTGAGTCAAACTTGTTTGCTAGCGGTGGGGCCTTATAAAGTAGCATGGAAGGCTGCCTCTGTTGATTATGTGATCAGACAGCCAATAAGTGCAAAAAAAAAGAAGTTTAAATTTACCATGTGAATTTATTAAAGGAATGGTGAGGAGAACAAAAATCACCTTTCCAAAGCAGGATATGAGGATCTTGAACTAGGGTTTGAGACAGTCTTATAACACAGTGACAGAATTGACCGTACATAGACACATTCTTTGGCACATAAATGCATTTGGGGGGGAGATTCTCCTGGCTTGGCTTATCCTTTCTAACTGGAGATGTCAGTGACTAAACCTAGGGCATTCTGCATATAAAGGATATGCTCTACCAGCAAACTTTGGTAATCTGGGAATTATTCAGACGACTGCTATTGTTAGCTCGCTTTCTTAATTTCCTTCCTTCAGCCATGTGTCTTCTAGATATGGGATGCTATATCTAGAATGCCTTATAATGAACCTGTCTTATAATGAACCAGCCCATTGGTCCATCCTGTCCATTTGCTCTAGGGATGGGGAACATGTGGCCCTTCAGCTGTTGGACTCCAGTTCCATTGCACTGGCCCTAGCCAGCATGGCTAATAGTCAGGGATGATGGGAGCTGTATCTGGCAAATATCTGGAGGGCTACAGGTTCCCTGTGCCTGGTTTACTCAGTACTTTCCAAGGTAGTTCCAGGTCTTCCCCACCCCTACTAAGTTTAACTAGAGATGCCAGGTAGCAAATGTGGGATCTTGTATATGCAAAGCATATGGGCTATAACTGGGCCATGTCCTTTTCCCAACAGATTGCCCTCTACTCCCTGTGCAGGGTTGGGATCTGGTATACAAGGATTTGTGTTCAGGTGTCACTTCTTCCAAGAATTTGTTGCATGATCTTGGGCAAGTTACTTATCTGCCAACTTTGTTCCCCATCTCCAACATGGGAATAATAGGGAACTACCTCACAGGACTGTAGTGAAGTCAAATGTAATAATGATCAAAGACAATAAATTAGAAATAAAAAATAGCAGCATAGGGCTGCTTCCTTTTTCACTGGCAGCAGCACCATGTCTTTACCAGTGGAGTGAAAGGCAGGCATTAAAGAGAAGCCTGCTAAGATTCCCTGTACCTGTTGACTATCTGCCTGTCATGTTGCTGTCATAAGCCTCTGGTCATAGAAATAGTGACAACTCTATAGCTATAGTATCAGTGTGACATTATACAAACAATGCATGCAGGTTGATAGGCCCTGATTTAATAATGGCCAATGTGGTCAAGTAGTTTTTAGGGTGTTTTTTTTTTTACATGCCCAAGATCATGTAGATTGGGCATCATTCAATAATCTTTTCAGAAGGATTCAGCAGCTGGTGACCTGTGGAACAAATCTTGTCCCTTCACATTTGCCAAACTAGTGGCAAAAGGTGTGGACAACACAACTTGCAGGCAGGGCTTTTTAGGAGGTCAGGTTCAGGGGTTTACCTACCATCACTTCCCACTTTTTCCCCTCAAAGTAGCCCTCCAGGAAAATGTATCGCTGATCAGAGTCCTACAACAAGGTAGACCATATTATTATTCCTGTATTGAAGTTGGGTGGTGCCAAGGAGGAGACTTGAAGGAGTGACTGTAGGTAAGGATTGCAGAATGCTGTAGCTCAAGATGTACTTTTGTGTGGGGGAGCATAGAACAGCAACTGACTACCATAACCGCAGAGGGTTACAGCTGACAGTGTTGCACAGGGTGGGGGGAAATGGTAGGAACAGCCACAACTAGGAAAGAGTATGTCATTGTTGCACATAGGAATATAGGAAGCTGCCTGATATGGAGTCAGACCCTTGGCCCATCTATAAGCACAATTAACCAGACCATTTGATCCCTGGGGTAAACAAAAGACAACAGAAACTTAGAAAGCCACCTTATACCAACTCAGACTATTGGTCCATCTAGCTCAGTATTGTCCACACTGACTGGCAGTGGTCGTCCAGGGTTTCAGGCAAGGAATCTTTCCCAGTCCCACCCAGAGATGCTGGGGGTCAAACCTGAGAATTTCTGCATGCAAAGCAGATGCTTTACCACTGAGCTACAGCCTATTCCCTAACAGAAATGATGGACTAGTAGATATTAAGGGATTAGGTACCTTCCCCCATTCTTGCCCTCTTTCATGGCTGTGGCAGTGTACTCCAGTGGACACAATGTAGCTGTGGACCTGGGTTCAAAGTTCCCATTTCTGCAACAGACTTTACTCAGAGCAGACAGAAAACTGATGATGATCTCATTTCCTTGAATCCTTATTTCATAGACTTATTGGGTGGCCTTGGGCCCGTCGTGATGGTTGCCTACTTTTTTTCCTGGAAGGATTCCCAAGCCTTTAGCAGCTACACGACAGCAAGAAATTCTGCTTGTTAAAGGCATAGCAGCTGTGCCAGAAAGAAAGAAAAATACTATTGGCAGCCCTACATATCACAATCTACATCATCCTCAGTTGCCTACCTGTAAAAGGTATGGACTGGGATAGGTGTGTTGTGAATGTGACTGTGATAATGCACTCTACATTTTAACACCTGGTATATAGACAAAGTACATAGAAGATTGCCTATATAACAGGTTTTTAAATGCAAAGTGCACACACAGATATGTGTAATAGCTATAGCTATATCCCAAGGGGGCCTACACACATTTCTAACCAGGCACACACAGAGGTCTTGGGGGAAAGGTTGTGTTTCTCTTATTTGTGTGGGGCATGAAGATAAGTAACCATGTGTTCCCTTCTACTGCTCTGAAGGGATTCCTGTGCCTTCTTACTTTCTCAATTTGCTGTGGATATTAGACCCTTGGAGTTAGGAATCTGGGTGGCACTGGGTCTCCTATTCACCAGAGAACTGGGGGCACTCACCCCTGGGGAGTTGATTTGTGGATGCCTGTCTACATAAATTTCTAACATTCTCCCTCTGTCACACTGGCTCACCACATTCTAGCAGAGGGATAGATGTGCCTTCCAGATGTTTTGGACTACAACTTTCATCAAACTCAGTTAGCATGGCTTATAGGAGAGGATGATGGGAGCTGTAGTCCGAAACATAGGGAGGTACCATGTTGGCTACCTGTGCTGTAGCAACACATCAAGAAACAGAATCTAAGACAGAACTGTGCAGATGGCTGGCTTTTAGAGAGCAAATAGGGGGCAATCTGGGACAGTCAAGAGTGAACAAAACCAGAGCCTCACCTCAGACCCCGAATTCACAATGGACAGGAGGGACTTGAGTCCTACCCCAGTGGCCCCTGAGTACACTTTGCTTTCTCCCACAGAAATACATGGCTCCTATTTACACCTATTTTGGAGGGGAGGATTAAGTGCTCTGCTTGGGGACAATGTTATAGTGCATTTGTATGGGTAATAATGGGTGTGTGTGAAAGCGCACACAAATTTGCAAACACTGATGATGCAGCATGGATACAGAGGTGCATAATATTCTCTTCGGGCAAGCAGTGCTGTGATGTGCACATGACACTCCCACCATAGCTAATGGATCTTATAAATACATCCAGAAACTGACAGCCAGCTGCAGGTGCACATTACGTTATCAATGAGCAACATATAAAAGTAAATGGCTCTGCACGGGTAACTGATTTCAGTGGGCATAAGGGCACCTAATTCTATGCTGGATGGTGATCAGCATTTTAAATAGATTTGTGCACTTGTCATATTATTTATTTGTTGCCTAACAGAAGCCATCTCTAGGCAACTTTCATACAACATTGTAAAACCAAACAACATTCAAAGATTAAGAATAAAACAACAATACCTACCAAAAATAATACAAACAACAACATTAAGCATCAGCAGTATGCGGACCATGATAACCAGCTCATTATAGCCAGACGGGGCACTGCCCCACCAAACAGTCTGCCCTCAGCCAGCTTCCACCTGCCTGCCTGCTTCTGTCAACTTCCTCCTCCTTAGTCCCAATGTTGCCCTTGTAGAACTCAGCAGGGAAGAGAATGGTGGCGAAACTAGAATTAGTTGGCTCTGCCTGTCATTGGCTCTGGCTCCACCTACTGTTGGCCTCCCTGCCATCCACTCTGCCAGTCCTATGGGCACCAGCCACCACTAATCATAGCCAATTCATCACCCCAGGGTCTGAGGTGAGGCTCAGGTTTTCTGCTTTCTTGACTGTGAGAAGAAGTATGTCTTAAATGGAAAAGCTGTTAATGTTGATGCCAGGTGTGCCTCACTGGGCAGAACATTCCATAGATGGAGGCCACAACCAAAAGAGGCCCTGTCCCATGTTGCCACCCTCCCAATCTCTCTCAGGGGGGCACCTGCAGGAGGGTCTCAAGACAATGAATGAAGGGCCTGCGTATGTTCATGCTGGGAAAGGTGTTAAATATTGGGGTCCTGAGCTGTATAGAGCTTTGTAAGTTAAAACCAGCACTTTGAACTAGGCCCAAAAATGTACTGGCAACCAGTGCAACTGTGCCTAAACCACTGTTATATAGTGAAACCACTTCGCTTCCATCAGCAGTTTGGGCGCCGCATTCTTCAGCAGCTGTGGTTTCTGAACCAACTTCAAAGGCAGTTCCATAACCTGTTATTGTAGTAATCTAACCTAGAGGTTATCGGAACACAGATTATCAAAACCAGATTATCCCTATTCATGTAGGTTCATGTAATTCATATATAGCTCAGACACCAACCAATGCTGGTAGATGACACTCTGCCTCCACTGAAGTAGTGGATCTAGAAGAACCCCCAAGCTATGGATCTGCTTATTCCATTCAGAGGAACCACCCAGTAACACAAAGGTGGGGATCTTTGGCCCATGGGCCAAAGTTGGCAGACCAGGCCTCCCCATTTGGCCTGTGAGGACAGTTCAGCCAAGCCCCACATATATATATCAAGTATGGGGCAGGTAAAACCCTGGCTGAGCTGAAAGGGAGTTTGTAGGCACTACTGATCTGCTAACAGTGTGCAAGACAGTGCTCTGGGAAGGGCTTTGCAAGACCCAACAATCAGCTGATGATCAGGTCTTTGAAATCCTTTGCAAAGGGCTATCATGCACAGCGCTTTGAAAAGGGTTTAGCAAGACCCGATCATCAGCTGATGGTCAGACCTTGCAAAGTTTCTGCAAGACCCCTGCAGGCAAAAAAGGTCACTTGACATCATTTTAACAGTAAGGCGATTTGCAGGTGGGGACCTCTGCCTACCTGCCAAACTTGGTCTGTGAGGGGAGGGCCAGGCAGATGCAGTTCCCCCCACCCCCCACAAACAGCATTTCACTCTTGTCTGAATTGAGCTGAGTTTTCACTTGCCAGCTTGTGCACTTAAATAGGTGAGCACTTACACAGAGATATTAATGAGTGAAAAAGCAGTCATTCATATATGCATATTTTACATATTGAAATTAGCCTATGCATGTTCAAATAGCAGCACACACACTCCTAAACTGAAATTATTGCATGTATACATGTCTGTTTCTGAAAGGAAGTACAAAGAGGTAAATGAGTCTGGACTATACACCTGTATGCAGACATAAAATGCAAGATTCCTTTGTTTTCTTTTCCTTCTTCTACCCATATTGAACTGTACTGTGTGCATCTGTCCTTTTAGATTGTCTCTCTGTGACACAAACACAAGCAACATTAAATTTAAATTAAATTGCATTAAATTTTACCTTTGTAGTCCCTTTAGAGTGTGTGTGTATATATAGTATTTTATGTATTTTAAATTTATTCTAATGTTTTTGTGATTTTACTATTTACAATTTTATTATGTACATGTTTGATTTTTTTTGTAAGCCACCGTATTATAGGGTAGAAGGGTGGGATAGAATATTTTAAATAAAGAAAGAAATAAACAGAATGTGTGCAAATACAGATAACTACAAATTCACAGATGTTATCTCACATGCATATATGTGTGCGTGTGTGTGTGTGCATGCATGTACTGCACACATTGAGTCACTGTTGCTACTGTAAATCCTAGGATGGTCACTTATGCACTGCCCCGAAAAGAAGAAATGCACCACCAAACAGAGAGCAAAAGGAAATGCAGTGTCGCAAAAAAAATCTGCATGTGCTAATTTATATGTATATATGCAAAATTAGAATTAATTACCATAATTTAAATAGAACAATACATCTCACTATATTCAGTTTTTTAAATTTGAAGTGTAACAGTAAAACTTGTATTCCAAAACATATGGTTCAGAATAAATGCAGTATTTCCCTTCTGCTATCCATCCAACTCTGGGCTCCTTTGGGAGGAAAGGCGGGTTATAAATTTAATAAATAAATAAAATAAAACTGCACCCTTCTTCAAATGTCTTTCCATCCTTCCAGAGCCTCAGCCTTCAGAAACCTCAATCATAAGATGCATTTTACCAAGTTAACAAACAGATAAGAAGAGTGAAGTGAAAGAAGGAGGGGGAATGAGGAAAAAGGAGGGGGAATATTTTCCGAAAATCTCCAAGCGATAATCAGAGCTATCTTTCTTATAGTCGAGCAGCTATACCTTCTCAACCCTAAAGAGGTCAAGGAAGCCCTGCCAGATATACTCCAAGGCCCCTCCTACTTCCCCTTCATATATATTGGACCAAACAGCCCTCCAGATTGTACATTTGTTTTCATTTTACAATAATATATATAGACTGTTTAATACAAAACGTTTCCAAGCGACGTTTTTCATAAATGCCAGGGACTGCCATAGACGGCGTCTATGCAGCCTATTAAAAACGAAAGTATAACAAAGGTACAATTCACAAGTAGAGGATTTCTTCAGAGGGCTGTCCTCCCCGACAGCTCTTCAAGTAGAGGACTGTCCTCGTTAAGCAGGCCCCGTGGCCACCCCGCTAAGTCCGATTTGAACCAGGCCTGGCCTGCAGCGGAGGCGGCAGCAAATCCACAGCGGCTCTGGCTGCCATTAGAGCAGCCTTGTGTTATGGAAGGCGGGCAGGCGGGGGAGAGAGAAACTTTACGGGAGAGAAAGGTGAGGTGGGGAAATGAGAACAAGCTGACTAATAAGGATGAAATGAGGGAAGGGGGCGGTTTTGCCTGTGTGTGGCATTTGGGAGTGTTTCCCTCCCTCCTTACAGTCGCTCCTTGTAAAGGGAATGAGACAGAGAATAACACACTCTCCCCCCCCCCACTAAAAAAGAGAGGAGAACGAGACAGAGCCCCTCACCCTGCTGGAAGAAAAGGGTTCCATTGCTGGTACGGGGGCAGCAGCCTTCCGCTTGAGTTCCCCCTTTCAGGGCTCATCTCTGCCCATTGTTGGGATGTCACCAAGGAAGAATACACGGGTGGGGGTTGGAGAGAAAAGGGGAGAGAGGCGAGGTGGAGGGCAAGGCAGGCAACAAGAGGTGGCTCAGGGTGGATGCTGCAAAGGGGGTGGGGAAGGGTCAGAAGGAGGGCTGCAGGCTCCTGTGGCTGAGAAACAAATTTTGGGAGTTAGGACAGTGGGGGAATGGTCCCCTGTCCCAGAGAGTGTTGCAGGCAAAGATAGCTGGGCCCACGTTTCTCTGTGTGCTTGTGTGTACCCATCTTTGACCACATGCTGCATTATAAAGCTGCCTTTACCAACCTGGCGCCCTTCAGATGTTTTGGGCAACAAAGTCCCATCAGCCCTATATGGCTGGGGCTGGGTGGGAGTTGTAGTCCAAGATATCTGGAGGGCACCAGGTTGGCGAAAGCTGATATAAAGTACTGCCTGTTGTCACTCCCTCTATGCATGTTAATGGATGGGGTTTCTCACACACTGGTCTGATACGTTACTTTAAAAAAATAACTAAATTGGTGAAACTCCTCCGAGAATCTTATCCCTTATAATAGCATGATATGAGTGCTGCTAGATTAGACCAAGGATCTAAATATACCGGCAACCTGTTCCCAACATTAGCCAGCTAAATGTCTCTTGGAAGACAAGAAGAACTGGCATAAAACAGCCTTCTTCCTAGTGTTTGCCCTTAGCCACAGGTATTCAGACGTACACTGCCTCTAAACATGGAGGATCCATTTAACAACCACAGCTGATGAAAGTTAAAGAGGAAAGCACAAAAGCAGGACTACAGCTGAACGTCAAAAAGACTAAAGTAATGACAACAGATTTATGTAGCTTTACAGTTGACAATGAGGACATTGAACTTGTCAAGGATTAACAATACCTTGGCACAGCCATTAACCAAAATGGAGGCAATAGTCAAGAAATCAGAAGAAGGCTAGGACTGGGGAGGGCAGCTATGAGAGAACTAGAAAAGGTCCTCAAATGCAAAGATGTATCATTGAACACTAAAGTCAGGATCGTTCAGACCATGGTATTTCTCTATGTATGGGTGTGAAAGTTGGACAGTGAAAGAAGCAGATAAGAGAAAAATCAACTCATTTGAAATGTGGTGTTGGAGGAAAGCTTGCAGATACCATGGACTGCAAAAAAGACAAATAATTGGGTGTTAGAACAAATTAAACCAGAACTATCACTAGAAGCTAAAATGATGAAACTGAGGTTATCATACTTTGGACACATAATGAGAAGATGCAATTCACTAGAAAAGACCATAATGCTGGGAAAAACAGAAGGGAGTAGAAAAAGAGGAAGGCCAAACAAGAGATGGATTGATTCCATAAAGGAACCCACAGACCTGAACTTAGAAGATCTGAACAGGGTGGTTCGTGACAGATGCTATTGGAGGTCGCTGATTCATAGGGTTGCCATAAGTCGTAGTCGACTTGGAGGCACATAACAACAACAAGCTAATAGCTGCCAACAATCTCAATTGGCAGCCATCACCACACCTTGTAGCAGTGAATTCCATAAATTAATAATGTATCATATGAAGGCATACTTTTGTTCGCCCTGAACCACCTGCAGATCAATTTCACTGAGTAACCCCAAGTTCTAGTTACAGGACTGGAGAATCCATGGCCCTTTAGATCCTATTGGACTACAAATCCCATCATCCCTGACCACAGGCCATACTGGGTGAGGCTGATGGAAGCTGGACTTCAACAACAGGGCCACAAGCTCCCCAGCCATGTTCTAATACTATGAGAGAGGGAGAACTATTTCTCCCTATTCATCTCATACCATAATTTTATAAACCTGTATCATGCCCCTCCCACTGCAAGCCTATACATATTTACTCAGAAGTAACTCCTGCTATGTTGAATGGAGTTTAGTCCCTTGTAAATGTGCTACCCACTGAGATCACAGACAATTGAGACCCTCTTCTGCATATATACTGTAAGTTATAATCACCAGTGGCAAAGGAACATTGCTATATATACAACCTATTAGTTCCTCAGCAGTTGCCTCTGATGATCACCAATGCAACACCACTGTTAGCTGTGCTTCTGTGTCTCATGTTAAGGTATAACCTGGCCAATTTTACTCCTTTGGCATCATATACTCAGGACTAAGGAGCAAATAAGGGAGAAAGACCATCACCAGTGTTGGGTCATGCGTACCCCATGGTTTTGTAGAAACACAGAATATGTGCAGAAACTTGGCTTCAAGTATCAGCAAGAATTTAGCATCCTGAAAAATGCAGGTTTGTTGCCTTTATCGTTGTGAAGTAAAGGTTTGGAAGTGTGCAACTGAGCAACAACTGGTGAAATCACAGAAACTGGAGAGGTGGCTGAGGAAGATTTCAAAAGGTTAGAGATGAGGCTTTGGACATCTGCATAGCTCCTGACTGTTCTGACAAGCAGAAGCGTGACACATTTTGCAAGATAAGCATGTAGGTGCAAATTTGCTTTATTTGCAGAGAATCTACAGGTGGCAGAATTCAGGTTTCTGAATTCTGTTTACAAAGATGTTGGGTTACACTGGCACAGACCTTTTGGTTTTTTTAAAAATACATTCAGCTCTGAGCAAGAAGTTATTCCTGGCCTGTTGGAGGAGTTGTAATTTTGGGGAGGGTACTTCCACATGTGAAGGGAATGCCCATTAATACAATTGTTTTGGCAGAGAATTTTCCAAGAAATCTTGACCATTGTAGTACAGATCATTCCTGGATGCTTACCAAAATCTTTCTCACAAGGACTTAATTACATTCTTGCTGGTAGCTGCGCACCTGAAAATTGCTCATCACTGGTGATATGAATCACTGTACACACTGCAGAGCTGGTGGACAAAGGTTTGGACTTTGGCACTACCTAAGAAACCTTCAGCATCCTGTAAGATACTTCACAGGTTTAAGAAAATGGACAACTTACTTGAACTTTGATACCCAGTGTTCGCTCATGTTCTACGGCAAAGCAGTTCGACAGTACCTCCCACCTCCCACAAATCTTTTTGGTTGGGTTTACAGTAGGGCCCTGCTGTTCAGCATTCCACTAATACGGCAGCTTTCAATTAGAGTAAGGCCCCACTCATATGGTGCTTGTTCCGCTTTTACGGTGTTTTTTGGGCGTCGGGCACCATTTTATTGACGGAGTTCCGCTTTTCGGCGGAGGTCTGGAACGTAACCCGCCGTATGAGTGGGGCCCTACTCTATCACCAAGACACAGGGCTCCTTCATGCAAATGATTTCCAGTTATCCTCTCTGCTTGTCTATAGCTGTAACATCTTGCATTATGTGCGCTTTAAGGTTTTGTTGTACTGTTGTATTTATGTTGTGTGTGTTTGTAATTTTTTGAAAATTAAATAAAGAAAAAATATTTTTTTAAAAAATGAATACATTCGACTCTGGCAACCAGGTATTGTCAATAATAATATAAAAAACATGTATGGCACCTTCCCAGGTATAATGGATTTTCACAACCACGCATTGGACTTAGTTTCCATCCATAGTAAGCTGTGTACTTTTTTGTCGCCACATATATAAAACTTGAGCTGATTGTCTGAACACTCCGATTGACTCATCTAAATGCAGCTGTATCAAAGATTTATATAAAGCCATCATGATATTTTGTATTATCAATCCCTGTTGATGTGTTTTTTAATATGTCTACACTGTGAACCAATTTCAAGTCCTCCTGGTGGGAAAAAAGTGAGACATAAGCTTTAAAAATAAACAACACATTCCTAGCACATTGGCTGCATTTGCAGGTTACAGTAAGTCATAAACCATGCACAAGTGATTTGCACTCATTTGCTGGGAGAAGCAAACCAGAATCCCTGGCTTAGTGTTATGTCCAAGCCAGGAATCATGGTGTGTTTTGCTCCCAATAAATGATCTGTAGCCAAGGTTTTTTCTTGGCTTACTGATCATGGTTTCTTGATGTGTAATGCTAAGTCAGAGATCATGGTTTGTTTTCTCTGCACACATAAAGGGAGGAACAAAACACCCCAGATGGGCACATTTACCATGGCATGTAACTGGGTTACTGAACTGACATTTTCAGTAGCTTTCCACTAGGGTGGACTGTCTGGAATAGCCTCAGCCAATTAAGGCCCCATCAGCATATTTGTGAAGGTAGAAATTTTATTTATTTTGTCCTGCAACATGCATCACTTTACACTTACTTAATGTTAAATCCCATCTGCTATTCTGTTGTAAGTCCACCCAGTTTGTAGATGTTATCCTTAGGGAGTTCCTTCACAGTTTGCCTGCAATTGCACCATTCTGATTAACTGGTGTAATCATGGGCAATCTTGAAAGCTTTTTCAACTGAACGCTAGTTGCTGTGAGCTGGAATCTTCCTGTCCCCTCTGGTTGCAGTGGCACACAACCTGCCTTTATTTGATTGTTGCTGACAATATAGCCATGCACCTTCGAACCCCCACCCTTGTCAACCCTATTCTTTCTCCATGTGCCCGGCTTGTGATACATTAGATCATAAAAGAGCTTAGGTGAATCCAGCCATCCTGATCCCTTTAGGGCAGAGGTAGGGAACCTTAAGCTTGGGGGCCAAATGCGGCCCTCCAGGCCTCTCTATCTGGCCATTTGTGACTCTCCCCAGGCCACATCCCATCACACTAAGCCACACCCCTCACTGGCCCTTCTATACACCCTTCACACCTTGCCTGGCTGGAATGTTTCCTTGAATGGCAAGAATGCCTTTTGCTTGCCTGGATGGAGTGTGTAGAAACCTCTGACTTTTACATGGCTTAAAGTGCAAAGATAAAAGGCACATCTGTGGTCCCACCAACCACTCTGGTATGCAGATCCAATAAGGTTGCCCAATAGGGAATGTGGCCCTCAGGTTGAAAAAAAATTCCCCACCTCAGCTTTAATTTGGAAGCAAGCTTGTGTGTGAATATCCCTAGCTACATTGAGAACTGCAGACACTGCTAAACGCTGTGCACATGGGTTTATCTCTGCAATCCAGCAGTTGAGCCTCCTCCGCACATGCATTTTACCCTTTTTTTAAAAAAGCTAACAGCCAAGAAACTTGCTATCTAGGAAAACATACGTTGGCTCTCTATTCAGCCCACTTTCCCATTCCTTGTTTGTCAAACAGCAGGTTGGCAAGAATATTTTAGCTGTTCAAAAAGGACTCTGTGCATGCTCCAAGTTATTCCCTGAGATCAGCTCAAGACAGGTAGCTTCACGGAAAACTTGCATTTACTTTAGTACACCCAGAAGATGTCATGCACTGCAGATCAGGCCTTCTAACTGCACATGTTAAGTAAAGCTTGGAGGAGACTCATAGCTATGGCTGAATATGACGATTCACCCCTAAGGTGCTTCTTCTTTCTAGAACTGTTTCCAGAGGGGTAGCCGTGTTCATCTGCTGCAGCAAAAACTGAACTGGTAAGGGAACCCAAGCATCCTTAGATGCCAGCCAACACACCTCCTCTGCATCTACAAAACAGTTTTGCCTCCCTAGCGATTAATTCCATAATGTTATTGCAATTGTAAAAAGTTTCTTCCCTGTTTCCATTGCCCTTGGGCAGGGCCGGGTTACTGTGTCAGCCAAGATGCTCCATTTCCCAGGTTTGGCTGTAGAGTGTCCTGAAGGGTTCAGACACATCCCAAGGCCCAGCCCAGCAATCATGCCTTTCCGTTCATTGTGAACAAGGGAGCTTCCATCACACAGCATGCACCGAAAAATAATAACAAGGCACTGAAGACTTGGGCTATGTAACGGGTGCAAAAGTCAGCAAAAGTCATGAGTTTGTGTACTTCTGCCAAAATCAAGAGATCGGCTTCCAAATCATGAGATCCTAGCTCTGACCTGCTGAGAGCCGCAGGAGTCTACATGGACAGAATGCTGGATGTGAGGAAAGGTGGGTTCAAATCCCTGCCTCAAATCCATCAGATTGCTGGTTGACCAGTACTGGGAAAGTCTCTCAGTTTCTACTAATTAAAGTGGGACTAATTAATGGCCCATCTCAGGACTGTTGCAAGAATTATTAAGGGTTGTAAAGTCCTCAAGTGCTATCCTTTTAATTATTTTAATTATTTAATTATTAAGAATTATTAAGGGTTGTAAAGTCCTCAAGTGCTATCCTTTTAATTAATTCATTTTCATGGATTTCTGGTTTTGATTAGTGATACACTGTTTTGAATACATGCATGTAGAAAAGAGGTTTATAAATCCAATGAAATGAATCAGTATGCTAGAAAAATGCATAATTTTCATTAGGAGTGCCTTTTACTCCTGGTAAGACAGCTGTGGCCATTTCTGGACCGGGATAGCCTAACCACTGTTGTCCATGCACTGGTAACCTCGAGGCTTGATTACTGTAATGCGCTTTATATTGGGCTGCCCTTAAAGTTGGTCTGGAAACTGCAGCTGGTGCAAAATGCGGCAGCGAGACTGCTCATTGGGGCAGGGTATTGCCAACATGTTATCTCTCTGCTGAAATAATTGCACTGGCTGCCCATTTGCTACCGGGCCAAGTTCAAGGTTCTTGGTGTACAAAGCCCTATATAGCTTGGGACCAGGATACCTGAAAGACTGTCTTATCCTTTATATACCCAGTCGATCACTGTGCTCTGCAGGTGAGGGCCTCCTGCAGATACCATCTTATCAGGAGGTCCGTTCCGCACAACATAGGAAATGGACCTTTAGTGTGGCAGCACCTACCCTTTGGAATTCCCTATATTTAAATATTAAAGCGCCATCTCTGTTATCTTTTCGGTGCCTATGGAAGATCTTCCTCTTTCAACAAGCCTTTTAAGTTGAGACCTTATCCCAGTCTGCATCTGTGTTGGAATTGCTTTTAAAGAAGTTTTTCAACCTTTTCTTTTTTTAATGATGTTTTTAAAGCTTTTTAAAAAAGTTTTAAAAGATGTTTTGTTTTAATATATTCTAAAGTCTGTTTTTATGATGTTTTAAAGGGTTTTTAGTGCTTTTGTTTGCTGCCCTGGGCTCCTTCTGGGAGGAAGGGTGGGATATAAATCAAATAATAAATAAATACATCAATAAATAAAATAATAGTAAGAGGCCCAAAGCCCAAAGATTTGGATGATTATTTCAAAACAACATATAAACCTCAGCTATCTTCTTGTCTCTGGGCAATGATGCACACCCCTAATTTCTGCCCATTTTCTCTAGTTTTCCTATTTCCCTAGTTTCCCCCATTCAATCTTTTACACCAGGGTTGCCAGGTCAGAAGCATCCCAAACCCTGAGATTTCAGGGGCGGGCCCTAGTGATTGTTATGGAAATATGCAGAGATATTCAGTGGTCTGAGCTGCATGTGCCAGTGTGTGTATTTACCTTAGAAGAAAGCTTTTACCCTGCATTTAGATCACCGGGACTTGAGACTTAGTAAAGTAAGAAAAGCTACTTTATTTATAGAAATACATAGTAGATAGGAAAGGCATACCTAGTTCTAACTAACTAAGTTGGAGGCGCAATGCCCAGATGTGGGTATTGCCCTCATGGCTCAGGAGAGACAGAAAAGACACAGATGTCTCCTCTCTCCTCAGACAGTCGAAGAAGACAAAAAGGAGGGGCAGGTCAGCTTCCCTGTGCATATCAGTTTACAACGGAAGGAAGTTAGGTAGAGAAGAGCACAGGTAAAGGTAGGAAAGCCTAGCCAGCTGGAGGATCCTAACTTTATCTTCCTTCTGGAATACAAACAAAAGAACCCAAACATGAGTTGCTCTTGCCCCACATCCAACAGTGATGTCATGGGGGCACCCTACAGATGTCACAGGGGCTGGCCCTAGTGATGTCATTAAGCATGATACCTTAAGCATCAACCATAGTTGCTTGGAGCATACAATTCAGACAAAAACACTTATCTGATTGGAAATTAAGATAGAAATCTTAGCTAAAACATGGAGGCTGGGTAGGGAACGTTTAATCTAGCCTACTTGCTAATGGCAAGAAGAGTTTAAGTGCTCTCAGGCCAGGCAAATAACCAGGCCATTATAGGAAGAAAGGAGCCTAGTGTTGTGTGCCTATTAGATAGGAGTACTCACTAGTAAAGATGGATGCCCTTGAAGGCTGCAATTCTAAACACTTACTAAGGGACTAAACCCCATAGAACTCAATAGGACTTACTTCTGAGTAGATATATAATAATAATAATAAAATTTTATTTGTGAGTCGCCTATCTGGCCGAATTAACGGCCACTCTAGGTGACGTACAGTGACACAATAAAATACAATACAATATATAGATCAAAACAATAATCAATAATTAATCTAAAACCAACTTTCCAATTAATAACATCATAAAAACTAATCCACCCCAGAAATCTCGTAGGCCTGCCTGAATAGCCAGGTCTTCAAGGCCCGGCGGAAACCCATCAGGGAGGGGGCATGTCGAAGGTCAAAAGGAAGGGAATTCCAGAGGGTGGGGGCCACAATCAAAAATGCCCTCTCTCTGGTCCGTACCAGCCTAGCTGTTTTGATTGGAGGGACCGAGAGGAGGTCTTGTGTGGCTGATCTCGTCAGGCGGCATAATTGGTGATGCTGGAGGCGCTCCTTCAGATAAACTGGGCCGAAACCGTATAGGGCTTTAAAGGTCAACACCAACACCTTGAATTGGGCCCGGTAAACAACTGGTAGCCAGTGTAGGTCTTCTAACACCGGGGTTATATGATCACGGCGACGGCTATTCTTAATCAGACGTGCCGCCGCATTCTGTATCAGCTGCAATTTCCGGACCGTTTTCAAGGGTAACCCCACGTAGAGCGCATTACAGTAGTCTAAGCGAGAGGAGACCAGGGCATGTATCACCTGTGGGAGCAGATGGATAGGAAAGTAGGGTCGCAGCCTCTGTATCAGATGTAATTGATACCAAGCTGCCCGGCAAACTGCCGAGACCTGAGCCTCCATGGACAGCCTGGAGTCAAGAATGACCCTGAGGCTGCTGACCTGGTCCTTCAGGGGTAATCTCACCCCATTAAGCATCAGGTCCGTAATACCCAGCCTTCCTCTGTCTCCCACAAGCAACACCTCGGTCTTGTCGGGATTCAGCTTCAGCCTGTTCTCTCCCATCCATCCACTAACGGATTCCAGGCACTTGGACATGGTGTCCACAGCCAACTCTGGTGAGGACTTAAACGAGAGATAGAGCTGAGTGTCATCTGCATATTGGTAACACTGCAGCCCAAAGCTCCTGATGATGGCCCCCAGTGGCTTTACACAGATGTTGAATAGCATGGGGGAGAGGATAGAACCCTGTGGTACTCCACAATTGAGAGGCCAAGGGTCTGAAACCTCATCTCCCAATGCCACCCGCTGGTGCCTGTCTGAGAGATAGGAACGGAACCACCGTAAAACAGTGTCCCCTATTCCTAATCCCTCCAGGCGATTTAAAAGGATACCGTGGTCAACAGTATCGAAAGCCGCTGAGAGGTCCAGGAGGACGAGGAAGGTATATTCTCCCCTATCCAACGCCCTCCTCATATCATCCACCAGGGCAGCCAAGGCTGTTTCAGTTCCATGTCCAGTCCTGAAGCCCGATTGGAATGGATCTAGATAATCTGCTTCATCCAAGTGTGTCTGTAACAGTTTGGCCACCACTCGCTCAATCACCTTGCCCAAGAATGGTAAATTGGAGACTGGGCGAAAGTTATTCAACTCTTGGGGATCCAAGGAGGACTTTTTCAAGATGGGCTTTATCACTGCCTCCTTGAAGGCTAATGGCATTGCACCCTCTTCCAAGGATGCATTTACCACTGTCTTGATCCCTTCGCTCAGTCTCTCTTTGCAGCTCATAATGAGCCACGAGGGGCAAGGATCAAACAGACAGGTGGTTGGCTTCACAGTAGAGAGCACCTTGTCCACTTCCTCAGAGGGAAGAGGCTGAAACCGATCCCACCGGACCGGAATGCAACTGGCCGACTCTGGCCCACTTCCTGTGTCCACGGCGTATGGAATCATGCTCTTCAGGCGCTCGATTTTATCAGCAAAGTGTTCAGCAAATCTATCACAGGAGGGTTTAGACTGCTCCATGGGTTCCTGAGCAACTGGACCGACCAGGCTTCGGACCACTTGGAACAACCTCCTGGGACAACACTCTGCAGACGCAATAGAGGCAGCAAAGAATTCCCTCTTTGTTGCCTTTGTTGCCACCTGATAGGCAGCTATTGCTGCTCTAACCAGTGTCCGATCGTCTTCAGCGCAAGATTTCCGCCACCGGCGCTCTAGTCGTCTCACCTCCTGTCTCAGACCCCGCAACCGTGGTGTATACCAGGGTGCTATCTGAGCTCTATTCAGGGGGAGAGGACGTTTCGGAGCCACCCGGTCTACTGCCCTAGTGATCTCCCTGTTCCACTCCATCACCAGGGTTTCGACGTGTCCTTCAGTCAGCTCCAAGTTACCCAGCGCATTCAGGAATCTTTTCGGCTCCATCAAGCGTCTGGGGCGGACCATCCTAATAGGTCCTTGTCCCCTGCGGAGGGTGTGTGGCATTGAGAGGTCTATATTCACCAGATAGTGATCCGACCATGACACAGGGTTAGAAAAAACATCCCCCATTTTCAGAGCACTTCCCTCCCCTCCCGAGACAAACACAAGGTCAGTAGCATGACCGGCTACATGAGTGGGCCCTGTATTACTAAGGTGCAGTTCCCAGGAAGTCATGGTTTCCATGAAATCCCGAGGGGCCCCAGTGAGAGCAGTCTCGGCGTGCACGTTGAAATCCCCCAAAACCAATAGGCTGGGGGAGAGCATCCGCACGTCTGAGACCACCTCGAGCACCTCGGTCAGGGAGTCTACTGTGCAGCGGGGTGGGCGGTACACAAGTAGAATCCCTAAACTGCCCTTTGGACCCAACTTCCAGTACATGCAGTCAACAAACTTGGTCTCGTGGAGAGGGGGTCTGGCGAAAACCAAAGACCCCCGATAGATGACTGCCACTCCCCCTCCCCGCCTACCAATCCTCGGCTGCTGTGCGTACTGGAAACCGGCTGGACACATGGCCTCAAGCGTAGGAGCTGAGGCCTCATCCAGCCAGGTCTCCGTAATACACACCAGGTCTGCGTTCTCATCCAGGATCATATCGTGGATGAGCGTTGTTTTCTGCGCCACAGACCTGGCGTTACATAACAGCAGTCGAAGGTCGGATGGAGTCCTGCCTCCCCCAGTCGTCTTCTGGTTGTGAACAGGCCCGGAACAAGGGATGGATATTATGCATCTATCCCTTGTTCCCCTAGACTGGCGTGGCCTGCCACCTGCGCCTTTCCAGGATCTGCCGCCTAGCCTTTTTATATCATGGCTCCCCACCCTCCCCACAGTACCCCCCTCCAATCTACACATGTCTCCCTCCCCGTCTGCCAATCAGGCAGGCCCCCCACTCCCAGATAAATATATATAAGATTGTCCGTGTCTCTCTTGCTTCACCAGGGGGGGTTGGCTCGCCTACAGCCGGTGGATCTCTTGCCTCTTGCCGCTCCCGGGTTGTCGCCACAGCTCTCTCCTGTCTCTCCTGTCTCTACTCCTGGTTGCCTTCCCGGCGCGCCCAGTGGATCCTTCTCCTCATCGAGGCCGAAACGCCTCGACCACCGCACCAAAATTACAAGAGGGCAAGGGAAAGGTGGGCGACACCAAATAGGGAGGGAAAGAAAGGGCGCTCACTCGCTCACAGTCCCACGTGAGCCCAAAAGATGTTTAAAAGATGTTTAAAAGATGTTAAAAAAAGATAAGCGGCGGAGCTCCAAACACAGCCTCCTCCTACGCCGCCATCTTTAAACTATGAAGTTTGGATATATATCGTTTGGATTGTGCTGTTGTGCTGTTGGTAAAGCTTGACTAGGGATTCTCTGCAAAGATATCCATATCCAAACAGGGTTGGCAATCCCCTGCCTGTAATGCCCTGCCCCTGCCTTTTAACATGGTTGCTCCAAAGCTCTTTACAGATTTGACCCTTCACTTCAGAAAAAGGTTTGAGAAATGAGTTAGAGTAAGATTCTCTACCCTGTCTACCCCGTGGGCGTCTATAAATTCACTTTGAAAGCCAACCCAATTCCAGTGAGTAATAATTGACAGAGAGGAAACACACATGGTTTGGTCTACCTTCACAGAGAGCAGCTTGGGAACAACAACAGTTGCAGCCATACTTCCCATTACGTGAATTCTCTTTTACCACTATTGGGCAAGAAACAAACCGTCATGCAAACCAACAAGGTGGATCATCAGTGGGTTTAAAGTGGTTGAGCTGAGTGCATGGAACCACTTTTGTTGCTTCTATGGATATAAGGGAGTGAGGTTAAAGGTAAATGAAATGCAAATAGAAAAAGAAAAAGACAGTGAAGATTTCCTAAATGCAATACCATACCAACCATAACAAGACTCCTATGAGTAAGGCAGAAAACTCAGTATCCCACAACTAGTCAGGATTCCTAACCAAAAACCAAAAAAATCCTGGCAGCCAGTCAGCCAATGTCACAGAAATCCCCATGCAGCACAACCTGACTCAGGGGCTGCGGTTCAAGCAGAATGCTGTGATACAATTGCTGACATGAGTGAGACCCTATCAGCACGTAATAGCCCTGCTCTGAAACTGGCACTGGTTGCTGACTTGCTACCAGACCAAGTTCAAGGTGTGCTTTCCATGTTATGGGTGCCACATAATACTTGTTCTGTTTTTATAAGAAATCAGTCCTTTAGTGTTGCAGTACCTATCCTTTGGTACTCCCTGCCTATTGATATTAGGCAGACGCCTTCATTGTACTCTTTTCAGCACCTGCTAAAAATTTTTTGTTTAGGCAAGCCTAACCAGGCATGTAGAAGCTTTTGTTTTTTATCTGTTTTTAACTCATTGTTGGTTTTATTATTTTGAATGTTTTTAAATGCATGTCTTTAACTGTTTCTGCCAATAATTTTATTGTTTTAATTCCTTCTGTAAACGGCTTTGAGATTTGTTTTACAATAAAGTGGTATATAAATGTTGTAAATAAAATGCATAAAAATTTTTTGGAGTCACTGTGGCCCTTGGGTCTCTTCCCACTTTTAGGAACAAAGGAATCTGCCTTATACTGACTCAAGTCATTTGGTACCATCTAGCTCAGTACTGATGACATGGACTAGCATTGGCTCTCCAGGATTCTAGGCAATAGTCTTTTCCAGAAATCGAATTTTGGACCTTTGCATGCAAAGCATATGTCCTGCCACTGAGCTACAGCCCTTCCCCTGTTTAAAAAAGTATCTTTTAAAATTGTTCTTTTCAATTCTCTAATGAATGCACATTATACCTAGGGCAGATCCACACCATTCATTTAAAGTGCATTCAACACACATTTGAAGCACATGAATCCCACCACAGAATCATGGGAACTGTAGTTGGTTAATGGTGGTGGGATCTGTAACTGTGAGGGGGAAACTACACTTCCCAGGATTCTTCAGGGAAAATCATGCACTTCAAATGAGAGTTGGATGTGCTTTAAATGTATTGTGTGGTTCCACTGAATATACTTTTGCTTGCATGTAAATCGTTTTAATTATTTTTTTAAAATGGAAATGAGCTATAAAGTATACTGGATGACCATGGGCTACTCACCATCGTGCTGCCTAATCTGCCCCTCAGGATTGAAACAATAGAGGGGAACCACCCCAAGGAAGAAGTGCACACTTAAAATGTAGAAGAAATAATAATGTACAACCATAGTGTGAAATCAGATTCTTATCAGGACATAGTATGAAGAAATATTTATATAAACATGAATGCCAAATATGTTTATTATTTACACAACCTGTAAAGATATTTATAGTGCAATCCTATGTTTGTTTACTCAGAAGCAAGTCCCAATGTTTCAATGGGGCTTACTCAAACAGGGAAGTGTGCACAGAACTGCTTCCACAAGTGGTAAGGAACTTACTGTTTTATATTTGTTTTATGGTTACTGGATTTTAAATGGATTTATTTCTTGTTGTGAATTGCCTTGGTTTCCAGCCCTACCTCACAGGGTTGTTGGAAACATTCCACACTGGGGATGTAAAAATACATACATGCCATATAATAGTTTATTGTCAAAACCAGTTGGTCATTGCAGATTTTTTTGAAAAATAAAATCAGTATTAGTTGCCTACAGAACAAAAGAAGTGATACCTAAATAAGCCATGCCTAATTGCTTTAAAAATATGGTTGGAGGGGGAGAGAAAGATACACAATCCTTTGCTATGTTCACCCAAAAGTCCCATTAATTTACAGCACAATTGTCTACTCAAAAGTAAGTCCTATTGAATTCAATGGGGTTTATTCCGCATATGTGGGATTAGCATTGCAGCTTTACTCCGAGAAAGGCGAGTATTAGATTAAAGTTTCATATTGGGGAGTTTTTCAAAACACTGCCCTTTTCAACAGCCCAGGAAAATTTAAACTTGTTTGACTCCTGCACACAAAAGAGAAAAAGAGTTTTGCTACTGCTGAAAGCTATATACTTGCTCAATTTATGAGATTTTTAGATAAGCAGGAAAAAATGAGTTTTCTGGCCTTGCAATGGAGTCTAACTACTGCCTGGAGGTCAACAAATCCCTTATCAATCACAACCCTGACTTCACTTACTGGCTACTAACCTGAAAGGGCAGGGTTAGAGGAGCCAGCTATGAGCTCATTTAATAGAAGTTGCAGGGGAGGGGGGCGGCTGATGTTTTGGTGTATATCTCATGAACCAGACCACCTAGAAACTTTTTTTTTTAATGAAAGCTGAGAGTCCGGAGATTAAGGAGACTTACCTGCAGACCTGGAGAGGACCCCAAAAATCTAGAGTCTCCAGGCGAAAACCAGAGACCTGGCAACCTAACACCTCCCCGACCACTCCATCTTCCAACCCTCCTCCTTTTCCTAGCTTCCTGCATTCTAAGCCTGTCTCCTCTTTCCTAGCTAGTCCCTTCTTTTATTTACTCCTCCATATGTAGGCCTATCTGCCTGTCTTTCCTTTCACAGGGATCAATTCAGCTCAGCGAATGGCAACTCAGGATACTTCTGCCTGGCCAACCTCTCTGTAACATTAGGGCAGTCCAACCAATAATTTCCAGAGGCTACATCACCACTGCGACCATCCCTCCCCACAAAATCCTTTACCATATCAATAATAGTTTATCACATAGAGGTTTTTATAGGCTTCTGTTTTAAAGAATCTACTCCTGTGAAAGGTAAAAAAAAAGGACCCAAGAAACCTGCATTTTCCCTCTATTTTTTCCTCCTTTTTAAGACTAATTATGAATTTTAAGACAGACTCATTGTTCCAGCTAGGTTCATTATAATGCTAAAAGATGACTAGACGTGTTTTATTCACATAGCTGTATTCTTTCTTATTTATGCCGTCCCCAATTGTCCAATTTTTAATTTGCCTCAGACATCTCCTTATCACATTAAATTTCACAGAACCAGGGTTTTCTCTCCCAGAACTGGTGTCAACAGTAGTGTAGTGGCAAATTCAGAAGTGCAGGGTCCGTTCATAATAGTCACACCACCACAGCCCCTCATAACCTTTTTCCACTTTCCCTCATCTCCCTTTCTCTCCGTGTAGTCTCCGAGTTCACACTGCATTGCAACAGATGTCCCTAGGAGATAATCACCATGAAAGGGGAGGCTGTGTGTTAGCTTCTGAGAAGAGTGTTCTCAGTGGCTGACACCTCCTTTCACTTTATTGGCTCCAATCACCACAGAAGGACAAGGACTCTTCTCAGTAGCTAACATGCTCCCCTTGGGACCTGGCTGGGACCCTGCTCCCAAAAAAGCAAGGGGTCTACGACCCCCCAAACCCCAGAAGACTACACCCCGGGTGTAAAGTTGGCATAGCAATTATTGCTACTGCATATGATCACTGTGCTTATTTTGTACACACTCTAGAGCTTTGCACAGAAATCTCACAAATTGCAGTCACATCCACACCACACTGGTAATGCACACATATACCATTTTAACAGTCATGGCTTCCCCCAAAGAATCCTAGGACCGGTAGTTTAACCTCCTGACAGAGCTACAGTTCCCAGCACCTTTAACAAACTACAGTTCCCAGGATTCTTTGGGAGAAACCATGTGCTTTAAATGTATGCATGTACATTTCATGACCTTTTGGGCCCACTCTTTACAGTTTTTTATGCATGCACATGTATATTCTGCCAGCTTTATGCATCTGCTAGAGTGAACTCAGGTTCATAGGTTCCTCCAGACTGGTGTAGTTTTTGGATGTAGCTTGCAACATTTTGCAATAATAGTACAGATTTAGTGGTGGATTTTATACTGAACTGTCCACATATTATACTTTATTCGTTGTTCTGCAATGCTTCCCCAATGCTGCCACAGCATTGCCATCTGGAGGGCCACTCCTGTGCTAATATGCAACAGAAGTGGGACACCCCCTCCCCAGGAAACATTTGTGGTATGAAAAGTTACAGGATTTCAGCAAGAAGCTACGGGATATTCACTGATTGGAAACGAAGCAACATAGCTGCCTCAAAACTTTTGCAGGCACAAACAGTATTGAAAGTGGGACTGTGTATAACCGCCTCAATACCATAAAGAACACACAATAAAAATGTCATCTGGAGGGGCCCCATGAAAGTTTATGCTGCAATAAATTTGTTAGTTTTTAAAGTGCCAATAGAATTATTTGTTGTTGTGTTGCTGTAAGAAGCTAATCTGGCTTCTCTAGAATTAAGTCATACATGTCACAGAACACAGGTGTTCTTGATGCAGAATTTTTATATTAGTTTTTAACAAAGAATATAAACAGTCCTGGAGAATAGGAACCCCAGACTGAGCCTGTGCAAATACAGGTTGATGGATAACCAGGCATTAACACAATCAGAGTCAATGTATAAATAATAAGAGGAGGAGGGAAGGGAAATAACAGAATGAAGGGAATTGGAAAATATTTGTCAAAACAGCACTTTGAAATGTTATGGGACATTTATGAGCTATTGATTTTACCACTAAATTAAACAATCATTCTGGAAATGGAGCATGAATAGAGCCAGGACAGGGGTTGTCTGCACAAGCTACTTACACAAGCTACTATTTTACAGTGTGTGCACAAATTAACTAGGGGAGACAAACCTTAATTTAGGACCAATTGGAGACGCAGGTGATCAGCTGCAGCAAATAGGCTGTGCTACATTGCCAGCCCATGCTAGCTGTGAGTGCAAGCATGGCACACTTAGCCGAGATCTGTGTCACACCAATGGATGTCCTTTCCAGTCATCTTGTTTGACACACAAACACTCCTCCTTCCCTCTACTCCACTCATCTGCTCCCTTCCCTATTCAACAAATGCCAGCTAATTCCTGAACAAACTCCACTATTTACCTTCACACACCCGTCTGCCACAAACCCCTTCTGTACAGGCAGCATGACCCACAAGTGGTTTGAAGTGCCGTGTTGACAAGTCTTGCCGCCTGCCTGATCCGGGGGAGGAAAGGGGGTGGGGGAGAGAGGACACTAAATGGCAAACGAGTGTCCAAAGAAGGTCAATTCCTCCAGGCACCAAGCATAAAAACATGGAAATAGGGAACGTGACACTACCTAGCAGCAATTAATATAAATTGTTCCTATCCTATACTGTATATTATTCGGAAACTCATTCCCCAAATGTGGATTCTTAAGTAGTCAAAATGGCATCATCTACGCACAAGAGGAAGACTATCAGCAGCAAGCTTAGGTTTGGAGAACCCTAAGGTTTGCAGAAGTACCCCCTCCTAAAATCAACTTAAAAAAAAAAAAACCTACATGGGAAAAATCCAAAAAACAGCCCAATTCAAGATGCTTAGTAGGTACAGTACATGCTTAGTGGGTACAGAATGCTTACTGACTATTGAGAGAACAGGGGAATGAAAACCCTAGGAGAGATGGAATGGAGTATTCTGGAAAAGGGCAAGGCTACTGGCTGGAATCCAGAAAAGGAACACTCAATCCTGCAATTTTTGGTTGCAGGTCCCATATTTTTATTTATTTAATTACATTTATATGCCACCTTTCCTCCGAGGAGCTCCAAGTGGTGTACATGGTTCTCCATTTTATCCTCACAACAACTCTGTGAGGTAGGTTAGGCTGAGAGGCAGTAACTGGCCCAAGGTCACCCAGTGAGCTTCATGGCTGAGCAGGGATTTGAACCCTGGTCTCTCAGGTTCCACTCCGACACTCTAATCATTACACAATTTATTTATTTATTACATTTCTACCCCACCTTTCTTTTCATGATTGAAACCCAAGGTGGCTTACATATGTTCCCAGGTGGTCTCCCATCCAGGCACTGACCACAACTGACCCTGCTTAGCCTCAGCAGGGTGCTGGCCTTATGTGCCTTCAGACCATAGCTTAGGACAAATGACACTGCAAATGACACAGAGGTCTCTCTGCTGCTTGCTTAAGCCTGGCTGAGAGGCTCAACTGTAAGTCTAGATTTCTGGTCCCATGCAAAGTACAACTCCATCTCCTGATTTGCCCAGAGGCCAAACAACAACACAAGCACTGCAGCAATCAAGGAAAGAAACATGTGTGTAAGGAAAGTCATGTTTTAAAATAAATGACTGGACATTAGCAACAACATATAAATTAAACTATTACATCTGTGCAACAGAGGTATGAAAACAAATTTCCTGAGAGATGGGCACTTTTTATTTCCTTTTGGAATGAAAAGTTTGGGGAAGATGTAAGACTATACGCATTTTCTTTAGATTTGAAGTTTCTTTCTTTTTCTTTTTATACAATAATGTGAAAATACCTTTATTGTCTGTCATTATATTTTCTTTGTGTGTGTGTACACACACACACACACACACACACGAGCTTACCAGGGTACTGATGTTTGTGTTAATCACCAACAAAACCTTGTTAATTTCCACTGTAACTATTTTGTTGTGTATTTTGTTTTAGGGGATGGAGCAACTCCCTTATGAGGAAAGGTTACAGCATCTGGGGCTTTTTAGTTAGAGAAGAGACAAGAGGTGACATGATCAAAGTGTATAAAATTATGCACGGCATGGAGAAAGTGGATTAAAAAGTCTATCTCCCTCTTTCATAACACTAGTAGACATCCTATGAAGCTGAATGTTGGAAGATTCAGGACAGACAAAAGAAAGTATTTCTTCACATAGTGCATAGTGAAACTATGGAATTCGCTCCCACAGGAGACAGTGATGCCCACCAGCTTGGATGGTTTAAAAGAGTATTAGACAAATTCATGAAGGATAAGCCTATCAATGGCTACTAGCCATGATGGCTATGCTCTGCCTCCACAGTCAGAGGCAGAATGCTTCTGAATACCAGTTGCTGGAAACTGCAGAAGGGGACAGTGCTCTTGCGCTTAGGTCCTGCTTGTAGGCTTCTCATAGGCACCTGGTTGGCCGCTGTAAGAACAGGAGGCTGGAATAGGTGGGCCATTGGCCTGATCCAGAGGGCTCTTCTTATGTTCTTATGTTTTTATATAATTTTCACTAACTTTTATTTTTGCTTTTATTTCCCTCTGACCTCACCCAACCATGTGTATATTTATGCCTGCCAATTTGAAAGTACATTTCATGCATCTGATGTAGTAGAGTGGGCCCTAGCCCCTGAAAGCTTATGCCATAATGCATTTGCACTATATTATAGGCTTTAAGGCACCACAAGACTCTGTTGTTTTTATTATCAGGGCCGGTGCCAGAGGGCGGCCAGGTTGGGCCCTGGTCAAGGGCTCCTGGGGTCCTCCTTAGGGTGGGTGGGTAGCGCTGCCTTCTGCGATCTGCGGCATTGTCAGATCCCAACCCTGTCGCGGATCGCAGAGAGGGAGTTCCCAGGCACCCCCCACTACCACACAGGCCTGCAACGCCTGCTTGCATGCCCCACCTACCTCTCCCTTGAAGTAAATGTTGGTTGCGCCGTGGGTACAAGCCTGCCATCAACTAAGATGGCAGCTGAGGTTTCCCTAAGGGGCTAATGCCCCTGCTGCCATCTTGGTTGATGGACTTAAGGCTCTGGCCTTGCTCAGCAGTTTTAAATCTTGACTCAGAGCTGATTCATACAACCAAATCTACATGCTGAGTTGTGGGTTAAGTGGATCTACAATGTGTCAGTATAATGTTCCCAAAAGTGGGATTGAATGTATATTAAAAGACTGTGTTGGACAGAATTGTTATGTTCCTTGTGGGGTATACATTCAGGGGGTTTTGTTTGCGTTTTTGTGCATATAAAACAGATTTAACTGTTGCACATAGACATGTCACATGGATTTTAACCTTGAGCATGTAAACTGCAGGGATTTCATATGCTATGTACATTGAGCACCTGGGAAGCTGGACATGCACACAAATGGGAGTGTATCCATTTATGGCAAGAGTATCATGCAGCTGCCACAAAGGATGCTTTTGCTACATACCAAGAGCACATAAAGATTGAATGATTCACACATGGACTACAAACTATCCTATTGATGAGTTTTTGCATGCATAATGCACACTAAAAGTCTCATGCTGCAGATAGGTTCTGACTGGATTGCATGTTCACATGTAGGACATATATTTTTAGCATATCAGACATTTGTATATCATTGGATGCTTTATGTGCTAGTGGGAGAAAGGAGTTCTCTCACTCTGCAGAGGCAGTATCTTCATTAAAGTCTCTAACTTCTGTAATGTTCTCATTTGTGCTTGTGTCCAAGTGTGACAAGTTTTTCAGTATCACAATCACTGAAGGAAGTTACCCAAAGGCTGCTCTCCAGTTTAGGATAAAATAGTCCCTTTCAAATACTCAGATCAGATTACTAGAGATTAAATGGGGGATGGGGAGAGATGTCACAAAGCCACAGTGTGAAATGCACAGTTTGGAATTTCGGATTGTAGCATTGACTCAGGGATGTCACCCATGACAGTCTCTGTGCAGACAAAAAGCATGTCGGGGCCTGAAGACTTGGCTCTTTAACCAGGCCTTTACAACCTCTGAGACTTCTAGGATAAATTAGCCTTGTATTGAAATGCTGATAATTTATTATACTGAACTTGTATGTAATGTATTGACTATATCTTATTTATTGTATTTTATCATATTTTACTGTAAGCCGCCTAGAGTGGCCATTGGCCAGATAGGCGGCCTATAAATTAAAGTTTATTATTATTATTATTATTATGTAAACTGTTCTCATATGGGATTTAAATACACATCTTTTAAAGTAACAGTACAAATGATCTCCTCCTCAACATACTAAAATTATATTAATGTAGGAAAAGCATTATGTGTGCAGTGGTATTCAGCAGCCCCAAAACAGTGAAGGCTCTTCCCCTTCCAGTAGAATAAAATGTCTTCTTTCCCCTAAACCCATCACATACTCTTGCTCTCACCATCACATCGTCTGATCCTGCACAGCTCAACCTCACTTTGCTATAAATGAACCCTTGACCAATTCTTCAATATATCTAACTGCATGCTAGGGCCACAGCCAAGCAGATCTGTGAAATTGGTTTGATTTGCACAATTTATGTAACGTTAAAGAATTCCGTTTTTCTTGGCACAAATTTGTGTTTATATACTACCTGAGCTCTGGTGTTTTTTTGATTGCCATGGACCTAGCTAATTTGCATTATATTGGAACTAGAGATGAGGCTGGATTTTGCTAATAATAACAACGATAGTAATGATAATGTCAAACATTATCAAAAACAGGTTGCTATGTGTCAGTCACTGTTAAATATTGACTGCCACTGCAAAATCTTTGCATATCAAGCCTCTGATGCCAAATATAAAATATTCAGCACATATTCTCAGTGGTGGCTCCTCATTTGTGGAATGTTCTCCCCTGGGAGACACACCTGGCGCCATCACTGTCTGTCTTTAGGTGCCAGGAAAAACATTTTTATTCACCCAGGCTTTTGGAGTTTAATTCCCTGTTTTTAGTCAGCTGGGGAGAAGCTGGGTTTGTTTTTATGTAGTCTGAGCGTTTTATTATGTTTTTAGTCATATATCTTTTTAAATTTTGTAAGCCGCTTTGAGTTTTCAATGTGGAAAAAAGGGACCAATAAATATAAGTAATAATAATAATCACCTATTTAAAGAATATTCATAGTGCAGGGGAGTCTGTAGTGGTAGGGATACATTTCTGCCCTATACTGAGCTGTATTACCAGGAATGTTCACTGTGTGTTCCATATTGCAGGAAACTGGCATCAGAATGGCAGGACACAGGTGCTGACTGCATTGCCATTGCACTTTGGCCTAATTAGTGCCTTAATTTTTGCTAAATGACCATTGCACACACAGTGATGTTGCCACAGCTGCATTGGAATGAGTAGAAAGGTGGCACAGGTGGCCCCTCCCAGGACATTGCAAAAGGGCAGTCCCTGTCCTGCCTGGAGACCTGGATGATGGGAGCTCTCAGGGTCACTTGGGAAGCTGTTGACAGATGGCAGCACCTGCTCGCATGCCCTCATAAGCCATCAGTAGTAGCACAGGTGTCGCGAGGAACGCACTTTCCCTTAGGAAAGATAACAGCAGCATTTCTCTGTAGTAGAGACCAGCAGATGGACAATAGCAGACACTATGGATAAGGTTAACAGGGTGACTGGAGCCAAAACACAGCACCTTCATTCTCCAATTTTCCCCTCATGGTATGCTCGTTAAAAAGTCTCACAGAGCCACCAATCCAGGGCTGAATGTAGTCATGATTCCACAATCTAACTGTAGAGGAATGTAAAATTGCATACAGTGTAGAATTCAGCGGAAGAACCGCAGCACTGACTTTTTTATTTATATAAAAAACAAGTTTGTAGACCTCATGGCTGCAGAGATTAATCTGAAATCATATGGAAAGAATTTCCAGTGGTCAAGGCACGGGACTTCAGTGTTAGAAAACATGGCGCAAAAGAAGCAAAATATATGCAATCTTGTTTTAGTTGCATAATAATTTATTTAGGGTGTGGAACTTTATTTTTTAAATATAGTGCAGACAAATACAAACCTGCCTAGACCTCTAGTATAAGCATTGCAGATTAGGCAAGCAGAAAAAAAACGAGGCTGTGAGTAAAATGCCATTCACATGACCAATTTTTGAATGGTCAGATATTTTTTTCTGTTCAGATTGCATAATACTTACGGCAAACAACTTTCCTTTGGCACGACCACTAACTTTAATTTTGTATGACACCATTCAGTGCAGACACTGAAAATGTGTAGGTGCATCACAATTTGTAGAGGGCAATTCTGATTATCCTTTCGCTGCTGGTATGTAGTAATCTGTGGAGTTCATTCCTAGTAAGAAATGCTACATCTCAATACATATTACATCTGCACGTGAGAGTTGGTCTTTTGGATGCCATAGCCAATAGTCACTAATAGTCTTAGCCTCCATGTAGTAATTTAATGTAAATTTAGTAGCAGTAGTAGTAGAAATAATAATAATGATGATAATAATTATGTCCTTTCAAAAACCCTTTATAGCAAATGTGTCTAACAATTTTTTGAGGCTAAAGACCACATTGACTCGTGGCCAACTGTTCAGCAGCCACATGTCAAAGTTGGTGTGGCCAACTTATAAACATGGCTGTGGTCAGAGTGTAGATGTAGGTGTACCTGAAGTATAAAAGTGGGTGAAGCTCTGTGAGGGGAACAGGGTGTCTCCTAGCAACTCTCAGCACCCTTCCCTAACTGCACTTCCCAGGATTCTTTGGGAGAAGCCATGACTCCCTAAAGTGAAATAACAGGCTGGTGTGGATGTGGCCAGGGACAGAATAAACCATCTTTGAATACCACTTACCATGAAAACCCTATTCATAGGGTCGCCATAACTCGGAATCGACTTGAAGGCAGTCCATTTCATTTTCAAGCATGATTGCAGGGGAGTAAATCCCATTGTACTCAATAAGTATGCAAATGATCAAACCTGTGCTACCTTCCTCCCTCCCATCACCTCCCTTTTGCCCCTTCACTCCCCTCTCCTTCCAATCCCCTCCTTCCCCCTCTCACTCCTTCTGCTCTCCTCTCCACCTTCTTCCTTCCCTCTACTCTCCCCTCCCCCTCCCCCATTGTCAGTTTTACCTATCCTAGCCATGACTGCACAGGGGTAAATCCCACTGAATTCAATATGCATGCAAATGATCAGACCTGCCTTTCCCCTCTCCTCTCCTTTCCACCTCCCTTCTTCCTCTCCTCCTCTCTCTCTTCTTTCTTCCTCCTCCCCTACCCACTCCAGGCTTCCCTCCTCATGGTCAGTTTTACCTATCCTAAGCATGATTCCACAGGAGTAAATCCCACTGAACTCAATAAACATGCAAATGATCAAACCTACCCTCCTCTTCCCCCTCCTGCCTGCTCCCCTCTCCATCCCCATCCCCTGTGGTAGTTTCACATATCCTAAGCATGATTGCAGGGGAGTAAATCCAACTGCACTTAGTAAGCATGCAAATGATCAATCCATTCTCAGCAAATTTGCACAGGATCCCATTTTTTACCTCCAGGACTAAAAAGCAGGGGAATTCACTAATAGGCAAAAAACCTTGCGGTTTAAGAATGTACCTATATGCTCAGCGGCACATGTTACCAAATTCTTCCAAGCTACACAGGAAGTGGATTGGACGGTGAAAGACCAACCCAAATTGGGTTTGCATTTTGACAAATTTGTAGGGCAGTCCAATATCTCAGAGAGGAGGTCAGGTCTTCTGCTCCCCTGGTGCATTCACTATAGCTGCCCAATTTCCCTGCTTTTGAAAGTTTGATAAAAACATCTGTTGGCTATAGGTACATTCTTAAACCGCAAGGTTTTTTTGCCTATTAGTGAATACTATTGACAGGTGTAGCGGAGACTAAAATTAAGAGGCTCTATGCCAATCTCAGTTAAACATTAATAGCTTTGAAGTACGCATGACAAAGGCTTTTGGGAGAGAGACTTGGGAATATTTATTATAGACAGTGCTTAGGTAAGCAAGCATTCAAAACACAATTTTCACTCTGCTCTTTGAAAGAGATGCAACATAAATTCATGGTCCTTGACACCACAAAGGCTATCAGGAGATTTCAGGTCAATAAATCCGGATGTTGAAATTGTTTGGTGTATGATACAGATTTGGACCATGTATGGTGGTCTTGCCTTAGGGCCCATCTATACCTAACAGCAAAATCCACGTTTACCATATTCAGTTGGGGGCCTCGAGGTCCTGTTTGTGGTTGGATTTACATTGTGAAGACCAGATTTTCAAGCATCCATACATGTGGGCTTTTTTTGGGGGGGTGTCTAAATCACTTTAGCATTGGCCACTCCCCTAAGTACCCCTTTTCAGTTATTGGTCCATAATGATTGTTTGCTTTTTGTGTGCTTTTTCGGAAGAGCACAGAAACATGTTATTTCTTTTAAAATTCCCACGCATGCACAGGTTTGTGGATGTGAAAAAGGGCAAAGTTAATCCCCCCCCCAAATGCAAGCAAAATAAATGTCTGGGCTGTTATATATAACATAGAGCATACTAAGGATGGGAGCTGCTAGTTACTCCCAATTCCATTGAATTTGCCGACCTGAGTGGCAAATCCCTTTCCCACTATCTCCTGCTGTTACCGTTTTGAAAGGGCTTTCCTTCTGCCTAGTGCACCCACCAAATCTCCTCTTCATGACTCCTCCTCCAAAATTGTATTAGATCCTCCACTGCCCTCCATGGGAGAAAGCAAGAGATCATCTGTCATTCAGATTCAAGTTAGCAAAGGAAGGATCCAGATTAGTCAGTTTCAGGCTCAGAGGAAAAGAACACAACTTACAGTGCATGCGAGCGCACTCACACAGAGAGAGATCTGGCTGCCTGGCTCTTTGGTAGGTTTGGCTCCCCCTCCCATCAGCTGTTGTGCAGGAAAAGAGAGGCTTTGCCTGATGCTGGATTGACTGCAAGATCAATGCCACATTAAAATAACTAGAGCTTGCTCCTCTCCCCACCCCCCACTTTCCCCCTATCAGTCCAAGGAAGCAGTTAAAAACCTCCTCCTTTAAACTCCGTGTTTTCAATGAATTGTTTGTGTAATATCACAAAATAGCTTTTAAGTGGAAATACTGTTCATTAAACATTTGATTTTACGTTTGATTGCAAAAGTTTTTTTTTTTTTTTAAATCAATGTGATACAGTTACAGAAATCAGAAGCAGGAAGTACCCCAGTTCAGTTCCAGAACCAGGAATAAACTGTAAGAAAGGAAGAGAAGGCATTGACAGAGGGTGGATCCAACTTCAGTACCGGAAATGCAACTGGCTAGTAGAGGAGAAGGAGACAGAGGGCTTGGCATACAATGGAGCCCGTAGACGGCCTACTGCAGGAAAGTCTGCGGCATTGCATCAGAGTGCATGGATGTTAATGTGATTATCGATACAGGAAAGCATATCCGCTTTTTGGTGGTATTTCTAATGTGAAAATCCATACTAGCTTGCAACGTCATATGGACAATGGTGAATTAATGAGGACACAAAGCAATAACACTGGAGATTATATATGTACGGACGGACCCTTAGAGTCCAAAGGTACTAGTGGAATGTGGTACAATATTTCAGAAGATGGTGTGAATTTAAATGAGGCTGCTATAACAGTCCTTTTAAATTAGGTGCCCCCAATTACAGCTGAGGCAAGATTCTTAATCTTTAGATGAAAACAAAAACAGTTTTGGCCCACTGTTGAAAATCAGCATCAGTATGAACTGCAGAGGAATGGATGTTGAGGATTATGGACAAACTTATATAGTTACATAATAAAAAAATGGGTATGTAGGATGAAATGTTTCTTTGTGGAAATGGCAATCATCTTTTGGAATTAGAGGTATGTAAACAAAAGGTATGGGGCCTGTGACAAGAGACTGAGGAAACTGATACCATGGCACTACAATCTGCAGTGCTCAAAAATCAGAGCTTGGAACATTTACTTTTTTTGAACTACAACTCCCATCAGCCCCAGGCAGCACTGCCACTGACTTTTCCAAGCTCTGTCAAAAACCATATTGATTCTGAATCCATGGAGCAGACAGAGTTGCATTCTCACCATGGAAGTAGTTTGAGTGGCATGGCTACCCTTCTGTGGGTAAACAGATCCTCCAGGAGTCAGACAGGGAAGGAGAGATGTGACTGAGCTGCTGCTACTGCTTTGCATGGTCTCTGGCATTTTGAGTATTGCATTTTTGCAGAGGTTGTCTTGGTTGTCATTATTAATTTGTTGCAATGGATGGGGAGTAATTTTATTTTATTCCTTGCTGACAGTTTGTTATTATTTTATACTACTACATGCAAAATGGATTCTTTAATTTTGTTAATTTGCTTTTAGTTATATAGTGATCAGATGTGATTTTTGTTGTATGGATTGTAAATCGCCTTGGGTACAGTAATGCAGACAGTGGCCAAATACAAATTTAAAAAATGAAATGAAATAAAATGAAACATTTCCATTTTTTCTATGTAAATTATTTAGAACTTAGCATTACTGATAATTTTTTTAAGCAAAGTTCTTTATACATTAGTTACCAGAAGTGGTTTGCCAGGTAGAGCGGAGCCGCTATGGCAGCTTCCAGACAGATAGGTTAAGTTTGCATACCAGGAGGGAGAGGCAGGGGTGAGCTGGTGGGAGGTCGATGTGGTCCAAAGGCACCAGCGGGAGTACCGGATTGGCTCCACTGGTGCGTTTACACAGTGTGGCCTCCCCACCACCTTGCCTCTCCCCTTCTCCCTCCTAGTAAGCAACAGTGACCTGCCTGCCAGGACTCTAGAGTAGTGGCTCTGGCCTACCTGGCAAGCCGCTTCTGCTACTTACTATCACAATATCCAGTGGCAAGGAGCTCTATAGGCTGATAGGTTGTTCTACTTGCAGAACACAGAACCAGGATGGGATCGGCGCAACCTGAATGTATGTGGTAGCTTTCCACAAGAACAGTTCAACATGCCGAAATCCACTTAAAAATAAAAAAGCTTGCATTTTGGGCTTTAAGAGTATTTAATTCCTCACCTAGCCATGAGGTGGCAACCCTAAATAGGACAGCAATGAATCCTAACAACAAGACAGGTATAAAAAGCATTTCTCCCTCCACAGCTCCTGTGTCAGGAGGTTTCACTCCCTCCATCCTTCTTCTCTTCCACTCACAGAACTGGCCAGAGGCTCTAGGTGGGGCAGGGTCAAGGGAGAGTCATTCTGGAGCACATCAGCATTTCATTATTTTTATATGGCTGGTTTTTCAATCTCTAAACAAACTGAAAAGGCAAAGCTGTGTGCAGAACACCCAGCAAACATAATTAATAAAGACACCCAAGTATGTGATTGTCATATTAGCACATGCATGAACTACCACATGCCAGCGCTATGCCTTTCAGCCACACCATTCAGATATAATGCCTATTTTCTCACTCTTTATCCCAACTGGTCAATATGTACTGAATTTGCATACTCCAGGTCTGCCTATTTAGCTGGTAGGATGCCAATTTCTGCTTCTACTTTGCAGTTTTGACATTCTTAAAAATCCTAGAGTTTTTCTGAAAAACTGGGGAAAAAGAAAATCATTCTCTCTAAATGTAAAAATACATTTCCTAGGAGACAAGGGGAAGTACATATTATAGACATTTTCCCCAAATTCCTTAATGGGGAGTGTCAGCTGCTAAAACCAATGGAAGTGGGTTACACTACTTTATCTTTTTAGTTGGCACAGCATTAATATTTCTTTAAAAAGTTGAAATTCTTCACCCAGCCAATGCAAATTCTGCACTAAGAAAAGGTAATTTTTGCATGTATCAATTGTGCAATCTGTGCAAATGCATACTTTTATTCTGCAATTTGTACTATTTTGCAGAATTTGTTGTAGTTTTGCTAGTCACTGGGGAAGAGCATTATGCAAGGCAATTAAATTCTGTCCACAGACACTGAAAATCTCACCCAGGCCCCCTTTTGGCTTCCAAGGTTTCAGCAAGCGTTACCCACAGACTTTCAAATTCAAAAATATCCTCAGCAGCAATAAGGCACTAGACATTTGTTTTTCTAAATGAAAGTTTAATTTTACATGCAGCCCCACTACCCATGGAAAATTGCAGCATACTCAATGCCCCCACATGCCACTTGCTTACTACCCCACCATGTAGCTAAGCCACTTTAACCCATGGTATAAAAAAGAAGGCATCCCTTTTCATTTTACATTGGATGGCATGCATCTGTATGCCCACACTTGCTTGTTTGACTTACACAGATGCCACAGCAGAACACCCGATGGCTACCCACACCCAGTGGCCAAGTGCTATGTGACATGCTACAAGAAAATGTGAATAGGAAGAAATGCTGTGGGGCACAGGAAACCTTGTACCTTTTAACTTGGAGGACAAAGAAAGACATGGATGTTGTTTTGATTGGCATTTCTCAAGCTAGCCTCTTTAGCCAACATCAGTGAGGGTCTTTCCCAATATTAGCTCTACGGCAGGGATGGGGAAAGTCAGGCCTGGGGCCAAATATGGCCTTCCAGAGCTCTCTATTTGGCCCTAAAGATTTTCCCCAGGCCCCATCCCCTTCTCAGCCATGTCCCTCACTGGCCCTGCTTGGCACCCTCTTAATTTATTTATTTATTACATTTATATACCGCCCCATAGCTGAAGCTCTCTGAGTGGCTTACAGCAATTAAAAACAATAAAAACAAATATACAAATTTTAAAACACTAAACAATTTTAAAACACAATTTAAAAAAAATTAAAAACAATTTAAAAACACATGCTAAAATGCCTGGGAGAAGAGGAAAGTCTTGACCTGGCGCCAAAAAGATAGCGTCATTCCATCATTCCATAATTTGGGGGCCACCACTGAGAAGGCCCTCTCCCTTGTTGCCATCCTCCGAGCTTCCTTCAGAGTAGGTACCCGGAGGATAGGGTTGCCATATTCCAGTTCCACAAATCCGGGCAGGCTAATTTGCATATTATGCAAATTATTTGCATATTAATATTTGGATTGTCCAGTTGTTTTGTTTTTGTGCCTAGGAATTACCACCAAAAACTGGGGAAAGATGTGAGAAATCTTTTTTTTAAAAGCAACATTTTCAGCCTTAAATGCCTAGACTCTAGTTTCCAACACTATGGAGTATTTATTGATTGATTAAGAGGATTTATATCCTGCCCTTCTGCTGTTAAAAACAGAGCTCAGCACAGCTTACAAATATAATAAAAACAATAAAAATACACAATCAATATAAAAACATAATAAAACACAAAATAGCAACAAACATAAAGTAAGTCAGGGCAGCAGTACGGTTAACCATTACATATACGATATATTTCAGAGATGTGGTGGGTGGAGAAAAACAAGAAGCCAAAATGTTAGGAAAAGGAGTCTTTCACACCACATGCTCAGTTCTAAATACTGTTGCAGCAAGTTTTACAAGTTCCTCCAGTATTCCACTACTGCAGGCACTCAGAAAGTATCCGTATGTTTCTTAGGTTTTATAAAAGCAGAGCTTTGCTTAACTCAAAATTTCTTCTCCCTTTGATCAACCACATCTACACAGGTTCCACCTCCCTACTCAAAATGAAACTGGGCCTGGAAGTGTGCAACAACCCCACACATACCTTGCTAATTAGATTACCAATACCAGGATGTCTGTCTTATCGACTACTCTCCTGCTCTCCCCCCCCCCCCCGGCATCATGAAAGACCCAGTCCTGGGCTCAGAAAGAAAATAAATATCTGGTCCTCTTCAAAGTATTGATAAGCCTCTTGTTTTAATTGAAATAATAATTATAAATTCTTGCTCTTATCACTAATGGGAGTTAATTATCTTGCATATGCTTCTGTTGCTTCTATGGCTGTAACGGAGTGAGGTTAAAGATAAGTGAAATACAAATAGGAAAAAAACAACACAAAAGGCAGTAACACTTTCTTAAATGTAATACCATACCAACCACAACAAGATTCCTATGAGTAAGGCAGAAAACTCAGCATCCCACAACGAGTCAGGATTCATAACCAAAAACCCAAACTAAAAAAATCCTAGCAGACAGTCAGCCAAGGTCACAGAAATCCCCATGCAGCACAACCTGACCTAGGGACTGCAGTTAATGCAGAATGATGCAGCGCAATTGCTGACATGAGTGAGATCCTATCAGCACATAATACCTCTGCTCTGAAATCTGCACTGGTTGCTGATTTGCTACCAGGCCAAGTTCAAGCTGTGTTTTCCATGTTATGGGTGCCACGTAGTACTTGTTCTGCTCTTGTAAGCATTCAGTCCTGTTAAGTGGCAGCACCTACACTTTGGAACTCCTTGCCTATTGACATTAGGCAGACGCCTCTTTTCAGCACCTGCTAAAATCAGTTTTCTTGAGGCAAGCCTCGCCAGGCATGTGGAAGCTATTGTGTTTTTAAATCTGTTTTTAACTCATTGTTCATTTTATTATTTTGAATGTTTTTAAGTATCTGTCCTTAATGCTTTTGTCAATAATTTTATTGTTTTAATTCTTTCTGTAAACCGCTTTGAGATTTTTTACAATAAAGCGGTATATAAATGTTGTAAATAAAAATAAATAAATGTTGGAGTCACTGTGGCCCTTGAGTCTCTTCCCACTTTTAGGAACCAAGGAATCTGCCTTATACTGATTCAGGCCATTTCATACCATGATTTCTTAAATGCAATACCATACCAACCACAACAAGATTCCTATGAGTAAGGCAGAAAACTAAGCATCTCACAACCAGTCAGGATTCCTAACCAAAAACCAAAAATATGATAAATGAAGAAATATTTATATAAGCATGGCTATCAAATATATTTATTATTTACACAAACTGTAAAGATATTTATAGTGCAATCCTAGGTTTATTTATTCAGAAGCAAGTCCCAGTGTATTCAGTGGGGCTTACTCAAACAGGGACAGAACTGCACCTCAAGTGATAAGCAACTTCATTCACACAACCCAAAATTCCGAATCATGCCACTTTACACTGTTTTGCAACTGTTTATACTTTTTTTATGGTTATTGGATTTTAAATGGCTTTATTTCTTGTTGTGAGCTGCCTTGGTTTCCAACTCTACCTCACAGGGTTGTTGGAAAGACTCCATACACGCACATGCACACACTGCAGATGTATAAATACATACAGTCCATGTAATAGTTTATTGTCAAACCAGTTGGTCATTGCAGAAAAATCAGTATTAGTTTTTAAAAAATCAGTATTACTTTCCTACAGAATAAAAACTGTAATACCTAAGTAAGCCCTGCCTACTTGCTTTAAAATAGGACTGGAGGGGGGGGGAAGAAATAGTTAGAACACAAACCCAATTCTTTTTTACATTCACTCCAAACTCCCATTGATTTTGAGCACATTCATAACCATGTCTACTCAAAAGCAAGTCCTATTGAATTCAATGGGATTTACTCTGGGCATATGGGATTAGCATTGCTTTTACAAAAAGCAAGTATTGGGAAGGTTTTCAAAACACTGCCCAAGATCTGACTCCTGCACACAAGAGAAAAAGAAACTGAAATGTATATATTTACCCAATTTATGAGATTTTCAGATAAACGGGGGGAAACCACCATTTTGTTTTCTAGACACTGCCTCAGGTCAATGAAACTGAAACACAATCCTGGCTTCACTGATTGGCTGCAATCTGAAGGGGCGGGGTTAAAGCTACGAAGTGCTATAGTACTGTATACAGTACTGTTTAAAGAAAGATTTAACAGTTGGGGGGGCGGCTGACTTTTTATGTATATCCCGAGAACCGGACCACCTAGAAACTTAATTTAAAAAAAAAATAAAGCTGAGAATCCGGGCCACCTAAGGGGCTAGCCAGGCGCCGGATGTCATGCAAAGAATCCGAGTAAAACCCGGCTAACCGGGCAATATGGCAACCCTACCGGAGGAGGGCCTTAGATGTTGAGCATAGTGTACGGGTGGGTTCATGTCAGGAGAGGCGGTCCATCAGGTATTGTGGTCCCAAGCCGTGTAAGCCTTTATGGGTTAAAACCAGCACCTTGAATCGAACTTGGAAACATACAGGCAGCCTATGTAAGCGGGCCAATGCACTCTTAAGAGTGTTTTTGCCTGACTGGAATGTGTCCCTGAATGCTGATAATGTCTTTTGCTAGCGTGGATATAGGATAAAGATGGGTGTGTTGAATGTGTGTAGAAACTAGCCTCCTATAACAATGTACAAGATTCCCCATTCCAGGTCTATCCCATAATACCAGTCAGGATCAAGAAAAGAGAGGTCCAGTTTTAGTACCATAGGGAAGGTTGCAGGACCCAGCTGGGCAAAGATCAAATACCAGGGGATCTGAGGCTCAGGTTAGAGTTTATAATAAAACAAGCTCAGTGAACATGTGAAAAAGAGGAGCCAAATACTCCAAAGCAACCAAGGCATCCAAGAGATTACTAGAAGCATGTGCAGTGTGCACTTCTTTTATCACAGTGTGGAATCGTATCTTTGGGTTATGGGAAAGTGCTTCCTAGTCAAATCTGTGTGGGTTTTAGGTAGCCATGACACCTCCCTTTTTTAGAAGTTAATGCTGGCCATGCCCCAGAAACAGTGAGAGAACCCCCTCCTTCCCCAAGTGACCTGTCTGAGGCTACAAATCTATGCTTGCTCACTCAGGAGTAACTCCAATTGAATTCAGTAGGTCTTACTTCTGAACAGACATTCATAAGATTCTCTCTGTGTGTCTCACTGAATTTAGTCAAACATACTTACAAGTAAACATGCAGAAAATCATACCGTTAGGCTGAAGTTCTATGTTCTGGATATCTTGTTCTGTTGAACTCAGTGGCACTTTCTTCCAAGAAAACACACACAGGGCTGGCCTGTTAAATCTTCCACCTTACAGCATGTTTACACACAGAAGTAAGTGCCATTGTGTCCAGTGGGACTAACTCTCAAGTAAGTGTGCAGAGGTCTGCAGCTTCAGTTATACTGTGGCAAGAAGCATTCGTGCAGATTCGTTGGCATGGATTTTGAACTATCCACCCAGAGCCACAAGCGTAGGATTAGAACTGACTGTTTAATGCTCCAGAGTTAGCACTGTCTGTCTAAATATTCAGGGCTTTACCATATTTGTACCCTAACATACGGGTTTCATTCTTTCCCTACAGACTCTGCTTTTCCACAATATCTGTGTACCCTCACGCTGACCTTTCTGTGCCATTTCTTGCAATCCTTATCATGTTCATTATCCCAGCCTATCCTGCAAGGCAGGGTTGGGTTATACATATATAAATATAATCTCCACTTGGATGGGAAATTGAGATTCAGGTAACCTCAAAATACTTGCATAAAAGGCTGCTAAAACAGGAAAGTTCAGGAGGAGTCATGATTAATCCTTCCTATTCCAACCTCTCATGCATCACATAAAAAGTACTTAAAGAGGACTTTGCTAAATCACACCAAAATTTCTATTTCAGCATTCTGTCTCTCTCCAGCTATAGCCAACCAGATGCCCCCGAGAAGCTCACGAAAAAGGCATGATGGCAACAGCCATCCCCAGCATCTGGTAATCAGATGTTCTACATGCTTCTGAAAAGGGACGTTCTATTATTAGCAGTTATTGCTCATACCTAGGGATCCTTGAAGATTTTGTTCAGCCTGCATTTTTAAGCAAAGTGACCTGAATCACACTTCACAGATTAATACATGGATTGGAACATAGTTATCCTTTGGTTTCTGTACTCAACGCATGTATCAAAATGCATATAAAATTCATGTTTTAGGTTAAAATGCAAACCGTAATGATACTTATGGTTTAGAATGCATAGAAAAATGAGCATTTTGTGGAAAAAATGCATTAAAATAATGTGATTTTTTTTAAATTACACATTGATGTGGAAACAGACGGAACATACTTAAACATCTGCAAAAGTTACAATGATCAGAAATAGACTGATCTGTCCATCCTAAACCATACGCGTTGATAAATCTACCTTTCCTAAATTTAGCCAACCCTTTTAAAAAGCCACTTTAATCAATGGATATTTTCATGCACCTCCAAGTACAGCAATCCTAAATACAGTAAGCTGGTGGAATTTATGCTGGTTCTAGTTAAGCTGGCATAGGTTTCCTCCTATTCCAAACTCCATTCTGGAGTGACTGCTGGTTGAGCTGGCCCAAGCCTGGCAGAGGGAAACCAACCCTCCTTGGATCCCCAAGAGCTGAATAACTTCCACCCAGTTTCTAATTTACCATTCTTAGGCAAGGTAATTGAGCGAGTGGTGGCCAGACAGTTACAGACACACTTGGAGGAAACGGATTATTTAGATCCATTCCAACTGGGCTTCAGGACTGGACATGGAACTGAAACAGCCTTGGTCGCTCTGGTGGATGATATGAGGAGGGTGTTGGATAGGGGAGAATATACCTTCCTCGTCCTCCTAGATCTCTCAGCGGCTTTCGATACCGTTGACCACGGTATCCTGTTGGATCGCTTAGGGGGATTAGGAATAGGGGGCACTGTTTTACAGTGGTTCCATTCCTATCTCTCAGATAGGCACCAACGGGTAGCTTTGGGAGATGAGGTATCAGACCCTTGGCCTCTTAATTGTGGGGTGCCACAGGGCTCTATCCTCTCTCCCATGCTGTTTAACATCTATGTGAAACCGCTGGGGGCCATCATCAGGAGTTTTGGGCTGCACTGTCACCAATATGCAGATGACACTCAGCTCTATCTCTCATTTAAGTCCTCACCAGAGTTGGCTGTGGATACCATGTCCAAGTGCCTGGAATCCGTAAGTGGATGGATGGGAGAGAACAGGCTGAAGCTGAATCCCGACAAGACCGAGGTGTTGCTTGTGGGAGACAGAGGAAGGCTGGGTATTACGGACCTGATGCTTAATGGGGTGAGATTACCCCTGAAGGACCAGGTCCGCAGCCTCGGGGTCATTCTTGACTCCAGGCTGTCCATGGAGGCTCAGGTCTCGGCGGTGAGTCGGGCAGCTTGGTATCAGTTACATCTGATACGGAGGCTGCGACCCTACCTTCCTGTTCATCTGCTCCCACGGGTGATACATGCCCTGGTCTCCTCTCGCTTAGACTACTGCAATGCGCTCTACGTGGGGTTACCCTTGAACACGGTCCGGAAGTTACAGCTGGTACAGAATGCGGCGGCACGCTTGATTAAGCACAGCCGTCGCCGTGACCATATCACGCCAGTGTTAATAGATCTTCACTGGTTACCAGTTGTTTACCGGGCCCAATTCAAGGTGTTGGTGCTGACCTTTAAAACCCTATACGGTTTCGGCCCAGTCTATCTGAAGGAGCGCCTCCAGAATCACCAATTATGCCGCCTGACAAGATCAGCCTCACAAGACCTTCTCTCGGTCCCACCGGTTAAAACAGCTAGGCAGGTGCGGACCAGAGAGAGGGCCTTCTCTGTTGTGGCCCCCACCCTCTGGAATTCCCTTCCTTTTGATCTCCGACATGCTCCCTCCCTGATGGATTTTCGCCAAGCCTTAAAAACCTGGCTATTCAGGCGGGCCTATGGGATTGGGGAGGATTAATTTTATAAGGTTTTAAATAGAAATTGGTTTTAAATTGATTATGATTGTGTTTGCTTGTATTTTATTTTGTATTATGTACTGCTCTCTATTATTGTAAGTCGCCTAGAGTGTCCACTAACCTGGACAGATAGGCGACCAACAAATAAAATTTATTTATTTATTTATTTATTTATTATTATTATTATTATTTTAAAACATTGTTGGACTTACACCATCCTTTTTACCAGTGTTATTTCTGCCAAGTTATGTGACTGATCTGAAAGAGGTTTGGAATAGGTAAAAGTCTCTCCTTGCCCTGTACCTTCCCGGCCATGGCCCCAGAATTAACCCCTTTTGGGGGTTTATGCCAGCATAAATTCTGCTGGCTTAAGTTCCACCGACTGAGCCCCAGCTGAGCCAGGTTGAAGTAGCTATGCTGGCATATCCAAATTATGGAATGATCTCCCTGTTATCTTTTTGGCACCAGGTCAAGACTTTCCTCTTCTCCCAGGCATTTTAGCATGTGTTTTTAAATTGTGTTTTTAAATTGTTTTGTGTGTTTTAAAATTTGTATATTTGTTTTAATTGTTTTTAATTGCTGTAAACCGCCCAGAGAGCTTTGGCTATGGGGCGGTATATAAATGTAATAAATAAACAAATAAATAAATAAATAAATAAATAAATATCCCTGACTGAACTGAGTTGAGCCAGTTCCGCCAGCATAGCTGCGCCTGATCCTTGGCTTAGCTGGGAACAGCCCAAGATCCACCTATTCCAAACTCACTCATCCCTGCAGATCTTGGGTTTGGATTGCACTGCAAGTAACTAATCAGAATTGTTTTTTAAAATCTATTAATTTTATTATTATATTTTATGATGAAGAATGTAACAAAACATACAAAGCAAGGGAACACCAGTAAAACTGCTAATCAGATTTATTGCATGAATTTGAGTTGTGAGAGACTGGGAAGGGGGAATAATTTCTCCATAGTGTTCATAGGTGTTTTTTTTAAGATTTTTATTAAAAAAAAACCCCCATCAACTTTTAAAGCCTTTCTTCTTAGGGAAACTACTCTATCCTTCTCATCATTTTAAGTTGCCCTTTTCTATACATTCATCAGCTCTAACATATTATATTCAAGATGGAAATGTCAAATCTACACAACAGAATTCTCAATAATATTGAACTCTAGATTTATATATACATCTCTATAGTGACATTACTATTTTGGGTTTTCATTTTCACCCCATTTTTTCTTAATAATTTCTAACAACTTTGCTGTGTTTTTTTTAGTGCCACAGCGCAAGATGGCATTTTCAGTGAGCTGTTTACTATAAAATGCCCCCTATATATTTTCCTGGATGGTTACAGACAATTTAGACCGTTTTAGTAGCTCTTACTCAGGCATTCAATCCCTATGGTGGGCTATCCAGATTAAATGGGATAGCCCTGTCCCATAAACAATTATGTGCTAGCCACACCCCCTGCCAACGCACAATCAGCGAATACATCTGTATGCACAAACGTCCTTCAGACTGACACCTACATGGCCTAAATAGCCCTTCATACATTCAGTAACCATAGGTGTACATTTATTTATTTATTTAGATTTATATCCCGCCCTTTCTCCCACTAGGAACCCAGGGTGGCAAAGAAAAGCACTGAAAACACTTTAAAACATCATAAAAACAGACTTCAAAATATATTAAAACACAACCATTAAAAACATATTAAAACAAAACATCTTTTATTATTATTATTATTATTATTATTATTATTATTATTATCTTTTAAAACATCCATTTACTACCAGGCCAAATTCAAGGTTCTAGTTTTGACGTACAAAGCCCTATACAGCTCGGGACCAGGATACCTGAAAGACCGTCTTACCCCTTATATGCCCAGTCGATCACTGAGCTCTGATACCATCTTATCAGGAGGTTCGTTCTGCACAATATAGGAAACGGACCTTTAGTGTGGCGGCACCTACCCTGTGGAATTCCCTCCCTTTGAATATTAGGCAGGCACCATCTCTGCTATCTTTTCGGCGCCTTTTGAAGACTTTCCTCTTTCAACAAGCCTTTTAAGTTGAGACCTATCCCAGTCTGCATCTGTGTCAGAATTGTTTAATATGTTTTTAATAATGTTTTTAACCCTTTTTAAGGTTGTTTTTTTAAATGTTTTTGATGCTGTTTTGTTTTAATGTATTTTAAGATCTGTTTTTATGATGTTTTAAAGTGTTTTAGTGCTTTGTTTGCTGCCCTGGGCTCCTGCTGGGAAGAAGGGCAGGATACAAATTAAATAAATAATAAATAAAACATTTTTTTTTAAATCCTCATTGCACCACAGACAACTATTTTTTATCAAGGGTCAAGCCTTCCTGAACGTCATGCCTTTCAACCTAGAAAAGCCTCGATGTAATCAGTCATATGTTACTTTGTGGTTACTTAGTAGCAAAGGTAAAGAAACTCTATACATGCTCAAATATACTTCTGGTCTCAGCTCAAATGAAAGTGCACAGGAATAAAGGCCTGTCTGTTACCACAAGACCAGGACCACCCTAGGATAAACAGCACTCTGGGTGAGGAGTGCTTTGCAAGGCCATCTGGAGGATTTATGGGGCCTGGTGCAGATGTGATGTTGGGGCCCTGCTCCTGCCCCCTACCCATGTGTGCAAAGCTGGGTGCCACATGTGAGAATTATTGCACACATATACTATATGTGAGAATTCTCACTTGCAGCTCCTCCTTGCTCTGGGATCAAAGAGAATTATAGATGTGCTTAATTTTGTTCTTACACAGGGATAAGGGAATAGGGATCAGATTATGCTTCTTCTGAGTACCTCCTCCAGATTCCAAACCCCTTCTGGCAGAGCTTCTTTCTACTTCCTCAAGACTCACAAGTCTCCTGGTTGTGATCCACTGCTGGCCTCTCCACTAACCTCTCAGGAAGGATTCCTCTCTTACGGCCTGGTATCACACCATTCCTATGCCTTTCCATATGGTAACTGCCACAGAAAATTACTCTCCAGTGGCACCTTGTCTGGAAATCTTAGGTGGCGTTCACTCACTCACTCATTCCTTTAACTCTTTCCCCGGTAGGCCTGCTTTCTGTGACAAGAACAGGATACCTGCTCTGCCACAGAATCCCTCTTTAAAGCCTTCCCTCTTCATTTTCTCCTCTGTAACCAGGGCTACTTGGCCTGGACCAGTCTTAAGCTTGCTTGATCAATCTTATCTCCATTTCTGCCCAGACATAAAGAAAGACTTTACCTTACCATTATTAGTTTATACTCCCTTACAGCAGGTCCCTCCCTTCCAGTCTCTCAAGGATACATTTTACAGCCACCTTAAGCCTCAAATTAGTATCTATTCTGTTTCGTGCACAACTATGTAAAATATTTACTTCATCATGGCCGGGGAGAGGCCCCATTATGTCACAATTACATGCTGAGATTTAGTGTCATCTCACACTTTTATATACCATTACATCTTTTCACGAAAACTTTAAACAAAATACCAAGAATTCTGGTGAGCAATGTGGAAGGATCAGGGCAGGAGCCAATATTACACACAGAAACTGTGGCAAGGGGTCCCTTGGTTTGTTGGGGCCTGGAGCAAATTGACCCAGTTTCATCCCCCCACCCCGTGTGAATGTGGGAGTGGGAGTGCTCAACACCGACAATGTAGATGATCCAGTTTCCAATAATATAAAAGATAGCTCTGCCTCCAATGAGAGGCCTGCTGAAATAATAAAAGAGGAAGAACCCCAGCCTACTACACCTATCAACAGAGAGCCTTTTTGGCTTAGGGCGGTATATAAATTAAATTAAATAAATAAATAAAATAAATACTTCTAATCCTGCACTGAGGTCAAAAGTAATGCATCCTGCATTTGGAGATGCAGTAATTGGCTGAGTGAAATAAGGGATATGGCTTTTCCAATCTAGATGAGAACAAATGTCATATCCCAAAAACTTTTGCTGAAAGGGTTTATTTAGACAATAGTGAGAAGCTGAAAAGGTACTAGCTTGTCTTTTCTAAGAGTACCAACAAGGCCTTTTGCTTCTGCTTCAAAATATACTTTAAAGCTAATTGACAGAAGATCATTTTTGTATTTAGTACTAAAACAACTGTAGAACCTTGAAAAGAAAATGTTTCAGACATTTGCTTTTTGCCATCCTACCTTTCTGCAGACAGTACATTCAGAAAACACAGCCCCTAAACGAAGCTTGGCATCCTCTTCAGCTCAGCTTGGCACTACCCTAGCTCACTGCAGTCAGTACATTAAAAAGACACAGCCCCTGAGCTCAGCTCAGCGCCCTGGGTGACTGCCCAGTTCACCCACCCCTAAGGCCGACCCTGAAGATGGCCCTGCTGCTAGTGAGATCAGCCTCAGAGGTTCTGCTCCATGTTTTTCTGCCATCCAAAGTAAGTCACACGGTAACTGGAGACAGGGCCTTTTCAGTTGCCGCACCCCATTTTGGAACTCCTCAGAGCGGTTCACTTGGTGCCAACTTTATTCTCTTTTTGGCATCAGATGAAAGATTTTCATTTCCCAAGACTCTCCAGTTTCTAGCATTTAGTTGTCTTTGTTTTATGTTGTATTCTGAATTGTCTGCTGTGATCTACTAATTTGAGGGGTTTTAATTCTATGTTATGCTTATTTTGTATTTGTAAGCCATTCTGAGCTACACATGATGCTAAATTTGCCACCTGCAGTTGCACATCTTTAAATAGCTGCTGCAGCCTCCTTCACCCCTCCCTGCAATCAGCATCAGTGGGAAGAGTAGGATTAACCCTTTCCTCTTGTAGTACAGTCCTGACCAAAACCATCCTCTCCCAAGTGCTATTTGGCTATGAAGAAATGCTTCCATTAGCACTATGGGGAGATTACCTTCCAAGCCAAATAGTAGATTGGGAAGGATTGTTGTCAGGATTATATTGTGGAAAGAAACAGTTAAACACATGTACCACATTCCCAATCCCTGATCCCTCCTAATTCACACACTCCTCCTGTATATCCTTTCTTGGTTCCAGCAAAGTTCTTCCCCTTTTGATGCTGGATGGCAGTGGTATTAATATATTGCCTTCCCAAATGCCCATGTAAATTGTGATTTTTCTCCCATTCTCCCCATTCCCCCCCCCAGCGAACAGAGTTGTTTCGCATTGTCCAGCTTGACAGTCTGTTCACATGATTATTTTATTTTACTTTTTTGTGAACATATCCTTACAGTTTGTCATATTGATCTGGTCTTGTGAATGTTCCCATACCTGTTGATATTGCGACACATCACCCCATGGAGAATCTTCCAAAAGTTAGTCCAACAAACCAATGCAAGACAAGTCATGATTTGGGCACATGATGCATTTGCAAAAGCTGCACAGCCATTTGTTAAAAGATGCTTTAAGTGTTAGATACCTGCCATACAGCAGGGAATTGGACTAGATCAGCACCACATTGGTTACCCCTAGACTAGATCATCCAGTGGGTCAATTCCATAAGAGCAGTTCAGCAGTTCAACATGCAGACAAAGTCTCATGTTTCTTTCGTCATTTGAAAAAGAGCTGTGTGGATCAGCCACGACATCTTGACCCTTTGTAAGGCCTCCTTCAGGCCGCTTTGTAAAACCCTTCCTTAGCAGCATAGAAGTTTTCTGAGATGTGAAAAGGAAACAGGGAGATTTGTAACTGGCTGCACTATTCAATGTACAGCTTGGCTTCTTTTAAACTGGCACTGGTACTGGTGCAAGAGAGAGAGAGAGAGAGAGAGAGAGAGAGAGAGGACAGTCAAACAACGTTGTGTTGCTGGTGCAATATCCTGATATGATTTCCACAAGGAGTGAGCCCTCAAATGCCATCTCCTCAACAGTGTCCCAGCACTTATGACTGCTACCTTGGAGCATCTGAGAAGAACCGACATAACTGCTATGTGCTGTGATTTTTGAATATGCTCTTGTCCTGAGTCAACTCCTCTCCCCTCCATGTACACACAGCTTTTCCCATAGCTTGAAGCAACACAAAAATTGCCTGTGAGTCTGAGCAACAATTCGGGCCTATCACGTTTTTTATTAGCAATTCAGGAGATTCACCTCTAGTGCCTGTTAATGTCAACTCCTTCAGCCAGTGGGGAGTGAGGGAAAACTGTGTGTGTGTGCGCGTGTACGCGTGCAGGCGTAAGAACTGAGTGCAGCCAATGGGGAGGGAACGCCTGTTCCTGCTAGGAGTCCTCCTCCTCCTCCTCCCCTCCCTGTGCACAGCCGCCTCTGGCCCACCCATGTAGCAGCCGATGGGCATAAATTTGAGAACTGAGTACTAGGCTGGATTGAAGGGAACCTTTCCTTCTCAGCCTCCACGCCTGCCAAGAAACTCAAACCGAAACACATTCCCTCCTGGCTTGCCTGCCAAGAAACAACGGCATAGGGCCAGCAGCACTGAGGCTCCTCCACGTAAACACAACTTGAGGGGGGTGGCAGGGCTACCGTCCCTCTTCTCCCCTCCATTATCAACAACACAAGGGGAAGCCTTAATGCTTCTTTCTGGATTGCTTACGCCCACCACATACACACATCTGGCTCCCTAGAGGGAACCAGACTCATCCCACCCCCATAAGCCCTCAAGGTTATGGCTCCTGCAGGCTTTTGTTAAAAACACACATATACACTTTATGTTTAAATATCCTGTCATGCTAAGAGGTGGAGGAATCAGAGGCAATTGTAGCAAGGCCCCAAGCTCAGAGAGATCCCCTAACAGAACAAAACAAAAGGAGAAGAAAAAAAACACCACAAGAATTATTTTGAGCCATGGAAGGGGAGTCTTCCTGAGCCCTCATCAGGGAAAAACACAAGTAACATGTCTAAATACAGTCAAATTTGGAATACAAGATGAACAAGAGAATAAATTGGGCTCAGGAAACAAGATGACCCAGACCCCCAAAATTTCCACTTGTGTGCCCAGATAACATAGAAATGGAAGCTAATGGCTGAGACATAGAGCAACTGGGCAGAGGCACTCCCCTCGAATAAAGCCCATCAGGTAAAAGGAACACATGTCACAACTGATATAACCTAGACCTACCACTGATATTCATATTGAGAAGGAGCACATGGAATATATGTGTTTTTATGCTATTTTAATGTTAAATTGACTGCTATTGTTTTCTTTTATACTTCTTGTACCCACTTTGGGATTACTTGTCTGATGAAGAGCAGGATAAAATATTATTTATTTATTTAAAATATTTCTATCCCGCCCTTGTACCCTACAACAGGGCACTCAGGGCGGCTACAATAAAATCGCACGCATATATAATAAAATACACAATAAAATACACAATAAAACATTAAAAGTTACAGTAAATTAAAATGTATAAAATACTATTAAAATGCATAAAATGCATTATGCAGATACATACATAAAATGCATTATGCATACACATACAAACATAAAACATGTATATATGTGCATACACATATAAGAAGGTGAGAAAAAGAACTTAAAAGATAAAAATAAAAGATAAAAAACTTAAAACAGTGTCAGGCTGACCCGTCAGTCCCAACCAAAGGCTCTCCGGAACAAAATCGTTTTTACAAGTTTCTGGGAGACCATCAGGGAGGAAACAAAGCGGGCTTCTTGGGGCAGGGAATTCCAAAGTCTGGGAGCCACAATTGAAAAGGCTCTCTCCCACATGCCTGATAACTTCTTTCATTCCAGGCACACAGAGGAGACCAGAGGTAGATTATCTTAAATCCAGGGTAGGAATATATGGGCATAAGCGGTCCCTTAAGTACACTGGTCCAAGGCCATTTAGGGCTTTAAAGGTCAAAACCAGCACTTTGAATTGGGCTCGGAAACAAATTGGGAGCCAGTGGAGTCGATAAAGCACAGGGGTAATATGCTCCCTGCGCCGTGATCCAGTTAACATTCTGGCTGCTGCATATTGGACCAACTGTTGTTTCCGAATCGTTTTCAAAGCAGCCCCACGTAGAGTGTGTTACAATAATGGAGCCTCGATGTCACCAATGCATGTGTCACCGTGGCCAAGTCAGCTGCTTCCAGGAACGGACGCAGCTGGTAGACAATTTTGAGATGGCCAAAAGCACTCCTGGCTACCACAGCCACCTGATGTTCCAGCAGCAGGGCAGGATCCAGAACTCCCAGACTGTGGACCTGCTATTTCAAGGGGAGTGCAACCCCATCCAGAACAGGTTGCAACCCTATCCCTGGGGCAGTTTTTCCCTTGGCCAGAAACACTTCCGTCTGGTCTGGATTAAGTTTCAGTTTGTTCACCCTCATCCAGCCCTTCACAGCCTCCAGGCACTGGTTTAGGATGAGCAGTCCCACCTTGCCATCAGATGGAAGGGAGAGATAGAGCTGAGTGTCATCAGCATATTGATGACATTGCACTCCAAATCTCTGGATGACTTCTCCCAGTGATTTCATATAAATGTTAAAGAGCATGGGAGACAGAATGGACCCTGAGGTACCCCGTAGGCCAATGGCCAGGGGGTCAAGCAGTAGTCTCCCAGCAGGGCCGGTTCTAAAGGGCGGCCAGGTGGGGCACTGCCCCAACAGGAGCTACAGGGGCCCCCTCAGCCACCCCTCCACTCCCCTTCCATGATCCGTGCCCTCCCCAAGTCCCCCCACTTACCTGTCTGCTGTCTTTTACCGTTGCCCTTAACGAAGATGGAGGCCGCAGTTTCCCTAAGGTACTGAAGCCCCTGCCGCCATCTTAGTTGATGGCAGAGATGTGCGCGTGTAGCATACACGCGTGCCATCAACAAAGTTGGTGGCGGAGGCGTCATCCCCTTAGGGAAACCGCGGCCGCCATCTTTGTTAAAGGCAATGGTAAAAGACAGCAGACAGGTAGGTGGGGGCGTGGGGGGGCACATGCGCGCACACACACACGCCGGGTCCCAGGGCAACCTGATGCCCAAGGGCCCCGGCATTCCTGGAGCTGGCCCTGTCTCCCAGCACCACTTTCTGGGTCCTGTCCATTAGGTAGGAACAGAGCCACTATAGAACAGTGCCTCATCCCAGAGAGACGGCTCAGAAGGATACCATGATCGATGGTATCAAAGGCCGCCGAGAGGTCCAGCAGCACCAACAGGGATGCACTCCCCCTGTCAGATGTCCAGCATAGGTCATCAAGCAGGGCAACCAGGGCAGTCTCTGTCCCATGACCAGGCCTGAAGCCTGATTGAAAAGGGTCTAGATAATCCGAATCATCCAGGAAAACTTGGAGTTGAGCTGCCACCACCCTCTCAATCACCTTGCCAAGAAAGGGGAGATTAGAGACTGGCCGGAAGTTATCAAGATCTGCAGGATCTAGTGAAGGCTTTTTTAACAAAGGTCTAATCACAGCCTCCTTAATGTTGGCATAGAGCCTTCCCTTAGGGAGGTGTTAATCAGATATGTCAATCAACCAGCCACTCCCAATCTGGTGGATTTCATTAGCCAGGATGGGCAAGGATCAAGCGAGCAGGTAGTGGCCCTCATTTCTCCCAGAATCCTGTCCACATCCTCAGGCTTTACAAGCTGAAAAGTATCCATAGAAAAATGACCAGAGGGAGCAACAGGGACATCTGGCACAACTGTAATTAACGAGGAGTCCAGGTCAATCCGAATGTGAGCAATTTTATCTGTGAAGTGCCTCGCAAACATTTCACAGCAAGCAACTGATGGTTCAGAGTCTGCTGTCGGGTGAGATCCCAAAAGACCCCAGACCACCCGAAAAAGCATCGCTGGATGGCACTGGGCAGACACAATGGTGGCAGAGAAGTAAGCTTTTTTCACCGCCAGCACCACCGCATGGTAGGCTCGAAAATGAGCTCTAACCAGTGTTCAGTCAAAGACAGATGGAGTTTTTCTCCATCGTCGTTCTAGCCGTTGTCCCTGCCGTTTCATCAGGCCCAAGGTGTATTATGGGCCTTCCCTGTTGGGAGAGGGCGCTTTGGAGCTATAGTGTCCACCGCCTGGGTCACCTCTGTATTCCAGAGGTTGACCAGGGCTTCGGCAGTAACGCCAGCCATGCTGGGAACGTCCCCTAGAGCGCTCAGGAAACCATCAGGATCCATAAGTCTCTGGGGGCGGACCATCTTAATCGGCCCATCACTCCTGCGGGGGTTATCCGGGGCACAAAGTCTAAACCTAAACCTAATCAGGTGGTGATCTGACCATGACAACAGAGTCACCGAGAACCCCTCCACCCTCAGATCACCGGCTTCCTGTCCCAAACATAACACAAGGTCGAGCGTGTGTCCTGCCACATGAGTTGGTCCAGAAGATATTAAGGACAGCCCCCATGGTTGTCATTATATAAATAAATCATGTTGCTGAGGAGATTAAAGGGGTCAAGGTCCTAATCCTCAATTGTATCACATTCAAATGTAACAAGGAAGGGAGATAATGGGATGGTTGCCTGGCTGGGAAAATCCCAAGCTATGGTCTGAAGGCACATGAGGCCAGCACCCTGCTGAAGCTAAGTCTGGTCACTGCCTGTATGGGAGACTACCTGGGAACCATATGTAAAGCCACCTAGGGTTTCTATCATGAAAAGAAAGGTGGGGTATAAATGTAATAAATAAATAATAATAAATAAATAAATAGAACGAGGGTCTTATGTAGGGTTGCCAGGCTCAGGGCCTTGCAATACTGTAATGGGAAAAACCACAAGACCAGGCCTGGCAACCAAGAGGTCTTCTGTATCTTTAAAAGTTGTGCAGAGGGATGGGAGAATTCCACCTTGTGGTTTTTCCCATTACAGTGTTGCAAGAACACCTGCGCTTGGCTGACTTTCTCTTCTCCTAAAGATGCAGGATCAGTCTCAGGCCATGGACCTGGCAACCCTAACACACACACACACTCCCAGTCTTACAGGGTTATTGTTAAGTGCGATTTTGCTTCTCAAACCAGTTCTGAAAAACAGAAATTGTCAAGTAGAAAATAAAAGATGCAATTATCATCAGGCAGTATTAAGCTTTGCAACAGCTCCACATTTAATGATGTACAAGTCGTCAAACCAATTTGACTAGTAAGTGTCTGTAATGATTCTGTGGTTGCAATAGCCTTTGTGGTCTTACTTGTGTTCCCCGAGATGCAGTGAAGGGCCAGAATATCCAGAAATTGTCAGATTAAAACATGACAGTCTTAAATCTTTGACAGCAAAGGGTCCATTTATAAATTTCATGACAAGTTTACCTCCTGTACCCACTTTAGTTCTTCTGAGGCACAGATCCTCCCCTACTAGCTCTGGCAATAGGCATATTCATTGGTGTCCCTTTTATATCAATGGATTCTCACTCCCCCCTATATTTTTTCTTCCTCCTCCCTTTTGCTCTTGTTGTTGCCTACCCAGCCCCCCTTTTAATTCTTCCCTTCCCCAACCATTTCTGTCTTTCTTCAGTTGTAGTCTTTGTTCATTTGTTCAACAGTGTAACACCAACAACAAAAATGAAAATATAATTAAAAGAGGAAGAATAAGAAGAAAAACTAAAACTCAAATTGTAAAAACCAATATAGATTTAAGCATGCATGCTACTTTCTCTGTATTGGGCCCAGTGCCTTTCCATGCTAAATCCCCATTTAAGATATATAGGGCCTGATCACATGCCAATAAATAGGTCTTGCATATAAGACCCCTTCACTGGGCCACAGAATTTCCCCCATTGGCCCTACTCCTGTCATCCATGTGTTACGGGGATGGGGGGGGAGAGAGACACCTGAAGAAGAAAGCCTGCTCTACATACTCCCACCATGATTTTGAACCCAGAGTTATAATTATAATACACACACACAAATATCCACAGATTATCCACATGCTAGTAACATCCAATTTAGGTTAGTGCAATATGTTCTATGTGGACCTCCCTTTGAAGACTTCCAGGAAACTTGGTCTACAATACAACTGCTAGGCCGGGATCACTAACCCATTACCTACAGGCGCAATGGTGCCTGTGAAAGCCTCCAGTGACAGCCCCAGCAGGTAACCCAGAATCTAAGCTTTCTTTAAAAAAAAAAAAAAAAAAGTAAGCCTCTAGCTCTCCTAGAAGGAAATGCATGGGGTAAACATGCAGATACCCTTCTAAGAGATTTCTGTGAAATGATCAAGCCTGGCTGCTGCTGCCTCTCAGTGTTATTAGCTAATGAATGAAGTCAGAGCTGTGATTGATAAATGAGTTGTTTGAATATCAGGCAGCAGGAATCCCTGGAGTCCCAAAGAGCTGTTGTTTTACCCTGCTTTTTAGTGCACTTCCTGCTTCTGTCTTTTTTCCTAGTCCTTGGAATCTCTATATTTTGCCCTTCTTTTTTCCCTAGCAACCAGATTGCATCTTTTCTGTGCTAGGTTTGCCTGAGATTAGTAGTGCCTAGAAATTATTTTCTGCAAATACTACTACACAATAAGTGTGGGTGAATGTTAAAATATCCCCCTCCACCCCGCCCCCCTGGCAAATGTCAAAACTTTGCAAAGAGGCTGAGGCGTGTTTTGCAGGAGCTAAGGCTAGGCTGTTAAATGAGACTGGCTACATGGTGCATCTATTGCCATTTCTTAAACAACTTTGCCAGCTGCCAATCTGCTTACAAACTCAATTCAAGGCTCTAATGCTGACTGTTAAAGCCCTTACATGGCATGGGATCTGTGCATCTGAAGGGCCTTAATATGCATGAACCTGCCTACAAATTAAGATGACTTTCTCCAGTTTTCTCCACCTTCATAGGTTGGCAGATGGTGAGAGAGGGCCTTTTCAGTTGTGGCACCTCCCTCCCTCCACACACTCTTGTGAAACACTCTAGTGGAAGGCTTGCCTCATGCCTAATCTGATGTCTTCACGGCGCCAAAGAACTACCTTTTTATTTACCAAGGCTTTTAAATCATGATTAATTCACTTTATACTCAGCTGAAATGTTTTATTGCTCTGTTCTTTTAATAATTGGTGTTATATTGTGCTGCAGGCATTTTGAATTGTTTATTGGTGTGATGTTAACAACTGTTGTATATGACAGTAAGCTGCTGTGGAAGTGTTGAAAGGCAGGGTAAAAATGTATTTTGTAGTTGTTTTATGAATGTAATTTTATTGTTGATTTGATGCTGTTCACCGCCATTATTATTTTTTTCTAATGTTGGTGGTATATGAATAAATGAATAAATAAATCTGTTTAAAAATATGTACAAATACATATACTATCCTGGGCCCTTAATGTTAGCCCAGAATATATGATGTTAAGCTTGAACTTTAGCTTCATCACTGCTGCTTAATCCATATTTATTTTTGGGTGTGGAGCACAAGCAATATTCTTCTCATCTGACATAATTAGGGTTGCCATCTTGGGGTGAAGAGTGGTCGGGGTGCAGTAGATCATTTGCCTACATCATTCTATCTGAATTTATACAACTATTAAATTGACTGAAGATTAAACAAACAAACAAAAAACAATTAAATAATACAAATCAACTAAAAGAAGAAGTGAGTGGTAAGACAATCCAGCAAGAGCAGCATTAAAGTTTTGGGGAAAGCTGTTTCCCTCTGTTTCTGGAACATGGTTAGCACCACACTTTCCCTGGGCCAGTGCAGTCTCTGAAGAATTAAATGCATGCCTGCGCACACTCGCACATGCACACACAGAGTGAAGGAATGTGATGTCATTAGCAAGCGCTGCTGAGATCTCATGCTTGATAAAAAGGCAGCTCAGAACTGTGTGTGGCAAAATCCATCATCCCAACGACAACACCAATCCCCCAGTGTGTACCTGTGTGTGAGCAGACAAGTGCAAGACTACTGAGAACGGGGCTGATGCAAGCTGCATGTGGAATAGATATTTATGTTTCCAGGAGGATGGATGGATGGATATGACAATAAGTAGATTGGACAAACTTCCTGTTACAGATTCACTGTTTTTCACGTAACATTCCTCCAGGCTCCAGCCTCTGAACTGGGAACGATGTAGGGCAAAATTGAAGTTGCCTATACTGCAAAATGAGAGTTGGGGAAAATTTGGATGTTTCTGGAAACAGAAAAGCTGTGGAGCAAGTTGATTTGAGAGCACATGTCTTAACTGTAGGGACTTGGGGTGGGGGCAAGATTCTCTGACATTAATTTTAATATATCCCACTTAGAGCCAGTGCTTCAGGCCACACTGGCCCCTGCCGTTCCCCATGGCTAGGAGAGATGGGTGAGGACGAATCAGTATAGATAGTGCAGTTCAGAGATCTAGCTTCTTACAGTAAGATGAGGGTATCCTGTAGAAAGGGGAAAATGTGTCTGTCTTTCCTTAAAGTAGTTCCAGCTGCAAATACAGCACCTAACATGGACCATACAAAATCACCTTCTATGTCATGAGCTGTGACATATGCATTAAAGAAGGGGCTGGGGATTTGTGGCCCTCTAGATGTTGTTAGATTCCAAATCTCATAATCTCTGGCCAGTGACGCCCACAGGTTCCCCAGCCATGCATTAATGCAGCCTTTCCCAACCAGTGTGCCTCCAGATGTTGTTGGACCACAACTCCCATCAGCCTCAGCCAGCATTGCCAATGGTCAGGGAAAATGGGAATTGTGGTCCAACAACATCTAGAGGCTCACTGGTTGGGAAAGGCTGCATTAATGGATACCAAGCCAGGACAATAGGGCGATGTTCAGGAAACATCAGGTTCCAAAATAGGATGGTGGGCTTGGGATGGAATCATCAGATGCTAGGAAAAGTAAAAGGCATGGGGTGTACATGGAGCCTTGCACAGGCTGGGCCACAGCAATTGCAGAGGTGCAAAGAGCAGGTATGAGCAGACAGCAGCAAGAAAAAAAAAGAGGCTCAGCAGTGCTAAGGTACAAGACACAAAAGAATATTCTCTCATTGCAGTGCAAAAAAATTATTTTCTTCAAGATCAAAAATCAGTAAAGAAAACCTTCAGCACCGTGCTATGAGGCAATATACTTTCTGCTTTTGGCTTTCAGGAAAGCTCTTTCGTAGCCTTTTCTTTAGTGTGTGGGGGTGTGTGTGAAAGAGAGAGAGAGAGAGAGAGAGAGAGAGAAAAGGTTGTTTTTCTGTTTGCTATGTATTTGGACATCTCTTAAGGTATCATAACAATTTTTTCATGATGGTTCTCAAGATAAAGGAGCAGGTTTCTTCTATGTTTTGATGTAATTGAACACTATTTTGAACCAGGATGATGGCCTGAACTTTTCAAAATAGGGTTGCCAGGTCAGAAGTATCCCAAAACCTGAGATTTGAGGGGTGGGCCCTACTGATGTCATGGAGGCAGGCCCTAGTGATGTCATGGGGTGGGCCCAAGTGATGTCATTAAGCAGGATACATTAAGCATCAATCACAGTTGCTTGGAGCATACAATTAAAAAAAAATCTGATTGGAAATTAAAATAGAAATCTTAGCTAAAAGATGGAGCCTGGGTCGGGAACATTTAATCTAGCCTACTTGCTTTCAGCAAGAAGTGTTTAAGTGCCTTCAGGCCAGGCCAGTCACCAGAAGGTCACTGTAGGAAGAAAGGAGCCTAGTGTTGTGGAGATGTTAGATGGGAACACTCAGGAGTAAAGATGGATGCCCCTGAAGGCTGCAATTCTAAACACATGCACTAAGGGACTAAGCCCCCATAGAACTCAACAGGACTTACTTCTGAGTAGATATAGTTTGGATTGTGCTGTTGGTAAAGCTTGACTAGGGATCCTCTGCAAAGACATCCATATCCAAGCAGGGTTGGCAACCCCCTGCCTGGAATGCCCTGCCCTTATCTTTTAATGTGGCTGCTCCGAACATCTTTACAAATTTGACCCTTCACTTCAGAAAGAGGTCTGAGAAATGAGTAAGAATAAGAAGTATATTTTAAAATTGTTATTTTCAATTCACTCTTGAATGCACACCATACCTAGGGCAGATCCACACCATTCATTTAAAGCACATTCAACACCCATTTGAAGCACATAAATCCCACCACAGAATCATGGGAACTGCAGTTTGTTAAGAGTGGTGAGAACTTAACTGTGAGGGGGGAAACGACACTTCCCAGGATTCTTTAGGGAAGTCATGTGCTTTAAATGCGAGTTGGATGTGCTTTAAACGTATTGTGTGAATCCATTTAATAAATTTTGCCTGCATGTAAATTGTTTTAATTAATTTTTCAAAATGGAAATGAGCTATAAACTGTAGTGACCATGGGCTACTCACCATCTCTCAGCCTATCTGCCCCTCAGGATGAAAACAACGGAGAACCACGACCACCCCAAAGCATACTTAAAATGTAGAGGAAGTTTTGTACCACCATAGTGTGAAATCGGATACTTATTAGGACACTATGACAAAATATTTATATAAGCATGACTATCAAATATGTTTATTATTTACACAACCTGTAAAGATATTTACAGTGCAATCCTATGTTTGTTTACTCAGAAGCAAGTCCCAATGTATTCAATGGGGCTTACTCAACCAGGGAAAATTGTACCCTCAAGTGATAAGGAACTTGTTCTTTTAACAAGCCTTTTAAGTTGAGACCTTATTCCAGTCTGTGTCAGTGTTGGAATTGCTTTTTAATATGTTTTAAAACCTTTTCTTTAAAAAAAATGTTTTTAAAGCTTTTAAAAATGTTTTTAAAGATGTTTTGTTTTAATATATTTTAAAGTCTGTTTTTATGATGTTTTAAAGTGTTTTTAGTGCTTTTGTTTGCCGCCCTGGGCTCCTACTGGGAGGAAGGGCGGGATATAAATAAAATAATAAATAAAAATAAATAAACTTACACCCAACCCAAAATTTGGAATCATGCTACTTTAAGCTGTTTTGCAACTGTTTATACTTGTTTTATGGTTATTGGTTTTTAAAGGGATTTATTTCTTATTGTGAGCTGCCTTGGTTTCCAGTCACCAACCCTACCTCACAGGGTTGTTGGAAAGGCTACACACACACACACACACACACACACACACACACACACACTTGCAGGTGTAAAAATACACCCCATATAATAGTTTATTGTCAAACCAGTTGGTCATTGAGGAACATTTTTTTTAAAAAAATCAGTATTAGTTTCCTACATAATAAAAACTGTGATACCCAGGTAAACCCTATTTGCTTTTAAAAATAGGACTGGAGGGGGAGAGAAAGATTTACAACACAAACAGAAGTCTGTGCTATGTTTACTCAAAACCCCATTAATTTACAGCACAATCCTAACCATGTCTACTCAAAAGTAAGTCCTAATGGAGTTCAATGGAGTTTACTCCAGGTGCATGGAAAGCAAGTATTGGATCAAATACTTTCATATTTCATAGCCCAGGGTTTGACTCTTGCACACAAGAGAAAAAAAAAACTTTAAGCCACATTACTTATGCAAACTGCAAAATCTCATAGCCACCATTTTCTGAAGTTGAAATTAAGCCTAGGCATGCCTGGATCAACAAGTCACAACCCTGGCTTCATTTACTGGCTACAATCCTGAAAGGGCAGGGTTAGAGCCAGAGCTTGGAAAAGTTACTTTTTTAAACTACAACTCCCATCAGCCCCAACCAGCATAGCAACTGGATTGGGCTGATGTGAGTTGTAGTTAGAGCTAGAAGCTGTTCTAAAGATCTGTAAAGCAGATTTAACAGTCGTGCAGTGGGGCAGTTGATGTTTTGGTGTATATCTCGGGAACCAGACCATCTAGAAACTTAATTTTTTTTAACTTGAAGCTGAGAGTCCGGAGATTAAGGGGTGCTAGCTGGAGAACCGGAGGGCCCCCAAAAAAACTGGAGACTCCGCCCAAAAACCAGAGACCTGGTAAACCTATTTCAAAACTGTGCTGAATTTAACCATTAATTTCAAAACTGCACTGATCTTTTTGGTTTATTGGAATTCCAGAGCAACAGTGGGTACAAAGCTGCTAGGGATGGGTGAGAATTTCAATTCAGTTTGCATTTCAAGCAGAATTTATCAAATTTGCAATTTCCAAAACAATATGAGAACTGAAACACAGCCATCCTTCAAAATTATTAGAATTTTGGGATGCAGTTTCCCAACTAAGCAACACTTACAAAAATGCATATATTTGGGGAAAGTGTGCATAAAAATGAATACATGTGAAAATAACATGCAAAAAGGCATGAAATAATTAGAAATGGCTTGCAAAAATGTGTACCTTTGTCAAAACTGCCTACAAAAATGTGCTTATTTAGAGACATTCGCACAAAAATGGTGGAGAATTTTCATGAGAATTTTTTTTAAAAAGGTTCGCAGATCACTAGAAATGTAGAGAACTGAATTTAACATTGGAAAAATGAGAAACAGAGAGAACAAAGACAGACAGATCTTTCCATCCTTAAAATCTGCAAGTATATTATGTTGGGTCTAGCTAAATTGGTTACCATGAAGAAGCTTACCTCTGAATTCCACCAGGTGCCTGTGTGTGGAATCCAAGGCCTTATCATGTACACTACAAACCTATATCGGTTTTATTATCATTTTAATCTTTGTGGCTTCCCCCAAAGATTCCTGGGAATTGTAGTTTGGCAAGGTCCTAAGCATTCACAGAGATCCCTTGGTTTCTTTACAAAATTACACTCCCAGGGTTCCTTGAGATGAGGGGAATGACTGCTCAACCAGATATGCCTTAAGATGGGATGGAGAACCTGTTGCTGTACTACCATCATCCCAGACCACTGGCCATGCTGGCTGAAGCTGAAGGGAGTTGGAGTCCAACCATATCTGGAGGACTGAAGATTCCTTTCCCCTCCCGAGAGCTCTCTCACACTTGAAGTTTAAATTCACTTTGAGCTCCTCTCTGTTGTTAACATCTGGCAGTTGTTAATGAAGAAAAAGTGGACAAGAGGCCCTGGTAATGCAAAGGAACATTTTGACCAAAGTAGGTGTTGCATTCGCATTACAAACCAACTGAGGCAAGAGGCACTTATAAGCTTCATGTGTGAAAGCTGAATCAGAGCTTGGAAAAGTTACTTTTTTGAACTACAACTCCCATCAGCCCCAGCCAGCATGCCATGCTGGCTGGGGCTGATGGGAGTTGTAGTTCAAAAAAAGTAACTTTTCTAAGCTCTGAGCTGAATTAACTTTCTTAATGTCAACAATAAAATGATGTGCACATTACTCAGAAATTTTAATTATTCTTTTAAACTACAAATTCATGGCAACATAATTATTCTGGTATAATTAGATTACTGGATAAATGTGATTTCACAGCCATGTTGTTAAAATCTCGCAATAAATATCAGGCTTGACTTCTTCCTTGTCAGTCATGGACTTGCAAATTCAGGCCCTGCTAGGCTCTGAATGAACAAAACCAGCAAACGTCTGGGTGGACCAGATACAAACCGTGGAGGCATTTTTCTACAGGGAGAAGAACGTTCTAGGATAGGTAGCGAGTTATCTTAGTACCAGCTAAATTTAATGAGTTGGAGCCTGAGAACAATTCATACAACCTTTTTTCCCCATGAGTTCAACTTGCCTTGAGTGGAGTTTTGCCAGCTATTTACTTTGGTGTAGCAAAATGATCATATGAGTGTTCAGAACGGGCTGAGAGTATGACATTCATTAGAACCTGGAAAATGTTTGGAAACTGTAAAAAGACAAGACATGGAGACTTGCAATCTCTATTTGTGTCTGTCAAAGCATTCCCAAGACTACCTCTCCATGCCATAATTGTGGAGAAAAACTAACTTGTGCAGAATTGCAATAAAATGTTCAGGTGACTTGGCCCTGGATTGCTGCACAAATTCTAAAATGAGATTTTTGTGGGGGTGGATAGAGAAAGTTGCAGGATTCAGTGATAGTGGGCAGTTTCACACTAGCTTTTTTCCCTTTGGCATCTATCCTGTCTACTCACTCAACAGTTCCTGACAATCCAGATGATATCACTCCCAATCCATTGCAATCTGGGTTCCTTCAACCTACTTACTGAGCATCATCCTGATTTGCTTACACAAAGCTTATATGGGGGTTAGCTTATACCTGGTCTTTATTGAGCATTCATTCTGATTATACAATAATGAACATTCATTCTGCATTCATTCTTTTTTGCTTGAGGTGTGTTTTTACATCTTTCTGTTCATTCCACACTTTTCAATGCATTCCCCTATCACCTTCCTCACTGCAGAAAAACAAAACAAAACAAAAAACAGATTTGTTGCATTAGGGTGACAAGAGCACTTGAATCCACTTTTATTGTGCAAATCGTTATGCGCTTGAATCCCTCCCACAAAATACTGACAGCCTGGAGTCGCCTTCTCATGTTTTCCCTGTTGTCATACCACTGTATGCATGTTTTCTTTAAACAGCTGGTTTGTAGCAACTTTAGTAACTCTCATTGCAATGGCAGCACAGTCGTTTCAGGGGTAAATCCATTTAGACACTTAAAGCAGTAATTTATATCAATAATTCTTGGGTCCTGATTGTGCTCCTTGGAATTAGAACTTCTTGGGGTAAATTCACCTCAGGTTAATATTCACCTGTCCTTTCACAGCCTCCAAATGGGAATCTTATGGTTGCACAGAGATGGGAGCACAACAGAGTCATAACCTCTTCTCAGCCTGTCATAGAGGCATGGTTCCTCCTGATCTCCAGACTTGGGCAGGCAGGTAGGTGGGCTGGCAGGCGGGATGAGACCTTAGGTCAAGAAAGCCTCTTGAACCATGAGGAGCTCCGCCTCCCTTATCCAAAGCTTCTTACTTCCAGACCAGCATGAGGGAGAAACTAAATTCCCTAAGTGTACCACGCAGCTCTCCCTGTGGGGCCTGGTGTCCTAGCCAGCTACTCCCTGTAGAACAGTGGCCCTAGGCCATGGGGCAAGCCTGCTTCCCAAGCCTGCCAGCATGGCACTCCCAGGGCACGGCCTTCATGCAGGCAAAATGCCCAGCCCCTGCTGATATGCCTCACCCCATTATACAAATTCTACAATACCCTTTGGGAGGGGTTAGGAGAAAGCCCAGTTCTCCTAGCTTTATTCACACTGCAGTCTTATCCAGGCCACATTCACCCCATACATTTATCTGACTATTATTCCACTTTAAACAGTCATGACTTCCCTTAAAGAATCCTGGGAAGTGTAGTTTGTAAAGGATGCTGAGAGTTATTAGGTGATCCTTCACAGAGCTACAGTTCCTAGCATCCTTAAACTACAGTTCCCAGGATTCAGGGGGAGGAGGGAGTCATGACTATTAAAAAAGTATAATAGTGCTTTAAATGTATGGTGTGGATGTGGTCTCAATCTGGTCAGCTCTTCACTGAGGGAAGCCATTGCACCTGCCTACTGCATTCATTTTGTGACTGACATAGGGCCAAACTAGATAGGAGGTTAATGTGTTATTGCATTTAACTTGCAAGTCTTTTAAAATGCAAATCACCATTGGGGCTGGGCATGATAGGGACCACAGCAATTGGGGAAGAGAGAGTTAACCCTTTCACACACACCCCAGTCTTGACTAGCCAACCTGACAGTTCTCTCTGCTTTTAGAACCTCTCAAACTGGAATGCTAGTACTAGGACCTGAGAGCCTGACATGTTCTTACCTCCAATCCAATCAGACTGGCATGTATGAGCAGCCAAATTCCATGAAAAATCGAACAAACCTCAAAAACAAATGTAATAGCTGTATTCCCTCTCATGATGCAGTTCCATAAGAACTGCCTTTCCATAGAGATGACTGCAAAACATTGCCATAGTGGGAAAAGTGGTCATGTGAATATTCAGCTTTTGACAACAGTTACAGCTCTCCACTCCTGCCTTTCAGTTCTCTGTGAAGATATTCTACTTTTCTGGTGAGTGGTATAACAGGTAATGTTTGAGCAAGGAGGCACTACGTTTTCCTTTAGCATTATTGCCCTCACATTACCCTTGGCCTAGCAGGGGAAAAGGCCTCAAATGCCATTTCCTCATCATTAGGAAAACAACATTTTCTTGTGAGAATGAAATAAAGTGAAGAAATGGGGGAGGGGAAGGCATGAGGACTGTGTGTGTGTGTGTGTGGTTCCCAGCTCCTAAACTGAGACCAAATTCCACGCTCCATGTGTGAGCCAGGCTGAGTCGCACTCTGACCTGAATGGGGTTTTTGTGTTCCCTCACCACACCAGGAAAGAATCCCCCTTTGCTCACCTCCACTGTGTGCATGACCCCTTCTGTCTGGCCCACTGCCCTCATTCACTCTCTGCTCCCCTGATGTTGCTAATCCTCCATCCCAGACAGCTGCCTCGAAGCCCATTGTTTCAGGTTCATGGGCTTTGAAAAGGCCAGGATTCCCTGAGCTGGTGTAGGCTGCAGCACGGGATTCAAGGTGGTCCAGCAGCCACACTACTGAGGGCTGTGGAAGACAGAAAAAGAGCTCCCCACTCCTAACCCTAACTCTCACACCCCATCTGCTGCACCCACACCCTCTTAAATACCAACTGCTAATTGGAGTCACTCCCAATTGCTAGCATAGGTAGAGCGTACCCATGAAATTTGCCTATCTTAATGATGGAATGTCAAAGCCTTCTACTAGTATGGGCAGAGCAAACCTAACTCTGCCCCAGGGTTGCTCAGAGTGGCAACCTTCCTCTGCATCCAAAGCCCTGCCAGCTACCACAGGTCAGGGCAGAAGGTTTTTTGCTCTTGTTTCCTGTCCCAGCTCCAGGCTGGTACAGCCCACGTCAGGTCTCTCTCCAGCAAATGGATTGGCTTAGGATCCACTGGCTCAGACATAAGGCTGAAGACAGACAGTAGTTGAAAGTAGTTTGAGAGAGGAGTTGATTCCCCTAATACATACACCCATTTCTTTTGTCCCCCTTTCACCTCAGGTCAAACTGGTCTTAGGAGCAAATACAAAACCCAGCAAAACCTGTTTACCAGAGGTGATAGTGGGATGCCTGTATATTATACAAACTGAACTAAGGTAAATTAAAACTGAAGATTTAAACAAAAATTGAAATCAGTTTTTTAAGTCTGATTTTTAAATTTTTTAAATAGTTTTAACAGTATAAAAGTATGTCCTATTGAATTCAATGGGGCTTAGTCGCAGGTAAGTGGGGTTAAGATTGTACTCTTAGTTTCTCTCTTAAAAATAATAAGGTGGTTAACATTAAATCTAAATCAAGCATGTTATATCTACACTTAGCATTTCTTAATACTAGTGTCCTTCTGCCAGATAAACATATTGTTAAGTGCTGCTTTTCTACATAAATAAAGAACTAAGGGGAGATTATCTTCTGAGATCAAGCATAATGGATTTTGCAAAACTGGTCATTCAATTATTTTGGGTTTGATTCAGACAAGTTGTCATAGGCACTGGGATCCAGTGTCTGGCTCTAGGAGATGCTATCCCATATATCACTCAGAGGATTATCCACTGTGCTCACTTGGGTGATCTTGTATGCTGCTTTTTAAATGCTCTTTAACTACCTGAGCTCTACAATTTGCTCAGTTTTCAAATTATGAATCTTTATGCTCTATAAACAAAGAAGTAACTACCAAAGCACTCTATCCTCTAACATTTTCCAAAATGAACAAAAATATTAAGTGAAGGCATGTGCATATTTTATATGTAGTATACAAAGAATACTCTCGTAGATAATGTTAATGCTCAGATTAACCAAGTGGTATATATAATTGTTTATGAAATATGTTGTACCAATGGGAAGCTTGATCTAAATCAATAATTTAAAGTGGCTTCTTTTTTCTTAGCAATTTAACAGAGCAGACACTGTTAATGGGTAGTTTCTTTGTACAGGTAAGTGATGTTCAATCAGTTCTAGATGGGCCATACTCCTTCTGAATGAGACATTTTGCAGCTTGAGGATGGTTCTGGGTCCGCTACTGTCACTGGAGGCACAAGTGGTTTCCATGGTGCAGAGCACCTTTTATTATTTTCAGCTGGTGGCCCAGGTACACACCTATCTGGACCTAGATAACCTGGCTTAAATTGTCCATGCTCTGGTAACCTTGAGATTAGATAACTGCAATGTGTTATATGTGGGGCTATCTTTGAAGACTATCGAGAAACTGCTGCTGGTACAGAATTCAGCAGTCAGACTCACAGCATGGATATGGTGTTCTGACATATAATGCTAATTCTGGCCCAGCTGCACTGGCTTCTGGTACATTACCAGTACCAATTCAAAGTGCTATTTTTATCTATGAAGCCTTACACATTATGAGACCCCAGTGCCATCCTGGACTCCTTCTGGGAGGAAAGGTGGGTTATAAATTTAATAAATAAATAAAATAAAATGATACCTTATGGAGCATCTCTTCCCATATGAACCTGCCCAGACCAATAGGTCATCACTTGAAGCCCTCCTCTGAGTGCCCCCTCCGGAGGAAATGTAGATGGGGGCTACAAGAGAGAGGGCCTTTTCAGTAGCGGCTTCCCAACAATGGTCTGCTTAACGCTAATATTACTATATTTTTGGTCCCAGGCCAAGACACCCAGGCATTTAATTGTTAACTTACTCTCCTGCTGTTTGATGGTTTTGTTAAGTTTACTGTTTCTTCTTGGCCCAAATAAATAGATAGATAAATTAAATAGATTAGATAGATAGATGATGATAATTTCCCAACCCCAGAGTTCCCCCATGTGAGCACTATGTGAGCACAACATGAAGACAGAGAAATGCAGCCCCATGTTATGCACCCTTTCATCTGACTTGCAGGCTTCCTGTGTAGGGTGATAGTGTACTGTGATTACATGTTGAGTTAGATGCTGAGCTGTAATTAAGTGCTGTAGTGATGGGAATGTTTCCCCTCCCACTGATGGAGGGAATTTGGTGTGGCCTGCATTGAAGGATCTGGCATGAGTATGCTCCATCTCTGTGCTGACCATCCTGCCTAATTTCAGCTGCTGGCGTATCCTCACCAGTGGAACAACTCTGCTTCTTGACTTGTGGGCAGCTGAGGTGAGGCATTCAGCTGGTTTATCTGTCATGGTGCCATATGGGCTGTTCTGCCAATGTGGTGGAGTTTCCACTGAATCCTACAGCTCTTAAATGAGTGGATCTTCAGTACAGGATTGTACCCTAAATCATTATTTTATATATTAATTACCATGACTAACAAAAGAGAAGTATTAAATTTTTAAAGCTGTAATGACTGAGCCCTGGAAAATACCTGGCCCCAGATGTTGTTGGACTCCAACACCCATCAGTCCCAGTCAGCATGGTCAATGGGTAGGGATGGTGGGAGTTGTAGTCTAACAACATCTGGAAGGCCACAGGTTCCACATTCTAGCTTTACATATTCAGAATCATTTTGAGAGTGGGCTGCACAGCAGACACAAAATAAGCCACCTCCATTCCAAAGCTGGACTGTGGGAAGTAGCATCAGCACCCTTGCCAAATGTACCATGTTCTTCCCATGCCCTCCCACTCAGTAAGAGCTGAAATGTGTGTATACATTAATTTGGGAAAATGTGAATGTGAAACAGCTGGCAGGCTTTTCCCCTCCAATAGATGTTGGGAAGGGAACCATAATGAATGAACTGGGTTAGGGCAGGACTAAGTGGAATGATTTAGATCACTGCCAGGGGACATGCAGAAGAACAATGCCACATCTGGAATAAGTGGTGCTTCAGATGGCCAAGACTGAAAGGTACAAGTGTGGAAAACATACCACCTGCCTGCTCTATTCTGGGCTTTTTTCTGGCCACATTTCTATTATGGGAATTTGAAGCCTTATTTCTAACCAACAAGCCAAGCATTTCCTGGAACCAAGCAAGGCAGCCATTGCCTTGATAGGTGGTCCTGGGGCCACAGTCCGGGTGGAGATTACTTTGGACTGTCAGTATGTTTGTTTTGGCACTCGCCACAAAACCTTATACATTTCCCCTGTAAAGTGACTGCAGGAATGTGTATGCTGTATGGTAAGTATGTGTATATATAAAAATACATGTAGGATTAATAAACCAATCTATTTCAAATTTACCTGCTGGTCCATCCCCCTCTTGCTATCACCAAACAGGAGCTGCTCCAATGGTATAATTTGTTGTTGTTGTTATGTGCCTCCAAGTCGATTATAACTTGTGGCGACCCTATGAATCAGCGACCTCCAATACCATCTGTTATAAACCACTCTGTTCAGATCTTATAAGTTCAGGTCTAAAATGAACATATTCCTAAGACACCAACCCTACCACCCCCACACTCTTTCAAGATCTCTCTAATGATATATCATTATTAGGGGGTGCAAGATTTAAGTGATTTAATTGGTAGTTTAATCAACTAAAGTGAGTTATTTGCTCTATACCTCACATGTGAGCTTGCTAGAGGCATCTGGATGACCACGGGATGAAACAGAATTCTGGTTTAGATAAGACCATTGGTTTGATCCAACAGGCATTTTCTTACGTTCTTACTATATAAAGATTTAGTTCACTGATCAGTGTATGGCATTTTTAATCTATGAGGCTGAGAACCAAGCAACACATTTATTTTTTATATGATTTATTTAAAAATATTTTTGAGGCTACTGTGGTTGTGGTGTAATGTTTTAATAGGGAAAATGAAAAAAGAAAATATTAAAACATGGTCCATTCTAAAAAGGAAGGCTGCTTTTGTATGTTCAAGTTGTCTCATATTATTATTATTATTTATTAGATTTATTAGTTGCTTCATATCAGAAGGTCTCTAAGCAACTTACACAATGTTAAAACAAAACAAATAAAACACGCTATAAAAACATATCAATAAACAACAACAAAACAATAGCAACAGCACCCCCATGCAGTCACAAGAAGGTTTGGCAGCATATTAAAAACAAAACATCATCTCAATCTAGCAAATGCCTGGAAGCAAAGGTATGTCTTTACCTGGTGCAAAAAAGATGTCAATGACGGCTCCAGGCAGACCTCACTGGGGAGCATCTTCCAAAGATGGGGAGCTACAATTGAAAAGGCCCTCTCCCTTGTCACCACCTTCTGAGCTTCCCTCAAAGGGGGGATCTGGAGAAGGGCCTCAAAGGAAGATCTAAGGGTCCAAGTAGGTTCATATCGGGAGAGGTGTTCCAGAAGATATTAGGGTCCTGAGCCATCAAGAACTTAACAGGTCAAAACCAGCTCTTTGAATTGAGCTCAGAAGCGTATAGGCAGCCAACACAATTGGAAAAGGATAGATGCTATAGACATTACTTTCAATATGACAAAAGAAGTTTGGTAATATGCAAATATGTTTAAATGTAATTAATTAATTTAGTAGAAAACTATTAATAAATTAAAATTGTCTTAATTGGTTGATAGCCCTAAACATATCCTCCCGTTTTACCTGTTTACTAGGAGCTGGGCCTCCTTTTTCCTGTTTGGGTACTAGTTGCTGAAGTACTGATATTGATTTTGAGCCTAAATATTAAATTGCTGCCTCCAGATGTAACTCTTTGGCATGGCTGTCTCACTCTATAGGCAAACTACTGTTGACTAGGGTCTACATCAGTCACATCAGAATGAGCCTTGGCATTTCTTTGACAACCTGCCAGACTGCCCAGTTTGGCCCGTGAAGTCATTGTGGGGTGACCACACCCATCAGTCACTCACCTGATTCCATATGGTCAGATGCGGGACAGGTAATGTTGTTAATGCAAAGGAGCAATTAGGAGCCTTAGAGCGCACTCCCAATTGTTCCTTTGCAGTGGAGCTTGTATTCAGCACCATTTAAATTTGGCACCACTTGCCTTTGGGCAGGATTGGTTACACCTGATATTATATTACATCCACTCATTGACAGGTGGGTGGGGGCCTGGCCTGGGCCCACCCATCTGTCAAATGTGGCCCTTGCGGGTTGGCTTTTTGATCCAGCCCAACGGATGAAAGTGGTTCCCCTCTCCTGGTGTATACCTTTAATCCAGCCTTCCTAATAAGCCTAAAAAAGTTACTAGCCTGCGTGTGTGCATGCGAATGCGTGTTTGTCTGCTGAGGTGGAGAGGGGACTTCCTTCTTCTGGCAGCCTGCTTGGTTTCTATGCTACATACAGAGGTGGGATGGAGCACTCCATGCAGGGCCGGCTGGGGCCCTTGGGCATCAGCTTGCCCTGGGCCCCGGCATGTGTGTGTGTGCATGCGCTCTCGTGCACGCTCACACATGCATGCAGCCCACGCACCCCCCACCTACCAGTCTGCTGTCTTTTACCATTGCCCTTAATGAAGATGGCGGCCACAGTTTCCCTAAGGGGATGACGCCTCCGCCACCATCTTTGTTGATGGCACACATGCATGCTGCACGCGCGCATCTCTGCCATCAGCTAAGATGGCGGCAGGGGCTTCAGGACCTTAGGGAAACTGCAGCCGCCATCTTCATTAAGGGCAATGGTAAAAGACAGCAGACAGGTAGGTGGGGGAGTGTGGCGGGGCGGGGGGCCCCATGGATCGTGGAAGGGGAGCGGGGGGGTGGCTGAATGGGCCCCCTGTAGCTCTGGGGCCGTCGGGCTAGTGCCCAACCTGGCCGCCCTTTAGAACCGGCCCTGACTCCATGCCTCTTCCGCTAGCCCACTCAATCAGCTATACTCAGAGCTTGGAAAAGTTACTTTTTTGAACTACAACTCCCATCAGCCCCAGCCAGCATGGCCACTGGATTGGGCAGATGGGAGTTGTAGTTTTTTAAAAAAGTAACTTTTCCAAGCTCTGGCTATAATGTATACAATTCCTTGTTGCCTATGGCTATCAGGCAAATGCTTAACTACAAACACTCAGATTAGAAGGGGGCTGCCCCCCACTTTTGTAACAGTCCCCTCACCTACTGTTTATAGAACGCTACAAGGTTGACGAGGATTATACAGCCACGAGAGTGACTGTATACTATAGTCAGCATGGATTTTTCGCATTCCGCAATGCTATATTGAAAATATCCCCCATGCCATTCTGATGCTTCCCATAAGCTCATTTCAAAACAAAACTTTACAAAACCTATAGCCATGAACTCAGAAATGCTTGCTTAACAACCCGCTAAATTTTCATGGCGATGCACAAAACAGTCAGAGAGAATCAAGAGTTCATAGTGTAAAAAGAGAGAAAAAAAACAGATCCCTATTGGACTTTTTTCTGTCAGAGTTCTCATAATTTGTTGAAATTAATTAAAAATCAGCCATGTTGACAGAGTACCTGTAATTCTATTACTGACCTTGCCCCATACTCTGAACTTCATCTTCTGCAGTTTAGAAGTTAAAAAAATGCCTGGCTGATTTTTAATCAAGAAATTTAGCATTGAATTCAATGATAAGGCTGGGCACGCTCAGTAAGAACCAACTGTCAGTGTAATAAAAGCCAGACTCACAGCTGCTGGGCTTGCCTAATCAGGGGGCTACATCCACACCAGACTTTTATTTCACTTTAGGAAGTCATGGCTTCCCTCAAAGAATCCTAGGAAATGTAGTTTGTGAAGGGTGTTCCCCTGACACAGCTCAAGTGGCCAGAGTGCTTTAATAGTCAGCCACTCTGATTGAAGCTCTATGAGGGGAACAGAGCCTCTTTTAGCAACTCTTAGCACCCTTCACTAACTATACTTCCCAGGATTCTTTGGGAGAAGCCATGACTGTCTAAAGGGAATGAAAGGTCTGGTGTGGATGTGGCCAGGGACAGTTTTGGTTTAAATTTGGGTGGGAGGCCACATGTGCCTGCTGTAGAAGAAAAAGGTGGAGGAAACCCTGAAAAATGATACTGTTCACAAAGTTTTCCTTTTGGAAAGGAAAAGGGCTCCCCTCTGCCCAGTGCCCACCCATCCAATCTCCTCCCCTCCCCCTTCCTCCCTTCCCCTCCCATTCCTGCCCTCCTCCTCCCCTCCCTGCCCCTCTCCCAGGGCAGTTTCACCTATCCTAAGCATGATTGCACAGGAGTAAATCGCACTGAAGTCAAAAAGCATGCAAATGAATGATCGAACCTGCCCTCCCCTCCTCCCCCCTCCAATCCCCTCCCTTTTACCCCTCCCCCTCCAATCCCCTCCTTCCCCCTCCCCCCTCCAATCCCCTCCTCCCCCCTCCAATCCCCTCCTTCCCCCTCCCCCTTTCTGCTCTCCCCTCCCCTTCCTCCTTCCTCCTTCCTCCTTCCTCCTGCTCTCCCCTCCCCCTCCTCCCCATGTCAGTTTTACTTATCCTAGCCATGATTGTTGTTGTTGTTATGTGCCTCTAAGTTGACTACGACTTATGGCGACCCTATGAATCAGTGACCTCCAAGAGCATCTGTCATGAACCACCCTATTCAGATCTTGTAAGATCTTGTACAGGATGGGAAATACCCGGCTTAGCAGTAGTGCATGTGAGAAGGACCTTGGAATTGTAGTGGATCGCAAGTTGAACATGACCCAGCAGTGTGATGCTGCGGCAAAAGAGGCAAACATGGTTTTGGGATGCATAAACAGAGCTATAGTTTCCAGGTCGAGGGAAGTAATAGTCCCACTATATTCTGCATTAGTCAGGCCTCATCTGGAATACTGCGTTCAGTTCTGGGCGCCTCATTTTAAGAAAGATATAGACAAGTTAGAGCGGGTTCAGAAGAGGGCGACGAGGATGATAGCTGGTATGGAGAACAAGTCTTATGAGGAAAGGTTGAAGGAACTTGGCATGTTCAGTCTGGTGAAGAGAAGGCTGAGGGGCGACATGATTACACTCTTTAAGTACCTGAAGGGCTGTCACATAGAGGAGGGTACAGATTTGTTCACTGCTGCCCCAGAGGGTAGGACTAGGTCTAATGGTTTTAAGTTGCAGGAGCGTAGATTCAGATTGGAAATTAGAAGGAACTTCTTGACAGTAAGGGCAGTTCGGCAATGGAACCGACTGCCTAGGGAGGTGGTGGGATCCCCTTCACTGGATGTCTTCAAGCAGAGGCTGGACAGCTATCTGCGGGATATGCTCTAGCTGTGGATTTCCTGCTGTGAGCAGGGGGTTGGACTCGATGGCCTACAAGGCCCCTTCCAACTCTATGATTCTATGATTCTATCAGGTCTGTGGATTCCTATAGGGAATCAATCCATCTCTTGTTTGGCCTTCCTCTTTTTCTACTCCCTTCTGTTTTTCCAAGCATTATTATCTTTTCTAATGAATCATGTCTTTTCATTATGTGTCCAAAGTATGATAACCTCAGTTTCATCATTTTAGCTTCAAGTGATAGTTCTGGTTTAATTTGTTCTAACACCCAAGTATTTGTCATATTTGCAGTCCATGGTATCCGCAAAGCTCTTCTTCAACACATTTCAAATGCGTTGATTTTTCTCTTATCAGCTTTTTTCACTGTCCAACTTTCACATCCATACACAGAGATCAGAAATACCATGGTCTGAATGATCCTGACTTTAGTGTTCAGTGATACATCTTTGCATTTGAGGATCTTTTCTAGTTCTCTCACAGCTTCCCTCCCCAGTCCTAGCCTTCTTCTGATTTCTTGACTATTGTCTCCATTTTGGTTAATGATTGTGCCAAGATATTGATAATCCTTGACAAGTTCAATGTCCTCATTGTCAACTGTAAAGTTGCATAAATCTTCTGTTGTCATTGCTTTAGTCTTTTTGACATTCAGCTGTAGTCCTGCTTTTGTGCTTTCCTCTTTAACTTTCATCAGCACGGACGTAAATCCCACTGAATTCAATAAACATGCAAATGATCAGACCTGCCTTTCCCCTCTCCTCTCCCTTCTTCCTCCCCTCCATTCTTCCTTTTTCCTCCTCCCCTGCCCAGGCCTACCCTCCCCCTCCTCCTCCTGCCTGCTCCCCTCCCCCTCCTCCCCTCCCCATCCCCTGTGGTTAGTTTCACCTATCCTAAGCATGACTGCATGGGAGTAAATCCCACTGAATTTAATGCAAATGATCAATCCATTCTCAGCACTTGCACTGGATCCCATTTCTTACTTCTTGGATTAAAAAGCAGAGAAATTCAATAATAGGCAAAAAACCTTGCGGTTTAAGAATGTACCTATAGCCAACAGGTATTTCTATCAAGCTTTAAAAAGCAGGGAAATTGGGTAACTATAGTGAATGCACCAGGGGAGCAGGAGACCTGACCTCCTCTCTGAGATATTGTACTGCCCTACAAATTTGCAACAATGCAAACAATCAACTGTTTTAATATTGTTGCTTCCTCCCTGCTAACAGCACAGCACATATCTTGTTTCTGTTATTTGGGCTGATTGCAGGTGTTTCCACCACTCACTATATGCTCAGAGGCACATGTTACCAGATTCTTCCAAGCTACACAGCAAGTGGATTGGACTGTAAAAGACCAACCCAAATTGTTTGCATTGTTACAAATTTGTAGGGCAGTACAATATCTCAGAGAGGAGGTCAGGTCTCCTGCTCCCCTGGTGCATTCACTATAGCTACCCAATTTCCCTGCTTTTTAAAGTTTGATAGAAATATCTGTTGGCTATAGGTATGTTCTTAAACTGCAAGGTTTTTTGCCTATTAGTGAATTTAGATAACATCTGTGGGGGTTAAGGACGAGGCTTCTCGATTTGATTAATGTCCCCCTACATGTCGTCCCATAATTCGACCACTGCCTTTAGCACAGTTAGAACAGCTTTCAGGGGGAAATACTGGTGAATTTCTCAAGTGGTTTCTGTATCTGAGCAAGGCCAGCACTTCCATTAGGCAAACTAAGGCGCCACAGGCAACAGGAGCAGGGGGGAGGGCAGTGGATTAGTATCCTCTGGGTCGCTGGTTGCTTGCTTGCCCACCTGCTGCCCCACCTGGCCCCTATGAGGCTCTCCCCATGCCTTACTCTGAGCAAGGCACTCTCTCAAGCCATCTCACCCAGAATGCCGGGTTTTGTGGAAGGAGAGGATAGAAAGTGAAGGTGGCAGAGGAAGGAGAGGAGGAGAAATGTATCTGAGATAAAAGTACAGATCAATGTGCTATTTATGAAGGGATGGTCCCAAGAACATTTAAGTCAACATTTCAAATACTAATTTCCACACTTACAAAAAAGAGAGGCAAAAGTGGGTGGAGCAATGGATGCGACTCTTACCTTTGTACAGCAGGCAACATTCCAGCCATGAAAACATCAGAGGTTTCTCCACACACACCTCTCTCTCCATCTGGCATCCAGGCAAGCAAGAAGCATTACCATAACCCAAAGAGACATCCCAGCCCAGCAAAGCACTTAAGGACATAAGAACATAAGAAGTGCCTGCTGGATCAGGCCAGTGGCCCATCTAGTCCAGCATCCTGTTCTCACAGTGGCCAACCAGGTGCCTGGGGGAAGCCCGCAAGCAGGACCCGAGCGCAAGAACACTCTCCCCTCCTGAGGCTTCCGGCAACTGGTTTTCAGAAGCATGCTGCCTCTGACTAGGGTGGCCGAGCACAGCCATCACGGCTAGTAGCCATTGATAGCCCTGTCCTCCATGAATTTGTCTAATCTTCTTTTAAAGCCATCCAAGCTGGTGGCCATTACTGCATCTTGTGGGAGCAAATTCCATAGTTTAACTATGCGCTGAGTAAAGAAGTACTTCCTTTTGTCTGTCCTGAATCTTCCAACATTCAGCTTCTTTGAATGTCCACGAGTTCTAGTATTATTAGAGAGGGAGAAGAACTTTTCTCTATCCACTTTCTCAATGCCATGCATAATTTTATACACTTCTAGCATGTCTCCTCTGACCCGCCTTTTCTCTAAACTAAAAAGCCCCAAATGCTGCAACCTTTCCTCGTAAGGAAGTCGCTCCATCCCCTTGATCATTCTGGTTGCCCTCTTCTGAACCTTTTCCAACTCTATAATATCCTTTTTGAGATGAGGCGACCAGAACTGTACACAGTATTCCAAATGCGGCCGCACCATAGATTTATACAACGGCATTATGATATCGGCTGTTTTATTTTCAATACCTTTCCTAATTATCGCTAGCATGGAATTTGCCTTTTTCACAGCTGCCGCACACTGGGTCGACATTTTCATCGTGCTGTCCACTACAACCCCGAGGTCTCTCTCCTGGTCGGTCACCGCCAGTTCAGACCCCATGAGCGTATATGTGAAGTTCAGATTTTTTGCTCCAATGTACATAATTTTACACTTGTTTATATTGAATTGCATTTGCCATTTTTCCGCCCATTCACTCAGTTTGGATAGGTCTTTTTGGAGCTCTTCGCAATCCCTTTTTGTTTTAACAACCCTGAACAATTTAGTGTCGTCAGCAAACTTGGCCACTTCACTGCTCACTCCTAATTCTAGGTCATTAATGAACAAGTTGAAAAGTACAGGTCCCAATACCGATCCTTGAGGGACTCCACTTTCTACAGCCCTCCATTGGGAGAACTGTCTGTTTATTCCTACTCTCTGCTTTCTGTTTCATAACCAACTCCTTATCCACAAGAGGACCTCTCCTCTTATTCCATGACTGCTAAGCTTCCTCAGAAGTCTTTGGTGAGGTACCTTGTCAAACACTTTTTGAAAGTCTAAGTACACTATGTCCACTGGACAGGGCCAGTGAGGAGTGTGGCCTAGGAAAGGGATGTGGGATGTGGTGAGGGCCAGAGAGAGTGCCTGGAAGCCCGCATGTGGACCCTGGACCTGAAATTTCCTATTCTCACTTTATACACAACTGGGCCCAAAAGTACTTTCAGATAAAATACCTGTTACCAACCCTTTCACCCCACTCTGGATAACAGAGCTTTTATTTATTCTTAAGTGTTTTCCATTTAAGTGGCAAGCTTTACAAAATATAGCTTGATATAATGGAACTTTCGATGTTTTTTACTGTTGGGTTGGTAGGTTTTTTTGGTTTTTGTGTTTTTTTTACAGTTGTGGCCTTTGGCTGTAAGTGTTAAGCCACAAGACCTGGAGCTGGTGAGATAATTTCATATCTAAAGGTGTGAATTAATAATTTGTGATTTTGAATCTGTCAGGGCTAAGACAGAAGCAGTGGTCTGAGATGAACTCGGAGCCAGGAACCAGGAGTTGCACTAAGAGATCAGTCAAGGGCTGAAGCCGGAATTCAAGACTGAAGGACAAATCAGGAGAGGACGCAGGGGGGCTAAAGTGCAATCCAGACATCAGACCCAGAAAACAACCAACAAGAGACACGGGAATTAATGAAAGCTGCAACCTACGGTTTACTGCCTCAACACATGGGGAAGCAAAACATAGACAGCACAGTTCAATTTCTGGTAGCTCCTGACAGAGACATAAAATGGGGATGGAAATACCATAGTATATGGCAAGCACATTACTTTCTTGATTTGAATAGTTATTCTAAATATAGTAGGATTTCAAAACAACACCAGTGAGGGTGGATGGTGCACAAAATAAAAAGAAGCCATGACTGTGGAGTCTCCCTAAATTAGGAATTTTTTAAAAATAGCCATAATCTCTGGCTTACAATTTAGCAATCGTGCATGTTACTAATTGTGAATATACAGCCAGGTAGTGTTTTGTGTCCCAGCTCTCTTAATACAGTGTACCTAAAGTGCTTATCTTATATATTGTGATGCAGCTTTGTAACAGTGGCCTCGCTCACACATCATGATAAACCACAGTTAATGGTCTACTGTGATCACATATTTCTGGTCTTTTTGTCTCCTCCCTATTTGTGTTGGGAGAAAACAAAGTATGATCCCTGGGTTAGCATTATGCCCCTGGATGAGATATAGCACTAAGCCAGGAATCATGGTTTGCTTCCTCTGCATTCTTGTGGGGCAGAGACAGTCCAGAAAGGTTGTTCACAGTAAACTATGGTTTTGCCATGGCATGCGAACTGCACCAATATGTTGAATAAAGGCTGAAACTACTGGCTGTTTAGAATAGGCTCAAACAACATAAATGTGCTTTGAAATCAGTTTTTAATGAGAGTATGACTGTAGCATGACTGAATTACTGCTGAATTACAATTCATCAAGAAGTTCAGTTCTATTCATTTGGATCTGAATAGAGGTAATAGTTTCCTGTCCTATTAGTGAAGCAAGTTGACTGTGTTACCACTTATCACTGCTATTGTAAAGGGTCACTGCACTTATTGTGTATACATTCTAACTCTAATAGAATTGTCACTGCCTGTAGTTTTTGCATGTCACTGCTTATACTTCATGCATTTTTGTAAATGGACTCTAGACCACAAAGGTTTATGCCAGGGTGGGGAATTGGAACTGGCCCACCCTCTATGGGCCATTTGTTATGGGTGAATGGTGCCACCCACCTGTCAATCACCTGATGATGTTCGGAAGTTGAGTCACAGCACTCAAAGTGCTGCCACTAATTATTCCAAAAGTTCCTCTGTAGCCGTGCACCTAACATCATATGATGCCAAGTATGGGGCAGGTGGGTGTGGTTTGGGGAAAACATTCTCTTGGGACAAATTGGAACTCCTAGTGGATCTAATTAAGCCTCCTGGCTAGTAGTTCCCTACCTATGGCTTATGTCATAATCTGTTAAATCTTTAGTATGTATTTATTTAATGTATTACTTATAAGTAAGTCTTTAGTAGGGTGTCGGAAGACTCTGGTTTTTGTTGCAGCAAAAGCTAACACGGCTGCCCCTCTGGAAGTTGTGACATATCAAAAGCAGCTATGCTGCAGCCACTTGGCTGGTTGCTCTGTCACTGCCCTCTAGGGGAACACAGAACCCACAGCTGCATGCCTGTAATAGGTTGTAGCTGTGGGGTGCTTTCTTCTGCTGCTGCAGGAGCAGGCTGAGTCAGTGGTACCAAGAGACCAGATGAGTGAGGGAAAGGACCATATAAGGAAGTAATTCATTTGCTTGCCCCCTTGGTATCATTGAGACAGCTCTTCTTCCTTCTCCAACTCCTCCCCCACAAAAAACTCCCCAACAACTATCCTCAAACCTGCAACCTCCTGCCATCTCAGACCTACAGGTGCTTCATTCCCCAAGAGGAAGAGGAGGAGACAAGAACAGAGCAATCACTTAAGTGGCTGTCACATAGCAGCTTTTGATTTGCTGCTACAGTACAAGCACATTCAGGTCACATCCTCACCATGCATTTAGAGCACATTTAAAACACAAGTCCTCAAAACTGTAGCTTACCCATCGCAGAGCTACAGTTCTCAGCACCCTTAACAAGTTGCAGTTCCCAGGATTCTTTGGAGGAAGCCGTGAGTTTTAAGTGTATGGTGTGGATGTGACCTAATACATTAAAAACAATCTCAAAGTGCATTCACTACTCTTCCCATTTCTATGTGATATACATTTGCCTCAGTCCTTGTGGGTCTTTTGTGAAGCTCCTGGTTAGTTCTAGAAAGCAAACTGAAATACATACAGGCTGGGATGGACAAGGGACAGAAGTGTCAGTCATCTGCCTTAGAGCCAAGGGAGGAAGGGGAAGAAGCAGTACTGCAGAGTTTACATCTCTTGAGGAAAAACTGGGGGGCAAGGAGGAGGAACAGCAGCAGCACTGTGGCAAGACAACAGTGGTGGTGCCAGAGCTTGTTAAGGAGGGAAGTAGCAATTCAGCTGCAGCAGCAGAGGCATGGAGTGCTTGCTGGTTATTCAAAATGTTGTTCTGCATTTGTTAGGCTTGTAAACTTTCACCCTTCCATACAGGTGGCCCTACTGTTTGTTAGAATGTGGTGGCATTTTTGGAGTAAACTATCAGTTGTTTGTCATTGTGTTTTGTTTTGTTTTATCACAATGGGGAGGAGTGGTACGATTTGTCCTCCCCCCCCCCGAGGCACTATAATGTTCTGGGGGGCCCTCTAGGTTCTCGATCAGCAATGCAAAAAAACCTTTTTTTTTTTTTAACATTTGAAATTTGAACCTTTTGAATAAAGCTACTATAAATTAAGTACAACATACCAGCTAATTGTAGCTTGGCATCTGTTACATTGTATAATTTAAACCAATTATGTTAATAATATGCTGCTAAAATTTGCAGATTAGCTGCAGCCCTCTGGCACATGGTACATTTGTAACGTGGTGCTCAGAGGTGAACAGGTTGCCTATCCACTTCCCGCTTATCAGGCTACCTGCCCCTTGCACGTGCCCCTTACCCTTATCCCCCTTCTTCCTGCAAGGGGCTCATACTGCCTTCTCCTTGGTCTCCAGGTAGTTCCTCATTAAAGTCAATTACGGGGCCAGACCTGCTTAGCTTCAGCAGCAGAACTGAATCATGTGCCTTTAGACTATTCTCTGAGCAACCAAAGCCATTCTACAAGAGCCAGAAGAGGTCCAGTCGACTCTAAACAATTTTGCCTGTACATTAAGAAGTAACACACATTGCTTTTGCCATAACGAACATTCAACTGTAAGTGTGCCCTATTTACCCCACACATAATTATTAGGTGGTGGCAGATGAACCCTTCTTAAACATTTTTGATAAACAGTGTTGACTAAGGATGAATTGCACATAAATTTTCACCTCAACTATCAAACTGTTTAGTTGGGTGTTTACCGATAGCTCTGCCATCTTTTAAACTCCCTCTGTTAATATAAAAGTTTGTCCCCTCTCCCTAAATCATGTTCTAACAAAAAACAAATTGCAAGATGCAAAGTCAGCAAATTCAGAGGTAGTGAATTGAGTACACACACACAAACTTAAATAGGAGAGCTAAATTTCCCTTTCTTTCTTTCTTTTGGCCCATCCTTTAAAGACTTTGTTCCTGAAATCTGAGGACATGGCAAGAATTTTCAATAATGTGAATCTGGAGAGAAGGGGGGAAAACTTACTGACACCACTTTTGATTTAATTCAGTATTTGTTTCAGCCTGGAAGGGATCTCAAAAGGACAAGCAGTCCTATCCCTCCCTTTGTATTTCTTGCAATGGGTCACGGTTAATTAAACCCAACCCATTCTTGGGAGATCTTTATCCAGGTGAGATTTAACACTCTTGTCAATGAGCATGTTGTACTCTGTTCTGACAACTAATTCCTAATATTCAACCTAGCCATCATATTTCACCCAAGCAGCACTGACACTGTGCTGCTCTGCTGTCTCCCTCTGAAGGTAGAAGAACATTCCTGCTCCTACAGTATGGAAACAACTGCTGCCAATGGGGCCCTCACAGAGGCCCCAATTTGGCTAAGGGCCTTCTCTATTGTTTGCTTCTTCTCTATTGCTTTGTTTAGTGCTGCGTTCAGCCCCCAATTCTTCCAGAAGAGAAGTGAGGGCAACAGATGTTCCCTGAAAATGCATAGAAAAATGCAGTAAAAATTGTTAAAATTATGTTGGAAGCTGTATCATCAAGCAAGACAGACCTGTGGTGGAAGAACTCATTCTCATTCAGGCCACCACTGCTACTACCACATTCAAGCTGGCTTCCCAGTGATTGACTGGATTCAAAGTTTGACTAAATGTAACCAAATCAGCTAAACCGGGGAAAATAGAAACCCCCCCAGCATGATAAATTTATTAGGCTACCACTGTCCTTCTGATGCTACAGTTTTCTGATGTAGTGTTGTTATTTTCTTCTTGCTATCTCTGTGATGCTCTCCCCATATTTACCCTCTTCAGAGTGTGGGCTCATTCAGCATTCAGTGTGCACAACACAGCATACACACAGACACCAATTACATTGCTATGGCATACATACTGTGCACATAAACAAGAGGCAGTCATCTTGGGATAGTCGATGGCAGCATTCCCCAAGCTGGTGTTCTCCAGATTTTTGAACTACAACTCCCATCAGCTTCAACCAGTATGAACAATGGTCAGGGATGATGGGAAAGCTGGTGAGATAGCCAGAGTTGTGCACATTGAGTTGCGCAACATGTTAAGTTTTTTTTTTAATCATTTCTAGTCTACCCTTCAGTATTAGCCAGCATGGATTTCTCACATTCCGCAATTTTAAATTGAAAATACCCCCCATGTCATTCTGCTGCTTCCCATAAGCTCATTTCAAAACAAACCTCACAAAACTTATAGTCCTGAACTCAGAAACATTAGCTTAACAACCCTCTAGGTTTTCATGGTGACACACAAAACACTCGAGAGTTCAAAGCATAAAACAAAAGGGGGAAAATCCAGATCCCTGTTGGACTTTTTTCTGTCAGTGGTCTTATAAATTTGTTGAAATTTGCCCCATACACTGAACTTCATCTTCTGCAGTTTAAACATTAAAAAAAATGCCTGGCTAATTTTTAATTAAGTTAAGAAACTTAACATTGAAATCAATGATAAGCACAGACATGCTCAGTAAGAACCAACTGTCAGTGTTCTAAAAGTCACTCACAGCTGCTTGGCTTGGCTTGGCTAATCAGGAGACCACATTCATGCCAGACATTTTTTTTTCACTTTCAACAGTCATGGCTGCCCCCAAAGAATCCTGCGAAGTGTAGTTTGTGAAGGGTGTTGAGAACTGTGAGGAAACTTCTATTCCCCTGACAGAGCTCCAGTGGCCAGAGTGGTCAGCCCCTCTCCTGGGGATTGTATCTCTGTGAGAGGAATATGGCATCTCCTAGCAACTCTTAGCACCCTTCACTAACTACACTTCCCAGGATCCTTTGGGAGAAGCCATGACTATCTAAAGTGAAATAAAGGTAAGGTGTGGATGTAGGGACAGCTTTGGTTTAAATTTGGGTGGGAGGCTGCATGTGCCTGCTGTAAAATAAAAAGGTGGGGGAAACCCTGAAAGACAATGATACTGTTCACAATGTTTTCCTTTTGGAAAGGAAAGTGGTTTTCCCTCTGCCCAGGCCCACCGACCCAATCTCCTCCCCTCCCCCTCCCTCCCCTTCCTCTCCTTCTGTCCCCCTTCCACTCTTCCCCCCTCCCTGGCCCTCACCCAGTTCAGCTTCACCTAACCTAAGCATGATTGCATGGCAATAAATCCCACTGAACCCAATAACATGCAAATGATTAAACCTGCACTCCCCTCCTCCCCCTCCCTCTGCCCGCCCCTCCCCTCCCTCCACCCCTCCCCTCTCCCCTCCAACCCCTCCCCTTCCTCCTCCCCCCTCCCCCTCCCTCCCCCTTCTCCTCCTCCCCCATGGTTAGTTTTACCTATTCTAAGCATGATTGCACAGGAGTAAATCCTAATGAATCAATAAGTATGCAATGATTAGACCTGCCTTTCCCCTCCCTGACTCCCTCTCTCATCTCTCTCTCCCCCCCCCTTTGCCTCCCCTCCTCTCCTCCCTTCTTCCTCCTCCCCTGCCTACATAGTCTGCCTCTGTGTTGGAATTGCTTTTTAATATGTTTTTAAACCTTTTTGTTTTTAAACAATATCTTTCTAACCTTTTTTTTAAGATCTCTTCAAAGCTTTTAAAAAATGTTTTTAAAGATGTTTGGGAATAATGAGAGAAATATAATTTTCTAGGTTAGATTCTCTGTAGAAACAGTAGTAGAAACAGTAGGGGGAGGGCAGCAGGCAAGAGGAGGGCAGGTTTGCTCATTTGCATGTTTAATGAGTTCAGTGGGATTTACTCCCATGCAATCATGCTTAGGATAGGTAAAACTGACCATGGGGAGGGTGGCCTGGAGTGGGCAGGGAGAAAGAAGGAAGAGGGGAGGAGAGGAAAAAGGGAGAGGAGAGGGGAAGGAGAGGAAAGGCAGGTCTGATCATTCACATGCTTATTGAGTTCAGTGGGATTTGCATCGTGCAATCATGGCTAGGATAGGTAAAACTGATCATGGGGGAGGGGAGAGTAGAGGAAAGGAGTAAGGGGGGAGAGGAGCAGAAAGAGGGGGAGGGGGAAGGAGGGAATTGGAAGGGGAGGGGTGAACGAAGGGGGAAGGAAGGAGCAAGAGGGAGGGGATAGAAGGGAGGAGGAGGGAAGGGCAGGTTTGATCATTTTCATGCTTTTTGAGTCCAGTGCGATTTACTCCTGTGCAACCATGCTTACGATAGGTGAAAGTGCCCTGGGAGAGGAGCAGGGAAGGGAGGAGGCGGACAAGAATGAGAGGGGAAGGGAGGAAGGGGGAGGGGAGGAGATTGGATAGGCGGGCACTGGGCAGAGGGGAAGCCCCTTTCCTTTCCAAAAGGAAAACATTGTGAACAGTATCATTGCTTTTCAGCATTTCTCACACCTTTTTATTCTATAGCAGGCACATGTAGCCTCCCACCCAAATTTAAACCAAAGCTGTCCCCGGCCACATCCACACCAGACCTTTCATTCCCTTTAAATAATAATAATAATAATAATAATAAATAATAAATTTAATTTTTGTGTCGCCTATCTGGCCGAAGCCACTGTTTGCTCTGAATACTTGTGGTGTTATATTATCCCCTTCACCGCTGCCACCATTTGTTACAGTTTCCCTTCAGCCTTGGTATTTACCTTACCCTCCCTTCTGGTCTGTGAAACCCCAGCCAAGGATCAGGCCTTTGGTAAACCAAATATATTTATTAAATAACAAAGATAACAAGATTTCTTTATAAAGGCACTTAAGCATATGGTTTCATCTATTCCTGAGGTACTGGTCTTAGTATTAATCCGAACTCCACACTCTCCTCACATCCACCAACTCTCCACCCAATCTCCTCTCAAAAACCCACCAAAACAACCCACTAACGTCCACCGTCCACCCAGATTCAACTGTCATCCTTCCATTTATACTCTCCAGCCATCCAAACACTCAGCTTTAGAGACCCATGGCTTCTCCCAAAGAATCCTGGGAAGTGTAGTTAGTGAAGGGTGCTGAGAGTTGTGAGAAGATGCCCTGTTCCCCTCACTGAGGGTCAGTCAGAACAGCTGACTGTTAAACTATTCTGGCAATTGGAGCTCTATCAGGGGAACAGGAATCTCTTCTCAGCACCCTTTACAAACTACCCTTCGCAGGATTATTTGGGGGAAGCCATGACTGCCTAAAGTGGAATAAAGGTCTGGCGTGGGTGTGGCCCCCTGATTACAGCAGCACAGCAACTGTGAGTCTGGCTTTTAGAACACCAACAGTTGGTTCTTACTGAACATGTCTGGCCTTATCATTGAGTTCAATGCTAAATTTCTTAAAATTAATTAAAAATCAGCCAGGCATTTTTTTTTAACCTTTAAATGGCAGAAGATGACGGTCAGAGTATGGGGCAATGGCAGTAATAGGATTACAGGTAATCTGTGAATATGGGTGATTTTTATGAATTTCAACAAATTATGAGAACTCTGACAGAAGAAAGTCCAACAAGGGTCTGTTTTCTTTCTCTTTTTACACTGTGAACTCTTGATTCTCTCTGTTTTGTGCATCGACATGAAAATTTAGCGGGTTGTTAAGCAAGTGTTTCTGAGTTCAGGACTATAGGTTTTGTAAGGTTTTCTTTTGACATGAGCTTATGGGAAGCATCAGAATGGCATGGGGGTATTTTCAATTTAACATTGCGGAATGCAAAAAATCCCTTCTGACTATAGTATATGGCTGTATAATTATTATTATCCCCATATTGTAGGTTCTTGGAGTGAGGATGAGGGTGAAGAGCTTGCTTAGAGGCCACTTAGTGAGTTTCTGACACAGACAGGATGCAAACCAGGGACTTCCTAGGTGAGTGTCTTCAGCCAGCTCCGTAACATAATTTACCACTACGAATTAGGGGAAATGGGCTGCTCCTCATGTAATGTGGAATTATAGAATGCACAGGAGTGGGAAGCTGAGGCTGAACTGTACAAAAAGCCCACAAGTCACATGCTAAACAATATTTTCCTCTTGACACCTTTCACATACAAGATCATACCTTAACAATCCTGCATTAAAATCAATAATGCCTGATTTTGCTTGTTTCTATTAACACAACGCACTGTGTCCCAACTTCACCTAATATAAGCATGCATTGAAGTGACTCAAACTCAGACTAGAGATCCGTCAGTTTCAGTTTCTCTGCTTTCCTATGTTCAGTTTTCTCCATTTTCTGCATCAGTTTGCAAATGGTTTTTAAAAGTCTACATTAAAATGTATATGCATCTTCATGCACATTTCTCCTAACATACACATTTTGTACACATTTTGTGTACAATTTTCTGTGCATTTTTACAAGCAATGTTTCCTAACACAATGCATGTGTGTGTGCGTGTGTGTGTGTTCCACTTGTTTGCACTTTCCCCTAATGCACACATTTTTGTACAGGATTGGAGAACTGCATTGCAAAATTTGGAGGAGTGCAAATTTTGAAGAATAGCTGTGTTTTGGTTCATATATTGGTTTGGGAAGGGTGAATTACATAAATTTTCATTAAAAGGTGAAGCAAATTAATTTCTCCCCCATCTCTACCCACACATGGTGGCTATGAATGTTCTCTCATGGTTCTATACCCACAAAGACCATTCCACACAAACTTGCACTGGAAAAGTGAAAATATTTAGAGAAGCATATTCAGGAATAAATAATCCAAATATTGTGGTCTTGAGTATTGGTAGCCACGTCCACATCACCACAAAACAAAACAAAGGCACTTGCCAATTTGCATTAAAATGTGCATATGCTAATTTGCATGTATAGATGCAAATTTAGAAATACTATAATTTAAACAGTAATTCATTACATGTCACCATAGTGTGGAAAACTGTGACCCGATGACCTCTGTGTTTCCTGCAGCTGCTACCCAGGTGCTGCTTACTGTTGGTGGGCAACTTCAAGGCCTCTGCTTTTCCTTCTGTTAGTTCTTGATTTTTAAACCAGACTTAGACTGGACTGCCCTTTAAACAGAGACTTCTTTAAAATAGAGGACAGCCCTCTAATAGCTAGTCCTGATACACGATTGCATCTCAGCAGGAGATACGACCACCCTAGTATGTACCCAGTTATAATACTCTCCAGCATCAACCTACAACCCCATCTTCTTGTTTCGCTAGAATGGGGAACAGCACATTTCCACTAATTCACTGATGTGAAGTTATGCTAGCAGAACCATCACCCCAATTCAATCTCCTTAAATTTCTAGGGAGAAAGACAGAGGGGAAGTGTTGGAAAGCACTTTGTCCCTATTGACCTTTGAAGGCCACTGTTTTGTTTTATTTTGGGAAATTATTTCCTAAGTCAAAGGGGGGCTGGAATTCTGGTGAACATCATTTTCTGTTCCAATCTCTGTGATGATAGAGGAGAAAGTCGTGGCATGATTCAGGTAACACACATGCACACACATTTTGTCTTTAAAACTGAGCTCCTCTAAGGGCCATACTAAATGTGATGTTAGTTGCATATTTAAACGAGTACTTAACCTGGCTGCTTTTATTATGGAGAAAAAGCAGCCATGGAGCCCTGATCCAGAACATGCTCCTGATCCCAATTAAGGCCCCACACCTGCTGTCTGCTCAAAATTTCTCTCTCTTGGCTGTTTTTCACAGCATATACCTGTGGCCCACAAACATTCACATTCATGGATGGGTGGAAGGAGAGGGGGGATTTATTTTCACCCCTGTTGCCCAACTCTCATTCATTCCCGGTTTCCACTCATCCACATGCTCCTTTGAATGCCACCCAACCAAAATACACTGGGTGGAGGGAGTGATATTTCATAGTCTCCATCTTCCTGCTTACCAGTGCCCCCCCCATTCTCTGTGTACCATAAAAGGGCTGCCTCTTTCCATATGTACCTACCTGGGTCTTGACACCATCACCTGAAGGCAACTCCTTCTCTGGGTGCCCCTACACTGTGAGATGTAGAGAGCAACCCCATGAGAAATTGACTTTTTGGTGGTGGCCCCCCAGGGTTGTAGAACTCCCTTCTCAGAGAGGTTCATCTGGCACCTACTTCACTGACCTTACAGAAACAGGCAAATATATTTTTATTTCCTCAAGCTTTTTAAAATACTGCATTTTGAACATCTTTACCTCTGCATTTCACTGTGGCGTAAGGATGGTGGGGTTTTTTTTGTGTTAGTCCTGTGAGTATTCTTCAAGCCACTGTATTACATGATTCTTGCTGAAACTGTATTAATCTTTATATGGTTGTTTTTGGTTTGAAAGGACTTGTTAACTGGCTTTATTGGAACTGTGATTTTAATTGTTTTTTTAACCAAAGAACTCTGGTTATTGGGCATCAGATAAATGTAATAATAATCACAAATATCATCGTTGTCGTCACCACCCACATGCCTGCAGACTGTTTGTGACAGCCCCAGCCACACCAACAACGCCATGCATATATTCACACTGTGTGCAAAAAGACAGTGGATGACTCTCTAGCAGTGACAGTGGCTCTCTGGGACCTAGTGAACTAGCAGCCAAGGACAGTATTTTTAATGGACTGGGAGTATAAGGCTGTGTTGGTTTTGGCAGGATGTGCCATGGAACAAAATTCATGTGTAGAACTATATGGCAAAGGACCCCTGCCCCCCAATGCTGATCTCATTACCAGTTACTCCCACAGCACCTCCCTATGCTTAATAAAGCTTGCATTACAGATACATGCAAACTGGGTGCACGCACAGTAGAGGAAATGCAGATTTGATGTCCCTCCTATGTGCAATGGTCCTTCCTGCACACAAAACTACAGGCCAAGGAATGGCCGAGATTTGGGTGGAAACAAATTGTACAATCTCCACCAGCACACCACCTTGATGAAGGATAACCCCTCCTTGTGGCCTCCTTTTATTATACCCCTGGAGACGAGAAGGTTGCTGTCTGCTTTAGCTGAGATTCTTAGCAGTTACCACCAACTATTTTTCTAAAAGCTCCCATCAAATGCTACAGATAGGGAAACTACCATCTCATGGGGAAACACCCATCAAATGCAACAAGAGGACAGAGAGAAGATGGACTGTAAAAGTATCCTTCCAAACCATGAAAAAGAATGAATAAAAACTGCTGGCTTACCATAGAGCTCCTTGCTCTTTTTATTAATTTATTTAAGTGGTTTTTATTCCATCCTTCAGCAGAAATGCTCCTTGGGCAGAATAACAAATCCAAACCTTCTTCCTCACTCCTTTTATCCTAACAACCCTGTGAGGTAGGTTAGACTGAGAGAGAACAACTGGCCTAAGGTCAGTTAATGGGTAAGAGCCATAGCTCAGTGGTAGAGCATCTCCTCTGCTAGCAGAAGGTCCCAGCTTCAATCCTTGTCATCTCCAGGTAGGGCTGGGAGAGACTCCCTGCCTGAAACCCTGGAGAGCTGCTGCCAGTCAGTGTAGACAATACTGATCTAGATTGACCAGTGGGTCTGACTCAGTATAAGGCAGCCTCCTATGTTCCTCTGTCACCAAGTAAGCTTCATGGCTGATTGAGGATTGAAACCTGGGCCTCCCCGGCCATAGTCTAATGCTACACCACCCTGGCTCTTTTCTAAATACTAGGCCTCCTTCCCTTGCCAGTGTGTAGACATTAAAAGTACTTAAGACATTTCCATAGCAGAATTAGTCGAGATGGACACAGACCCAGAAAAATACCCCTTTGGGGGGTAACCTCCAGGACAATAGCTGTGTTAATCTGCAGCAGCATAAAGACTGAAGTGCTGTGGGCCGCTTATAGGTTATTTTTCTATGCGGGGTTCATTTGCATGTAGGAAAACGAATGTACACAGAATAAAGGTGGGCCAAGCATGTGCATGGTTATTTTGTATTCAATCTAAGGGAAGCAGCCCTAAGATATACTGTGGCAAGATCTCCCTTTGGTTACAGATTTCTCAATCATAAGCATGAAATGGATTGAGAGGATGGTAGGCAGATATGCAAGTCTTAGAAATAAAGTCTACAGAACTTATTAGTAAGCATTATTTGCTGGCCCACACATATGTCTGCAATAGTAATTTGTGGCACGCTGATGCCGCAAATAGCTGTTTACAAGCCTGGTGTGTGTGTGTGTGTGTGCGCATGCGCAATACACAAACACACACACACACAGTAGAAAAGAAAAATCAGTATCCTTGACTATTGTAAATGGCACTGAAAATAATTAAGATAATTGGTCCGGGCTCATCTTCCTGAACTCCCATCTTTGCTGGTCTGCTATGCAGAAAGAGTGGAAAGAGGAATTCAGGTAAAGGACTGTGCCCTGCCACCTGTTATATTTGTGACCGAGGGAAAACAATCAGATGCTGTTAAAAGCTATTTTTAAATGGGAAATTATAATGGTATTTAAAGAGCTCTTTCTTGTTCAAAGCATTGCACATCATACGTCACCTCAGCAATTCTTTACGCTATTAAGCAGGTTCTCACTTGCAGACAGGTTTGCCAGGGCCCAAAGGCAAAATCCTGAGGTGGCAGGGCCCAACTGCTCAAGGGTGGCTCATGTGTCCAGTGGTTGGGGTGAAGCCTGATAGGTAATGGGGCAGAGACTTTTGGTGCTTTGAGGGACAGGAGGCAAAGTCTGTGGCACTTAGCGAGCAAGGGGTAGATTCCTCACAATTTAATGTTTTGTTTTTGACTACTTGTTATAGTTATCATTGGACAGTATTCAGCTAACTCGTTTCATCAGTGCAAAAATTTCCATTTGCACAACGGAACTTCTCCCCTTCTCCCCCCTTGGGCACCTCTTAAATCTGTTCTGGGAATTATCCCAACCGTCTGGAGGAGGGCACGAGGCACATACAGGGAATGGAAGGGGGAAATTCAGTTGTGTAAGTGGAAATCCTTGTACTGATGGAATGAGTTACCACTTTATTAGGCTTTTTAAACACTGCTAATCACTTTTGACATTTTTTCCAGAAATGTGGGGGATAAAATTATTATATTAAATTGATAGCTACCACATGGGCCAGGTAGCAAGAGCTAATAGCAAAGATCTCAAGGGAACCAGTATCATTCACACACATGCCTTTATCATATTTGAGATGTTGCAAAGAAGCCACAGAAAGGAAACATGGAGAAAAGAGATCAGTTTTAAATGTTAGAATGAACAAGAGGGCTGAAGGTGAGCCCTGCAAAAGATAACCTGTCTGGCTTGCTACCTGAGATTTCACCCCTTTTCCAGGGTACTCAGTCCCTGAGATGGAGGCTACAACCTGGAACCCTCAGGTCAGTTCCTGAGACCTGGCAATCTTAATTGCAGGCGGCAGGGTGAGGCCACAGTGCCTTGCCTAAGGCCACCCAGTGAGTTCAGAGCTCAGTTGTGATGTGAACTGGAGGTTTCCGAGTGAACAACTCATGATCTTAACCACTAAGCGTGCCATTTTCTAGTTACTTTGGCTCCAGATGCAAGAGCTGGGATATATGCTAGTAATACATCCAGGGTTTCTCAAACCTTGTGTCAGCAAGTCTTCTTAACACATTCCTTCTGTCTGACTTTTGGAGCTGCTTGAACAAATGAGAAACTTTGGGATGTCACAGCTGGACACCCTATGGGAATGGGTCCTTGGCTTCTTAAATAGGTACCTGAGTTGCCCTGATTAGGAGAGGCCAGAGCCAGAGCCAGAGCCAGAGCCAGACTTTCCTCTGCATCTTGGCCCAATGCATAAGGAAAACTGGACTAGGAGGCACTAGAGAGCAGTGTATATCTTTCCCACCTACTGTCTGCACCTCCTGTGGTAGGTAGGACTTAGGGATGGGGGAGAGATTTTATTCAGTTTGCGTTTAAAGGTGAGCTTACCTAACTCACGCTTTCTGAAACAATACATGAACCAAAACACAGCCATCCTTTCAAATCTGCACTTCTCTGCGTTTTGCAATGCAGTTCTCCAGCCATGAAATGTGTGCAAAAATGCATATACTAGGGTAAAGTGTGCATATAAATACATATATTTGTAAAAATAACATACAAAAATGCATTCTGTTAGGCAAAAAGTTTTGCAAAAATGTGCATATTAGGCAAAACTGTATGCAAAATTGTGTATATTAGAAGCTTACATGAGAATGCTGATGAATTTGTATAAGGACTTTTAAAAAAATAGAAACGTGGAAATGTGAAGAAGATTCAAAAAATGAGAAACCGAGAGGAACAGATTTGAGTCTTTAAACTTACTTGACAGAGAACCAGACGAACTATGGAGTGAAGTTAGAGACATTATCAGAGAAGAATGTAAAAAGACAATACGTCTAGTCAAAAAGAGAGAAAGACCTCAATGGATGATTGACGAAACTCTTAGAATGGTTAAAGACAGAAGGAAAGCAAAAGCAAAAGGAGATAGACACACGGTTAGAACCCTAAATACAACAATACAGCGACTAATACGTAGGGACAAAGAGAACTATTACAATGGTTATTGTATAGAAATAGAAGAGGACAACAAAAAGGGTACTACAAGAGCCCTATTCCAAAAGATTAGAGAAATTAAAGGGAAATTTGAACCAAGGGTAAAGTTGTTGAATAATCAACAGGGGAACACACTGACTGACGAAGATAAAATAAAGGAAGATGGAAGCAATATACTGAAGAACTCTATAAAAGAGATGCAAGGACGACAGATTCTTTTATGGAGGAACCATATGATGAAGAACCAGAAATTTTAGAATGTTAGGTGAAAGCTGCTCTTACTTGGAAGAAACAAATCACCAGGAACAGATGGCATACCAATAGAGTTGCTACAAGTTACTGAAAAAATGAAAAAAATTGTCAACAAATATGGAAAACTAAACAATGGCCCACAAACTGGAAGCGTTCCATATACATCCCAATTCCAAAGAAAGGGGATCCCAGGGATTGCAGTAATTATCAAACTATTGCCTTAATATCCCATGCAAGTAAAGTAATGCTCAAGATTCTACAACAAAGGCTCTTACCATATATGGAGTGAGAAATGAGAGACATCCAAGCTGGATTTAGAAAAGGAAGAGATACCAGAGTTCATATCGCAAACATACATTGGATAATGGAACGGACCAAGGAATTTCAGAAGGAAATCACCCTGTGCTTTATAGATTATAGCAAAGCCTTTGATTGTGTAGATCATGAAAAACTATGGAATGCCTTAAAAAGAAATGGGGTGTCACAGCATCTGATTGTTCTGATGCGCAACCTATACTCTGGACAAGAAGGTACTATAAGGACAGAATATGGAGAAACTGATTTGTTCCCAGTCAGAAAGTGTGTATTTTATCACTCTACTTGTTTAATCTATATGCAGAACATATCATATGGAAAGCAGGATTGGACCAAGATGAAGGAGGTGTGAAAATTGGAGGGAAAAATATAAATAATTTAAGATATGCAGACGATACCATACTACTAGCAGAAACCAGTAATGATTTCAAACAAATGCTGATGAAAGTTAAAGAGGAAAGCACAAAAGCAGGACTACAGCTGAACATCAAGAAGACTAAAGTAATGACAACAGAAGATTTATGTAACTTCAAAGTTGATAATGAGGGCATTGAACCTGTCAAGGATTATCAATACCAAAATGGAGACAAGAGTCAACAAATGAGAAGAGTGCTAGGACTGGGGAGGGCAGCTGTGAGAGAACTAGAAAAGGTCCTCAAATGAAAAGATGTATCACTGAACACTAAAGTCAGGATCATTCAGACCATGATATTCCTGATCTCTATATATGGATGTGAAAGTTGGACAGTGAAAAAAGCTGATACGAGAAAAATCAACGCATTTGAAATGTGTTGGAGGAGAGCTTTGAGGATACCATGGACTGCGAAAAAGACAAATAATTGGGTGTTAGAACAAATTAAACCAGAACTGTCACTAGAAGCTAAAATGATGAAACTGAGGTTATCATATCTTGGACACATAATGAGAAGACATGATTCACTAGAAAAGACAATAATGCTGTGAAAAACAGAAGGGAGTAGAAAAAGAGGAAGGCCAAACAAGAGATGGATTGATTCCATAAAGGAAGCCACAGACCTGAACTTACAAGATCTGAACAGGGTGGTTTATGACAGATGCTCTTGGAGGTCGCTGATTCATAGGGTCGCCATACGTCATAGTCGACTTGAAGGCACATAACAACGGGAATAAATGAACAGAGCCTTACCCACAGGCTTACAATCTAAAGCAGGGGTGGTAGATCTTGGGATGATTTGATTGGCAAGGATTTGTGACTCTAACTGTTTAACCAACAACAAAATGATGAACCCACAAAAACGTATACTGTTGAAGTGAAGACAGCTGGGGTAGGGAAGGGTAATCAGGAGTGGATTTTTGTGTGGAAGAGCTGTGAACTCAATTCAGTTTGGTATTCAAATTCCCAGGGCTCAGAGTTCTTTAATTCTAAGAGTATATCTTTTCCACCTTGTTGATGGATCTAGAGGTTTTAATAATAAAGTAGATGCCGCAAGAGTGAAGTCTGACTACACCTGATTTAAAGAACACAAGAGAAAAGTGATGTGGAATAAAATAAAGAATAAAAGGAGTTGCATAAGGCATTAGTCTTCAAGTAGTGGGTAAGGACATTAAGAACATAAGAACATAAGAAGAGCCTGCTGGATCAGGCCAGTGGCCCATCTAGTCCAGCATCCTGTTCTCACAGTGGCCAACCAGGTGCCTGGGGGAAGCCCGCAAGCAGGACCCGAGTGCAAGAACACTCTCCCCTCCTGAGGCTTCCGGCAACTGGTTTTCAGAAGCATGCTGCCTCTGACTAGGGTGGCAGAGCACAGCCATCATGGCTAGTAGCCATTGATAGCCCTGTCCTCCATGAATTTGTCTAATCTTCTTTTAAAGCCGTCCAAGCTGGTGGCCATTACTGCATCTTGTGGGAGCAAATTCCATAGTTTAACTATGCGCTGAGTAAAGAAGTACTTCCTTTTGTCTGTCCTGAATCTTCCAACATTCAGCTTCTTTGAATGTCCACGAGTTCTAGTATTATGAGAGACATTACTTAGTTTGTACCCCAACCCAAATGAGTTACCCCAGTGGCATCAGTGTCCTTTCTGATCAAAAGGTGGGACTTGCAGATACGCTTTAGCTCTGGTACCTTTCAAGCTCTTGACTTCACATGTAAGCATATTTCATGCATGTGCATGAGCGAGAGATGGGAACCAATTTCAATATGACTTTGGGCATACAAAGGGTGAGTACTGGGGCCACTGTTCATAGTTGCACATGTATGGAAATGGATTGGTAGAACAATACCCCATCATGCACATGTCTTGATTGGAGCCACATCCTATCAGATCTAGGAGGTATCCTTTTAAAAAGTGAGGCCAGTAAGGGAACAACGCCAAGCCTTCTCAGTGGTGTACTCACACACTATGGAACACTGCAGTTTTCCTACTAATGGAGAGCTATCTCGCCATATGGTTGCTGGTCTTTTGTGCAATTTGTAAAATCATGGCTTTACAAAGGCATGTTCTTGGGGCTGCCATCCCACCTAATGGCACAGTCCTTGCCTGTACACTCTGTAAAATCAGGAAAGTAAGATAGGGGCCACAAAATCAAGCAGACTCAGACACTGAGACTTCATCAGTTAAAAAGGTGAAGGTGTCCCCGCACTTATAGTGCGAGTCGTTTCTGACTCTTAGGGTGACGTCTTGCGACGTTTACTAGGCAGACCGTATATATGTGGTGGGATTGCCAGTTCCTTCCCCGGCCTTTCTTTACCCCCCAGCATATGCTGGGTACTCATTTTACCAACCACAGATGAATGGAAGGCTGAGTGGACCTCGACCCCTTTTACCGGAGATTTGACTTCCTCCTTCCGTTGGAATCGAACTCCGGCCGTGAGCAGAGCTTCGGCTACGTTACCGCCGCTTACCTCTCTGCGCCACATAAGACATAAGATCTTTTTATCATATCATATCAGACTACAATTCTAAATTGCTTTATAAATTATGCTTTGTTTTTAAAAAGCAATCTGCTGGCTGTATTTTTTTTTTACTGTATGTAGAGAATGTGGCTAAAATTTACCTAAAATAAATGTACTACAGGTGTCCAGATTCTAGATTCAAGAGGCCTTCTACAAGCAGGTTTGGGGGTTCAACATGTTCATGTAACATACTTTGAGAGGTATGCTGTTGTGGAATTACTATAGCAACAAAAATTTACACTGAAAGTAGCTCCAAGTGTCAATTTTGTCAAGTGTCAATATCCCAGCTCAGCAGTGACACTCACTGGATGACCTTGAGCAGTCAGTCACTCTCTCTTGGTCTATCCTACATTGTGGGGTTGCTGTGAAACTAAAACGGGGTGGGGCAGAGAACAATTGATGGCATACTGAGTTCCTTGGAGAAAAGGTGAGATAAAACATAATAAATAAATACACTTCCAGGTTCCCTTTAGCCTGGCAATATGTGGATTACTGGATAATAGCAAGCACTGAATCTTCAATAAAGCAGCAATAAGCTTCTTTCACTGAAATCTCTATCACAGCTTACAAAGCCATTTCCCGAAGATCAGTGGTGGCATAGTGTGCTGGGTGCACAGCTGAACAAACCATAGTTTCAGCTTTCAGTGAAGTTTCACTGAAGATTCAATACGAACCACTTTGCCCAGTAACCCATATGCCATCATGCTAAAATGGTCATATATGCCAGTCCCAAGATATGTTTCAGCTGTGTGAAGTACTCTGTGTGTGCATGAGGATATGCATATGGATAAAGGAACTTTCATAAGAGTACATTTATATTACAGAGGATGAATCAGGAATAAGTAATAATCCAGAATTTTTATCTCCACTTGTAGATTTAGATTTGGCATTTCATGCTTTAGAAGAGGGATGGAGAACTTGTAGTCTCAGCAGTTTCTAGAGAGCCACAACTCCCATCATCCCTGACTACTGGCCATTGTGGCTGATGGGAGTTAGAGTCTGACAACATCTCAAAAGGCCACAGGTTCCTCATTCCTGCTCTAGTGAAAAGATCAATAATGGAAGGCAAGCTCCTAAAAGCAACTTGGCTGTCACTGCTGGTCTTCCCATGCAATATGTTCCATGGAAAGGTTAATGTAGATAAGGTTCCCTGAAGGAAAGTTTGAAAACCACAGCATTATTTGATTGTAAACAAGATTGTGAGGTTCAAAGGTATCCCAAAGTTTCCCCAGAGCACTCATTTAATGAATGCCCTCAGCCATTACTCTGAATTTTAAATTATTCTTTGAGTCTCTCACATGGTTATTATTATTATTAAATTTATATCCCACCCTTATTCCCAAAGGATATATTTGATTTATATCAGTATTCTACCCCTCTAACAAAACAGTAGAGGACAGCAAACTCCAGGGTCTTTGACTCTCAGTCATGAACAGCAAATCAAATATTCTGAGCTTAATACTATGGAAGCACTACTTCTAGGATCATGGATTTTTACTGTATGCTAGAACTAATACAGAACTTCTTGTAAATAAACTTTCAAATAATTAATAGAATAAGGTTGTTGTTGCATATGTGTATTCAGGCAAGCCTTTGGGGTGGGTTAGATTTTATCATTATCGCTTTTAGATTTTAATGTTATTGTATTGGTGTGTCATTTTGTTCATTTTGTACGTCGCCCAGAGTGGCTGGATGGCCAGCCAGATGAGCGACTAAGAAATCCAATAAATTAAATTAAAATCAGTGTCTAGCTCTTTCAAATGTGGCAGACAAATCTGGTGAAAGGCATTTGTTATACAAATAAGCATTCTGGCTAGTAAGGGTTTCACATTAATGTTACAAGCACAATTAGATCAAGAGCCACATTAAGCCTCTTATGTGAAAACAAACATAATGCTTAAGAGAAGATTTATTCCAATTTTTAGTCTTACAAGAGCCATCACACTAAGCCATGCCTTTTATTCAGGATTAATTAATGCATTGTGTTTTCTTGACACCACAGACAAGAATAACCATTCAACTCTTTAAATGTTATTTGCAAGACTAGAAAAGGAAAGCCATCCTTTTAACTCCTAATAAAGCAAATTTAATTAATTAATTGGTTTGCTACTTAAACGTTTTTGTTATCATAAAGCACTTCAACCACTGTTTCACACTTTAGGATGATTAACGAGGGGCAGAAGAGTGGACATTTCCTCTCCTCTCCTGAATAATGTTTTAAAAAGAATGGAATAGTGACTCCAGTCTCAGCTAGCAGTTGCTAAAACACAGCTGCTTACTTGTAAAGTTATAGGTTTAACTGTTGCCTTGGGCTCGCGTAGGGAAGGAGGGAACAAATAAATTGTATTTAAGGATGGTATTTAATGTTAGTCCTACTCAGAGTAGATGCACTGAAGCTATGGACATGGCAAACCTTAAATTTAAATGGGTCTACTCCAAGTAGGACTTACTTGAATACAATCCTTGAAATTTGCAGATTCTTATTAAAAATGACCTGATCTGCATTTCTTGGATGAATAATAACAGGTTATATCCAAAGTTGAGCTAAATCAGGGTCCCATCAATGTAAAGACTTCTGCTTGTGTAATGGGACTTTCCTCCTCCCCCCAATCTGTTCTAGGGGTTCCCACAACCCTCTGGAGCAGATATGGGGAGGGTGTGGGACGTATGCATGGGGAGGGGAGTCCCACTGCACAAGCGGAAATCCTTGTGCTGATGGGACACATTAACGGGACACCATGCGATGATGATGATGATGATTAATTGCATATCCCTCCCTTCATCCCAAAGAAGCCCAGGGCGGCAAACCCACTAGCAATAAAACACCTAAAAACAATTCCAATACAGATGCAGACCGGGAAGATCTTTACTTTAAAAGGCTTGTTTTCATCGGAGCTATCCGCTGGAGTTTGCACTTCTCCAAATGTTCTTGCAGTTTAAACGTTTCAAAAGAGGTCTTTAAATATTTATATTAAATATTAATATTGAGAGAAAATACATAGTTGAGTTGCTTAAGCAATTTTCACAGATTATTGCAGAAATGTAGCAGAATTATGGGGTAAAAACATGCCAAAGGGACATAGACCAGAAACAGATGTGCCCATCTCTGCTTGCACTACATGAATGGGTGAAGGTCCTTAGAGAGTAAGGTTCTTTCTGCGTATATGAAAGAGGGTGGAAAAGGAAAGGAAAAAAAGAATTGTGTTATTGTGAACCTTGGCTTCCATTGCACACAAATACTAATTTGTAATGGTAATGTCAGGTAATGTCAGGTGACCTGCACTGGCTCCCTCAGCTCTTCTACTGCAGCTGTGCGCACAAGGCACACACATTCCCACCCACCTTCTAAGGCCTGCCCCTTGCCAACTGGCAAACCCAACAGAGCCAAACACACAAATAAACAAACAGACCCTGAACATAGAGTGGGCTGTGTACGCTGCACGACGCAAAGAGCTGGGGGAAGAAGACGGAGAAGGAGAAGGCCTCTGAATGGAACTCTCTGGACGGGTATTACCCCAGGAAAGGGAAAATGCAAGAGCTTGGCATCCACTGCTGTGGCTACCAGGACTTGGCTTGGGAATCAGACAGACTACGGTGCTCTCTGTCCACTGCAGAGAGTGAAGCAGAGGAGCTTCCGGTACAGGGAAGATTCTGAAAGAACTGGCAGAGGCAGCATTTTTCCCCATAATGACATTCTTTCTGCTCCTGCCCCTTCTTTTAAACCAGCCTGGGGCCTCAGATGTTAATACTTTAAAGCAGGGGCAGCTAACCTGTGGCCTTCCAGATGTTGTTGGACTACATCTCCCATCACCCCCTGACCACTGGCTGTGATGGCTGGGGCTGATAGTGACAGGTTGCCCACCCCCGTCCCTAACACATCAAATCATAACACATTCCCTAATCTGAGGGTTGCTAACTCTTCCCCATTCCTTTTGTTGTTTTCTTCCCTCCACACCTTTTCTAAGGTTGTAGATTCTCTCCCAGTAAGCCACAGAATCCCATCCCTAGCCCTTTTTTCATTTGCATGTGTTCTTTTACAAGTATGCAGGGTTAAAACTGCCTTTTGCATAATCCTTTCAAGGTTGAAATACTATGATAAAATCAAACACATGACCCTCCAGATGTTGTTTGGACTTCAACTCCCATCAACCTTTATCACTTGCTATCGTGGCTGGGACTGGTGGAAGATTTATTTATTTATTATTTGATTTATATCCCACCTTTCCTCCCAGTTGGAGTACCACAGCATCTGGAGGGATCATATTGGTTAATCGTGCTCTAGTCCAAAACAGCATTTTCAGAGGTGATACTTCTTCATCCTATCTTTGGTTAGTGGAAGCATTAGGAATGGGGTGATCGTATTCCAGGTTTCTGAGATCTGAAAGTATGAGATAGGCCTCCCTAAAAAGACATTTGATAGGCTACAGCCACTACATGGACGTTGCTTGAAATTGCCTTCTTGTGGGGTTTTTGTTTGGGCCAACATTTAATTCTGGAGGTCAGGTATTTTTGCTGCTACGGGGTTTACGTTTTTGTATTTTATTGTTGGAGCTTATTATGAACTGTAAGGGTATTGTTTCAATTTACTGCATATTTTTTAATGAGATATTTTCTTTAACTTATTGACTATATTAATTTTGTTTTTCATGAGCCGCCTTGAGCACAGATTACTGTGGAAAGGCATCATACAAATAAACCATTATGATGCTAATATACTTCCATAAGTAGCTGTAGTAATACTATGTCCTCAGAGACTGGGGGCATTGACTCCCCCACGTGAATATAGTGGCCGGATGGCTACTCTGAAGCAGCTACTCCGAGGCTCCATATTTCTGAATCCTCCTACAACATATCCCTTTAGTAGTGACATGCACCATGCAACCCTCTTGTAACACTGATTGCTGTAGGGGCAACTTTCTTGGGGTTTCTTTGCTTGTCTGGGTTTTAGGGTGCCCAGGTATCCTACTTTACAGGGAACAGTCCTTTATTTTGAAGGGTTGTCAGAAGCAGTCATTGCTTTGAAGGTGTCCTCTAAACTTTGTCTAATTCAAGTATGGTTTAAAGGTAAAGAACCACAAGAAGGAAGAGAACAGAGGCCTTGGAGTTGCCCATCAACAGTTCTGCATCACCTGGTCAGCAGACTGAGCAGCCACCAAGTTACCTGGTGTCTTCCCCACTAATTTATTTATTTATTAAATTTGTTAGTCGCTTTTCTACACAAATATGTGCACTCAAAGCAACTTACAGTTAATAAAAATGTTTAAAGTTTATATATAATTACCTTTTAAAACCTTTTTATATTTCCATTTAAGATAGTAATTATTTCTAAATTGGAGTCTTTACATATAAATTACTATATGTAAATGTTATGCAAACTTGCATCCTCTTTTTTTGTGATGAAGATCCTTTTTTTTGGCAGTGCACAACTGGCCAGCCTAATGGGTTTCCTCACCATGCAGACTGTAAAAGCACACTAGGCCTGTGTGAACCTGCTCCCTCCCAATGCATTGACGTCTGCCAGCCATTTTAGTCTGGGCCTGGAATGTGAGTGAACGCCCCCAGCCAAGCCAAACCATCTGATTTTGCTCCGTGAGGCTACCTGTTTACTCTCAGGACTTATCTACAATATTTTATTTTTTCCAGGCATAAACAAGGTTCGATTCTTTGGGCACACTATATTATTTATGTACCAGCTTGTCACTCAAAGAATTCCTCTCAAGGTGGTTCACAATAAAATACAGGTAATAAGCTAACATTAAAAAGGGAAACAAATTGTAAAAAGTCACAAAATAAGGAATACCAATCATGGTACTACCACACCACATTATATTTGAAAGTAATACACTGGGACACTTAACATATAGTTAATGCTAGCCAACAAGGTATCCCAAGGGAGCAGAGATGGCCTACGACACTTGGGTGCCTGAGGCAGAAAATCCAGTACCAACTCCTGCTGCCCCATCCCTTTCCCTTTCATGGTACCCCAAAATTTGCTACATGAGGCAGGTCATCTCATCCTGCTCAGAGCTTTAAAGTAATTAGTTAGGAAAAACGAATTACTTGTAATTTATTACTTTTTTGAGGAACGAGTGGGTAATTTCTTTACATTTTGATTGTAATAGGAGTAATTTTATTACTTTTGAGGTGTAATTATGTTTCCAGCATTACATTTGGACATTACTGGGAGAAGGGAGCAGAGGAAGTCTTCTGCTCCTCTGATTTGTGGATGAAAATTATGTGCCTCAAACTGGGCTTGTGCGCAGCATCACTCTTCCCTCGCACTCTGTGAGTGGTTTAGGAGGCAACGATGGAGGAGGTGGAAAACAAGATGGGGCAGAGTGGGGAGAAAAAATTGTTAAAATGGACAGTGGTGGTGAAGAATGGAGTGGAGAGAGAAAGGAGCCAGAGGGCAAGAATGTAGATGAAGGAAGCAGCACCGCAATGAAGATGAAGGACTGTGGAGGTGAGAGCTGACAATATGTGTGTGTGTGTATGTATTAAATCTGTGCTTGCACTTGGTACGTGAAGTGGCCTCCACTGCTCTCCTTGGCCACCTTGCTGCATTTGCAGTATTTTAACTTTTTTTGCACCCCAGGGGAAAATATTTGCTTTGGTGCGTGTGTCTTAGTTGGTGGCAGGGTAGGGTCCAGAAGGTGGTTGAGTGAGACAGACAACACTTGCTGGCTGAGAGTGGGTGGGTGGGTGTTGCACTTGGTTCGGCATGCGAAGCTCTGAGCGGTGGCCTCTGCCTCCCTCCCCACCTCCCTTACCAGTGGAGACACCATCACTGCTATCTTATGCATTAAAACATTTATTCTACTACCCTCTGTGTGTATGTGTTTTTTTAAGTGACTTAACTGTAGTGATTACTTCTGAGTAACAGTAAAGTAATCAATTCCTTTCAGAACAATTGTAATTGTAATTTATTCATTGTTGGGCCCACGTAACAGTATATTTATTCCTTTTTTAAAGTAATCTTCCAAGCTCTGATCCTGCTTAATGTCAGCAACAAAAACATCAAGTCATATATCACATCGAAATATCCATCATAAAACCTAGAAGAAGTTGAGCAGCTCCAAGTTTGTGCAGAAAGTTATCTTTCTAGAAGATACTGCTACCTGTTCTCAAGGGGAAAGTCTGAAAAAGTGGATCAGCCTTTCACTAAGAACCTTTCTAAATAGTCTGAAAAAGAAGGATGCCCTCAAATGAATTTTAGTCTCTGAACAGTACTCCTCAAAGCCACTGGTCATATCCACACCATACATTTAAAGCACTTTGCATCCCACAAAGAATCCTGGGATTTGTAGTTTACCCCTCACAGAGCTTCCCACCATCCTTAATAAACTATAGTTCCCAGGCTTTTGCAGGAAGCAAAATGCTTTAAGTGTTACCACTTTCTACCAGGGGTGGCCACTCTGTGGCTCTCCAGATGCTGCTGAACTACAGCTCCCATCAGTCTCAGCCAACATAGCACATGGCCAGGGATGATGGGAGCTGTAGTCCAGCAACATCTGGAGAGCCACAGAGTGGCCACCCAGTATACAAAGACTTGGTTTGCAAGTAACACTAAGCCAAACAAGCAAAGTGCAGGTGTCCCAGAATGATGATCACAGCCACTGCTTTCCTCCCCCAGTCCTGTTGCTGCTGCACTACTGGGAGGCTAGGCCACAGTTTCTTAACTCAGGTTTGTGGTTTGTCTCACTCTAGACAAGCTATGAGCTGTAACCAAGGTTTCTTCTTGGCTTATTGTTGCAAGAACATTAAGAGAAATTGAAAATCCAGTAGATAGTTAAGTTCCAATTCGCTTGCTGGTCTGAGAGGTGAAGATCAGATAATTTACCATAAAGAGTTCTTATTGCCTGATTGATACCTGTCCCTATTTTGTCTTTTGGGGATGATTTTAAAATAAATTTGGTAGTGAGTGCATCTTCATGCAGAAGACTACACTAGCATCCCTTCCTTCCAGCCATCATCCTTCAGAAACTTCCTATCCAAATAGTAAGTAGTGCTAAATGTTTTTGAGTTGCAGCTATTCAAAATGAAGCAAGGCCCATTTAAATGAGATGCAAGAATGTTTAATAGAATATTTAGGGCTTTTGTTTATTTTTTAAGGAAACGGTTATGGTCAGTTTATTCACGCACATACACTTGGTTCAGAAGCCAGTGCAGGTCAAGCTATTGCATAATAGACAACTACGGTATACAGAAGACATTCCACAACGTTTAATGGAAAAAAACAGTTTAACAGAAAAATGTTTAATAGGAAAAAATAATTGGTGGGTGATGGGTAGCAAGCCTTGGTGTGAGAATAGGGGTACTTTAAGTACCCCAAAGTATTCCTGTTTTTATCTGTATAATATTGGAGGGTTTGTGAAAAGCTAAGGGCTGAGAGCAGGGTTGGGGAAACCTCTGGCCCTCCAGATGTTGTTAGATTCCATCTCCCATCAGCCCAAGCTACTATGGCTAATGGTCAGAGGTGACAACATCTGGAGGGCCACAAGTTCCTCATCCCTGGCCTAGAAAATATATGGGTTTCTATATGTCTTTTTAACCCATTTTTAGGAAGCAGCACATCCCTCCAGCAAACATGGAAGAATACTGTTTTTTAACAACAACAATAAAGTCCTTGAATCACTTATCCAGCAAGCCTTTGGGACTGAATTTTCTCCTTTCTGAATATCACCTAGGAAACTGGCTTGAGGAGAGAGGGCACCTAGGAGTCAACTCAGGGTTGGGTAGCAGGGCTTTTAGGTGGGGTGATACTATAGCATCTCCGTCCCACGGAATAATAAATTCAGCCATGAATCTGGGAAGCTGCCTGGGGCCTGTGAATTTTTCAGCCTCGCCCCCAAGGACGCTGCCTACATGGTGTAGCAGCCGGCCGAGGGCGGTGGTTCCCAGATAACACCCAAAGTGCCCCGGTCACCGTTCCATGTGTTTCCCCACCGCCCTACCTCCTTGGGCCAGGGAGTGTTGTCTGGGCATGCCAACCCCCCAAGAAGGGAGCTCAGAGAATGTGGGTTCATGATGACACAAGCTCTTTCCAAAATTCAAGGGCATCTCTTCAAAAGCGGGGTGCCCCAGTGGAAAAAATAAGTAGGAAAGGGCAATATCCTGGGAAACAACACGTACAGGCTTAAAGATCCAAACAGTACTAGGGGGACACAGCCTCTGATGCAGAACCAGTAAGTGGAGCAGGAGAACAAAGAGAGGGAAGACAGGAGGAACAGATGGTTAGACAGGCAGGGGGGAAACCTAAAGTCTTTCATCAGATGGCTGAATATGATTCATTTCTATAGTATCATCAGTGTACACAACACTTTACAAAACAACAACCAGCCCCTGCACCAACAACCTACATTTCAACAATGGAGAAGTCAACAAAGGAAGAGGAAAGAGTTACAAGGGACAGACAAACAGCAGGGATCCCAGAATTAGACTGGCAATTGGGAGTGATTGTTTTTTCTAAGCCCTGCATAGCCTAGATCTAAAAATCTTATGCTCGCTCCTAAACCAGGGGTTCCCAAACTGTGGCCTGTGGACCACCAGAGCGCCATGATCTTCATTCAGTTGGTCTACGGCATGTCCACTGTAAATATTCATATTGAGCTTTAATTGTATTTTTGATGCTTCTTTTATTGTATTTTATTGTATTACAATCTGAGTTCTACGGAATGCAAATTGAAATACAATAAAATACAATATAAGAAATAAAAGAAGCAATAAAAATGCAATTAACGCAAAAGCATCTAGCGCTGTGCATTTCAATTGCTACAACTGGCAAAAAAAATAATTAAGTGGTCCGCTAAGACCATCAGCAATTTTCAAGATGTCCGTGGGGAAAAAGTTTGAGAACCACTGCCCTACACAGACTAAACATACCCCAAATTTGAGTGGCTTCTCTGTATTTGAAATCTCTTTCCAGCTCTAGAACGACGGATGTGTAGCCACAAGTCCTATGTTCTACAGATTAGGAATTTCACACATTGCACAGACTCTTAGTACTAAGTTGTGCCTCCCCTCCCCCAGTGATTAGCTATATCACTTATATTAACCATTTTAATCTTTTAATCCGTATTTTTAATTTTTGTCGTATTGTGTTTTTGTAGTGTTTTTTGTTGTTTGTTTGTACATGTTTTTGTGATTTTTTACTATGATATATTGTATTTTATCTTGTTTGTTCACCGCCCTGAGAGCTATTCTGCTAAGGGCGGTATATAACTTGAAATAATAATAATAATAATATATCTCAGCCCCATTCTGTGATGGACTGCAGTAACTGGGCCTAACAGGAGATACGGAAGACAGCTGCTGCAAATGCAGAGGACTAAAATTTACCAAAGATTAGGTTTATTCAGTTCTCAAAAGGCCAACCCATAGCTCTTTATGGTAACCTCTGCTGACAAATGATAACAGGCAACCTTGGCAATACGCACAACAGGAAGGGAAGGCGATCTCTTTTTATGTACCATGAACCCGTTTTCCAGCACAGAGTTTTGAGACATCAAGGTTTTATTCAGATACTTTTGGTGTCAATTTCCCATACTGGGAAATCTGTGTTTCTTCAGATGTTGTTGGACTTCAACTCCCAGAAGCTCCAGCCAGTATAGCCAATGGTCAGGGATCATGGGAATTGGAGTCCAACAACATTTAGAGGGCCACAGATTTCCCATCCCTGCCCTACTGCAAAAGTTCAGAGGCTACCGTAATTGTTCAGGTCTAGTGATGCCTACCCAATCTATTCCCAGCTTTTCCAACAGAAATGCCTCCTGAGGAGGTACTTTTTCATTTAGCACTTTCCAGTCACAAATATTTGATTTCTGATTTAAATCAACTCTTGCTAATATCTGCCAAATGAATTGCCTAGTAATATGGACCTTACTCTACATCACAGACAACCAACTTCTTCATGGATGGTCAGTCAGACTCTAGGATAAAGTCTGCATCACTGCATCAGTTAGCACGTAAGGATTTCAGATGTACACCACCGATGTGCTTAGATGACACAAGGCCATCGGTATGGGGGGGGGGGGCTTCCTGAAAAGTCCAGTCAAGTAAAAGATTGGAAGCAGAAATTTGCCTTTCCAGAACCTGTGTGGGATAGCAACACAATAAAATGCATATGAAGCATATAAAGTCTTATTTCTTTCATGCAAATGGAACTATTAACAAAAGGTTTTTACCACACCTTGATTTAAATTTGGTAGAATCGCCAGGGATCACATAAAGCTGTGTTGGGAGGCAGATCTGGCCTGTGGGCTGCCACTTGGCCACAGCTGAAGCACAGATCTGCCTTTGGAGTATGATTAGACCCTGGGAACATGAAACAGCAACAGCTAAACTCATCCTCAGCCAGATGTTCACCCACAGCCTTCACTAAACAATTTGCAAGCAGCGAACTCACTCTGATCTCAGCTTTCTCTCCTTGTGTGTCCAAACCTCGGAGCCAGCATCTCTGTTACAAAACCCTGAGTTGTGGATGCAGTGGATTTTTCCAGCAGGCAAGCAACTTCCACAAGATCTCCCTCCTTTTCCCCTTTCAATGCTCAGAAGAACCCCACCCCATCCCTTTTACACACATTCCCCCCCCCATCCATCACCCAAGGCAGATTGTTGTTAATCTGAGCTGCAAAGTCAAGAGGCATCCCCAGCAACAGAATCTCCTTTACCAGTTCAACAAGTCCACACAGGTCATTCCAGCTGCTGATTTAGGCAGACAAGGGAAATGGATTCTTAATTATTTTTCCAAGCTTGTCACGGAGGGCTTTGTTTCTCTTCTTTTCTCTGTTGTGCCACAGAATGTTGCAGATGAGTCACGCTCGGGGGTTCCTTTTTTTCTTTTCTTTTTTTTGCTGAAGGGAGGTAGGGGGTGGGCAGGAGGGAAGGCTGGATTCCTCCAAGCTGCTACTCTGAAGAGAATAATGCCCTAGATCCTCAAAATTGAGGGTAACCTAGACTTTCCCATTTACTAAGCGCATTTCCACAAGGTGATGTTGAAGGGCACAACTACACCACACATTTAAACCAGTTAGCCATCAATTCTTCCTTCAAATTGGCCTGGAGTCGACCGTAACTTTGTGAGGGTTTTGAGGATTGTTTGGTGGATATCCTGAGCCCTTTCACCAAAAGACAACTCCCTTCAGTCAGAAGGCATGACAGTGAAACACGTTTGAACCCCGTTTAAATCTGTAGTGAGGCCATGACTTATGAATGCTGTTCAATCTAGAACGGGCCACTTGGTGAACACACATTTTAACACAGGACTGAAAGTGCAAGAGGGCATTCCAGCCAAATATTACCAAATGTTATGGTAGCATAAACCCATTGGTAGCAACATGATCCAGAATTCTGGATGGATTTTAAGTGTCATTTGTGGAAATGGGTTAAAGGTTTGATCTTTGGGCCCTTTGGGGAGAAGGCTATAGCTCAGTAGCAGAATATCTGTTTCGCATGCAGAAGATCCCTGGTTCAATCCTTGGCACCTCCAGATAGGAAAGACTTCCTGTCCGAAATCCCGGAGAGCTGTTGCCAGTCAGTGTGGACAACACTGAGCTAGATGAACCAATGGTTTGACTTGGTATAAAGCAGTTTCCTATGTTCCTTTTGTCTGTCCATGAAAAGTTATGTGCCCCTAAGACAGCTCTCAAAGTTTTGGCCCAATAATATTACAAAGGATGGCAGTGATGGCAAACCCCACACATCAAGAGGGCTGTCTTGATTTAACCCAGCTGATGGAGAAATCTACCCTGATGTTAATAATTTAATTCAAACAACTAACATCCATTCTTATACCCCCACAAGCCTTTGAAGTTTGGCCTCCCTACTAGAGAAAACTTTTTAACAGAAATGCCACCAACCCTCTTATAAGCACCCACAGAGGGAGCCCCCAAATTCTCCCATGCCTGATCCTGCAACTTCCACCAACCGCTGAGGTGTAAAAGCAAATACAATTACAATGAGGGAGCCCTTTCTCTGAGTTTCATTTGGACTAGGGGCATAATCTCTCCGTAAAAATCTGTCATTCTTACAAAGCAATTGGCTTTGGTTTCATTGCAGCTCCTGCCCCAAATTTTAATTGGATCTGAACTAGTTCCAGGAGTTTGGATGAAGAGAATGGATGAAAGCTCCTTTTGGCTTGTTGGCCAAAAAATGACAGAAAAATTGGGGGGTGTTAGGAAACTGACAATTTTTGTTTTCAGTAGGTAGTGAGCAATGAGAAGAAACCACAATTCCTCTCACAAACTGAAAAACTTGCAAGTTAGGAAGTTACTGCATTGCTCTCCCCAATCGGGGACACTTTTAGATATGAGATTTCACACAAACTCCTTCACTACACATTACCCTTCTAAAATTATTTTGAGGAAATTAACCATTCCTACATATAGTCTTTATCGATTCAGAAAAATAAAACCCCTAATCTTTCCCCCCCATTTTTTTCTTTGTCACAAACGCTACGACCATTTGAAAGACAAAATCTGTATAGACGTTGTCAAAATAATCGTAACTGGAAAGAGTTTTGGGTTTTTTTTAAAAAAAGTTTCAAGTTGGAGAGGAGAAAAAAAGAGCATACCTTTCAAAGACTGAGAATGAATTGTTGGACAGTTATTAGAAAGCCGGAGATCCTCGTCTTCGGGGGGGGGTCCGCCCCCGAGATTTGGACCTGGTTTCGAAATTCCAACTTTCCCGTAGACTTTTCTTCCCAAAAGAGCAATATCCAGCGGGGAGAGGAGAGAGAACGCTTTCAACAAAAAAAGCACAAAACCCAGCAGTAAGAGCTCGTTCTAGCCTTTCACCAAATTCCCCAAATTTTCCACATCTTGATTTCACTTCTTGCGCCTTCTTTACAATAAAAAAATAAAATAAAATGCCACTACCACAAACAATAATATGTTTTTAAAAGCTGTTAAAAACGCGACGTGGGTTGCCGCTTTCCCTCCACGAACACACACACATTCGCAGCACGCGTTATAAATATTCGATTCTCCAGTCTGCAGCCCGGGACCACCTTGAAGCAGGAAGTTTTGATTTTCTTTCAAAACTTTTCCCGATGCTTTCTTGAGCTTTTGCACATGGAGCCAATCAGCCGCTGCGTCTCTGCTGCTGTCTTTTGAAGGAGGGCTTTGCTTGGGACCGTGCAGACTTGTCAGGAGGGGATGGGGTGGAAAGAAAGTCTCACCCCCCCCGCTTTGCTACTCGTCAAGCTGCTCAGGGAGGGGTTGTGTGTGTGTGTGTTTGGTGGTTTTTTTAATTTTTTAAAAGTTGTTGGGTTTTTTTTAAAGGTGGGATCTTTAGCAGCAGGAGGAGGGTAAATTGAGCCCTGTGTGAGGTTTTTAGATGAAGGAGCCCCTCTCAAGCTCAGTTCTCACAGCATGCTGCCTACAGTTCCAAAGCGGCTTGGAAAACCCGGCGTGGATTTTAGGCACATAGACGCACACACATATATACTATTCTATACATCAGCGAACACCACCCGCGCATCTGGGCGCCCGCTGGGGAGCGAGCGAGTGAGAGGGCACGAAGAGGCCTGCCCTGTCTTTGAGGCCTATCCCAAATCAAAGCCGGCAATTTCCGAGGCACGCTTAAGTAACAGGTTGCCAGCACAATCCTACCTATATTCTTTGAGGGCCTATGGAGCTCGCAAACTATGGGAAGCTGCTGAGTGAGGTCGTCATGGGTTTGAGCGAGAGGTACCATAGATATGGTTCCCACCCAGGACTGGACCATGACATTTTACTGCCCTGGACTCCTTTGGGAGGAAGGTCGGGATACAAATTTAGTTAGTAATAGTAATGATAATTATTTTTGCTGACTGAGGCAAATAACAAGATGGTGCCCCCCCCCTTCCACTGTTCAGAAGCTGACAGGACTGGCAGTTGAATTTTACTTCAGCACCAGGAACAGGATGCCTGACAGCAGCAAGTTAATGGGGTGGGGTGGGGTGCAGAGCAGGCCATGTGGCACACACAGCTCTGCCCTCCAACAGAGGGGAATGGCCAAGAGGGCTGTCACTACTGCCTCACACACACCCTGCATGCACCAACTGAAACCACCACCTCACTTTTGCCCTGCACCTCTTTTCTTTTTTGTCAGATTCAGCAGGGGCTATGAAGATGGAAAAGCAGTGTTTGAGAACCAGAATAGACTGATTGAGGGCCAATCAACTGAAGATTAATCCTAATAAGATGGAAATGCCATAGATTGGTGGTTCACCGGTGCACATAGACAGTGATTGGCCCATTTTGGACACAGTTGCAATTGAGGACCAGGTTCATAGTCTGGGGTTGCTGCTGAATCCATCCCTTTCCTTCAAGGCCCAGATACAGCCTGTCTTGCATAGAGATAGTTTGGCCAATTGTTCATGCTGTGGTAACATCCTGGTTGGATGACTGCAATGTGTTACAAGTAGGGCTGCATTTGAAGACAGTTTGGATGCTACAGTTAGTGCAAAATACGGCAACTAGGAAACTCTCTGTAACCAGGTGTATAAAACACCCATTTCAAAACAACTACAGTGGGTAGAGCTCCATTTCCAGATACAGTTCAAGGTGCTGGTTTTAACCTTTTAACCATAAACAGATTGTGACCAAACTATCCTCCCACATGAGTCTGGCTGGATATTAAGATCTTCCTCAGAGACCCCCCGCAAGCTGGAGCTGCTGCCAGAAGTCAGGTATGTGTGGGAAATGGTGCGAAGGCCTTTTCAGTTGTGACACCTCCAACTCTAAAACTCTTCCTCTCCTCTGAGATATTTGTTTGGTGCCAGTCCTTTCCAGTTCCAGGCAAACGCCTTTTCAGTTACCCAACACTTTTCAAGCACTGTTTTTAAGCTGCCTTAAATCATCTTTCTTCAGTTCAACTTTTATTTTGGTGTCTTTTATGTCTCTGTGTTTTAAATCTCATTAGCCACTGTTGAGAGGCTTTTGCCTGATAGGCAGGATAGAATTCTTTGAAATTAATTAATTAATCCCAAGTAAGTGTGCCTAGTACTGTAGCCATTTAGACTGATCCTATGTGTCTTTACTTTGTTCAGTGATATTTGAACGTGTGTGTGTGATTGCACTTCCTAATAAATATGTATCTCTATCACATGAGGCTGCAGGCCTGTCTCTGTTGAGATCTGGATTTTAGAGGTATCGGGGAGGGCACTGAGTTGAAACTGCATGGAGTTCAGATTGCTAATAAAATAAAACCATCTCTGACGCATCACATGAATGCAAATGATGGAAATTGTGAAACTATTGGAAGCAAAGTGTTGGCTTGCTCAGCAATATTCGAACTGCCTTGCTTATCAGATCAAAAGGCTGGCATTCTGGGTCCAAAAGCAGCCATTCATGTGTCTCTGGACAGCTCACAAACCAGGTATGAGGAAGATAGCTGGATCTTCTGTTTCCCCCCAGCATCTGGCAATCAGAGGTATATGGAGCCATAAATGTGGAGAATTCATGGCTGAAAGCAAACTCTGTGGATTTATCTAATCTAGGGTTAGTCAATGTGGTGCCTTCCAAATGTTGGACCACAACTCCTATCATCCTTGACCATTGGCCATGGGGCTGATGGGAATTGAAGTCCAACAACATCTAGAGGGTACCACATTGGCTTTCCTTGGTCTAATCCTTCCACCACAAAGCCATCTAAGCTAGGGAACATTGCAACATACTTGTGGTAAAGAATGCCATGTATATGGAGGATTGGGAAAGGCATAAAAGAACATCTTGTCTTTTAGGGCAGGGACATCCCTCATTTTGAACCTTATACTTTTTTTCAATTAAAACAACAAGCAATTGACCTTCATAGCCCTGATTTCACAACATGTTCCTCTTCTATTAAACTGACATCCCTGTATTTGTGTCTAGTGCAGGGATGGCGAAGATGTTGTCGAACTACAACTCACATAGCCAGTGGTCAGGGATGATGGGAGTTGTCATTTTTATCAAAAAGCATCAAACTGGGTAAAGCACCACGAGCAGGAATTAAAGCAAAGCAACTCCATGTGCTTGAGGAAAAGTTTATTTCCAGCCTGACACATTTCAACTAATCTTTATTTGGGGGGCACAATAAATATACAAAATACACATTTATACACAGAATGGGAAAACAGAATACTGTACAGTCTCAAACTAAAGGTGCTTCCACATGGAAATTTATTTTGGAATTGGTGCTGCTCAAACACGCTAGGTTTTTGCAGCATCCACATATTTTTGTCATAATCCCAGGCTATGGTCTGAGGGCACATAAGGCCAGCTCCCTGCTTGAAGCTAAGGAGGGTCTGGTTTGGTCAGTGCCTGGATGGGAGACCGCGTGGGAACCATATGTAAGCCACTTTGGGTTTCAATCATGAAAAGAAAGGTGGGGTATAAGTGTAATAAATAAATAAAACGCCAGCCTGTATTTTTTCTATATTTAATCTAGATTTCCCCTTACTGTGGCACATCTGATAATCAAAAAGCAACCTGTTATACATCTGCAGTCACTGCTGGTGTGGAAGCTCATGAGCGCATTTTTGGTGGGCAGTTTGTCACATGTGTGGGCAGTCTCTGTCACCACACCCCTATTACTGTTTGCTCTGATCTGAACACAACTGAGCCATTTTGTTTCTGATAGCCCCTAATACCAAATGAAAGCCACCTATTTCCACCAGCTGCCACATGATGAAGGCATGCCCATATTTCAGCGATCTGGTCCAAAGGTGATATTCTCTCAAGAACTTCGTACAGTAAATTTGGGGAATTACATACATTGTAATAGCAGTACATACATTGGATGATGATGATGATACAGAGGTGTTGTGCATGATCTCTTCTCATAATATTGATAGTTCATTGTTGCTGCATTTTTGGGGGGAGGGCATGTGCAGCACTGCTGTCAACAATTAGGGGGCCTGTGGGGCATTTCTAACTTTTTTGGATATTACAATACACCCCAACCCCACCAAATCAAACAGCAGATCAATACTGATTATCTTTCTTACCACCTCAATATTAAACAAACAAATGGAACAGCTATTCCTCCCACCACCACAAAAAAACCACAAGCATTATTTTTTGCCCATTGTGAAATATGATAACTAAGGACTGGTAATATTTGGACTTGTGCTCTTGCGCACTTCCACTTATTTAGTTTTTTTAAGTGCACAGGTCCAGGTAAAAAAATATTTATTTATTTATTTATTATTTTATTTATATTCCTCCCTTCCTCCCAGCAGGAGCCCAGGGTGGCAAACAAAAGCATTAAAAACACTTTAAAACATAATAAAAAGCAGACTTTAAAATACATTAAACCAAACATCTTTAAAAACGTTTTTAAAAAAGCTTTCAAGACATCTTTTTTTAAAAAAGGTTAAAAACATATTGTGTGTTTTTTTTAAACTTGCTTGCACACATGCCTAGAACAGAATAAGTGGGTGATGGGGGAGCAATTGAGAGGTGATGCAGTTCATCAAGCTCTGTCCACTGGTATGGATGGCAAGCAGCAGCATAGCAATGAGTTCCCATGACTGAAAAAATAGGAATGTGTCGAATGGCAATCGTGCACAGGAAAACCAGATCTGAATAACCTGTTTGAAATATAAACCCTCTTCCTCGAAGCACTGAACAGTGATTTGCAGTAAGCAATTTGATAACTCTGGGAGTAATCCTAAGCATAGGAAGCCAGAGTGAAGTTAAGCCTGTGTAAAATACTCTAGATCCAAACCCTGTTCAGGAATGAGGCTGCTGCCAGGTCAGCTGGCCCGAGCCTGGCACAGGCAACAAGCCTTGGAAATAAGAGTTTGACTTACAACACTACCCTTTTTGCCCGTGTAAGTTCTGCCCAGTTGCCAGGTTACTGAGCCAAATGGAGTCAGGATCCAGCATAAGTTCCCCTCCCCTCTCGCCTGGTCCTGCCCCCGGCATGCCCAGCTGAGCTGGGATGAGAGAGTGTACCCCCTGCTGAATTTGGGTTCATCTGGCTAAGCCAGAGATCCACCAGACCCTAACTTCCTCATCTCAGCAGATTTTGGGTTTGGATAGCTCTCTTTGTTTCCTATTTATTTAGTATGAGACTTTATTATACTTTGGTAGCCATCTATCTGTCTGTCTGTCTGTCTGTCTGTCTGTCTAATATTTTTGTAAGCCCTGAACCCGTCACGCTGCAGTTTGCGGAGAGCAAGACAGTGAGTGAGCAGGCAGTGCCAGCCTGTGGCCTGGGGGAGCTTTAGAGTGACAGTTTTTTCTGTCTCCAGGCAGCTTTAGGAGGCTTTGGTGTCATTTCTGTGAGGCCTTCAGAGCAAGAAGCTTGGTGACCTGAGGGGGAGCTTGATGACCATTGGGTATGTGCGTGTGTGTGTGTATGTAACCGTGGCAATCTGTGGGGAAGGGGAACTAGTGTGCCAGAGCGAGCAGGACAGTGAGCAGGCAGCGGTGGGTGGTGGCTTGGGTGAGCCATGGAGCGACAGGCCAGGTCACCTCAGCCAGGCCTCAGCACCGCTCCTATGATGCCTGGACAGGAAGAAGCTTGGCAACCCATTGGGGGTGGGGAGAGAAGGAGAGGAGAAGGCATGGTGACCCATAGATGTGAACAGAAAAGGAGGCTTGGTGACCCGGGGGAGAGAACAGGGGGAGTCTTAGTGACCTGGAAAGTGGGGGAGGAGGTCCTTTGATTATCTGTGGGAGGGGGAGGTGCCTTGGTGACCTGGGAGAAGAGTTGGTGTACAAAGCACACAGAGGCAGAGCCCCTAGTTTTGTATAATTATAGTGCCTCCTGAGGATGAGACTGGAAATAAATCTTGGGAGTTCTTTCCCCCCTCTAGGAGTTGCAATCTGAACAGGTTCCCCATCCCTGTTGTAGGGGGACCACATGCAAAGGAGAACTAGATGCCCTGTTCCTTTAATGTGTAATGATTCAATTTTTTAAGTTTAATAGTTGCCTAGAAGAGGGAGTTTTTGCAGGTGCTGCTTATCGTGTGCAGGTGGGAAAAAGCAGCACCATCTGAAATCCCCCCTTCTACAAAGCAGTTCCAACTTCCTAAGTACCTTTACTTTGCATTCATGCGGTGGCTCTTACGTCTGAGTAACCATTGTGGTACATACATAGAGCAGGATCCTTCTCCTAATCTAGTCAGCCTATTCAGAATTGACCACCTCCTTAGGATATAAGAATCAGTATTCCATCTGGCCCAGTGGTCAGGACTTGTACTTTGAGAAAACTGTCTCTGGAGTCTTGCCTGGCACAAGGTTCCTGTGCAGTTTGGGAGCCACACCCAGCACTGAGCTCAGTGCCTGTCGTCACATCTGCTCGTGTCTGTGGGTGGCTTTGAATGCATCTGGAGTCCCTTCCATGCACAGCACTTCAGTGGCATGTCCAGTAGACTCTTAACAGCTGAGGGGGTGGGGTTTGGATTGAGCTGTCTAGGTCTCATTCCAGAGCAATTTATCCGTGGGCTAGGCACTTGCAGATGTTGGCCGTCCCCAGTGATCGTAGTGTTTTTGCAGGTGACCAGTGATTACATGCTGATTCAGCGTTCTGGGTATCTGCAGCCCAGATTGCAAATGTGCCACTGTCTGTGCTGTTTGCTGCTGACCAAATAAACATGCTAGCAGGATCATTGTGTGTGTGGCAACAAGCCTAACACAAAAACAGTGATGGTAGCTCCAAGCTAATAGCTACCCCTTCTATGAAGTACAGTCGGTACGAAAAGATGGCACTGCACTACCCTGCTTTTTACAAGCTGTTTTTAACAGCTGCTTGATCTCCAGCCATTAGCAGGTGACAATGTTTATCTGTATGTCAGTCAAGCTTCTTTAAGAGTGCCCATGCCCAACCATCATTTCTATTGGCCCAATACAAACTTAAACACAGGCCCTCTTCCATCTCCTATGAAAGGCCTTCTCTGTTTTGAAAAATTGGAAGCTTGATTGATGCCTGCCCTTTAGCTTCTCTGAGTTCCTTTAGTTTCTGTTTGCTTATGTTTCTGATTTGTATTTATAGGTACACATAGTAGTATGAAGATGACAAATGCTCTTTAGACTCTTCCCTGGCCTCTAGTATAAGTTCTTATGAACTCTGGAGACTGCAGGCGTAACTCATTTACTCCCATATGTTCTGGAATCTGAAAATCTTGCCCGCAGCACTGGCTCCCACTTGGCCCTGTGGTCTCCCAGTGTCCTCAATTATAGTGCTTGTCCCTCCTCTTACTGCAGTTAGATGCCACCCTCTGTTGGCTCCTCCTGCCTCTGTAGGTATATCAGTGGGAATTCAACTCAGGAACTGTGGGAGTTGTAGTTCATGAAATAGTATGTCACAAAGGATGGCATGCTTCTCTCTCATTCTTGAAGAAGTAAAAGTCCTAGAGCAGGGATGTAGAATCTATGGGCCTTCAGCCATTGTTGAACTACAGCTCCTATCATCCCTGACCATTGGCCATGCTTGCTGGTATGGGAGGTGGAGTCCAACAACATCTAGAAGGCCACAGAGTCCTCATCCCTGTCCTAGAAGATTCCTGTACACACAAACATTCTCTGTCTGTCTGTCTCTCTCTTGGGGGTGGGAAGGTTGAATGACTAGGTGCTCTGGATAAAGTGTTCCCTCCCACCCCACATGCTTAGACCTTAACTGTTAAAGACACTGGAGCAAGCTCAGATTTTATTTTGTATGGCAGTTGGCAACCCTAAAAATGTAGGTATCTTCTTTAAGGTACTTCCTGCTTTGGTCCTGGGATATGGCGGAACTATCACTGGATTTGGTACATCAGGGCTGCCATTTTTTTTAACTGATTCAGCTGCCAATAAACAGAAATAAACGTATGTGTATATGTATTTTAAGCAGGTATGTTCAGTAAAGATATTTTCAGGGTAGTTTGCAAGTTAAGCCAAGGACGTTTTTCCCAACATTTATTTCCATGCCAGGAAAAGCTTCATTTAATTTGTATGTGACTAGTAAAGGCACAAGGTGCCAAGCTGATATCTCAAAGAGGATGACTAAAACATACTTGAGTCAACTTCAACCTCTCATAACTCAGAAAGAAAAAGAAATATAATTCAGATAAATGTCAAGCATGTAAATACTTGGCTTGGCATTAGTATTTAGTGGTGTGGGCAAGGGTCTTGTGCTCTTCCATCTAGATAATTCCCTTTCCACCCTGTTCCTTGCTGTTTTTGCAATATTTTGATAGATTCATCTTCACGGCAACATCTGGAAGATTGCAAAGAACAGCAACTGCTGCTCTCTGCTGGATTCAAATGGGCCTACAACCCAGGTTCATTTGAAAATGGAAATGGACTGCCTTCCAGTTGATTCTGACTTATGGCAACCCTATGAATAGGGTTTTCATTGTAAGCGGTATTCAGAGGTGGTTTACCATTGCCTTCCTCTGAGGCTGAGAGGCAGTGACTGGCCCAAGGTCACCCAGTGAGCTTCATGGCTGTGTGGGAATTTGAACCCTGGTCTCCCAGGTCGTAGTCCATCACCTTAACCACTACATGCACCACACTGGCTCTCACCAGGTTCATTTACTTCCAGTCAATAAATGTCACCAGAATATAGGGCACATATGAGACTTATGCCTCTGCCAGATAGGAGAGAAAGTGAGCTATTAAAAACAGGATCAGATCCTATAAGCTCACCTTGGGCCATCACTGTCTGTCAGTCTAAACTGTCCAGGGTTGTTGTGAGGATAAAGGAGGTGGGAGAGAACCTTTGGGCTTCTTAGCTGCCCTGAAATCAGGTGTGCTGAAGGTTAGGATAAAAACTAGTTAAATATAATCATCATATTATTACAGTCAACAGACCAGAAATAAACAATACATTCCCCCAATAAATAAGTGGCTCATTAAAAGGGGGACATGTTCCCTCTTTTAATGAGGCATTTGTCCATACTTTATTGAAAAAGTCACAGTTGTATACTGTTTAGATGTGTTTATGCTGTATATGGCATTTTGGAATATGATTTTCTTTTCATAGTGAGTTTTAAAAAATAAAGAAAAAGTTATAGTTGGTCCTGTCACATTGGAATAATTAGTATCTAGTACCTAATTATTCCATTTCTGGGCTGATACATCCTTTTCTAGAGAAGTCAGACCTGTCTATTGCATTCACACCTTCAAGACCTCTTGACCTGACTACTAAAACACACGGTATGTGGGGTTGCCTTTGTTTTGTTTTTTTACAATAATTTTTATTCAAATTTTCATAAAACATAGAAAACAAAATCATAAAACATTCAAAGACAAAAAACAAAACAAAACAAAAATGATTAAACAAAAAAAAATAAAATGTTGACTTCCCATTTGTCACATATCAAATCAGTTATAGGTCTACAATATATAACAATCCTGTCTCTTAAATCATATTATAAAATCACTTTCCTCCAGTAGTTATCTTAATTAATCATCAAATCTCATAAACATTACTTTATTCTTTCCACAAAAAGTCAAAGAGAGGTTTCAATTCTTTAAGAAATATATCTATCAATTTTTCTCCAAATAAACATGTCAATTAATCCATCTCGTTAATAATTATAATAATCTTATTGTCATAACCATAGTCCAAATAAACATTTCGATTAATCCATCTCATCAGAATCTGTTAGGTCCAATAATTTCAATAGCCATTATTCCATTATCCCTATTAGTTCCATCTTCCTTCTTCAATAGTCCTGTTAAGTCCAGTAATTTCAGTGTCCAATCTTCCATTATCAGTATTCCATAATAATCTTGCTGTTGTAGCCATAGTCATATAATAAGAGTCTGATGGGAATTTCCTCTATCCCAAATATTTTCTTGCCATCCATTCTGAATAAGTTGCTGAAATACTGTTGTAAAGTCATATCTGTGTTCTTCTTTTTTACAAAATGCACTGGCTCATCTCTTAAGAGTTTTTCCATTGTCACATGGCTGCAGTTAATTCCATAGATTTTCTCTATATCAAGCTCCATCACATCATTCCAGTCCAGAAGATTATCCAAGCCATTGATAACTTTATCTCTAATATCTTCATTAATTTCTTCAGAGATAACGTTAAATTCCAAACAGTAGATTTTATTTCTAAAATCCATAAACTCCAGATCTTTTTCCAATTCCACATTTGTTCCAATCTCCAGGGCTTGTATCTTCCCTTTATTTTTTCTTTTCTCATCTCTGATCTCATTCTCCTCTCTCACAGGATCCCCTATTTCTTTAAGCTCCTGCGTCATTTTGCTCAGTTCAATTTTCAGCTCCTTATTCTACCCTGTCGCAGGGTTTGTTTCGTTATCTCAATCTCATCCATTATTTTCTGAAACATAATTACTTCCAGATTCTCAGCCACTTTCTTGATTGCCATTTTTAAAACCACGAAAACAAAGCAAAACAAAAATAAAGAAGAACCACTTCTTATTTCAGCAACAATTGGGTTAATATTCCAGGCTTGATGACATCACAGTATAAACAGAGCAACCTGCCTTATCTCTCTATGTTCAAGAATGCAAAACAAATTTAGTTCCCAGCATCAAAACAGTTAGTGGCGTCGTGAAGAAGCAGATTCGTCAAAATAAAATAGACCAAAAAGAGAATAGTCCCAGACAATATAATATTCCTTGGAATAGAAATCAGGAATAGAAATCCCTCTTCTGTTTATTATCTTTAGAATGCACTTCCAGGACAGCTTTTTGCGACAGAAACAGAGATAAGCTGTTAATTTCGTGAATAACAGAGAAGAGCTATATCTCACCCAGAAGTTGTCCAAAGCCGATCAATCTGACAAATCTCCTTTTGCTGCAACAATTTAAACCAAGTAAAAAAAATAATAGAAAGAAGGGTGCTTGCCTGTTAGTCCGTTCTCTCTTTAAAGAAAAGATAAACGTATCGCTTAAGCAGATAGAGCTTGTTAGGAAGTCCGTCCGGCATTGTTGGCTGGACCTTATCTCATAAATTAATGAAATCCAGTCCTCCCAACAAAAACAGGCTTTTGAGGTTGATCTCTACGTTTCTCCCTGGCCGGGAGAAATTTCATCAGTCAAAAAAAAAATGTTCTGACTGATTTATATCTGAATAAGCTTCTTTTGAGGCGGGAACCCGTCCCAAAAGCAGGCACAAGCGAAGTCACCCTTCCTGGAAGTCGGTATGTGGGGTTGCCTTTGAAAAACATTTGGAAACTCCAGCTGATGCAAACTCCTTCTGGTATATTATTTTTAGGTACTTATAAAGTGGAAGTACTCTAATTTTGCATGCTCTGCACTGGTAGCTTATCATTCTGTTATTGAAACAGTTATGTGAACAAGTCCCCACCCCCCTTGCTTTGAGTTTGCCCAAAGATTTTTGTTCCTCTGGCGTTCAACTCATTTGGATTTAATTTTGTATTGGGAATCGCTGGAATCTTCCAAATCTTGTTGTAAAGATTCTTGTTTTATTGTTTGTTGAATTTAGCAGGTGAAGCTTTCCCCATAACTTCATCTCTGTCCCAGGAAAAGCTTCACCTGCTAAATTTCTGCATGTTGGACTACAGGCAGGTGTTAAAGACACAGGAGCCCCATCAGAAATAAAGTGGCATGGGAAGGACAGTCATTATCAGCAGTGTAGAAAAGATAAAGGTGTGGTAAAGAAGTGGGGTTCAGAGGAGCATTTTTCAGTTAGGGTTGTCAGCATTTAAGCTGGTTCCTCTACCTGTACCATTGGTTTGATGTTCAGCCATCAGCAGGTAAAATATGAATTCCGTGGTATGAGAAGTTTCACCTGCTGATTTTTGCACATCAAGCCTGCTGTTTGTTTGTTTTTAATGGTATTTCTATGCTACACCAAACATAAAAAATGTTAAAATACAATATAAATAATAAAAATACAGTATAAAACAGAGTCACAGCAGAGATTATGACATTAAACACAAGCCGGTCTTGAAAACGTCTAAAAGCTGACACCTCAAACCCTATTAAAAAACATGGATGAACAGAAAAGTCTTTGGCTAGAAAATTGTTTGCTCTGTAGAGCAGACCAGGCTGTTCTGATCAGCTGGCAAATTACTCTTTCTTTTGTCTACAGTCCTGTTGGTACTCACTGGCTGAGTTTGCTATTAGAAGGAGCGATGTCTCTTAACTACAGCAACACTCCCAATGCAGATCTAATAGTCATTCATTGCTTTTCCCTAGCAAAGGAATTGTTGGCTTTGGTATCCTACCTTGTAATGCATACGCTTGTTCAACTGGTTGTGTAGACTAATTTGTACAGATCCTCCTGAGGAGTAAACACATGAGATATGAAATGTGTGTGCACTGTATTGTCCTGCTTAAATGGTGGTGCCTTTGCTTGGTGGCAGAAAGGGGGCAAGCTTTTCCAAGTATGGGGACTTCCATGGCAACAATAGGGTGGCCACCAGATACAACAGAATAACAAGAGTGAGTAGAGGAGGAAATTTGCAGATGCGGTTTTTCTCACTTCAGCAGTATAATATGACAACCTTCCCCTTGGTCCAGTAATACATACATTGCATTTATATTAGCAGTTAGACCAGGAGTAGCCAACAAGGTGCCTTCCAAGTATTGTTAGACTACAATTCCCGTCCTATCGACTCGAGAGAGGGCCTTTTCGGTGGCTGCCCCTAGACTTTGGAATTCCCTTCCCAAGGAGGCAAGGATGGCCTCCTCTTTATTGTCCTTCCGTTGGCAGGCAAAGACTTTTTTTTTATCCCAACAGTCTTTTAGAATAAAAGGTGGTTAGGACAGTTTGTTGAGAGGTTGCTGCATTGTCTATTGCTTAATTGCACTATTTTAATTTGTTTTATTTATTTTAAGTGGATGTTAAATGTTTTAATCTTGCTAATGGTTTAATCTTATTTTAATGTAGAATTTTGAATGTTTTAATCATATGTATTTATGTTGTTGTAAGCCGCCCTGAGTTCCACTGGAAAAAGGGCGGGATATAAATAAAGATAATAAATAATATCTGACCGCTGGCCATGTTGGCTGGGGCTGATGGGAGTTGGAATCCAACAATATCTGGAGGACACTGTGTTGGCTTTCTCTGAGCTAGACTTAAAGCTTGATCTCAAGTGCCCTCAACACGTTCAGCTCTCAGAGAACCACAGAATTCCATCTCATGTCTATGTTTGCCCACTAGAGGGCAATGGAGAGCCATGTTCCCATAGCAGATTGTTGTGAGGGGATATTCTGTTCCTTCCTATTCCACCAGTAGAATGATGAGGAATGGGGCATTTTCGAAAATGGAGAGAGCCAGGGGTGGGGAGAGTCTGGACTTAATGACATTCTGAAGGACTCTCTTCAGATGGCAATGTGGATTTCTTCAGTTACTTCAAAATGTGGCAAGCTGGCAGTGCTGCATTTGTGGGCCCTCCTGCTCATTCTGCTGAATGGGGTCCTGGACCTCTGTCCCAAAGGCCTGCCCTGATGGTGCCACTGAGCAGGTTGGTAGGTAGCAGGTCAAAAGCCCAGGACAGTTATTATTTGTATGTCTACATTAATGTCAGAAATAGCAATTCCGTTCTTTTAACATGAAGAAGGTTACTTATCACAAACAGCAGATGTAGCGATAAAATCTGTTCCATGCGCTTCTCTCTGACACCACCTGAGGCTCACATGGGGTTGCCAGGTTCCTGGCGTGAGACTGATCCTGTATCTTTAGGAGAAGAGCAAGTCAGCCAAGTGCAGGTGTTCTTGCAACCCTGTATGGGAAAAACCACAAGGTGGAATTCTCCCTTCCCCCTGCACAACTTTTAAAGATACAGAAGATCTCGTTGTTGCCAGGCCCGGCCTCCAAGGGATCTTCTGTATCTTTAAAAGTTGTGCAGGGGGAAGGGAGAATTCCACCTTGTGGTTTTTCCCATTGCAGTGTTGCAAGAACACCTGCACTTGGCTGACTTGCTCTTCTCCTAAAGATACAGGATCAGTCTCAGGCCAGGAACCTGGCAACCCTGGGCTCACATGATTGAAATCCTCCTCCAAAAGAAACAACTCCCTCTGCATAGACAACTAGATGTCAAGGAGAAGGGTTCAACAAGCCTTCTTCCTGACATGTTGATTTTCCATGTGCAGGGATTTTATTTTTATTTTGTGTATTTGTGTGTGTAGGAGAGTGGTGGGGAACCTATGGCCCTCCAGAAGTTGTTGGCCTCCCAATTCCCATCAGCCCCCAGCCAGCATGGCCAGTAGTCAGGGATGATGGGAGTTAGAGTTCAGCAACAGCTGGAGGGCCACAGAAGGTCCCCACTCTTGACATAGGAGCATTGTCACTCATGTGAGCCTGAAGCAGCTGCAGTCGAGAAGCAGGGTTACCATCTCGCTGGCTGTTTGTGAGGACTAGGATCACTGATGAAACAGCTGTAGTGGAGCAGAAGAGAAGATGGCCAAGGCAAATGGAGGGGAGCAAGTGGTGGCAGTGTTTGTCCCTTCCCCCTCCCACCGCGTTTGCCCATCTTTAGGGGAAGGGCCATTGCTCAGTGATGGAGCATCTGCCTTGCATGCTGAAGGTTCCAGGTTCAATTCCCAGCATCTCCAGGTAGGGCTGTGAGAGACCCCAGTCTGAAATCTTGGAGAACTTCTGCCAGTCAGTGTGGACAATACGGAGCTAGATGGACTAGTAGCTTGAGTCAGTATAAGGCAGATTCCTATGTACCTATGTATCATGAGCTAAAGTCAAACGCCACGTTGTGTGTGTTTGTGTATAAAGGGTAAGCAAACACTCTGTTGTGATGCATGGGGCTGTGATATATCAAAGCTTGCCTCTTGGGCAATGCCAGAGCTGGGTTGCATTTTTTGTCATCTCTCCTCCTGTGGCAACTAGGGAACAACAGGTTTCGTGTTTCCCAGAAATCTGGAAGCCTTCCCCTACCCCACTTCCTACTCCACAACCTCACAAGTTTTCCCATTGCACTAAAGTATTCCAGGAGTGGCAAGCCTAAGATCAGAAATCAAAGGAGAGTTAAGATCAAGATGTTTCCCAATGAGATTCAAACACTTAATAATGTATTGTATTTCTCTTACAATTAAGAACAACAATAAATATATGATTACAAGTGTACTGTGCTAGCACTGGTCACAATCAGTCTACACAAAGCGGGGGATTGAAATACATACAAACAAATGCAAACCAATTTTTAAAAGCCAATGTGTAATATTAGGATTGCAGCCTTACAGTGCAATCTTACACATGTCTACTGATTAAACTCAGTGGAGGTTACTTCTGAGTAGACACTGCATAACTACCATACCTTTACAGCCGATTGAAAGCACATGACAACCCACACAGAGTCCTGGGAACTGTTGTATGTTAAGGGTGCTTGGAATTGTAGGTCTGTGAGGGGTAAACTACAGTTCCTAGGATCCTTTGGGGGTTATTCATGTTCTTTAAATGCATGGTGTATATAAACTGTCTTGCTTAAACTCTGTCAGATACTTTTTGACCTAACTGGTCTTCTTTTCAGCAGAGGTATGATTAAGACTCTCCTGCATTCATTAGGAAAGCTTTAAGATATCAATGAGTTGTTGCTATCATATTCCAATTCTCATCAACCTTATTTAATTCTGTTTTTAAGGCAGCAATCCTGTGCATACTTTCTTGAGATTAAGCTTAATTGAACACAGTGGGACTTACTTCTGGAAAAATATACATAGGATTGCTCTGTCAGTAATTAATATTATGAACTGTATCTGACTTTTAAAAACATTTATCATAGAATTTAGGTGTCAGTGGTATATCTTTAAAAAAGGATTGTCAGGCCCGGCCTCCAAGAGGTCTTCTGTATCTTTAAAAGTTGTGCAGGGGGAAGGTAGAATTCTACCTTGTGGTTTTTCCCATTATAGTGTTGCAAGAACACTGGCACTTGGCTGACTTTCTCTTCTCCTAAAGATACAGGATCAGGATCAGGCCCTGAACCTGGCAACCTACTTAGGAGGCAGTTCCACAATTGGAGTGCCATTGTTGAAAAGGTCCTGTCTTGTATCCATGCCAAATGCACCTCTCTTGGTGGCAGAATGCAAAGCAGGGCCTCTGAAGGTGAATGCAGTTGACAGGCAGGTCTGTGCAGGCAGAAGCAGTCCTTCAAATATCCTGATCCCAGGCTTGATAGGTAATAATTAGCACGTTGAATTGGGCTTGGAAATGAACTAGAAAGGAGCCAGTGCAAACTAAAGGAAACCAGAGTGACAGAATGCCAGAATTTATTTCTGGCTGCTGCATCTTTCACCAGCTCCAGTTTCTGAACATTTTTCCAAGGGCAGCCGTACATAGAGTGTATTGCAGTAATCTAATCTAGATGTAACTAAGGCATGTGTCATTGTGGCCAGATCTGCTTTCTCCATGAGAGGATGCAGCTGGCACACCAGCTGAAGCTAAGCAAAGACATTCCTATCCATGGCAGTTTTGTGGACATCCATGAGCAGCACTGAATTCAGGAGCGCCCCCAGAATATAAATCTTCAGAGGGAGTGAAACCCCATCCAAAACAAGGTATATATTCAATCTCAAATCAGCATTGCTACTGTTTAATAGTTCTCGTTGGGATTAAGCCTCATTTTATAAATTCACATCCAATCCATCACTGCAGCCAGGGAACAATTCGTGTATGTGTGTGTGATATCCAGCATTAGTCATACCCAGAATAGATTTCAATGGGCCTGCTCTGAGTATGACTAACACTGGATATTACCCAGGGTCTCATTGGCGTTAGACGGAATAGAATAGAATAGGTATTTATTATATGGATCTGTAGACCATAGCAGGATAAAATAAGGTATCCAAACTTTAATTAAAAGTTTGTTAGATGGAAAAGAGAGAGGGATTTCAAAGTTATCAGCATATTTATTTTTTAATGTTTGATGTTTCTTAGAGTAGCACAACGAATTGTTTGCCTTTTGTGCCTCACTAGGAAAGTTTGCACATCTCAGTTCTTCTTTCCTTTGGGGTGGGCATTTTGAGTTAAGTGCTGTCTTTTAATTTTCATGCTTGTTGGCCCTAGATGTCAAAGAAATAGCAAGAGCCTCACAGGCTTTAGGTGCCACCAACCACATCCTTCTGAGAGAACAACAATGTTATACACCCTGTAGGAATGCCCTCAGTTGTGTTGTTGCTACATGAGTATAACAATATATAAGTTTCGTACTGTACCTGTAGCACCCAACATGTGCAGGATCTGCATGTTCCTGGAGATGTTGGCATGGAAATACTGCATGCAGTGGGGGTTGTACAGATGATAAGGAGCTTTTAACAGTTGGATACCCTGTCTATAATTTCGCCATGAGAAGCTTGTGCATGGGGTGATCCTGAGCTGGTTGATGACCTGAAGATGCTAAGTGACAATGCACAGAACTAGTTTAATGTAGGACAGGCTGATAAACGATAAACTGTCAATCATGCTAGTTAAATAGAACCTCCATGTTCAGAGTCAGTATATTTTAAATTCCAGATACTGGGAACAAAGAACACTATCTAGCTTCCTGCTGAAAAATTGCCTCGTCCCTGGCTGCTGTTTGCCCCTGAAGTTGCTGTTTGCAGTAAATAGTACCTTCAAGGGCAACGAGCAGTGGGGGCAATTTTCACAAGGAAACTAATGTGGGGACCTGGTCTTTATTAGGAGCAGATTCTGGATTGGGGCTCTGCAGCTGTTTTCCTCCAAAATAAAAATGGCCTGCTTAAGCACACCGTTCTTTTTTTTTAAAGTATTTATTTTCATGTGCAACTTGGCTTAGTGAACTTCATGGTTGAGAGATGATTCAAATCTGGGTCTCCCCAGTTAGAGTTATATCATTAGAGGATGCTGGTGCAAAAAGTCATCATCATCTAGCATAATCCATGTACATGGCATTTTACCAGTAACAGATTTGACACTCTATTGGAGGGACTTAAAATCTAAAAGAGAGATAGTAACAGACAAAACGATAAATTGAAAGAATGTGCAATTATTTCAATTACTCACACTTTGGTTTAGTTACAGCTTACAGTTGGGTATGGGGGCCTAGTGGCGGGGGTTGTTCAAAAAGATTCCTGGAATGTATGTTCTCCCATTTGACCCTCCTACTTTGTAACAGTTATGCTTACTGTTGGATTTAAAAATCTTGGGAGGGGAGATAAGATGTGGAAGTACTAATTGTGCTAAGTTCATACTTATATTAACACCATTGCTGTAAAATTGAACATGTTCCTTTTAAAAAAATGTTTTTTGTAGTGCAGTAATCACACAGAGGATTAGGCTATATGTGATCAAAAATGCACTTTGAAAATGTTTTGAAGGGGTTTCTTATGTTCATTTTGACCACTGGAGTTATCTTTATTTCCCATGTGTATGAAATGCCGTTTCTACTCTAATCTTTCCCCACTTTCACCAGGTTAAGGTTGCACTCAATGCATACCTCAGAGCAGGGGTGTAGTTGTCCAGGGTCTCAGGGGGTCTTAGACCCCTTACCTTTTTGGAAGCAGGGTCCCATCAGAGTCTCTATGTCTCCGGCATCCTATGAGCCAATCAGCATGAAAGGGGAGTGTGTTAGCCACTGAGAAGTGTCTTCTAACATGCTTCCTTGTCCTTTCCTGCTGAGTGGAGCCAATCAGAATGAAAGGAGGTGAGTCAGCCACTGAGAAGACTCCTTTCGGTAGCTAGCACTCTCATGCTGATTGGGCTCCTAGGGACATTGTGGGAGAAGGTATTAACAAGGATCTCATTCTCAACCCAGCAGCAACAAAAAATGGTGGGGGGCATGCTGTGACTATCATGAAGGGACCCTGCACTTCTGAATTTGCCACAACAGTACTGCCCCAGAGTAAAGCCCATTAACTTCTGTGGGGCGTATATCTGAGTAGACACGCATGGGATTGCCCTGCAGCTACACATTTCTCAACAGAACCTCCTCCTCTTCTCCCAGTGGTAGAACAAATGCTTTGCATGTAGAAGGCCCTAGGTTCAGTTTCCGATGTCTCCAGTTAGGGCTGGGAACGTCCCCTGTCTGAAACCCTGAAAAGCCACTGCCAGTCAGAGCGGACAGTGCTCAGCTAGATAGACCAATGCCCTGAGTCAGTGCAAGGCTGCTTCCTACTTAGGCTCCTTCTGTAATGGCCGCTGGAGGACTGAGGTGGGATGAAAGGAAAAGAGTTTGGGGAGCAGTGCCACTCGCAATTTATTTCCTGAAGCTGTCAAAGGTGGCTCTGGAGTGTGGACACAAGGCTGGAATGCAGGAGCGACGGAGACTTACTACAAGTCTCTATCTCATAAGAACATAAGGACATATAAGAATTGTCATAACTGGTGGTAAATACACCTCCCAAAATGACATAGACCAAAATTGCTCATCCCTGTTTCTGTGTGCCTCAGGTCTTCGCAAAAGAGGCCTGCCCCACAGTTGTATGAAGAAATGCTTCCTTTTGTCTGAACCTACCAATGATCAATTTACTTGGACAACCTTTTGAGTTTTAATGCTCAAATATTGGCTCTCTGTTTACCTCTCTGGTCACGAGGCCTCAATCCCCTTCTAGAACATGAACCTAGAACATGTGGGCTCCCTGCCCTGTCTCTACCAAACCAGCTGTTTCTTTCTTGGAACTGGGAAAAAAAAACCAGACACTCTAAATCAGTGAGGTGGGAAACTTCAGGCCCAGGGGCCAGTTTTGGCCCTCTAAGCCTTTCTCCTTGGCCCGTGGGATTCTCCCCAGGCCACACCCTCCTTGAGAGCTTTTGCCCAGGTGGAAGGTGTCCTTGAACTGTGATAATGCCTCTTGTTTGCCTGAAAGAATAGTGTGTGTGTGTGTGTGTGTGTGTGTGTGTAAGTATGAGTGAGAGTGAGTGAGTGTGAGTGAGTGTGAGAGTGAGTGAGTGTGAGAGAGTGAGAATGAGAGAGAGGGGTAAGAGTTACATCCTTTGCTGTGCTTGCTTTTGCATTGGGCCCCCTCCACCACTGGTATGTGACCCCCAGAAAATTGCCCGTGAGGGAATGTGGCCCTCAGACTGACAAAGCTTTCCAACCCTTGTTCTAAACCACATTTCCTTTCCACAGTTGGGAGCAGAATTAGCCAGAGCTGCCTTCCCTCCAGGGAAGTTTTAATCCACTAAACACTTTCCCCTTCTCTATTGCCCACCCCCTTGCAGGGAAAAACCCTTAGGTTCTTTGCTCTCAAACCTGCATTCAGACATGTGCAAGGACAAACTGTGTGTGTGTGTGTGTGTGTGTGTGTGGAAACAGCCCTTTAGGGACCTTATCCAAGTACCACCTGTTTATTTTTACCTCCAAGGCCATTCTCTTTTGCACTGACTGGTGGGGCCTTGCTCTCGGCTGTTGCCATGGCACCTGAATGCAGGGCAAAGGGCCTTCCCTGGCGGAAGGGACAGGTGGCTATTTCAGGGAGTGTGGCCTTTGCCCAGTTAGCTCCTGCCAGGAAAAATGACATAACGTATTGCAACCAGAACATGCTTCTGAGGGAGCAAAGTCCGGTGCCAGGTGTGTCCAAGCTTCCTCAGTACAAGCTCAGGGAAAGGCTCTGCCCTTTGTGGTGCTGGAGGACCAGCTGCATTAATGAGCAGTTGTCCTCTCCTTTCCTGCCCCATAACCAGCACATGATGGGGAACCTGTTTCACACTTGCACAGAGCCAGTCAGTAGAAAAGGTCAATATTGTATTTATCCCAGGCAAGGCTACCATTAGGTAGAGTAAGGTGGGAGGTGCATTGGGGAGGAAATGAGTGGTACCAGTGGTAAAATGTTGGAAAACAGAGCTGTGTCTGCAACATGGTCTGCCCTCCACCCCCTAGGCTAGCCTCCTGCTCTCAGGTGAATGCTGTCCCACCACCAGTGCTGAAGTAAGAATCAATTACCAGTCTAGTTGGCTTCAGTATGTGGATTTGGGCAAGGGGAAACATTTTGTCCTTTACCTCGGGCAGTATAATGTCTTGAGCTGGCCCTGATCCCAAGGCTTGGCTTGGCAGAGAACACCGAAATTATAACCCTTTTTCTGGTACCATCAGTATGGCCATTACCGTAGTTGGGTGAGGGACACAAGATTGGAGCTAACATTGACTAGTCTGTAGACAAGGGTCTGCAAACTGTGGTCCGCATACTATCAGCGGTCCATGAGCATCATTGCCACCCTGGGCTCCTACTGGGAGGAAAGGCAGGATATCAATCTAATAAATAAAGAAATAAATTTCAGGTGGTCCATGGCATGTCTGTGGCTTTGTGGTTGGACACGGCACATCCATCACACTAAATATTCATATTGATTTGTCACTGTATTTCTTTTGGTCCTTTTATTTCTTGTGTTGTATTTTATTCTATTACAATTTGAATTCTATGGAAGAATTAACAAGTATATAGCTGGGAGCAGCTCTACTGCAAGAGGAAGTGCCAGTAGCATAGGTGTCCAAAGCCATGAAGCCAACACAATAAAACTATGCTCCATCTCTCTGATTGCCAGTGTTGTGCAAGGTGTCAGAATTTTGCCAGTATGTATATGGTGACACAGTGCAAAAAGACCATAAACCACCAAAGAGCATTCTTGCAAAGCATCTTGCCTCACTACCACAAAGATTTCAACATCTGATCTTGAACCTGTAAAGAGATAACTTACAAGTCAAGGTTTAATAGACAACACAACAGATTTCTGAAAAGATACGGTGGAGTTCAAAGCTTCCTCTGAATATGAGATGGGAAACCTACGGCCCTTCAGATGTTGTTGGACTCCATCTTCGATCATCCCTGATCATTGGCCACAATGACAGGCCTGATGGGATTTGGAGTCCAACAGCATCTGGAGGACAAGTTTCCCATCCCTTCTCCAGATCATATCATTTGACTTGGAGTCAAGTTGTCCTCTTAATCCCAGAAGTGCAGGTGGGCTGGTTTTGAATTATCAGTGGGGAGAAGAAGCACTCAGGGCATGCTTAGGAGTATGTTCTTTCTCTTATCTCTTCCCATGATTCAGGACAGTGCTGCTTTCCTGAAATCAGGTTTGGGGATCAAGCCCCGTGAGTCTTGGCTCAGATTGACCTGTGGTTTCCTCCCAAGTCTCCTAAACCCATCTGTCACCCCAGATGGATGCATTCCTTCTCTTGTCCACCAGGCTGTTTTCCTTAACACTGAAGTCAAGGATGAGCCTACCAAACAATGTCGCTCCCACCTCTCCTATTTTTGGCGTCATTTGCTCTTGGTCAGGTTTGGTCAGTTGTTTCCTTGATGAAAAGAAACTCTGTATGACCAAATAATCTTCTCATGCTGACCTAAGTAAACAGAATAACACTGAGCCTCATGGCTGAGAAGAATCCTAGATAGGATAGTTTACAATTCTGCTACTTCCATCTGTGCTGTCTTCCTATTATTATTTTAGTCATAATTCAATATAAAGCTTTGCTTATCTAATAGAGTGGTGCCTCTCCTATGCTCCACTCCCCTAGAGTTCATGTAATGATGTGGTTAAGAGAATGAGCCATGTGCAAGGGGGCCATGGATGAGATTTTAGCTGAGCCATGAGCTCACTGGAGAGCCATAATCTTTCAACCTATTGATTATGGGAAAAAATGGACCGCCTTCAAGTCGATTCCGACTTCTGGCTACCCTATGAATAGGGTTTTCATGGTAAACAGTATTCAGAGGTGGTTTACCATTGCCTTCCTCCTCCATATAGAGATAATAATACTGACTTATGCTATTTAACTGTTGTTTGTGAAATACTTTGAATACGGGCAGAGCAATCCTACACTCACATTACACCAGAACTGGAGATATGCCTCTCCTACACAGGCGGAAAGCCATCATATCCAATGTGTGCTGAGCCCAGGAGGGGAAGGTGAAAACATGCAATACAAAAATGTCAGAAAAATAACAAACTATATCCACATTGTCCCTGGAAACAATGCCACAGACCCCCTATCAGGAACTGTGCTACTCATGCTCTGCCCACATTTCCACCCTGTTTTGGCCTCTCCACCGGAAATGTTCCATCAGCATATCAGGGGAGGTCTGCTGGCACATCTGACACAGCATGGACATTATTATGTTCTAGTGATGTAGCATCACTTCCGCCAAATCCAAAGTCCCCCAGCTAGGAGATCTTGAGTATAGGATGGTACCCTTTAGGAAAATGCTATATAAATATTTATATCCAAACTTTCCACTACCAGGCTGCCTGGCTTGCAAATCCAGAATGAAGCTATCAACAGTAAAATTTAAAACTAATCCAAACATAAAATCTAAATAATTCATAGGAGTAAGAGAGTGATAAGAAAATATTATTGACTGGACCTGTTCTTAGTTCTAGATATGCTTGGGAAAATAAAACAACGTTGATCTGGCACTTAAAAGAGGTGAAGGAAGAATTCTTCCTTCTAGGGGGAGTATTCCAGAATCAGGGTGACTTAGAAAAGTCATTTTTCTTGGTCACTACCTGCCTTGTGAAAGTAGAGACACCCTGAATAGAGCCTCAGGTGAGAGTATCATCATCTACTCATTGTCTCTCAGGTCACCTAAGAATGCCCATTATTCTATCTATATGGTGGCTATGGGAAGCAATGGCACATAGAATAAACATTCCTTTTGGCTGTTCCATAGTTGTGCCATAACTCTCTTCCCTTGAGAGTTGCCAAAGTCTTAACTTAGGGTTAGCAATGTTATCACTGACCTTGTTCCTACACCTTTAAGAGCAGCCTAAATTCAAAGATTTAGCAAGTGAAAACTTTACCTTTATTTCTGTGTGATATGCCACTCTGAAGGGTACTGGATCAAGGCCAATTAAAGTGCCTGAACCCAAGAATATTTTTTCAGAAGCATTTACAAAAAAAACCCTTTAAAAAAATCATTTTGGGTGGCCAGAGTTCCACTCGAGATGTTCACATTTTGGGGTTTCCCCCCTGATTTTTTCCTGTCATATTTTGAAAACTGGACCTGTTCTCAGCTCTAGAGTTGGGTAAGGCTCCAAAAACTTTGGGAGAGGGACCTGAAACATGGTTTCATCACATTGCATCTTGGATTCCTATGAGGTAATGCAAAACTTGAAACATTTATGTCCCTATGGTGGAGGTTTATATATTACACTACGTTAATCTGGCTCTTCAGTTTTATATTTATCACCTAAATGTATTGTTACTTAACTGTACACATACTTGCCTGTATGATCCTGTAGTATTACATATGTGAAGCATCATCAAAACGAATAGTGACTCTGGGGTGAGTGGGAGGGGAGTGGGTGAGTGGGAGGGTAGGGTTTTTTTGTTTCTGATTAGTTGTATTTCTTGTTATATTTTATAGTATTAAAGTAATAAAAATTAAAAAATCAATCTGTTGGTTTGATCCAACATTTATTAATCTTTTATTTATTCCAATTTTATATCCTTTGGCCCACCCAAAGTGGCTTAGAAGAATCAGTCAACTATGTATTTGAAAAGCACAACAAGAATAAACAATATTAACGTATTAAAAGCACATTTGGGGCAATTGATGGTAGATTGCCCTGAAAAGTTGGGGAGGTCCAGCTAGAGCAGGCCTTGAGGTGGTCTTTATTTGCCTGCCTGCCCCCCCCCCCCATGGATGAACATAGATGCTGCATTCCTGGGCTTGGATCCAAGATTTTATGGTGAGATTGTAGAGGGTCATCAAGGCCCCTGACCACTTCCCATGTGCTGATCTCCCATGGATGTTCTCATGCTTTTGTTTGCCAAGAATAAACCTAACAAGTCAAAGGTGACTGTAAGGCTCTGGAAACCAGAGGAAAGGGTAAAGGCCCAGCCAAGGACAGACCACTCCTTCAGATAAGTAATTGTTTAGGTAGGTGGTATTGATGAAAGGAAGGTCAACGTGGTCATTTGACAGATGTAACATTTGCTCCAGGTTGTGCTTTTGACAGGGCTCTTTGACCAGGCCTGTTGTTAGGATATGGCACCCCTTGGGTAGTTGTCAGGACCCAGCCACCCTGGCATCTCCTACTGATTCTTCTCGCACCTGCGGTAGGGCAAATGTGAGGTCCAGCTTTGTGCTGCAGGAGGGGGAGTAAGTGCAGGTAAAGCAACCACATCCACATCTACCTTTGCGAGTAAGCAACCTGGCAGCCCTTGTGCAGGCTTATAAAACAACACTGCAGCCTGAAGAGGAACACCAGCAGCAACTAGGAGCAATTGAGAGTGAAAGCATGATGGTAGCAGAGAGAGAAAAGGACAGAGTCAACAGCTTCGCTGGCTGTATGGAGAAACTCAGCAGACTTGTTGCTCACCATATTCAGACACAGGGCCTGATTGTCTTCAGTCAGTCCTGGCAAGAACCTTTTGGCTTGGACCATGAACCGACTTCTCTGCTTTCTCTGGGTTGCATCCAATGCTGCCCATGTGGTGTTCTGTTCATGCAATGGGACTTTCTCTTCCTTTCATCTCCCTGTGTGTCCTCAGAATCTGCTCTGGAGGATCCTCCAATCCTCTGGAGCAGATTTTGAGGGTTTCTGAGGGGCTGCAGGGAAGAGAAGGTGAAAGTTCCATTGCACAAGCAAGAGTCTGCTGTGCTAGCGGAACAGCAGTGTTGGAAATGACTCCCTGTGAACACTTGCTGCCTACTATTGTTATTTACAAACTGAAGTTGATATGAGATTGACATTATCAATAGGTTTATGGTCACTTCTTGGTTCTTTGGCTGTGTGTGGTGGAGGGAGGCCTGCTCAGAACTCTAAGCCTTCACTCGCCTTAGTTGCCATAGATACAGGGTGCAGTCTTGCTAAGATCAAGTTTCAGGTGGATTTTTTTCCAACAGCCCCTGTAATTTGGGGTGGTCGATGTATGCCATTTGGGCAGGTGCTAATCCACTTTGTCTAGATTTCTTGCTGAGCCAGCCCAGCTGTCTGAAAATGCCCAGTTTCTCCAGGTTGTGAGCTCCCTCTCTGCCAAACCATGATGGAACTACCAGGAAAGGACAGGGGGATCCACAGCACCATTTGTCCCTCTTGTGTTGTTTATACCAGATTGTGGATACCCCTCAAAAGAATCCAAACATCAAGGAGGAGGCTTGTATGGGCTGTTTACAAGGTGAGCTGGTCACTCTGAGGAAAAGAGGAATGGATGCCTCCCCTCAGTCTCCCTTTCCTTTAATCTTTCCTCTGTCACTTTAAGAAAATTAAAGCAGATCAGAAACCAGGGGGATTAAGGATTTGTGACTCCAAAGCAAGCTTGCAATTCCCTGGACTGGTAGGTTAGTATGTCAGTGAGTCACTGTGACGTGCACTCTTATTCTTCAGGCTCACCACTTTGACTACAGATCCTGCCTCTCCCCATGAACACCTGACCCCAAACCTCAACTTCTCAACATCCATTTTATGCATTTTAACCACCACTTCATCTGTTCATCCTACCAGTCTCCTCATTTTGGCAATATACCCTATGCCTAGAACGGAGCTAATAGCGTTCTCCTCTGTGATTTCCCTAGAGTTCCATTTCATACGATTTGACTAAGGATGAACTAATCCAGAAGTTCTAATGACAGATTCCTCACAGTCTTTGGCAGGCAAGAGCAATGTACCCAAGTAATTGGATCTCAGGGCAGCCGGCTGCAGTTCTCCATGGAGCCTTGGTCAAGAAATCTGCTCCCTGTGACAAGACACACCCTCCCTCAGTGAAAGTGTGCTACTCACTTTGTAATCCTTAATCCTTACCCAGCACAAATCTATATATGTGTGCTTAGCTTGTTAGAGCCCTGAAGACTTCCAATGGCTTTGAGCCTTTGCTTAATCTTACTGGGTGCGGGTGGTGCTGGGTGTTTCTCAAATTTACTGAATTTGGGGCCACTCTTCTGAACTCATAATGCATCTCCCCCTCTCCCTCTCTCCCTCACACACACACAACACACACACACAAAATTCTCTCTTAGAAGTGAGCGAGCTTCTGGAGATTCTCATGTGAAGGATGTTGCTAGCCATGTTTCTGACCCCCTTGTAAAACCACATATAGGAAGCTATTATTTGTAAATGCCTGTTTCAGTGGATGAATTTGTCCAGCTTGTGATGCTTGCCTATAATACAAGCTGAGCATCATTTCCCTGATAAATTCATCTCTATTGCACAGTTCCCTGACAATTTACTCTATGAAAGAGCCTAGATGGACTAGAAACCTAGTTTATGGCATACTCAGCACAATTTTTAATACAGCAGTCTAGCCCTATTTGGGCATTCAGTTTATTCATATGATTCTAAATCCTGAGAGGAAAGAAGTGGTATGCTATCTAGCTCCATCCCCTCCACTGAGTCACCATTCCCATGCGCACTGTCCTCCCTAAGTCAAAAACAAACTGTTGTAGTGGAGACCCTTCTGTATTCATGGAGGTGCTCCACACAATTTAGAACCCAGGGTTCCAAACCATGCAGGGGGCATCCATGAGACTCCATGCTCCAGAAGTCTCACTCTTTGATTTGTGAAGAGCAGTGTGTATGCATAGGCATCCATAGGGGAGGAGGATGGAGGATGAACCTTAATCCTCAGATTCCCAGCTTTCACTTAAAAAAAATCAAGCTTCTAGCATTTGCAGAACCTGAGATGTGAGGCAAAATGTACAGGCACTATCCTCAGTTTCTGTGAGAAACTAGCCTGCACACCCCTTTCAGTGTTTTACTTTGCCCCTACCTTCCCTGGAAAAAGTCCTGCAGACACCCATGCACTCATGGGAACAGCGACACAACTGAGCGACAGAGTTGGATGGCACATCAACACTCTCTTCATGGGATTTAAAATCATGTGAGTGAGTGCCCACAGAGCACGTGTGCATACATCTCCAGTTTGGTGTTGTTGCAGAACCATAGCGAGCTCCAAGTACACAACCTGCTCCAGCAAAGGATGAAAGCAAACAGCCTTTTTCAAGCCTCTGTCCCCTGATCACCTCTCCCAGGCTCCACCTCTTTGTGGTCAACTGAGATTCTTAAAGAGCCAGCCCTCTGGCCTGAAGACAGGCACTCCTCTTATATTCCATGGCCTCCTGCCTGGTATGCTCCCCTTGCTGCTGGACTGGTGAGGTGCTTGGCCTGGCTCTGGCTCTACGGGCACAGTTGCTCTGGGAAGTTCTTCTGCACGGTCCTGTTGTTCAGGCTCAGGCTCAGTGGTCTTCCACTCTTTCAGCAGTGCAGCAGGGTTAGGACCCTGAACCTGGTCTAGTTCCTTAGTTGCTGACAATGCAGCCTCTGACTTTGCATCTTGATCATTGCTGGACTCTGGGGTCATAACAATGCATATGTAAGCAAGTCAATGAATGAGATGCTGTGGTTGGGAGGGTGCATAAAGACATCTTCCAAGTTCCAGCTGTATTTTCTATTGAGAGCACTTTCATATAGATGTCGCTTCTGGATCATTAGTGTATCAGAAGAAACAGCTAGAAAGAACTGTTTGTGAGATTATTATGAACTCCCCTGAAACCATTCTCAAGTGACATTGATAAAGATCTTAACATACATTTCTTTTGAAATATTTTGTTAACAGTATATAAAAAATATACCAAGTATTTTATTTTCATGCTAGTGCCTCAAAGCAGCTTAAAAAGATGGTGGCCAAATAAAACACCCCATTAAAAAAACACACAATAAAAATTACAAAAAAGCTGCCAATAAAAATAGAAAAAGAAAAAAAATCAAATGGAGAAAGGGCAAAACAGATGATATGAAAGCAGTTAGATGCTCAGAAATACCCTTGACCAGGACAGTCAAATCGCTGTACAGAGTAACGCTATACATGTCTACTCAATTGGGCTTACTCCCAGGTACGTGGGTATATCCTATACACATCTACCTAGGATTTACTTCTGAGCAGAGACATGTATCTCTCTGAGTAGACATGTACCTGCACTCTAAATATACATTTCTGTGTTGATGAAAAATCAGGAGATAAGCACAATGCAGATTATGATGAGCAAAGTCAAAGTGCTTGTCAATATTTGCTTTCCCTTCTAAAAGTGAAAGGTTTCTGTTGACTCCGGTGGAAGGGGCTGCAAACGAGGACACAGTTGAGGTGGGGGCAAAATCTGCATGTCTGCCTCAGAAACTAGTGACCCTCCCTGAAAGTCAAGGGAATTGGGAGGTTCCCCCCCCCAGCAATAGTCTTCCCAATTGTGGTTCATAAACTTCCCCTATAAAAATCAGGAGGAGGAGGGGCTGGGTGACAACAATGTAGGTGTTGGGCAAATAGAGGGAATAAGTGTCTGTCCCAAGCAATCATGTTGGAGTAATGCATGCACATCCCCTACAGAGCAGAATGATGCTCCATACTGGAAGAGACACACTGAACTGGCATTTATACCATGGGTGGAGAATCTCAGGCATAGAGGCCAAATGAAGGCCTCCTTGGGACTCCCCTCCCTGTCCAGCTACCTTTTCAGCCACATCCCCTCTTCCCAAGCCACACCCCTCACTGGCTCTACTTTCAATCTTCCTCTATTGTTTTTGCCTGAGTGGAATGTGTCCTTAGACTTGGATGCCTCTTGTTTCCCTGGATGGAGAATAGAGAAGCGTGTGAGCGTGTGGAAGCTGACTACTGTGCATAGGTAATATTCACATCCATTGCCCCACCATCTTTTCCTCTGGATCCTCCCACCACTGGTATTTGGTCCACACATGATTGTCCAGAATGGAATGTGGCCCTTGAGCTGAAAAGCTTCCCCACCCCTGATTTATACATGTTTAATGATGATTTTATTATCGTTACATGGATGACTGTGACACAAGCATGGACACATTTGACTTGATTGCCAGGGTTGCAGATAGAATGACAGATAGTATTCCAGAAGAACTACAGATTGGCTTTGAAACACACTAGTAAAGCTGTGGGGCATCCAGGGGGTTTGACGGCAGGGTGTCTACAGTGTGAGTAATGGGGGGAGGGGGGTACCAGCATATCCAAAACCCTGGCAGGAGAAAAGGAAGTAAGGTGTCCATGTGTCTTACTTTATCGAAGACAGTCTATTTTGAACGGTTGTCAGAGGACAGTCCTCTCCTCGAAGGTGTCTTCTATTTGAGGACTGTCCTGTCCAAGTCTGATTTAAAGATAAGGAACTCTTAAGAAGGGCAAGCAGGAGGGGCCTTGAAGTTGCCCATCAGCAGTGTTGCAGCACCTGGTCAGCAGACAGAGCAGCCACACAAGACTGTTGATTCTGTTTCCTGACTCCTAACTGAGCAGAGCAGAGGGAACTGTCTCAGTTGGTCCACAGGTGAGGAGATGTAAGCAAGCCAGCTTTCAGAGAGCGAGCGAACAGGGGGAGCAAACAGGAGTTTGACAAAGGAGCTGTAGCAAGGAAAGGAAAAAGGCCAAGAGGGCTCTGAAGCCATGTGCTTTTAGCCATGTGCTCTGAAGGGCTCCATAGCAGCTTGATTGGAAGGTGTGTGGCCTGATAGCTATTGGCTTAAGGGTGTGGCCTGAGAAATGCTGAGGACAACAAGCAGCACCTGTGTGTGCTGGGACTCCTAACTGAGCAGAGCAGAGGGAGCTGTCTCAGTTGGTCCACAGGTGAGGAGATATAAGCAAGCCAGCTTTCAGAGAGTGAGCAAACAGGAGTTTGACAAAGGGAGGTCAAGGGGGAGGTCCCTAAAAAAAAAAATTCTCCTTGTACAGTGCACTGCATACCAGTGGGACTCTCAAGTTTGCCCTGAAGTAGGACAGGACAAAGCACAGGCCACTCCAAAACTAGTAGAAACAAAAGGTAGAAGAGAGTATGAACGGGAAGGATACTCCAGTGGTTGTGACCTGCAAGGTGTGTGCCATGTTTATTTTCTTGCCTGAGAACAACATGGCATACATGTGCAACAAGTGAAAGCTTGTGGCACTGTTGGAAGAATAAATGAGAGGCCTGGAACGGCAGGTTGCAACACTGAGGACTATAAGGGAAGATGAAGAGTTCTTAGACAGAATGCTGGAACAACAGCAGCAAAGAGAAGTGGAGGTGGAAGAGCAACAGCATGTGGTAGCAGAAGAGGAGGCTGCTTTGGAGAGAAACAACAAAGTGGAGGAAACTCTGTGGGAAAGGGTGACAGGAGAAGAAGAGCTAGAAGACACTCTTCACCAGTGGAACTATGGAACCACTTTCAACCACTCGAGGATGAGACTGGAGGACAGCCTGTGGTGGAAGAATTACAGGAGACCCCGTGTGACAACGAGGAAGAGACTGAAGCTCAATCAAGCAGGGGCAATGAAACCTCGCCCCACAACAACAAGAATAGAAGAGTACTAGAAGTGGGAGACTCCCTACTGTGTGGGATCGAAACCCAAGTATGCAGAGAAGATCCATGGACTCGCCAGCTATGCTGTCTACCAGGAAGTCAGAGATGTGACGGAAGGGTTTCGATCACTCATCAAGCCCACTGACAGGTATCCCTTTCTCCTCATCCATGTAGGAACAAATGATACTGCCAAACGAAGCTATGAAGAAATCAGATCAGACTTTGAACCTCTGGGAAGGAGACTCAAGGACTTTGGGGCCCACGGGCTGTGGGTCCTGGAAGATGGACTGCTGGTGATGAGTTGCATCTCACAAGGACTGGGAAGAATGTGTTTGGCCACAGCATGGAGAAGTTCATCAGGAGGGCTTTAAACGGAATCCTAAGGGGGAGGGAGATGTAAACTTGGTGGTAACGACTGATGAAAGCTTGTGCACAGCAACGGGAACAGAGAGATTGGCTCTAATAGGGCCCAGTAACAGTCCTCAGAAAAATGTAGTAAGGAAGCCAAGCCACAAATCACATGGTTTTCGATGTCTGTATACTAATGCGCAGAGCTTGGGAAGCAAGCAGGACGAACTTGAACTCTTAATACAGGAGGGTAACTACGACTTGATAGGTATAACTGAAACTTGGTGGGATAACTCTCATGACTGGAATATAGCAATTGAAGGATACAACTTGTTCAAAAAGAACAGAAGGAATAAAAAGGGAGGTGGAGTCACGCTACATGTTAAAAATATATATCCCTGCACAGAAATACAGGAAGAAGAGCTTGGTAGCTCCACCAAGAGTATCTGGATTAAAATAATGGGGCAAATAATAAAAGGAATGTGGTGCTGGGTGTCTACTACTGACCACTCAATCAAGGAGAAGACGAGAATGTAACTTTTGAAAAGCAAATTGCCAATGTTTCCAGGAGGTATGATGTAGTAGTAATGGGGGACTTCAATTATCCCAATATCTGTTGGGAGACAAACTTTGCCAAACATGGTCCCTCCAAGAAATTTCTGACTTGCGTTGGAGATAACTTTCTCCTACAGAAAGTGGAGGAAGCAACCAGAGGATCAGTTATCCTGGACTTGATTCTAACCAATAGAGATGATTTGGTGGATGAAGTGGCAGTTACGGGAACTCTGGGGGAAATTGACCACACCATACTTGAATTCTTGATTTTAACAGAAGCAAAAGCTGAGAGTAGCCATACGCGCACCCTGGACTTCAGGAAAGCTGATTTTAATAAACTCAGAACAATTGTAAGTACGGTTCCATGGCAAGTGACCCTAATGAGGAAAGGAGTCCAAGATGGGTGGGAGTTTCTAAAAAAGGAAATTCTAAAAGTGCAATAGCAAGCAATTGCAACAAGGAAAAAGGGGGGGGAAACAACCGAAGAAGCCAATGTGACTTCACAAAAAGCTTAGAGAGGACCTGAAAACAAAAAAGGACACATACAGGAAGTGGAAAGAAGGCCAGACCACAAAGGAAGAGTACAGGCAGGTATCACGGAATTGCAGGGATGGTGTCAGAAAGGCTAAAGTTGAGAATGAGCTAAGGCTAGCGAGGGATGCTAAAAGCAACAAAAAAAGGTTTCTTCAGGTATGTCCATAGTAAAAGACAGAGTAAGGAAATGGCAGTACAGCTACTCAGTGAAGATGGCAAAATGATAGCAGATGACAAAGAAAAGGCAGAAGTCCTCAATTCCTACTTTGGCTCAGTCTTCTCCCAAAAAAGGATCTGTGACTTTCCCGGGAAACATGAGGTAGAAGGGGCAGGATTAGAGCTTGAGATTGATAGACAAATGGTCAAGGAATACCTAATCACTTTGAACGAGTTCAAATAGGCAGGGCCTGATAAACTGAATCTTAGAGTATTGAAGGAACTCTCAGAACCGCTGTCTATTATCTTTGCAAAATCATGGAGGACTGGTGAAGTGCCGGATGACTGGAGGAGAGCTAATGTTGTCCCTATCTTCAAAAAGAGCAAAAAGGAGGAACCAGAGAACTACAGACCAGTCAGCCTAACATCAATCCCGGAAAAAACTCTGGAGCAGATTATAAAGCAGTCAATCTGTAAACAGCTTGAAAATAATGCAGTGATTACTAGTACTCAACATGGAATTATGAAGAACAAATCCTGCCAAACTAATCTTATCTCGTTTTTTGATTGGGTAACCTCCCTTGTAGACTGTGGGAATGCTATGGACATAATATATCTCGACTTCAGCAAAGCTTTTGACAATGTGCCCCATGATATTCTGATTAGCAAACTAGCTGAATGTGGGCTAGATGGAACAACTATCAGGTGGATCCACAGTTGGCTCCAGAATCGTACTCAAAGAGTGCTTATCAATGGTTCCTTCTCAAACTGGGTGGAAGCAAAGAATGGGGTACCACAGGGCTCGGTCCTGGGCCCAGTGCTGTTCAACCTTTTTATTAATGACTTGGATGAGGAGGTACAAAGCATGCTTATCAAATTTGCAGATGCTACAAAATGGGGGTCACAGCTAGTACTGTGGAAGACAGAAACAAAATTCAAAGGGACCTTGATAGGCTGGAGCATTGGGCTGAAAACAACAGAATGAAATTCAACCGGGATAAATGCAAAGTTCTACACTTAGGAAAAAGAAACCAAATGCACAGTTATAAGATGGGGGATACTTGGCTCAGCAATACGACGTGTGAGAAGCATCTTGGAATTGTCGTTGATCACAAGTTGAATGTGAGCCAACAGTGCGATGTGGCTGCACAAAAGGCAAATGCTATATTAGGCTGCATTAACAGAAGTATAGTTTCCACATTGCGTGAAGTATTAGTTCCCCTCTATTCAGCACTAGTTAGCCCTCATCTTGAATACTGCGTCCAGTTCTGGTCTCCGCAATTCAAGAAGGATGCAGACAAACTGGAACTGGTTCAGAGGAGGGCAACAAGGATGATCAGAGGACTGGAAACAAAGTCCTGTGAGGAGACACTGAAAGAACTGAGCATGTTTAGCCTGGAGAAGAGAAGACTGAGGGGAGATATGATAGCACTCTTCAAGTACATGAAAGATTGTCACACAGAGGAGGGCCGGGATCTCTTCTCGATCGTCCCAGAGTGCAGGACACAGAATAATGGGCTGAAGTTGCAGGAAGCCAGATTTCGACTGGACATCAGGAAAAACTTCCTAACTGTTAGAGCCATACAACAATGGAACCAATTACCTAGAGAGGTGGCGGGCTCTCCGACACTGGAGGCATTCAAGAGGCAGCTGGACAGCCATCTGTTGGGAATGCTTTGATTTTGATTCCCGCATTGAGCAGGGGGTTGGACTTGATGGCCTTGTAGGCCCCTTCCAACTCTACTGTTCTATAATTCTAAGTCACCTGGTGTCTTCCTCACTATAGTGAAATGTATTTCTGTTTAAATTATAGTAGTTGGGCTGTATTCAACTAAATTGTTGTGCTAGTAGAAGCTAGTACAAGGATTCCTACTAGCGCAATGGGACTTTCCCTCCTCTTCCCCTTACACGTCCTCTTGCACCCCCCAAATCTGCTGTGGAGGATTGGGAGAAACCCCAGAAGAGCGCATGGGGGGGAAAGAAGGGAGATTGTTCTTTCAGGCAAGCAGAAATGCTTGTGCTGACAGAATGATCTCTAGTGCTACATTGAATACAACTCATTCTTTCTAAATTTGCATTTTTACATATAAATTACCATGCAAATTGGCATAATCGCTTGTTCTCTTCGTGGTGCAAATCCTCTTTTCTGGCACCGCACAACTGACTGCCCTAGAAGGAGGAGTCATCAAAGAGGTTGGAACTGAATGGAGGGGTGCAGCAATGGGAACTGTACACTCAAAGGAGCTGAGTGTACAAATTGCAAAGTGGGTGCAAACCCTTGGAGGAACTGTCAGGATGTGTACCCATCCCTAATAGGCTAGGACAAGGATCTCCTCATGATCCCCTCATGAACGAAGTGACCTGAGCAGTGGACTGTACATGAAGCATCCTGGCTGATGAAAGCTGCCCTTTGCTCTCTGAGCTGTACTTTGCCAAGCAGCAGGGCCATGGCCAGGAGAGAGGGGAACAGGCCTGGCCTGAGAGATGATAATGTGCTTCTGGAGCTGCCATGTAACACTGGACTTTGAGCTGCCTTCTGTTCATGGGTAGCTAAAACACAGCAGCAGTGCAGCAAATTGGCACTCGGATCCTGCGGCACTATGCAGAGCCTCGCTCTTTGTTTAAAAACAGGGCAAGTATTAATTTCTCAGGAATCATAAAATCACCTGATATAAATTGAGTATCTGCTTGCTAAACAGTGCAGGGCTCTACATAGCTTCAGGATCTTGGAGTGTACGGCAGCCTTTCCCAACCTGGTGCCCTCCAGACGTTCTAGACTACAACTTTCATCAGTCCTAGGCAACACCATGCTAGCTGGGGGTGATGGGAGTTGTAGTCCAAAACATCTGGAGGACACTAAATTGGAGAAGGCTGGTACAGAGTATTTATTAAGAGTTACCACATTGCAATGGATTGAGTTTGGGACTCTTCTTAAGAATTGCCTTGGAGGATACACTTAACTGGAAGTTTTGTAGCCAATCCTGGTTCCCTGGTTTTTGTACCTATAAAGTGCACAAGGATGCAAATGAGTGTTTGTTCATTCACACTTGATGTTATTAGGTGTACACCTAAAAATGAGTAGTATCCTCTCAGTGATTACATTTCCTAGGTAGTTTTGGAAAAGACAGCGACTATAATCTCACCTATTAATCACTGAGTTCTTGGAGAAAATATGTGTGATAACTAATTATTGGAGGTCTTCAAAAGTGAAATGCTATGGAAGAGATTGGTTATGTTAATACAGCACAGCTACACTCAGGGCTGAGGGCTGCTTTACATATTATGTTGTTTTATACCTAAGGTTTTTTTCCCCCACGTGTGCGTCTAAAAATGTGTGAATGAGACACCTCTGTATTTGGAAATATGTGTATCAAACAAGTATGCTCATCAAAGAACTAGGATTGGCTGCAGCTGCATGTCAATTGTACACGTAGGGATAAACTAAATGGCATTTCCTGCAGATTCTTGTCACTTTGACTTGTTTAAAGATGAAAAACAGACTCTGCTTAAGTGAGAGGAAGTAGAAAGGCAGTTTTTAGCAAGAAGCACTGAACGTTCCCTTGAGAAAGAGTTGAACCAAAATGTGTTGGGAACCATAGGAATTGTGCATCTGTCTTCTCCCACTCCTACCCCACTTTTCAGTGACTCTCCACCCCTGATCAAAGTCTCCAAGGCTGCCTTTTGTTTTTCTTGTTTAAGTTGGAAGAATGTTATATACATAGGTTTGTATAATGCCTCTGATCTGGCACTCAGTTGCAAATCTGAGTTTGCTGCCAATGTGTAGAATACTCATTCACATCTAGTTGGGCTTGTACTATAACAGCTGGTGATCCAGTCATGGGCCCAGCTGTAGCGCAAGCTGCCAGCAGTAGGGCCTCCCTTCTGGTGCCCATCCCATTTTTGCTACTGGCGTCCATCTCCATGGCTTACTGGTGGGAAGGATGCCTGCCTGCCCGTGATGAGCTTTGGGCTCATCCATTGGAAATCACCAGTACTGCCATCTTAATTACACTGGCCCCACGCCTGCGATATACACATCAGGAGCTGGCTGTTCCTGCAGGCAGGCAATCAGCTTGATGGTGACAATAGCAGCGGTCATGGGATGGGGGAGAAACTCAGTTCAGTTCACATTTTAATGCAAACCTGCCTAATTCACAGTTCCTGAATCAATATGTGAAATGAAACAGCTATTCTTTGCCATTTGTACCTCTCTGAATTTTGCAGTGCAGTCCTCCAGCCAAAGAACTTGTGCAAAAATGATTACACTCGGGGAAAGTGTGCATGAAAATGTGTGCATTGTGAAAATAGTATACAAAATGCATTATATTAGGGGAAACTGCTGGCACAAACGTGTATATTAACATATTCATCTATTCTTAGTGGCAGCTCAACAGCAGCTCTGAACTGGGCTCCATTTCCAACAAATGCATAGCATTGACAACTGATTAAAGAGTCGGTTGTGGTTGTGCTCCCTGTTAATGTAACTGAGTGGTGTGGAATGATCCCACAAAGAACCACCTCCTGCAGTACTGTTGTAACATGCACAGGGCATCCAGTATGAATTGGCTCTCTTGTCAGCTGGTTTACAGGCTTTAAAAAGGTACAATAAGGGCCATTTTGAGATTCTACGATTAGACTAGGGGCTGCAGCCCCTGCTCGCTTCACTCACCAACCCTGCCTACCGGTCACGAAAGCTCCCATGTACCCCAACGGGTCGCCAGAGCCACCCCTTCCTCCCTCACAGGTCACCAAAACTGCCCCCTTCCCCCAGATGTCACCAGAACTGTCCCTTGTTTCCCACCACCAAGGGTCACCAGAGCTGCCTCCTCACCCCCTGCCCCCCCAGGGGTCACCAGAGCTGCCCTCTCACTGCTCCCCACAAGGTCACCAGAGCTGCCCCCTCACCACTCCCTGCAGGTCGCCAGAATTGCCCCTTTTAGAAGCATGACACTTACAAAAATATATATATTGTGCCCATTAACTTAACAGAGACTGGTTTGACCAGTTCAGTGGTTCCTTCTGCTAGATTCCAACGTCACAGATAGAGAATCACAGGCTTGGAGGGGACCCAAAGATATCATCCAGACTAGTCCCTGACCCTAAAACAATATATTGTGGACTGTTTTAATTGATTCTATGGTAGTTATATTTCGGGGTTTGGATACTCTCATCATCTTTCTCATCTTGAAAGGAAGGTGGCTTCTGCATTCTACCAGAAGCAAACCAAAGTGCAAACCATTTAGCTTTGCTGTCTGTCTCCACCAACAACCCCTAGTGGAAGAAGACAAGAGGTACGCTAGGATGAAAAGGATCATCCTCTTGTGGCCTCAGCGAACTGAAGCTAAGCTCCCTTTGTTTTCTTGCCTTCCTTTTGTATGCCCATGCTTTACCCCATTACAGGATGGATTAAAAAAAAACACAGGATGATGCTGAAGGGCTCTTTCACATATTATGCCGCAGCAATCCAGGTTTGCCACCAAGTGCAATCAGCAGGGAGCTGCAACCAATCCTGGCTCCCTTAGAAGCATTCTTGAATGACATGTGCATTTAAAAACATCTGTTTGTCAAATGCTATATTTTTAAGTATACACTTACATTTTAAAAAGTAGTATGTGAAGCAAATTCCATTAGGCTGGATATGGACAATGCATATTTTTTCTTTTACAATAATTTTTATTCAAATTTTCATAAAACATACAAAACAAAATCATAAAACATTCAAAGACAAAAAACAAAACAAAACAAAAATGATAACAAAAAAATAAAATGTTGACTTCCCATTTGTCGCAGATCAAATCAGTTATAGGTCTACAATATATAACAATCCTGTCTCTTAAATTATATTATAAAATCACTTTCCTCCAGTAGTTATCTTAATTAATCATCAAATCTCATAAACATTACTTTATTCTTTCCACAAAAAGTCAAAGAGAGGTTTCAATTCTTTAAGAAATATATCTATCAGTTTTTCTCCTAATAAACATGTCGATTAATCCATCTCGTTAATAATAATAATAATCTTATTGTCATAACCATAGTCCAAATAAACATATCGATTAATCCATCTCATCAAAATCTGTTAGGTCCAATAATTTCAATAGCCATTATTCCATTATCCATATTAATTCCATCTTCCATCTTCAATAGTCCTGTTAAGTCCAGTAATTTCAGTGTCCAATCTTCCATTATCAGTATTCCATAATAATCTTGCTGTCATAACCATAGTTATATAATAAGAGTCTGATGGGAATTTCCTCTATCCCAAATATTTTCTTGCCATCAATTCTGAATAAGTTGCTGAAATATTGTTGTAAAGTCATATCTCTGTTCTTCTTTTTTACAAAATGCACTGGCTCATCTCTTGAGAGTTTTTCCATTGTCACATGGCTGCAGTTAATTCCATAGATTTTCTCTATATCAAGCTCCATCACGTCATTCCAGTCCAGAAGATTATCCAAGCCATTGATAACTTTATCTCTAATATCTTCATTAATTTCTTCAGAGATAACGTTAAATTCCAAACAGTAGATTTTATTTCTAATATCCATAAACTCCAGATCTTTTTCCAATTCCACATTTGTTCCAATCTCCAGGGCTTGTATCTTCCCTTTATTTTTTCTTTTCTCATCTCTGATCTCATTCTCCTCTCTCACAGGATCCCCTATTTCTTTAAGCTCCTGCGTCATTTTGCTCAGTTCAATTTTCAGCTCCTTACTGCCCTGTCGCAGGGTTTGTTTCGTTATCTCAATCTCATCCATTATTTTCTGAAACATAATTACTTCCAGATTCTCAGCCACTTTCTTGATTGCCATTTTTAAAACCACGAAAACAAAACAAAACAAAAATAAAGAACCACTTCTTATTTCAGCAACAATTGGGTTAATATTCCAGGCTTGATGACATCACAGTATAAACAGAGCAGCCTGCCTTATCTCTCTATGTTCAAGAATACAAAACAAATTTAGTTCCCAGCATCAAAACAGTTAGTGGAGTCGTGAAGAAGCAGATTCGTCAAAATAAAATAGACCAAAAAGAGAATAGTCCCAGGCAATATAATGTTCCTCGGAATAGAAATCCCTCTTCTGTTTATATCTTTAGAATGCACTTCCAGGACAGCTTTTTGCAATAGAAACAGAGATAAGCTGTTAATTTCGTGAATAACAGAGAAGAGTTATAGCTCACCCAGAAGTTCTTTAAAGCTGATTCATTTGACAAATCTCTTTTTGCTGCAACAATTTAAACCAAGTAAAAAAAATAATAGAAAGAAGGGTGCTTGCCTGTTAGTCCATTTTCTCTTTGAAGAAAAGATAAACGTATCGCATTAATCAGATAGAGCTTGTTCGGAAGTCCGTCCGGCATTGCTGGCTGGACCTTTTCTCATAAATTAATGAAATCCAGTCCTCCCAACAAAAACAGGCTTTTGAGGTTGATCTCTACGTTTCTCCCTGGCCGGGAGAAATTTCATCAGTCAAAAAAAAAATGTTCTGACTGATTTATATCTGAATAAGCTTCTTTTGAGGCGGGAGCCCGTCTCAAAAGCAGGCACAAGCGAAGTCACCCTTCCTGGAAGTCTTTTTTTTTTTAAACACATTATTTTTATTGATGTAATTGAAAAATAAAATAATATAGATACATTAACATAAGTGCAACATACATACACAAATACAAATAAAAAAGTTATGAAGGTATCAGGGTCCCTTTGGCGTCGGTGTCACCAGCTGGATGTGTGGGTCTGCCTCCTTAAAGGTAAAGGTGTCCCTGCACTTACAGTGCGAGTTGTTTCAGACTCTTCGGGTGATGTCTTGCGACGTTTTACTAGGCAGACCGTATATATGGGGTGGGTTTGCCAGTTCCTTCCCTGGCCTTTCTTTTTCCCCCCCAGCGTATGCCGGGTACTCATTTTACCGACCACGGATGGATGGAAGGCTGAGTGGACCTCGACCCCTTTTACCGGAGATTCGACATCCTCCTTCCGTTGGATTCGAACTCTGGCCGTGAGCAGAGCTTCGGCTGCGTTACCGCCGCTTACCACTCTGCGCCACCCCCTTATTTAGCCACCCCCTTATTTAGCCTCCCCCTTATTTCTGCACATCCAGTGCAGGCTTTCCCTAAGTAAACGCTTTCCAGTCCAACCAGAGACAGAGATTGGAACATAGTGAAAATGAGAGCCACGACCATGTGAAACTTTAAAATATGCACTACTGAAATCTGTCTTTAAGGTCAGGTACCAAAAATTCTATTCCGTTGTATCTAATTAGTCAGTCTAAAGGAGGGTGTGTGGTTAACATTCTCCGTTCTTGTTCTGGACTCCTGAATACATCGAAAGCAGACTGTGGAAACAAACTAAAAGGATTAAGACAAGCATGTGTATGCTTTATCTATAGACTCTCTACATTCCTGGGGAATACATTTCACTGACCTTTTCCCCACCTAATACCTGACCTAACCCCTGGGCCATAGACAGGGGTTGGGGGACAAGTACAAATGAATCTGCTATGGAGGGTGGAGCAGAGCTCAGAGGGGCTATCAAGTAGCCACCTCCAAAGGAGAAAATGAATACAAGCAGTGTCCTGGGCCCAAAAGATCTCATTGCAGCCCTGCAGTCTAGTACTATTTCTGTGCTTCACAGTGGATGTTTTTGTCAGGAGGAAGGCAGGATGAGTCAGCGCCTGCTGCTGCAACTTGCTTTCCTCTGCAGAAACCACTGTTGCTCTACAAAGAGAGTCCAACACACCACTATGGTCCCCAACGTGGACTGGAGCATCATGGCTGTCACAGGTGTCTAACAGGAGCAGAGGAAAATTTATTCCATCTTCCGTTCTGCTCCTTTCAGTTTTCCCTGTAGTCATAATCCTTTCCTTAACTGCAGCCACAAGCATCGACGACCATGTCAGGAATGTCCGTCTTGATGAGGTTGCTGTTGGGGTCAAAGTAGAGGAGAGAAAGGGCCCGGCGCTGTGTGGGGACACAGCAAGAAGGGCCAGCAGTCTGGATGTTGTTGGCTTTGACCAAATTGAAGACGGTAGTGTGGAAGGAGGCTGCTACCCCAGGTGAGCCAGCCAAGTGCATGGGGCACTCCCCCATGCAATAGTTTATCTGATAACCCTCTGGCTTAAAGATCCAGTCATTCCAACCAATGTCCCGAAAGTCTACGTAATAGTCTTTTCGGCAGCACACGTCAGAGTTCTGGTCACAGCTCAGGCTGCGCTTGGTGACCTGGTGGCTAGGTTCCCGTATCTTGGCCTTCACCACCAGGAAGGGCTGGTGGGAGCTGCTGGTGGCAGTCACCAAAGATGCGATGCTGGGGTGGCAGCCTTCGCACTGCAGGTCCAGGCGTAGGGCCGTCTCCTCACGCTCAAAAAAGCTCTGCATGGCCGGCATGAGGGAGAAAGTGTGCCAGCCACTATCTTTGCTCTCCAGCTGCTGCCGCTTCCCCAGGGCCACTCGCTGGTGCCCAGCCAGGTAGACCTGCAGCGTGATGTTTTGGTGAGCCTTGAGGTGTAGCCACAGCTGAGCCTGGAGGATGTGCATGTCTTGGCCTTTTGTATGGGTCAGCTGGAACTGTAGTACCCCAGAGGGCTCTGTGGAGGAGAAAACAGTCAAGATGAAAAACTTTGGAGTGCTAATCCTGGCCTGCCCCAGAACGACCACCACACCTGAACCAAAGATGTTCAATCAGGATCAATAGGATGTAGATGAGTCGCCTGGCCCTCACCTCACATTTATTGCTACTTTTGTATCACAACACCAAAGAGGTTTACTAGGTTGAGAAATAAGGCCTATTCGGACATTTGCTTGCAAACCTGTGGAGGGAAGAGCAGGACCTCACATGATAATCCTATTCCAAATGCTCATATGCCCACCAGTTGCATCATCAGGTCTGTGTGCATTGAGCAGGAAGGTCTGGATTCCTCACACATTTGACTGAATGTATAGAGAATCCTCCTGGTGATCGGGAACCCTGATCTTGCGGGGTTCCTGGTCATGGGGTGTGTGTGTGTCTATGTGCACTCAGTGCGCAAAGGTCAGAGATGGAACCAGCAGAGATGGGGATGGTTTATTTACTTCTATTATTACTGAATTTATATCCCATCTTTCGTCCAAGGAGCTCAAGGAGGCATACATGGTTCTCCCCATCTCCATTTTATCCTCACAACAAGAGGCAGTGTTTGGCCCAGTGAGCTTCATGGCCGACTGGAGATTTGAACCTGGGTCTCCCAGATCATAGTCCAACCACTTCAGTACTCTAACACTGGTTGTTGGGCCTGAGGCCAGTGTGTACAGCTCCACTCCCACTCCACCATTCTTTGAATACCTGGGGGAATAACACCTGACCCTAACAATGAATAATGTAATTCACCACAGGGACTTCAGTCTAGGCTCCCATCTCTAAGCCAAGTCATAATCATCATCCTAGTATGTTGTTGTTCTTATTTACTGAGTGCCAAAAAAAGCTAGGGCCTGTACAAAACACATGGGAAGTCAGGTTTTGCCAAAACAGGCCTATAATCAGTAAGTCAGAATAATTAAAAACTAGAGGAGGAGACTGTTGAAATGAAAACCTTTCTACCAGAGCTTGGAAAAGTTACTTTTTTGAACTACGACTCCCATCAGCCCTAGGCAACATGGCCACTGGATTAGGCTGATGGGAGCTGTAGTTCAAAAAAGTAACTTTTCCAAGCTCTGCTTTCTACTGCTCTACACTGGTTCTCACCAGCTGCTCTTCTCCCAGCCCCACTATAATTCCATAGCAGTGGCCATTTCTTCCTTGCTGCCTCTGAGCAGCATCACTCAACCATTTGTTTAAATCAAAAGACGACTTTGCTCTTTGGAGCAACTTGTCTGGAGATCCTGGGAATGTTTTTTTTTAAAAAACCAACAATATGCCAGTATGGGTTGGCCTAGCAGCCAAACACATGTTGAACCATTCATAATACTAGGTTCCACGTGGATTTCTGCTGTGCAGCAGCTACAAAGGTCATTCCGTGGTAGAAACAACAAGGAGTTGTATAAATCAACAAACCTCCCAAAATTCTCAGTGCTTATCACTAGGAGCACCATATGGGCAATTGCTCCTTGCCTATTAGGGGGAAGACACAATCCACCTACGTTATGAGTAGGGACCCTGTGTTGTTGGACTCCCAACTCCCATCAACCCCAGCCAGCATGGCCAATGGTCAGGGTTAATAAAAGTGGTAGTCCCTTGACCTAAACATTCTGTTGTGCACACCTCACTGAAATGAATAGGAAGCTGCACAAGACCCCTGAACCTTAGGTTCTCAGGGGTGTGTGGAAAGAATAAGGTCAGAGAAATGGGCAGTTTTGTGATGGCTATGCTCTACAGGCAGTATATCTCTGCATACCAGTTGCTGGGAATCATAGGTTGGAAGAGGGCTGTTGCACTCAGGCTCTGTTCTGCTTGCTTGTGGGATTCCCACAGGGGCATCTGGTTGGCTGCTGTGAGAACAGGATGCTGGACTAGATGGGCCGCCAGCCTGATCCAGCAGGCTCTTCTTAAGTTCTTAATTATACATTAGGCATCAAGCAAGAAAGTGACACAATGGTTTGGGGTAATCTTCCAACTGCCACCATGTTTGATGAATAGTAGATGATAGGCAGAATTAACAAATGAAGCTTTCCTATCACCTTTTGGTGAAAGCTTCAACTGTGAATTTTGCCTGTCAGTTAAAAGCATAGAATTTCAGTTCATAAAAAGGATTGCAACCCTGTATGTTGGCTTCATCCTGTCTACTAGCTATTCCTAGCCACCCCATCCCATATTGCACTTTAAGCAGACAGGGCAGAGTAGGACATCAGCTGAAGACAGGCAGTCATTTTTAAGATTAGAGTAGGTAGTATGATAGAGGTATCACTGCCTATGGTATACAGACTCATTTCTTTTGCCCGCCATCACTGCAGGTCAAACAGGTTTTGCAGGTTTTTAAAGAAATGATATGGCATGGATATGCACACTACAGGCAACAGTGCTTCTACTAATAACGTCTTCATTCGTCCCTCTCCCACTAAAATAAAATCACCTGTTTGTAGCCTGAAATATGCCGCAGAGACTGGATTTGAAGAGAAATTTAGCAATCTGTCCATTAACCACTATACATTGCCCTTCTCCCATTGCAGCTGATCTCGTTCTGCACATAGATTCCCCTCAGATCTCCCATGGGTACAAAATGGTAACACAATGAATAACTACTAGCCTCCACTCTTGAAAGTGCTGTGTATGCAGCTGTTATTGAAAGGTGGGGAGGCTGCTGTTGGCACAAGTGACTTATACTCCCTGTACCAAAATATTCAAGCCCCAGGCCACGTGCCTGAGAAAGATATGGGGACTCACCTGTCTCTGCAAAACTGATGATCTCGTAGCCCTGTTCATCAGACTCGGGCTTCTCCCAGCCGGAGAAGTGCCCAAGTCCGTCCGTCCGGGCTTTGCCCATGTGCAGGCGCCGCAGGGCGTTGGCCACAGCCCCACGTGGCACAGGGTGAGTGATGTTGGGCCTCTCGTTCAGGTTCAGTTTATGCAGAATCTGCTGCTTGGCTACCTCAACCAGAAAGGCTTTCTCAGCACTGGGCTCCAGAGGGGGCATCCTACAGGAAGGACACGCAGGCTTTCCCTCAATCCAGGCCAAAGAGGCCCATAGTAGGGCCACTGTGGCCAGGGGAGTCCAGTTGCCCTGGGGGCTGTAGGTGGGAGCCATGAAGAAACCAAGGGCAGTAGGTAGCAAGCTGTGGAGAGGATATTTTTGTTGCCACGTAGTCCTAGTGACGATACCCGGAACTCATGAGTTGTGCCTCGGCTGGGTTCAGGATGCTTTCATCTTAGCCTTAAAATAATGGCAATCTGCCTTGGGTCCAGGAGTTAACCCCTAGGACCTTCTTTGCCTCCTGTTCTCCCTGCTTTTTGTAGCTAGGAAGAGCTGTTGCTGGTGCTAGGAGGTGAGGCAGGTGTTGCTCATTCAAGAGATCTCACCTCTTTGACTGGCTGCTCCAGAGTGTCACCCAGCTAGGTTCCTCAGCTTTTGTCACTCAGCCAGCCTTGGCCCTGCCCTTTGTGCCTCTGTGATTGGCTGGCTTGCCTAGTGCCCCGGGGGAGGTTTCCTCCAGCCTGGGAGGAAGGAAGGTGGGGATTAGCAAAAGGGGATTACAGGCTCCCTGTGGTGGGAACAGGTGCCTGAGGAAAGGAAGCACCATTAGCCACAATGCATTTCTTTAAAAGGGGGGGTGAGGAGGGGAGGAGGCTGTTCACTGCCCCAGAGAGAAAAGGAGAGACCCAGGGCAGGTGAAAATGGCAAAGTATGGGGGTGGGATGAGAGGAACAACGGTTTGCCTCAAATTTTGGAACAATCCCCAGAGGAATTGCCTGGGTTTAGAGTGTGGTGATTGTACAGGGATTCACAGAAACAAGATACTAGGCATGAGACATTTGGGAAAAATTCCTGCCATTCTGTAAGGGCATGATGACACTCAGAGTCATACTTCAAGCATGTGCTAGGGAGGCTCCACCAATATAGATGGGGCCTCCTTCTGCCAATCTTGAACATGAGCAGACTGCAGAACTGGCACACTCTTCCCCACAGTATTACATCAGGAGAGGTTTCCACACATTACATGATGAGATGTCACTGACCATGCAATCCTGTGCATGTTTACTTGGAAGTAAGACCCATTGTCTGTGTTCACTCACTAGTAAGTATGTTTAGGATTGTAGCGTGAGGGCCAAACTACACGCAATGTTATTCATGCTTGGGCAAAAAGCTGGTTACTTTTACGTTGAAGAAATAGCTGCTGTGGGGCCCCATTCTAAAATGTGTTCCTGATCAGGGTCTAGTACCAGTTTTGAACCAAACATCCCCCTGCTCCATGGCTGTTCTTGGCCTCCAAAGGTGCTGTTTGCAGTTAAATACTACTACATTTTGGGACAGGTAATAACTTCAGAGGTGGTTTTTGGTGAGAAGCTGGTGTGAGGCTCACATCTGGAATGAGATCACATTTTGATCAGGTCCTCAGATCTGCTTTTTCTTCAAAATAAAAGTGGCCAGATTAAGCATACTTTTTTAAAAAAAGCATAAGTAACATAATGTGTAGTTTGGCCCCGAGAGTACACTTGACAAGCAGCAGTTACTAGTCCCAGCTCCCTGGCCTGTATCCCTGTTACAGGATGCACCTACGTTAATGCTTCACATTCTAGGTGTCCATGTAATACATGTTGGGAGCTATGGATGGGGGAGAAATTCAATTCAATTTGCATTTAAAATTTGCACTTTCTGAAACAAAATGTGAACTGCAATGCAGTTCTTCAGCCAAGTAATGTATACAAAAATACATATAGTAAAATGTGCATAAAAGTACATGTTAGTGAAGATAACATACAAAATACATTACACTAGGGAATTTGCTTGCATAAATGTGTATATTGTGAGAAATTTGCACTAAAATGCGATGAATTTTCATGAGGACTTTAAACAAAACAAGAAATTCACAAACTGATGTGGAAGTGTGGAGAACTGAACTTGATGAGAAAACTGAGAAATGGAGAGAAACCAAAATGGACAAATTCACTCATCCCTAATAGGAGCACGTCTGAAAAAGGACATGACTTCGGGCCAACGAGATGTGACTTTAAATGTGTTTGCATTTTAATATGCACATTTTAAAAAATGCAAATAGCCAACGTGGGATGTCCTCCCAATACAAACAATAACTTCTAAGGGGCAGTTTTTGTGGGGATCACAATAGGGGATCCTCTTGTGCAGCATCCTGTTTGTGCAGTGGCTAACCAGATGCCTGTGAGAAGCCCACAAGCAGGACCTGAGCACAAGAGCACTCTCCTTGCTTGTGATTTCCCAGCCACTGCTATTCAGAAGCATATTGCCTCTAACTGTGGAGGCAGAGCAGAGCCTTCGTGGCTAGCAGCCACTGGTAGCCTTCTCCTTTGTGCATTTGTCTAATCCTCTTTTAAAGCCATCCAAGTTGGTGGCCATCACTGCCTCCTGTGGGAGGGAATTCCATAGTTTAACTATGTGCTGCATAGTTTAACTGCCCCTCCATGCTTGCTGAAATCCAGATAATTATCAGCCCAACCCAGCTGCTGTTTGCCTTTTTAAAAAATGCTTATTAATGCAAAGATGTATTTCATTTCATGTCTAGCTTGGCTCTTAGTATATGATCAGAATGAAGGCTTGGGCTTGAAATTCCAGCTTGGAGCAGTGCTGAAGTAAATAAACAGGGCAAAGACTCCATACCTGTCTCTTTACTCTTTAAGGCTAACCCTTTGAAAAAGTATTTGTGGGAAGTGTTGGGATGCAATTCAACTTGGGTGGGTTTGCAAGGGTTACAGTAGATAGAGAAGGGAACCTCCAAGCTTCCTAGACTATCTTTCTGATCTAACTTGTACTGACCTTACTTCAGGTACTAGGCAGGTTCTCTTAGGGTTGCTGACATCATGTCCTGATTCCTCCCTTCTTTTTCATCCCACCTTGGAGGACATCTCTCCTTTGTTTCTCACTCTCCTACTGAGATCATGGGAGTATGCACAGCTCCTTGCATCTCCAACTTAGATAGAACTAGGAACTCTTTGCTATCCAAGTATGTATTTCCTATAAAAAACTAAACTGTCCTATTTTCCATAACAAAAGTCTCATTGCGATTGAAACCACAGGAAAAGGCTACTCATACAGCATTCAATATACAGCTACCTGTGTGTACTAACCCTGCTGAATTAATCCAACAGTATTAGTGGGCAGAGGGAAAACTCCAAAGCACAGGTAGCATCTCTAGTTACAACTCGTCTTCCACCACCACATACTAGCAAGCAGAGAAATAGCCCCGGCACTGGCATTTATCTATGAAAAGCTTTCCAAAGTGATCCCTTCCTGGAACTCCCATCTTTCAGAAGCCACACACTCCTTATCTGCTGCTGATAAATACTCTAGTGATGATTAGCAGAGGTGAGGAAGCATGTCTGTGATTATCAACCAGTTTCCATTTATGTGTCATGACGTCTGTTGCAGGTGAGGTGCCACGTTATTTGCACTGCTCAGGGTTCCATCACCTTGAGACATCAGCTAAGCTTTGCTCAGGTGCCAAGGTCCCTTGCTGGAGGTGCAGATGTCAGCTTCTGCTATCGAGAAAATCCTTTGATTTCAATGTTGTACGCAATAGCAGTTTCTGTAACCACTTTCCCCCAGCTGCATTCCATATCTGGAATGTACAATAGAAATTAAAGAATCTATCAGATTTACTTCATTTACATCATTCTACCTGCAGGGTTTGTATTGACTTGCCTGGATTCCCACCCACCCTCTACTTTCCCAGGGAACAGAATGCTGGCGGGGAGCATTGGGGTGAATTATTGTGGGTTTCTAAAAGTACACACTTGGAGGAACAAGTGGTCAGTGCTACATCCTGGCTATCTGACTGATCACATCCTGGGGTGGGTGAGATTGTTGTTGCACCAGCAGCAACAGAAATAGCATCAGTAGCAATGCTATTTGTGAATTAACTTGCAGGCAAAGGCATCACAACAAATTCTGGCACCATTGGCTTATAAAATCTGGAAAAAAGGGAGAGGCACATTATTATAAATAATTGGCTGATTCAATATCTTCTCCAAAGAAACTCAAGATAATTTGTGTTCCATGCCCCATAAATTCTAATGGGAGAAAGTTAAGCATATGCATGACTCTCCTTTTGAAATCAGCGGGAATAAAAAATGCTGAACATGGATGGATTGTCCATACCCTATATTTATACAATATAAAAATGGTTCAGAATATCAAATATACAGTATCAAAACGGATAAAAAATGATTACTATCAAATCACATAGTGTGTAGTGGAAGTGAAAAGGGGGTTGATTGCCCCAGACCGGGTGGCTCAAGATATGGGTCCTCTCTTTGTTGAGATATTCTGGGATTACAGGGAGGAGAGTCAAGCATGTGAAATAAATCACATCTCTATCCTTTTATGCTGGCACCCCCTTGGTGCCATTGCATGCTCAAGAGGTATGGACATTGGCAGAGGAATGAAGAAGATAGTCTGCTTCGTCTGGTTGACCCTCTTCCCACGGGAGCAAAAAACAAACACGGCCTCACAGTGTGGGAAAGCATGATAGGAGCAATCCACAACTATACTTCTTCAACCCTTAAAATACAGTTTGTCGAGGCTTCTCCATTAGGGCCAATGGGGCACTGCCCCACCAACCTCAATCTGCTATCAGCAAAGCCCACCTTCCTACCTTCTGATTTACAACCAGTCCATGGAGTAGCACTGCCTGTCCTCTTCCTCTTCCTAAGTCTCAGTATTGCCTTTGCAGAACTCAGCATAGAAGAAGACAGGGACACAATGAGAATTAGTTGGTTCTGGCTCCATTTACTGTTGGTCTTCCTGCCTTCTGCCCTACCAGTCCAAATGGGCACCAACCACCATTGACATTAGTTCAGTTCCCTCACCCCCAAAATTACTCCCAAGTTTGGCAAAGCCCCTAATGCCACCTCTAATACTACACTTCAGACTTGGGTGCACACAGTCCTATGTATCATGAGACAGGCTACAGAGATACCTGTTTTCAAGAGGTAATGAATGTCTTCAAAGACTAGAAGGAGATTGAAATGGACTAACATGAAATGGTTGATGAGAGCTGGTTCTACAGAAGCAAAAGCTACTTAACATGTTCATGCATGTGGAACTTCAATAGGTAAACCTTGTTTGGGCCTTCCCAGCCTAAGACCTCACTGCTATAATTGGTATATGACCTAAATCCAGCTGCTCTTTGTTTTTGCACACAGTTTGAACCAGTAAACAGAGAACGACAATGTAACCTGTAACCAGCCAGAAAAAAATTGTTTTGGTAGGAAGTTTTGTTGCCGGCATTAACTACAAATGGGCATTCATGTGCCATGTGAGAGCACTAACCTTGCCTGCAGGGTACGTCTTGTCTGTTCCCATGGGCAAGTTGTCACCAACAGGCACTATGGGCAATGGCTTGTATTAGCCTGACAGCAATCACCATCTCTGTGCCTCTGCGGTACGGCTTTGGAGGTGAACATTCAGTGAGTGCATCACACCAATCCAGAATTTCATAGCGGGTGTGGAATTCACTATTCTGAGAATCTCAACTTTAGTTCATAAACAACAAATGGAAAAATTTCCTAGACCTGAAGTCTGTGAAGATACAGGAAATCCTGATAAGATGTCAGAAGCTGAATCGGGGAGGATTTCTAGGGGCTTCAATGCTGCATGATTAGCAGAAGCAAAACAAATTTACAAAATAAGCATATATGCTAATATGTTTCATTAGCTTAGTTGCATAGAGCACAGAATTCAGTTTTCATTGGTGCAGGGTTTTTTTTAATGCAGATTATATAATATGCACTCGAATATAGCTTCAGGCCTCACCGTACGCTGTTGATCAGAAAGGATATTAATATCACAGTGAACCAGCCACTAAAGAACAAAGCAAGGTATTCTGCCCCCTTATCAGACGACTAAGTCCGCCTTAGGTTCTCACTGATTCTGCAGTATAGGAATTTGAACTCAAGAGCTGAGATGTTGAGAGTCCACCAGCTGGAGAGCTTCCGTAACCCGCCTAGGCAGGGAGCAGTTCTGCTGACATTCAAGTGTCTGGGCTGTAGGGTGGAGGTGCCTACAAGAGGCACAATGGGATTAAAGTTCTTGGGATAGTTGGTTTTGGCTGGAGATAGAGGCAATGTGTAAACACGTCTGTCTGGGAAAAAGCACTGGTGCACCATGATGCAACCTCAGGGCCAGGGCCAAAGTTCCCAGCACACAAAATCTGCTGGCAACTCAGCTCCCAGAATAGGCCAGGAATGTAAACACAGTTAGCAAGTGGCCCTGGCATGATGCCAGGGCACGTGTCCCATGGTGCTGACACTTGCTTGGAGACACCAGCTATAGCACATGGAAGAACAATTGCACTGAGACAAACCTGTCATCTGTCATGCTCAGTATCCTGACTCTGGAAGTGGCTGGTATGTAGACCCTTGGCTCAAAATGTAGCCATGGGCAAAGGGGGAAATGAATTACATGTTGATATATACTTGGTTAGAAATATAGGGTTGTAGCCAATGTTAGTCATACTCAGAGTTAGGCCGGCTGAAATCAATGGACACAACTACTTTAGGTCCATTAATTTCAATGGTCTTCTCTGAGTAGATATAACCCATGGCCTCATTTATTTATTTATTTATTACATTTATATACCACCTTTTACTCCAAGACTCTCAGGGTTGTGTACATGATTCTATCCCATTTTATTCTCACAACAACTCTGTGAGGTAAGTTCGGCTGAGAGATAGTGACTGGGCCAAGGTCACCCAGTAAGCTTCATGGCTGAATAGGGATTTAAACCTGGTCTCCCAGGTCACAGTCCTACACTCTAACCATTACCCCACACTAAGTCATTCCACTGCTTGGAGATGCCTCTGAGGGCCAAACTAGATGTTTGCTTGATACGTATCATGCAGCTACAGACCTTGCTTTTTTCTTACAGTGTTACAGGGGAGGGGGGGCTTAAAGGAATCACAGCATGCAGAAGGGGGAGGATTTATCTGTTCCTTCCCCAGCATGATCAGAACCAACACCACCCTGTACATGCAGTTAGAAGCCTTAGACAAAATCAGAAAAACAAATCTCCACAAACAGTCCATGAAATTTTCAGTAAACCATAAACCTGCCCTGTTCTGCACTTCTTATCCTGTGCTATTCCTCTTAACATCACAGTTTGGGAGAACGCAAAATACGATTTCCAAATGTCTCTTATTCTAAACCTTAGAATAGGAAACCTTCCTATCAATATTGTCGAGTGGGCATCATTCTGCTCCCTAAAATGACAAGGAAGTGAACGCCCCTCAGCTCTGTACAGCCCAATAGAGAGAGCAGGGAAAGTGACTCAAGTGACCAGAACCTTCTACTGTCTCAGGAGGGCCAGAAAACAGTAGAACCTCCTCTCCTTTTAGAAGCATTTGTTGGGCCCTGATTGACTCCCAACTTGTTCCCCTAGCTCGCTATAAGGCCTATATTAACTTTCAACTTCCAGGGAATGCAACATGTCCTGGAAATGTCAGGCCTCTTTGTTTACCAGTAAGTAGCCACAGATCCTCCGTGGCGCAGAGTGGTAAGCGGTGGTAACACAGCCGAAGCTCTGCTCATGGCCGGAGTTCGATTCCAACGGAAGGAGGAAGTCGAATCTCCAGTAAAAGGGGTCGAGGTCCACTCAGTCTTCCATCCATCCATGGTCGGTAAAATTAGTACCCGGCATACGCTGGGGGGTAAAGAAAGGCCGGGGACGGAACTGGCAATCCCACCCCATATATACGGTCTGCCTAGTAAACATCACAAGACGTCACCCTAAGAGTCGGAAACGACTCGCACTATTAAGTGCGGGGACACCTTTACCTTTACTTTAGCCACAGTCAGGCTCTGCGCAACTGGAACTGGAAGACTGAGATTCTAGGCTAGAGAGGGCATGATGATGTCCTGCAAACAAGAGCCTCTGCAGATATGCTTTTAGAAAGTACCCACTGCCTTCACCCTTTAAACCTTACACCTGCAACCATGAGGGCTAGGAACTTGTTGTTTGCATGTGTGTTTTTAAAAACTTCAATAATTTGGAGGTTTTCACTGTAGAAAAAAAATTTCAGGTGTATGGTGTGTTTGCAGCCACAGAGTAAATAAATGTCTCTGACTTTGAAGGAGCACAGTGGTCCCCATAACCACAGACAAACAGCCTTTGGTGTCCCCAAGCTGTGTTGAGCTTTTGCAAGAGTGCCCTAGTCTCCCTCTGGCCTCCTAAAGCCCCATCCCCTATTTCAAAGAGCATCTAAGGGAATCTAGGCCAGAGGTCAGTACAGTATTTTGAGATTCATTGTACATATTGCATAAGTCACTGATCGATGCAGCATTTCCCAGAAAACAAACCTTGCACCCAACCCAACTCGTGCTAACAAGAAGCAGAAAGGCATAACTGGCTTTTCCTATGCAACATCAATCATAGCATTTGTGGCTGTGCAGAGAATGGATATACATCCTGGAGGCCACAAATACCCTTGCAGAATTGCCCTTATGGTGTCATTCCTATGTCTGTAGCCTTAAAGGCTAGAATCATGCTTTATTTTTAAAAGAAAGAAAGCAAACAAGCAAGCAAGCAAGCTGAAATGACCAAACTAAAGGAGACATCAAATTGCAAGATCAGTCTATTGAGATCAAAGCAGCAAGGTAGAGGGGTTTGGGATCCTTATTATCTTAAGGGCCGCCTTTCCTTATATGAATCTGCCCAGAACCTGAGATTGTCATTTGAGAAATTTATCTGGGTGCCACCTCTAAGGGAGGTTCAAAGGGTGACGACAACAGAACAGGCCTTCTCTGTAGTGGTCCTGTTTATGGAATGTTCTCCCCAGGGAGGCCCGCCTGGCACCAACTGGGTCATAGTTTCAGTGCCAGGCAAAGACATTTTTGTCTTCTCAGGCATTTTGTCAGCACCAGTGGCTGGATGTTTTTATTCTATTTTAAAAATATGTTTATGTATTTTTATTATTGTATTTTTACTGTCATTGTAAATCACTTCAGGACTTTTTGTAGGGGGAAGTGATACATACATTTAAAAATCCTAAACCAAAGTGGGAAGAAAGAACCTTTCCTCACAGACCATTTTCCCTATCAAAACCACCTCCACCCCAGTGCTTTTTTGGTCTTGTTGGAAAAGACATGGAGACCTTTTATCTTCCCCCCCCTTTTGGGTGGAAAGGGAACTGAGTGTGTGTGACTTTGATCAGAAAAACAGTTCATGGGGGAAAAGTTAAGTCCCTATGTGTTTGTGTACGAACTTTTTCTCCTCTTTGTTTATATGTATTAAAATCTTTAATAATGTATATATTAGAATGGACTTCCGGGAAGGGTGACTTAGCCTGTGCCTGCTTTTGAGACGGGCTCCTGCCTCAAAAGAAGCTTATTCAGATATATCAGTCAGATTTTTTTTTTTTTGACTGATTAAACTTCTCCCGGGTAGGGAGAAACGAAGAGATTAACCTCAAAGCCTATTTTTGTTGGGACGACCAGATCTCATTAATTTATGGGACGAGGTCCAGCCGACGAAGGTGGGACGGATTTTCAACAACAAGCTCTATCTGATAAAGCGAACGTTCATCTTATCTTCTAAGAGAGAACGCACTAACAGGCAAGCACCCTTCTTTCTATATTTTTCTTTTACTTGACTTAAATTGTTGCTGTTTAAAAGAGATTTGCCAGATTGATCGGTTTTTGACATCTCACTGGGGAGCCATAACTTCTCTCTGCTACTCACTAATTAATAGCTTATCTCTGTTTTTGTTGCAAAAAGCTGTCCTGGATTTGCATTCTAAAGATATACACAGAAGAGGGATTTCTATTCCAGATTTTTATTTTGAAGAATATTATATTGTCTGAGACTACTCTCTTTTTGGTCTATTTTATTTTGACGAATCTGTTTCCTGACGACCGCCATTAATTGTTTCGATCCTGGGAACTGCATTTTGTTTACTTAAGCATGGAGAGATAAGGCTGTCTGCTCTGTTTATACTGTGATGTCACCAAGTTTGGAGTATTAACCCAATTGTTGCTGAAATAAGAAGTGGTTTTCCTATATTTTTCTTTTAAAATGGCAATTAAGAAAGTGGCTGAGAATCTGGAAATAACTATGTTTCAGAAAATAATGGATGAGATTGAGATAACGAAACAAAACCTGCGACAGGGTTGTAAGGAGCTGAAAATTGAATTGAGTAAAATGAAGCAGGAGATTAAAGATATAGGGGTCCCTGTGAGAGAGGTGACCCTGGAAGGGGTCCCTGTGAGAGAGGAGACCCCGGAGATTGGAACAAACGTGGAACAGGAAAAAGATTTGGAGTCTATGGACTTTAGAAACAAAATCTATTGTTTGGAGACACAGGAGATTAAAGACATAGGGGTCCTTGTGAGAGAGGAGACCCTGGAGACTGGAACAGGGGTCCCTGTGAGAGAGGAGACCCTGGAGACTGGAACAGGGGTCCCTGTGAGAGAGGAGATCCCGGAGATTGGAACAAACGTGGAACAGGAACAAGATTTGGAGTCTATGGACTTTAGAAATAAAATCTATTGTTTGGAACTCAATGTTATCTCTGAAGAAATTAATGAAGATTCTAGAGATAAAGTTATCAATGGCATGGATAATCTTCTGGACTGGAATGATGTGATGGAGCCCAATATAGAGAAAATCTATGGAATTAACTGCAGCCATGTGACAATGGAAAAACTTTCAAGAGATGACCCAGTGTATTTTGAAAAAAAGAACAGAGATATGATTTTACAGCAGTATTTCAGCAACCTATTCAGAATGGATGGCAAGAAAATATTTGGGATAGAGGTAATTCCCATCAGACTCTTACTATATGACTATGGCTTTGACAGCAAGATTATTATGGAATACTGATAATGGAAGATTGGATACTGAAATTACTGGACTTAAAAAGACTACTGAAGATGGAAGATGGAAAATGGAACTAATAGGGATAATAGAACAATGGCTACTGAAATTACTGAACCTAACAGATTCTGATGTGATGGATTAATTGAAATGTTTATTTTGACTATGGTTATGACAATAAGATTATCATAATTAGTAATGAGATGGATTAATCGATATGCTTATCTGGAAAAAAAAATTGATAGATATATTTCTTAAAGAATTGAAACCTCTCTTTGACTTTTTGTGGAAAGAATAAAGTAATGTTTATGAGATTTGATGATTAAGTAAGATAACTACTGGAGGAAAGTGATTTTATAATATGACTTAAGAGACAGGATTGTTATATATTATAGACTTATAACTGATTTGATCTTTGACAAATGGGAAGTCAATATTTTACTCTTTATTTTTTATTTTTGTTTTTTTTTTTTTCTTTTTTTCTTTTTGTTTAACTATTTTTGATTTTGTTTTTTGTCTTTGAATGTTTTATGATTTCGTCTTGTATGTTTTATGAAAATCTGAATAAAAATTATTGAAAAAAAAAATAATGTATATATTAGAATCAGCCACGTAGCAAACAACTGGTATTGCACTGAGTCCAAGTGGGGGAGAAATTGCAGCAAACTAAGTGCAGCTCCCAATGGCGGACAGAGCAATCCAAATGCTGGGAAGCCAGTGGACGGGGGCCGCTGGAAGAGGAGCCATCGGAAAGCTCCATGGGATCCTCCTCCTGGTCTGGAGCCACCAGCCTGTGCTCAGGCCAGCCGGGAAGCGTCGGCTCCAACAAACAGGCCTCCCAGGGAGTAAGTGGTCCCCATAGGCTACAATGGGACACAATTAAATCATTTTACTGTGCCAGCCTTTTGGCCACCAGTTTGCAGGAGGATTGGGACCCAGGGAGGGCTCTGAATGTGAGTAGGATTTTGTGTAAGCCCCCCCATGGCTCCTCCCCCGCCATGCCCACAGAACGCCCCATTTCTGGGTTTTTCGACTCTTAGGGTGACGTCTTGCGACATTTACAAGGCAGACCGTATATATGGGGTGCGATTGCCAGTTCCTTCCCTGGCCTTTCTTTACCCCCCAGCATATGCCGGGTACTCATTTTACCGACCACAAATGGATGAAAGGCTGAGTGGACCTCGACCCCTTTTACCAGAGATTCGACTTCCTCCTTCCGTTGGAATCGAACTCCGGCCGTGAGCAGAGCTTCGGCTGTGTTACCACCGCTTACCACTCTGTGCCAAAAAGTAAAATGATCAAAATTCTACACCAAGGTAACTCAAATTCTGAAATTCTGCACCAAGAAAATCAGAATTCGGATTGCTGCATAAAAGTCTCTCTTCTCCACCCCTTACCAGTTTCTTCTGCTTCTGCTCTTCTTGGGGAAGAGGTAAACAAACTTTCATGCTTATCTTTATGACCCTAATGGCTAGAAACGTGAAAAAGCTGATTCTCAGAATGATGAATTGTGTACCCATTGCTTTGCTGCATCGTTTATGTGATATGACGCCTGAGCTTGGAAAAGTTACTTTTTTGAACTACAATTCCCATCAGCCCAATCTAGTGGCCATGCTGGCTGGGGCTGATGGGAGTTGTAGTTCAAAAAAGTAACTTTTCCAAGCTCTGAATTATGACCACAGAATCATAATTATATACAGTTCTGGGTTAGCCCATGTTACCACTGGCAAATCCACAAGGAGTGTAGCTCTGTAGCCAAAAGAGTAATGGTCAACAGCATGTGGTTCCTTATGGCTGCAAACACATCCCTTTAATTTTAGACAGTGTTTGCACCAATTAAAATCTAATCAGTTTTACCAAAAACAAACTGTGTTTTAGCACTCATCCCCATATGGCAGACAGACCTCTCTAGTCACTGGCATAATGATGTGCCAGTGTCTGTATAAGACTCACAGCAGTTTTGCCATTGGCAGTTCCTCTGCTATACTGTTTCTGATTTTGGACCCTTCATGCTATCTTGATGCTGTGACAACAGATGGCTTATTTGCACAAGCCCCAGAGATCCAATCTACTGCAACACTATTGCCACCCAGTGGTAGTGTTGGGAGTAACCATCAGTCTCCCACTGTATCAAAACCTTGTGGATTTAGTTCTAGGTATGGCTTTGGCATTGTGAGTTCACTGGACCTCTATAAACCTGAGGTAGTAGATCATTTTGTCCATCACCTGAAGAGCATAGCTACATCCTTCCCTGGTACTTAAGCATTCTGTCTTAGCTTTTAGACTTTTTGATCTACAGAGCTCCTAGTCTTTCTCTCTCATGAGCCCTGTGGGGTAACCACAGGGAGCAGTGTCTGTCATTATCTACAAGATCCTTTTTGGCATTGTCCATCCCAACCCCGTATGCGTCCACACTCCTCACAAGATGGTGTTTGCATCTCCTGCATAACAAGCATCCTTTACTGCAGTAACAAGCAAGTCCTTGCTGTCTAGCCCAAAGGACAACAGGCCATGGATGCATAAGAGCTCAGGTTCCAGACCTGGAGGAATGGAAAAGGTCAGTCTGATGGCATCCATTTCTTAGACAGCTTCACCAGCTTCTCCTCCAAGCCCCCCTTCTACTTCCAGCTGGTAGAATTCCCATCCTAACTGCAAGTGCCTGGTGGCTGAAGGAAGGAAGGAAATCAGCCTACCACAAAGTCACTGGCATGCAACCCAGTGATTATCTCTGTCCCTGTTAGAAATTTGGTTTGCTTGGCATTTAAATGCTAACCTATCTAATTTGCACTTCCCAGAACAATATGCAAACTGCAAGGCAGGTATCCATTTGAAAGTCACACTTCACCATATTTCATGATGCAGTTCTCAAAGTGTATATTAAATGAATATATTAGAGGAAATGCATAAAATGCATGTGCATTACACAGGAGAAAAGCGCGTACAGAGAAGTAATTATTTCCCTCTCCAGTCCTCGCCATCAGTGCTCTGTAGAGACAAAGCTATCAATTTTAGTTGTCTCCATTTCTCGTTTTTCCAGTCTTATGACACAATCCAACTCATATTTACACAGGGCTGAAGGGAGTTGGATGTGGCAGACCCCTAGCTGAGCCGGCAGGATCCTGGCTCTGCCAGGCTCCATCAGCAGAACAGAAGCCCCTCACCACAGCTCAGCCATGGCAGAGCCAGGACCCTGCCAGCTGAGCCAGAGATCCACTGGGAAAGCCCAGCTCGGTGGAAGGGGCACTGGTGTAAGCCAGTGTAAGGCCCCAAAAAGGGCATTCTGGGGGCATGTTGGAAAAGGGGCAAGGAGGGTGGGACTTACACAACATCCAACTCCCCTCTGGAGTGCTCCTGCAGGTCCCAATCCAGACCAAAGTTACACTGAGAAAAAGGTTGGTCTAAGCTGGTATAGCACAGTGGGAGGAGAGCCTGGCTGGGAGTCCAGAGCCTGTGAGTTCAAATTGTGTCTCCTGGGCGTCAAGGGCCAGCTAAAGATCACCCCCACAGTGAGTGGCTCGGGGGTTACGTGCCCTGCCACCTGTGCAGCCGTGGGCCAGCTGCATAGTCCCAAGGAGCCCAGTTGCCCCCCAGCTGGCAGTTGTAGACAAGGAAGGGGCTGGCTTGTGTAGCTGTGGCAAGCTGAGCAGGCCCTAGCCAGCTGGGGAGGACTAGCCTCAGAGGGAGGCAATGGTAAACCCCTTCTGAATACTGCTTACCATGAAAACCCTATTCATAGGGTAGCCATAAGTCGGGATTGACTTGAAGGCAGTCCATTTCATTTCCAAGAAAATAATTATAATGGAAGTCCATGGAGAGTGCTTACTCACTGGTAGGGGTATTTGTGAGTGCTGGCTTTTTCTTTTGTGTTCATGTGTGCAGCTCTTGGCTGAGCCAACATTCTACTGGCCCAGTGGCTCCCAAACAACAAATGGATACTGCCAAGTTTCCCCCTGGCTCCCTTCCGTTGGGTTCCCCTGAGTTGGATTGCTCTGTTAGGTTCAGTTCTGCACATTCCTGCAGCATTTTGCAATTTTTTTAAAAAAAGTGAAGACTCTTTAACATTCTAATATGAATTTTTTCCAATAAGCACATTTTTGTACATCGGCTTGAATAATATATACATTTTTGCAAGCAATTTCTTCTAATGTAATGCATTTTGTATGTTATTTTCACTCATATATTCATTTTTATGCAAGGTTTTTTTTAACATATAGGGTATGCATTTTTGCAAAGATTGTTTGACTGAAGAACTCCATTGCAAAATTCAGATAGCTGCAAATTTTGAAGGATGACTGTGTTTTGGTTCTCATACTGTTTCAAAAAGTGCAGATTTGATAAATTCAGCTTGAAATGGGAAGTGAATCAAATTCCTCCCCCACCCTTAGTGCTCTGGCAGAATCACGATGCCACTAAAAACATGCGAATAAGTTCTGAAAAGGCTCAGATCCTGGTGTAGCCAGGAAAATTAGTATGAATTTTGTTGTTCTTGTTTACTGGTGGATATATCCTTATTGCAATTCTATTGGTTGCTGCTTTGATGCTGTTATATTGATAGTTTTGGTTTCCTTGGAAAAAATGGGGCATGAGAGAAATAAAATGAAATGAAAAAACTGCCTTTTATGACAAATGGAAATGGAAGATCAGCTTCAGGATTCTGGGATCCTTCTCCCCCACCTTCAGAAAGAAACCATCAGAAGGCCAACATAAACAAAGAGGGCTTGAAGGAGCAGAAAACAGAGACTCTGCCCTGATAGCCTGTACAACTTACCTATTCAGAAGCCAAAAAAATATTTAAGGTTCTAAACTCCAGGCATAAAATTTTGAGCAACAAATTATGCTGAACAGGAATACATATTTGCTCTAAGCAGAGCAAACCCCATAAGTCTAATTCCTCAAGAACAGTACTATGAGAGTTGGATACTCAATCTGTATCCTTTCAAGATGCCTTTAGGTACTCAGGGACAGCCAATGAGTTGCCCTCCAGAAGTTGTTCAACTCCCATCAGCCACAGCAATCATGGCCAATGGTCAGGGGCGATGGGAGTTGCAGTCCAAAGACACCTGGAGGGCATCATGCTGGTTTATCTGTGATGTACAGAGACCTGTCACCCAATTAAAGTGATCCTACTCAATCAAACTAGTTTTAATGGATGAATTTATAAAATCTTCATAGGCTCACATATGACTAAAACAATAGTTTTGAAGAAGGAAACATACTTTGTTTTTCGACAGTGCTTGTATATGGGGATTGATTGTTAAACCAGTTTAAGTCTTTAGTGTGGATGTGTCTTTAGTTGGACACAATCCATTGTCTCTGTGTACACTATAAGTGTTATAAGTGCTGTCCTCAGTCTTTGCAGATAGATATTTGCAGAGAACCCCACGCAGTGAGAACATAGCTCAGATGACAGGGAACATAGCATAGGGCTATATCTCTCTAGCCTCATGTCATGCGCACTTAGAAGAGCTTATTTTACGCCAGAGTTGTCTGGTGGATATGGATAAAACGACTAGAGCAGGGGTGGTTAACCCACATATGGCCCCCAGGAGAGTTCTGTGCCCCCTCAAGACACACAACGTTTGGTGGCCTCCTAAAACACTTCCAAATTTGTCATTTTTTTTAAAAAAAAGTTTTTTACTGTTCTTTTGGTTCCGTCACTTTGATGCCATGATGCCAGAAAGATTTGTGTCCCTTGATGCCCCCAAATTTGTCAATTTAAAGAGAAATTAAATTGTTGCTTTAAAAATGACACTTTTTTTACAGACTAGTCTCTTGGGTTGCCTGCTGTGATGCCAAGCCCCCAAAATGTGTCCTTTAATTTCTTTTTTAAATACCTACATCCACTTTTACACTTTGTTTCAGTATTCATATCAAATCTATCTTAAGTTTAGAACATGGTTTTGATTGTGAAAGCAGTTGATCTGATTTGAATAATGTATTACTCCTATAGGAAGTAACCTTGATTCACACTTTACAGCTGGCGGTTTCTCTGAAACTGGGCCCTTAGCTTCTCATACCTTCAAAAGGGATGACTTCAGTGTGCGCCTTTTGCTTTGACAGATAGATAGAAGTGGCTGGCTGGTTCTTTGTGATGTTTCTGTTACTTCATAATTATATTTTTCTGTTTTACTCCTTTTGGATATCTTTGAGTTAAATGACATAATTAGTGAGTTTAAACTTAGTTTACGTTGTTTTTCATACATTATCTTTAATTAAATTAGGCCTTTTATTTTGGGAGATGTTTGTCCTGTTGCGTACGTTATAGCAATTCAGCAATTATATGCTGGCAATTATGTTTGTATAAAATGCAAGTATTATATAACATGTTTGCAATTATGTTTATATAATATGTATTATATAATGTATGCACTTAACAGTATTTATAGGTAGCTTTTTGTAACTAGAGAGCCAGTGTGGCGTAGTGGTTAGAGTGTTGGACTACAACCTGGGAGACCAGGGTTCAAATCCCCACACAGCCATGAAGCTCACTGGGTGACCTTGGGCCAGTCATTGCCTCTCAGACCCAGAGGAATGCAGGGGTAAACAACTTCTCAATACCACTTACCATTAAAACCCTATTCACAGGGTCGCCATAAGTTGGAATTGACTTGAGATCAGTCAATTTCCATTTTTTTGCAACTAACATTTACTAATTGAGGGCAAGAAGCCCTAGCAGCTATTTCAGCTGTCTAAAATATCTTTAACTTTTTGAAGGAGTTCTTATTTAAAGATTCACCTGCATTAAGACAGCATTAATATCAAGCTGCTTGAGACGGGCAAATCATGGAACAATTTGCAGGTCTTGAAATGATTAGTGTCTTAAAGCAACATCTCAGAGACACCCCCTGTTTACCAACTTTCCCAAACCTATGGCACTCCAATAAGGTTGCCAGGTTCAGGGCCTGAGACTGATCCTGTATCTTTAGGAGAAGTAAGCCAAGCGCAGGTGTTCTTGCAACACTGTAATGGGAAAAACCACAAGGTATAATTCTCCCTTCCCCCTGCACAACTTCTAAAGATACAGAAGACCTCTTGGTTGCCAGGCACGGTAATCCTCTTCATCGGTCAATATTGGTTGCAGGATGCGTTCAGGTACTCTGTCTTATGCTCATTATTTATTTAACAAAATGTGTATACCACTTGCTCAGACAAAAGACCTCTAAGCTGTTTACAGATAATTTAAGTTGTTTTGCAATGGGCTAGTTGAATAGTTTCCTATACAGTACACTATAGAGTAATTTGATCACTATAATGGTATTTGTTGATTGCATTGTCAGAGTTCAATATCCTCCTGCTGTATTTTACTAGCTGGCAGATATTGCCCTTACAACTAATATGAGTTTTCAGAGTGGGTTTTGTAACACTGTGTTGATTTTGTAATATCATTCCCAAAATGGATTTTGTCATATGCTTTTATTTGTATATTTGAATGGTTTTCTACAATCTTTTACAATTTAGGGTTTATTGTTCTTGATGCTTGTGTTTTGAGCACTCCTTTCCCCCTCCCTTCTGAAACAGAGCACACCTGTGAACTGGTTTTTATATGAAGGTGCCTTAACCAGAGTCAGACTTGGACCATTGCTCCTCAGTATTGTCTGCTCTGGCTGGCAGCATTCTGAGGTTGTGCACAGAGAAGGGTCTTTCCCAGCTCTGGTACCAGATCTTATTAAGTGAAGATGGCAAGCACTGGAACTTGTTCCTTCTGCATGAAAAGCATCTGCTCTGCTGCTGAGCTGTAAGCACCTCTGTAGAGCTTCCTTTCCTCAGTGAACCTGGGGAGAGGATGAGGATGACCTTGAATAGCATTCTTGATAGAGGAATTAAAAATTAGCCCTTCATGTGACAAATGTGGAGGCCTTGGGAAGATTTCAATCTGACCTTGGGCAAAATTGTGCCTTGGACCTTGGCAGTTGCAATTATTGATGTTGGCAGAAGATCCTTCAAACGCAACCATTACGTCTAGATATTGGCATGGGGACTGCTTAGTGCTGGCTATAATGCTTAGATACAAAGAGTTGCCAAGTATCTTGGGGCTTGTGTCTTTAAATGCTGTCTAGCACAGCAAGGATGCAGCTCCTCTTCGCCTGTTGTCCCACCCATCCTTTCCCACTGCAGAACTAGAATCCTGCTTTCCACAGCAGACAGAAGAAAAAAAGGTGCATAAGGGGACAGATAGTGGAGAAGCCATCTGGACACAAAGTGGCTACATAGCTCCATTGGTGCTATGGTGCTTTTGAAGAACATCTCTGGGTTGAGGTTTGACAACCCTACTCAGATGAATCCTTACACAGTACAAAATGATCCCATTAAGGGCTTGAGGCCAGTTGACTTAAGGGATTGCCTTGCCCCATATGTGCCTATTTCATCACTTTGATCTGTAGAACTTCCACTGTTACAAGTACCACATAATGTTCATTTCATATTTGGAAGGAGTAATTCCTTTAGTATGGCAGCACCTGTGCTTTGGAACGCTCTGCCTATTGACATTAGGCAGGCACCCTCACTATATTGTTTTAGCAACCTGCTGAAAACTTTTCTGTTCAGGCAAGTCTATGCAGACACATGATTTACTTACTCATATTTGTTTGAAAAGCTTTAATGATTTTTTGTTTATTTTTAAATGACGGTGATTTTTAAGAATATTTGTTTTTCATTGGTTTATGGATATTAGCTATGTTTCATCTATAATTTTTTTGTACACTGCTTGGAGAATGTTTTGATCAAGTGATTTATAAGCTTCCTAAATAATTTACTGATCATATTAGGTTTCAATCTTCAGGTCATTTTAAAATGTACTTTTGAATCCCCTAATTGAGATTCTCCATGACTTTTTTCAATTAAAGAAAAAAAGCAGCTATGAGGACCTCTTCCCTGATTGGGATCCTGATGTGAGGAAGTGGGTTTAACTTTCCCCCTGTGCTGTCACCCCCTGAAGCAGCTTATGTGCTGCTATTAGCAGCTCTGGGTGCAAATTGCAGTTTTGGGAAGGTGATATTTCAGCAGGAAACCAGTGTGCGGGAAAAAGTTCCTCTCTCTCTCTCTCTCTCTCTCTCTCTCTCTCTCTCTCTCTCTCTCTCTCTCTCTCTCTCTCTCTTTCACTCACTCACTCACTCACTCACTCACACACGTCCCAATCCAGATTTGGGGGGAGCACTGATCAGAATGGAGAAACCCAGGAGTGATAGCCTGCCAGACTTGCAACTGTATTGCAGCCTCATGTACTGAGAGTCAGCTGGGCAGATAAAGGAGGCCAAGAGGTAACTGTTATACAGTCATGCTTGTTCTGGTTGCCAGAACAAAAAAAGGCAATGTAAAGCAGGAAAAGGTAGAGAAGGGGGCAACCAAATGATTCAGGGGGCTGAAGCAACTCTATGTGAAAGGGTTATGACACTGGGAACTTTTAGCTTAGGGGGAAAAAGGCAAGTAAAAGGGGATGTGTGAGAGGTTTGTGAAATGTGACATTGTGTGGAGAAAAGGGACACAGAAGTGCCTGTCTTATAATATCAGAGAACAGGGTCATCCAGTAAAACTGAGGTCATATCCACACCACACATTTAAAGCACTTTCATGCCGCTGTTACAGTCATGGTTTTCCTCAAAGAATCCTGGAATACTGTAGTTTGTTAAGGGTTATGAGAGTTGTTAGGGGCCCTCTCACAGAACCACAATTCCCAGCACCCTTAGCAAATGACAGTTCCCAGGATTCTTTGGGGGATGCCATGACGATTAAAGTCACATAAGAGTGCTTCAAATGTGTAGGTGTGACCTGAGTGCGAGAGATTCAGGAGAAACAAAAGGTAATACAATACATGTTAACTCAGTGCATAGTTAAACTATGGAACTCACTGCCACAGGATGTGGTGATGGCCACCAACTTTAAAAGGGGATCAGACCACTTCTTGAAGGATGAGGCTATCAGTGGCTTTTAGTCATGAGGTGTGTATGCTATCTCCAGGAACAGAGAATTTATTTATTTATTGAATATATATCCTGCCCTTCCTCCCAAAGGAGCCCAGGGCAGCAAACATAAGCAAACATTTTAACAAGAAAAAGAAAAGTATAATCAGTTAAAAACATTCCAAAACAGAGTTAAAAATATTCTTTCATCGGTGATCTTCGGGTTGCCAGGAACAGTTCCCTTCACCCATCAAATGCCTGGGTATGGTCTGCCTTTAAAGATTACAGCCCTGGGTTCCTTTGGATGCCTGCTGCTGTTACACTATCCCTCCACCGCTGCCACCATTGATACTGTTCCCAGCTTTGGTATTTGCTCTGCCCGCCCTTCTGGTCTGTACTATCCCGGCCAAGGATGTGGCGTGTTGTTAAACCAAAACTATTTATTTAATAACACAAGGAATAAACAAGATTACTTTAAGTTTAGTCAACATGCATGTGGTTATATAATAGTTTTCTCTTTATAAATCTTTGTCCTAAAACCTGCCTCACTACCCGCCTAAACACAAATCCACCCCTCCAAAACCCAGAACCCACAACACCCCAGGGCTGTAATCTTTAAAGGCAGAAAGATACAGGGGGATTGTGGCCTGTAAGTGCACCCAGAACTACATAGCAATCTGAGGAGGAGACTAAGGCACAGTCTCAGGGCAATATTGCGTTACAGAGTGTCAGGTGGTGGCGCCTAGTAGTGGGATCGTGAGAGACCTGTGCTGGGGCCAGTGTGAGGGATCCATTACGAGACCAGACGCAGAGCAGGGGTCTGACAGGCTCCATAGCAGCTTGATTGGAAGGGGCGTGGCCTGATAGTTGCTGAGTGCAACTAGGAGCAGCTGTGTGGGCTGGGAGTTTTCATTCTGTTTCCTGACTCCTAACAGAGCAGGCCAGAGGGAGCTGTGTCAGCTGGTCCAGAGGAGATAGAAGCAAGCCAGGTTTCAGAGAGAGAGTGAACAGGGAGAACTAAAAGGAGTTTGGCAGAGGAGTTTGGCGGGGGAGGTCATTAAAAATCCCCTTGTATGGTGCACCACGTACCAGTAGGACTCTCCTATTGACCCTGCAGGAGGACAGGACAAAGCACACGCCATTCCAACACAAGGAGAGAGAGGGAGAGAGGGGGAGAGGGGGGGAGGGGCGGAGGGGCGGAGGGAGGGGGAGGGGGAGGGGGAGGGAGGGGGAGAGGGAGAGGGAGAGAGAGGGAGAGAGAGGGAGAGAGAGACTATGAATGGGAAGGACAATCTAGTGGTGGTGACCTGCAGGGTGTGTGTGATGTTTGTTTTCTGAGAACAACATGGCGTACACGTGCAACAAGTGCAATCTGGTGGTGCTGTTGGAAGAAAAAGTGAGGGGCCTGGAGTGATAGGTGGCCACACTGATGAGAATGAATGAATGAATGAATTTATTTAATTCGGTCCAAGACCAGCAATCACACTGATGAGTATAAGAGAAGACGAAGCATTCTTAGACCAAATGCTGGAACAACAACAGCAAAGAGAAGTATAGGAGGTGGAAGAACAACAGCAACTTGAAGCAGAAGAGGAGATTTTTGTGGAGAGCAACAACAAAGTGGAGGAAAGTCTGTGGAAAAGACTGACAAGAGCCTAACAGCAAGAAGACATCCATCACCGGTGGAACTACGGAACTGCTTCCAGGCACTTAAATATTAGACTAGAGGACAGTCTGGAGGAGAAGAATTACAGGAGACCCCATGACAGTGAGCAAGAGGCGGAAGCTCAGTCAAGCAGAGGCAATGAATCCAGTCTACAACAAGAAGAAAAGAATAGTAGTGGTGGGAGACTCCTTACTACGTGGGATTGACACCCAAGTATTCCAAAAAGATCCATGGGTTTGCCAGGTATGCTGCCTGGAGGATGGATAGAGATGTGACAGAAGGGTTGCCATCGCTCATAAAGCCTACTGACAGATATCCCTTTCTTCTCACCCATGTAGGAACAAATGATACTGCCCAGCAGAGCTACAAAGAAATCACATCAGGCTTTGAAGCTCTGGGAAGGAAACTCAGACTTTGGGGCCCAGATAGTTTTCTCATCCATCGTTCTAGTACTTAGGAGTGGAAAGAAAAAGAAAAATGCTCCAGGTAAATGACTGGCTATGAAGGTGGTGCCGACGCAAGAGATTTAGATTCTGGGACCATGGGCTATGCTTCCTGGAAGATAGATTGCTGGCAAGTGATGGGTTGCACCTCACAAGGATTGGAAAGAATGTGTTTGACCACAGCATGGAGAAATTCATCAGGAGAGCTTTAAACTGAATCCTAAGGGGGAGGGAAACGTAAACATGGCAGTAACTACTAAACAAAGGCTTGTGCACAGTAAGAGGAACTGAGGGAACGGCTCTAATGGTGCCCAGTAATAGTCTTCAGAAAAATGTAGGAAGGAAGCCAGGCCATAAATCACATGGTCTTCGATGTCTGTATACTAATGCCCAGAGTAAGGGAAACAAACAGGACAAACTTGAACTCTTAATACAGGAGAGTAAATACGACTCGATAGGTATAACTGAAACTTGGTGGGATGACTCCCATGACTGGAACACAGTGATTGAAGGATATAGTGGAGCTACTGACAGTATCTGGATTAAAATAAATGGGGCAAGGAATAAAAGGAACATGGTGTCTGTAGTCTACTACTGACCACCCAATCAAGGACAAGATGAAGATGAAACTTTTGCAAAGCAAGTTGCCAATGTTTTGAGGAGGCATGATGCTGTAGTAATGGGGGACTCCGATTGCCCTATATCTGTTGGGAGGGAAATTCTGCCAAACTCGGCCCCTCCAAGAAATTCCTGACTTGTGTTGGAGAGAACTTTCCCCTATAGAAAGTGGAGGAAGCAACTAAGAACACAAGAAGAGCCTGCTGTATCAGGCCAGTGGCCCATCTAGTCCAGCATCTTGTTCTCACAGTGGCCTACCAAGTGCCTGGGGGAAGCCCGCAAGCAGGACCTGAGTGCAAGAACACTCTCCCCTCCTGAGGCTTCCGGCAACTGGTTTTCAGAAGCATGCTGCCTCTGACTAGGGTGGCAGAGCACAGCCATCACAGCTAGTAGCCATTGATAGCCCTGTCCTCCATGAATTTGTCTAATCTTCTTTTAAAGCCATCCAAGCTGGTGGCCATTACTGCATCTTGTGGGAGCAAATTCCATAGTTTAACTATGTGCTGAGTAAAGAAGTACTTCCTTTTGTCTGTCCTGAATCTTCCAATATTCAGCTTCTTTGAATGTCCCCGAGTTCTTGTACTATGAGAGAGGGAGAAGAACTTTTCTCTATCCACTTTCTCAATGCCATGCATAATTTTATACACTTCTATCATGTCTCCTCTGACCTGCCTTTTCTCTAAACTAAAAAGCCCCAAATGCTGTAACCTTTCCTCGTAAGGAAGTCGCTCCATCCCCTTGATCATTCTGGTTGCCCTCTTCTGAACCTTTTCCAACTCTATAATATCCTTTTTGAGATGAGGCGACCAGAACTGTACACAGTATTCCAAATGCGGCCGCACCATAGATTTATACAATGGCATTATGATATCGGCTGTTTTATTTTCAATACCTTTCCTAATTATCGCTAGCATGGAATTTGCCTTTTTCACAGCTGCCGCACACTGGGTCGACATTTTCATCGTGCTGTCCACTACAACCCGAGGTCTCTCTCCTGGTCGGTCACCGCCAGTTCAGACCCCATGAGCGTATATGTGAAATTCAGATTTTTTGCTCCAATATGCATAATTTTAACTTGTTTATATTGAATTGCATTTGCCATTTTTCCGCCCATTCACTCAGTTTGGAGAGGTCTTTTTGGAGCTCTTCGCAATCCCTTTTTGTTTTAACAACCCTGAACAATTTAGTGTCGTCAGCAAACTTGGCCACTTTACTGCTCACTCCTAATTCTAGGTCATTAATGAACAAGTTGAAAAGTACAGGTCCCAATACCGATCCTTGAGGGACTCCACTTTCTACAGCCCTCCATTGGGAGAACTGTCCGTTTATTCCTACTCTCTGCTTTCTGCTTCTTAACCAATCCCTTATCCACAAGAGGACCTCTCCTCTTATTCCATGACTGCTAAGCTTCCTCAGAAGTCTTTGGTGAGGTACCTTGTCAAACGCTTTTTGAAAGTCTAAGTACACTATGTCCACTGGATCACCTCTTATCTATATGCTTGTTGACACTCTCAAAGAATTCTAGTAGGTTACTGAGACAGGACTTTCCCTTGCAGAAGCCATGCTGGCTCTGCTTCAGCAAGGCTTGTTCTTCTATGTGCTTAGTTAATCTAGCTTTAATAATACTTTCTACCAGTTTCCCAGGGACAGAAGTTAAGCTAACTGGCCTGTAATTTCTGGGATCCCCTCTGGATCCCTTTTTGAAGATTGGCGTTACATTTGCCACTTTCCAGTCCTCAGGCACGGAGGAGGACCCGAGGGACAAGTTACATATTTTAGTTAGCAGATCAGCAATTTCACATTTGAGTTTTTTGAGAACTCTCGGGTGGATGCCATCTGGGCCTGGTGATTTGTCAGTTTTTATATTGTCCATTAAGCCTAGAACTTCCTCTCTCGTTACCACTATTTGTCTCAGTTCCTCAGAATCCCTTCCTGCAAATGTTAGTTCAGGTTCAGGGATCTGCCCTATATCTTCCACTGTGAAGACAGATGCAAAGAATTCATTTAGCTTCTCTGCAATCTCCTTATCGTTCTTTAGTATGCCTTTGACTCCCTTATCATCCAAGGGTCCATTCGCCTCCCTAGATGGTCTCCTGCTTTGAATGTATTTATATATTTTTTTGTTGTTGGTTTTTATGCTCTTAGCAATGTGCTCCTCAAATTCTTTTTTAGCATCCCTTATTGTCTTCTTGCATTTCTTTCGCCAGAGTTTGTGTCCTTTTTTATTTTCTTCATTCGGACAAGACTTCCATTTTCTGAAGGAAGACTTTTTGCCTCTAAGAGCTTCCTTGACTTTGCTCATTAACCATGCTGGCATCTTCTTGGCCCTGGCGGTACCTTTTCTGATCTGCGGTATGCACTCCAGTTGAGCTTCTAATATAGTGTTTTTAAACAACTTCCAAGCATTTTCGAGTGATGTGACCCTCTGGACTTTGTTTTTCAGCTTTCTTTTTACCAATCCCCTCATTTTTGTGAAGTTTCCTCTCTTGAAGTCAAAAGTGACTGTGTTGGATTTTCTTGGCAATTGGCCATTTACATGTATGTTTAATTTAATAGCAATATGGTCACTGCTCCCAATCGGTTCAACAACACTTACATCTTGCACCAGGTCCCGGTCCCCACTGAGGATTAAGTCCAGGGTTGCCGTCCCTCTGGTCGGTTCCATGACCAGCTGGTCTAGGGAATAGTCATTTAGAATATCTAGAAATTTTGCTTCTTTGTCATGACTGGAACACATATGAGGCCAGTCTATGTCTGGGTAGTTGAAGTCACCCATTACTACCACATTTCCTAGTTTGGATGCTTCCTCAATTTCATATCTCATCTCAAGGTCTACCTGAGCATTTTGATCAGGGGGACGATAGATCATTCCCAGAATTAAATCCCTCCTGGGGCATGGTATCACCACCCACGATTCTGTGGAGGAGTCCGCCTCTTTTGGGGTTTCCAGCTTGCTGGATTCAATGCCTTCTTTTACGTATAGAGCGATTCTGCCACCAATACGTCCTTCCCTGTCCTTCCGATATAGTTTATATCCAGGGATAACTATCCTTGATTCTAACCAACAGAGATGACTTGGTGGATGAAGTGGCAGTTAAGGGAGCTATGGGAGAAAGTGACTACGCGTGACTACGCTATACAAGAGTTCTTGATTTTAAAGGAAGCAAAAGCTGAGGATAGCCATACACATACCCTAGATTTCAGGAAAGCTGATTTTAATAAACTCAGAACAATGGTAAGTAAGGTTCATTGGCAAGAGACCTTAATGAGAAAAGGAGTCCAAGATGGATGGGAGTTCCTAAAAGAGGAAATTCTAAAGGCACAATGGCAAACAATTCCATCAAGCAAAAAAGGGGGAAGCCAGCAGAAGAAGACAGTGTGTCTTCACAGAAAGCTAAGAGATGACCTGAAAAAACCAAAGATGCATATAGAAAGTGGAGGGAAGGCCAGACCACAGAGGAAGTGTACAGAAAGGCAGCACAGAATTGCAGGAATGGCATCAGGAAGGCCAAAGCTGAGAATGAGCTGAGGTTAGTGAGAGATGCCAAAAGCAACAAAAAAAAGCTTTCCTCAGGTATATCTTTAGTAATAGACAGAGAAAGGAAATGGTGGCACAGCTACTCAATGAGGATGGCAAAATGATAACAGATGACAAAGAAAAGGCAGAAGTGCTCAATTCATACTTTGGCACAAGTTTTCTCCCAAAAGACGGTCCACGATCCTCCTAGGAAACATGAAGTTGAAGGGGCAGGATTGCAGCTTGAGACTGATAGACAAATGGTCAAGGAATACCTAATCACTTTGAATGAGTTCAAATCTGCAGGGCCTGATGAACTGCATCCTAGAGTATTGAAGGAACTGGCTGAAGAACTCTCAGAACCGCTTTCTATTATCTTTGTGAAATCGTGGAGGATGGGTGAAGTGCTAGATGATTGGAGGAGAGCTAATGTTGTTCCAATCTGCAAAAAGGAGGAATCTGGGAACTACAGACCAGTCAGCCTGACATCGATCCCTGGGGAAATTATGGAGCAGATTATAAAGCAGTCAGTCTGTAAGCACCTTGAAAACAATGCAGTGCTTACTAGAAGCCAACATGGATTTATCAAGAACAAATCCTGCCAGATTAATCTTAACTTGTTTTTTGATCAGGTAACCTCCCTGGTAGACTGTGGGAATGCTGTGGACATAATATATCTTGACCTCAGAAAAGCTTTTAACAAAGTGCCCCATGATATTCTGATTAGCAAGCTAGCTAAATGTGCGCTGGATTGAACAATCATCAAGTGGATCCACAGTTGGCTACAGAATTGTACTCAAACAGTGCTTATCAATGATTGCTTCTCAAACTGGGGGGTACCGCAGGGCTTGGTCCTGGGTCCAGTGCTGTTCAACATTTTTATTAACTACTTGGATGAGGAGGTACAGAACATGCTTATCAAATTTGCAGATGATACAGAATGGGGGGCACAGCTAGTACCGTGGAAGACAGAAACAAAATTCAAAGGGGCCTTGATAGGCTGGAGCATTGGGCTGAAAACAACAGAATGAAATTCAACAGGGATAAATGCAAAGTTCCACACTTAGGAAAAAGAAACCAAATGCACAGTTATGAGATGGGGGATGTTTGGCTTAGCAATACGACATGTGAGAAGGATCTTGGAATTGTCGTTGATCACAAGTTGAATATGAGCCAACAGTGCGATGTGGCTGCACAAAAGGCAAATGCTGTATTAGGCTTCATTAACAGAAGTATAGTTTCCAAATTGTATGAAGTATTAGTTCCCCTTTATTCAGCACTGGTTAAGCCTCTTCTTGAGTACTGCATCCAGCTCTGGACACCACACTTTAAGAAGGATGCAGACAAACTGGAACAGGTTCAGAGGAGGGCAACAAGGATGATCAGGGGACTGGAAACAAAGCCCTATGAGGAGAGACTGAAAGAACTGGGCATGTTTAGCTTGGAGAAGAGAAGACTGAGGGAAGATATGATAGCACTCTTCAAGTACATGAAAGGTTGCCACACAGAGGAGGGCCAGGATCTCTTCTCAATCATCCCAGAGTGCAGGACACAGAATAATGGGCTCAAGTTGCAGTAAGCCAGATTTCATCTGAACATCAGGAAAAACTTCCTAACTGTTAGAGTGGTACGACAATGGAACCAATTACCTAGAGAGGTGGCGGGCTCTCCAACACTGGAGGCCTTCAAGAGGCAGCTGGACAGCCACCTGTTGGGTATGCTTTAATTTGTATTCCTGCATTGAGCAGGGGGTTGGACTCGATGGCCGTATAGGCCCCTTCCAGCTCTATGATTCTATGATACTCAAAGGTAAGAAGTTTTAATCTCCATGTTCCATCCAAGAGGCAAGCAAGAGGCATGATCACAGTTCAAGGACACATTCTAGCCAGGCTAAAACATTTGAGGAGGGTGTGGAGAAGGGCTGGTGGGAAGTATGGCCTGGGGAGGGGAGTGGCCTGGGGAGAACCCTGAGGGCCATACTGAGAGGCCTGAAGGATCACATCTGGCCTCCAGGCCTGAGGTTCCCCACCCCTGCTTCAAAATAATCCTGTTGCCACAACAGGAGAGCAAATCATGATATAAATTAATACCAGCTGCCCTGTGGGAAGGGAGAAGGGAAACAGGCAAAAAAACACCAGGGACTGCCCCATTCCCCACCCCCACCCCCACGCCAACTTATAGTGAGTGCCTTGAGGGAAGGAACGTCTCATGCCAGTTCCTGATTCAGTGCGGCTGGTTGTTTGAGCATGTGATTCTTGGTGTATCAGTTCTGTTTTATATATGTCAGCCGCTTTGAGGACTTTAATTGAAAAATGGGTTATTTATTGAGTACAATAAATAAATGACAATTAATTAGTTGTCCACCCATCCATGTGAGGAAAGAATTCAGGGGTTGGGGAGGGAAGCCTAGCAGCTCTGCCATCAGTACAGCTCCTTGAGGTGGGCTGAAAAATAGCACAAAGACCACACACTTATCCCCCCCCCCCCAGGTTAGCACACAGGTACTAGCCTTAAGCTACTGGCAGTGAAGGTGAGCATGTTAGGGCAATTTTCTTCTTCAGTCCTACTACTGGTTCTCAGAACCCTGGAGAGCCCAGAATAGAATTGTTAAATGTTCGAACAGATGTATTAGCTGCTGTACCTGTTTTTCTGTGCATTGTGTGTAGGCACCAATAGCTATCCAGTGGCTTTTCCGAGGAGGCTACCATTTGGCTGCATATGTGCATGCATAGAAATGCTGCACATTTCAAATCACAAATCTGCTTTGTTCCTCCTTCTTGCATGACTGCTTGAGCTCAGTGACTTGGATGTGCATGTTTTGGGGACTACTGGGCTAAGTTCAAGATGCTGCTCCTATCTATACACAGAGCTATACAGCTTTGAATATATTGAAAATATTGTCTCATCCCTTATATACTCACTGCACTCTGCAGGAGAAGGCATCCTGCAGATAACATCTTATCAGCAGGCCTGTTATGCACAACATTGGAATCGGGCCTTTAGTGTGGCAGCACCTACCATTTGGAACTCCCTCTTGCATTCTACACCAGCTGGAGCTTCCGGACCAAACCCAAACAGGTGCCGTCTCTGTTGTCTACACAGTGCATGTTGAAGACTTTCCTCTTTCAGCAAGCCTTCTGAGTGGTGATTTGTATCTTTGTCTGTATCTGTACTGGATTTGAAGTGGTTTTTTTTTAGTATGCAATTGTTTAGCTTTTTTTGTATATGCAGTTGCCTTATGTTTTCCTTGTAGTTTTGAAGTTGCTTTGAGATGCTTCATAAGTGAAAATGAAAATAATGATGGTGATGATGTTCACATTCCCCCAAAATGATTGGGAGTGCACCCAGGCAAAAGGCTGCCTTCAATCTGTTGTTAGTGCATAGTTTACTCTATGGTTTGGGGCTCAGATGTCCTGTGACCCTCTTGTGTACCTTACAGAAGTTCAGCAGGTCCACTCAGTGCCATTTGTTTTTATCTGTAAAGACTCAGGTGAACATATGGAGATGGTTATATTTTTAGAAGCTACTACTGCCATGGATTTTATTGTTATTTATCTGGATGGTTCATAATCTCATTTGTCTGTTTTTAATCTCTCTTGCTGATTGAATTTTATGGGGAGATATTATAACATGCTGGATGGCTTAACAGCTTGCAAAGAATTTTTTTTAAAAAAAACCCCTACATACATATGTGCATACTCTGTTGCTCAGTGGGAGAGCACATGCTTTGCATGCAAAAAGGTTCCAGGATCAATCCCTGGTATCCACCAGTGAAAAGGACATGGTAGTAGGGCATGTGAGAGCCACAGTTAGCCAACTAAACAGTACAAGGTTAGGCTGTGTGAACACAATGCATTTAAAGCACTCTTATACTACTGTAATAGTCATGGCTTTCCCCAAAGAATCATGGGAATTGTAAAGGTTTGTTAAGGGTGCTGGGAATTGTTGCTCTGTGAGGGGTAAACTACAGTTCCCAGGATTCTTTGGGGACAGTAATTTGCTCTAAATGTACATTGCCTAGATCAGTGGTTCCCAACCTGGGGGCCGGGACCCCCAGGGGGGCTGCGAAGTAATCCAGAGGGGGCCGTGAACAGTAAAGAAATGAATTATTTATTAATTTTTTTAAAAAGTCTTCACTCCTACACTGTCTGCTTTTCACTGCCGCTGCAGATGACACCTCCCCCTTGCTCCACACGAGAGGGGAGGCCTTTTGCTGAAGCGCCAGAGTGTCTTTCAGGTGCACTAAGGGCAGGCATCTGCCTATAAAATACATGGCGGATGCCAAAGGAGTCTGAGGGTGGAGCTACCAGGAAGAAGAGGGGGTTACTATCACTGATTCCCATCTCCTTGCACTGCCGCTACTGGCAACGCCCTTACGTAGAATGAGAGGAGAGGGCTTTTTGTGAAGCAAAAAGAAGCAAGCCTGCAAAGAAAGGCTGCTTTCCCCCTTCCTTCCTGGCAGCCAGCCTGCCTCCCTGGGGGGAGGGGGTCACAAAAAATTTTCAGATTATAAAGGGGGTCCCGTGCTCATAAAGGTTGGGAACCACTGGCCTAGATGAAGGGGCACATAGTCTGACCTGTCCAGCTTCCTATGTTCATCAATTACAGAGATATCCCAGAACTTACAATGCTGTTCTCTTCATCTCTTATAGTATTGAGTAGTGGCAACCCAAGTAAGATTTGCAATCTTCCTTTACCCTCCCCACCTCCAGATATCGTTCTTTTCTTCCCTGACTATAGAAATTGTCCTGATGTAAGGAATCAATAGAAATGATGCAAGAAATCACACCTATTGACCCAGTTCCACAGCTACCAGAACCAAGTTAGGTTGGGCATCAGTGCAGTCATGAACAGATGATGCCTTTTCCAAAAGAGAGATTATTCCAGATGCTAGCAGAAGAAACCTCACTGCTGAAGCCTTAGCCCAGGTTTGGGGAACCTTTGGCCCTCCAGATGTTGCTGAACTACAACTCCCATCATCCCTGACCATCACCCATGCTTGCTGAGGCTGGAGAATTAAAGATTCCCCACATCTGTCTTAGGCTGACTGTAACCACGACTCTTTTGCGGCTTTATTCTGACTCTCTCTTGACAGGCTTTGAGAAGCATGAGGAATGTCTGTGAACCCCTACTTTACAGTGGAATTAGTTCACGATCCCCTTGGGCTTCATTTCTAGATCCTTGTTTGCTTTTTGGAAATGCACAATTACAAATCACTCCTACTGTTATGGTAAGGGTTGGCTGTTATAATATCTACATCAAATAGGGACAATTGGAATGGGGGATAAAGTAACCAAAGGTTGTTGCACAATGTCCCTGAAAAAGTAGGTTGGATAAACATCCACCAGGGATTTGTATTGGTTCAGTAGAGTTTACAGACAAATGTGTCTGCCTTAAGAAATAGTATTTGTTTATATTCTGTGGCAAAAATATCTGTAGCATATTCACTGCAAGGCTATTTGAGAATGGGGTAGAGGGTGATGGATGAAGTCCCCAATATTGCTGTATAAAGTGAGATGGCAGCAAGCATAGCTACCACGTCCCTCTTGTCTGGTATGTCTAGTGGAAAGAGGGACCAGATACCCATCAAGGAACCAACCATCCATTGTAGTTTCTTAATATAAACTCTGCACTTAGAATGCATTCCATGTATCAGTACAAAGGGCATAGTTGTGCCCTTTGCATTCTTCATTTTAAACCTGATTTTAAAGATATTGGGATGGGGGGAAGAATTCTCAAGGAGGAAATGTATGAGTAAAAGATCTGGGCTAAAGTTTTGGAAGTACTTCAAAATCCTGCAGTACAAATATTTTTGATAAATTGGTACTGTGTGGAACTGCTGACTACCCCTTGGGAGTTCATACCATCTGGTTCTATGGCTGTGGTTTGTTCTATGGCTGTGGTTTGTTCTATGAATCTATGATTCTCCTGCTTTCGGTCTAGCAAGAAAAAAAGGATTCTCTTCCAACATCATTGCTATTATTTTGTTGGAATAACTTTTTGCTATCAAATTACAGAAAATGGCACTTCCTTTTGTAAAAAGGGTTGATTTCTCTGTTCTCCAAGGAAGCTGCATGCTAGCAGCCAAAAAGTAGGTGTGGCCACCAGAACACACCAAAGATACGCACAGAGCACCTCCACTCCCACTCTGCATACTAACAATAGTGAATGGCATTTTGCTTCCTTTGCAAAGGAAGATAATCCTTTTTTTCTTGCTGGCTGAAAGCAGGGGAATGGGGAGACACAGCTTATCAGCAATGTATGCAGAATGTAGGTTTTGGAGGCTGAATTCATCAACCTGACACTCCAGCTTTCATTCAAAAGTTCCTAGTCCCCATCGCTACAAAAATATGTTTAACAATTGTGATATCTAGTGCAATTTGGGATGTTGGGGTGAGGTGGGTAACATAGAGAGTGTGACTTTTAGGGACCAGGGTGTACGTGCTGTGTATATCTATTTGCAATTCCCCATGACAAGCAAAAACAAACCTTATTATGTAAACTCTGATAATTGAGCCAAGTAGCATGATTGGACTATAATCCTATACTTGGAACTGAGTCCCACTAAATTCAATCTGACTTACATCTGAGTAGACATCTATAGGTTATGCTGATTTTCATATTTATAGTAATTACTGCAGAATTTGTTTCACTTACATTTTGTATTCATTGCCCTATCTATGGGTGCCTTCAGACTGTCACTGTTTTGGGGGAGAGATTCAGGAGCATACCAGAACGTTAGGTTTGCACAATTAAAGTGGATTGAAGCACTCTGTCACCTTAGCACAGAGATAGTCAATGTAGTGCCCTTCAAGTGTTCCTGGACTGCAATTTTCATCATTCCTGGCCATTGGCCATTCTGGTTAGGGCTGATGGGAGTTGAAAACCACATTGGCTGTGCCTTCTTTAGTTAGCAGTAGCACACAAAAAGTTCACTTTAAAAAAGAGACTTTTTGCAGTTTGGAAAGTAACAGGGATATGGATTAAAAAGTGTGTGATTAATGAATTACTAACAGGAAGCTGTGTAAATGCCATGCAAGCAAATCCAAGATGAAAGCAGGACAAATGCCCACATATAATCACCCCACAAACAATTCAGAATGAATGCTCAATAAAGGCAGGATATAACCTAACCTCTACATAAGCTTTGTGCAAGCAAGTCAGGAAGAATGTTCAATGGTGTTGAAAGTTACCATGTACATGTGTCCTCAGTCCCGGGCAATGTTGTATAATAGGAGAAAATATAGGGAAATCACAAGGGAGGTGCCAGCAATTGTAGGCAGAAAGTTCTCACTATAATGAGACCACATGATGCATCCCAGCCTGCTCTGTCTGCTGCAACACTGTTGATGAGTAACTTCAAGGCTCTGACTCTCATGTTTTATGGCTCCTTATCTTTAAACCAGACTTGGACTGGTCAGTCTCTTCAAACTGGTTGCCAGTGCATTTCTGGGTCCAATTCAAGGTACCGATGCTACTGTTTAAAGCCCTAAAAAACTTAGGCCCCAAATATCTGAGAGACCACCTCCTTCCCTGCAGACCCTCTTGGGTCTTAAGATCGGGGTAGGGCTCTTGGTAGTTCCGCCACCCTTAGAAGTTCAGGCTCCTACTGGAAAGGCGGGATATAAATCAAATAATAAATAATAAATTTGAGGGATGGTGGCTTTCTTTGTGGCAGTCCTTAAGTTGCAGAATTCCCTCCCTGGTACCTTCATTGTACTGTTTTTGGCAAATCCTGAAGATGCACCTCTTTACCCTGGCCTTTGACACCCGAGATGTGTATTTTCAGGACCCACCCTACTCCTGTGATTATAACTGTTTTTAAGACTGAATTTTAAACTGTTGTAACCTACCCTGTGACCTGTTGGTGAAGGACAGGTGATAAAGTTACTACTACTACTGCTACTACTATTAAAATAGTACATTTTCAAAGAAAGGATTGCCCTCTAACAGCCCAACAAAAAAGAGAGGACAGCACTCTGTAAAGTAGGACACGTGGACACCCTGTCCACCCCTTACATGAAATCTTACGAACATAAGAAGAGCCTGCCGGATCAGGCCAGTGGCCCATCTAGTCCAGCATCCTGTTCTCACAGTGGCCAACCAGGTGCCTGGGGGAAGCCCGCAAGCAGGACCCGAAGCAGCTATCGTGTTGTCTGCTTGACAAAGCTTAATTTCAAGAAAGAGCCGTGTATGTGGCTGGCAGGTGAGGCCTTCTTGGTGGTGTTGCAACTGGGGGCTGCCTGGTTGGTGTTGACCCATGACAGGGCCTTCTCAGTGGTGGTTCTCCGCTTGTGGAGTGCCCTACCTGGTGAGGTGTGTCTGTCTCTCTTGTTATTGACTTTCAGGAAGAATATAAAAACATTCCTTTTTACCTAGGCATTTGATGGCTGAAAGATACTGTTCCTGGCAATCCTGAAATCACTGGCTGAGATAATGTGATTGTTTTTAAAATGTTTTAAAACTATTTTATTGTTTTAATGATGTATTTGTCCTCCTGGGCTTCTTTGGAAGGAAAGGTAGAACATAAATTGAATGACTGAATAAATAATATATGGTGTTCCAGGTTCTGCAGGCCTCCAGAAAAGTAGGTGAAATTTTGTTTTATTTTGGTGTTGATGACAAGGCAACCCTAGTTCCCGACAGCCCTGCATCCTGTTAGCCTGGAAAAGCACAGAGGGTGGGAGTGTAGAAGGCTAATTTATAGTTCTTTGTTCACACTTACGTCAAAGCTTGTTTAAAAATACAGCCTTTTGATTCTTAGTCACTTTTCATGTGAGGCTCATTCCAGTTATAAATACATCAGCCATATGCCTTGCCAGCCCGAGCCTGTTGCCCTATGTGTCGCTGCCTTCCTTCTGTGAGCTGCTGGCTCGGTAAGATGATAAAAAGGCAACCAAGCCTTACCTCAGCCTTGTTGCAGGAAACTCAACGTTGGCTCCTCCTCCTGATCCAATGTCTGCTCAATAAAAACAAATAATTGAAATTTTATTTTGTGAACTGAAACCTGGTGTGAATTTGAGGTTTTCTCCTCAGGCAAAATCCCTGAGGGATTTCGAAGGAAACAAAAACAAAAAAAGACTGGGAGGATTTTTCAGGAGGGTTCAATGCAAACTTAAGGTAGAACGAGACATTTATGAGAGATTCAGAACTGCCGTCACTCTGTCTCTCTTTCTCCCTTCTTCCCGGCAACATACGGTAAACTGTTCATTATGTGACATCAGCATCCAGCGCTTTTCAGGTTTACTCTTCGCAGACAATAAGACAAGATGGGGAAGTCTTCAGTGCAATTATGTCAGGAGTGTAGCAAGACAATTTTCATTGGGGGGCAGATGGGTTGGGGCATTGGTCACTATAGAAGATTTCTGGGGGAAATCTTCATAAGCAATGACAACCCCCCCCCCCCAATTTATGCATTTTAATTAGGAACTATGACTTGTGAAGTTTACAAAAAAGCAAATCTATTTAAATACAAAATTTTCTACATGCAGAATAGTTGTGTAAACTAAATAATAGTGACTAGGAAGTAAATGTATATTGTGCAAGTCATCGTCCCATAATGAACTGTTAATAAAGTCTAATGCGCTGTGATTTCTCTGCAAACTTGCAGAGGAACTGGTCACTTGAAATTCCTTCAAATATTTTACTTGCAAAAGCCAAGATTAAGTTTGCTTTTCTCTGATGAAACACTGAACACCTGTATGGTGTCGGCGCATGTGTCAAAGTTGAGAATGAATTTTCACACACAGCTATAGATGCACCAAAGATGAAGTGTACATACATGGAAAGGCTTCCTTGTGCAGGTACAATGTTTTAGTAAGCTCATGAACGATGAGTTCTGTTTTCCTGAGGCAGCTACTTCCTGATACTAACTACCCTGTCTCCATTGCCATGCCAGGAAAGCAATTAAGAGAAGTTTCACTTTAAAAATTAAATTAATACCTATAAACATCACTTTTCCTAAGGAAATGCTTGACAGCATGTCACACAGGAACTATAAGTCTCTCCAAACTATAGGGGCCAGAATTAATTGTACAAGCACACAATCTGTTCTCAGGGGCGTCACTAGGGCAATGCGGCAGGTGTGGGCCGCACCGGGTGACACCCCCAGATGGGGGTGCACCCAGAGCCGCCCCCCAGTAGCCCCAAGGACGAGGCAGCATCTGAGTAAGAAGCCCCATCTCCAAAGACTACTATGCTCTCCCGCCAAAAAAGTTTAGTTCAAAAATAACGTTCTCTTTTCAGCCACTTCGAGGCCTGGGGAGGCTCCTGGCGGGAAGTTACCCACCCCTCCCCCCTTGCCTGCAGCCCGCAAGTCGCCCCTGCGGTGGATGGTGATACGAGTGCGCCGAGGTGTGGGGCAAGTGGCGCAGGGCTTTGCAGGTGCGGCGGCTTCTCGGGGTTGCTCCGGTGAGTGCCCCGGTGGAGGGGGGCCCCTGCAGCCGCCCACCCCCATGTCCGAGTTTTGCACCCAGTGGGGAGAGGATCGAAGCAGTGCGCTAGCGGGACAGGCGGGGGAAAAGGGAACGAGAGGAGAGCAGGAGCCCCGTCGTTCCTCCACTCCCAGAGCAGAGAGCTCCTTGGGCACCTTGGAAAGCAGGATCTGGGCCTGTGCTGGAAGAGTTGGTTCCGGTGGTGCTGGGGGGGGCGTCGAGAGATTCAGGGGGGTCTGATTTGCAAACAGGTTAGTGGGGGCCACTGCGAGTCAGTGCAGACCCAAGGGAGTGACTGAATCCGGGCATTTCTGCAGGGAGAGCACAGCAGGAGCCTTGCTGGAAAGAAAGGAAAGGAGCCCATCATGTTTCTCCCCTGGCCTCCCTCTGCATTCAGCCACACAGTAGGGCTCCCCTATTTTATTTTATTTTGGTTTTTGCTCAAGCTGAAAGAGCCACGATTGCTAGAAAGGGACCAAAATTCAGCGGTTGGGGTGTGTGTGAGGAAGATGTGGTCTCCTGCAGGTCTGGAAGAGAAAGCTGGAAAAGAAGCAAAGCAGGAAAGACAGAATCGCAGTGGTAAAACCAGCATATTTGCAGTTGAGGCAATCCCACACATCCACATCCACACAAGGATGGAATTGTAGTGATATTTTGTGCAAATGTCCAGCAGCCTGAATAAAAATAGCTGCATTTTCTGGAACTGGCTTCATTCATTCACTTGGGCTGCAATCCGAACGCCACTGGAAGTAAGCTCCATCGAATTCAACAGGACTGATGTTTGAGTAGACATGGTCAGGACTGTGCTGTTGGTTATGATGGCGAATCCAGAATATGTCTCTGCCAACTAGTTGCATTTCAGTGTTTTTGGTGGTTCCTATTCCCCAACCCACCAAACCTGAGTTGTGGCCATTTCCCCCCCCCCCCTTGGGATGCAATTGCAGCGCTGGCTGGTGTCGCTGGTCCAGGGCTATGCAGACGCCTGGCAGACTGAAATGCACAGGATTACACAAAGTCCCAAAATCTCCATATGAAAAATGCTGCTTTCTTGGATTCCTGCCTGTCCCAGCGTAAAGGCATCTCCCTCCCTTGTGTTTCCCACCTGGCTGCCTCTGCTCATTTCAGCAGGAGAAGCCAGAGACTGAATCCGGGCATTTCTGGGAATCATCACCCGGGAAAACGGGTGAGTCAGTGGGTGGCTGTAAGTAAATTTGCAAAATTTACACACAAAAAACCCTCCAAAAACAAAAAAGATCTCAAAGCAGTTTACAATAGAATATGCCTTCATGACACTCCCAGCCACACCCACACCCTTTTTGCTGCTGGGTTGAGAATGAAATCCTTGTTAATACCTTCTCCCACAACAACATATGTCCCTAGGTGCCAGTAAGCATGAAAGGGGGGAGTGTTGGCTGCTGAGAAGAGTCTTCTCAGTGGCTGACTCATCTCATTTCACTCTGCTTGGCTCCAATCAGCAGGAAAGGACAAGGAAGCATGTTAGGAGACTCTTCTCAGTAATTTACACTCCTTTCAGGCTGATTGGCTTATAGGGTGCTGGAGACATGGGAACCCTGCTTCCAAAAATCAGCGGGTCTAACCCCCCCAGACCAGTGGATGACTACATCCCTTGGTTTAGGGGTACAAAGCTAGCAAGCACCCATGAGCTTTGGCGCTTTTTTTTTTTTAGAAATTTACCATTGCTGTTAGACTTGGTGCAATATGATCCCCAGTGCTTAATTTCTCAAAAAAAGATAGGTTTCAGTTCAATTCTGTGTGGAAATGACATTGCCTCTTCTGTCCCTGTAATCCTTGATTTGGAGATCCTCTGAAGCCAAAACAAAACTGTGCAGACTTGGGAAGGGGACCTATTGAATCAGGATTACTGCACCCCCTGCCCTGCTTCACTTGTGGCTGCTCATTAGAATGGGGGGGGGGGGAAGGATAGCTCAGGCCCAGAGACCAAATGTGGCCCTCCAAGCCTCTCTAACTGGCCCTCAGAATTATCCCAGGCCAGCAGAACAGTGAGTGCTTTTCTACCCTATCTCAGTGGTAGGCTGAGCATGTGCTTTGCATGCAGAAGGTCCTGGGTTCAATCTTTTGCATGTCCTTGTGAAAGGGAAAAAATGTTCTAGGTTGTTTGTGTGATGATCCCACAGCTGGCTCTGTGTGTGTGTGTGTGTGTGTGTGTGTGCTATTACATTCAGTGATATACGGGAATTACGATTTACAAGTAACATTAGTACAAAAAACATTACTAAGGATTCTGTATGGTCTGGTACGGGAGGAGGTCCATGGTGGTGACACCATGAGTTGAACCAGCTTGAAAAGATATCTTTTTCAACTTTTTTTAACTAGGGAAGAAATGTACCCCAGACATGCATGTGCAGACAACATTCCAGCTACCCATTGCCTGGGCTGAGTTGGTAAGGTCTCATTAGGCTTCCTGGGACTTGGAGAGCCAGCTCACTCACCTCTCTGCTTCTTCTCAGGTCCTGCCCTGGACTAGGCTAGGGTGCTGCACTGTCTAGGCCCAAAAGCCTAGGCATACCCACCCCAGGCACTAATAGCACCCACCTACAGAGGCTGCCTGAACACTACAGGGGAGGGGGTATCAGTGTTGCCAAGAAGAAGAAAAAATTCCCATCAGACCCACGCCACCAAAATCTGACCATAACCCACTAGACACCATGTTTGATATTTTTGTTATTGTGAAACACTGTTATGAGAATTGCTTAACAAGGTGGATAATAGAATTTAAAGGTACTAGCAACCAGTGGTGTGTTGTATGTAAGTTTGGAACTGCAGATATAAATATGCGTGTGTCTTTTAGATCTGAGAGAAGTATGAAGGTTTTGCATTCCTTTTTTTTTTAGGTTTAAAAAGTGCTGTGTGTGTGTGTTTGGTTGGCTACTCTGAGAACAGGATGCTGGACTAGGTGGCCTTTGCCTCTAACTCAGCTAGATTGTTTATAAACAAGTTAAAAGCTCAGGTCCCAATACCGATCCTTGAGGGACTCCACTTTCTACAGCCCTCCACTGGGAGAACTGTCCATTTATTTCTACTGTCTGCTTCCTTCTACTTAACCAATTCCTGATCCACAAGAGGACCTCTTCTCTTATTCCTCTCTTATTCTCTTATGACTGCTAAGCTTACTCAGGAGTCTTTGGTGAGGTACCTTGTCAAACGCTTTTTGAAAGTGTAAGTACGCTATGTCCACCTCCATCAATATACTTGTTGACACTCTCAAAGAATTCTAATAGGTTAGTGAGACAGGACTTTCCCTTGCAGAAGCCATGCTGGCTTTGTATAGGATTGAGAGAGCTTAGTCCTAGAATATGTGAACTACTCACAACAATAACTTCTGAGAAACTAAGTTTCTTTTTTCACTTTTTCTTTATGCATTGCCACATGTGTGTGTTTGTCCATATGTCTTGGCTTTGCACTGATGCTGCCCTTTGGGCCACTGCTTTCAAAATCAAGTCCTGCACAAATTGCAGAAAAGAGCTTTGGCATCACCATCTTGGAAATGGGCATGCAAATGATTGATTCTTAGACAAGATAGAATCTTGGAGTGGACAGAATATTTGGAGGTTTACAATATCTGCTCTCGCTGCCTCCTTCCCCCCTTTTCTTTTAGCACCTGGTGCAACAAAACTCTGGTCTTGCTGACCTTTTAAGATGCCACAATAAAGCTAGTGAATTATCACATTTATTACTAAGTGGATAATGATCTGGTGAGTTCAATGAAGGGTTCTTCACGTTTGCTGAGCAAATAAGGGAAGAGGTAACAGGTGGAGGTAACCAACACACTCTCTTATCTTTGCGCAAGCATAGCCTGGCTTCTTTCCCAGACAGCATTGATCTTTGTTTGTTGGATGGTATCGATTCCATTCTCGTTCCAGGTGTCTCAAGGGTTCCAGTGCTTGTTTCCAGGCAGATTCCACAAGCTTATTCATATGTTGGCTTCTCACAGAGCACATACCCTCTAGTGCTCAACTAGGTACACGGGAACTCTTCTTGTAAGAAACAGGTACCTTTCCCCTCAGCATGGAAAGCACCAGCAGGGCACTATTTATGGAGGGGCAATACTCCCTCCTGCATTTTGTTCAGCAGACTATTCCTTGGGAGCACCTGAATTTCTGGCCAGTTTCCTGGTTCTACAATTTGAATTGTTGTTGCCTCCCACTCCGTATTGGAACCATGGGGTGGATGGGGGGGGGGTCTGTGCACAGTCCAAATTCACAGGGTTCTCCTATAGCAGGGTATAAATTAGCGGGGTAGTGATGGTTGTTGGGGAATGGAGCTTTCCAGAAGGTAGTTTACAGCACAATCCATATCCAAGATCCATCAGGATGAGACCGTTTTGATTTGCTGGATCTTGGGCTTACATGGCTGAGCCAGGGCTTATCTGAGGTTACACCAGCATAAGTCCCTCATCCTGGGTTCAGAGATAGCAGAATTTAAGATAGAGTAATTTATGCCAGCATAAATTCCCAAATGGAGTGTTCTGGGGCCACAATGGTGGTGAGATGAAGGTGGGACAGGGCAAGGAGAGACTTAACACCTATTCCAAACCCTTTTCAGTTTGATCATGTGACCTAGCAACCTGGCAGAAAAAGACTGACAAAAAAGGTGGTGCAAATCAAATTCCTGCTGAACAGAGTTTGGAATAGGGGTAACTTATGCCAGCATACTTTACATTGGCTTTCTATTGTTAGGATTACTCTATGTGTTTGCACCAGGGACCACTCATTTCCCTAGGAAGAATGCCATTTGCTCAAATCCAAGTTGGAGTCATTGCTGGGTTACATGTGAGAATTTTTTTTTCTTCATTAAAGAACAGCAAATCTTTTTGGTGATGTTCTTCAAGATGCCTGAACAGACATCCTAAGTAAAAATACTGAAAGGGGGGGGGGAGGTTTATCAAAAGAGAAGCAATGCTTTGAAATTTGGGGCCATCTTCAACTAACTTGGGCTAGCAGAAGCCAGCACAAGGATTCCTGCTAGTGCAACAGGGCTTTGTCCTCCCCCTGTGTGCCTCTCCATCCTCCCTAGATTCGCTCCTGAGAGTTGGGAGAATCCCCAGAGCAGCACATGGGAGTGGGAGGAGAGGGGAGTTCGTTCCATCAGGCAAGCAGAAATACTTGCACTGACCAAAAGCCCTTTTTAGCACTATGTTGAATACAACCCTTGGTTTCCCTTTATTATTGTTGTTATTTTAAATGAACGTAGAAAGAACTGAGATTTATATGGGCTCCTGCTGGGAGGAAGGGCGGGATATAAATAAAATAATAAATACATTAATAAATACTATATACAAAATGTGGAAATTTTCACCTGGTTAAATGAGGCTGCAATCCTAACTTGCTTACCTAAGAGTAAGCCCCGCTGAATTAAAAATAGGACTTCTGAGTAGACATGGTTGGGATTGCGCTGTAATTGCGTAAGTTCCATAGCAGTGTGGTATCCATTCATTGACTGCTAGGGAAGTGATAAAATATAACTTGTCACTTCATCTCATTTTTCCTTTTTTGCCCTTTTTCATGTGTGTGTGTGTGTGACTGACTGTATAATATATTATAAAAATTACAGTCATTCAGATCACTTTGTATAAATATAGCCAGGTCTCTTCCTATAAATACAGGAGGTCTCTTCAGACTGCCATGGTGCAACCTGTGCTTTAAATGTGTGTGTGTGAAATGACTATCATATATAGTGCTTAATGTATTTTAAGATGGAGGGTATCTTGCCCAGGGGCCCTCCGAAACCTCGGGCTGGCACTATTTGCAAGGGAGGGATGGAGGGGTGCGTATGGAGAGGCATATTTAAATAGCAGTAGCACTGAAGCACACAAGATGCATAACAAGGAACTAGTCCCATAACATTATGTAACAGGTGAAGTGGACCGGCGTCACAGTGGCAAGGCTGAAGCACGACCTTAGCCCTGGAGAACTGCAGTGTACACAAAGATGGACCCCATCCCCTAGCAATCCCCAGTGCAGCCAGTCCAAGAAGATAAGGTAGGAAGTCTGCCTCGTAAGCCCTGGTGTGATGCCATCTCTTTTGCTGCCCAGCTGGCCACCTGGCTCCCTCGCTGACAGAAACTTGGAAGCTATTCTTATTGGATGCAGGAATTGCCTAATCAGCCATGCTGGATATGTACTTCTGTGCAAATGGTGTCTGTACAAGGCTAGTGGTATGGGGGCTATACCTGGATTTGATCCACCAGCTTCCTCATCCCTCCTGGTGAGCCATGTTCCTGCTTTGTCGTCGGAGCCAAAACTTACTGACTGCCCATTGGGACTGTGTGATGGACGGGAGGGGCAATAGCTCAGAGGCAGAGCACATGCACATGCTGCTCTGCATGCAGAAGGCTCTGTATTCACCCTGCAACTTGTATACATAAATATCTGGGAGAAAGCTGTATTGAGCGAAGTGGGTGTTACTTCAAAGTAAACATGCTTATAACTGCAGTGTCAGTCCCTGGCATCTATACTTAGATGCTCAGGGGCTGGGAGTCATCTCTCTCTGCCTGAGACCATGAAGCAGTGGTAGGGAACCTGTGGCCTTTTAGCAGGAATGATGGGAATTGTAGTCCAACAACATCTGGAGGGCACAGGTTCCCCAGCTCTATTTTGGAAGGCCAGTGCCAGACAAAGTAGATAGGGATGGAAGAATGGGCTGACTTAGTATGAGTCTGCTTCATATGGTCATACACAATATTTAATAAAAGCTATTAGGAAACATGGAACCTGATCCTAGAGAGAAACCAGATCATGAAGGTCCAGTGAGATATAGAATGCATTAACTATTGATGTGTATTAATATTTTATTAATATTTAATAAAGGTATCTTTTTATAATAATAATAATAATAATAATAATTTTATTTATTGGTCGCCTATCTGTCCAGGTTAATGGACACTCTAGGCAACTTACAATAAAAAACAATACATCATATACAATATACAAAATAAAACACAGTCATAGTCAATTTAAAATCAGTTTCCAATTAAAACACCATAAAACTAACCCTCCCCAATCCCATAGGCCTGCCTGTAAATCGAGATTTGTTTTGTTTTTATTTTATAGGAGACGTATTGATGTTATATATCTGTATATTTTAAAAAACTTTGGATATGTTGTTTTTCTTTTTGTTCTGGATTGTGATAGCCTTTGTCTATAAGAGATGAAATCTGTAGGATTTTATTAATGACATACAATTATACTGCCAAGCCCAAAATATAACATTGGGCATGATCCAGCCACAGTTAAAGGATTTTTAAAATTCTGTTGGTTTCAGTTGGAGAGTAAAGCATGTGCTTTAATTTACTATTGAAATCAATGGATTATGTCCTTAATTCATATTCATAATTGCATTTAAGTTGCAGCATGGATCATAGCCAATGCTGCTGTTCTGCTCATGCAACAGAACATTCCCCTCCTCTCTCCTACAGCCCCCTGCACACCCTCAAAATCTGCTTTCATTGCTAAAGCAGCAGCATACTAACATGTACTGTATATGGTATATTTATGGTATAAAATATATGGTCATCTCTTTTCCCCATCTCACCTGGAAAACAGAATGAGATTTTTTCTAGAAGCCATTTTGTCAACATTTTAGACAAACTCTTCCTGGCTGGCACCATCTTAAAACTGTTTAACACCCAAAGAGGAGAGGGGACAGAGGAAATCCCTGTTTTGTGTCACATTCCACCTTAATAGGAGAAGAAAAAATCTATTAATATTAATCACTGCACAGAAGGGAGAAAACAGAATTGATTACTGTCTGAAATGCCTTGCCAAAATTCATTTCATTATCTATTAATTTTTAGAAATCCCAATTTACACAATCAAATGCTTTATAAATATCTATGAAAATCAAGGCTAAGGGGAAAATATATTTTTTAGCAAAATAAATTACATTCAGTACTCGTCTAATTGGGTCTGAATATTGCCTATTAGAAAGAAATCCTGTTTGATCCAAATGAATGTGGTGGGGGAGTAACTTATTCAATCGTTTAGCCAATAAGATGGTGAAGATTTTATAATCATGATTAAGGGGAGAAATAGGTTGTTGGGAATCAATTTTTGGGGAGTCTCTAAAAAAAGGTCTAGGAAGAACAATCAGTCATGCATCTTTCCAAGTATCTGGTATTGGGGCTCTGTCCAAAATTTCATTAAATAGAGATGAATAAAAAGTGTGTAATATTGCTAATGAAACCATCAGGTCCCAGGGCTTTATTTGTCTTCAGAGCATCGGTAGCCATTTTACTTCCTCCACTGTTACCTAGGAGTTCAAAAACACCTGATTTTCCACCATTACCATAGGCAGTTCCAACCCTCTCAAGTAATTCCAAGTCTATAGGTTGACATTTATACAATTCTCTAAAATAACATGTACATTCTGAATTAATATTAATGTCCCAAAGTATAATTCCATTTCCTGCCACGAGATACCTGATATTTTTCCTGCTTTGCTTTTGTCCCATTTTATTGGCCAGTAATTTAGGGCATCTTGGTAACCTTTCTGAAGCACTTAACTAAAAAACCGACCTGTATTGTATTAATGGACACCCAAGAACATGAAAAATATGTTTGTTGTGGCCCTATATACAAAATCAATCCCCACCCCTCCCATTCCCCCCTCTTCTGTCCCCAAAGAACTGTAAAAAAACCTCTGAACCATAAGAACGATCTCTGCAGCTAATCAGAGATTGCTCAACTGTAACCAACACTTTAAAATGAAAATGAATCATCCTGTGAGATCAACCTTTTCTTGAATTATACTGGTATAAGTGATGCCTTCTTACTGTTCAAAACTTGTTTCCTTTGACATGTCTGGGTTCGCTAACAGTGAATCCCCTTGTTATGAAGTGTGCAGTTTGCACGCAAACCTGTGATTCTCATAGGCAATCTGACACTCAATTCTAGGGATCGTGTGACTTTGAGACCTGCACATACTTCAGTGTGTGGCACCCCAAGAGTTAATACAGATGCAAAAGTAAAACAAAAGTAAACGTATTCTATCAAGAGGGTATTAGTACATTTACTAAATATATTAAACATAAGCAATACACAGCACACTGACACTAGGCTAAGTTTCAAAGACTTTAAAACTAATACAAGAATTATTCTGAAAGCATGCTGGGAGTATTTAGAGAAAACTAGCATGTAGTCATAGAATCATAGAATAGAGTTGGAAGGGGCCTATAAGGCCATCAAGTCCAACCCCCTGCTAAATGCAAGAATCCAAATCAAAGCATTCCTGAAAGATGGCTGTCCAGCTGCCTCTTGAATGCCTCCAATGTCAGAGAGCCCATTACCTTTCTAGGTAATTGGTTCCATTGTCGTATCGCTCTAACAGTTAGGAAGTTTTTCCTGATGTCCAGTCGAAACCTGGCTTCCTGCAACTTGAGCCCATTATTCCGTGTCCTGCACTCTGGGACGAACGAGAAGAGATCCCGACCCTCCTCCGTGTGACAATCTTTCATGTACTTGAAGAGTGCTATCATATCTCCCCAGTCTTCTCTTCTCCAGGCTAAACATGCCCAGTTCTTTCAGTTTCTCCTCACAGGGCTTTGTTTCCAGTCCCCTGATCATCCTTGTTGCCCTCCTCTGAACCTGTTCCAGTTTGTCTGCATCCTTCTTGAAGTGCGGAGACCAGAACTGGACGCAGTATTCAAGATGAGGCCTAACAAGTCCTGAATGGAGGGGAACTAATACTTCATGCGATTTGGAAACTATACTTCTGTTAATGCAGCCTAATATAGCATTTGCCTTTTGTGCAACCACATCACACTCTTGGCTCATATTCAGCTTGTGATCAACGACAATTCCAAGATCCTTCTCACATGTTGTATTGCTAAGCCAAGTATCCCCCATCTTATAACTGTGCATTTGGTTTCTTTTTCCTAAGTGTAGAACTTTGCATTTATCCCTGTTGAATTTCATTCTGTTGTTTTTAGCCCAATGCTCCAGCCTATCAAGGTCCCTTTGAATTTTGTTTCTGTCTTCCACGGTATTAGCTATGCCCCCCAATTTTGTATCTACTGCAAATTTGATAAGCATGCTTTGTACCTCCTCATCCAAGTCGTTAATAAAAATGTTGAACAGCACTGGGCCCAGGACCTAGCCCTGTAGTACCCCACTTGTTACTTCTACCCAGTTTGAGAAGGAACCATTGATAAGCACTCCGAGTATGATTCTGGAGCCAACTGTGGATCCACCTGATAGTTGTTCCATCTAGCCCATATTCAGATAGCTTGCTAATCAGAATATCATGGGGCACTTTGTCAAAAGCTTTGCTGAAGTTGAGGTATATTACATCCACAGCATTCCCACAGTCTACAAGGGAGGTTACCCAATCAAAAAACGAGATAAGATTAGTTTGGCAGGATTTGTTCTTCATAAATCCATGTTGGCTCCTAGTAATCACTGCATTGTTTTCAAGCTGCTTACAGATTGACTGCTTTATAATCTGCTCCAGAGTTTTTCCAGGGATTGATGTTAGGCTGACTGGTCTGTAGTTCTCTGGTTCCTCCTTTTTGCTCTTTTTGAAGATAGGGACAACATTAGCTCTCCTCCAGTCATCTGGCACTTCACCAGTCCTCCACGATTTTGCAAAGATAATAGACAGCGGTTCTGAGAGTTCCTTCAATACTCTAGGATGCAGTTTATCCGGCCCTGGAGATTTGAACTAATTCAAAGTGATTAGGTATTCCTTGACCATTTGTCTATCAATCTCAAGGTCCAATCCTGCCCCTTCTACCTCATGTTTCCCGGGAGGGTCACAGATCCTTTTTTGGGAGAAGATTGAGCCAAAGTAGGAATTGAGGACTTCTGCCTTTTCTTTGTCATCTGTTATCATTTTGCCATCCTCATTGAGTAGCTGTACCACCATTTCTTTTCTCTGACTTTTACTATGGACATACCTGAAGAAAGCTTTTTTTGTTGCTTTTAGCATCCCTTGCTAGCCTCAGCTCATTCTCAGCTTTAGCCTTTCTGACACCATCCCTGCAATTCCGTGATACCTGCCTGTACTCTTCCATTGTGGCCTGGCCTTCTTTCCACTTCCTGTATGTGTCCTTTTTTGTTTTCAGGTCCTCTCTAAGCTTTTTGTGAAGTCACATTGGCTTCTTCTGTTGTTCCCCCCTTTTTTCCTTGTTGCAATTGCTTGCCGTTGCACTTTTAGAATTTCCTGTTTTAGAAACTCCCACCCATCTTGGACTCCTTTCCTCATTAGGGTCACTTGCCATGGAACTGTACTTCCAATTGCTCTGAGTGTATTAAAATCAGCTTTCCTGAAGTCCAGGGTGCGCGTATGGCTACTCTCAGCTTTTGCTTCTGTTAAAATCAAGAATTCAAGTATGGTGTGGCCACTTTCCCCCAGATTTCCCGTAACTGCCACTTCATCCACCAAATCATCTCTATTGGTTAGAATCAAGTCCAGGATAGCTGATCCTCTGGTTGCTTCCTCCACTTTCTGTAGGAGAAAGTTTTCTCCAACGCAAGTCAGACATTTCTTGGAGGGACCATGTTTGGCAAAGTTTGTCTCCCAGCAGATATTGGGATAATTGAAGTCCCCCATTACTACTACATCATGCCTCCTTGAAACATTGGCAATCTGCTTTTCAAAAGTTACATTCTCGTCTTCTCCTTGATTGGGTGGTCTGTAATAGACTCCAAGCACTACATTCCTTTTATTTACTTGCCCCATTAATTTTAATCCAGATACTCTTGGTGGAGCTACCAAGCTCATCTTCCTGTATTTCTGTGCAGGGATATATATTTTTAACATATAGCGCAACTCCACCTCCTTTTTTATTCCTTCTGTTCTTTTTGAACAAGTTATATCCTTCAATTGCTGTATTCCAGTCATGGGAGTCATCCCACCAAGTTTCAGTTATACCTATCAAGTTGTAATTGCCCTCCTGTATTAAGAGTTCAAGTTCGTCCTGTTTGTTTCCCATGCTCTGCGCATTAGTATACAGGCATCGAAGACCATGTGATTTATAGCTTGGCTTCCTTACTCCATTTTTCTGAGGACTGTCACTGGTCCCTATTACAGCCGATCTCTCTGCTCCCGTTACTGTGCACAAGCCGTCATCAGTTGTTACCACCACGTTTACATCTCCCTCCTCCTTAGGATTCAGTTTAAAGTCCTCCTGATGAACTTCTCCATGCTGTGGCCAAACACATTCTTCCCAGGCCTTGTGAGATGCAACCCATCACTTGCCAGCAATCCATCTTTCAGGAACCATAGCCCATCCTGTGGTCCCAGAATCCAAATCTCTCATGTTGTCACCACCTTCATAGCCATTCATTCACACACAGTATTTTTCTTCCCCTTTCTACTCCTCTTCTAAGTACTGGAAGGATGGATGAAAAAACTATCTGGGCCCCAAAGTCCTTGAGATTCCTTCCCAGAGGTTCAAAGTCTGATGTGATTTGTTCATAGCTCCGTTTGGCAGTATCATTTGTTCCTACATGGATGAGGAGAAAGGGACACCTGTCAGTGGGCTTGATGAGTGATGGAAACCCTTCCGTCACATCTCTGACTTCCTGGTAGACAGCATAGCTGGCGAGTCCATGGATCTTCTCTGCATACTTGGGTTTCGATCCCACGCAGTAGGGAGTCTCCCACTTCTAGTACTCTTCTATTCTTGTTGTTGTGGGGCGAGGTTTCATTGGCCCTGCTTGATTGAGCTTCAGTCTCTTCCTCGTTGTCACACGGGGTCCCCTGTAATTCTTCCACCACAGGCTGTCCTCCAGCCTCATCCTCGAGTGGTTGAAAGCGGTTCCATAGCTCCACTGGTGAAGGGTGTCTTCTAGCTCTTCTTCTCCTGTCACCCTTTCCCACGGAGTTTCCTCCACTTCGTTGTTTCTCTCGAAAGCAGCCTCCTCTTCTGCTACCACATGCTGTTGCTCTTCCACCTCCACTTCTCTTTGCTGCTGTTGTTCCAGCATTCTGTCTAAGAACTCTTCATCGTCCCTTACAGTCCTCAATGTTGCAACCTGCCGTTCCAGGCCTCTCATTTATTCTTCCAACAGTGCCACAAGCTTTCACTTGTTGCACATGTATGCCATGTTGTTCTCAGGCAAGAAAATAAACATGGCACACACCTTGCAGGTCACAACCACTGGAGTATCCTTCCCGTTCATACTCTCTTCTACCTTTTGTTTCTACTAGTTTTGGAGTGGCCTGTGCTTTGTCCTGTCCTACTTCAGGGCAAACTTGAGAGTCCCACTGGTATGCGGTGCACTGTACAAGGAGAATTTTTTTTTTTAGGGACCTCCCCCTTGACCTCCCTTTGTCAAACTCCCGTTTGCTCGCTCTCTGAAAGCTGGCTTGCTTACATCTCCTCACCTGTGGACCAACTGAGACAGCTCTCTCTGCTCTGCTCAGTTAGGAGTCAGGAAAGAGAATGAAAGTCCCAGCACACACAGGTGCTGCTTGTTGTCCTCAGCATTTCTCAGGCCACACCCGTAAGCCAATAGCTATCAGGCCACACCCCTTCCAATCAAGCTGCTATGGAGCCCTTCAGAGCACATGGCTAAAAGCACATGGCTTCAGAGCCCTCTTGGCCTTTTTCCTTTCCTCGCTACAGCTCCTTTGTCAAACTCCTGTTTGCACTCCCTGTTCGCTCGCTCTTGCGTCAGGGAAAGAGAAGGGGGGGCAGGTGGAGAGAAAGGACGTTGGCTGAGGGTGGTACCATAAGGGGAAAACAGATGCTGACTAGAGCTGCTTGTTTGTAGAAAGAGGAGAGGCTGTCAGAAGAATAAGGCAGGTGTGGGTAGTGATATTGTGGGGCTTTGGGAAAGGCTTTAGAGTAAGAATTCGAAGAAAGCAATTGGAAGAATTTGGGGTATGGCAAGGGAAATAAAGAGAACAGGTCTCCCCAAGAAAGACATGTTGGTAGTGGTAGCTCATTGAAGGTCAAAACTTATGCATTGTCATGCTCTTAGACTGCATTTGTGTGATGTTGTCTCCTTCAACTGCTACTGATCCAGGAGCACATCTTGTATTCACACATAGCAGGGGTTTTCCCTCAGGCTTCAAAAAGGCAGCTCTTTAGATTTTCGTGGCTATACTTTCCTTCTGCTACTATCTCCAAGGATGGGTGATCTGTTAAGGCCAAACAACACAACCAAATTGGTGAGCTGAAAAAATATAAAACAGGTGGAAATGGGAAGAACTCAGCAGATCATGACTCATTTGAGCAATGCAATTGCAATGTGACCATGAAGGCATCTCACAGAACACAATCCACCATTATCACGTTGCTGCCTAAACTGGGGCCTACCACACAGCTATTTCACACTATGGCATCATGGCAACTAATCCTGGCTTTTAACCACACTGCTAGGGGCAGAGCCAACCCTTCCATTAGACAGAGTGAAGAAATTGCCTCAGCGGGCAGATGGTGAGGGGCAGCAGTAGCAGCCCCTCCCTCTGCTGCCATTGAAGCCTCTGGCCTTTCCCTTGTAGGGGAGCAGAACTGTATGTGCTGCAGACCTGTGGGTGCATCCTGTAAATTAGCCTGCTGACTTCAGGTGCACTGGAGGATGTTATCCTATCACCACTGTAAGTTTCTGCCACCAGTTCAGTCATCTTGTCCTTTGCCGCAAAACATCTTGGGCCAGCCCCGACTATGGGCTGAGATGGTCATGTGACTGCCAACCAGCTTGTGTTGCAATGACTTCAGCTCATGGCAGTGCAGCTAAATGTCAGCATGTTAAAAAGATGGTGTATGTCACAGTTTGAAGTTGTATGAATTCAGTGCCCCTTCCCTTTCTTCCCGTTCTGGCAGCTTTGAGGTGGCACAGTAAATGTGGGTCAGGTTGCAACTAAGTGTGTGGTGAAACAATCTCATGACTGTGAAATATCAATCATGCTTCATTTCAACCCCAAGCATAAACTCTGTTTTGCACATTTTGTTCCTGTTGGAAGCTTGAAAGATCCTCCTCCTATGGAGCATTCTAATGGCTACGCTACATGTTGCTTCTGTTGGATTCTGTCAGTGTAAGACACACATCTAAATAAACATAATGTCTAAGAGGCATGCCACAGTGTGACCAGTAGATAGGTGGAGCTTGGGTTAGGGCTATGTGAAACACTCAGATGGCACCCCCGACACAGAAACCCTGGCTTGGTATGGATGTCATATTGACTGATCTCTTACTTAATCAATGGGAGCACCCCACAGAGTTTCTGGCCCCTTCTTCTCTCCCACTTGAATCCCAGCCTCCCTTTCCTTTTCAGCACTATCATTAGTGTTACATCGTTGAATGAAAGCCATAGCTAACTTTAATCCAGGGTTTGAAACCATGGTTTAGAAGGCAAGCAGGTTCCAGGCTCTGGTTTAAAGCTAGGTATGTATCTTTATTGAATCTTTCTCTCATTCAACTTTTTGGAAATTTTACAAAATACACATTTTTTTAAAAAAATGCAAATGAAAACAACAACTGGGAAGCCACTCTTGTAGCCAAGCTACTGGGAGGGGCAGGAGGCAGTAAGAGGAAATGGTAGAGCACATGCCTTGCATGCATTAGATCCCATGTTAAATTCCTGGCACCCCAGCCAAAATAAAATAAAATGTAGGTGGTGATCAAAAGATCCCTCCCTGAGACCCCAGAGAACCAGGACTAGGCTAGATCAAACAACACTGGGCTGGCTGAACAGACAGCCTGTCTTGGCACACGGCATTCTTCCATGTTCCCATAACAGATCTCAGGGCAAAAGCTGTCATTCAGGGTTTTTTTTAAAAAATGGCCTTGCCCCTTGTTTTTTTGGCAAGTGACCCCAAAGCAAAACAACAGGCAGGCCAATTTTCTTCTGCTTGGTTGGCAACACTATGAAAGAGATACATGTCATAACAACCAACTGGCTGCACTTGAACTGCTGAATTGTTGGCAATAAATTTAGTTCTATCACTTGTGGCTTGAATTTTTTTATCCTTCTACATGTATTAATTAGCTTACCAATGCCAGGATGTTTGGGCTATTACAATCAACACTGCTTTGTTAGTGGTCACTGTAAGACCTTTGCATATATTTAGGCTTTTATATAATTGTCAGTCTGTATTCTTTGCTTTTCATTTCCCTCTTTCCCTCTTCACACTCACCCAATTGTATAGCTAGATGCCTGCCAACTTTGGATAATGCTTTATGCACCTGATGAAGCAGACTCTTTTCCATGAAAGCTTATGCCATAATAAATTTGCTAGTCTTTAAGATGCTACAAGACTTTGTTACCATTAACATGCTATAGAAAAATGAATCTGAAAACAAATTTTGACCTGTGAATGTACTTTTAAATAGCATTCAGAATCTGTCTTACTATATTTTTCTGAGCATCATGCTACCCATGAATGCTTCTGTGAGCAAGCAAAAGGGGGGAGGTGACTTTGCTGGCTGGTGGGGGAGAGCACTGGCCCATGGGAGAGCGCTTATGACCTATGTGTGAGAGGGAAGGCTGATTATCCATGGGGGGGATATGCTGGTGACCCGTGGGGAGAGGGGGTGCGCTGGAGACCCATGGGGCAGAGAAGGGGAGCACTGGCAATCCATGGGGCGGAGAAGGGCTGATGAGTGCTGGCAACCCGTGGGAGGGAGCGCTGGCAACAGTGTAGGTGAGGTTGGCGAACAAAGCGAGCAGGGGCAGAGGCCCTACTAATATAATAAAAATGTAAAAGTAATGCAGAAGAGATACTTCTTTCTCTCTCCCCCCTTCAAACTACATGCTTAAGTTTGCCAAGTGAACAGAAAAAGAAACAAAAACTGCCTGGCCTGCTCTTGAGCCTTTAACAACTTCTTGCTGTGTAGAAATCAACTCATGAAGCTATTCAGAGCATGGATATAAACAATGCCTTGTGACCCATAAATGTCTGCAGATTATGCTGTCTTAAAGGCATAGCTACAGTGGCTGAAAAGTTGGCAACCCTAACATGTCAACAGATTTTTAAAAATCCTGAATGGAAATATAACACCTTCCAATACTCTGGTGAGCTGTGGTTTCCCTTTTATTTGAAATGTCTTTTTCAAAACTCTTAAGAGTGGAGATCTTCCAGTGGATATACTAATGAGAACAGGAAAGGACAAACATTAAAATTATGATACAGAAATTCAAAGGATGGAAGAGAAACTGAACCAAAAGTCCCCTTGATGCCCATATTCTGTGCCTGACAGGACTAGCAAATTTTCTGTGCTCCTTTAAGTCAGTCCCATTTGCTTGTGCAAATGGAAAAAATTGTTAAGTCTTTTAAGAGAGTTTGGAGCTACTTGGGAGACGCTTTGCTTAATGGTGGTGTACACACACATGCATTTGTTCCACTCTTGTCTCTGATCAATCAGGTTCTGCAGGTTTTAAAACCGGAAAAACCTGCTTGCTAAAGGCAACAGTGGGATGAATGTGCTCACCATGAGCAGCAATTCCTCTTTAAGACCATCTTCAACTCCCTCTTATGTCAATGTTGAATTTAAACATTACACCTAGCCCATGTATTAATATTTCTTCTGATCTCAATCCTTCAGTCTCATAGCAAGCGGAGAAAAGGTACAGGGGACTGTGTGTACTGTGGCTGTGTGTGTGTGTATGAGCTGAAGTTTGCATTAAGCTGACCCATGCAAAACAACAGAGAGGCTTGTGGCACCTTAGAGATATGCCATAATAAACGGATTGGTTAGCTTTCAATTTGTAATAAGTCTCTTAGTTGTTTTTGCTGCTGCAGACTGACGCTGCAATCCTATACCATGGAATAAATCTAATTCAGCTCAGTAGGATATATTTCCAAATAGGCATGAAGATTGTGTTGGAACACAGCTGCCTCTCTAGAAGTTCTATATCCATACAAAGCTCTAAAAGTCCCCCACCCCTTATCCTTGTCTACTTGGGGCTGTTTCCTCCAAGGCCATTGTTGGGGGGGCATACTCTGCCCCCGGTGTTTTTTTTCCACTGGGCCCCAGATCTCCTGCCTCCCCTCCCCCATTTTTAACTACTTTTAACAATTTTGCTTACAACGTGGCTGGGCATGCCAGAAAGTACAGTGCAAGTGAGACACCAGCCACCTGCCATCTTAATTTGCAAATCTGTGTCATGGGCCTGTATAATTGTATTTATTAGTTTATATGCCCCTTCATGCCAAAATAGGCTTCTAAACAGTTTACAAAGTATAGAAAACAAACTTTAAATGATAAACATCCATAATTAAAATATGCAATAAAGCAGTGAAACAGGAGACTCGGGGTAAGAGATCAAGGGAATGCCTGTCTAAACAGGTGCATCTTCAAAAGTAGGTGGAATGCCAATACAGATGGGGTCTCTTGTAATTCTGTAGGGAATGCATTCTGTAACACTGGTGCCCCCAGTGAAAAATCCTGCCTCTGCATCACCACAATCTGATAATCATCAGGCTGTGGCACTCCAAGACGTTTGTGTTCCTAGCAACGTCTTTGCTGTCCTATCTTTAAAAGGCCATGATTAGTCTCTTACATAGAAAGCATATATTGACTTTGGAATGGGCAGTGATATCATACAAACCTAATTTTGCAACACTCACACCTCTTATTTTCCCTTATCCATCATGGATGTCTGCATTGCGTCTTTCTAGCTGCTGTACAGCTTTTTCAGAGCAACATGCAGAGCAGTTACTGAGACTGGATGGGTGGTGGTGGATGACTTCTTCTAGTGAAGCTTGCAAAGGACGTTCTGGTTACTTGGCTAACTTAGTGTAAAACTTCTTTCTCTCTGGATCCAGGACTCCTTTTCTAGCTGGTAGGACTGTTAACTCTCAGGCACATTACCATCTTGAGGAGTATTAGAAGCAGGACAGCAGCAGCTTGAATTAGGGCCATGCTTCCCTGATCTTCACAGGATGGCAGGATAATGACAACCGCAGTTTGGTCAAGTAGATATGAGAGGCAGACAAAAAGACAACGTAAAAGTAAATGCTGGAAAAACACAAATGGGACAAATTTCCAAGAACAGCTCTTTGGTAGCTTATGAAACACCTGTCTTCTCACTCCCTTAAAGATTGGCTGATCTGGTAACACCCCCTCAGGCTGATGATCACTGGCTCCTGGATTGACATCTGGATATTGCTTTGTTGGCAAAATTGCTGGTTTTTAAGTTTCTGTGGTAAACTCTGGTTGCAGTTCAGATGCCTTTGGGAAGCCCATAAGCAGACATGAGCACAATAGTACGCTCCCCCTCGTGATCCCCAGGAAATGGCACCGAGAGGCATACGGTATCTGGTCCTGGAGGTAGTACATCGCCATCATGATTAGTAACAGCCAATGATAGTCTTATCCTCCATAAATTTGTCTGATCCCCTTTTAATGTTGTCAGCCATCACAGCATCAAGTGGGAGTGAATTCCATAGTTTAACTATGTGCTGTGTGGAGACGTATTATTTATTTATTTATTATTTATTAGATTTGATTAGACGCCCATCTGGCAGAGGTTAGCCTCCCACTCTGGGCGACATATAGCAAAACACAAATACAGTTCATATAAAAACATAAACAGAAAGCATTAAAAATAGAGGTTAAAACACCCCCAAAGCTGCACACTGCCAACCTAACCCCTGTCCCATGCCTGGTTAAAGAGCCAGGTCTTCAAGGCCCGACGGAAACAGAGTGAGGGGGCCGGGTGAAGGTCAGTTGGCAGCGAGTTCCACAGTGAGGAAGCCACTACTGAAAAGGCTCTGGACCTGGTTCTCACCAGTCTCACTGCTCTTAATGGAGGAATAAGAAGTGAACTGTTCGAGGAGGATCTTGTTAGCCGGCATCCCTGATGAAAATGGAGGTGATCCTTTAGGTAGAGTGGGCTGGCTTCAAAAAGGGCCTTAAAGGTTAAGGCCAGGACCAAGTATTATCTTGTCAGAATCCTGAATATTTCAACATTCAGCTTCATTGGATGGTTCCAGATTATAGCATTACAGGGATAGTGGTGGGGAGAAACTTGTCTCTAGCCATTTTTTCCACCCCATGCATAATTTTTATATACCTCTATCATGTCCTCCCACACTTTCTCCCCTTTTTTCTAACTGAAGAGCCCCAAACCAGGGCTATGTCAATGCACTCATACCTTCAATAGCTGAGCTGATGGAGTAGAGAATTGCAGAATGTGTTTAAACTTAAGAAAAAATATTTCAAGAGGTCAAACCAAAAAATATTCAGAAAAATGGAAATTTATCTTACATCCTGGTTTTGATATATGTATTTGTTATTTATATTATTTATTATTATTACATTTATATCCTACCTTTCCTCCAAGGAGCTTAAGGTGGCTTAGAAACATGGTTGTCTCCCTCTGTAATCCACTCTATGTGGGGCTTCCCTTGAGGTTGGTCTGGAAGCTGCCGCTGGTGCAAAATTTGACGGCGAGACTGTTCACTGGGGTAGGGTATCACCACCATGTTACCCCACTGCTGAAAGAATTGCACTGGCTGCCCATTAGCTGCCAGGCCAAGTTCAAGGTTCTGGTTTTGGTGTACAAAGCCCTATACAGCTCAGGACCAGGATAACTGAAAGATCATTTTACCCCTTATATACACAGTCTGTCACTGCACTCTGCAGGCAAGGGCCTCCAGCAGATACCATCTTATCGGAGCCCTGTTCCACACAACATAGGAAGTGGACTTTTAGTATTGTGGCACCTACCCTTTGGAATTCCCTCCTCTTAACTATTAGACAGGCCTCTTTGTTATCTTTTTGGTACCTTCTTTCAACAAGCCTCTTTTAAATAGAAACCTTATCCAAGTCTGTGTCTGTGGTGGAATTACTTTTTTAGATGTTTTAGAAGTTTTTTTAAAATATGTTTTTAAAGATTTTTGTTTCAATGTTTTTAAAGATGCTTTTAAAAATATGTTTTAAAATCTTGTTTTTAAATGTTTTAGAGTGGTTTTTAGTGATTTTGTTTGCTGCCCATGGCTCCTTCTGGGTGGAGGGGAGGATAGAAATCTAATAAATAAATAAAAATCTTGAATGTACGCAGAGACAGACCTTAGTGGCTTAGAACATCAGATGACATTCCAGTACTCAGTTTGTATCTCAGCACCAATGCCCTTTCCCCATATAACCTTTAGGCCTCTGAGGAAGCCAGGGATACATCTAATAGCATATGTTGCGGAGAACAATCTTTTAAAACCTTCCCCAAGTTGCTGGACAAATTTCTCGAATGGATTAACATTCTAGTTACTTGATTGCAAACATATTGATTTGACATAAGCGGCAGAATTAATTAATTTGGAGCTAATTGGTCTGTATATCCTCCAATTCTAATTTCAGTTGCTCTTCAATTATAGGTTTGTTGCTCTGAAAAAAAGAAGCCACAGACAATAACCATTTCCCTTCCCAGTGTCAAATCAGCTTTTGTTTTTCCTTGCTATACAACAGCTTTCACCAAGCTGGTGCCCTCTAGATGTTGTAGGATTACAGTTTACATCAGTTCCAGCCAGCATGGCCTTTAAAAGGATGTATTATGTACTATAGGTATTCACAGAGAAATGATTGGTAACATTCTCTGCCATCCCTTCCACACAACCACACTATTCAAGGTGAATGGTGAATTTGCTTTTTAAGTGGTAGGAATGGAAGTGTACACAAAGATCCCTTTAACTTCTGCTATTTGTTTCTACCCTTTGCTTACTTGATGCTCCTTGCAGAGCTTGGAAGTAACTCGTTAGAAATAACGAGTTACTTGTAATTTATTTTTTTAAGTAACGAGTGGGTAACTATTTTGCTAGTAATAGAACTAGTAATTTCCTTACTTTTTAGCAGCAATGGTAATGTTTCCGACATTACTTTAGAACGTTACTGGGGGGGGGGGGGAGAAGCAGGGGAAGTCTTCTGCTCCTCTGACGGGTGCAAGACATGTGCCTCGCCCTGGGCTTCTGTGTAGTGGCGCTCTTCCCTTGTGCTCTGTGTTAGGAGGCACGAGGGAGGAAGCGGAGAGCCAGACCGCGCCGGAAGGCAAGGATGTAGGAGAAGGGAGAAGCAGAATGGAGGTGAAGAGCTGAGGTGAGTGACAATGGTGTGTGTGTGTGTGTGTGTGTGTGTGTGTGTGCCCCCCACTCATCCTGCCGCCTTCCCCCTCGTGCCTGCCACCTCCCCCCCCATTAAAGTAAGTTGATAAAATTACAATGCTCTGAACAAGGACCTTTAATGACCTTTGAAGTTCATCTGTGGGGCATAGTTCAGCCAAAATGTTTTAATCATATCTGGCTAATTATGGTACATTTTTGGTCAATAGCCACTAATATTTCTAATGAAGGTATTGCCCAACTGTGGATTTTGCCATGTCTTTCTTATGGACCAATCAGCACAACTACATTTGCGTTTATGTTACACTTCTAAGGTACTTGAGTCTTACGAGTTCTTTTTAAGAACCCCAGTACATTACCAGCTATCACCCCCTCAAGAAGTAACGTAACTTCAAAACACAACATAGGTTCATAACTTCACTGTAGATGTTTGCCTGCCTTTGAAAATATAAGCATTTAAGACAGTACCATCAATGTTTGGCAGAATGGTATTTACTTTTTCCATCAGATTTTAACTCTTTTAAAAAAAACTGTGCCATGCTTATAAGGATGCTTTTTTCAGCTTTGAATACCAAAATGTTTACTCCTTAAAAAATGATAATTTAAGTAGGGCTTTATTTCTAGAGAAAAGAGGGGGTGAGTCTCTCAAAAAGATGGCATAGTTCCTGGGAGGATGGCATATCATCACTCTCAGGGGCACTTGTGGTCACATTTGGAATGCCCACACAAGCAGCCACTAGGCTTTTAGCCACTTGGAGTAGCTGTTACCTCTGTGTGTGTGCGTGTGCTTTAGAAATGGAAAGGAAGCACTTGGACCTAGGGAAGAACGAATCTGTTCCAGCTTCTCTCAGTTTCTCATTCTCCAGCCTTCAGTCGACTCCATGTCCACATTAATTTGTGAATTCATATACATTTTTGTGCAGCTTTCTCCTAATATACACATTTTTACAATCATATTCCTTTAATATAATGTAGTTTTGCTCATCTTTGCCAATCTATGCATTTTTGTGCACACTTTTTGGTTGGAGAATCACATGACAAAATTTAGAGAAATGCTAATTTTTGAAGAATAGTTGTGTTTGTTTGCTTATTGATTTGAGAAGTGCAGATTAGGTAGGTTCGCTTTAAAATGCAAACTGAACACATTTATCTCCCATCCCTATTTCAAATCTGTATTTGATAGTTTTATTTTTGAATTTTAATGTGGCATTTTGCTTTTGAAAGCTCTCAAACTGTAAGACAGAATGGAATGGACTAGGATAGACAGGAAGGAGTGCCTATGCATGAATGACAGCACATATGTTGTTGTTATGTGCCTTCAAGTCAATTACGACTTATGGTGACCCTATGAATCACTGACCTCCAATAACATCTGTTATAAACCTCTGATCTGTGGCTTCCTTTATGGAATCAATCCATCTCTTGTTTGGCCTTCCTCTTTTTCTACTCCCTTCTGTTTTCCCCAGCATTATTGTCTTTTCTAGTGAATCATGTCTTCTCATGTTCAAAGTATGATAACTTCAGTTTCATCTTTTTAGCTTCTAATGATAGTTCTGGTTTAATTTGTTCTAACACCCAATTATTTCTCTTTTTCGCAGTCCACGGTATCTGCAAAACTCTCCTCCAACACCACATTTCAGATGAGCTGATTTTTCTCTTATCTGCTTTTTCAACTGTCCAACTTTCACATCCATACATAGAGATTGGGAATGCCATGGTCTGAATGATCCTGACTTTGGCATTCAGTGATACATCTTTGCATTTGAGGACCTTTTCTAGTTCTCTCATAGCTGCCCTCCCCAGTCCTAGTCTTCCTCTGATTTCTTGACTATTGTCTCCATTTGGGTTAATGACTGTGCCGAGGTATTGAAAATCCTTGACAAGTTCAATGTCCTCATTGTCAACTTTAAAGTTACATAAATCTTTTGTTGTCATTATTTTAGTCTTTTTGACATTCAGCTGTAGTCCTGCTTTTGGGTTTCCTCTTTAACTTTCATTGTCATCATGGTCTGTGTGTGGGTAGGAGGCAACAAGGGAGGAGGTGGAGAGTGGGAGGAGGTGGAGTGGAGAAAACAATTGTTAAAATGGAGTGGAAGGGAAAAAGGAGCTGGAGGGCAAGAACATGGATAAAGGAGAAGGAGGCAGTAGCAGAATGGAGATAAATAAGTGTGGAGTTGAAAGATGATGATGTGTGTGTGTGTGTGTGTGAATATATAGTATGTTGCACTTGGCACACAAAGTGGCCTCCACTACCCTCTTTGGCTACTGTGCTGCATTTGCAGTATCTTAGCTTTTTTGCATTTCAGGGAAAAATGTTTGCTTGGGTGAGTGTCCCTTAGTTGGTGGCAGGGCAGGGCCTGGGAGGTGGTTAAATGAGAGAAATTATGCTTGCTGGCTGAGGGGAGGGTTGCACTTGATTTGACATGCAAAGATCTGAGTAGCTGCCTCTACCTCCCTCCCCACCTTCCTTACCTGCGGAGAGACCACCATTGCTATCATGGATAAAAAGAATTATACTACTACCTCTGTGTGTGTTTATTTTTAATATTGTTTTAGGCTACTTAGATGTGCAGCAGCCAAAGCAAGCACCTTGTAGGCAGTTTTTTTAAAAAAGTAACTGAAATGTAACTCTAGTGTTACTTTCAGAGCAATTGTAATTGTAACAGTAATTACAGTTACATGGCCCCAAAAAGTAGTCACTGTAATTTATTACTTTTTAAAAGTAATCTTCCAAGCTCTGACTCCTTATATAAAATGCATGAGCTGTGTAATTTGGAATGCTTCAAAGTATTAATCAAGCTGGATATCCCCAACCCCTCCTTTAATTTCCTGTACAATAGATTGTGTGCCAATCTTGGTTTGTTTTTCTTTTTTTAAAATACATTTGTTGACAAATTTTTGCCATGCTCACAGAACTTTTCCAGGGCTTAGAATTGGGAGCACTTGAAACAAAGTAGTTTATGCAAAAATATCATTTGTATAGTGTTCTACCTAGTGTTAAGGTTTTGTAAATAACCATTTGTAAAAATCCTGTTTGAGCTTCTAATAACCAGCCTATAATTTAAATAGAATAGTTTGTAGAGGTTTCTGGAAATTTGAATCTCTGAATGATTTAAATTTTAAAATATGAGATACCTGCGGTTGCCTTAATTTTACTTTGCATTTTTAATCAATAAATATATATAGATTTATTTTATTTTAAAACCTGCCATTCTTCCCAATGAATCAATTTAGAACATGATTCTCATCTCACATAAAGCTTTAAGTGGCTCAGATAGCATCATTGCAATACCATCTGCAAAAAGACTAAGGCTGATATTCAGAGCTAGATCTACTCAAAGACCCACTGACGTTAAAAGACACAACTAAGTTCATTAATCAGAATACAACCCCAAGGGCCTGAACATTTGCCTACCTCTTTATATTCCTTTATCTCCATGTTTGCCCTTTTCATCATTGCCAAAGGCTCTCACAATAGTGCAAACAATAGAGGGCATTTGTTCTAATAGTGCTTCTCAATATCTCATATAGTTTCACTATCGATCCCCTAAATTAGTCCCTAAATTGGTATTTTTCAAGCTCAGCCAAGTAATTCCGCTCAAGACAGAAAGCATCGGTTGTGATTATAGGAAATAGTGTACTTACTAGTAATTATTGAACTATTCCCTTAATATCCCATGCAAGTAAAGTAATGCTCAAGATTCTACAACAAAAGGTCTTCCCATACATTAAGCGAGAAATGCCAGATGTCCAAGCTGGATTTAGAAAGGGAAGAGGCACCAGAGATCATATTGCAAACATAGGTTGGATAATGGAACACATCAAGGAATTTCAGAAGAAAATCACCCTGTGTTTTACAGATTACCCCAAAGCCTCCAATTGTGTAGATCACGAAAAACTATGGAATGCTTTAAAAGAAACGCTGCCCTGGGCTCCTGCTGGGAGGAAGGGCGGGATATAAATAAATAAAATAATAAAAAATGGGGGTGCCACAGCACCTGATTGTTCTGATGCACAACTTATACTCTGGACAAGAGGCTACTGTAAGGACAGAATATGGAGAAACCTATTGGTTCCCAATGGTGTGAGACAGGGGTGTATGTTATCACCCTATTTGTTTAATCTATATGCAGAACATATCATATGGAAAACAGGATTGGACCAAGGTGGAAGAGTGAAAATTGGAGGGAGAAATATCAATAATTTAAGATATGCAGACAATACCATACTACTAGCAGAAACCAGTAATGATCTGAAACGAATGTTGATAAAAGTTAGAGAAAAGCACAAAAGCAGGACTACAGCTGAATGTCAAGAAGACTAAAGTAATGAGAACAGAAGATTTATGTAACTTCAAAGCTGATAATGAGGACATTGAACTTGTCAAGGATTTTCAATACCTTGGCACAGTCATTAACCCAAATGGAGACAATAGTCAAGAAATCAGAGGAAGGTTAGGACTAGGGAGGGCAGCTATGAGAAAACTAGAAAAGATCCTCAAATGCAAAGACGTATCACTGAACGCCAAAGTCAGGATCATTCAGACCATTGTATTCCCGATCTCTATGTATGGATGTGAAAGTTGGACAGTGAAAAAAGTGGATAAATCAACTCATCTGAAATGTAGTATTGGAGGAGAGTTTTGCAAATACCATGGACCACGAAAAAGAGAAATAATTGGGTGTTAGAACTAATTAAACCAGAACTGTCACTAGAAGCTAAAATGATGAAACTGAGGTTATCATACTTTGGACACATAAGACATGATTCACTAGAAAAGACAATAATACTGGGAAAAATAGAAAGGAGTAGAGAAAGAGGAAGACGAAACAAGAGATGGATTGATTCCATAAAGGAAGCCACAGACATGAACTTACAAGATATGAACAGGGTGGTTTATAATAGATATTACTGGAGGCTGCTGATTCATAGGGTTGACATAAGTCATAATCGACTTGAAGGCGTGTATGCACGCACGTACGCATGCACACTATACAAAGGATTCTTCAGATCAGGTCTGCAGTTTGATGGCCCAGAACAAAACCCACCTGGTCCAAATGTTGAGCCTGGATTCTGATAAGACATAAAAAAAGCTTTTGGTCCTACATTAATATGGAGATTGGCCTAAATAAGCCCCCTTTCTTTACATTTTTGCCAAGTTTGGGAATTACTACTGTGCATGATGACTTCCAGGTTTCAGACATTGGTTTACATCCTCCCATACTTCATTAAGATGCATCACCAGCCTCTTCTTCCTCATCCATTTTTCCTTCCTCCACTGATGTTTAGTAGTGTCACAGTGGGTGTGGTTTCCTTAGTTGCTGCAGAATGAATTATGCCCTCAATGACTACCATAAAGCTGAATGGAAACCCATTCTCATATGTACTTTCATCGCTTGTAATTCTTCTGTGGCTGGACAAAGGGCCTTTCTCTTTCCTAGGGTTTCCACATTAAAGTCCTCAGGAACACGACTCCATCCCCACTTAATTCCTTGTTGCTTTTGTTATTTTGTCATTCAATGACAACTTATCAAAGACTATTTTTTAATGTCCCCAAGACAGTTTTCTTTGGTTTTAGGTGCTAGATTGCAACAAGCTCTTTCTATGTCTGAAAGTGTGAATGTTACAATAGGTATCTTTGAGTAAGTAAAAATTCTATTACATTCCCCTTTTCAGCCAATTTAGGGCTCCTGTGAACCTGTTGTTCCTATGACACCTGGGATTTTCAAGGTTATCCAGCTGTAATACTAGCTCACCATTAGCTTTAAACAGTGCTTGTATTTTTTTTATCATTATGGCACATTCACAAATCAGTCACTTCCATGGCCACTTCCTCAAATGTTTTTGTTTCATTAGTCAAGTCATTAATTTTAGACTTCAAGGGCAAAGCTTGCTATTCATCCACAAAATCCTAGCAGAGTAACTTCAACTGCATTGTTATATCTTCCAGCAACTCTGTTGCAAACATAGCTATCTTGCCTTTGGTGCTTTTAAATGTTTTGGATGCCATGTTACTGGCCTGTAAAGCTCTTGAGGGCTGGAAACTATGGCTGTCCTTTCTGCCCAAAAGTGTATTTTTAAATTCTGTTCTTTGACAAGTTATCCTCCAGAAACCATTCCTCTTTCAGGAATGCTAATTTCACTATGGGGGAAGACAACAATGTGGCTAGTAGTTTTTAGGCAGCAGGATGAAGAGCTTTACAATCATGCTGCTATTTCATCCCATGTGCCCTGCCCCCCAAACCTTAAAAGTATGGTCTGTACACGTCCTGGATGACAGCATTCCAAGTGCGGTGCAGTAATATAACTAGATTAGATTGAGTGATAGGCGCACCTGCCTGTTACTGGGACAAGAGCACAAAATGGGCATCGCAGATCATGGCAATAATTAAAAACAATGCCTATTATTACAATGGTATGTGAAAGCTACAGATAGCTTTGCCCAGAGGCTTAATGAGGGGCAGCTGGCAGCGTTACGCTTTTGCCATTTCTCATTGGCCCTATGCCTGCAGCCAAACACAGTAAAGCACGCCTAGCATTGAAAAGTGCTGGCCATGCTGGACAGCAGCAGCCAGCAGGATTTTTCTTTCCCCAAACCGCATCTGAGCAGCACCTTAAAGGTTCACAGCCATTCAAATCTCCCAAGTGTCAGTTCTTGGAGAGAAGTTTAGAAATAACTAGTAATGGCATGAGTGGGAAATGTTACTATCCCCCCTTTTTACTCCTAAGTTTATCCTAAGTACACAGTGGTAGTCCTCTTTAGTTATTATTGTTTAGGGGTTCTCCAGCCATACCAAGGAGTGCTCAAGGAGAACAGAAAGATGCAGAATTTACCCATATTAGACTGTGATGAGAGATGCATGGCTTGGTCTCCACTGACCTCTCTAGCCCCATGGTGTGCACTCTTAACAGCACACAAAGGGAATTTAAGTGACAGCTGCTGTAGTGAAAGGGAGCACTTTGCATAAACAGCCAAGGCTTGGAACAACTGTAGGAAGAACATGTTGCAAATACCTCTCTTCTCAGAACTTTCAGCTCGAGGATGTGGACAAGGTGCTTGGACAGGTGCGGGCGACCACTTCTGCTCTGGATCCTTGCCCCTCATGGCTAATAAAAGCTAGCAGGAATGGAACAGCCGGCTGGGCCAAGGAGATGATTAATGCCTCTTTACGAGAGGGAGTGGTCCCACCCTGCCTGAAACAGGCGGTGGTGAGACCGCTCCTAAAAAAATCCTCCTTGGACCCTGATAATTTGGACAACTATAGGCCAGTAGCAAATGTTCCATTCCTGGGCAAGGTTCTAGAGCGTGTGGTCGCTCGCCAACTCCAGGCTCTCTTGGATGAAACTGATTATCTAGACCCATTTCAATCGGGCTTTCGGCTGGGGTTTGGTACAGAAACGGCCTTGGTCGCCCTGTATGATGACCTCTGTCGGGAGAAAGACAGAGGGAGTGTAACTCTGTTGGTTCTCCTTGATCTCTCAGCGGCGTTTGATACCATCGACCATGGTATCCTTCTGGAGCGACTTACGGATTTAGGAGTGGGAGGCACTGCTTGGCGGTGGCTCTGCTCCTATCTCGGGAATCGTCTCCAGAAGGTGATGCTGGGGGAACATTACTCGAGTCCCTGGGTACTCCAATATGGGGTCCCGCAGGGTTCAGTTCTGTCCCCCATGCTTTTCAATATCTATATGAAGCCGCTGGGTGAGGTCATCAGGAGTTTTGGAGTGCGTTTCCAGCAATATGCTGATGATACGCAGCTCTACTACTCCTTTTCATCTTCGTCAGGTGAGGCTGTTGATGTACTAGACCACTGCCTGGCCGCGATAATGGGCTGGATGAGAGCTAATAAACTGAAACTCAATCCTAACAAGACTGAGATGCTGTTGGTGGGAGGACCCTCTGCCCAGATGGTTGACGTTCGACCTGTCCTAGATGGGGTTACACTCCCCCTAAAGGAACAGGTACGTAGTTTGGGGGTCTTATTAGATCCGCTCCTGTCACTTGAGGCTCAGGTAGCCTCGGTGGCACGGAATGCATTCTACCAGCTCCGGCTGGTAGCCCAACTACGACCCTATCTGAGCAAGGAGCATCTTGCCTCAGTTATCCATGCTATGATAACCTCTAGATTGGACTACTGTAATGCACTCTACGTGGGGCTACCTATGAAGACGGTTCGGAAACTTCAGCTAGGGCAAAATGCTGCAGCCAGAGTTCTCACTGGGACAAAGAAATTTCACCATATAACACCTGTCCTGGCGCAGCTGCACTGGCTACCGATATGTTTCCGGGCCAGATTCAAAGTGTTGGTTCTTACCTATAAAGCCCTAAACGGCATCGGACCGCAATACCTGATGGAGCGCCTCTCTCGCTATGTACCTACCCGTTCACTACGCTCGACGTCGAAGGCCCTTCTCCGGGTCCCAACCCATAAAGAGGCCCGGAGATCAACAACTAGATCTAGGGCCTTCTCGGTGGTGGCCCCCGAACTATGGAATGCCCTCCCAGACGAGATACGCCTGGCGCCTTCTCTGTTATCTTTTCGGCGCCAGGTAAAAACTTACCTTTTCGCCCAGGCTTTTTAAATTTTGTAAATTTTTAAATATTTTAAATTTAACATTTTAAACTTAATATGATCTTAATTTATAAATCTCAATGGCAATTTTATTAATGTTTTATAATTGTACTATATATATATTTTTTTTCCACACTTGCTCATATTTTAATTGTGATTTTATTTGTTGTACACCGCCCTGAGAGCTTTCTGCTATAGGGCGGTCTAGAAATGTAATTAAATAAATAAAATAAATAAATAAACTTTCAGTACCCCACGAAATACCCCTTAGGAAGCCCATCATTACACCCCTAATTAGGAGTGCAAGAACAAAGCCCCCACACAGGTAAGTGGGGAGATACCACGCCTCAAAGTATGACTACTGCAACAGTCTCTTGTGTCTCTCCCTACCCGTGCAACATTGGGATTAGCAATAACAGTAACTCTAAAGCAATAAACTAGCGTAATATCTTGCACTATGTGCACACCATACAATGCTTCCTTCCTCAACAGTCAGCAGCAACACTTCTCACATAGGATAAGTATCCCCCATGCAGAAATTGTTTTGGGGGAGGCTTCCTTAATTCATGGTTTGGAGGTTCTAAATTGTCAGTAGCTTCTCTAATGCTCTGTACATCAACATTATCCTGCTCACCACTTTGTATGTTGTCATTTAAATGTTCTAGCTTTGCACTTTCCACCTCAATCTTTTCCTCCATATCTATAAAGTTTACATTTTTAACCTTTATGTTTTCAATCTTTACATGTTCCAAATCCAACTCAACTTTCCCAGTTACAATTTCAAGGTTTATACTTTTTACATTTTCAACCTTTGGATCTTTTACCATTTCAGTTTTTACATTTTCTCTTTTTACTTTTTCAAGTTCTCCAATTTTAGCCTGTACATTTTCAGTATTTTCACTTTTTACCATTTCAACCTTTGCATTTTTCCCTGTATCCTTGTTTGTTTTGTGAATGGGCTTTTGCTTAGAAGGTATTTTTTATTTTTGAGCATTCTTTTTACATGCCCCTTCTGACCACACCCATAGCACATGGGTTCTCTCCATTTAGGAAGATCAATCTTAGGACCAATATTTATTTCACCCCCCCCCAGTAAATACCTTCTTTGCCCTGTGAATTTTTTTCATTTTTCTCCAATCATGATGTTTTATTTCCATACCTCTCGCAATTTAGAATTAACTGATCTGCAAGTTCTGAAGCTTGCAACAGAGTCACTTATGCCCTGCCTTTAACTGCAAACTCAGGACCTAGTCAAAACCATTCCTTTAAATTTAGCATAGGACCCACACCCATCCTCAGGCATACTGTTAAAAGCCTCAGCCAGTTCCCCTTTGATGAGACCAGGAAGGTACTTCATGAAGTCTTCCTCAGGAACCTCCCAGTTCTTGGCTGCTCTCTCAAAGGCCGACAGGAACTGCTGTGGGTCTTTTCCTAGAATGAAACACATGAAGTCACTCTGTTGGGCTGCTGCTGAAGTGGTCCTTTGTGTTGCTCCTTTTCCATACTCAGACGCTCTTCCTCTAACTGCAACCATTTTTCCTCAAGATGGGGCTGTTCTTCATGCTGTTGGGTTTCCATCAGCATGTTTTTCCTCCAGCTGCAACTGCATATCCTCCAACCTGTCCTGGACTCTGATGAATGGCACTACGTCACACTGGGTTAACACTTGGTACTGTTGTGTTAGTGCTCTTAATCAGCATAACTTTCAGTTTTACTGACTTTCCCTCACAGCCAATATTCTTTTCAATACAGGTTGCCCCTAATGCCTCTTTAATCCTATCCATATACTCAGTCATCTTTTATCTTCAGATGCGATGGAGTTGGTTCCAAAACTTTCAGTTCCTTTCTTTTTAAAATCCCTTTTTCTTTCCCTCTTGTTATGTTTCCAATTAATTCATATTCCACTGCCACCACCAAATTGTCAGGGACTCCCCTGGCGCCCCAGCATCACCATGTAAAAACAGGCTTCCTTAAGTCTTTGCTGCAACCAATTTATACAGAATACTTTTAAAACCCTCCTAGTAGTGTGTATAGAAGGGTTTTAGGTAAGAGATGACACCACGACTGAGAGATAATATAAATCTTAAACTATGTTTGTAGGTTTATTAAAGGAATATTATTTACAAAAGGGAATCCTTAACTTATTTTGGGACTTTAAAGGTGCTTGTTGACGGGTTCTAAAGACTCCAGGGACACCACTGCTGTCACCAGCCTTTAAATGGTTCTCCAGGCCAATTTCCCTAAACCTCCACCCCTGCCAATTACTTCCACAATCCAGTCCAGCTAGTGGGGCCAATCTGCCTCTGTACTCCAAAGCTCCTCTAGTTGTGCTTCTGGCTGCTTGAACAGTTTAGCCAGCATTAAAATCCCACTTTCATCACTTCCCTCTGGCAAGATCTTTCTTCAGGGCAGCCTCTCAGACCACCTCAGTCACAAGCTCCCTTCAGATCTTTACCAGATCGCTATTAGTGACACCCTGGGCCTCCATTCTTCCCTCACTAACCAACTCCTCACTCCAACTAACACCAACTCCTCTAACTGCTAACCCCTGACTGACAGTTAACTGCCTGGAACCTCCAGCCAATCAGAAAGAATTTACCTGATCCAGGCCCCATCTAATAAAATCTTAAAGTGATAGTATATCTCACTTCTCAGAACCTGTTACCAAGCAACCATTGTCAAGCAGGCTTGTAACAATGGCAGTGACAGAGGTCACATATTTCTTTAAACACAAACACATATATAGCATTTCTCCACACTCTGAATCCATTTTTGAGTGTCCTAAGCAGCTATCTCATCCTGCTCTGCTGCAGAGCTCTCAGCAGTAGTAGTGGTACTGAAGCAATAGCTTAGCAGCAACATAATAGGAGAGTGAATGAACAGCACCCTCCCCATGCCTTTCTGCCTTTCAGACAGAGCACATGTGGGTAGAGCTAAACACTGGCACCATCTCTCAAACCGTTTTTAGTTAAGAAGAAGAGAGGGAAAAGCTTAGGGGACAGAGAGAAAGTGCAATTCTCTCAAAAGGGGTAAGAGATAAAAGATGATCGTATTGAGAAAATCCAGATTGCATTATACTTAGAATGTGTATAACATGTCAATTATAATTAAGATGTGCAAAGCTAAACCAAAATATAGATAGTCATATCAAAGGTCAGAGAAGCTTCAAGGGACTGATTACAGTGTACTAGGTCTGATTACAATGTGTACTAGAACTGCAGGCAATGTACTCAGATAAGAACAAGAAACTAGCTGGGAATTCTGATGTATCTTGTCTATGCAGATGTAATTGGCAGATACCCAAAAGGTGATGACATATCTTTAAGTTTCGTTTTACTAAACTGCTTGCTTGTAACTTTTTATTGTCATATAGCATCATTGAGATAAGGTAGAAAACAAGGCCTGATCAGGAATATGGCAGGCAGCTCACTTTATGCATAAGCGATGAGTGTGTCTCTATTCTGCAGAATAATAAATATGAGTTGAACCCTCGACTGACTACTGACTTCTCGTTCTTGGGGGTAAATCAGAGTAAGCCTACCAGGGAAACAAAAAGCATTTTTGCAACAATCCCACTATGGAATTGGGGGGGGTCTTTTTTCCTTGATTGACCACCCAAAAAGCCAGCACTTGAAAAATTGAATAGAGGTTCTTCTGGCAGTGCCTCTCAGTGGAACTGAACTGAGCTTCTGTTTATAGCAGACGGGCAGAGAGATGCTGCTGTGAGGATGGCCATGAGATTCTGCGTTCCTCACAGCCCCCCTTCTCCTCAAGGTTAGGCAGATCAATGGGCTGTACCAGGGCCAGCTGGCTGACTGAGGTTGCATCATTTGGAATTACTTTTTAAGGCACTTTAAAAAAGGAGCTCTGTTATGATTGGAAGAGTGTCTTGTTTTCAGAACCCACCCTCACCAAGACTGTTCAACTAAAACCTGACCATTTGCCACTTCTACCTAGTCTTGTAGGAAGGTACTTAATTAATTAGATGGTAGACTTTTGAACCTTGCCTATGGACATCATCATGATCTTAGAGATAGTTTTTTTGTGCCCTAATAACATCCTGAGCTTCTGGATCCGTACTTTTTAGGAGGGGCTCCATGGATATGAACTATGATTATATGGTGGATTTTTCTTTTCTACATGCAATTATGATGATTCATTTCCAATGAGTATTTAGGAAATATTTGCTTTAAACAACAAAAGGCCTATAAAGGTCAAACTGTAGAAGACCTGGATAGATTTAGATATGGAAGAAAATATCCATATATGTAAAATAAGACATTATATTTTAGTATGTTAGCATTTTGGGAGAGGATTTTAAAATAATCTTTCAATAGTGGCAATATATGACAAGGGAATGTTTACCATTTCCATACAATTTGCTAAAGATGTAATGCAAACAATGTCTTTATTTTTGCATATTTACTGAAATTGTGCTAAAAATCAGCCTATTTGAAAAGGACAGCAGATGAACATTCAGTTGATTTTTTGGTACAGAGTTTCTCTGTTACCCAATTATTTTACATATTTTATTTTAGTTAACATTTGCATACCGCTTAAGTGTAAATAGAACCTCTAAGTGGTTTAAAATGAATATAACATCTTTTATAAGAGTGTGTGAACAGGGAATTCTACACTACAGAACTTTCATAGAAAAGGATAACAACAATAAAAAGCAGAGGAAAAAATAATTCCAGGTCAACAGGAGTTTTTGATTAAATGTTGTGGTATTATGTATAACAAATGACACTTATTTGGTTTTATAGATCAAGAAGAAGTAATGAGACAGTCACTGATAGGCATTTAGCATCCTTTTTGTGATTTCTTTTTGGACTAATTGTGGAGCAGGGTATATTCATACTCAATAACAGGTTTTATTTCTATTGTTTCTGGTATATTTCTATACAATCCTTGTTCTCCTCTGTGAATATGCAATAATAACAACTGTAAAAAGACAGCAACCACCCAGATTCCAAATCCAATTAAGGTTTCAAAGAAAAGAGGCAGATTTTTGCCTTGCAAGTTGAGGAGCAACTGCCCAATAGCTATCTGAGCCATACTAGATACAAGGTTCACCTGTGGTTTAGTCATGGCTTTTTTCATCCCTTTTACAAAAGCAACTAAGAAGGTAGCAACTACGGTAGAAACTAAGACGGGTGGGCGTCTTCTGAAACAAATTATCTCCTTAAAATAAATTAAGATTATTTGAAGATGTCTTGCGTGCTGAAAATCTACTCACCTTTAGACAACAAACGTCATCGCGTACATCTCTCCGACTGAGTGCGATGAAGACTTTCTCCCGAGAAACCGCGCATAGGATTTGCAGCCTAAAACTCTGGGTATGCAGAACGGCGCTTGGGCCTCTCAACTCCCTCTTTTATACACGCACCTTCTCCCCATGTGTATAAAGGAGAGTTAAAGAAAGCGCAAACACCATATGATATTGTGACTGGAGGATAGCAGCCTTCGTTTAGGCCGCTCACTGGTCGCAGAAATAAGTACGGAAGTTGTTTCAGAAACTACCAAACCTCGACAACTACCTGAGCGTTTCTTAAAGAATCCCGTTTCGCGCTCTTAAACAACAACCGCCGCCGCCGCGGTTCCCCCGCAAACACTCGCGCAGCCTTTTCCCCCCGCCCTCTCTTTAAGGTGAATCAAGGAGGCGGGCCTCGTAGGCGGGCGCGTCTCAAAGTTGCCAATGGCAACGGAGACCTAGGCGCGGTGGCGTGACGCGCACAGGGCTACGGCGACGCGTACAGGGGGAGTGACGCAAGACGCGCGCGCAGGCAGGGGGAGGGCCCAGCAGCTTCTTTCCCTTTTTTTCTGTTTCTTTTTTTTTCTTTTCTTCCTTCCCCCCCCTTTTCTCCTCCTCTCTATTTTTATTTTGGAGGGGGGGTGTTGCTGTTTTCCCCCTTCCCCATTTACCTTCTTTTCTTTTACCTTCCTCCCTCTCTCCCCACACGGCGACCTGCTCCTCACGAGTCTCCTTGGCCACTTCCATCATCATTCCAGGCCCCAGCCAGCCAGCCTGCCTCTCTCCTCCGTCCCTCCCCACCCCCGGAGCCAGCACCGCCACTTGCTGCTACTGCCGCCTCCTCGTCTCTCTCTTCTGTGGCAGCAGCGTCTTTCGGCCCAGAGTCTCTTTAGACCCCCCCCCCGGCCCCTTAGGAGCTGCAGGCCATTTCAAGCCTCGGTTCCTTTCCATCCCACGCTCCCTGTGCTTAACCCCACCCCAAGCACGGCCCTCTCCCCTTGCCCCCTAACCCTCCTTCCGCCCCCTCCGTCTTCTCCTTCCCCTGCACTTGTTGCTCCAAAGAACCTCCCTCCTCTTCCTTTTCTCTCCCCCCACCCTTTTTTCCTTTCTCTTTGCCGCCTCTACCTACACTCCGTCTCTCGCGTCAAGGAAGAGGGGGGCACAGCTGGTCCCTTTGCTCGGCACAGCCTCACCTCCCTGCCCTGAAGAGGAAGGCGGCGGCACCAGCAGCGCCAGGACACGCCAGTGAGGGAAGGGGGAGGGAGACACGAGTTACCCCCTCTCCTCCCCCTCCCTCTCGCCAAGGTAATCTCGTCTAGGCGATCTCGTCTAATTGCAACTGGGATTGGGAATTCCCTTAGCCTTCATGGTTTAGTATTGCTTTATGGTGTTGGTGTTCTCGATGTTATTATTTATTTATTAATTTAAACCTGTTTCATGATATTGTTCTGCGTAGGTGAATATTTTATTGTTTCGGATATAGGAGAAAAGGTTATATTTCCTGCTCCACCTGTGCAACAGGTCTAAAGCCAAAGAATAAATGGCGTTAGAGCCCAGCTTTGAATGGATAGTTGTGCCGGCCGTCAGAAACTATTTTCTTTCTTTGTGTTTGTGGGTAAGGAAATATAGAGAACGCAGCTGTCGAAAGAATCTTAGCAGATAGGGTACGGGCTTGAGATTCTTATTTCTCAGTCAAGTGGGCTGAAGCCGGGGGCATGGCAGTTGCTAGAGCTGAACTACATTCTTTTATCCCAGTCTGGGCTTTCTAATTGAAGAGTCTGACATTGGCAAATTTGGTAGTTTTACAAAGGCTATGCTTTTTGCTTATCTGTAGGCTGGAGACATGAATGATCACTGAATATCTTGGGTTCCCATGGTTCCCAAATATTCAGCAGCGGAGGTGAAAAGCATTTTCATCTGTTGTTGTGTCAGAGATTTAGTAGCAGAATGTTGATCTAAAGTTGGTAACTGAGATCCACTGAGAACATTAATGGACACCAGCCGTGTGTTGAGTTCAGTCAGCAAGGGCAGGGAGATGTTCTCAGTGATTGCCTCCCAATCCTGGAACTCCTTCCCGCTGTATGTTTGCCAAAATCCACACCTGAGCAACTTTTGGAAGGAAGCCTTCCCGTTTGGGCTGACTTGAGGTTCAGGATTAAATTCAGAAAGAGTGAGGAAATTTAATTGAATGGGATGAAATATTAATCTGTTTTGCTGAAAGTTGCTCATGTTACCTATTTCAGGCCTCTGGAATGGGGTGGGCTCTATTTCTGATTGAGTAAAGAAGGCACATACTGGCAGTGAGTGGGCCTAGAGCTGGCAGTAGGTGAACATAAAGCCAAAAGCAAGCTGGACACCCTTCTTTTCTCTCTTTCTCTCACCCTCTTTTGTTTATCACCTCTCATTTGTCTGTCCTTCCCTAATAAAGGCCATGTCAAGTTACTGAACTGTAGAAAACTGCTAAGGATACACAACAGCTTTTGCAAAACTGAGTTTATTATGGAAACCTGATTCTTAGCTGATCTTTTGCCACTGGTCCTTGAACTCATTGGAGCCGGTGAATGTCACCTGGCAATTTACAGTGTGGCAGAGATTGCCTCTTTGCATCCAACTACAGAGCCAGAAAGCTGATGCTTGCATGTGTGAGCTTGGAGGCCTGACCATGGGACATGGTGGCTAGAATGTCTTTCCAAAGGCTGCTTGGCTGCTCTGGCCACCACATTCCATGTTTAGTGGTTGACTGCCTGTCAGTCCCCTGGTTTTTCACTTTTGTGGTGGCCACTGCTTTTGCTGAGGACAGCCAGATTGGGAGGATTGTTGACTGTGGCATAGGAAGAGGTGGACAGAGCTTCTAAGGAGGGGAGAAGGGCTCAGGAGAAGGGTGGGGCCTAGTAGGAGTGGCAATGGGACATGGAAGGGTGCTACAGACTAGAACGAAAGGTACTACAGACCAGCGGTTCTCCACCCTTGATCTTGAACAAGGGTAGGTAGGCTTCAGATTTCCTGGACCTGCTTTGTTTTTTACTACCAGAGCTATCTGGAGCCAGCTGCAAAAGGCATGCAAGTTAGAATTAAAAAACAGTGCACATTCTTAGTCTACAGATTTGTTGTACAGGGCCAGAACTTATTTGAGTTTACTGACCTTTCACATAAAAATCCACTCCTGGTTAGGTTTCTTCATTTTAGGTGCCTAAATTAGGTGGGAAAGGTTTTCTTGCTATTGTTAAACAGTTTGCAGTGGAAAACCCTTGCCAAACTCCTGCAAAGCACCCAAGAGATTTATCCCAATCTACTTTCTGCCCACTTGGTCCTGCCCTGTAGCTAGCGTGGGGCAAATGGGTGCACTGCCCTCCCCTAGAGCTGTGTTTTCCTCCCCACCCCCACCCCATTTTTTTTTAAAAAATGTGTTTTTAATTTGTGACATGACAGTCTCCATTTAAATAATGACAGCTTGTTTTAAGAACAGGAGCAATTTAAGAATAGGACCCTCTGAAAAATTCAGTGAATAAGGTAGAGCGAGTGCACAACAAAAGCTTCATCTAGAAGAGCCCCCCAAACTATGCTCATTCAAGACTTTTCCCTGACTGAGGGTGGATTTTTCATTATCACAAACACCCTATAATTAAGGGATCCTGAAAAAAAAGCTTATATAGTAACATGGCCATTGAGGAATTAAATATTAGAACTTTGTATTATGGGTTGAGAGCGAATGTGATGTAGTGGTTAGAGTGTTGGACTACGATCTGGGTGACCAGGGTTTGAATCCCCACACAGCCATGAAGCTTACTGGGTGACCTTGGGCCAGTCACTCCCTCTCAGCCTCAGAGGAAGGCAATGGTAAACTACTTCTGAATACCCCTTACCATGAAAGCCGTATTCATAGGGTTGCCATAAGTTGGAATCGACTTGAAGGCAGTCCATTTTCCACTATGGGTTAGAATTAGACTATTATTATTATTATTATTGAATGTATTAGTCGCCCATCTGGCTGGTTCACCAGCCACTCTGGGCGACGTACAGAATAAAAACAATACATTAAACATTAAAATTTAAAAACAACAGTAAAAGCCTAGGCCATCCCAAAAGCCTTTCTGAAGAGCCATGTCTTCAGGGTCTGGCGGAAGCTCATCAGAGAAGGGGCATGACGGAGATCATTTGGGAGAGAATTCCAAAGGGTGGGGGCCACTATTGAAAAAGCCCTCTCTCTGGTCCTCACCAGTCTGGCCATTTTAACCGGTGGGGTTGAGAGAAGGTCTTCTGAGGCTGATCTTGTTGAGCGGCATCCCTGACGATGCTGGAGGCGCTCCTTCAGATAGATTGGTCCAAAACCGTATAGGGTTTTAAAGGTCAGTACCAGCACCTTGAATTGGGTTCGGTAAGCAACTGGTAGCCAGTGCAACTCCTTCAATACAGGAGTGATGTGATCTTGTCGGCGGCTACCTTTAATCAGATGAGCCGCCGCATTCTGTACCAGCTGCAACTCTACTCCTGGATTTTCCTTTGCTCTGCTTTTCAGTTTCAGTTGTGTTCTCTACAGTACCCAGCCAGCGATTAAGAAGCATGTTTGTTTGCCTACAGTAAGAAGTAAGACTTTGTTTATTCTGCAGTTATATAATGAGTAGAGCAGATTGGGTGCTTATTGTGTGAAATATAGAGATAACTTAAAGTGATTTTAAAAAAATCTACATTACCCTTTATTCTTTTAAAACACTATTCTCATAATCATTCCAGGCACTGTTTTACAGTTCCTTTCTCTCTGACAGGCATCAACAGGTAGCATTGGGGGATGAGGTTTCAGACCCTTGGCCCCTCACTTGTGGAGTGCCACAGGGTTCTATCCTCTCTCCCATGCTATTTAACATCTATATAAAACCGCTGGGAGCTATCATCAGGAGGTTTGGGCTGCGGTGTCACCAATATGCTGATGACACGCAGCTCTACCTCTCTTTTAAATCCTCACCGGAGTTGGCTGTGGAGACCTTGTCCAAGTGCCTGGAATCCGTGAGTGGGTGGATGGGAAGGAACAGGCTGAAGCTTAATCCTGATAAGACCGAGGTGCTGCTTGTGGGTGACAGGGGAAGGTTGGGTGTTGTTGACCTGAGGCTTAATGGGGTGAGTTTACCCCTGAAGGATCAGGTCCGCAGCCTCGGGGTTGTTCTTGATTCCAAGCTGTCCATGGAGGCGCAGATTTCGGCAGTGAGCCGGGCAGCTTGGTATCAACTACACCTCATACGGAGGCTGCAACCCTACCTCCCTATTCATCAGCTCCCACTGGTAGTACATGCCCTGGTCACCTCTCGATTAGACTACTGCAATGCGCTCTACGTGGGGTTACCCTTGAAAACGGTCCGGAAACTACAACTGGAGCAGAATGCGGCGGCTCGGTTGCTTACAAACAGCCGCCGCTGCGATCACATCACACCAGTGTTATTTCATCTACATTGGCTTCCAGTTGTTTTCCGGGCCCAATTCAAGGTGTTGGTGTTAACCTTTAAATCCCTGTACAGTCTCGGCCCAGTTTACCTGAAGGAGCACCTCCAGTACCACAAATTAAGCCGCCCGACTAGATCAGCCATGCAGGGCCTTCTCTCAGTCCCACCAACGAAAACAGCTAGGTTGGTGGGGACTAGAGAGAGGGCATTTTCAGTGGCGGCCCCCACTCTCTGGAACTCCCTCCCGTTTGATCTTCGCCATGCCCCTTCCCTGGATACATTTCGCCGAGCCTTAAAAACTTGGCTCTTTGGACAGGCCTTTGGGATCTCCGGGGTGGGCTAATTTTTCTGTGATTGTTTATTGTTTCTGATTGCCCTACATAGTTTTACGCCTGCATTAGTGTTGACTGCATTGTATTTTATTCTGTAATTATATTGTATTTTATTGAATTTTAATATGTACGTCGCCTAGAGTGGCTTCGGCCAGATAGGCGACACAAAAATTAAATTTATTATTATTAATAATAATAATAATAATAATATCATCATCATCATCATGGTGGCTGTTTTTTCTTCTCTTTCTTGACTACTTGATTGCAAAGGATGAAAACCGCCCTTGAGAAATAGAAATACTGCTGTGCACACTACAGTTCTGGCTGACTGGCCACTTTGGCTATAACTCAGGCCTCTGATTTTCCAAATGTGTGCAGCTCAGCATGAGGCCTTTTCAGGGTTTCTGGACAGAAAAACCACCCAGCAACCAGTGAAAACAAAATCCAATTGCTTTCCACAATTAGTTTCCAGTGACTTAGATAGTCCTTTATATAGCAACTAGATAAAAAGTTTTCCCTTGAAAGGAAAATATAATGATCAGAAACAAACCTGGAGGGAAGGAGCCTTGTGGAGGTGTTAAGAAACATACCCTATTTATCTTCTCTCTGCCTTTCCCTAAACTTGTACTATGGATGTTTGTTTTTTGGGTAGAATTTAAAACTGGGATACCTAATCCATCATAAAAGCCAAGCTCAGGAGCTCACCATCATTATAAGAGGAGTTCATTTCATGAAAAATGAGAACATATGGATAGACTACAGGTGAAAGAGGACTATAGTTGTAGGCAAAGTCAATCTTTTGAGTCTGGTATTCCTAGGAATCTCTCAAAAAAGGGTGAGACAATTCAACAGTCTTCGTTCATACATGTAGTAAAGTGAGGGCTGTAATTTCAGTGACTCACAAGCATTTACAAAATTTGTTTTTTCTTGCATTTGGAAACAAGGGCAGCTAATGTTAATTTTGATCAGTGTTTATATTTCTTTAATTCTAGGAAAAAACAAAAGCTCTAGTGTTTCTAAAGTGATTTTTAGGTGGTATGCATTTATTTATCTGAAAAAAGGTGTATTGTGAACTTACCATTCATAAAGTTTTCATGCGTGTTTGTCAAATGTTTGTATAAGTTTACAAAAGGAAGTCTATTATGCAGTAAATATTTTACAAAGTTAAGGACTCCGTCTCATATTGTTCTCAGCACTACTTTCTGTAAATGACTATGGTTGCATTGTAATGTGCTGTTCCTCTGTTTCTAAACCTGTTTTTTTGAATTGGTATTGTCATGATACAAGATTAATTAAAACTGATTTTTTGAGAAACAAGCGCCACACTAATGTTTCATTTCTTAGAGCATAAACTTCTTTTTTTGCTTTACACCTTTCAGTATCCCCTTGTTCACTGTATGCGTAACATCCTTTTTTCTTATGAAACAAAAAACATGCTAGTCATTTAATTCCTGTTGTTCATCCTAACTTTTCTGTTAACTTGACCTTTACATAGTCCATTATGTAAGTAAATACATCCTCTGTATGGAGGAGGAAGGTTACTGCCTTTATGTTTACCTGGCCTTCATATCCCCTCCACCAGTGATGTGGGGGGATTGGCTGGTGCCATGGACCCCCATGCCTCGCCTAGAAATGTGGCTGCCCCACCTTACAAGGAAGGCTGTCATCAGGGGTGGGCACAGCCCTGTAATAGAACATCTTCACATATAGCTAGCTGTTCCACACAGGCAGCTGCTGTATCTATCATTTATAGAGAAGTTAAGGTTGTCAGTTCCTACTAGGCATGGTGGCTATGCTCAGCTTTCACCATTGGAGGCAGTATGCTTCTGCGTACAAGTTGCTGAAAACCAGGAAGGAGAGTGCTCTTGTGTTCAGCTCCTGCTGGTGGGCTGGATACTGTGAGGCCAGGATGCTGGACTAGATGGGCCTTTGTTGATCTGGCGGCTGCTTTTGACTCCCTAGACAGACCAACACTATGGGCCAAACTTGCTAATACTAACATTGACCAGCTACTCCTGTTTCTTATTGAGGAGTTGTATCCTAACACTAGGGTAAGAATACGAGTAGGCTGTTCAGGCTCCCTAACTGATCCAATACTGTCTAACAAGGGAGTAAAGCAAGGCTGCCTCTTGGCCCCGCTTCTCTTTAATCTCTGTCTAAATGAGATAGTCCCAGAACTAGCGGGCCCAGAGTTTTTTCCCCCTTCCTTGGGGAATAGGAAAGTATAGATGCTGCTTTACGTGGACGATATGATCCTATTATCCATCACATGAAAGGGCCTAAGGAGACTGTTAACGAGTTTAAGTACTTACTGTCTAAAAGAAAAACTTCAGATAAATTACAACAAAACTAAGGTAATGGTCTTTGGGAAAAAGCCCCTGAACCTCAAATGGTCTATTGGTGGACACCCAATCGAACAGTGCCGTTCTTTTAAATACCTGGCCATTTATTTCCAGGACACTCTTTCCTGGAAAAGGCAGTTCGAACACATCAAATCTGTTGCGCTGAGATGCACTGGGGCTATCCTCAGATTCTATAGGACAGTGGGCGGCAACCTCCTTGCCCCGGCATTGAAAGTCTTCATAAATAAAGCTCTTTCCCAGATCTTATGTGGGGCATTTGTTTGCGGCTGGAAGGATTCCTACCTTGCCAATCTTGAAATTATTCAAAACAACTTTTTGAAAAAGTTGCTGTGACTCCCCATTGGCACACCTGCGGCACTGCTTCATGCCAAGGTAGGTCTTCCCCCATGGCCCAGGTCCATTGTGCCCTACTTACATTCTGAGGAACTATAACAAAGTCTCCAACAAAAGTAGTTGTGCAAGCCTGCTACCACTTGGCCGCTGTTGATAAGAACTGGGTTTCCAGACTTACAAACATCTATCAGAAGTACCATATATCACCCCAGAGCCTGACCCCATTTAACAGAATTAAGCTACGGGAAACAATCTATGGACATTGTTCATGGATGGATAGACTTGTAATCACTAATACAAAATTCTCCAAGTGGTATGGTATATTCAAACATGATCATAAACGGGCAAAATACCTGACTTACCCTATACCAGCCCAGTTGAGACAAGCTTTCACCGCACTCAGATTTCAGTCGATGCCGAGTGCGGTCCTGCTAGGTTGCTACCGCCAGACACCCTGGGAGCAACGACTGTGTATCTGTGGATCACCAGCGGTGGAAGATCTACCTCACTACCTGCTGGAATGCCCTCTATATTTACATCCCAGGACCAAATTCTTAAGTGAACTGGTAATTCATCAGGGATATTTTCAACAAATACACCTCATCCCGTTTCTTTTATCAGACAATGATTTTAAGGTTACCTATAGGGTTGCCCAGTTTGCCCTAGCGGCACAAAAACTCCGAGCCAAACGCGTTGCTGAATCGGAGCTCGACAAGGGGTGACAGTATACATATAGATCACTACTTAGTCACTGGATTTTATTGAATGTAGTGTAAGGCCTGTTGCCCTCGCACACGACAATCACTTATGTGTGCCGACTATTTTATTGTTTTAATGATGGCTCTTTTTAAAGATGTGTGATGTTTTTCTTTTTTCTTTTTCTCTTTTGTTTTTTTATGTTGCGATGGCTTATGGCTATGCAAATAAATTTGTGCTACTGACTAGATGGGCCATTGGTCTGATTCAGCAGGGTTCTCATTTACTCAGGCTCACATAGCAGCATTTGTTGGAGCAGTTTGTCAATGCCAAAGTTACTCCAGAGCTCAGAGCAAATTTGTGCTGGAAAGCAAAGATGCACTTTTTAGACTTTTCCTCAACAGCTATACTGTAGTGTAATGGTTTTATGCATCTATTTATTTAACCTAGTAACTGTAGGAGAAGTCCCCCCCCCCCCGTGGACCATGTGTTAGTAATATTTGGTTCTTTCCAACCTTGCTGGAATCATTTTAGCAAGATGGTTGCTCTCATTTTTCCCAAAGAGCTCTGCTCTCTTAATTGCTGCATATTGAATCTGAATTAGTCTCTTAAACAATTGTCCAAGATTCCATGCCATTACAACCATGTTATAACAATACCTCGTTATCAAGTTTGCAATCTTATCCCACAATAGGACAAGTTTAATTTTGCCTTTCCTGGCTTCAGTGTTGTGCTTTACTTTGTACTATATTTGTCACCTTACCAAACAGTTTGTTTCAAAAGGGCTCCTACTGGGAGGAAGGGTGGGATATAAAACTAATAAATAAATAAATGTTAGCAAATATGTTTGCATCATTTCATTATTTTTTTGCTCTGTGTTTGATCTGTTGTTCAGTTTTGTCCTGCATGCTGTTCTATTGCAGATTTTGCCCTGATTTGGCTCTTAGGGGAGCACTTTTTTTACTTCTGGATGCTTGGCTGCAGACACGACACATTGGGAGCAATTAATCACACCTTGCAAATATGAAGGGCAGGCCTATTATTGGCATGATGTTCGTCTGCTGCAAGAAGTGGTGCTGTAAATGAATTGTACTCTTCCTGTTTGTAATGCTTGCAACATAGCCTTGAGTTAAGGTAAGCCAGCGTAACTTGTAACCTGCCAGGCTGAACACAGGCTGCCAGCCATATATTTGTTGCTCACCAGGGGCTTGATAAGTTCTGCAGCCAGCCAGTCAGCCACTGTGTATGGCTGATCTGCTGTGTTTGGCTTGGTGGGTCAGTGGCAAGTTGTGCAGGGCTGAGCTACACATTATCAACTGTTGGATGAAGGATTTATGGTTGTTAAGTGCCTTCCTCTGCTTTGGAGAGGGTGGCTTCTGCTGATTGAGGTTACTCAGCAACATCCTTTGTAACAATTTCCAGTAGGAAGATGCTGGAAGACTCCCAACTGCCTAAGGCATTTGAAATGTCTTTCCATGCATGCCTTCTGGGGTGTGTGAGTGACGATTGTAAACTAGTGGGTCACCCTTATGCTTCTGGGAAATAACAAGTTTGCGTGTAATTTTGAGCCATGCTGCAATGTCTCTTTGAGGAAAGGGAAAACAATTGCTTAGTGATTTTGCTATTAAGAACTAGGAGATATCTTGATGCATTAATATCAGTGTCACCTCTGTTGCTTAGATAAGTAAAGTTGTGACTCGGTGCCTTCTGGCTTGAAAGCAAAGTGAGCAAAGGCATTAGTTTTGCACGTTGGAGATGTGCAAGCTAGGTTGCATTTGTGGACTATTGAAATGTTGTCATTAAATACTGGAAAATATTCAAGCATTTTATTCACTTACAACAAAACGAGTAGATATTTTTGGGGTTCTCCCAACCCTCCAGAGCAGATTTGGAGGCAGCATGGGGGAGGAGGGGGAAAGTCCTGTTGCACAAGCAGAAGTTTAGTTGAACATTGCCCCAAGTAAGCAACTTTTGCTGCAGTGGGTAGATTTTGCAGCAACATTATTATTATTGTTATTATTGTTATTGTTGTTATTATTATTATTATTATTATTATCATTATTATTATTTGGGAGTAACATTTGGAGTATTTATTTCCTCTGTGAAAACAGAAACCTGTTTCATTGCTCAGCTATTGTATGGAGAAGGCCTGACTTTGTTACCCTCTTTTGATGTATACTTCCTTGGGAAGCCTAGTCTGGCTGTGAACCTAAAAGCACTTCCTTGGAAGTAAATTCCATTGAAATCAACTATGCTTAAGGCTGCCCTGGGCTTCTTTTGGATGGAAGGGTGAGATATTTAATTAATTAAATACAAGGCTACTCTCCTAAACACACTTATTAGGGAATAAGTACCATTGAATTCAGTGGGACATACTGAATTACCTTGCTCAGAACTGTGTTGCATGCAAGAATCTGGACTGCTAGTCTTGGAAAACCTTAGGTTTCCATCCATAAAATATTTTCTTTGACTGGGCAGCAGGGCTGTGGAGTCGGAGTCATGGAGTCGGAGTCGAAAGCAATTTTGGGTGGAGTTGGAGTCGGTAGAAATGTTCCGACTCCGGCTTCAAAATTAATTTTGATTGACAAATTTTTTAAAATATAAATTCAAAATGTCAAAGAAGCTTCCCATGAAGTCAGCTGTAGTTGAGCATTTCACCATAACTCAAGATGGAAAACATTTTGTGTGTCAGTGTATGACACAGGACCCAGCTGAAGACAAATGCTGTGATGCCAAGATCAGCGCATATTCAGGCAGCGATAAAAATGCTCCTATGAGAGCTTCCAATTTAAAAAAACATTTACAGCCCTTTCCAGGGCTGTGGAGTTGGAAGCAATTTTGGGTGGAGTCGGAGTCAGACAGTAGAAAAATAGAGGAGTCAGAGTCAAAGGTTTGGCGTGTACCGACTCCACAGCCCTGCTGGGCAGGATATTTCTGGGGATGGATACGTTAAAGACTTGATGTACTAGGATACAGATGTATTGGGGCCATGTAAGCCTCTAAAGATAGAAACTGTAAGCTCTTAAGGGGAGGGAACTGAACAAAATCTGTAGGAGTGAAAATACAGAGACCTCGCTAAGAATTTGTGATGACACCAAGTTCTATTTCTGACCTTGCAGTCTTACCAAGAAAGAGGGAACAGAGAGGGCAGTTAGTCATGAAATCCTATTTCCATGCTTTACAATGGCATTGGATTGACTAACTCGCTGCCTAGATGGTTATCCCACAAAATAAATGCAAGATACATTCAAGGGACAATGTTCTATCACTTGAGGTGCAAACCTATACTCTTTCCTGGGAGTTGGCCATGTTGAACTCAATAGAAGTTATTTCCCAGTAGCTGTATATCTGATTGTAAGAGAGGTTTCTAACGTTGTGGTCACAGTGTGCAGAAAGTATTCCATAGGTATTGGTACAAGGTGATGGCAATGTCACTGCTGGGGTGTTGAATTCAGTCAATACTCTGGAATATGTGTGTGTGTGTGTGTGTGTGCGTGGAGTATATATTCTTCACCTGTTGACAAAAGGTAAGTGGGGTGGTGGTGGTTCCCAGTCTGGAGTTCTGGGGAGCAAGAGCCACTGCTTGATCTTATTTCTTTAGACATGGAGCATGAGACCATGTGCTGATCCCAAAGTTCTGGGAGAAAGTGGTTTTCATTATGTTGGAAAACATCTTTGGCTGCAGGAGAACGTACATGTCAGTTTTAAATGAATTTGCATACATGCTCACATGCATTTTCATATTTGCATGTTTCACTAGGGTAGGCACAAAGCTCCCCTTAATAGAGGTTTGAAGGTGACCAGGTCCAATGAAGAAGAATCCCAGCAGTACTTTTAGTCAGGTTATATGAGGAACAGCAGCAAAAGTGTTTCACTTTTTAAGAATAGAGTCTGGGATGGCTGAATTGGGTTAGAAGAACGGTAATGTTTTCCTGCTGCTGTTGTTTGATATTTAATATGGTTTAAAATTATTTTTCATGTTGTAAGCCATCATGGGAAGATAGCATGTTTTGAATGCTGGAATATAAATTCAATAAAAAATATAACTGGCCTCTGGTTTTCCATGTTCAGAGTGAAAGTTCATTTGTTTTTTTGGCATGGAAGAGTTTGTCATCTACTGAATGATTGCTGTTAGACTTGTATGCCATCAGTTTATTTGACCAAGAGTTGTTTAAAGAAAGTATTTAAAGTATAGAAACAAAAGAGTTATGCCTTGGGCTCCTCTAGAAGAAAGGGCAGGATATAAATCAAATAAATAAATAAATACAAAAAACTGTTGTTTCCCTAGAAGATTTCACAGGCCTGACCCTCCTAGAAGCTTTGCAAATCTCCATGGAGGTCCTCATTGCAAATGCAGTTGATTCAGTGTCATTCCAGACTCCTGGGCAATTGTGACCTGTGTGCCACTTCAATAGCTGCTTGTGTGAATGTTCATGTTCAGACATATTTGCAATTATAGCACATGGCCAGAATGAGAAGATAGGCTAGGTAGTTTTCTTGGGAGAGGAGAGAGCAGAATCTCCCTGGAGAATGTTGCAGGGCAGGAGGTGCCTGCTCCTAGATGAGCAGTGGTGTGTGCATGTGCAATTCTAACACCTCAAATGTTGGGGAATTATATGTTGAATGCTCATTGACAACATGGTTCTTCAGCTTTCAGCCACTGGTTGAGCACTGATGAGAGTACAGAAGTAGCTGGCAATAGGAATATACTTTCATGAAAGCTCATGCCAAGAGAGCAAAACCCAAATTCCACCTACAGGAAATTAGAATGGAAGCAGATTGTCCCAAATTTGTTCACTGCATTGTGTTGTGGGAGTCATTCCTTTGAAATATCAGGTGTTGTCCACTATGTCTGCACAGAGATTTTGAAAGGGGTGAGGAAGATATTCTATGTATCTCTTCTCCATAATCTACTCTTGTGGGTGTTTTCAGCCTATGCTGGTTCCTCACCTATGCATAAGAATGTAAGAATTGCTTTGTTCTACATTATTTTGGCCAATTATTTTACAAAGCTGTCTCCACTGTGTGGCTACTGCCATGCCATTATGACAATGGATTCCATATTAATGATTGTGTATGGTTGAAGAAATGCTTCCTCTTGTCTTGTCCACTCAATTGGTTTCTTTTACTGCCCTCAAGTTCTAGTGTTTGGAGAAAGAGAAGAACATTTATTCTCACTCCAAGTGGCTCATAACTTGATAAATGTTCATGTCCCCCTCTTAGTTGTCTTCTTTTCCCCTTAAAGTTGGGTTTTTCATAATACATTACACCCTCTTAACCTTTTATATACATTCAGCTCCCTGCACATTCACACTCCAGAGGGGAGCATTTGTGGGACCAGCCTGAGTTGTGGAGCAAGTTTGGAAAAAGTCTAGGCATCTAGAAACAAGTAGCTGTCATCTAAGAATTTGAAAGAATATTTCTGTTCAGTTCAGGGCTTGATCTAGAAAGCTTCCCCCCCCCAATTAATTTTTGTAAATATAACAAAGAGAGAGAAAACATAGCCAGCTGACATTAACAGTGAAAATATTCCATCAATCTTGACTTAAATGTATAAATTTTCAAAGGCAGCCTATATGTTCAAATAGATATCCAAATGGATTTGAGGATTATAGAAAGGGCAGTAAGATCTTCAAGCCATTGAGAAGTATATGACGAGCGTTTATCCTTCTAGCCTAGCAACCATAAGTTAGTCCCTGCAACCATAACAGCTTACAGGGTCCACTTTCGTGGTCCATCTGTTACTCCCCACATCACAGGAATATAATTTAAGAGTGTGTGACCATCCTATAAATAAACAGAGTTTATTTATTTTTATTTATTTATTATTTGATTTATACCCTGCCCTTCCTCCCAGCAGCAGCCTAGGGTAGCAAACAAAAACACTAAAAACACTTTAAAACATCATAAAAACAGACCTTAAAATACATTAAAACAAAACAACTTTAAATACATTTTTTAAAAAAGCTTTAAAAACTTCTTAAATAAAAAGAGTAAAAAAACCCATATTGTTTAGAAAAAAGGGCTGTTTTTTGAAATATTGAAAAGCAATTCCAACACAGATGCAGACTGGGATAGGTCTCAACTTAAAAGGCTTGTTGAAAGAGGAGAGTCTTCAGTAGGTGCCGAAAAGATAACAGAGATGGTGCCTGCCTAATATTTAAGGGGAGGGAATTCCACAGTGTAGGTGCCGCCACACTAAAGGTCTGTTTCCTATGTTGTGCAGAACGGACCTCCTGATAAGATGGTATCTGCAGGAGGCCCTCACCTGCAGAGTGCAGTGATAAACTGGGTTAATACAAACAGTAATTTCTGAACAGGAGATGCCCACATCGTAAGCTCAGTTGCAATACTTCAGATTTCTGCAGGGCTGGCTCCGAAGAACATTAGTCATATTCAGAGTATGGGTCTACTCAGAGTATGGATTAGTTGGGTATCATCTCATGTGTGTGTTTCTATAATTCGCAATGTTTTCTCCAGGATCTACTACTTTCAGCCTGTGAGAAGAGGTGCCCTCTATTTATTTAAAAATTGCACCTACTTTTGTCCCACTTCTTGGACTTTGGTTTGAGCACAAAATGTCACGGAGTGCTGGAAGTTGCCTCACATACTAGATTAGATGACCTGGAAATATTCTGGCAGTTTTTAATAATGGCTCACTTGTACCATAGCAGACAGTGCAGGCATTAACAAAATAGATCCCCCGTCTTTAGATAACAACAAAGCACCTTAATATATTGCAGCATTGATCAGGAGTCTATGGTGTTGCTTGCCTTCTCTAAGTTTGGATGTATATGCACCAGAGTTTGCTTCCTTTATCGCTTCACAGAGTTTAGTGGTTGTCCTGCTTGCTAAAACAGAACAGACAAACACGTGCATGCCTACAAAACAAAACACAGCTGGCAGCAGAGTTAATTTTAGAGTTGATCTATATCCATGGTTCTTTGTGGAAAGGAATTCCATCAGTGACGAATATTGATGGAGTCTTTTGACCCTTGACAGTTGCTCAGTCCTTGCAAGAGAGTAACCATTGTGGAATTTTGCTTGGAAAAGTCAGACATCATTTAGAATAATGAAGATCACTCTCCCTCTCTTTGCCTTCTTGGTGCTCTGCATAACACTGGCAGCTATTGGCCTCCATCCCCCCCCCTTTTAAAAAGCTGTGTTAGTTCTTAGCTAAAAAAAATCTATAAAGTCTTTCTTCACTGAATTGATAACTTAACTACTGGACTTGTAGTGTTTTGTTAAATACAGGTGTTTGTTAGTATTTGTGTTCTCTCACATGTGTGCATTGTCAAAGGAGATGTTAAATGCCTCTCCTTTCCTAAGTTGCTTTCTCTGAATTCAGTAATGACCCTTTAATTTTACTGTAGATTTTGATTTTTTTTTAAACAAAGAAGGATGGAAGTTGATCAAGCATGAGGGTTAAAGCCATTTGTTCCCCTGTTAGCCTGACATGTTCCTATGGAAGGAAAAGCCCTCGCCATCGTTAGGCCCAAGACTTGTAAATGTATGTATGTATGTATGTATGTATGTATTTATTTATTTATTGTATTTATATACCGCTCCAAAGCTGAAGCTCTCTGGGCGGTTTACAGTAACTAAAAACATTAAAAACAAATATACAAATTTAAAACACATCTTTTAAAAACAATTTAAAACACAATTTAAATTTTTTAAAACAATTTAAAAAACACATGCTAAAATGCCTGGGAGAAGAGGAAAGTCTTGACCTGGCACTGAAAAGATAACAGTGATGGCGCCAGGTGCACCTCGTCAGGGAGATCATTCCATAATTTGGGGGCCACCACTGAGACGGCCCTCTCCCTTGTTGCCACCCTCCGAGCTTCCCTCGGAGTAGGCACCTGGAGGAGGGCCTTAGATGTTGAGTGTAGCGTACGGGTGGGTTCGTATCGGGAGAGGCGTTCCATCAGGTATTGTGGTCCCAAGCCGTGTAAGGCTTTATAGGTTAAAACCAGCACCTTGAATCGAGCTTGGAAACATACAGGCAGCCAATGCAAGCGGGCCAAAATTGGTTTTATATGTTCGGACCGTCTGGTCCCTGTTACCAATCTGGCCACTGCATTTTGCACAAGCTGCAGTTTCCGAACCGTCTTCAAAGGCAGCCCCACGTAGAGTGCATTGCAGTTATCTAATTTGGAGGTTACCAGAGCATGGACAACTGAAGCCAGGTTATCCCTGTCCAGATAGGGGCGCAGCTGGGCCACCAGCCGAAGTTGGCAGAAGGCACTCGGTGCCACCGAGGCTACCTGAGCCTCAAGTGACAAGTTTTTGGAGAACCCCCAAGCTACGAACCTGCTCCTTTAGGGGGAGTGCAACCCCATCCAGGACATGTTGGACATCCACCATCCAGTCAGAAGAACCAGCCACTAGCAGCATCTCAGTCTTGTCTGGATTGAGCCTCAGTTTATTAACCCTCATCCAGTCCATTGTCGCAGCCAGGCACCCGTTCAGCATATTGACAGCCTCACCTGAAGTAGATGAAAAGGAGAAATAGAGCTGCGTGTCATCAGCATACTGATGGCAACGCACTCCAAAGCTCCGGATGACCACACTCAACGGTTTCATGTAGATGTTGAACAGCATGAGGGACAGAACTGACCCCTGCGGAACCCCATACTGGAGAGTCCAGGGTGCCGAGCAATGTTCCCCAAGCACCACCTTCTGGAGGCGACCTGCCAAGTAGGAGTGGAACCACCGCAATGCAGTCCCTCCCACTCCCAACTCAGCTAGTCTCCCCAGAAGGATACCGTGGTCGATGGTATCAAAAGCTGCTGAGAGTTCAAGAAGAATCAACAGAGTCACACTCCCCCTGTCTCTCTCCCGACAAAGGTTGTCATACAGGGCGACCAAGGCTGTTTCCGTGCCAAAACCAGGCCTGAAACCCGACTGAAATGGATCCAGATAATCGGTCTCATCCAAGAGTGTCTGGAGCTGGCCTGCCACCACTCGTTCAAGGACTTTGCCCAGGAATGGAACATTTGCTACCGGCCTATAGTTATTAAGATTTTCTGGGTCCAGGGAGGGCCTCTTCAGGAGTGGTCTCACTACTGCCTCTTTCAGGCAGCCAGGGACCACCCCATGTTGCAGAGAGGCGTTAATCACTTCCCTGGCCCAGCTGGCTATTCCATCCCTGCTAGCTTTTATTAGCCAAGAAGGGCAAGGATCCAGCACAGAAGTGGTTGCACAAACTTGTCCAAGCACCTTGTCAACGTCCTCAAGCTGCACCAACTGAAACTCATCCAAGAAATCGGGACAAGGCTGTGCTCTGGATACCTCGCTTGATTCACCCGCTATAACACTGGAGTCTAAGTCCTGGCAGATGCTAAAGATTTTATCCTGGAAGTGCCTAGCAAATTCATTACAGCAGGCCTCAGATGGTTCTACCATGTCCCTGGGGCCAGAGTGTAACAGCCCCCGGACAATTCTGAAGAGCTCTGCTGGGCAGCAGAATGATGATTTGATAGTGGCAGCAAAATATTGTTTTTTTTGCTGGCCTTACTGCCCCTAAATACAGCTTACCATAGGCACTTACCAGTGTATAATTGCATCCACTAGGACAGTCTTTCCCAACCAGTGTGCCTCCAGTTGTTGTTGCACCACAACTCCCATCAGCCTCAGCTAGCATTGCCAATGGTCAGGAAGATGGGAGTTGTAGTCCAACTACATCTGGAGGCACACTGTTTGGGAAAGACGGCACTAGGAGTTCGTCTCCATCTGCACTCAAGCCGTCTCCAATATTGTTTCATCGCTCTCACTTCTGGGGTATACCATGGATCCGTACGAGCTCTACACAGGAGAGGGCGCTCAGGAGCAATCATGTCAACTGCCCGGGTCATTTCTGTATTCCACAGTTCAACCAGGGTTTCGACGGGAGCGCCAGCCCTATCAGCCGGAAAACTCCCCAGAGCCCTTTGGAAACCATTAGTCTCTGGGGGTGGACCAACTTAATAGGTCCCCCACCCTTGCAGAGGGGAAAAGCCGCTGTAAGTCTAAACTTCAGCAAGCAATGATATGTCCATGACAGAGGGACTGATGCAAGGCCCCCCACATTCAGATCACCAACTCCATGTCCAGTTGCAAAAACCAGATCTAGAGTATGCACTGCTACCTGTGTTGGGCCAATGGCATATCGGGACAGTCCCATGGTTGTCATGGAGACCATGAAATCCTGACCCGCCCCGGATAAGGTGGCCTCGGCATGGATGTTGACATCCCCCAGAACCAACAGTCTGGGGGATCTCAACATTACACCCGAGACCACCTCCGTCAGCTCAGCTAGGGAATCTGTTGGGCAGTGGGGTGGGTGGTACACCAACAGAATCCCCAGTCTGTCCCGCTGACCCAACATAAGGTGCAAACACTCCAGACCAGTAGTCACCTGGACAGGGTACTTGCAGAGGGAGATGGAGCTCCTATAGACCACAGCAAACCCCCGTCCCTGGCCCTCAGGTCTACCCTGATGCTGAACCAGGTACCCTGGCGGGCATAGCTGGGAGAGGCTGACTCCCCCCCGATCACCCACCAAGGTCTCGGTTATATATGCCAGATCGACTGCCTCATCCACTATTAAATCGTGAATGAGGGAGATCTTATTATGCACCGATCTGGCGTTTAGGAGCAGCATCCGGAGGCCTGAGAGCTGGCTGATAGGGCAACCAACAAACCTGCGGGTGTGGGGAGGACCGGAACAAGGCACAGTCGTTAAGTGCCTGGGCCGCGTTCCCCTTACCTGGCAAGTCCTCCTCACAACGCCATATCTCCTTTGACCTGTCACTACACTAATTGGGGCCCCCTCAGGTCTCCCCATTTCGCTCTGAGTCCTCTTTTCCAGGCACATGACTCAAGACCCACAAAAAGGCAGACAGAGCAGGAGCCGCCTCAGCCAGCCGGCTTATGTATCCCCTCCAGAGAAGGGACAGGTGGAAGAAATCAGCCACAGCTGTACCTGGGGCCTGGTCCTGCAAGGCATGACACCTGCCGAGCAGAAGTGCAACAGGGAGAGGGTGGTGGTGGTGGTAGCCGAGCAGCAGGCAGGCAGGCAGACAGCAGCAGCAAATGGCTCTCCTTCCCTGGACAGCAATGGCCCCCTTCCTCCTGCAGGAAAGAGTCTGTCTCTGACTTATTCAATTGCTGATCTGTTGAACACTAATGTTTATGACAGGGCAGCTCCTGTGCTGGACGTCTGTCCCTTAAGAAGATGTCTGAGGTCCAGCAACTCATTTTGTTGGCTACAATTAAGAGGGTTTGTGTTGTCGTCTTCTGGTGATCCAAGTGGTGTGAAAGCCAGGAATAATTGTAAACTTGATCTAGTGTAGGGACGTTCCTATTTATTTATAAAGTGAAATGTCTGCATGCGGTCATCCAAGGTGCTTCAGTTGAGAGGGTAGGGGGTTCTAGTTAGGTGAGAGTGTTGAGAAGGGAATCCCTGTAACTTCAGAAAATTGTGGGGATGGGAAGGACTCCTTGCATCCCTGCAGCTGCTGTAGACAAGGAGGTTACATGTGTGTTAGGGGAAGGAGAAGGATTCTGTTTTCAAATTCACAACTTCCATGTGGATGTGCCTTTTTAGGGTACATACTATAGTATAACAGACTCTGAGATATTACATTAGAATGCATTCCATTAAAATGTAAATTTGCCAGAAAGTTAAGTTTAGCCATGTTCAAAAGGGTGTGTGTGATAGCACACGTTGCCAGTTATTTTCTTTATTTATAAAAGTATTTATATACTGCCTTCTCATAAAATATCAGGGTGGTGTACAGCTTTATAAGAACATAAAACCCCATTAAAATCAATACAAAACAAATTAAAATTAGGCTGGCATCCATACATAGCCACTGGTTGAGCTGCTTGGTGTCATGGAAGCCTGGAGGTCAGAACTGTGAGTTCATTTATTCAGATAAGTTTTCCTCCATTTTCTCTTCTCTGCTATCTTCAGGAGCAACTCTAATTGCCCTGTTAGCTCAAAGGTCAGAGGGGCTGAATGGCAGGGCTGCAGAGAGGCAAAGATGGCTTGGTTTCTAGTGTGTTCTTCAGAACCGTTGCATCACCTCATGCCAGGAACTACAGCGAGGAAGAGCTCCGTTTTGGATGTGCCATAATATGAATGTGTGTGCTGTTGACTGAGTGGAATGGCTGTTTGGAATCTGGAATAAAATCTTTTGTGAATTTTCATAGGCTTCCTACTTAATTCTTTGATATTACTTAGTATCCCGTCCTTTGTTTCTAATTTAAGCATTTTTTGCGGCAATATGACTTGCTTAATTTGAATCATTGTAATATGAGAACTGCAAAGCAACAGCAGACCTGAAATGGGAAACATCTTGAAGCTGAGAAATCCTTTTCTTACGTGATTGCCTAAGTTGCCTAAATGCTAGATAAGGGAAAATCCAGAGTTGAGATGATTCGGTGTCTGGCAAGTTAATTGCTAAATTGTTCAAATGAAAATATTTCTGCTTGTGCATATGAGGCAGTTGTGGCTGCTTTGAAAAGTTTCTGAAGATGGGGAAGAGCCTTTGAAGCTACTTTCTTATGTAACCATACTTTGGTTCAGCGGTGGCCAGTGGGGCTGCATGTTTCCTGGCTTCCCAAAACCAAGTGTAGTTGCAAGTTACTGACAGTGGAAGGGGGCAAAGCAGCAGGAAGGGGTGTGTGGGGGGGTGTATCAGGAGAAAAGGACAATTGGCTCTGCCTCTGCACTGCATCCTGGCAAGCTGCTACTGCCTTGCCCCTCTCCCTTTTGGTAACCTGCAGTGGTGCATGGTATTGGGAAGCCGGGAGGGTAATGCATTCCCACCAGTTGCTACTGACTTGGTTCAGCATAATCACCCTGATCTATAAGGGAAAACATGTGCATAGAACCAGGCATCTGTAGTCCATACATGTGAATGTGTATCCCCATTATAACAACCATCTGAGCCTTACTGAAATGGCTGGTGTTGTCTCTGAATGCTAATGGAGATGCAGAGCTGGACTGGGGCCCTTAAGTTCTTTAACCTAGATATGAGTTAGTACATCTTAAAGCTTGTGTTATTTATTTTTTTGTTCAAAAACCAAGGAAAAAATTTAAGCTTGAGAAGCTAATGAAATCTGAAGAGCTTTTAGATCAGAAAATCAGACGTGAAAGGAGGTTGTCAAATATATGCATATTGAAATCTAATGCACGAGACATACAGTAAAGAAATGTTTTATGTAAAGAAATGGCAGGAGGGTTTGGAGAGTATGGAATTAACTTTGAAGTAGGTGCAGTATAAGCTGAGGTACCCCGGTGTTATAACACCTAAAAAGATTAAAACAGGACCTGGGGTGTTAGAAATCTAATTTCAGAACTAGAATTAGAGTTGATTTGTCTAAACTAAAGATTATGGCATAATAAGGCACATATCTGAAACATCGCCCTCCAACGTAAATCATGCCTATTCTTAAAAACCAAGATCATTAAAATAACAGATCTGTGAAATCAGTATAGTAGAAGTGTACTTTAAGTATACTAACTTTATTTTACCTTTTGTGGAAATGTGGAGCTTTTCATGGCTTTTAAAAAAGTCTGGTTGAAGGTTACTAGGGTTATATGGAAAATGACAGGTTTGGGGGGTGGAAAAAATCCTCTCCACTTTCTCCAATCCATGTATAATTTTATAAATATCTGTTACACCCTCACTTGTCTCCCCTTGCCCCCTACTCAAAATCTTTCCTTGTAAGGATAGCGCTCCAAAGCTTTGACTGCTTTGGTCACCCTGTTATTTACCCTTTCCAGCTTCGCAATATCCTTCTGAAATGGAGTAACTGGACTTATACATAACATTCCAAACATGGCCACTCTATAGATTTGTATAAAGAAATTATACTGGCCATCCTATTGGAAATGGAGAAGAGTAGGATGAGCACTTGCTCCCTGGCTATGCTTCTTCTTTCTCCAGCAGGGAAATTATGGGGGCAAGATTTAGAAAATGTGTCCAAATCTTAACTCTTAGTAGATTGTATGATGAAACCTCCTACGGACAGGATAATTTTGACTGTGACCTAAGGCTAAGATATAGCCTTGAGGCAAACCATAATGTGTAGGTTTAGGGATTTTTGTTAGTGCCTGCAGCTGTGGAAGAGTAGTTTGGGCTCCCCTTGTGCAAAAAGAAAGGCCTGTTGCTACCTGTTAGAAGTGATGGGAATGTATTAGAGTTCGCAGGGTGCTTCTGATTGGTTTAGGATTCAACGCAGGGCTGTGGAGTCGGTACGCCAAACCTTTGAGTCCGACTCCTCTATTTTTCTACTGTCTGACTCCGACTCCACCCAAAATTGCTTCCAACTCCACAGCCCTGGAAAGGGCTGTAAATGTCTTTTTACATTGGAAGCTCTCGTAGGAGCATTTTTATCGCTGCCTGAATATGCGCTGATCTTGGCATCACAGCATTTGTCTTCAGCTGGGTCCTGTGTCATACACTGACAGACAAAATGTTTTCCATCTTGAGTTATGGTGAAATGCTCAACTACAGCTGACTTCATGGGAAGCTTCTTTGACATTTTGAATTTACATTTAAAAAAATGTGTCAATCAAAATTAATTTTGAAGCCGGAGTCGGAACATTTCTACCGACTCCGACTCCACGACTCCGACTCCACAGCCCTGATTCAAAGGGGTCAAATTGAAACTTGAACTAAAGACAGAACCTGCTCTACTGGTTTTGCAGCGACTGCTCATCTAGCTTAGCCCAGCATAGTAGTTTACCTCTTCCTGTGGGTGCTGCCAGATACCTCAGGAGGAATATATATATATATGAAAAATCGGGTAATGACTGTCACCTGTGATGACCTGTCTTATAGATCTGTCTTCCATGAATTGCCTGACCCTGTTACTTTTTTAAAAAAATACTAGTAGCTTTCAAAATGCAATATATTCATTAAAAAAACCATATCTTTCCAAACATTCCTGTTTTCCCCAACTACTTTCTAGGAGCTGTTTGGTAGCCCTGATAATTTATATTGCTGTCTATCTGTGCAACTCTGTAACAGCATTTAAAAAGGTTTCTGCTAGAACGGCTGATAATATTAAAGGTGTGGACATACATTGTATTTTTAACAGGAAAATTAAGAGATTTTCTGTTATATTTATTTGGATCTTTAGCGAAATGTGTGCATGGTTGGTGGGGGCATGGGGCGTGTGGATCTGGTTGGCTCTGGTAAAAAGGGAAGACGCTCTAATGTAGATCTGAAACAGAAGTGGAACAGGAAAAACCGACTGTTATCCTTAGCATGTCTGTACCTACACATTTACATTTCAGAGTAGAAGGAAGTCAAGAATCCAAGTTTGCTTCATATGCCTTTGTCTGATGTATAGTAAGTTGGCAGGCTGGTACCCCATACGTTCCCTTTGTGCCATTTGAATTTCTCTCTTGCCTTTTCAGAATTAGTGGTGGTCTTGCATTTTGCACCAAGGATTATCTCTGGTCACGGTTACTTTGAAACCAGTTGCTGGTTTGCAAATTTTGATTAGAGCTTGGGTTTAAAGCTCACTATGACTAGCATTAATGTCAGTGCAGAATTCTTGTTGCGCCATGGCTAATGCTGAAAAGGGAAGAAGGGATTTGTGGGTGTGAAAGCATGGGAGTCTGCCAACTCCTGATCTTTTAACCATGGTTAAGACAGGTGAAAACATTATGCATCTGTACCAGACCTTTATTATTTTAAACCCATTAATTAATGTGATCAGCCAATGCTTTTGGTTGACTTTTCCTTTCTATATATGTGCTTCTTTCACCAGATGTTTCTGGTCTCCACATCAGTAGACCATGCAGGAATGCTTTGCCTGTGCATTCCACGGTTGACAACCATGGAGGCATCTATTACTTTGAGCACGTTTGTCCATAAACAACGTTATTTTTCTTATTTTGACAAGTTTTTTATTGCAATGAAATCTCATGTGAACGTAGAACACTGGGAAATATTAGCTTATAGCTTGAGAGCAGAGCCATTAAGTAGTTTGGGAAGCTTACATACACCATCAGGCTTATGATGACACCAGGTCTTCATTCAAAGCACTCCTGTCTTCAGCACAGCCACATCTACAAATAATTGACTGATTAGAGGCCAGTGACTAGTATTTACTAGTGATGGCTGAATGTGCTTTGGTTTGCTTCAAAATCAACTTGGTATTTACAAGACTTCTAGGGGAGCGTTAGGGAAAGCTTGTATTTTCTTCTGGCTCATAATGTTGATGTATGTGGTCTGACGGTGCTGGAATTATAGTTTGGTTTCACCTGCTTAAGTGAAATAGAGAGCCACTTAGAAATGAATCTCCTCTCCTCCCCAAACAAGTACATGTGGGAAGGGTTTTAGATTTGGATGGGAGACAGCAACCCAGAATTGATTGACTGAAACAGAGAAAATACTCATCAAACAAAAGGTTGCTTGGTTGGATCTGGTCATATAGTTCAGGCTGTCATCAAGAGTTTGTGTCAAGAATAAGGGTTAACATTAAAGAGCCTCTGAGCAGCTGAGTTTGGGTACCTGGTCTGCTGAATGCTGACTGCACTGGCTTGGAATCTCATGTAATATTGTGAATCAGAGAAGAACTTCTGGAGAAAATGGTACTTTGTTCATAGAGCTGAGCATTATGAGTTGCACAAATTCATGTACTGAACAAGATCATTTTTCTGTGCCACTACTTTCAAGTTACTATCCTTTATAAATCTTGGAACAATATTTACTATTATTTTTATATCATTAAATTTCCATCCTGCCCTTCTCCCCAGAAGGAGCCCAAAGCAGTAAACAAAAGACAAAACATCTTAAAACATCTTGAAAACAAAACAAAGGACAAAACATCTTAAAACATCTTGAAAGCAAAACATTTAAAAAACATTTAAAAAATAAAACGTCTTAAATAGATATTTTAAGAAATCTTTAAAAACATCTTAAACAATCCCAAAATAGATACAGACTGGGATAACGTTTCTGTTTAAAAGGCTTGTTGAAAGAGGAAGGTCTTCAATAGGCGGCAAAAAGATAACAGAGTATTTAAGAGGAGGGAATTCCAAAGGGTAGGTGCCACAATGCTAAAGGTCTGCTTTGTATGTTGTGCGGAATGGAGCTCCTGATAAGATCTGCAGGAGGCCCTCGCCTGCAGAGTGCAGTGCAGACTGTGTATATAAGGGGTAAGATGGTCTTTCAGTTATCCTGGTCCCAAGCTGTATAGGGCTGCCTACACTAAAACCAGAACCTTGAACTTGGCGCAGCAGCTAATGGGCAGTAAATGCAGTTCTTTCAACAGCGAGGTAACATGTTGGCAATATCCTGCCCCACTGAGCAGTTGTGCCACCACATTTTGCACCAGCGGCAGCTTCCGGACCAACCTCAAGGGCAGCCCCATATAAATCACAGTACAGTAATCCAGCATGGAGGTTACCAGTGCATGGACAAGAATGGTCAGGCTACCCCAGACCAGAAACAGCTGCAACTGTCGTACCACCTGAAGCTTGTAAAAAGCACTCCTAGTCACTGAGATAGCTTCTAAGTGACAAAAATAGATCCAGGAGCACCCCCAGACTATTAACCTGCTCTTTTAGAGGGAGTACGACCCATTCAAAACAAGGCAATTGACCACCTACCCACAGCTCCTTTGTCTTGCTAGGATTCAGAGTCAATTTATTGGCCCTCATCCAGCCCACCAACTAGTCCTGGCACTGGTCCAGGGCTCACAAAGCCTCTCCCAATTCAGATGTTATAGAGAAATAGAGCTGGGTGGTATCAGCATACTGCTGGCACTTTGTCCCAAATCTCCTGATGACTGCTGCCAGTGGCTTTATTTTTTGTTTGGTTTATTACCCCCCATCCTCCTAACCACTCTTTGAGAATTGCTTCTACTTGCTGCAGTTGACTTATGTGTTTGAGACCTACATTGAACAGAATCATTCCCTAAACATCCCATCCAGGCAGAACACATTCCATTCTGTGGGACAGTTCTTGAAACCGTGGCTAACTTAGCCAGGATTTGAAATCAGTTCTCGGGTTGTATCCATTAAAGTCATCGCTTGAGTGGAATTTCCGTGCCCTCTGCTTCCCCCAGACAACCGCCACACCCCCAAATCTTGTTTGGGAGTCCCCCAATTCTCTGGAGCAGATGGGGAGTGCACAGGGGGAGGAGAGGGAGGGGAATCTGTTCCACTTGTGCAGTGACTTCATTGAATTCTACCCTTGGTTTGTCTACCATAGTTAAGCAATCAGGATTGCTGCACTCCCCATGCTGCCTGTTCTCCCAGTTACCAAGACATTTATTGAATGTGCGATATTATTCAACCATGCAGATCTGATGGTGAAACATGTGATGCTGAATTTGAAATCTATTGCCCACCTCTAACTGCTTGGGTTCCTTCTGTGTTAATTTGGTAGAAATGTTCTTTTACTCTTCTCTGTTTATTTGGTGCTTGCAAAATGAACTGTGTAGAGCAGGGGTTGCCAGCCTATTGCCCACGAGTACTATGGTGCCCATGAAGGCCTTCAGTGGTGTCCCCAGCTGGTAGCCCAGAATTTGAGCTTTCATTTAACCCCCCCCAAAAAAACTTTAGCCCCCCTAGAAAGAAAGTTATGGAGGAAAACTTGCAAGTAACCTTCTAAGTGATTTATGTGAAATGAGCCAGCCTTGCTGTTCCTGCTTGTCAATGTTATTAGCCAATGAGTGACACGAGAGGTGTGACTGGTGCTTGGACACCAGGCAGCAGGAATCCATGGAGTCCAAAAGAGCTGCTGTTTTGCTCTCCTTTTAGTGCACTTTTCTTGCCCCCCCCCCAGTGTTTGGAATTCCCATAGTTTGCCCTTCCATTTTTTCTAGCAAGCAGAATGCATCTTTCCTATGCTGGGTTTATCTGAGGTCAAGTAGTGCCTAGAAATTATTTTCTGCAAATACTACACAATAAGTGTGGGTGAATGTTGAAAGAATCCCCCTCTTTTCAAAGGCAAATGCGAAAACTTTGCAAAGAGGCTTAGGCATGTCTGCTGCTTTGCAGGAGCTTATAGTTAACTTACAGTACAGTAGTGTAATATCTACTCAGAAGTAAATATCTTTGTATTTAGTGGGGCTTACTTCCAGGTAAGTGAGTACAGGATGGCAGCCTAGGCTTTGGTTTAGGATTGGCATTAGGGAAAAACAGGGTTCTTGTTCCTTTAACAGCTGTATGACAGGCAGAAATTCAACTGGTCAACCTTTTCTAGTATGGAAAGCTTCTTCATGAGTACTCTCTAATTTTGTTTTATGCCATATCCCCATGGCAGCCATTTTGTGACTGGGGCCCCCAGCACGCTCCCAAAATTTGAAATGTGTCCTCTGGTCCAAAAAGGTTGGCGGCCATGATATAGAAATTAAGGAATGCTAACAAGTCTGTTATTAGAATTTGCCGCAGAAGTGTAGTTGTGGTGCTCAGGGTTTTTTTTTTTATAATTATCTTTTATTTTATTTTTCAGAATATACAGAAAAATGAACAGTTAATCAACAAACATGGAGTACATTGTATATACAAATGATGTTGATAATCCAATCTTGTGTCCAAACCTTAATAAAAACAAAATGGCATTTTATAATTATTTTTCACTCATTGACTTTATTCTCTCTGTCGTTCTATAAGTTTCTCTGTGTTAGTGTGAAAGATAGAACCTCTCCATAGCGAGACCTGGGATATCGGGGGAGAGAAAACTGGTAGAGTTTTATTAATATAAACTCTGAACGGGTACCACACATCGTCAAATTTGTCTGTTTTTGCTAAGCTGCGAATTTTTCTATCGTGTCGCATAAGTTTTTCAGAAAGTGCTATTTCCCATACTGTGCCCATCCATCGTTCAGTTGAAAGATCGTCTGCTAATTTCCATTGAAATGAGATTTCCATGCGGGCTGCCGCTAGCAACAGGATAACCAGGTCTTTATGCACTATGGGTATGTTCAAATGTCCTGTGTAAGACGCCAAGGCCGCATCCGGAGCTAGCAATTGCCCTGTAATATCCGAGATTTTCCCGAAAACCACATTCCAGAACTTCATTACTGGTTTACAGTTCCACCACATGCGGCAAAATGAGCCCACAACTTCATACCCTCTCCAACATAGAGGGGATATAGATTTATTGATGTGGTATAATTTTAAAGGTGTCCAATGCCATTGGTGAAGTATTTTGAGAGCTGTTTCTTGGATTCTAGCTGAGGCAGTTCTTATAGGAGGCTTAGACCATAATTGATTCCACTGCTGCTCTTCCATGCCTACACCTAGCTCTTCCTCCCATTTCATCTTAAGACCTAAAGTGTTACCCATTGTGGCTGCTATAAGAATTTTATATATTGAAGCTGCTACACCTTTTGTCTCTGCAGCTGAGCTCGTACACATTTTCTCAAATGCTGTAAGTGTGCGTATCCCCTAATTTGTGTGCTAATGAATGCACCTGAGCTATCTGCATCCAGTTATAGGATGTCTGTCCCAGTTTTCTGCGTAATGAGACCTCTGATATGGGTTGGCCTTTTTCAGTTAGATCCTGAGTCCTATATAAGCCTTTCTCTTCCCATCCTTTGTATTGAGCATATTTGTCTTTATCTCTGAATTCAGGAAGGTCTAGAAAGGGGGTGAGAGGAAAAAGGCTGGGTGCTAACGTTTCCCCCCAATGTTTCCATACCAAAAAGGTTGCCTGTAGGAAAGGGTTAGGAATCCGTTTAAGTTGTCGCCATGATGGGGATAGAAATGGCCATGCTCGAGTTGAGGGTACCGTTCTCTCCACCTCCATGGCTACCCACACTGTATCTACGGAATTCCTAATGATATGCAACAGCTGTTTGAGTTGGAAAGCATCATAATATAGTTTTAGATTAGGTACCCCCAAGCCTCCCATGTTTCTGGATCTGTATCTGGTCATTGCACTTGTTCTATTGTATTTGTCCTTTGCATTAAATTTTTCTAGTATTTTTCTGCCATTTGCCAAACCACTGTTTAGGTACTGAAATCGGGAGTACCTGGAAAAGAAACAATAATTTAGGTAAGATTACCATTTTGATGGCGGCTATCCTGCCCATCCAGGACAGTTTCAGATGCTGCCAACCCATCAGTTCTTTGACTATTGTCTTTGTGACTTTGTTGAAGTTGCATCGCCTAAGTTGATTAAGATCTTTAGAGATAAATACTCCCAGATAGCGGAATCTGCCGTGGCATAAACGAACGCTTGAGGCTGTGCTTAACCGCTTTTGTTCAGCCAGCGACATATGAAAGTATAACATTACTGATTCTGAGTAATTGATCTCTAAGTAATTGATCTCTAGAAGAGTATCTCATTGTGATACTCTTCTAGAGCCTCTTTTATAAAGGGGATTGCCCTGTCCAGATTCTTAGGCATCAATAACACATCATCAGCAAGTAAGTTAATAGTATGATCCTTGCCTCCATCATGGATGCCCTCTATCCCTGAGTTAAGCCTTACCTCTTGCGCTAAGGCTTCTATAGTGAGGGCAAATAGTAACGGGGATAGAGGGGATCCTTTTTTAGTTCCCCTTCCCAATTCTATACGAGGAGATTCTAGACCATTTGTGTGTATTATTGCTGATGGTGTTGAATATAGTTGGTCAATCAGATGTGAAAATGCTTTTCCAAAGTTCATCTTATGCAACAACTTTTTTAGGAAGCCCCATTCCACCCTATCAAAGGCTTTAAATGCATCAAGAGAGACCAAAGCTGCAGAAAGTTTGTTAGTATTGATAACATGTATAATATTCAGGACCCTGCGTATTGAATCTGCTATATTACGTCTTGGCATAAACCCAGATTGATCTGGGGGTATAACTTGTCTGATAAATACATTCAGTCACTTAGCCATTATTGAAGTTAACATTTTGGCATCTTGATTTATAAGTGCTATGGGGCGATAGGAGTTCAGTGACTGGGGATCTCTGTCAGGCTTTAGTAGTACTATTATTTTTGAGTTACGCCAAGTGTCAGGTATTGCTCCACCCGACAGAATGCTGTTAAATAATTGAGTCAGCCAGGGAGCAAGGCCCACTTTAAATGCCTTATAGAAGTCGCTGGTGAATCCATCATCGCCTGGAGCTTTGCCATTTTTCAGATTCTTGATAGCATTGATGACTTCTTCAATCGTCACTGGTTGATTCAAATACGACATCTGATCTGGAGAGAGATTTTTCAATTCTATTTGTGCCAGATACTCTTCTATTTTGTGGTCATCTGGTTCATCTGTCGTGTATAGTTTTGAGTAGTACATTGCAAATTCCTCATTAATGGTCCTGTAGTCCAGAAGCAAAGATCCATTTTCATTTTTAATTCCTGGGATGAGATTTCGAGATCGTTGCTTTTTAAGGGCATGAGCTAATCGTTTAGAACCCTTGTTGCCAAATTCATAATATTGACTTTTTGTATAGGCCATTGCCACATGTGCTTTTTCTATTTCCAGGGATTGGAGTTCTCTTTGTTTAGTATTCAGTGTTTGGCCTATTTGCCTATCTCCAGACCTTTTAAACTCTTTGTCCAGTTTATATCATCCAGGATACTTTTGATATATTTTTGACGTTCTCTCTTGAGGAAGCTGGCTTCCTTGATGCAATGCCCCCTTACGACTGCCTTCATAGCGTCCCAAATCACGTGCAACCCAACCTCTGGAGTGTTGTTTTCTTGGAAGTAATGATCAATAGTTTCCTTCATGTTGGAGCTGAAGTTTTCATTAGCGAGTAAAGTGGGGTTGAATTTTCATGAGGTAATTTGCCTCAAGGTTGACTTTTTGTACAGTGTAAGTGATATTGGAGCATGGTCCGATACAGTATTTACTCCTATTTCAGCCTCAATTACTCTCTCCCATGCCTCTTTATTGATGAAAATGTGATCCAGCCTTGAATGTGAATGAAACCTGTGGGAGTAAAAAGTGTAGTTTCTTTCTGAAGGATGAAGCATTCTCCAAGGGTCCAACAGGTTGTGGGATGTAAATAGATCTGATATGCCAGTATCGTTGTTGCACTCCCTTCGTTTACTGTTGCTGCGATCCAGTCTGCTATTGAGGCAGCTATTAATGTCTCCCCCAATAATGATTGGGCCGTGGGCAAAGTTCTCTATTGTCTGTAGTGTTGTTCTTAGATAGGTCAGCTGTCCTTTATTGGGAGCATATATGGAGCAGAAAGTTAGTTGTTCTCCTTCGATCAAACCATTTACTATTACATAGCGACCATTTGGATCTGATAAACTATCTCTCACCACTAGGGGGCATTTTTTTTTTTTTTACAGATTTCTAGTTCAGAGAATCCAAATTCAGAGCGGTGAACAAAGTAAAATAATTCATTAGTACAGAATCAAACAAAGTATAACAATAATTACTAAAAAGTCGGAGACATTTCCCTTTAACAATTAAAAGCTTGATAAAATAAAAAAGTTTTGGTCCGACGACGAAAGTCCATAAGGGAGGGAGAGAGCCGTATCTCAAGTGGTAGATTGTTCCAAAAGGTAGGTGCTGCGACAGAAAAAGCTTGTTTTCTAACGGCCATTTGGCGGATGGTAAAAGATGATGGAACCCTAAGGGTGTATTCGGCACTTGATCTCATCGGTCGATGGGTTTTAAATTTAAAGAGACGGTTCACTAAATACGCCGGTGCTAACCCATGTAGGGCTTTAAACGTTAGAACCAGTAACTTAAACTGGTGTCGAAGTTCTATGGGGAGCCAGTGTAGATGATATAGAAGAGGCGTGGTATGGGTCTGAGGGCCAGTTCTTGTGATCATCCTTGCCGCTGCTCTTTGTACCAATTTGAGCGGTCGAAGCGATCTAATCGGGAGTCCAACATACAAGGAATTACAATAATCCAGCCGCGAAGTTACCAAGGCTTGGGTTACTTTTCTTAGATCAGCCATTCCTAAAAATGGTTGCAGTTGGCGGACCAGCTTTAATTTGGCAAATGCAGCTCTTGAGACAGCCACAACTTGAGGTTCTAAGGTCAAATTTGAGTCCAGAATTATGCCCAAGCTACGGACTTGAGTCTTCAGCGGGAGTAGTATTCCATTCAGTGATGGTAAAAATTCAGTTTCTTGAGGAGAACTTTTTCCAATCAGGATGACCTCTGTCTTTTCTGGATTTAACTTCAATTTGTTTCTGGTCATCCAATTCTGAATTGCCGTGAGACATAAGTTAAGAGGAAGAATAGCCTCTTTGTCATTTGGTGAAAAAGAGCGATAAAGCTGTGTATCGTCCGCATACTGATGGTAATGAATTCCAAATTTTTGAATGATCTTGCCTAGAGGCCTCATATAAATGTTAAATAACATCGGGGATAGGACAGAGCCCTGCGGAACGCCATATCTTAAAGGCCAGGGTTCTGAACAATAATCCCCGAGGGCAACTTTTTGAAGTCTGCCTTCTAAGAAGGAGCGGAGCCACTGTAGGGTCATGCCTTTAAGTCCAATTTCCGAGAGACGATCTAGCAAGATGTCACGATCGATAGTGTCGAAAGCGGCTGATAAATCTAATAGAACTAGTAGTGACAGATTACCCTTATCTAATTCTAGCCGAAGGTCGTCAATTAATGCGACTAAGGCTGTTTCTGTCCCATGATTTGGCCTGAAACCTGATTGTAAGGAGTCGTAGCAGTCGATGGTGTCAATGAACGTTTGTAGCTGTGTAGCTACAGCTCTTTCGATGACTTTACTCAGGAAAAGCAAGTTGGACACCGGTCGGAAATTATTAAGCACTGTGGGATCAAGAGAGGGTTTTTTTAATAGTGGTATAACAATAGCTTCTTTCAGGCACTCAGGTAAGCGGCCTTGTTGTAAAGAAGAATTAACAATTATACTAAGCCAATTTGCCAATTCAGCTTTTGATGTTTTTATAAGCCAGGAGGGGCATGGATCAAGTAAACAGGTAGTTGGATTCATTCTGCTGAGAAACTGAGGAATGTCATCCGGGAGAACAGGTTGGAATGTGGAAAAGACGGAAGGGCAGACCGTTTCTGATATGACAGTATTTGCGTCTGTCACCTCCGTATGATCTAAGGTAGATTGGATCTGTTCAACCTTTGCCTCAAAGAATGTGGCAAATTCCTGGCAACGGGCCTGGGAATAAACTGAGTGGGAAGCAGATTGAGGCGGATGCAGAAGACCATTTACTATGCGATAAAGTTCTTTTGGTTGGTTTCCCGCTGAGGCAATTGCTGTCGAATAAAAGCATCTTTGGGCTGTCAGTCTGGCCGAGGCGTAGAATTTGGCAAATTTCTTTGCTTGTATTCGATCAGATGGACTTTTTGTCTTTTGCCAACGCCTTTCTAGACATCGATAGGAACGTTTTATTTTCAAAAGATCACTCGAAAACCAAGGGGCGGATTTAGATCTGGTTGTTTTCAGTGGACGGAGAGGAGCTATTGCATCCACTATCTCAGTCATCATATTGTTCCATGAGTTGGTCACTATATCAATGTGCACTCCCATAGATGGGCTTGTATAATTTTTAAGCTTGGTTATAAACGTATCAGGGTCTAATAATCTTTTAGGGCGGTATAGTTTAGTAGGAGGCGTAATCCTGGGAGACGAAAATGATGCTGATAATTTAAATCGAATCAGATGATGATCAGACCATAGTAGTGGAGAGATCGTAATGTTATCTATACGAAAATCGTTTAAGTCTAGGTGTGATTGAAAAATGAGATCAAGAGTATGGCCTGCAGTGTGAGTTGAGGCCTGTACTAATTGCTGTAACCCCAGAGTGGACATCATAGTCAAGAAATCTTGTACTGATCGAAGAAAAGGGGAGTCTACATGAATGTTGAAATCTCCCAATATTAAAAGTTTGGGGGATTCCAACATCAGTCCTGAGATTAAATCAAACAGTTCCGACATTGAATCAGTTGGGGAGTGAGGAGGACGATAAATTAATAAGATTACAATAGGATCCTGATGACCAAGCTTTAGGCCAAGGAGTTCAAAACCTGGATAATTTTTGTAAGGTAATCTAGATAACAAGATGGATTTGCGATAAATAAAGGCTACACCCCCCCCTCGATTGTCTAGTCTCAGTTGGTGAAGAGCAGCGTATCCCGGGGGGCAGAGGCCGTTTAGATTAGCTCCACCTGAGTCTTCAAGCCAAGTTTCGGTTATACATGCGAAATCAGCGCATTCGTCTTTAATCAGATCACAGATGAAAGCCGTCTTGTTATTTACTGATCTCGCATTAAAAAGTAACGTTGAATAATTCCTATGTATTGGTATGTTCAAAACGGAGTTTTCGGTTCTTGTGAGACTCGAGTAGGAGTTACTAGGCAACGTGACAAACAAAAATTCTTAAAGTGATGAGGAGTGTTTGAACGATTATATTTTCCTTGTCCTAAAATTGTTAATATTGGAGTGACGATCATATTATTGGCCTGTTCATTCTTGGATCCATTTGGTGCTAAAGGGGTTCCATAAATATTAGGCCGCCATTGCTCAATGGTTCAGTGTTGAGATTGAGATGCCTCAGCAATTGGACTAATAGACTTAAGGTATTCTGCATCTACAAGCTCCATGGTTGAGGAAGGAAATGCTGGGAAGATAGTCAACATAGTATCTGCAACAACCATCTCAGGATTAGAGATGGGAAGCTTATTCTGGAGAGTTAAGAGAAGGTTCTGTAAATTATCAATGATCTCACTTTGGATATCAACAGAAAAATTGGGGAATTTAGATATTAAATCATCAATGTTTTTATCCAAAAAAGTGGAAGATTGCAGTTGTTTATCATCAAAGTTCACTGATGTCTTATAGGCCGTAGTCTTTTGCAGTTGAAAGGTTGTCTTATTTATTTGGGAATCAGAGATTAAAGCAGTATATCCTGGGACGGCAGTGTCCGATATCTCTGGCGCCATAGCCAAGTGGTTGACTGGAGATGTTTGCGAATTAAAAGCAGGACGTTCCGGTATTAGAGAATATGGGGCGGCTACATTAATAAAATGTCTGTGGAGCCCTATATCCAAATTGCTAAAACAGCGTCTTCTCTTTAAAAGTAAGGTAACGGTTTCGCTGGTATTGAATGTGAGTAGAGCTGACATACCTGAGCGTGCTGTAGACAGGATTTCTGCTTTAATTAGATCTCTGGATTTTAGCCACCAGGATGGCCACCCCCCTAGCTTTTGAAGTTCCTGCGGCACAAACCTACTCGCCTATCCAGCCCCCTTTCAGAAGTTTGCCCTGAAACATTTTAGCCTGGTGAGTCTCTTGGAGGCAAATTATATCTGGAAGTTTGCGTTTGAGTGCTGTTACTACTCTGGTGCGTTTGATGGGGGATCCCAAGCCATTGACATTGAGCGAGAGTATCTTTAGTGTACTAATCCTCATGTTCATAATATTGAGAAGGGAGAGTGAGAGTGTTCAAATGCGGTTTTGCTTTTTTGATACCAGAGAGATGGTGCCTTGCCTGTACTCCAAACCTTATAACCCCACGTGGGGGAAAAACTAAACAGAACAGAAACAACAAACAAACTGCGAGGGCAGTCTGTAATTAGTTGACTGCCATGAGACAGCACCGAGAATTGCCTCAACCCGCTCGGGTGGGGTGGGGGATAGCGGGGACCATACTTACACATAGGCCCTCTCCCTTCATGGACTGATGAGAGAAATGTGGCTATGATAGCCTATATAATTCACTCAACCCTGCATGCTTGTATGTAGATCAGATCGGGTGCAGGTATGGATAGGTGCGCTCAACCATCAGTTTACCAGAGTAGGATTGCTGCTTCTGCTGCTCTCCCCTTCCAACTGTGCTATAGTGTCTTTTTGTGTTTTTTTGTTCTTGCTTCTTTTACTCTTTTGACGTTCCCATGGAGTGTTTCCTTCATCCGAGTCAGAGACTTGTTTGTCCTGCTGTTTATTTTTGTCAGATGAGACGTGGAGATCGCAGAGTAATTTCTCTGCTTGCTTTCCTGTGCTTGCTGTAAAGAATTTCCCTTCGTAGACCACCACCAGCTTAAAGGGGAATCCCCACCGATATCTAATTCCTGCCTCTCGTAGAGCAGCTGTATATGGTCTAAAGTTTTTCCGCCTGCTCAGCGTGTCAGGACTAAGATCTTGAAAGATATCAATTATATTGCTATTGGACTTTATTTCCCTAAGATTGCATAGTGCTTTGTAGATTTTCTCCTTTATTTTAAAACGCTCAAATTTGATGATTATGTCCCTTGGAGGACCGTCCGGTTTAAGGCGAGCTCCCAGTGCCCTTTGTGCTCTCTCGATGTCTTCGGCTGAGAGAGTTACTCCCAGATTAAGTGTATTAAACCAGTCTGTAATAAACTTGGGCATATCTGCCCCTTCCTCTTTTTCAGGGACCCCTCTCACCCGAATATTGCCTCTTCAGGCTCGATCCTCCTGTTCTGCCACTCTCAGCTCTAATTCTTTAGTTGCCATTTTTTGCCTCTCTAACTTTTCGTTGTCTTAAAGCTAGATCCATGGCTGCATAAGCCGTTTTAGTTATTTCCTTCATTTGTGTTGAAAGGCTTTCTATTTTCCCCTTTAGTGGTTGTAGAGCCTTTGCCCAATCCGTTGAGAGAGCTTTTCTAATTTTATCTATGTAATCATCTGGGTCGTAATCGTTTGACATAGAGCTTGTCTGTTTTCCGCCTTTGAGGGCCTTCTGGCCTCCCCAAGTCATGTCAGTTTCACTCTCTGTGTTTGACAGGCCTGTGAAGTCTGTGCTAATTTTAGCTTCCGTGCTGAATTTAAGGATTTTTGCTGGGGATCCTTGGGTTGTCTGAGACATCACCTACCTGATCTTAATGGTTAGAAGAAAACTGCTTATGATTTGCAGGGTTTTACATGCGATAGTTGTTCCGTGAATGCAGGAGCCTCGGCTCTACGCCGCCATTCTGCCGGATGGCAAACCACGCCCCCCCCCGGTGTTCAGGGGTTTTTGAGCCATTTCAGGACATACATTCTCCAAGAGTAATGTTCTGCGAGAGTAATGTTAATGTACAGAGCAAAAGTAAAGACACATTTGTGTAAGTGGATGAAGCGGAAGTTGAAACTGGCATGCCTGAGAAAGAAGGTGGGGTGAGGTAATGGATAATAGACCAGCTTCCAATGATAGCTTTGAGATAGACCATTGCATTGAGGGAGAGACTATGCTAACCTCTCTGGCCTCCTTGTTGCCTGTGGTCTCTCACTGCTCTCGTTCCTGTCATAATAGTACCACCAATTGTGCTGCTATATTTAGGGCCATGTCAGCATTTCCATTATAAGACTCTATTTTTCAAAGACAGGCCTACAATTCAGCTTCAAACCCAATTTTAGCTGTGAAGTAGCACTTCTCTGTGGTTACAAAGATTTAAATGTGTATGTATAAATATCTGATTTACGCCTATTTATTTCTGTAACTAACAAAAATCCACATTGGATCAGGGGTGCAAAGAGCTATTTCCTTGCATACCTGTGGTGAGTAGCACTTACCTTGGGCAGATAGCAGGACCTGCTCCCTTCTTCTCTCTGCCACATGGATCTTTATGGGCCAGAAGTAGGTCACACTTTACAGCCAGGATTCTTTATCATTTGGGAAGTAGCTTCCAATTTGAGCCTAACCACCAGCTCAGGATTAGCAGTCTTGTCAATAATATGGCTAAGAGGACAAAAGATATTAATATGGGGAGAGATAAGATAAGTAGAATCCTCTCAGAATACACAGGTTAAGTTTACTAGGAAGTTAAACATGCTAAAAAAACATAAAGAACATAGAACTGCATTCAAAGAAAAGAAAAGAAAATGTTTCTAGCTTCATATGCTACCTCTAACTGACATGATAGGCAGGTAAATCAAGCTACAGAAAATACAATGTAGTTTTGAGTCATAAATCCTGGTAGAAGATTTAATATGGACTCCAGGGAATATAGTTTTTGCAGCCTTCAGAATGCAGACCCTTAACAAGGCCATGCATGTATTTGAATTTAGCTGGGAAACTGACATGAAGATATAACCTACTTTGGATGCGATTTCCTGGTTTAGGATTCTGGCCAGGACAAATCTGGACTTGCTAGCTGATGCTTACTGTCTGAGAAGAAACAAAGATCAGCTAATGATAGCTACATGCTACATTGCCCTATAGTGACTAGAGCAGGTTGGCTCATTCAGATGTCTCCCCGAGGAGGTGTGCCTGGCGCCGACATTGTTATCCTTTCGGCGCCAGGTTAAAACCTTCCTCTTTTCCAAAGCATTTTAATTTAAGTTAACCTGATTTTCATATCTGTTGTACTGATTTTAGATTGTTCTTATTTTATATGTTATTGTATTATATTGTGTATTTTATTGTATTCTCTGTGTTCACCGCCCAGAGAGCTATTGCTAGTCGGGCGGTATAAAAGTCTAATAAATAATAATAATAACAATAATAATAATAATGTAGCCTAACCAAATTTGTTAAGTCTTTAAGGTGGCACAAGCCTTTTTTTGTTTGCTGTGAGAGACTAATATGGCTGACCTTGTGACAACTGCCCTTAGATTTTTATTGACTATTTAGAATATGCAACATTTGCATGTTGCATTCCTAATCCTCAAAAGCATGGATTTAGACGATCATGAACAAACAATAAGCTCAAGCGTTCACCCCTCTGCCTCTATCCAATCTTGTACAACTTAATAGACTTCCTAGTTTCCTAAAACCACAATTCCCTGACCACCCAAACCTGCAAACTATGGTTTGAGTAATCCTTCTAAACAAGGATTGATATGGTTACTTCAGTTTCATACCAGTATCACACAGGTGGCAGCAGTGATGGTCACAGAGCCACCTAACACTTTTTACATTATTATTATTAGGAATTCTAGTTATGATCCATTACCTGTTATGCACGGGCGGTGTGGCTTGAGGAGATGAGGCTGAGTGCACATACAGGAATACCCCGCTATACGGACTTTCGATTAATGTACACTCGCTTTTACGGACATACTCCATACTCCACCATGCCCCTGTTTACGTATGCTTGCTTCACACTTACGGACACTTAAGGGTGCGTGGGGGTGGAAATAGATGCGATCACGCCACCGCAAATCAGCTGGGAGGCGCGATCGCGATCAGCTGAGAGGCACAGCAGTGCAGCAGCAGAGGCTTTAGCGCAGGGCTTTGAGGCTCTGCATGAAGGAGAGGTAAAAAAAGTTTTAAAAGGTAGTGCTTCACTTTAAGGACATATTCGGTTTACGTACTCGCTCTGGTCCCATTGAGTACGTTAATGCAAGGTATTCCTGTATAGGACTCTATTTAGTATCTCTAACAGCTCTCTGCCTGTACAGAACTACTCTCAGCACAGAAATGCAAAGCCTTGCAAAGCTTTCTGTTGGAATATGAGGGTTAAAACAATTTGGAAAATCTTAATGGAAGTGCCTGTAGAGAACTTCTTTTTACAGTAGGGCTTCGCTTTACGGCACTTCGCTAATGCAGCGGTCTCAATTAGATGCAATTAGACTAAAGCCCCACCCATATGCTGCTTGTTCTGCTTTTACGGCGGTTTTCGGGCATCGCGTGCCATTCTATTCAATGAGTTCCGCTTTTTGGCGGGGGTCCGGAACGTAACTCGCCGTATGAGTGGGGCCCTACTGTACTGTTATTTATTTTTATTACTGCTTTAGAATGGGAAAAATCCCCATAGAAATATTTAACTTTGAGAAAGTATAAGCTTTGAAAAAATCACGAGGTGAAGGAGAACTTAATAGTCTATGATCTTGGGCAAAGAATGCAACAGGGTTTTAAAATGAAAGCAGATATCCAGCCTAAGATTGGGTTGGTACTTCTGGAGCTAAATGTTACAACTTTATATCTTGTGGAATGGTTCTTCAGATACATATATTCTATTGTTTGTTGGAATTGGTGGCTGTTATCCAGAGACCTATTTTAGACATGCCCAAGGGCCTGTACAACCCTAACCCATTGCACATAACAAACTGCTTTTGAGCTTTTCTCAGTTTTGGAAGTGACTTGCCATGTAGCGGGGTAGTAGTGCTCGGAAATAAAAAGTACAAATTTCCCTCTGGATGTATGTACCACTTGAAACCTGGCCCAGTATATTAGCTTCTCTGATGCATCAGTTTGTGCATGCTTCTTTGGTATCTTTACATAAAAGATAAATTGCACTAAATGTGGTTAACAAATACATGTAACTAAATTTGCACTAAATAGCTACTATAGTAGTCCCAAGGATTCTTTTATTTTGATAAAAGGACATGGTTTGCAACACGTCTGGATTTGTGTAGATTGCTGGGGCAAAGAACACCTTATTTTGAATCCTTCTGCCCAAGGATTATGGAAAGCAGTGCAAACTAGGGAGGTCCTCCTGTACAAGAGAAATCCACAAAAAGTGAATTTGGAGGAGGTGGGGAAGGAGAATTAATTCAGAAACTATTCCCCCTCCCTTTTGCACCTACATTGTACAATAGTTGCAAACAGGCTAGATGACCCTTTCCTAGCCTGATGCCCTCTAGATGTTGTTGGACAATAGCTCCCACCATCCCTGACCATTGGCCATGCTGACTGGGCTGAGGGAGTTGTAGTCCAACAGCATCAACTTGGGGAAGGCTGGATTAGATAGCACAAGTCTTTCCTAGGACAATTTGCTTTCCATCTGTTATTGCATAGTAGACTTTCTGTCAAGATGGCCACCATGGCAGCCATTAATTTTGTTAATTGCATTTAATATACAGAGGCCTACATTCATTCTCACAACCGCACTGTGAGGTAGACCCCTACTAATCACATTTTACAGATGTGAAGCTGACATGGTGACAATACAACTTCCTAAGGTGACCCAGTATGTGCCTTCTTGGGTCCCACCATTAATCAATAATGTTGGGAGCATTAAGTTCTTCTTTAAAACAGGGAAATCCTGTAATCATTAGAACTACAAATAATTTTCCATGGGGTTGGTCAATACAGACATCAAGCCTACCATGCTTTGAACTTTCAAACTTAACACAGGAAAACCATGGTTTAGATCTGCTTGCCTATTCACTCAGATTCATAAACTCATTCCTTTCTCTGTGGTGCAGCACCTCTGAAGGCAGAGCAGTCACTGTATTTATGACATCCGTTTGGACATTAGGCCTAACCAAGGTTTCTAATTTCGTGTTGCTGGCTGATTATAAACCATGACTAGTCAATACAGATACCATACCCAACCCATAGTTAAGCTTCTGTAATTGTACTTTGGTATGATGTCTGAATTGCACCTGTATGTGTACTTAGACTGGAGGAAAGGGGGCCATGCTCCTCACTCTACCCTTAAGTGTATTGCATTGTGGAAATGGACATAATAAGGAATAAAATAACAACTTTCTATAGTCTTATCAGTTTTGGACATCCTAATTGCTCTTTGTCGTATTAGTTTTTTATTGCTGTATAACTTTTTGGGGGATTCTCAATAGCAGTATTGATTCAGAGCTCTATCTGAGCTCTTTCTGGACAGATGGAGTAGTTAATTAGCAGTCCAGATGTTACTAATTGTGGAATCCATGTAAATTAGTTGTTACAGGTCCTCTACTGTCTCTGCCACAATACATGCTTTCTAAACTGGAGCGTAGAGTCAGTCATATGAGGGCAGTATATCTTCAGCACTCTGAAGAATCCTTTCACTTCTATAATAACAATAATAATAATAATAATTTAATTTGTGTGTCTCCTATCTGGCCAATGGCCACTCTAGGCGACGTACAATTCAGTTGCAAAATGCATCACAATAAAATACAAATAAAATACAACATGACAGTAAAATAGTAACAGTTCAGAGTAATAGGCAATTTGTACTAAAAATTAACCCTCCCCGGAAGTCCCAAAGGCCTGTCTGAAGAGCCAGGTCTTCAAGGTTTTGCGGAATACATTCAGGGAAGGGGCATGCCGAAGATCGTATGGGAGGGAGTTCCAGAGAGTGGGGGCCGCCACTGAAAATACCCTCTCCCTAGTCCCCACCAACCTAGCTGCTTTAGTTGGTGGGACTGAGAGAAGGTCCTGAGTGGCTGATCTTGTCGGGCGGCATAATTGGTGGCGCTGGAGGCGCTCCATCAGGTAAACTGGGCCGAAACCGTATAGGGATTTAAAGGTTAATACCAACACCTTGAATTGAGCCCGGAAAATAACTGGAAGCCAGTGCAGATCGAACAACACTGGGGTGATGTGTTCCCGGCGGCGACAATTTGTGAGTAGTCGAGCCGCAGCATTTTGTATAAGTTGCAATTTCTGGACCGTTTTCAAGGGTAACCCCACGTAGAGCGCATTACAGTAGTCTAAACGAGAGGTGACCAGGGCATGTACTACTAGTGGGAGCTGATGAACAGGCAGGTAGGGTTGCAGCCTATGAATGAGGTGTAATTGATACCAAGCTGCCCGGCTCACTGCCGAGATCTGAGCCTCCATGGACAGCTTGGAATCAAGAACAACCCCAAGGCTGCGGACCTGGTCCTTTAGGGGTAATCTCACCCCATTGAACATCAGGTCAACATCACCCAACCCTCCCTTGTCTCCCACAAGTAGCACCTCAGTCTTATCGGGATTCAGCTTCAACCTGTTCCTTCCCATCCATCCACTCACGGATTCCAGGCACTTGGATATGGTCTCCACAGCCAACTCTGGTGAAGATTTAAACGAGAGATAGAGCTGAGTGTCATCCGCATATTGGTGACACTGCAGCCCAAATCTCCTAATGATTGTCCCCAGCGGCTTCATATAGATATTAAATAGCATGGGAGAGAGGATAGAGCCCTGTGGCACACCACAATTGAGAGGCCAAGGGTCTGAAACCTCCTCCCCCAATGCTACCTGTTGATGCCTATCGGAGAGAAAGGAATGGAACCACCGTAATACAGTGCCTCCTATTCCCAATCCCTCCAGGCGCTGTAGAAGGATACTGTGGTCAACAGTATCAAAAGCCGCTGAGAGATCGAGGAGGACAAGAAAGGTGAATTCTCCCCTATCTAATGCCCTCCTCATATCATCAACCAGAGCGACCAAGGCTGTTTCAGTTCCATGTCCAGTCCTGAAACCCGATTGGTATGGATCCAAATAATCCGTTTCATCCAAGTGTGTTGACAACTGATTAGCCACCACTCGCTCAATGACCTTGCCCAAGAATGGTAAATTCGAAATTGGGCGAAAGTTATTCAAAACCTGGGGATCCAAGGAGGACTTCTTTAAGATGGGCTTTACAATTGCCTCCTTGAGGGCTAATGGCATTACACCCTCCTTCAAGGATGCATTGACCACCGCCTTGATCCCCTCGCCCAGTTTCTCTTTGCAGCTCACAAGGAGCCATTTAAAGACAACTACTTACCATCCAGCAACTAATGGGTTAACTGAGAGATTCAATGGGGTTCTGAAGGGCATGATAAGAAGTTATGTTCAAGATCACCCACAAGACTGGGATGAACGTTTGGGGTGCTTCTTATTTGCATACAGAGAAGTCCCTCAGGAGTCAACAGGCTTCTCACCCTTTCAACTGATGTTTGCTAGAAAAGTGAGGGGACCTTTGGAACTGTTAAAAAATTCATGGGAAGGGACCCTGGGAGAGTACAAAACATCTGTAGTCGATTTTGTATTAGACTTCTGCAACAGATTAGCATCAATGATGGAAGTTGTGCAAAAGAATTTAAGTCAAGCTCAGCAGAAGCAAAGTTACTGGTATGATAGAACAGACAGAGAACGTGTGTATGATGTGGGAGATATGGTTATGGCATTCATACCCAGGAAACACGATAAATTACAGGCCAACTGGGAGGGACCATATACCATAAGGGAAAAGCTTGACACAGTGACGTATGTGATAACCACAGACCAATTAAAAAAACATAAAGAGGTTCATGTAAATATGTTGAAACCTTATCACACCAGGGATGCAAAGGTGTTGCAAGTTACCTTATTCCCTGAGGGAAGTGGGCCTGAACTTCCAGATTTGGTACAGGAAAGCAAAGCAAAAGGAGGGGTAGATCAATTGGAATGGTCGGAGGAGGTGAAGGAAGAAGTCAAGAAAGAGATTCTAAGAGTTTAAAAAAATTGTGGGGATCTCTTCAGCAATAAACCTGGCCGAACCAGTATAGCCAGACATTCAGTTGATACTGGAAATCATGCCCCAATCAGATCTGTTCCGTACCGTGTGAATGGGAAAGTTTTGAATGAAATTAGAAAGGAGGTTGAAGACATGTTGGAACTAGGAGTGATCAGGGAATCCATCAGTCCCTGGGCCTCAAGTATTGTACTGGTTCTGAAAAAAGATGGAACCACAAGGTTTTGTATTGATTATCGTTTAATCAATAAAATTACTGTCCCAGATGCGTATCCTATGCCTAGGGTGGGCGCAATGTTAGAGCTATTGGGAGCAGCAACCATTATCTCTACCATAGATCTGTGTAAAGGATTTTGGCAGATGGAATTAGACGAGCAATCCAGAGCCAAAACTGCCTTCAGTACACCAGATGGGTTATATGAGTTTGTGACTTTACCCATGGGACTCAGGAACTCACCAAGTTCTTTTCAGAGACTAATTAATACTGTGTTGCGAGGCATGCTAGATTTCGCAGTGGCCTATATAGATGATGTGGCCATTTTCAGCAAGTCGGTGCCTGAGCATGTCCAACACCTGACAGCAGTATTAGAGGCATTTAAGAAAGCAGGGCTAACAATAAAAGCCAAGAAATGCCAGTTTGGGTTGAATGAAGTGATCTATTTAGGACATAAGGTGGGGAGTGGGAAAATAACCCCCTTATGGAGCAAAGTTGAGGCAATACAATCGTGACCCATCCCCTTAACTAAGAAACAAGTTAGGGCATTTTTAGGTGTGGCTGGTTTTTACTGTAAATTTGTAAAAGATTTTGGGGAAATCGCAACCCCCTTGCATGAGCTAACAAAGAAAAAGTGTGCTGAGCGTGTGGTGTGGATGGATGAATGTCAAAAGGCTTTTGACCTTCTGAAGCAAGCCTTGTGCCAAGGGCCTGTATTAATAGCACCAGATTACGAGCAACCATTCATCGTGGCTACGGATGCGTCGGTCCTAGCGCTGGGAGTCGTCTTGCTACAAGAGAGAGGAGGCACCAGACATCCAGTGGCGTATCTTAGTCGCAAGCTGACATCGAGGGAGAAGAATTATTCGTCGGTCCAAAAGGAGCGCCAAGCGGTTGTGTGGAGACTGAGCAAGTTGCACCCATACGTGTGGGGACGAAGATTTACAGTGACGACGGATCATCGAGCATTGTTATGGTTACAGACTACGAAAAATCATAACACTATGCTGCAGAGGTGGTCCTGGGCTCTACAAGATTACCAGGTGGACTTCAAGTTCATAAAAGGCAAGGACAATGTATTGGCCGATGGACTTTCAAGGCAGGTGGCCGGGACTGCAGTGACGTGACCCAGACGTGGGTGCAAAAAAGACATTTTCCCCAAAGAGACTTGTTTTTTATTGTTAGCGCATCGTATGAATCCTAGAGCAGGAATAATACTTTGCTGTTTTTTTAAGTGGGGGGGGGGATGTGATGTTCCTGCTTATAGTGTAAATATGGCAAGTGCTGTTTATATAGAAGGCATATGGTAAGTGGAGTGAAAGAGGAGGGGGGAGTACATGAGCAGTAGAATGCTGGATGATTGGCTGAGCGTTTGAATGGCTGGGAGTATAAATGGAAGAATGACAGTTGAATCTGGGTGGATGTTAGTAGGGTGGAGAAGAAGGTGTTTGGTGGTGGATGTTGGGAGTGTGGAGAAAGAGGGAGTTGGAGTTCTGATTAATAATAAGTCAAGTACAAAACAGGAATAGATGAAACCATACGCTTGTGAAACATTCTAAAACTAATCTTGTTATTTTTGATATTTAATAAATACTTATTTGGTTTACCAAAGGCCTGATCCTTGGCTGGGGGATATACATACCAGAAGGGAGGGCAAGGTAATTACCAAGGCTGAACAGAAACAGTATCTAACGGTGGCAGCGGTGAAGGGAGGAATAATAACAATTCAAGTATCCAGAGCAACCCAGAGTTGTATGCATTATCTATAAAGATACAAGGGGGTTGGGAACAGCATAAGCACGCAGTCACAAAAGTAACCAGCTAGAGAGAGACTCAGGCAAAGTCTCTGGGAGTATTGGTTATAGGAGGTGACTGGTGGTGCTGCCTAGCAGGGGGATCTAGTGAGATCTGTGCTAGAGCGGAGTGAGAAACCATATAAAGGATGGTCCGGACTGGTGGTATCCCTGGTGGTGCCTAGTGAAAGGCAGTAGCCACAAGCAGGTGGGAACCTGACAGGGAGAACCAGGGAAGAACGTCACAAGGGCATGTTTACAAGTTAGGGGTTGTAAAGGAGAATCGCCACTCTCAACCTGGAACACTTGGAGCAGGTTTTCTTAAAAAATAATTTAAAAAAGAGACTGCATTTGAGTGTGTGCAGAGTGCCCTCAGCCGGAGTAAAAGCAGCCTCCCTCCCGCACACATATCTGGTGGGGGAGCGGGAGCTCTCTAGAAGTCAGAGGCTTTCAGGAAACTAAACTGAGAGACCCCGGGCCCCCAAGTTGACTGAAAATGTCACACCCTCTGTAACTGGAAGCCATTCTGTCTACCTTAAAAAGTGTATCGGGAGGCTGAGTCGTTACACAGCAAAGGCAAGGCTGTCTACACATGATCAAGGGCTGTTTTTACCCTGGGCAGTTCCACATATGACGTGACAAAAAACAAACATACTTGGTACAGTACAGTTTGCCGCTGCGAATCCTGGATCTCTCAGGAGCACCTTTTCACACATTAAGGAAACCCAGGTTTGCCACTGAGTATATACTTGACAGGGAATTGCAGCCAATAATCTCCACTCTGAGGAGTGTGCCTGAATCAGACTCATTTGCTTCATTCCAGTGTTAAACTTTTAGGTGTATACATTACACACACACACACACACAAAGTTAAGTTTTTGTTGAAATGGCTGGCCTAAATCAGGGATGCAGGATACCTAGTGCCCTCCAGATGTTGTTGGACTCCAAATCCCATGAGCTACTGGGATAAGTACCACTGCATCTCCTTTTTTCTTAATTCATTTTTTGTTTACGTTGTGATAATTTCATTTTAATTTTGTAGATCTATTTATTATTATTATTTTAGATATTTATAATGAATGCAAGTTGAGATCGAGATAAAAACAGAAAATACGAAAGTGGTGCTCATGGGGGGCCCCCAACTATGCTTTTGCCCTGGGCCCCGCACATGCTAAGGGTGGGCCTGACCATAGTAACAGCCTGAACTAGAGAAGTTGCTAGATACACTTCACAGACCAATGGAGCTTGCATCTAAGTAGACACGCATTGGATTGCAGCCTAAAGCTGTACTGGCTGACTGGTGGAGACAGATTTTAATAGTCTCTGAATGTTAAAAATGTTGGCTTGGTTTTTAAGGCAATTTTGATTCTGTTGTGATAACTGCAATCAGAATGAAGAAAAAAGTTTAAGATGCCATTTCCTTCCAAAAATTAGTGATAGCTTTACGAAAATTCAATTGTAAGCTATCTTACACTTCGGTGTCTCAAAAAGGCACCTGTTATAGAGGTTTTGATCATTTGAAAGGATAATTAACTGATTACAAGGCAGATGTTTAAAGAACTGATACAGAGTCATAGAAAAGGCTTTTTATGATGTATCATGGGGGAAACTACAATTTCTAGCATATATATATATATATGTGTGTGTGTGTGTGAACGTAATTGTGATTAACCAAACAGAGGTTTTTATTGTATTAACAAAGTGTTTCAGCTTCCGCCTTCATCAGCTGTCAAAATACAAATGCTGTTACCAAGGTGGCAGTTACAGAGCTTTGAGGATGGAATGCTCAGAGGGGCTTCATTTGCAGAAGCGAAGTAGTGGTGGTCCTCCAGGTTCAGGCCATGTGGTGCCAATGTGTCCAGAGAGTAAATCCAAAAGTTCTCCCTTTTAGTCAGTGCTGCTGGATCTGCTGGCATCTCTATCGCTGTAATGGAAAAGTCCAACAGGCTGTGACCCTCGGTGTTAAAATGCTTTGCAACTGGTTGCTCCACTTTTTTTGTCAAGATTGCCGACTTGTGGTTCCTGAAGCGTGTGCGTAGGTCAGTTGTGGTCTTTCCTACATATTGGATATGACATCCTGGTCTTTTGCACTCGATGATGTAAACTATATATATTTATATATATAAATGTGCCATAATCATTTAAAAGCCAATGAATGATGCATGTCACAGTGTGTCTGTACTAAGGCGTTGGAACATTGAAATATGCTGAAAATGGAAGCTGCTATTTTGGGGGCTGGATTCAGTATTTTCTAATTGCTATGTACAGACTATGCAGAAAGGAATGAAAGAAATCTTAAAAGGACACTGCCTAGCAGCAATTTATGTGCAACTGTTATTTGACTTCAATATGCTAATAGCCCTGAATGAGAGGGCAGCCCATATGAGCTGCTTACATACTTTCATTCATTTCCCCCTCTCTTACTGCTGCTTATTCATTTGGAGCATTATCCCTGTCACTGTTGCTGGCAGGAGCAGAAAACTCATTCTAGTATTATATTCCCACTCTTTTTTTTTTGAATGCTCAACACTTAGTCAACACATGACATAAACCTTCTGAAGCAAGGTGCTCATATTATTTTGAGGTGTGCAGGAAGGGACAGTCTGAATTCTGGAACTGAAATATGATTCTTTTGCTTTGTTCTGTGCAGATCAGTGACTGGCCATTCATGAAGTTATACAGGGCTACCCTGTACCATGTTCTTAATAGCCCAAACCTACTAATAAGATTTTCAGACATTTCAGTTTGCTCTTGCAGTCTATGAAATCTCTGAGCTGTATGAACTCGCTTCATGGTCAGGTGTGTTAATGCTGAAGCTGCTCTGGGCATAAACATAAAAATGGGCCACTGTACGTAGGAAGCAAGGGCTGGATGGGACAGGCCTTCTGTATGCTGGGAATAGGTTAATGCTATGAATGAGAACTGGCACATTCTGAAATAGAAAACAATGCAGCTTTTGAAGGTGGAGATGGTGGCTTGTTCACACGTCATATTAATGATAGTTAATGTGTAACTTTAAAGAGGAAAACACAAAAGCAGGACTACAGCAGAACGTCAAAAAGACTAAAGTAATGTCAACAGAAGATTTATGCAACTTTACAGTTGACAATGATGACACTGAACTTGTCAAGGATTATCAATACCTTGGCACAATCATTAACCAAAATGGAGACAATAGTCAAGAAATCAGAAGAAGGCTAGGACTGGGGAGGGCAGCTGTGAGAGAACTAGAAAAGGTCCTCAAATGCAATGACGTATCACTGAACACCAAAGTCAGGATCATTCAGATCATGGTATTCCCGATCTCTATGTGGATGTGAAAGTTGGACAGTGAAAAAAGCGGACAAGAGAAAAATAAACTCATTTGAAATCTGGTGTTGGAGAAGAGCTTTGCGGATACCATGGACTGCAAAAAAGACAAATGATTGGGTGTTAGAACAAATTAAACCAGAACTGTCACTAGAAGCTAAAATGATGAAACTGAGGTTATCATACTTTGGACACATCATGAGAAGACATGATTCATTAGAAAATATAATAATGCTGGGAAAAACAGAAGGAAGTAGAAAAAGAGGAAGGCCAAACAAGAGGTGGATTGATTCCATAAAGGAATCCACAGACCTGAACTTACAAGATCTGAACAGGGTGGTCCATGAGAGATGCTCTTGGAGGTCACTGATTCATAGGGTCGCCATAAGTCGTAGTCGACTTGGAGACACATAACAACAACAACAACAACAACAAATGTTTAACTATGGTTTTAGCACAAATGAGTAGTGTGCTGCTGCATACTTCTCAAAAGTCCTCACTTCAGTCCTGGCCACGGTGGTAGCAACAAACTACAAGTCTTGGCTTGTCGTGCCATCTGAACTTGGGCTCACGGTTTATTTGTCTCTGAACAAAGTGCAAGTCTGAGGTTGGATGACACAACACGCCAAGGCTTGTGGTTTGTTGCTCCTGCTGAGGCCCAGAGCAGGGAAGAACTGAAGTGAGGACTCTTGAGAAAAAGTGTGCAGCAGCATGTTGCTCATTCATGGTAAACTATAAACATTAACTATAGTTTAACATGACATGCAAACGAGGACACTGCCTGGGGAGAGGAGAGAGAATTTGTTCAGTATCAAGTACGTGAATGGAAATCTTTCTTGAGCTGAAGGTCTGCAACTAACTTGGAATATATTTTTCATTCATAATTTAACATATTATTCAAGTTGTTTTCATGAACACAACCAATTGCAAACTGCAGTTGATAATGCAAGCTGAGTGGAATATGCTTATCTTTCCTCTGAAATTGTTCAATGAAGAGAATTTAGCCATTGGGGAAAATGAATTAGCCCTTCTTTAAAAACATAATTCACTTGAGTTTTTACTTGCATCCCTTTTCTCTTGACGTTTCAACATATTTTGCTGTCACATTGTTCAATACCTCTTTGCAACTGTGAGATCTAGAAACGTACTTTAAAAATATTATACATATATTAACAAAAGAAGAAAGAAAATAAAAGAACCGGGATACCAAAAAGAGCTCTTGACTTTGTAATTGGGGCCACGCATAAGCCATGTGCTTGCCATGTGGTTACTACTAATATTTAACACTTCTAAAGTAGCCAAACGTAAGTGCTGTATAGATATTAAAATACCAGGTAGATTGTGAGCATATGGACAGGAACTAATAGCCACAATACAAAATAGTTTACCTCTTGCCTGAAAGGAGTAGTAATTGTCCCCAAACAATATATTAAGTGACCAAATGTAATTGTCTGTCATCTTTCCCTGTAGTTGTTTCTTGATCACATTTTCCTCTTCTGCCACCATACTATTCTTCCCCTAGCATTGTCCTTGTTGCCTGTCCTGGTTCTGTAAAGGCTGGACAGCCTTCTGTGAAGGAACATGGTAAGATTTCAGATCTTTCCAGGAAGTAAGTGCACCCAGCAAAGGTCGGCAGTTACTTCATTTGCCCCTGGCACCCAACTGTCTACAGAAATCACCTCATTCTAACCTGAGGTATGGAAAGGAATGGAGTGGGAGAGGCTAATGCTGTGCCTTTTGGTCCACTTAACCCTTTCTTATCTAATATTGCAAGCAGGGATAGCCAATGAGATGCCCTCCAGATGATGTTGGACTACAACTCCCATCATGCTGGGCTGATGGGAATTGCAGTTGTCAACATCTTGAAAGCACCACATTGACTACCCCTGAATTATACTATCATGACTTCAGAGAAAGCAACAACCAGGAGGCCATGCTGGACACTGTAGGACTCAAATCAGGAGCCTTCCGGGTCCTACAATGATCTCCAGCTCCTTGTAGCATTGGGGTGCTGGCTGGAGGAGGGAACAGATAGCAATTTGAGCCAGGAAAGACTATAATTCTTCTCAGCCTGTTTTTTTTAAGTGATCCCAGAGAGCTAATCCTATGTCACTGCTCCTAGGTCTGCAACATTTTCTTAGTTTTGGCAACTGATTGCCAGAGCTTGGAAGTAACTAGTTACAAGTAACGAATTACTTGTAATTCATTACTTTTTTGAGTAACGAGTGGGCAATTCCTTTACATTTTGATTGTAATAGAACTAGGAGTAATTTTACTACTTTTGTGGAGTAATTGTAATGTTTCCAGGATTACTTTTGGGCATTACTTGGGGTGGGGGGAGCAGGTGAAGTCTTCTGCTCCTCTAATTTGTGGATGAAAATCATGTGCCTCAAACTGGATTTCTGTGCAGTGTCGCTCTTTCCTCATGCTCTGTGGATGGGTAGGAGGCGACGAGGGAGGAGGCGGAGAGTGAGACGGAGTAGAGTGGAGAAAACAAGTATTTTAAAAAACAGATAGTGGTGGTGAAGAATGGAGTGGAGGGAAAAAGGATCCGGAGGGCAAGAACATGGATAAAGGAGGAGAAGGAGGCAGCAGCAGAATGGAGATAAAGAACTGTGGAGGTGAAAGATGGTGTGTGTGTGTGTGTGTGTGTGTGTGTGTGTGTGTGTGAGTGAGTGAGAGTGAGTGAGTGTGAGTGTGAGTGTGTGAGTGAGTGTGTGAGTGAGTGTGTGAGTGAGTGTGTGAGTGAGTGTGTGAGTGAGTGTGTGAGTGAGTGTGAGTGAGTGTGAGTGAGTGTGAGAGAGTGAGTGTGAGAGAGTGAGTGTGAGAGAGTGAGTGTGAGAGAGTGAGTGTGAGAGTGAGTGTGAGAGAGTGAGAGTGTGAGAGTGAGAGAGTGAGAGTGTGAGTGTGAGAGTGAGAGTGAGAGTGTGAGAGTGAGAGTGTGTGAGAGAGAGAGAGAGAGAGAGAGTGTGAGAGAGAGAGAGAGTGTGAGAGAGAGAGAGAGTGTGAGAGAGAGAGAGAGTGTGAGAGAGAGTGAGAGAGAGAGAGTGAGAGAGAGTGAGAGAGAGAGAGAATACTGTGTTTGCACTTGGCACACAAAGTGGGCTCCACCACCCTCTCTGGCTACTGTGCTGTATTTGCAGTGTTTTCACTTTTGTGTTCAGGGGAAAATGTTTGCTTGGGTGAGTGTCCCTTAGTTGGTGGCAGAGCAGGGTCTGGGAGGTGGTTAAGTGAGAGAGATTATGCTGGCTGGCTGAGTGGGGGGTTGCACTTGGTTTGACGTGCAAAGATCTGAGTAGTGGCCTTAGCCCCTCCCCACCACCCTTACCAGCGGAGAGACCACCATTATGAATAAAAATAATTATTTTCTCTGTATGTGTTTGTTTATTTTAATGTTGTTTTAGGCTACTTAGATGTGCAGCAGCCAAGGCTAGCACCTTGTAGGCGGTTTTTAAAGTAACTGAATTGTAATTGTAGTGATTACTTTGAAGGAAAAGTAAAGTAATCAGTTACTTTCAGAGCAATTGTAATTGTAACGGTAATTACTACTTTTTGGGCCATGTAATTGTAATTTATTACTTTTTAAAAGTAATCTTCGAAGCTCTGCTAATTGCAGAAGGAGAGGCCATCAGGTTGCCTGACTGCACAACAGAGTGCCCTTGGATCTGAATGCCTGGCAGGCAGATGAGTTGCACTTCTGATCCTCTTTCAGCTGAAGTAGAGTTCTGGTAGTTGAAGCTCGTGTGTCTGTTGTAAAACTCAGATACTTTTCAATCATCCCCAAGTTTGTATTTGTAGATATACTAGGAGCCTAAGTTACTTATTAGATATTTGAATGTTGCTAATTCGTTGCAATCAGCTCCTGGTAACATGCCACCAACAGGTTATTAGCCGCTGTTGTGAATCAATAGATGGCACTCAATCTGAAAGCGCCCAGAATACATTTTAAGCCATACTTTGAAGTCCATATCTGTCAGTAGAGTTTTGATTGATGGCTGTTTATTACATGTCAATACTGCCTTTTTTCCAGGGGCATCAGGAGTGGCATTTTATCCTCACGCCAAACCTGTGAAGCTAAGGGAGATGGTTGAACCTTGCTATCCCACCTCTGAGGTCAACATGCAAGCCACTGCATCACCCTGACTGTCTAGTGAGAGAGGGGAAGAAGATAGGTGCTGACCTTTCATTGTAAGAGCCTAATTCAAACAACTTGGAGGAAATAATTTCTCTTAGATCATAGCACAGGAGGAGTGTGTATGTCAGTACATATGTCAGGATAAGAAGTTGCTGAAAGAAAAATATCTTTTGCGGCTGAAGAATCATTGCGGTCTGAGGTTGGTGTTTCTGAGTTTCTTGATTTATCCCCCCATCCCCCAAGTTTGAGGATATCCTGTTCTGTTTCTCTTAGGGAGGTGTTAGTTTCCAGGGAAGCCAAGATAAGTGTCCCTTGACTATGAATTTCCATTCTGGTGGCCAAGCTTTCCTTCACTAAAGTTCTCATGGTTGCTGAAGCTTGTTAAAAATTTCTGTGTAGTTGGTGGGCTAGTTTTACTAGTGTTATCTATGTTATCTATGAGTTTTTTGCTTGGTTTTTTCCCATGTACAAAAAATAAAAATCTTGAATTTAACAGTGCATGTTTCCAGATATGCAGTTCAGTCATATTAACCACTAGACAGGTTCTGAAAGAACCTAGTTGTATACATAGGGCTATGCACCAACCTGTCCCTCTCCCACATTTAAATTCTGGTCAAGAATAAACTCTGCACATTTTTCTGGATTTACTCTGCATAATTGTTGTTTCAAGTTATCCAAGAATTTGAATTTGGCAAAAAAAAAGGCAAGAAAGTAGGAAAGGGAATGGACTAGAGAAATGGAGTAAAGCAAGAACAGGATGGCATGACAGAACATACAGGGAGCTATGAAACAACATAAGCTTTGCCTGAAATTTTGTTGTGGGTTCTGGGGTATAGAAAACACAGGCAGTGCTTTTCAAAGATTTGCTCCACAACCATGAAGACTGAAAACATGGAGTGGCTTAGAGATTGAACTATGCACCGGAAAGTCCTTGGTTCATATCTCACCTCTGTTATGAACCCATTAGATGGCCTTAGGCAAGCTACTCACTCTCGGCTTCAGTTTCCCTCATCTACAATATGGAGGATAATAAGACTGACCTTCTGTAGAATGTTACTATAAAAATTACAATTAGATAATGTATTTCAAAGTGCAATGCAAACGTTAAGTGTCATTATCATAATCAGTATCATTAAAAAAGAGAGAGTTGAGATTCTCAGGATGCAGTAATTTTTCCAGGTGGTACCAGTGCTTTCATTGTTGTGGTTTTCCTTTGAACCTTTGGCACATAATTTTAAGTCTTGATCCTGAACCCTTGTTCTAACCATAGCCTCCAAACTATAAGAGTGTCATAATTGGAATAATTAGCAATATATCAGTTTATAATCTGCTATGTGCATGTGTTACAATTGCTTTTTGCTGTTTCTGGCTGAATGCTTTAAGATCACCCAAAAATTAGCTGCCTGGCAACATAAAAGTGCAGATATTAACTTGAATTACATGTCTTCCAACTATTTGCATTACCTTGCTAAATTTAGACCCAAGTACAGCTTTGGAATTGAGATCTCTTGGGATTTTAGCAGAAGACAGATAATATCCAGTCTCGTCAAGCATTAGAGAAGAAAGCTTATGTATCTGTCGTCTAAATTAAATTGTGTCCATAAGCCACATGAAGCACATGGTTGTGTCATTCATAAAGTTCATGATGCAAACTCATCATAGCTTTATTTCTGGAGTGGTTTGGTTGTTAACAAAGTGTGATTGCCTTCTTCTTAGACAAATCTTGACTACTTGCTATACTTAGTTTCAGGACCTGTTCTCACCTCAACACATGTTTAAGCTACATGTTTATCCAGATGATAATGCAATCCACACTTTATGTAATTTAAATCTTCTATTTTATTCATATGAAATCTTGAACAGCAACAAATAAATTCAGCAAGAAAATACTTAACTGCAAAAAGATGATGAGGAGAGGATCAACAGTTGAATAAAGGAGATGGAATGGATACGTGGTGAAAAGATAATGCACAGCCAAGCCCTCCAAGCTGTGGAGAACCAGGCCTGAGGGAGGTTGTCTTCCTTCTAGAAAGAACCACCCCAAATACAGAAATAAAGACTCTTTCCTGGAGCAGCCAGTAGAGACATGATAACAGACAATCAGACCTAATCAGTTGCTAACAGATTTACTAAAGAGAATTCTGCCTACAAGCCTGAAGGCGGTATATTAAATAACATAATGCCCAGTTGAGGCAGAACAGTATCTTCTCTCCGTTTCTCCCCCAGTTTCATTGTAATTGTTTTGCAAAGGTTATAAATTATTCCATTGTGAGCCCATGGGCTAAGACCAACTGACCTTTAAAGATATTTAAAATGCATCCATAATATACTGATGATATAACTAACGGCTACAGCAACACCCCAACTTGACCACCAAACACGTACCTGAAATGAGGCATATTGATTCGTCTATAGTAAATGTTGCCGCCTGGGCTGTTGCTGGCTATTTAGAAGAGTCACAAAGCTGTGGAGCAGCCACCAAAAATGCCTCTCTGCATGCCTTCACAGATTATATATGTCCAATGAAGAAGTTGGTCTCAGCTCACAGTCATGATTTGGATGGTTCGGATGGGGGAAGGTAGTCTCTGAGGTCCAAAATCCTTTTGCTTCAGCAATTTTAAAGTGATGGTTTATTTTATTCAAATACAGGGTTGTATCCAGAGTTAGGCATGTTTAAACCCCTTGAAATTAATGGACTTGACATAATTTAGGTCCATTAATTTCATGCATCTGTTCTGAATATGACTAACATGCAATATGACTCACAGTGTTTAGATTGGTTTTTTGTACTTAACAAAATACAGAAATTGTTTTTTAAAAAACATACTCTTGATTTTCTGTTACAAAATACATGAGAGAATGCTATCTGATTGTTAAGAGACTGATAAACACTTATCAATAAGATCTGCGTTGCTATGCTTATTAAAACTATATTTGCCTGTAAGTGCACAACAGACAGTTCAGTAATTGCTTAAAATGAATCTCTTGTGGTGCAATCCTTTGCATGTCTACTTAGAAGTCAGTCCCATTGAGTACAGTGGGTCTTACTCCCAGGTGAGTGAGATTACAGTTTTAGCCCCTGGAATACCGCAATGCAGTCATAATTGTTGTATGATAATTCTGAGGTTGTTTAAGCATTCTAAGGAAATTGGCTGAACATTAGGTTTGTTTTTCCTCTCGTGATGGATGCTTACATAGCTAGCTTCTCTTGGTTTTGAGTACATCTGGGTGTGCTGAACCAAATCATTTGTGTAACACAAGCGTGAGAGGAGTCTGGTGTGTGGTTCTGTAGCTAGAGAATTGGGTTTATGCCAGGGAGACCTTGGTTCTAATTTCTGCTCATTCATGGAGCTCGTGGGTTGCATTTAGCAAGTGTGCTCTCCCAGCCAAACTGCCATATGGAGTGGTTGTGTGGATATGAGGGTAAAATGGGACAGCTGCATTTACTTCACTCAAACCTCCTAGGAGGAAGGGTGGGATACAAGTGTGTTAAAGAACAGCTCCCCTTTAGGAACATTAATAGATCCTCATAATCCTTGGTAACTTTGAAAATATAATGTAGAAACATTTTTTCTTTGTTTGATCATTGCTCAATTGGACAGAAAATGATAAAACGCACACAAACCTGGTCCTGAGGAGAATGCTGTGGTTCCAAGTGGCTTGCAACTCCAGATATTATCATGTGTAGTAGTATAAACATAGATAACTACAAGGCCCTCTTCTAGTCTTTGGTAAGACAAGATAAGGATGGCAGAGGGGAGTTGAAGGGTGTTAGTGATGAAAAACAGCAAAGTGTTTAGAACTTTATTCTTCTCCATACATCTGCTCCATGAAGCCTTGCCACTGGGATTATATTGTCTAAAACTAGATGAAGTAACTCTGATTCTTACAAAAGATTTTTTTGTGCTTTTTTTTATTTAAAAAAACACCTCACTTTTGAATGCTGCCCAGACTATTGAATTATTAGGAAGAAACTATAGTACAGGGTTCCACAGTAGTGGTGACATTTCAGAAGGAGGAAGGTCAATCCTCATAGTCTTCAGTACCTGAAGCAGGAGGATCTGGCTGATTGCTTCATGTTTCTGTTGGAACAGGCCTAAGACTACAAAAATTAATGCCACAGCTTAACGATCGTTGGTATTTATGTAGTGCAGGGTCGCTAACATGGCACCTATGATCTTTTCTTGGTGTTCACTAAGCCTCTGAGCTCCCTTCCTAACTACCCCTTGGTCATGAGATGGTGAGGGTGGTTTACCTTCCCCAGAGCTTGGAAAAGTTACTTTTTTGAACTACAACTCCCAACAGCCCAATCCAGTGGCCATGCTGGCTGGGTCTGATGGGAGTTGTAGTTTAAAAAAGTAACTTTTCCAAGCTCTGACCTTCCCACCCCTTGAAAAGTATAGAGGATGCTGGAAGAGTGACGTGCTTTTCAATTTCTTTTTTCAGCTCTGTATGCTTTTCAAGACTCAGATTAATTCTACAGGATCAGACATTTTACACAGATCTCTTGGGAAAGTGAAGTGTGTTATGTCTGTGCACTTTTTCTGTCCCTTGGTGGTGGTGGGGTTGAACTAGGGAGGGTGAGGGTGGAGAAAAGTTATCAGAAGGGGTAGCAACCATGGCACTTGCTCAAAAATCCATATATCTCCATGGGCCTAAAAAGGATGGTGACCCCTGATGTAGTGCTTTCCCTAAGTGCTCAAAAGTATTAAATCTTCATTAGGTCAATAATCCTTACAACAATCCTGTAAGGTGGACCAATATTATTAACGTTATATTGGGAGGAAGCTGAGACTGAGATTATGTTTGATCTTGCAATGTCCTGGCTAGCACTGACTTAAATCTGTGGCAGGTCGGTGCTTGCTTAGACGGCTTCTCCAACTTCAAACAGCAGGCTACTTATCGGACAATCCAGACCTTGTGACAGACCCAGATGCTCCCTCTGTCTCCATGCATACACTGACAATGCTATTACAGCACCTAATAATGTCATCCACAACATCAAAGGATTATTTACCTGCTCATCTTCCACCGTGATAGATGCCATCATTTTCTAGCAATTCTACACAGGATAAACAGGCCGGTCTCTATGCAAAAGAATAAATGGACAAAAATACAACATCAAAAATTGCACTTTTCAAAAGTCAGTGGTGGAATATTTTAACCTCCAAGGATACTCTATAACGGACCTTAAAGTAGCCTTATTGGAACAGAGAGATTTCAAAGGGAGGCTGCAGCGTGAAAGTTCTTAATTCAGTGCTGAAGGCATTCAACAGAGTGTATTCTAAGCTTTTTTTCCCTACTGTACAAGCAGCCAGTGCACTGCCCACCTCTGAACTAGTCAAGTAATTAGTCCCATAAATAGTATTAACATAAGGTTACAACAATTTGAAAGGAACCAGTATTTATCTTCGTTTTCTATTTGTTCTTTTCTCATCTATTTTGTTTTTAGAAACTCCCTAGTTCTTTATTAAATCCCTTATGGTCACCTGCACAAAAAACTATTACACACTGCACAAACGTTTGACACTGCAAAATGTGTCTAGCTGCACATTAGAATAAACCCTGGCATTCAGAGTTTCCAGACTGAATCCTCAACATTTGAAAAGGCTCCGTGTGGATACTTTCTGTGTTTGTCAGCTAATCGGTCTGAGACTTCTGCAGTTTGTGGGCATAGATAAAAATATTATTTTATTCCTTGCTAGATTGCTCACTTTGACATTGTTTCTTCTCAGTCTGGGGCTTTATTTTGTCCTGCATTGTAGAGCTAGTCTGTACTTCAAGGGTCCACTCTCAGTGCAAACTTACCTTGGGCTCTATAATAAGACTGGTGTCATCTAGTAATAAAGGCTTTAAAGTTAGAGAGCCCACACACTCAAGCATAGCTGGGACATTAATGTTACATCTCTCTCTGGATTTTATATGAAAAGTGTTGCAAATACTCTATCTTTTCAAGTTAATTTTTATGAGGGGAACTTTTAGCTTGATTAAAGCTTGGTTCCCCCCCCCCAATTAAATTGCTTTGGAGACTAGATATGGCCTGTGAGCTCCCAGGTTGTTATTCCTGTTATTAAATTAACAGGAGACGGTAATGCTCAAATAGGATATTCAGGAGTGTGTGTGGGAGATCTCTGGGACCTCTATAGTCTCCCATAGGTACAGATTTCTTCAATAATTTGTATACTGGCTATTAAGAAGTTCCCCAGTCCTTTGTTGGGGAGTGGAGAGTTGGTGGGGAGGAAGAAGCCAAACAAGTGAACTTGATAACAAAGCTTTAGACAGATTTCAACTGGTAAAAGTCCATAGCCATGAACATTTTTTCATCAAAGGGTTTAAGACTGGTGCCTGAGGAATTGTTTTGCATTCGCAGTTCATCCTCCTCTTTGAACACGGAACTGACTGCTCAAAACGCTTGAGGAAAGGTAAGGAGGAGAGAAGCTTGCTCTTGTTTGGCGTCTTTGAAATCAATCCATGTGTTCTCCTTTCTAATATCTCAGACTGTTTTCTTAGCCCCAGTAAACCAAAAGGGGGTGGGACACACTCAATCTGACCTACTTCTCTGACTTCTTAAGCTTGTAGGCGAAGGTTATCCTGTCATGTCTGATCTTGTGTTTTCCTTGGGTATGTGGGTAGCAGCAGTTAAAAAGGGTTGCCATTGCCCAAGGTTGTTGCCGTGTCAGAGTGTTGGGATTCCCTTGTATGCGTCTGTCAGTAGGGTTCATGCTGCTGTATTATTCCATATAAAGCTCAGTTTTCATTTTTTGCACAGTGAGCATGTGATGTATCTGCTCAGGACACCGTGTGAGTCACTCATGACTCCCATTGAATTTCTCTCAGATGATTATTTTGTGTGGGCACAGGCTCTGCCAGTTTTCTTCTTTTTAAATCAAAAAAAGTTTTAACATTGGTTTGATAAAAAATGAAAGGCTTGCTTCTCCTGATGTTGGCTTTCTCAGTAGTTGTTTAAATAAAGGTATCTTGGTCTCTCTCCACCTCAGGCCTTGCTATCATCTCACAAACTGCACTGTTCAGTACCGGGAATATTTTAGTCTCAGTAGTTGGGGGGTGGAGACCAGAATGCTTGCTTTACCACAGGAAACCAAGATGTACCCTTTCTTCTATTTGTAATTACAAAGCAAACCTGGAGCCAAACTTGGAACCTGGTTCTTGATCAGTATCCTATAACAGTGGCCCCCAAATGTCCCCCCCAGTGGACCACTTGAAAAAGGCTAAGGGTCTTGGCAGACCACTTAATTATTTTTTCTCACTGTTGTAGCAATTGTAATTCCATAGATTTCAAATTGTAATACAATATAAGAAATAGAAGTGATACAAATACAATAAAATCAATATAAATATTTAATGTGATAGATGTGCCATTTCTCATCTTCAATCTCAAATCCACAGACATTCCATGGACCACAGTTTGGGAACCTCTGTGCTATAACATACCTGTCCATATGTTTCTCAACTCCTAAAGGCAAAAGGGTACGCTTCTGTCAGCTTATTTCATCTCCTGTATAGCAAAATCCACAAATTCACTCAGTGATTCCTGTATCAGTCCTAGAATTATTCTTCTGTTGTCATAGGAACAGTATGTGTCACTATTTTTAATTCGTTTATCCTGGCAGCACCACTGTGAGATGGGACATTCATATCTCCACTCTCCATTGTACAGATGAGTTAGAGAATATAGTGAGAAATAGTGACTTCTTCAATATTTGAACGCAAGTCAGTGCCAGAGGAGGAGCTCTGTTTCAATCCTTGGCCCAACAGTTTTGTTCTGTTTCTGTTTTGTTTCCACATGTGAATCCCTGACTGATACCTAGATTATAGACTGCCTAGGAACCCCAGGTATACTGCCTTGAATTCCGTCATAGAAGAAAAGCAGGAGAATACATGTAATAAATGCATGTGCAGTTTAACTTGGCTTTTGGTATTTATGCTGTTATCGTTGGAAGGTGCTGATACTTCTGATCAAATGAAGCAGGAAGATCATTCATTCATGCGAATACCTTAAACTCTATTCACTTGAGTTGCTTAGCACAAACGCAGTTTCTCACACTGGCCTATGCTGCCTTGAGCTGATTTAAATACTGATGACCTTACTTTCTTCTAAAGTCTGGAGAGAAAAATATATTTAATCTTTATTTTTTGATGGTTGTTATCTTTCCTACTCGGTCATCGAGGATTTGCTTTTGCTCTTCTTGCCTCAATTTGTAAAATACCGTAGACTAATGGTACTTTAGATACAATTTCATCACTTCAGTGTACTTTGCAAATAATGAATGCCTCCCCCAAAACAATACAAAACAAATCCTGCAGGTTCTTCTCCATAGTTCAAGATGCTTTTCTGTTTTCTCTTGTGGTTTTTCTTGTAATTTCTTCTTCTTCATCGAGAAAAGGAGAATTCACACATTCTACAAAATGATACAGGTTTAAAATGTTTTCATCTGTGATATATAGATTCTATGTAGACACCTGCTGCTGAACATAGAACTTCCGAAACACCAGCAATAACCATAGATGTGCCTCTGGCAGCCTAGTAAAAATACCAACCAGAGTAATGCCTTGCATGCCTGCTGCCATTTCCTGTTGCCCAGGACAGTTCTCATGTCATTCCAGGGGCTTTAGTCCCAGCAATCTATTAGTAAAGTTTATGTTCTTGCATTCTACCAAAAAATAAAGTATTTAGAATAAAGTATGCAAATGGGAGCACTTTTTGAATTTTGCCTGTAATATATTGATCTGCATGATTCTTACTGATGCTATCATTCAGTTTATTAGTTTCTTTTTTGAGTGCAAAATATATACTTTTAAAAAAGCCAATCTGTTCCAATGGCTTCTTTTGTGATATAGGTGCTGTATATCGTTTTCACTTCAGTGGTCTTAAAATTCAAATGCTAGGTGTTAGTTCAATATCAAAACACTGCCATTTACAAATCCATTTTAAAAAGTATGCTGTTTTAAAAAGAACCAATTAGAAACGTTCAGAATCTGCACTGCTAGAGAAAATATTTAATTAATTTGCATAATGTTAACTTACCAGTGTGATTTTTCTGGACATAGTATTTTTGTTTCCTTGGTGCTGAATGCTGAAATGGAGGGCATGGAGCGGAATGGCATTTGCTATCCTGCCTGCCTGGCCTTTTAAAGCAAGCCTCCTGATTGTTAGAAGCTTTTTGCATGTGTTAGCTGTTCTGTCGCTGCTGTGGGAATTTGTCACTTGATACAGGTGTATATTCATTGAATTTCCTAAAAGTCAAGATGGAAGGTAGAAACTTCTTCGGTCTTACATAAATAGCAGCATATATATGAATCCTGCTACAAAAATTAATAAGGCTATTTTTCCACTTGCAACATAAAAGCCAGATTGCGTTTCTTCTTTCTTGTACAATATAATGTCATTCTCTTCCCCATCATCAAGTTGCCTCTGTGGTACCTCCGTTAGTCAGAGAAGATACTGGGAATCTGTTTACATCCAGGGACAAATTGAAGTGTTCAAATAAAAATAGGGAGAAGAATGACTTAATTTTAAGAGAGAGCCTCTGTTTTTCTTGTTATAATAATAATGACATTGCCTCAGTGTTGTAAACTTGCACAAATTTTAATTGCCTTCACTGATAGAAGACTTAACTCCTGCAGATTACCAAAGCACTTGTATCAGCTGCTGTCAGGTAGCCAGTTAGAGTTTGTGTGTGAGAGAAGGTTGAATCACTTTTGAACTTCTGTCTCCAGTTCAGCCTGTCCAAAACTCAGTGGGAAGAGGGAACCTTGGGTTCAACTTGTCTAGTTTAAACAGAGCTGAGTGGCTCTTGGGATGTGGCCTTAAGATCCTTGTGCAATTATAACAGGATTTTTGTTTGCATATCCACATGCAGTATTCCCTTAAGAGCACCCTCAGAGAACCGTGCACATCTGCCTCCTGTGCAGCCTTTTACCCCTCCCCTCCAATTTCTTGAATATAATCAAACCCATGTCTACAGAGCACTAGTAGAAAGGGTTCATTTAAAAGTGTCAGTATAGCAATGTGCAATGATGTTATATTTTGCTTGAATTTAGGGTTTGAGGCAGCGTCTTCACAATTGTATTGGAACCTATCTGATAAGGGGTTCACTCAGACATACTTACCTAGCTAACCCAAACTAAATCTGTAACTGGCGGTGAGAGGTTGCTATAATAAGGAGCCTAGATCTTGGCTTGTATGAATTTGAGGACCAGGAATAAAATACTTTATTTAAAAGATAGTACCTGATGCTGCTTTTTAAAAATTCAGTATAACTATTGCCCCACTATTTCTGTACCTAGTCATCAACTTCAGCTAGACTGAAATCTGCACTCCAGAAGTGTAATGGCTGAGGATGACTGAGCACGTACAGTTGTGAAGTATTGAATCTCAGTGCAATAGGGTATAGAATCCCAATTCTCAAAAATCTCCCAGATCTCAAAGAGTCAACACAATATATTCCAGTTTTAAACACAGGTACAATTAATTAACACGTAATTAACACATCTGACCATTCACAATATGGGTGAATATTCTATTACACATTGGTGGTGTTCCTTCCTTTAACCAGTTGGTTGTTGTAAGGTTTTGATATTGTGTGATTACTTTACAGAAGCTTTGGAGATTAGGATTTCGTCCTGATGCAGGAATTAATACTTCTTAAAACAAGGTGTGCCTGAAGTGATGTGAATGCCAGCTTGAATACCCACACCTGCATAGACTGCTATTCCAACTGGTATGTGCCTGGGAACTGTGGCTAAGTATGCCTTTCTTGTTGCACATGTCCATTATGTCCCAAATATTAGGAGATGCTTATCTCCTTTTTACACTTCATATTCTACATGGCAAATGCAGCTTCTGCAGGATTTACACCACACATTCTTAAAAGCTGCAATATGTATGGGCAATAGCAAAACAGACTGATAAGTTTGATGCTTATTCAGGGGTTATACTGTTACAGCACTGGATCAGCTGAGAAGGTTATGGAGCACAGCTAGTCATCCCTTGTCCCTTTCAGCTAAAGCCTCTAGTGTAGGTGTGGGGAACCTTTGGCCCTCCATATGTTGCTGAACCACAACTCTGATGATGGGTTCCAATCCAGCAACACATGGAGGACCAGAGGTTCCCAACACCTGCTCTAGTACATCCTCAAGGACCTACTCTCTGCCCTAAAAGATAATCTACCTCTTACAGGCCTTGGGTGGAAGGCCTGTCCTTGCCTACAGATAGTCCCCACCCCCCTAAGCTGAAGCAACGACTGCTCTGTGTCAGTGAACCCATCCCACAGCTCTACAAATGCTGGTGCATGCTCTGTCCCCATATCTATTCAAGTGACATTATCTATTCAATTGACACCTGCACATTTCCTAATGTGAGAAATGTGATCCATGTGCCAGCAATGCCGTGTTGCCATTTGCACTCACTGAAATGTAGTGCTTCTACTCAAGAGGATAAATGGAGACAAATTAGACATTAAAAACTGTAACGCTCAGAAACCAATGGAGGAGTTTCAGTCTTCCTGAAACAAACTAGAAAGAAAGTTGCCATACTTTAGCAAAAAAATTTTTAAAGGAAGGCTCCAGCATGGGAGTTACCAAATTGGCATTCATTTGCAGATTTTTCACTCTGGCACATGAGTAGCCTGAGGGTAGAAGCACACTCACTGTTCTGCTAGTTCTAGTGCACCTTCACCTCTCTCCTGAAAATGGGGACACATGATGCTAGTCAAACCCCACCCCTTTTTACCGTAAAACCTGGTGGGAGCAGCTTGAGTGCATTTTTTAAAAAAATTCAGCTTCAAAGAAATTTCACAACTGATCAGCAGATCAATCCACTCCCCCACCCAGTTGTGGCTAATGGAAACGCTTTGCTCTGGCGACTAGTGTATTCATAGCAGAGTGGCTAGCTAATTACTGAGAGTAATTGCCCCTCTTTTGATTTTTTTGTACACTGTTCATCTTGTTTCACCAGTTGGGTAAGGGTCATGAACACTCTTGATTGCCTTCTCTTGATCTGATTTCTTTTTCATTTGTACTAAGTTTAATTAATATCACATCTCTCTCTGCCTCACTTTTATGTAATAAACATTCTCCCACTTTTTTTCCTATGCGTGTGTGTTTTCTCACACACCCCATCTCTCTCACATCCATGCCAACTAATGATAACCCTTCCTGCATTGGATGGAAGTGGGTTGTTGCTCACAAAATCTTACACAAGAATAAATTTGTTAGCCTTTAAGATGCCACCAGGCTCTGTTTCTACAGATTTCAGTGACTCTTAAGTTAAATTTGAAAGACCCTTCTTTGAAGTTTGGCACCATTCCCAAAATCCAAGTTTTTGTCATTAATCATTAATGGCTATCAACCATTTTATAGTCTTCCTGCTTGTCTAATATTGATCAAACTGGAGGCCATGAGTTCTCTTCTTAAAGCTCATGTCTGTATACATGAAATCTCTGTAAACCTTCATAAAGAATGAAGGTATTGTTCAAATGTAAATAAACTTGTAAGGTTCTTGATGGTTATCAAGTAAGGATATTTGAACAAAGGGCGATTCAGGTTAATCAAGACCTTATCTCCGCTCTCCACAGCGGATTTAAAGGAAGCCTTTTCCTGGGGAGGAGAGAGACAGAGATCATACCAAAAAATTGTCAACTTTGGAAAAGGAACAGGGTTTAAGAATGAGATTTCATGATTTTCTTGACACCAACTTTCAGAATCTGTTCATGCTACGATAACAAACCATGTAGATTCCAGATTCAATAACATAGAGAGGATCGTATACATATAATTACACTCTTATTGATGCTTCTATTCCTATTGATGTTGGGCTCCTTCTGGGGGGAAGGGCGAGAGATCAGTGAAATAAATAAATAATAAACAAGCTAGCAGAAGATTTTTACCTATTATTATCTTGAAGATAATGTGTAGAGCTTCTAAGCACCTTTGATTAATCATCTTGCTTTTAAATGATTATATTAAAATACATTTTGTTACTAAGACCTAAATATGGATGCCCTTTTGATGATATTGAGAGCCAGTGTGGGATAGTGGTTAATGTTGGGCTATGACCTGGGAGACCAGGGTTTGAATCCCCACACAGTCATGAAGCTCGCTGGGTGACCTTGGGCCATTCACTGCCTCTCAGCCTCAGAGGAAGGCAATGGTAGAACCACCTCTGAATACTGCTTACCATGAAAACCCTGTTCATAGGGTTGCCATAAGTCGGAATCAACTTGAAGTTAGTCCATTTCCACTTTTTTGATGATACTGAAGGAGGGGCATAGCCTCTTTTCATTTTAATAGACACTCCCCCCCATTTTTAAAATAGAAAGACCCAGTCTGTAAATGTGGAATATAGAAGATTATTGGAGTAACATCCAGAGCCCATATGACTTTAGAAATGAGCAAGCTGTGTTCCATATTTGTATTGTAGAAGATCCAGTTTTTAAAAGTATACTGATATTAATTCCAGTTGAGCATGCACAACCTCAGGTTCAGATGTACAGTTCAGACAGTAATATCCCAACCCGCCTTTTTATTCATAAGAGCTCCATGGTTGGCTTGTTAGGCTGCAAGCTTGGATACTGGCATGGTGGAGTCTTGGAGAGTGGTGGGTATTTGGTGTCCAGGGTTTCACAAACTGGTGGCTCTGGTAATGTGTTCATAAAGTTGAACCCTCTTAGGAAAGACTTATTACCACTGATGGGGAGACAGTAGTATCATCTTCAGAAATAGGGGTTTAAAAATGCAAAAAGAACCTTGGTAAAGGTGTGCTGTGGAGCCAGGAGAGGTGCACAGGATCCATCCATATTATTTCAAGAGCTACTTTAAAATTCCATTTGTACTGCCATTTGAATGATCTTGTAAGCTGCTTTTATAGCATGCATATTTTGTCATTAAAATCCTATCAATACTTCAAAAGAAAGCCAGTGTTTGTTTCTGGAGCACTTCTGAAGTTGTTTCCTTATTCTTTAATATAGTAAATATCAGTGGAGTACAGGTGATACCATCACTATATAATTCACATTTGTTTAATGCCAGGCTTATAGAAGATTTACATTATAGTGTCAGACAGAAACTTCCTGTGCATGACACCTGATCTTGTAAGCAGAATCATGAAAATCTCCAGTTTGAGTCCCAAGTTGTAAACACGTGTAAGAATTTACTTAAGGTTACTTTTTTTTTTATTGTAAATGTGCAACGCGTGTCTTGCTGCTCCAGTGTGTAGGCAAACAAAATAAATGCAAGTACTTGGTGAAGAGAGCTTTTTTTTCTTTCTTCTTTTTAAAGCATAATAAGGATACTTCCTACTGGCCATCTGTTGTAACTGCAGTCTTCTCTAAAGCAGGCATGCAGATCCAGGAATACAAGTTGTTTTTGCCAAGGCTAGGGATTCCACTGAATCTATTGCTTTAAAACTCCTGAGAGTGGCCAGTCTCTGGGGGATTTCACTACATTACAGTGAGTGTAAAAAAAGAAAGAGAGAGAGAGAACTGAAGGCTCTGGACTGAATCAAAATGCATGAGCTGTGGAATGCTAAATTGGGAGCTGAGGAATTTTTAAACAGAAAGTTATCGGGAAAACGGTTAACATTTCTTATTATGTGGCACATGGATGCCACTAATGGTGTCGGAAGTGGGGCAAGAGAAACTCCTGTTTGGGTTCTTTTGTTCATATTCCAGAAGGAAGATAAGAGTTAGGGTCCTCCAACTGGCTAGACTTGCCTACCTTTACCTGTGCTCTTCTCTACCTAACTTCCTTCCGTTGTAAACTGATATGCTCAGGGAAGCTGACCTGCCCCTCCTTCCTTTGTTTTTTTCTTTGACTGTCAAAGGAGAGAGGAGATATATTTGTCTTTGCTCTCTTTCCTGAGCCATGAGGGCAATACCCACGTCTGGGCATTGCACCTCCAACTTAGTTAGAACTATGTGTGCCTTTCCTGTCGACTATGCATTTCTTTAAATAAAGTAGCTTTTCCTATTTTACTAAGTCAGTGATCCAAATACAGAGAAAAAGCCTGCTACCCATATATATATATTTCCATAACAAGTGGCACTGTGTGTGTGTGTGTGTGTGTGTGTGCCTTCAAATCGATTATGACTTATGGTGACTCCATTATCCAAAGTATGTTTGCAACATGATCTCCGTGGCACAGAGAGCTAGGGTTTATGGCATTGTGATCATAAGCTGAAGGGCTTGTGGGCCTGGCTGTGGCATAGTCAGTATTATATTTCTGCATTCCTCTTCAGGTTGCACAGCTTCCAACCCCCCAGCTAGGAAACAAGAGGCAAAATTGCTGAAAGACAGTTTGGACTCTTCCATTCTGATTCTATGCATGCTTGCTTAGAAGTGTCCCACTGAATTCAGTGACACCTATTTGTAAGTAATTGTGCATAGTATTACTGCTGTTTTTTCTGTTTTTAATATTGCCCTTCCATCATAATCCCAGTGCAGTTTACAAAAAATAGTAATAAAATAATTAAAACGATAAATACAAAAAGCATAATATACTAAAAGCCTCAAAATCAGAGAAGCCATATTTGTGACTAAAAAAAGCTTGAGAAAATAACAAAAGGTCTTTGCTTGGCACCAAAAGAACAATAAGGTAGGTGCCAGCTGGACCTTGTTGGGGAGAGAGTTCCACGACTGGGGTGCTACTACTGAGAAGGCCCTAGCTCTGGCAGCCACCTGCCTCACCTCAGATGGTGGAGGCAGCTGTAAGAAGCATTCATCTCTTAAGCTCAGGGTGTTTGAAACTTTTCCCTGTGCATACATTGTTCATTCCTCCTTGTATTTTCTAAAAGCAAGGAGTGGGGTTTATGTTAGACCCATGTCTTTCACATCCCCACAGTTGTCTTGCATTCTCTGTCCTGCACAAGCTCATCTTATGTAAACCTCTTTGAGTTTATTTGGTGTCTAAAGTGGTATACAAACAAATTAAATAATAATGACCTGTTGTTGGCTTCCTTTGATTTGAGCCTTCCAGAACATCTGTCTGGGACAACTTCTTTCTCTCTCTGTTTTTCAATCTCCTCTTACCCTCTCAGATTCTTTTTAATGCTCCACTCCTTTCCCCTCCCCGCTTTCTGTAATCCTGCTCTCTGGATAAAACCATAGTTTTCAACATGGTAATGGATTCAGTATTGCAGAAGTCTTCAACCTTGGTTTCTCAGATGTTGGTGGACTATAACTCCCATCATTCCCAGCCAGCTTAGCCAATGGTCAACATCTAGGGGCCTGAGATTGAAGAAGGCTGCAACATTGTGGGTTGTTTGGCTCAGGAGATGGCAGTTTAATTGGGAGCCAGCGGAACGTCACTGTTTCCCCAAACTTTGTACTTCCATTTATAATCTTCCCTGAGGATCTTAATGTGTGTTGTGGATTCACATGGTTATCCTGCTATTCTTTTTCTTTTGTAAACTGCCTGTCTCTAGATGAAAGCAAAAGCCAACAGGTAAATTGCCTTTCTTTACCATGGGGGGTAGGGAGGAAGGTTCTCATAGTTTCCACTCTTTGAAAATTGCTAGTGCACAGTGTGTAAAAATTCCCACATTTTTGAAATTTGTTGAAAAGAGAGATTTCTGGAAAGGAAAAGTTATTTTCGCCATTTAGCCCTTAGTAGGAGATTTCTTCACCAGACTTTTGAGGGTGGTGTGTGCGGGGGACGCTCTGCTTCATGCTTGAGTTTTGATTTTTTTTGCCACCTTCTCTCAGTCAGCTCTGGCATACAGTGAGGGTGGAATTCTTAACACAAAGCAAAATACAGATAGACCTTCTGCACTTCTCATATGTAACACTGTTCAGCTTGCTCTTTATTCTGCAGCACATCACACTGTATTTTAGCTATTGGTGTTACAGCTTTGAATTATGTTATCAGCTAGGGAAGATAATAGACAGCACTTGATTAAATCAGAACAGTGGCTTGGTTGATTACAGCTGAGACTTCAGTTCATACTGAATATTGGAGAAGTGGACCAGTGATACCTTGCAGTGCTTTATGCATTCTTTGGTGATTAAGATGGAGAAATGCAGTTTTATTCATTTTCAGCTCACATCTAGGGCATGACATGCCCCCCCCCCCGCGTATCCTATCTCAGTATGGAGATACTCATTTTAATAGTCCCGTTAAACATTCTGAATCCATATTTGCAGGTGTAAAGGAGAGGGTTTTTTGCTATACCCTCTTAGCGCACTCATTTTCTTCTTTTACAAGAAATCTCAAGAAAGATATTGCTGACACTGTTGCATTTTCTTAGCACAGGAAGCCCCCCCCCAAAAAAATTATTAAATGAATTTGAAAATAGGTTGTGATTTCCTATTGCCAATTTGGCAGCCAAGACAAGTCAAATTAAGGCTGCAACCGCAGCCATCTGTCTGTCTGGTTACGCTTGACACTTGATGATGTACACCTGATCTCTGTGATCTGCAGTATTCCAAGTAATATGCTCCACATCTCCCATTGCAAGAATGGATACCAGCAGGATGCAGTTGCAGGAGGAAGAGTAGCTTGCAGTTGCAGGAAGAGTACTTTTGAATTTTCTTATGTTCTTTTCATTGTTGAGGTTCAGTTGTATGATCATTCACCTGTTATGTGCCCTGTGGCCTTGCAGACCTGGTATGTCCTAAACCCCTGTGTGACAAAGGAAGTGTATATCAAAGCAAAAGAGTGAGTGAGCTGAAGTCCAAGGCTGGCAGCTTGTCTTCTCAGTCATTCTGATTGGCTTATTTAATATTGGATTGATAGCTTATTCTGGTTGAAAGAACCAGGATCATTTTGCCCAAGTTTAACAAAGATGATAGGTGTGTTCCTAACCTAAGCAGCTCACAATCTAAGAACAATGGATAAAGCAGCTTGGAGAATAAAGGATAAATAAAGGGCTGGAACAGCTGTATGTTCAACCACATGCCTAGAAAAAAGATGCTGGTTCCTATAATTGTTTTGGCACATTAGAACTTAAAATGTTACTCCTTCGCCCCCAGATTTTAGACACATATGTATTTCTCGAGAAAGTATGTAATTTCTTTAGGAGTCATTCAGAAAAAGTCCATACATAAATACAACCAAGGTGGTTGCCACTCAGAGCTCTCCCCTTTTTTCTGTGGGCCTGTTTCTGTGTATACAACATTTTACAAAAGCTACTGGAGGTGCTATTTAGGGCTGTGCATCCGATTTGGCTGAGACCTGAGCCAAATCGGGCCCATTCTCACATTTTCAGGCCTTGGCCAAGTTGTGTTCTGACAGCCACGAATCACTATGAGTTGGATTCAGTGACCCAGAGCGTGCCGGGGCTGTTGGGGTGGGGCACCAGGCAAGAAGAAGAGGGAGCCATGGCCCTTCTTCCTGCCGGATGAGCAATGTCTCCCTCCCCTGAACCTACCCCCACCATATGTTTAATTAGGTTTTTTTACCCTAATAAAACATGAGCACTGCCCTTGAACGTATTCTGGAGTGGCATCAAGCTGAGGTGGTGGTCCCTGGGTCTACCCAGGACAGGTTGGCTTGATGCCCTTCCTCTGGATTGGAGCCATGGGGTGTATAGGGGGTTGTGTACAGCCCTAGTGAGAATGATGAGCATTTAGGTAGAGAATACATGACAGAGGCAATAAATATAACTCTCTAAATTTGAGGTCGGTTTAGAACCTGGAGCATTTGGGGGAACTGAGAGTGTTATTCTTCTAACCGAGGAGTGAGGAACCTATTTCATCCTGAGGGCCATATTCCTTCATGGGCAACCTTTTGGGGGCCAAATGCCAGTGTTGAGCAACCCAGAAGGAAACATGGGCCAAGCCACAAATGTGATTCTTACCTTTGTACAGTGGGCTACATTCCAGCCACATACACAAAATGACAGATTTCTGTTGTTATGTGCCTCCAAGTCGACTGCGACTTATGGCACCCCTATGAATCAGTGATCTCCAAGAGCATCTGTCACGAACCACCCTGTTCAGATCTTGTAAGTTCAGGTCTGTGGCTTTCTTTATGGAATCAGTCCACCTCTTGTTTGGCCTTCCTCTTTTTCTACTCCCTTCTGTTTTTCCCAGCATTATGGTCTTTTCTAGTGAATCTTGTCTTCTCATTATGTGTCCCAAGTATGATAACCTCAGTTTCATCATTTTAGCTTCTAATGATAGTCCTGGTTTAATTTGTTCTAACACCCAATTATTTGTCTTTTTTGCAGTCCATGGTATCCTCAAAGCTCTCCTCCAACACCACATTCAAATGAGTTGATCTTTCTCTTGTCTGCTTTTTTCATTGTCCAACTTTCACATCCATACATAGAGATCAGGAATACCATGGTCTGAATGATCCTGACTTTAGTGTTCAGTGATACATCTTTGCATTTGAGGACCTTTTCTAGTTTTCTCTCAGCTGCTCTCCCCAGTCCTAGCCTTCTTCTGATTTCTTGACTATTGTCTCCATTTTGATTAATAACCGTGCCGAGGTATTGATAATCCTTGACAAGTTCAGTGTCCTCATTGTCAACTGTAAAGTTACATAAATCTGTTGTCATTACTTTCGTCTTTTTGACGTTCAGCTGTAGTCCTGCTTTTGTGCTTTCCTCTTTAACTTTCATCAGCATTCGTTTCAAATCGTTACTGGTTTCTGCTAGTAGTATGGTATCGTCTGCATATCTTAAATTATTGATATTTCTCCCTCCAATTTTCACACCTCCTTCATTTTGGTCCAATCCCGCTTTCCGTCTGATATGTTCTGTGTATAGATTAAATAAATAGGGTGATAAAATACAACCGTCTCACACCCTTTCCGATGGGGAACCTGTCAGTTTCTCCATATTCTGTCCTTACAGTAGCCTGTTGTGCAGAGTATAAGTTGTGCATCAGGACAATCAGATGCTGTGGCACCCCCATTTCTTTTAAAGCATTCCATAGTTTTTCATGATCTACACAATCAAAGGGTTTGCTGTAATCTATCAAGCACAGGGTGATTTTCTTCTAAAATTCCTTGCTCCGTTCCATTATCCAACGCATGTTTGCGATGTGATCTCTGGTGCCTCTTCCCTTTCTAAATCCAACTTGGATGTCTGGCATTTCTTGCTGCATATATGGCAAGAGCCTTTGTTGTAGAATCTTGAGCATTACTTTACTTGGATGGGATATTAAGGCAATAGTTCGATAATTGCTGCATTCCCTGGGATCCCCTTTCTTTGGAATTGGGATGTATATGGAACGCTTCCAGTCTGTGGGGCATTGTTTTCCATATTTCTTGACAGATTTTTGTCAAAATGTGGACAGATTCAGTCTCAGTAGCTTGTAGCAACTCTATTGGTATGGCGTCTATTCCTGGTGATTTGTTTCTTCCAAGTATTTTAAGAGGTTTCTACATGCCACTTTAGCATGAGGTGTGATTACAGTTGTAAGGTGCATTCCAGCCAGGCAAAAGCATTCTAGGAGGGCATGGAGCAGGGCTGGTGAGGGGTGCAATTGGAGGAGAGGGGATGTGTGGCCTGGGAAACTCCTGAGGACCCAATAGAGAGACCTGGAGAGCCACTTGGTCCTCCAGGCCTAAGGTTGCCCATCCTTGTTCTGACACCTTTTCCTGGAATTTTGCAACTGATAATGATATGTCTTCAAATTATTAGCAAAAAGTACAAAGTTTTGATACTGTTGCATCCGTATTTACTTCATCATTACCTGGAGAATTCCAGGAAAAAAGAACCAGTTTTTTTTAAGTGTGTGTGTTGGGTGACAACAGGATGTCGTGATCACTGCAATCTGGCAACAGCTGGCTCTGCCATGATCACAGCGTCTGGTGGTATCTGATTTGTTGACACAGATCCCTGTTCCTATATGGTGCTTGCACTCTCTCGGTGTCTCCTCCTTTGACTTCAGTGCGTGTTCTATTTTTAAACCCTGCTGTGTGTTCTGTATTGCGGCATTTCTCTTTCTGAATTATTTATCATTGTTTGGAGCTGAATAAAATGGTATGGTCCTTCTCTTTCCTACCCCCCTTCTCCTCCCACCCCAATTGCTCATTAGAGCCCACATGTCTGTCTTGAGCTCTTTGACAGATTTGGTTCATGTCAAATTCTGCCAGCTGCAGCTTGGGAAAGGATAAGAAGAGGATGGCCACAGCCTGTGATAATGCAAGATCATTAAAAGATATACTGTAAATCCTTTTACTGCCAACTGAGGACTTTTTGTGTGTGTGGTGTGGTCAAATTGCTGACCAGTTTTGTTCTTGATGCTGGATGTTGCACAAGGCATGAAGTTCAGAAGTAGTAGGAAGGCAAGAATATTATGTGTTTATGAATCAGAATGTAACAGGTAGAAGTCCTCTTAAATGCGTGAAGCTTCTGAGTTTTGGATGTGCGTGCCAATTTCGTTTGTCTACAACAGAGAAAAGCAAGAATCTCTAAAATGTCCTTCGCTTGTTGCAGCACTACCTACATCTGGGGAATGCTTTCCACATCTGCCAAGTAACCCTTGGCTGGTTGCCACACAAATCTTGTAAGTTGCAGATGATTGTGGGACATGTCCTAACCAAAGGTCTGCATTCACCACATCAGGAGTACTGGCAGGCCTGTCCTGTTGGCCTTAATGTTGCCCAATATAAATTGCGAAAGTATCTTTACATGTGCCCGCTGCAGAGGCAAATCTGTAGCAGTGAGCAAGTTTTTCTTTCAAGGAAGTTTGTTGGCAATTACCATTCTTCTCCCTGAAGACTTCAGCGTATAACCTCTTAGTTCCCATTCCCAGCTTTAGCAAAGCCTAGGTACATATAACCGCTTTATCTGGTCTCTGCCTGTTTCCTCCAGCTTCCATTTCCCACTCCTGCCCCTCTTGTCTCCCTAGAATTATTCTTCTAGATTGTAAACCCCCTGGGGCAGGGACTTGTTCTGTCATTTTTGTGAAATGCCATGTATACACATAGTACTGTATGTATGAATAAATAAAACACTTTTCATATTGGGGAACAATTGGAAAAATCACTGTTTAATTGGACTGAAGAAAATGTTCTTCCCAACCCGCATTCCCCTCCTTTCCTTGAGCATGCTTCTGTCTCTAGTCATTCCATCCCCTTTCCTTCAATGGAACTCTTTTATCACTCTGTTCAGCCACTCTATTGTGGGTGAAAATTTGGTTTTCTAGCCCCCACTTCCCTCTCCTTTTTGTGTAGTACTTGCTGGGTTTTTAGTGCATGTAATCACAGCGCTTGACAATGGTTGCTATCCAAGCTTTCTTTCTTTCTTTGTTTTTTTCCTGTTGGAGAAGGGAAGAGAGAAGGCGGCTGCTTCTCAAGGAGGAGGAGCCAACACGCTGTTCCTGCAGGTTAGGGCTACTTGTACCCCCCTGCCAACAGCAGTGTTGTCTTCACTATTTTTTTTTCCCTCAGTGAAATGAGTGTTGCTCTGTGGTGTGGGGAAGACACTCTGCATAAGCTCACTATGCTTAACTATTGTTTCTGCTTGAGAGTTCTCTGCCCTGGGTTCATAGACTGATTTTGAGCTAGTCACTTCGGGTTGTACCTGACTAAATTACTGCGCACATGGAATGACATATGCAAGCTCAATGGACATTTTTTGATGTGCAGCCCCCAAATGTCTTTTGGGGTTCCCCCAATACCATGGAGCAGATTTGTACTGGGGTGCATGGGGGGAGAAGAGGGAAGGGACATTCTCTTGCACTCTCAGAAGTCATTCCGCACACACAATTACTTTGTTGAATCCAGCCCTTACTGCTTTGCCACAATGTTGTTCATCAATGAAACGGGACCAATGCACCTTCTAAATTATCTAAATTGGGTTCCCAGACTGTGGCCCATGGACTACCAGTGGTTTGCAAGCTTCATTTAGGTGGTCCACATTGTGTTTGTGGATTTGTGGCTGAAAATGAGAGATGACACACCATCACATCGGATATTCATATTGATTTTTAATTCAATATGATCCATATTGATTTTTATGCTTGTATTTCATATATTGTATTTTATTGGGTTACAATTTGAATGCTATGGAATTTTAATTGCTACAATTGACAGAAAAATAATTATGTGGTCCACCTAGACCAGCCTTTCCCAACTAGTGGGCCAACAGGTGTTGTTGGACTACAACTCCCATCACCCTCAGCCAGCATTGCCAGTGGTCAGGAAAGATGGGAATTGTGGTCCAACATCTGGTGGTCCACTAGTTGGGAAAGGCTGACCTAGATCCTCGACAATTTTCAAGTGGTCCACGGGGGAAAAAGTTGTGGAATCACTGATCTAAATATATATGTGTCGTTGACTTACGTTGTAGCCTCCCTTTTTGCTATAAGAACATAAGAAGAGCCTGCTGGATCAGGCCAGTGGCCCATCTAGTCCAGCATCCTGTTCTCACAGTGGCCGACCAGGTGCCTGGGGGAAGCCCGCAAGCAGGACCCGAGTGCAAGAACACTCTCCCCTCCTGAGGCTTCTGGCAACTGGTTTTCAGAAGCATACTGCCTCTGACTAGGGTGGTGTCGGAAGGCAGAGCTGGGGTCCCAATCCCGGGGAGCTGGATCCCGGAGAGTTGGGAGAAGAGTATTCGGATGGATGGCAGAGGGAAGGGGGAGGAACTTCCCCCCTTTGGAGCGAAGACAAAACAGAGGAACTGCCAGTGATAAGGTCGCTTAGCAACGGGGAGCCTGAGCCCTCCCTGGACATTCTCACGCCTCCCCCTCTTTCAGGCTCAGAGCAAGAGGGGAAAGAGGGAGGGCTGCTCACAGCCGAAAAGCGGGGAGGCAGTTTACCATCAGCCCCTCCCCTATCCCCCATCCTGGAATCGGAAACTTCAGAAGAGGAGGGGGTGATGCTTCCCCCCTCACCGCGCACACGCAGACAGCTGAAAAGACAGGAGAGAAGGGGGGGAAGGCGGGCAGTACCTGAGGGGCAGTTAAGGAGGAGCGAAAGATTGCGCGCCCGTTTGGCCCCTTCTTAAAGAACAGGCGGGAAGAAGTCCCTTGCTCTGTCAACTTTCTCCCAATGCCGCAGGACCTGTATCCCTGTATTGCTTCATGAGAAAACGCAGTCTTTGTTTGGACATTACCCTAATAAAACACGAATTAACTACAGCCGTTGGTCTGGTTCCTGAGTCACATCCTGGGCCTGACAGGTGGCAGAGCACAGCAATCAAGGCTAGTAGCCATTGATAGCCCTGTCCTCCATGACTTTGTCTAATCTTCTTTTAAAGCCGTCCAAGCTGGTGGCCATTACTGCATCTTGTGGGAGCAAATTCCATAGTTTAACTATGCGCTGAGTAAAGAAGTACTTCCTTTTATTACTCTGAATTGTTATCATTCCTATTTATAGTTTCTTTGTTATATTGTATTTTATGTGTATTTTATTGTGCTGCATTTACTGCAGCTGATTTGTACGTTGCCTAGAGTGGCCATTGGCCAGATAGGCGACACATAAATTAAATTATTATTATTATTATTATTATTTGTCTGTCCTGAATCTTCCAACATTCAGCTTCCTTGAATGTCCACGAGTTCTAGTATTATGAGAGAGGGAGAAGAACTTTTCTCTATCCACTTTCTCAATGCCATGCATAATTTTATACACTTCTATCATGTCTCCTCTGACCCGCCTTTTCTCTAAACTAAAAAGCCCCAAATGCTGCAACCTTTCCTCGTAAGGGAGTCGCTCCATCCCCTTGATCATTCTGGTTGCCCTCTTCTGAACCTTTTCCAACTCTATAATATCCTTTTTAAGATGAGGCGACCAGAACTGTACACAGTATTCCAAATGTGGCCGCACCATAGATTTATACAACGGCATTATGATATCGGCTGTTTTATTTTCAATACCTTTCCTAATTATCCCTAGCATGGAATTTGCCTTTTTCACAGCTGCCGCACACTGGGTCGACATTTTCATCGTGCTGTCCACTACAACCCCGAGGTCTCTCTCCTGGTCGGTCACCACCAGTTCAGACCCCATGAGCGTATATGTGAAATTCAGATTTTTTGCTCCAATATGCATAATTTTACATTTGTTTATATTGAATTGCATTTGCCATTTTTCCACCCATTCACTCAGTTTGGAGAGGTCTTTTTGGAGCTCTTCGCAATCCCTTTTTGTTTTAACAACCCTGAACAATTTAGTGTCGTCAGCAAACTTGGCCACTTCACTGCTCACTCCTAATTCTAGGTCATTAATGAACAAGTTGAAAAGTACAGGTCCCAATACCGATCCTTGAGGGACTATCTGGAGCTGTCTGTTTGCATGTACTTTTAGTTCCCACTTTCTGCTTGTGATGCACTTGGATTGCGTTGGCCCTGCAGATCATACTGTGAGACTCTGCACTTCACTCATTCAGACATATGAGACTCCCTATTTTCATCTGCAAAATTTTGGAGGATACACCACAGGGACTGTCATTGCTGTGTGTGGATCAAGTGTTGCACTTGGACAAATCCCTCTCAACCGTGAAGCTTCTTGGGCAGTCTTGAGCCACTGCCTCTCAAGCTAACCTGCCTCACAAGCTTGTTGAGCAGGAAAAAAGGGAAGACAAGGTCTAGTTGGATCCCCTTCATGCAGAAATCATGACAGAAACTTGAATATGGTTAAGAAGATTATAAATAATATGACACCTGAAGCCCCTCTAGTATTATTCCATTGGCTTTTAAAACAAAGTTTCTTGTGTTTAGGAAGAATAGTCAGATGTAGATCTAGTGTTTCAGGGGAGCTTCTTCTATGGCCTGAATAGGTGCCTATCCTTTTGTTATAGGCAGTAGTGTAGTGGCAAATTCAGAAGCACAGGGTCCATTCATAATAATCACACAATGCCCCCATCACAGCCATACCCCCTTTTCTACTTTCCCTAGTCTCCCTTGCTCTCCCTCACGAGTCCACTGCAACAGAACTGTCTAGGAGCCAATCAGCAAGAAAGGGGAGGCTGTGTGTTAGCTACCAAGAAGAGTCTTCTCAGTGGCTGATTCACCTCCTTTCACTCTGATGGCCTCCAATCAGCATTAAAGGACAAGGACTCTTTTCAGTGGCTAACACACTCCTTTTTCATGCTGATTGGCTCATACATAGGGACCTGGCTGGGACCCTGCTCCGAAAAGTAACAGGTCTATGACCCCCCCCCCAGCTCTGGACATCTGTGAACCACCCTTGGCTCTTCCACATGATCAGGTATGTAAGCATGCGCACACCTGGTGTGGCAAAGTTTTAGTTAGTATTTCAGGGATGGGGGAGAACTAGAGATGTTGTAATGGTGATGACTGCACTAATTCCAGCCGTCATGATTGTGACTGTTATTTGTGTACCACCTTCTCCTACTCTGGTTCACATACATGTATCTCAGTGTGGTTGGTACTTAAATAATACAGATAGGAAAAAATGTTTCTGTGTATAAGCAGCTCTACTGTTCCCTGTCTTATTCATCTATCATTTGCTCTTAATTTGCTCCCTGCCATGCTGTTGCTTTTTATTATATAGCAAAATGCAGATCTTCAGTTCAGGATACAAAATGAGAAACGCAAAATACAAACAGTAATATAAATGATATTTATTCTGTGCATATATTGCTCAACTGTTACTTCTTTGCTCAGAATACTTTCTTTCTTTGGCAGAATTTGGATGTGTGGGCAACAGATAAGCTTATAGTGTGTTCACACACAATTGCATTGTCCACACATCAGGGTGTCTTATTGCCCATCTGTCTGTAGGAAAGCTGCATATAGACCAGATGTTTGTCCTCCAGGTATTGTTGAACTACAACTCCTTCAGCCCCAACAAGCATGGCCAATGGCCAGAGATGATGAGAGTTGTAGTTCAGTAACATCTGGAGGGCCAATAGACCAAAGCCCTGTCAGGCAGGGAACAGGCCTTATAGTTCTGTGGCAGAACACATGATTCATAAGTAGGAAATCCTAAGTTCAGTCAGTCCACAGCCTCCTGTTTTATGAACATCAGATAGATAACTGAGGAAAACCACTGTTTGTGAAAGTGTAGGGAACTGATGCTACTGCTAGACTACTAGGTAAGATGAATCAATAGTCTTGTTGAGGATAAGACAGCTCATTTTTATGCTGGTGATTATCACTTGTTCTGTGATTTGCCTAATTATATACTTTGTCCACATCGTGGGATGCAGTGCAGTGGTATGATAGGTAATGTAGTGAGTCACTATCTATCTGAATGTAATTGGATCCAGTCTTATTGGTAAGTGTTAAAAATAAGAACATAAGAAGAGCCTGCTGGATCAGGCCAGTGGCCCATCTAGTCCAGCATCCTGTTCTCACCGTGGCCGACCAGGTGCCTGGGGGAAGCCCGCAAGCAAGACCTGAGTGCAAGGACACTCTCCCCTCCTGAGGCTTCCGGCAACTGGTTTTCAGAAGAAATGTAAGCTGGCACATGGTGAGTGCTTTGAAATGGGGCCTGTGCAAAAGTCAAAGCTCACAGATTAATGGCTTGGGATGGACTTTGACTGCTTCTGATGAAAATGGTGGGAAATCTGTGGGCTTGTCTCACTAGTGTAGGCTCAGACCCTTAATGTGGAGCCTGGTTATTTGTATTTCCCTTCAGTGTGTGGCAGCAGTTGCCCAGTGACAAGTGAGGTTTCCAGTGTAGCATCATGTGCATCCATGTTTGAGAGACTCCTAGATTTTATTTTTCAAAGAAAAGCTTTCAAGACTGCGTAGTTGCAGAGAAACTAAAAGTGAAAGGGAGTGCCTCAGCCGGGCTTAATGCTGAGTTGGGGCTCAGCTGATGGTACAAAGGCTCAGCCCTGGGACGTATGAATTAATAGACAAGAGGAGAGCATTTTCAGGACAGGTGATCCCCACCATATATGGTCTTTCTGGGGTAAGGCTCCTGACTAAGACTGAGAGGCTGGTTTGTATGTAACACTAAACCATGGTTTAGTAATACATGGACAAGCTAGAACAAGCCCAAGTAAAGCCTTGAACTCATGAGCTTCCCTCTTCTGCGTGACCAGGAGAAGGAGAGTTGTTTTAAACCACAATCTCTGGTTCGCAGGTAACACTTAGCTAGTAATATTCTTTGAAAGTAAAACTAAAAGCTGCAGAAGTCCTCCTGGCTATGTAGGAGACAAAGAGCAGAAGGAGAATACGTGAACCCAAGGCTTCACTTGTTCTAGCTCATGCGTGTGTTGGTAAATCATGGTTTGGCATCACGTATAAACTAGCCTGTATATTAGCTCCATTGTCTCTACCCATGGACTCCAGTACTTCTCCTTTATAGTTTTATTTAATAAAAACAAGTTGATTCTTTGCACTGAATTTGTAGAATTTACTTTTGGGGCTCATCACTTCATGGATTTTGCAGCACAGTAAGATCTCTGCTTTAGGGAGGCAGTGAATTTTAATAGCTAGGACGGTACCTTCCCAAATCCTTCTGAATGAAAGGTTAGATTGCATCCCCTCTTCTAGCGCTATGGATTGTTCCAGGACAAGTGCCAGGCAGAGAGCTGAGAAAAGCAAGCTGTCCCCTCTTGTGGCTGGAAAAATGTCTCACTGACATACAGTAGGTGCGTGTCTTCCAGGACACTGGATTGGTCATTGTTACTGATATGCATCAGAAAGACTTGAGGGGGAGGGAAGAGAACCAGAGAGTCAAAGAACAGACGTGCCCCTTAGTAAATTGAGCAACATGACTGGAAGCATATACAACTCTGAATCTTCAAAATGCAGTGTCTGCCATTAATTCTTGGTCCTGAGCATCAGGCCAGCCTGATGCCTTGCAGTGCATCTTCTGTGTGATGCCTGTGTGATTCATCCTCCTCTAGATACCTCAAATCTAGGGCAGAAGCAGTTCCTTGTCAGCTCCTAACTAGCCAAATGCTAATATTTTGCTTGTGACCTAATTTCAGAAATCTTGTTTCAAACATTTGCCGAGGCCAGCTGTACCTCCTCTGATACCAAACATTATTCCCAACCTGCTCTGCAAACACTCCCCCACTGGTTCTTATGGGCCGTTTTTAAATGTTATGGAAATATGCAGAGATACTTAGCATCTGAGCTGTGTGTGTGCCAGTGTGTGTATTTACCTAAGTAGCAGGCTTTTACCCTGCATTTAGATCCCTGAGACTTAAGATTTAGTAAAATAAGAAAAGCTACTTTATTTATAGAAATACATGGTAGATAGGAAAGGCATACCTAGTTCTAACTAACTAACTCTAAGTTGGAGGTGCAATGCCCAGACTTGGGTATTGCCTTCATGGCTCAGGAGAGAGAGCAAAGACAAAGATATCTCCTCTCTCCTTGGACAGTCAAAGAAAAAAACGAAGGAGGGGCAGGTCAGCTTCCCTGAGCATATCAGTTTACAATGGAAGGAAGGAAAAGCACAGGTAAAGGTAGGCAAATCTAGCCAGCTGGAGGACCCTAACTCTATCTTCCTTCTGGAATATGAACAAAAGAACCCAAACAGGAGTTGCTCTTGCCCCACTTTCAACAATAAGTGGTGTGGGGTGCATGTGATTTCTATGCATTGGTGGCTGAGGCCCAATTGATCACCACAAGGGGTGAACAGGTCTCTGGAGGGTAACACTTCTAAGGCTGTGTGGTTCACAATCTAGGAGGCCCAAACTGTCTCGCTTCCCATAATATTGTTGTAATTTCTGCTGGGGCTTTCTCTCATCTGTTTTCCAGATTGTAATTTTTTGAGCCCCTACTTAAGAGCCATTCCAAATGGGGTATTGGGTGAAGCTTGTAAATAGCATTTAGCTTTATGGAGTTTGACCAGATATAGAAAGAGAGTTGGAAAGTACCCTGGAGATCATCCATTCTAACCTCCCTCCCCACAGTACAGGATCGGCAATGCAGGGTGAAACTATAGCATTCCTATCAGATGGCTGTTGAGCTTTCTTTTACCTCAAGGGAAGAAGAGCCCACCAATTCTTGAGGTGGGCTGTTCCATTGTTGAACAGTTCTTACTGTTAGGAAGTTTCTTCTAATATTTGAAAGAAATCTGCTTCCTTGCAATTTTCACCCGTTTGTTCTAGACCTGCCCTCTGGAGTAACAGAAGAACAAGGTCTTCTCCATCTTCTGCATGATTGCGCTCTTCCAAATATCTGATAGGCTATTGTGTCTCCACCTACTAATCTCTTTGTCTCCAGGCTGAACATACTCAGGTATTTCAACTGTTCCTCATTGGATTTTATTTCCATACCCCTCACCATCCTGGTTGTCTTCTACAGGACTCTCTCCAGTTGGTCACTGTCCTTAAAATGTGGCATCCTGAACTCAGCATAGTACTTGAGATGTGGCCTGATCAAAGCAGAATAGAGTGGCACTATTACTACTTGTAATCTGGACTATGTGTGCCTGTTAACACAGATTGTATTATCTTTTTTAGCCACTGTATCACACTGCTGGCTGATGTATGCATGGAAGACTCTCAAGGTTTTTCTCTATCTTTCCTGACTCACCCTTGAAACCAGCAGGTGGTTTCTCATTTATCCTTGCAACAATCCTATGAGGTAGTTTAGGCTGGGAAATAGTAACTTGCATAAGGCCAGTCAGCCAGCGTTGAGACATTGCGATTGCAAGGGCTAAACATTCATACGGGTTTGCAGGAGTTTCAGAATAAAGTTGTCATGACATCCTTTGGAAAAATGTCCTGAGCCAAGCAACTCATTTTGGGGTCATATAAAACCCTGAGAAAGAGCAAAAACACCAGAGCAAATGGAGCTGCAGTAAGAATTAGTAGTGGCATATCTGGAACACAAATAAGTATGGTGATTTTTCTCTCTCTGTCCCCCCATTGTCTCCAGCTGGAAAAAAAGCTCATGGCTTCCATGATTTAAGTTTTAAGACTTTAGCGGAATGGTTTTGAGTTGCCAACATGGATACTTCATACAGGGCAATGGATCTTCAATTGATTTGGATGGAGGGGTGTGTGATCTCTCTCATTATATATATATCTATAATATCCCTACTTGTCCAAATCCAGATCTATTATGGACTCTTTAGAACCTCAGATTTCATCTAGTTCTTTCAGAACTTTACTAGCTATCATGGTTGTGGAGGTTGTCCAAGAACTTGTTGAGAATATCTGCAAACATATCCAGTGTTTGAGGCTGTTTTCTTCTTCATCTCATGTGGTTGCCTACTTGCCAAACAACAATCCTAAAAACCTAACTTCTTCAAAACTTAAGGTATTGATTTGAGAATAAAGATTGCAAATTTAGAATATTTATACTAAATAAAAGACATTGCATATATTAAATCCTATAATATATGTGAGATATTTAGTATAAATATTCTCAATTTGCAGTCTTCTCAAATCAATACCTTAAGTTTTGAAGAAGTTGGTTTTTGAGACTCAAGGGAACTGGCTGCAGGCTTTCCCAGACCCTCCAAAGCATGCCATCTCTCTCTTTCCATCTCCCTACCCACCACCCCAGCAATCCTACCTTCCTTATCACCTCCCAGTTTGAACTTATTGAAACTCTTTGAGGGAGAGTTTCAGTACTGACCAACCTTTGGGGCCAAACTGAATGGGCGACCTAGAGTTCTTTGTGATACCAATACAAGGAGTACTCTGGAGTACACACTTATCTTATGTATCTTATGTAGGTTGGTGAGAGAGGTTGTTCTGCCTTTGGCTGATGGGCCCTGCTTTACATGTGAAATGATAATACACCACAGATGGGAAGGGAAATTTAGTCTGGGTGGTCTGGGAGAGAGAGGAAACATTCCTTTGCTGATGTACTACTTCTTCCCCCCTTGCCTCCATCTCCACTTTAAGTAATATGATATGGGTATGATAGCAGGCTACTAGGGTTGTGGGGTTTATTTTGGGGGGGGGACCTGATTCAGAGTGGCCCAACCATTTTTTTTTTTTACAATAATTTTTATTCAAATTTTCATAAAACATAGAAAACAAAATCATAAAACATTCAAAGACAAAAAACAAAACAAAACAAAAATGATTAAACAAAAAAAAATAAAATGTTGACTTCCCATTTGTCACATATCAAATCAGTTATAGGTCTACAATATATAACAATCCTGTCTCTTAAATCATATTATAAAATCACTTTCCTCCAGTAGTTATCTTAATTAATCATCAAATCTCATAAACATTACTTTATTCTTTCCACAAAAAGTCAAAGAGAGGTTTCAATTCTTTAAGAAATATATCTATCAATTTTTCTCCAAATAAACATGTCAATCCATCTCGTTAATAATTATAATAATCTTATTGTCATAACCATAGTCCAAATAAACATTTCGATTAATCCATCTCATCAGAATCTGTTAGGTCCAATAATTTCAATAGCCATTATTCCATTATCCCTATTAGTTCCATCTTCCTTCTTCAATAGTCCTGTTAAGTCCAGTAATTTCAGTGTCCAATCTTCCATTATCAGTATTCCATAATAATCTTGCTGTTGTAGCCATAGTCATATAATAAGAGTCTGATGGGAATTTCCTCTATCCCAAATATTTTCTTGCCATCCATTCTGAATAAGTTGCTGAAATACTGTTGTAAAGTCATATCTGTGTTCTTCTTTTTTACAAAATGCACTGGCTCATCTCTTAAGAGTTTTTCCATTGTCACATGGCTGCAGTTAATTCCATAGATTTTCTCTATATCAAGCTCCATCACATCATTCCAGTCCAGAAGATTATCCAAGCCATTGATAACTTTATCTCTAATATCTTCATTAATTTCTTCAGAGATAACGTTAAATTCCAAACAGTAGATTTTATTTCTAAAATCCATAAACTCCAGATCTTTTTCCAATTCCACATTTGTTCCAATCCCCAGGGCTTGTATCTTCCCTTTATTTTTTCTTTTCTGATCTCTGATCTCATTCTCCTCTCTCACAGGATCCCCTATTTCTTTAAACTCCTGCGTCATTTTGCTCAGTTCAATTTTCAGCTCCTTACTACCCTGTCGCAGGGTTTGTTTCGTTATCTCAATCTCATCCATTATTTTCTGAAACATAGTTACTTCCAGATTCTCAGCCACTTTCTTGATTGCCATTTTTAAAACCACGAAAACAAAGCAAAACAAAAATAAAGAAAAACCACTTCTTATTTCAGCAACAATTGGGTTAATATTCCAGGCTTGATGACATCACAGTATAAACAGAGCAACCTGCCTTATCTCTCTATGTTCAAGAATGCAAAACAAATTTAGTGCCCAGCATCAAAACAGTTAGTGGCGTCGTGAAGAAGCAGATTCGTCAAAATAAAATAGACCAAAAAGAGAATAGTCCCAGACAATATAATATTCCTCGGAATAGAAATCAGGAATAGAAATCCCTCTTCTGTGTATATCTTTAGAATGCACTTCCAGGACAGCTTTTTGCGACAGAAACAGAGATAAGCTGTTAATTTCATGGATAACAGAGAAGAGTTATAGCTCACCCAGAAGTTGTCCAAAGCCGATCAATCTGACAAATCTCCTTTTGCTGCAACAATTTAAACCAAGTAAAAAAAATAATAGAAAGAAGGGTGCTTGCCTGTTAGTCCGTTCTCTCTTTAAAGAAAAGATAAACGTATCGCTTAAGCAGATAGAGCTTGTTCGAAAGTCCGTCTGGCATTGTTGGCTGGACCTTATCTCATAAATTAATGAAATCCAGTCCTCCCAACAAAAACAGGCTTTTGAGGTTGATCTCTACGTTTCTCCCTGCCCGGGAGAAATTTCATCAGTCAAAAAAAAAAAACGTTCTGACTGATTTATATCTGAATAAGCTTCTTTTGAGGCGGGAGCCCGTCCCAAAAGCAGGCACAAGCGAAGTCACCCTTCCCGGAAGTCAGTGGCCCAACCATTTTTAAAGGGGCAGGCTCTGTGTAATTCTGGATGTTGGAACATTTTTGACCCCCAGTTTCTGAGTTCTCTGCAGATTTCCCCCCCCCCCCAGCTTCAAATGAAAATAATACTGTGTTAGACTAAGGTGCTACGCCAGAGGTCTTTCCCAGCTACACAATCTGAGACCCTTTAAGTAGAGATGTCAGGGATTGAACCTAGGACCTTCTGTATGCAAAGTATGTGCTCTACAGTCCATCTCCAGAGCTACAGTTGCTCCCCAGAATGTAAACTACAAGGTATTACTCCTGATAAGCTCAACTGAGCCAACTGCTACTCATTTTGATTCATGTGGACTCTGCATTATATTCCTGGGTTTTTTCTTAATATTTGCTGAGCCCAGCACTGGCTTGCTGGTATGGCTGATGGGACGTGTGTGCAAGTGCAAAAGGAGCTGTCAATCTGAAGATCCTACCTTTCTTGTAAACTGCCCAAAACATTTAAAGAGGGTGATGTGGCTCCCCCGCTTCAATTTCTCTGCTGGTTCACTATCCTCCCTGCCTGGTATAAAAATTAAAATGTCGCGTGCTACAATAGCCAGAGAAGAGAGGTGGCTGAAGATGCTGGTGGAAAATGGGGGAGGGGGCATAGCTTAGTGACAGAGTACATGTCTTGCAGTGAGAGAGTCCCAGCTTCAGTCTCTGGTATCTCAAAGGTAAAATGGGTTTCATGTGGCAGGGGTGGGGAAGGAAATAGTTTCTCTGCATGAGACTTTGGAAAGCTGCTGCGTGTCAGAGTAGACAGTGTGAATGGTCTGACTTTGGTATAATACATCTTCATATCCTTTTATATCCTGAGTGTTTACAGGAACAAGTGAGGTTTCCAGTTGATATCAAATGACCCAATGGGATGAGTTGAGAGTTGGCCATAGTGGAGAGAATAGGTGAGAGTTCCATTCAGGTCAGGCAATGTCTAGGGTCCTGTCCTGCAAGGGCTTGCTTATCAAAGCCTTTTCCACTGCCATGCCTTTTTTTTTTTTTTAGAAGCAGAGGCCTCTCTCCACTGCAAGTCTAAAGCACAAGTGCTTTAGCACCTCTCCTGTGTCTCTGACCTAGTTTCCTTTGCATTCACCTGCTATGCTTAAATAAGTGGCACTGAGGTGTGAAAGGCAAAGAACGGGCTGTTGGTATATGAGGTGTGGCCCAATCCCACATTGTCATTCAGGTGTGTCAAGAGAGCTGGCTCGCAGTTCTTCCACCCTGGAGTTGCTCTCTCCAAAGAGAAGATATACTGTTAAAAGAAATCCTTAAGAGCACAGATGTGTTCTAAAATAAGGTAAAAAATGGCCAAACTCTGCAAGCTGAAAACACAAGATATCTGCCAGCCTATATAGAGCTGCATAGGCATTTTAGAGAGAGAAAAGGTTGTGGAAATGTTTTCGTAAAAGATGAGGCATAGATTTGGTGATGTCTATTGCCTGGTTTCTCAGTGAGGAACAATTTTGGACCATGAACATTCTTGATGGTACAGCATCCAATAATAGATTTGAAGTAGCTGTATCTGGCAGGCTTTGTTATATCTGCAGCTTACGAAATTTAGACTTTATTTCTTGTATTATTAAAATTTAGATAAGTAAATATTATAATCTGTCATATTTCTCATTATGTGAACTGAATAAATCCAGGGTACTTAAAAATTTAAAGCTAGGATCTAATCTGGAATATTGCCATACTGTGGGATGTTCTTAGACACATATTGCCACAAATATAACGTTTAGATTTATAATCTATGGCAGGGTGTATCTTTACTTTGGTTGTAAGGCTTTTCTACATATAAAGTATAGAACTTTTACAAGGATTATAATGTATTTGGACAATGTAACTTCTTAAATGGAGTAAAAAAAATAAAAAGTGAGTCAGTTCAGTTGGTGATTTCTATTGCTTTATTGAATTCAGCAGCCATGGTGTGTGACCCCTCTGCAGGTGCGTGGACAGACTGCTTCCATTGTAAGCTAATGTGGAGAGCTGGTGCAAGTTCAGGGAGCAGGCTAAACTTTATTTAAATGTACTGCCTAATGCATAGTCAAAAATGCATAGCAATGCAATGTGATTTTTTTTTTAAAGAAGGCTCCTGCTGGGAAGAAGGGCAGGATATAAATCAAATAAATAAACAAGCCCCTCAAACTCTGTGTTAGAAATGAGCATGCCTAACATTGCAGACATCATGAGAATTGGGGTTTCTGTAGAGGTCTAGGTATCCAAGCATTGGTCACTGCTGATGCCCATTTTGATTTTGTGAAGTCTCTGGGTGTTGATAGAAGAGCTGCAAACCCTGACTGAGTCATGCTGTAGAGCAAATCAAATTTGCCCTGGTAAGATGTTGCTCAAGTTCCCCTCTGAAATCATGAGATTTAAGAAAAGTGCTTTTTAACTTCTCTTTGTTCTTCTAGATTTTGGAGCCTACCAGGTTGTTCCAAGCTGAACCATTAAAGAAATACATTGATATATAATTTTGCACTTATCCCCCGTGCAGGAAACTGTATTTCATCTCTTTCCCTGTGCCTTGACTTACTGTTTGCTTTTCTTAGAAAAATAAAAAAACCTCAAACCAACTTAAGAATAAAACTAATAGAAATATAAAATATGCCTACCCCAAACATTGTTTATTGTATTGACCCAGTATTTTAGTATTTAGCATAGACTTGTTTGGATTTGTATCTGTGTCATTCAGAAATAGGTACCACTGATTCAGAGAATAAAGGGCTACCTTTTCTGGAAATATATGCTATTGTGAATGCAAATAGTATAGGGCACGATCTTTCAAGCTTGCAGTCCTTGGGGTGACCCATACCACTAATTCCACATCAGTTAGTCAGCTGAGGAACATCTTGCTCCACTGTCACACAACCATTGCATATTGTGGAGGATACTGAGGACAAATATTCTAGGATGCACACTGAGTTCATGTGGGCCAGCCCTGTTGCACCTCACCATTGCCTGCATGAACCATGAATCAGAATAAAAGTCAAAAAAGGTAAAATTAAAACCAGGTTTTTAATTTTTTTAAAGTTTCTAAGATAGTTTAAAATTAAGCAGATTTAAAAAGAAACCTGAACTTAATGAAAATGCTGTCTGTTAAAACTGAATTTATGATCTCCTTATGACAGGCTACTTTTTTTTTCCCAAAGAGAAAATTGTATGGAAAACATCTTGGTATCACAACAGCTCATGTATTTGTGTAGTGGCCTAATCCTGGGGGCGAGGTGCCAGAAACCAGGTGATGCCATCTTGTCCCTCACCAGGAGTATCCCCCACATGGATTATCTCAATTTATGCCCAGCCAGTTGAGTCCTGCAATATATTTACTTTTAAAATTATTAATTTTGATGACCAAGCTGCATGGACAACTCCCTTTCCATCTCATGGATAATTGTTAGTGCCCGGTAACTTCCATTTCTTGTTTTTGGAAACTTGGTTACAACCCAATTTTACTCAAATTTACACTTGGTGCAGTTCCTCTTGGTTCATTGAGACATATTTCTAAAATGGTGCATAGGTTAAACCTTAGCCTTCCAGTAAGTGGTCTTGCTTAGTATTCTTACATGTGCATATGGCTTGTCTATAATTAGAAATAGTTCTATAGAACAGAAGGCATCTGGGCTGCATTGCACAGGTTTTGTATTATGCTTCTAGGTGTCACAAAAGCTCTGATTAGTTGTAAACCAATATGTTTTGCTTGTTGTTTTCTAGTTAGAATGCATGCTTGCTTAGGAAATACATCAAATTCATAATATTTAAATAAATGGGATCTGGATTTAAATAAATTATTTAAATTGGCCTTTATTCTTGGTGATTTGGAATATGGGTGTTAGCCAATGTTCGTCCTACTCAGATTAGACCCATTGAAATTAATGGACATGATTAATGTAGATCTCTCAACTTCAGTGGGTCTATTCTGAGTAGAACTTAGATTTATACAACCCTATGATTTAAATCAATTCACCCTGTTGTGAATGTACTCTGAAACACAGCAAGTGTTTCCCTGTGGCTGCACATCAGCAGTTGTGGGCAAGTTCTGTCCCTCCCCCCCCAAAAAAATGTTGTCTGCCATAAATTGTTCCTCCCTCACTGAGACAAGCCCTAGAATCTTCCAGGGGCTCTCAGGGCTCCTATGAACAGAGTCTGAAAAACCCTGCTATGAGGAAAGGGTACTTCCAGTTAAGCCTTATAGATGTATTTTTACTGCTTGTCTGCTCACTGTTCATATGGAAAAACAGTCAATCAAATTCTGTGAATACTTAGCTTGAACTAGGAAGTAAATTAAAACCAGCTATTGTTCAGAGTTAATTTCCTTTAATAAAATATGATTGGCTTTCAGCACAGAATTCCTGAGAGATATTGGATTAATTGCTGTGTTAAAGTTGCATAAAAGTTTTTGTTCTGTACGCAGGGAACGTGATGGCAGAAGGCAGCAAGTTGTGAGATACTAAGATTGCTGCAATGATGATGGCCAGATGAATGTAGTTTACTTCATGGGTCATATTCTGCCCACCTTGCCCAAAACAATGGTTCTGTGTCAGAATTCTTAGCAAAAGAAACAAAACAGAAAATTTGTGCTTCAATGAAATATAAAAATTGGGTAAAATGTATCCATATACACTACATTTCGATAAGTAGAGATGGTAGTGGTGAGGGAGGCTGGTGCAAATGAAGGCAAGTTTCGAGTTTCACAAGTCCCTTCATTCAGCAACCTAGTATAATGATCTGTGAAACTCAAAGGTTTGCATATTACTAAACAAAGCTAAGTTGGTTCAATAACAAATGTTAAGTTAAACCCAGGCTTAGTAAGTTACACTTATATTGATGTTGAAATTAATGTGAAGAAGTTGTCATGCCTTAGGTCCCACTTAAATCAATGGGACTTAAGTGCAACTTAGAAAGTAGGTATAATGGATTGGATCCAGACAGTCTCCTACCCTTTGGGATCAGCACAACAACAAAACACTTGCTACATATACAGGTATATAAAGATAGCCAGCCTGCTATTGGGGCTGGGGCTGGCAGTGACTGGTTTTTTGTTTTGCAAGGTTAGCCAAACGAGTGGGAAAGCTGTGTGCAATTGTTTGAATGTGAACATCAGGTGGATGCAAACAGCTAACTCATCTGCATTGGAATCCCTTTTTAAACCGGATCATAGCAACATTGGTCAGGCCCTCTTTCCTAATGAGCAGCGCTTCAGTAGAAAAAGATGCTCTCATTTTCATTTGGGCAATCTCCCCTTGTGTGCTTATTGGTGAAAAGGGGGATGCTGTGTCTTTAAATGCCTTTCCGAAGCCTTGCGGAGGCAGTTCCGCTCAAGTCTTTGAATGAGGGAAAGAGGGGGTGTGGAAGTGGCCATTGGCAGAGCTCTCTATGCCATCCCTTCAAACAGCTGGGGTCTGCTTCCTTCTGAGCAGCTTGTCAGAGCAATTAGCTTTCTGTAGCAGTGGCGAGGAGCATTCAGATTGCATTTGGAGCTGCTGGGTGGGGGGAGGAAAAGAGGATTCCAAGAACCAAGGTCTCCTGGCGAAATTCCTCTGGTAACTGTTCATGGCAATGAGGTCCCTGTTGAGAAGGGGAAATAGATGACCTACTCAGTGTGCAGCTTTCACCAGGTGAGTTTATTTTTAGACTAGAGTCTCTGATAATTTTGCTATGGTGTGGAGAGGTTAAACCAGATGCATCTCTTGTCAATTGCAATGGATCTAACTATCCTTGTAATTTAATTGTGAATCGATTTGGCTGTTATGATCAGTGACGTCAGTGATGGGGGCACCTGCCTTGTATAAGGTTTTTCAAAATGTTTTTTCTTCTGAATGGGACAGGCGTCTCATTTCATCTCTTCCCCGCAACGCTGCCCCCTCCAGCGCATCCTCCTTCTCCTGTCTTGCAGAGTCTCTGTGACTTCCATGTCACTGGGTTGTGGGTTTTTTTTGTTATATGCTGTGCCTGGGAGACGAAGAAGGGAATCCCCCATAAACATGCACAGCTCCTTTGTGTCATTAAGGAGCTCTCTCTGCTGGACTCTTGCTGATGGGAATTTGCATTTGTTTTAACATGCTTGCTTTTGATGATGGGAAGCCAAGCATGTCACCATCCTCATTCACAAATCCTTCACTCCACCCCCACCCCCGAATTTGTTTAGATCCAAGGAAAGGATGTTGGCTGTAATGTTTGAGCAACCACTTGGCCGGCTAGCTGGCTGTATGCCATTGAACACAATTGGATTAAACTGATGCCCTTTGATTTTCTTTCCTGCTTGCATTGTTGGTCAAGCTGGGGGTTTTTTTGTGCTGGGCTGGACATTCCAGGAAGGATTCCCCTGAACTTGATCTAGGTCTGATTTTCTCTTCTTCCCTTTCATATTTCAAATTCCTGGTTAAATCTTCAAACTATCTTTGGCTGAAACAAGTTTAAAAAAAGTGATAGAAATGTTGCAGGTGCACCCCTAGTTTTCAAAATACAAACTGTGCTACTTTATATGCTTAGATTGAGGGAGGAGATAAAATATAAGAGCTGACTGTTAGGTGGCTTTGCTTATAGGTATTTTCTTGGTTGTGCTGAACAGCAATTGCTTCTGCAAGTGGGTCTTTTCTTCCGTTTTTGTCCTTGTGGTTATGAAACCAATGTTCAGCAGTAGGAGGGGGGTGTCTGAATTGCTGTCGCCTCGCCTTCCCGCCTCTTATTTTCAAGCCTCACTCCCAGCAGATGGTATCTCTGAATGCAGTTGGTAGCTCAGCTAAGAGGGGATTTCTTTTTTCTTATCACCTTCCAAATGCAAGACTTTGGTATCTGCTTTATTGATGGATGTGTTATATGCAGCTCTGCCCAGGACATTCAAAGTAAGGTGGCAATAACTGGTGCCACATGCAGTAACTTTACTTTTCCTCCATTCTTTGTAATTTTACTGCCCACCTGTTCACTGGGCAGCAGAAGTTAATGAGAAGTTGGACCTAATCTGTTTGTGATCTTGAAGATAATTTAGCCTGTGAAAGAGATACAGTACATTTGATTTCCCATATTCATATTTTGTTCTATGTAGCATAGACATTTCACACAACTGACTAGGATAGAGTTAAGAGCTATTTTTATGGTTGAGCATAATTTTTTTCCATTCTGGAAATAAGCAGCTGGTCCTGTATTTACAAGCAGCTGATAGCCCCCAGAACTCTCCCCTTCCCCTTCCCCTTTTCTGGAGAAATTAAGGCATTGGGCATAGAGAACTGTGCCAGGGAGTAGCGGTGCCTATGCAAGAAAGGGTTAAAAGGAATTCCAACACACTGTCGCACATCTTGACATTACAGAGGAGGTGGGTAATTTTCATGCTAGATTTTCAGGAAATCCCCATGGTGGAAGCCCCCCCTTAAATGTTGCCAGGAGACCATTTTGACATCACTGATGGCAGTTCCCGTCTGCATGTGGGTGCAGTTAATAGCCTTCAACAGGGAAACAGTAGCTAATATGAAACTGATAAATACAGCATGTGCTTTGAAAAAGACAACCTGCCCCAAGCCCAATTCATTTCTTCTTAATGACCTTGTTTGCAGATGTGAAGCATGCAGAATTCATGCTTAAAGCTAAATCTCCGATCTTGATGCATGTCTTTTAATGTTGATGCCTGTCTGTGCCTGATGGCTAGATGGAAAAGGATTCTCGCAAGCCTTTTGCGTCATCAAAAGGGAAAGCCCTTTTGGTGCATCCCTCAAATGGGAGGAGCATGGAAATGGGGGAGGGAGATGAAGGGAAAAAACAAGTCCTTGTATAATCATTTGGCAAACCTCAATAATAAATGGAGAACATATAGGGGGGAAGGGCATCCTGATCTGTCTTTTTTTTTAACCTCTAGAATGGTTGGAGGGGGGAGAAGAAGGGAGAGAAACAAGATGCAGTAAAATAAGGTGCAAAATAAGTATCTTAATTGTTTCATGTCATGCTGTTTTTCTGCCTGATTTTGCCTGCATTTTTTTCTTTCTTTTTTTCTTTCCTGTCAGAACCCGGACAGCAACAAAATCCTTTTAAACATAATTAAAGCAAAATATGTTCGTATGTGGTCCTGCACTCCTCTTTTTCCAGTGGATTTACTACTGTGCCCTGGGAAAACACATTATAGCTATGCCACCTGATATGTCTTAATTAGAGTTAAATTTTAAGATTTACCATGCTAGGCATCACATGTGAATGACTATAGTTTTGCCAGTTTCTGATTGGGAGTTAAGAATTCCTATTCTGGCTCAATTAAAGATTCATCTATCCTGGCACACTCTCTTCCCACTCTGTTTTGAAAATAGCCAGCTAGATGCCCAGATAAATTTACATGCAGGGCATGGTAGTAGTTCCTCTCAATATGGAATGTAACAGTGGTGGCTAGTCACAGTTGGTAGGCATCTTCCATAAGTGTAGCTATTTATTTTATTTATTTATTTATTTATTGAACTTGTATACCGCCCCATAGCCAAAGCTCTCTGGGGGGTTTACAGCAATCAAAAACATTAAAACAAATATACAATTTAAAACACAAGTTTTAAAAACAATTTAAAACACAATTTTAAAATTTAAAAAATATAGAAATAATTTAAAAACACATGCTAAAATGCTATTCCTTAAAACTATGTCTAAAATTAATTCTCTGTGTGGCCCCTCACAATACCCTGTCCTAAAGAAATCCATAGGTAATATTATACAGCCACAACAGTGGTTGTATACTATAGCCAGCATTGATTTTTCACATTCCTCAATGTTAAATTCTGCCATTCTGCTGCTTCCCATGAGCTCATTTCAAAACAAAACCTTAGAAAACATATAATCCTGAACGCTTGCTTAACAACCCTCTAAGTTTTCATGGTGATACACAAACCACTCACAGAGAATCTAGAGTTCAAAATCCTAGAGTTCAAAGAGTTCAAATAAGAGGGGGGGGGAATCCAGACCCCTGTTAGAATTTTTTCTGTCAGTGGTTTCATAATTTGTTGAAATTAATTAAAAATCAGCCATGTTCACAGAGTACTTATAATCCTATTACTGACCTTGCCCCATACTCTGACCTTCATCTTTTGCAGGTTAAAGGATAAAAAATGCCTGGCTGATTTTTAATTAATTTAAGAAATTTAACATTGAAGTCTATTATAGTGCCAGGCATGCTCAGTGAGAACTGTCAGTGTTCTAAAAGCCAGAGTCACAGCTGTTTGGCTTGGCTAATCTGGTGGCCACACCAATGCAAGACATTTATTTCACTTTAGACAGTCATGGCTTCCCTCACAAAATCCTGGGAAGTGTAGTTTGTGAAGGGTGCTGAGAGTTGTTAGGAGATTCCCATTCCCCTGACAGAGCTCCAGTGGCCGGAGTGGTTTAACAGTCAGCCCCTCTTCTGGTGATTGTAGCTCCGTGAGGGGAATAGGGCCTCTCCTAGCAACTCTCAGCACCCTTCACAAACTACACTTCCCAGGATTCTTTGGGGGAAGCCATAATTGTCTAAAGTGAAATAAAGGTCTGGTGTGGATGTGACCAGAGGCAGCTTTGGTTTAAGTTTGGGTGGGAGACTACATGTGCCTGAATGTGTAGAATAAAAATATGGGAGAAACCCAGAAAAACAATGATACTATTCACAATGTTTTCGTTTTGGAAAAGAAAGGGGCTTTCCCTCTGGCCAATGCCTGCTCACCCAGTTTTCTCCCCTTGCTCCCTCCCTCTACGCTTCCTTTCCTTCTATCCCCCTTCCCCTCCTTCCCCCTCCATGCCCCTTCCCCAGGTCAGTTTCACCTATTCTAAGCATGATTGTACAGTGGTAAATCCCAGTGAACTCAAAAAACATGCAAATGATCAAACCTGCCCTCCCCTCCTCCTCCCACCTGTCCCCTTCCTTTGCCCCTCCCTCCCCATCCCACTCCTCTCTTCCCCCTTTCCCCTCCCCCTACTCCTACACCATGGTCAGTTTTACCCAGAGCTTGGAAAAGTTACTTTTTTGAACTACAACTCCCATCAGCCCCAAACAGCATGGCCACTGGATTGGGCTGATGGGCGTTGTAGTTCAGAAAAGTAACTTTTCCAAGCTCTGGCCTATTCTAAGCATGATTGCACAGGAGTAAATCCCATTGAACTGAATAAGCATGCAAATGATCAGACCTGCCTTTCCCCTTCCCCTCTCTCCTTCTACTCTCCTGTCCCCTCCCAACTTCCTTCCTCCTCCGCTGCCCACTCCAGCCCTCCCCCCTGGTCAGTTTCACCTATTCTAAGCATGATTGCATAGGAGTAAATCCCACTGAACTCAATAAGCATGCAAATGATCAAACCTGCCCTCCTCCCCTCCCTTTCCCCTGTCCTTCCTCCTCCTCCTGCCCTCTGCCCTTCCTCCTCCCCTCCTCCTCCTGCCCTCTGCCCTTCCTCCTCCCCTCCCTTTCCCCTGTCCTTCCTCCTCCACTCCTCATCCCCCCTGTGGTCAGTTTCACCTATCCTAAGCATGATTGCATGGGAGTAAATCCCACTAAACTCAACAAGCATGCAAATGTTCGATCAATTCCCTGCAAGCTTGCACAGGATCCCATTTCTTACCTCCCGGATTAAAAAGCAGAGAAATTCACTAATAGGCAAAAATCCTTGTGGTTTAAGAATGTACCTATAGCCCACAGATATTTCCATCAAACTTTAAAAAGCAGGGAAATTGGGCGGCTATAGTGAATGCACCAGGGGAGCAGGAGAACTGACCTCCTCTCTGAGATATTGTACTGCCATACAAAGTTGTCAAAATGCAAACACCATTTGGGTTGGTCTTTCACAGTCCAATCCACTTTCTGTGTAGCTTGGAAGAATTTGGTAACATGTCCCTCTGAGCATATGGTGAGTGGTGGCAAGACCTGTAATCAGCCCAAATAATAGAAACAAGACATGTGCTGTGCTGATCTTGTTTTAGCAGGGAGGAAGCAACAATATTAAGATACAGTTGATATAGTTCAGATAGTCACTTTAAATATGTTTGATTTACTTTGCAATTTTAGTGAAGTTTCCTAGGAAATCATTTTCTTTTGCTTCCATTTCAGTGAATATGTGAAGTACAGCAACACTTTGCAAAATTTACGTTAAAAAAACTCTGAAAATAATTGTGGAATAATGGCACTGACGAATGGCAGAATAATCTCCAGTGGACATGAGGAGTATCTCAGGTTGCACAAGATAAAACAGTGGGAGGTGAAATATATTCTAGCAAAATTCTAGGTGTACTCTATGATTTTAATTGACCATGTCCACCTTGCCTTAAATGAAGTGGTTTAAACATAGGCTGAAAACATGCATCTTGAGTAGGCCAAGTTTGTTTTTTCCAACAACTAGAGTCATTGCTTAAGTAGCAACATATTGTAATCAGTCTGATTTTACATCAAACTGCAGTTTCAGTTTCAACTGTTAATGCACCCAAAACAGAAATAGAATATTACCTCTAATTTGAAACACAAAAGGCTATCTATGACACTGACCAATAAAAAGCCTTTGAAATGAATAAAAATAAATTTGACACAGTTTTCTAGGATGAATAATGAGGGAAATAAAATGTTCTAGATTACATTCTCTGTAGAAACAAGAATGAAGCAAAGTAAGAACACCAACAAACATACAAACATGTAATTCTCCATCTTTGGAGATGGCAGGTGTTGCCACCACTCACCATATGCTCAGAGGCACATGTTACCAAATTCTTCCAAGCTACACAGGAAGTGGATTGGACTGTGAAAGACCCAAATGGTGTTTGCATTTTGACAACTTTGTATGGCAGTACAATATCTCAGAGAGGAGGTCAGGTCTCCTGCTCCCCTGGTGCATTCACTATAGCTGCCCAATTTCCCTACTTTTTAAAGTTTGATAGAAATATCTGTGGGTTATAGGTACATTCTTAAACCGCAAGGTTTTTTGCCTATTAATGAATATAGAAACAGTTTTTTCTATTACTTAGTCTTTTTCTTTGTCAGGCTGACAATGGTGACAGTCACTCTCACTGTGTAATCAGGCTTTTTTTTAATCTTAAATTAAACCTGCAACCTTGTGACGCAGAAAGCCAGTCACTGACCTTGTAGCATGGCCAAACAGAGGCTCCGTGCAGCTCTTGCTTTGCTTTGTACCTGGGACTGCAAAAATGTGAGGGAAAAGTTGTCTAGAACTTTCTCCAGGGAAATCACTTTAAATTTTACAGATGATTAAGTTGGCTGGTGGTAAACATAGGAAAAGTCTTGCTGGACCCAACCAAGAGGTGATCTAGCTGAGTAATCTATTTCCAACTATGGGCAGCCAGATGCTTCCAGGAAGCTCATAAGCAGGGCATATTTTGTTTGTCCTCAGCATCTGTTGTTCAGAAAAGCAACTATTTTGTCTCTCCCAGCCCTTGCCCCCAGGAGAAAAAAACAAGACTAAAGAGGATTATAAAGAATTTTAATGCTGAGTCATTTGTACTCTGAGGGATATGGCATACCGTATTTGCTCTTTGACATTTCTTACCCATAATTTGTCATTTTAATGAATGAACTGACACACTCCTGTGAGTCCAATTTGAGAGCTATCTGTTCAGGATTTACTTTCTAGGCTTTTGGGTTAATATTAATAATTTTATTTGGTTGATATTTAATAAAGGGGAATGTTTCTTGGTCGGTCATAGAAGGACCTGGCTGCCATGAAGTCTTTGCCCTAGTTGGTTTGTTTTTGAATCCTTTAAGGCAAGAATGGGGAACATTTAGAACAGGAATGAGGAACCTTTGGTCCTCCGGATGTTGCTGAACTACAACACCCATCAGCCCCATAGCAAGAATGCCCAATGGCCAGGGATGATGGAAGTTGTAGTTCAGCAACATCTGGAGGGGCAAAGGTTCCCCACACTTGATATAGAAGGCCAGATGTTGGATTACAACCATTAGCCATACTGGCTAGGGGTGATAGGAGTTAAAGAGTTTGACAACATCTGGAGGGCTGCAGATTGCCCGTCCCTGCTTTAAGAGTAGAGTAGTTTTTAAGGTCTTATTTTTCAAATGTCAATTTCTGAATCTAGATACTGTGCTAACACTTGCAACCAACTGTATCTGAAGGTTGATATTATTCCTGTATTATTCATATAGGATGCCAAGGTATACATTTAGCCTGGAGCAAAATGCTATGTTTTTACTTTTTATTCCAGTCTGGAGTTATCCCCATAATGTGTCATATTAGCTTATTTCATAAAAAAAATTAATGCTCTAGATTGCAGGCCCTTGAAGATGGAGTATTTGATGGAAGGTGTTGGGCAGGCTGACTCAGGACACATGGATGGTGCTGACTACTTCAGTTTAAATGGCAAATTGGAGAATTAATAGGGTCAGCACTGGTGGCACAGTCCAAATATAATCCCATGCATCTTTGCATCTGAAAAACTATGGAATGCTTTAAAAGAAATGGCGATGCCAGAGCATCTGATTGTCCGGATGCACAACTTATACTCTGGACAAGAGGCTACTGTAAGGACAGAATATGGAGGAACGATTGGTTCCCAATTGGAAAGGGTGTGAGACAGGGTTGTATTTTATCACCCTATTTGTTTAATCTATACGCAGAACCGTTCATATGGAAAGCAGGATTGGACCAAGATGAAGGAGGTGTGAAAACTGGAGGGAGAAATATCAATAATTTAAGATATGCAGATGATACCATACTCTTAGCAGAAACCAGTAATGATTTGAAACGAATGCTGATGAAAGTTAAAGAGGAAAGCACAAAAGCAGGACTACAGCTGAACGTCAAAAAGACGAAAGTAATGACAACAGAAGATTTACGTAACTTTAAAGTTGACAATGAGGACACTGAACTTGTCAAGCATTATCAATACCTCGGCACGGTCATTAATAACAATGGAGACAATAGTCAAGAAATCAGAAGAAGGCTAGGACTGGGGAGGGCAGCTATGAGAGAACTAGAAAAGGTCCTCAAATGCAAAGATATATCACTGAACACTAAAGTCAGGATCATTCAGACCATGGCATTCCCAATCTCTATGTGAAAGTTGGACAGTGAAAAAAGCGGACAAGAGAAAAATCAACTCCTTTGAAATGTGGTGTTGGAGGGAGAGCTTTGCGCATACCATGGACTGCGAAGAAGACAAATAATTGGGTGTTAGAACAAATTAAACCAGAACTATCACTAGAAGCTAAAATGATGAAACTGAGGTTATCATACTTTGGACACATAATGAGAAGACATGATTCACTAGAAAAGACAATAATACTGGGAAAAATAGAAAGGAGTAGAGAAAGAGGAAGACGAAACAAGAGATGGATTGATTCCATAAAGGAAGCCACAGACATGAACTTTCAAGATCTGAACAGGGTGGTTCACAACAGATGCTATTGGAAGTTGCTGATTCATAGGGTCGCCATAAGCCGTAATCGACTTGAAGGCACATAATGACAACAGCAATATTTGTACATGTTTTTCCCTGGATACTAATCCTGTACTCCAAGATAGCTGACTAAAATGTAAATAATCTTGACAGTCTTTGCTGCTCCTTGGCTAAATGTTGATGAAATAGCTACTCTCTTCTTGATGTGGAGGTTGTTCTTTTTTTAATGTTGATTTGAGAGCTGAGATTCTCATTTATAATTTGTTTATTTAAATTGCTTTTCTCAGTAAGTGTGACCCCCCCTTCAAAACTTTGCATAATTAAATTATCCCATCTCGATTACTAAGATCTTCTGATGGGGCACTCTCGGTGATTCCTCACGCCCTTGAGGTTCAGTTGGCCTCCACTAAGGACCAAGCCTTCAGTGTGGCAGGCCCTGCCATGTGGAACTCCCAACCAATACAGATTCAGCAGGAACCGTCCTTTCTTTCTTTCTTTCTTTCTTTCTTTCTTTCTTTCTTTCTTTCTTTCTCTCTCTCTCTCTCTCTCTCTCTCTCTCTCTCTCTCTCTCTCTCTTTCTTTCTTTCTTTCTTTTCTTCTTTCTTTCTTTCTTTCTTTCTTTCTTTCTTTCTTTCTTCTTTCTTCTTTCTTCTTTCTTCTTTCTTCTTTCTTCTTTCTTCTTTCTTCTTTCTTCCTTCCTTCCTTCCTTTCTTTCTTTCTTTCTTTCTTTCTTTCTTTCTTTCAGGTATCTCCTCAAAACAGAACATTTTGAACAGGCCTTTTAATATGCATTTTCTTTTCCAACCAGTGCAGTACTTCAGGATGCTTGTATTATTCTTTTTAACAGTGTTTTATTGTTTTTTAATTCTATTACGTTTTTGTATATAGTAATGCCACCTTGATGTACTTTTATGAAAAGAGCAGCTTATAAATATTTTAATAAATAAACAAAATAACAATAAAACAGGATTAAACTTTACTTTTACCTTCCTCTTCTAAGGGATCAAATGGATACATAACAGCCAGTCTGATGTAGTGGTTAGAGTGTTGGGCTAGCCTCACTGAGTGATGTTGGGATGTTCCCTTTCTTTCTTACTAGCCTACCTCACAGGGTGGTTGTAAGGATAAAATGGGGAGAAGAGAACCATATATGCCACTTTGAGCTTCTTGCAGGAAAGGCAGCATATACATGTAAGAATGAATGAATAAAAATGGTTCAGACAGAGGCAGGAAAATGGACTGCCCCATTTCAGACTACAGGATGATGATCACATTTGAAATGCTTCCTTCTGTAAAATAAAAGCAGCAGCAGCAACAACAAAACCTTCCAGTATGGAGTAAGCTGGACTAGAACCTTTATCCCCAATGTTCTACCTCTAAACTTGGTGTTTTTTTAAAACATGGGGGGCATTTTTTAACAAATTGCACACCTTCCCTTGCATTCTGTCATAGTTCAGCCTGCTCTACCACTTCATACTGCAGGCTTCCCATAGACATCTGGTGGGCCACTGCGAGTAGAGGGTGCTAGTCTAGATGGGCTGCTGGCCTTATCTAGCAGGGCTTTTTTATGTTCTTATATTCAGGGCCATCTCCAGGCATGCCTGGGTCCTTGGGTACCAGCCTGCCCTAGGCTCGTGGTGCCAGAGTGCAACCCCTCCATATGGGGCTAATAAACCCTCCCATGCGTCCCACTTACCTGTATTGTTCCTGCAAATGACATGCACACTATGCATGCATGCTTACCATAAACCAAGATGGTGGCAGGGGCTTCAGCCCTTTAGGGAAGCCTCTGCCTCCATCTTAGTTGATGGCAGGTATGTGTGTACTGTGTGCGCAAGATGGCGGTGGGGGCATCAGCCCCTTAGGCAAGTCTCCATCACCATCTTGGTTGATGGCAGGCAGGCATGCACAGCGCGCATGTCATTTACAGGAGCAATAGAGGTAGGTGGGGTGTGCGTGGCCGGCTCTTACTGTATTGGAGGGGGAGGTGCCTGGGAGCTCTGCCTCCACTATCTGTGGCAGGGTCAGGAGCCGATGCTGCCATGGATCGCAGAACGGGAGTGCCACCCTCCCTCCCTAAGGAGGGGCCCCTCAGGGCCACAAATGCCCTCGGCCAGGTACCAACCTGGCAGTCTCCTGGCTCCGGCCATGCTTATATTCATGCATAGTTGTGTGATAAGCAGTGGTGTAGTGGCAGATTCAGAAGTGCAGGGTCCCTTCATGTTGTCCCCTCCTCCCTTTTTTTGCTGTGGGGTTGAGAATGAGATCTTTGTTAATGCCTTCTCTCACAATAGATACCCCTAGGAGCCAATAAGCGTGAAAGGAGACAGTGTTAGCAGTGGGTGACTCACCTCCTTTTACTCTGATTGGCTCCAATCAGAAGGAAAGGTCAAGGAAGCATTTTAGAAGATTCTTCTCAGTGCCTAAGACACTCCCCTTTCATGCTCACAGGATGCTGTAGACATAGGGACTCTGCTGGGACCCCGCTCCCCCAAACATTAAGGGTCTAAGACCCTCTGAGACCCTGGACGACTATTCCCCTGGTGGTAAGTGAACATTTGTGTATCTCTCTCGCTCTGTGTACGCATGTACCTAAATCCTGGACATGATTCCAGATTCACCACTCTAGGATGCAAGGACAAGATAAGAATCCTGCAAATTGTTGGCTGATTGGCAACCAATAGTTTCCTATGTCAGCTCCTCTACTTTTCTCTACTTACGTTCTAACTTTCTGATACCATTGACGGTGCTGTATCACAAGAGATATTTCGGCAACCAGTTCCAAGGATTGGGGGGGATGATACTATGAACGATGATGTGATACTCTCCTAATTTGTAGAGTTGGCAAACTCAACTTTCATTAATGTTCAGTGTTATGTCATGAAAACTGAGTGAGCCAAATGAATCCTTGGTGGCAGTAATTTTAATGCCTTTGATGGATTTGTTTTGTTGCTGACTGCAGTACTAAATAAAGGTTTGATTGCACCTGTATGTCAAAGACCTCTGTATTGGGGTTTTCCCCCTCTAGCTATTAACATTCTAACAGCTGTTCTAAGAACAGAGTGTGAAGTGACTGTCTAGCCAAAGTAACCTCTGAGAAATTCTTTCTGCCTCAGTTATGTACAGATTGTAAAGATGGATGCAAAATGTTCTGGTGGTAACTAGATAAAAGGAAATTGTGCTCCAGTTAATGACAATGGAGCAGAGGTAATATCTTTGTAGGAATGGGAATGAATAGATTCTTGTGTTTTTAGTCGGTCATTGTTTTGGTCTCAGTTATATGTGCCCTGAGGAGATGCTGCAGTTTTCTAGTGCAGGATGAATCCCTAGTATTTTAAAGGATTCAGTTGTTAGGAAGAACATAGAGGGCAGAGGAAGAATAGCATGGGCTCATCTAAGAAAAGATCTGTTTAAGCCCATGGTTTTTAAAAGTGTGAGGCAGACTTCCCTTAAAAAAAAACGGGGGGGGGGGGCAAAGCTAGCTTCTCTATATGTCTTTATTTATTTTAAGTTCATTTTAAAATGTTTAACCCACCATAGGTTTGCAAATATTGGTTGTGATAAACATAGCACTCAAATTGCCATAAGACGGTAACTGATGAAAAGGAATTCAGATTACAGATACCTGAAATACAATTCAAGTATTGATTTCTCAGTGTTTGAAGAATCTTATCAAGCCTTGAGAGCCCCAGTACTCTTCTGTCTCTGGTTGACTAGAGTCACTGTTGGCTAGAATGTTGGTTTCTTGAGGAAGCTGAGTCCAGTAGTTCTCAAAGCTCAGTAAGATTCTTTAACCACTGAAATCAACCCTTATTAATTAATGCATGAGAAGACTGCCTGTTGAGGAGTCCTTTCACTGTGGCTCTTTGGAATTTAAAAAACTTTAAATCATATAATATATTGTGGGCAATTCTGAGGAGTGATTCAGTTTGACCAGCACTGGAAAGCTGCAGGTCTCTCTCTCATTGTATTTGCAATCTAGATTTGAAGTGCAAATTGGCTCTTACTGTGATGAAAATTTCCTGAAATGGGTCAAGCTAACCGCCTGCTTGTTGAGCTCTTGCCCATAGTATATACAGAATTATTGTGGACTTGTCTTTCAACAGTCAACAGGATTTATTTATTATATTTATGAGCTGCCCCATAACTTAACATTCTTTAAGTATTGTGTTATATGAGCTTTCTGTTTATACAACTTGAATGATATGCAATGTAATTCCAGTGCTTGGTTTTGAGCTCTGTGTTTGTCACTGCATTCTGATCTTTATCTTTATTTGCAGTCTATATATTGTTAAATATTATCCATATTTATGTTATATATTTTGATTTATATTGATGTTTGCATCATCATCATCATCATCATTAAATATCCCACCTTTCCTCTGAGGAGCTCAAGGTGGCATACATACATGGTTCTTCCCCTCCTGATTTTATCCTCACAACAACCTGTGAGGTGGGTTAAACTGAGAGAATGACTGGCCCAAGATCACCAAGTGAGTTTCATGGTCAAGCGGGGATTTGAACCCTGGTCTCCCAGGTCCCAGTCCATCACTCTAACCACTGCATCACTCTTGTTTTGGTAGCCAAACATTTTTTTGTGATGGCCCCAACACTTGAGTTCTGGCATACACAAACGACTCCAGAGAGTGGGAGCATCTATAATGGCTATTATACATACAATTTGTGTGTGTTTTAAAAAACACAATTAGCACTTGAGGACAGGAGACAAAGCTATAGGCAGTGTGCTGTAATAGCTCATGCCTGCCCATTTAAACTGTTGAGTGTGCTTCAGCCTTCATGACAGAACGCTGGTGGCTGGGGCAAGAAGGTAGCAACTGGATGGAGAGGAGAGATGGGTTATCTGTGACTTGATTGTTCCACTGAATGGCATTTAGCTACCCACTACAGGACAGTGGCAGATTGCCTTGTTGACTTCTAATGCAGCAAAATATCACTAATATATGGATTCAAGCTCGCAGTAGGGTATGCACTGGTGACCTTAGAAGTGTCAGGTAGGGATTCATCTTTTGTCCCCACCACTCATTTCTGGCCAAAGGAGGGAACTGCAGAGATACCAGCAAGGGAATCTCTCTTTCACCAGTAGGACAAAATGGGTCAGGCAACATTTTCTGAAGCTTTTGGGTCAGGTTTGTTCTGAGAGTGACTTTCCCCTCTTTTTTGCACCCCTTCCCACAAGTGTACAGGTTTCTCTACATTGGGTTAATAGATACTATGCTTTTGCTTTGTGTTGGAATGTTAAATCTGCTCTGTGTCTGGCCACTTCTGACAAGCGAAGCACCCTGCTTGCTTTGAAATTGTGTTGCACGACAGACATGTGCAGCAGCTTTTGGTTTAAAAAAAGAAACTTGGGAACATAGATAATAATAATAAAGAACTTGCCTTGTTGCTCATAGTGATAGAGCCTGTTGCTATGGAGGCATGATTCAGATTGGCTGACCCACAGGCCAGTGAGCAAATAGAAAACAAGAACATTGTCATTTAACCTTGAAGGATGTACTAATTCAGTGAGATGTGACGTTAATACCGAAACCTTGTGCAGAGTTGTACAATTGGAATACTTAAGGATTTTCTTCTGATGTTGAGAATTCTTGTTTCGGAAAGACATGAAACAAAAAAATGTGTTTTCAGTGGGCACTATGGAGGTCTGGGTGGTTGATAGTTAGAGGCCTAGTTTGCAAGTCATGGTGAGCCAAAGCATTGCGTACCGAGCGTGTGTACCAATGCTGAAATTGCGCCCACTTCATTCTTCCCTTTTCAAAGCCAGGAAGAAACAGACAAGAGTACTGAAGGAGTGAAATGTGTTCCCCTCCAAGGTGTGTCTTGAGCTATCACTGTATAGGAACATAGTATAAGACAGCTTCCTATGCATCTGACAGACTGTTGGTCCTTCAGTAGAGTCTTCTTATGTGCCACCACCCCTTGACCCACAGAGGATGGGGGCATTACCAGCAAGGCCTCCCCTGCTGATCTTAACAAGCAGGCAGGTTGATGTGGGAGGAGGCACTCTTCAGATGTTTGGAGCCCAAGTTCCTTAGGGCTTCAGCTTGGTAGCAAATTGGCAACCAGTATAGCTCTTTGAACTGGCATAATGTGTGTCCGGGAGTTGTGTCCACCTAAGCCTCACTGCTGCAGTCTACACTAATTGCAGCTTCTGAACTGTTTTCGAGGACAGTCCCACGTAGAGTGCATTATGATAGTCCATTCTGGTACTTTGGACCAGAGTATGGTTCATTGCGGCCAAGTTATCCCTATTCAGGAATGGCCATAGGTGGAGAACCAGCCGTGGTTGGAAACAGGCACTCCTACCCACCAAGGCCACCTGGACCTCAAGAGACATAGAAGGAACAAGGAGAACCCCTAAGTTGTGCACCTCTGTCTTCCAGGGGAGTACAACCCCATCCAGAACTGGCAGTCTCCCTACTTCTAGAACTCAAGAACTTGTAATACAGCGTACCTCGGTCTTGTCTGGATTTAGTTTTACTTTATTGGTCCACATGCACCTCCTTATTGATTGATTGATTGATTGATTGATTGATTGATTGATTGATTGATTGATTGATTGATTGATTGATTGCACTTCTATACCACCCCATAGCTGAAGCTCTCTGGGCGGTTTACAGCAATCAAAAACATTAAAACAAATACACAATTTAAAAACATATTTTAAAAACAATTTAAAACACAATTTTAAAATTCAAAACAATATAAAAACAATTTAAAAACACATGCTAAAATGCCTGGGAGAAGAGGAAAGTTTTGACCTGGCACCGAAAAGATAACAGTGTTGGCGCAAGAAGCACCTCGTCACAAATATCATTCCACAATTTGGGGGCCACCACTGAGAAGGCCCTTTCCCTTGTTGCCAGACTCCAAGCTTCCCTTGGAGTAGGCACCCGGAGGAGGGCCTTTGATCTTGACCATAGTGTACGGGTGGGTTCGTATCGGGAGAGGCATTCCATCAGGTATTGGGGTCCCAAGCCGTGTAAGGCTTTATAGGTCAAAACCAGCCCCTTGACTCGAGCTCGGAAACATACAGGCAGCCAATGCAAGCGGGCCAGAATTGGTTTTATATGTTCGGAGCGTCTGGTCCCTGTTACCAATCTGGCCACTGCATTTTGCACAAGCGACAGTTTCCGAACCGTCTTCAAAGGCAGCCCCACGTAGAGTGCATTGCAGTAATCTAATTTGGAGGTTACCAGAGCATGGACAACTGAAGCCAGGTTATCCCTGTCCAGATAGGGACGTAGTTGGGCCACCAACCGAAGTTGGTAGAAGGCACTCTGTGCCACCGAGGCTACCTGAGCCTCAAGTGACAGAGATGGTTCTAGGAGAACCCCCAAGCTACAAACCTGCTCCTTCAGGGTGAGTGCAACCCCATCCAGAACAGGTTGGACATCCACCATCTGGTCAGAAGAACCACCCGCTAGCAGCATCTCAGTCTTGTCTGGATTGAGCCTCAGTTTATTAGCCCTCATCCAGTCCATTGTCGCAGCCAGGCACCGGTTCAGCACATTTACAGCCTCACCTGAAGAAGATGAAAAGGAGAAATAGAGCTGCATGTCATCAGCATACTGATGGCAACGCACTCCAAAGCTCCGGATGACCGCACCCAACGGTTTCATGTAGATGTTGAACAGCATGAGGGACAGAACTGACCCCTGCAGAACCCCATACCGGAGAGTCCAGGGTGCCGAGTAATGTTCCCCAAGCACCACCTTCTGGAGGCGACCCGCCAAGTAGGAGTGGAACCACCGCAATGCACTACCTCCCACTCCCAACTCAGCTAGTCTCCCCAGAAGGATACCATGGTCAATGGTATCGAAAGCCGCTGAAAGATCAAGGAGAATCAACAGTCACACTTCCCCTGTCTCTCTCCCAACAAAAGTCATCATACAGGGTGACCAAGGCTGTTTCCGTGCCAAAACCAGGCCTGAAACCCGACTGAAATGGATCCAGATAATCTGTCTCATCCAAGAGTGTCTGGAGCTGGCCTGCAACCACTCGTTCAAGGACCTCATTACTACCTCCAGGCAACAGTCAAGCACCTGAACTGCTGATTCAGATGAAATGGAGAGAGAAAGCTGGGGTTCATCATTAACTGGATTTCCTGGGCCCAGTATACTGCATGTAGACGGTCCCCCTACATTCCCACCTCACATCCTGGCAATTTGTTTTGACAAGAACTGCTGCCTATGTACATATATTACCAATGTGGACAGTTACTTTCAATCCGCAGTCCTGGTTTAAGTCGTATTTATTTAACAGATTTTAACCTGCCTTCACAAGGCATTTTACAGCAGTTATGAATGATACAAAAACATAATCATATAACAGATATTTATTAAATAACATTGAAACATTAAAATAACATAAAAATATAGCAGCAGCTAAAAACCATTTCAAACAGAGAAATAGTTCAAGCATCATAATAATTAAATGACATTTAAGCATTAAAATAATATTAAATGATAGCAGCAGCTAAAAAAACCTTTTCAAACAGATTTCAGTCAGGGAAATAAACAGTCTAAGTTCTTTATGAATATGAACAGTATTCAACAATATCCATGTCTTCATGAAAAGAGCAATATCCAAGTGGCATATAATGAATAAATTACTTGGAACATGTTTTTTAGTGCTATCTTCTTGGGGGGGGGGTTAGTCACAAAGTTTTTTCATTCACTGTCAGCCTACCCTACTTCACAGGGTTATTGTAAAAAAAAAATGGGAGAGAGAACCCAGGAAGAAAAGAGAGGTGCAAATATATCATGTCATATTCATGGACTATGTAGAGAGGGGGAAAAACATATACAAAGCCACCACTCCACATACAATTGTTTTAACAGGCACATCCCCTAGTTCTGATATTTTATAGAAAAATACCTCCACCCCAAAAAGCTTGCTGACTCCCTCTCTCTCTCTCTTTCTTTCTCTAAGCATGTGCAGCTTGACTGAACCAGCTCTGAGCCTACCCTACCTCACAGGATTGTTGGAAACATTCCGTATACACTGGATATGTAAAAATACATACACCCCATATAATAGTTTGTGACAACCAGTTGGTCATTCATCAGTATTAGTTTCCTGCCAAATAACAGCAGTGACACCTAGGTAAGCCCTGCCCAATTGCTTAAAAAATAAGATTCTGTTGTTAATCTCTCTCTCTCTTGTCTCCCTCCAATCTGATGTGTCTGCTCAAACGTTTCATTAACTTGGAGCAGAATCTTAACCATGTCTACTCAAAATAAGTCCTGTTGAATTCAGTGGGGTGATGACACTACAAATAGCCAGAGAGAAGAAAACAGCAGCTTTTGATTATCATCAATTGCAGGGCCAGTGCCAGAGGGTGGCCAGGTTGGGCCTTGGCTGAGGGCCCCCTGAAAGGTCCCTCCTTAAAGTAGGTGGGTAGCGCTCCCTTCTGTGATCTGCAGCAGCTCAGCTCTCGACCCTGCTGCGGATCGCAGAGGGAGCTCCCAGGTACTCTCCTACTACCGTGCAGGCCTGCAACACCTGCCTGCATGCCCCACTTATCTCTCCCTTGAAGTAAATGTTGGCTGTAATGCAGGCCCAAGCCTGCCATCAACTAAGATGGCGGCCGAGGTTTCCCTAAGGGTCTGATGCCCCTGCTGCCATCTTTGTTGATGACAAGCATGCGTGTACAGCGCAGGCAGCATTCACTTCAAGGGAAAGGTAGGTGGGCCATGCGTGCAGGTGCCGGGGCCTGGGGTAGGCTGGTACCCAAGGGCCCTGGCATGCCTGGCACCAGCCCTGATCAATTGCAGCTCTGACTTCACTCATTGGATAAATACCTGAAGGGGCGGAGACTTGAGCAGCACTCTAGCTCATGTTGCAGAAATTGTGGGGGGTTGACTGCTTGCATTTCGATGTCTCTAGTTTTAGTTCTAGAGCTGGTGGAAAGTTTTTTAAATGAAAGCTAAGAATCCCCCTGCTGGCCCCAGCCCTGCTAGAAACTTACCCTTTCTACCTGTCTGTCGGCGGCCATGTCACCAACTGGTGACAGTTCAGTCCCAATCCCCTGAAGGCATCCTTTCCATATAGATGTTAAAAAGCATGGGGGACAAGACTGATGCAGGGAACTCCACAAATTGGCTCCCAAGGCACTAAGCCATAGTCTCCCATTGCTACTCTCTGAAACTGGTCTTAGATGTAGGAACATGACTACTGAAACACAGTGCTCCCAACTCTACCAGAGCCACTCCAGGAGAACACTGTGGTCTCAGTGCTACCAAAAGCTACTGAGAGGTCAAGGAGAACCAACAAGATTGCATTTCTCCCTGCCCCTCTCCCAACAAAGGTCATCAGCCAAGGTGACCAAGGCAGTTTTGGAGCCATAGCTGATTCTATCTAATGGTGGCTTCCTAGTTTGTTTGTCCTGCTCACACTGGGGAGGAGCCCAGCAAAGCAGAAGAAATAGGGCAGCATGCATGAGGATGATAAACTGTGACATATGGATGTGGCCTGAGCTTGCCTTTTAGATATGGCAAAACTGTGTCTGTTGTGAACACTTTGGTTAAGGATGGCCCTGATGCTGTAATTACAAGCCGGCAATCATACGTCTTTGTCAGATTTCCCTATATCCTTGTATGTGGCATGTGCATGGCTGGCCATCAGTTTGTCATGGCCCTGAAACTTAAAATAAGCTCATGCACTTGACATTCCATGGAGAGTTATGTGTTTAGGAATCTGATATCTAGAAATGGACAGGGGGATTCATTTTGATTTCCCGAGTAAGAATGTTAAGGTTGAGCTTGATGCATTTTATTCTGGTCCCTTTTATGACCACATAAAGTCAGTGCTCAAATTATAGGGGTCGGGGAATTGGATGCCCCTATACTGAAATCTGCAAATCTCAACCTCTGACTCTTCTCAATTTTACCCAAATCATGCCCCCCATAACCTTAGAGGAGCAGTAGTTAAGATTGCATGACAGAAAGTAAGGGGGACTGTAAAGGTAAAGCTCCATTGTAATTTGAGCATTGGCTTCAGCGGGTCAAGCAGAATAAACCCATTTTTTGTCTGTGTGTGGCTCAAGCTACTTCTCTGGCTTTTCTTCCACTTGTCTTAGCTCTTCAAACTTAACTGAAGAATCAACGTCTCTGCTGCCTCCAACGTGTGTGTGTTTGTTTTCCCTGACCCAGATTTTTAGTTTGTCGCTTCTCTGATCTAGCTACACCATTTGTTTTATTTGCCTGGTGGAAAGTGATTGGCATAGCCCATTCATCCTAGTTGCCAATCTCCTTTTTCTTCCTTCTTGAGCCCGTGAACTTGTACTTTCTCCACAAGTCCTGCTTGCCACAGTGGATCATGTCAGCCTCCTCCTCACTCACTCCTACACTTCTCCTGAGGGAGTGAGGGAGCAGGGCTGATTCATTCACACAGAAAGGAAAACCTTCTGGGAAGGAGCCTTTTCTTTTCTGTTCAATGAGAAGCTTCCTCGGAACACACAGTGCTCCTGCTTTTAATATGAGTGCTGCGGGGAAATAATCCAGAGGGAGTTTCATTGTATGTTTGATAGCTGTAAGTGTACTGACCAGCCTCTTGTGAATGGAGAACTTATTTAGCTGGCTCCATCAGCTGTCTCCCACCAGAGCAGGAAGGAAGTATCTGTCTTTTGCGTCACTAAAAATATGTAAAGGTACCACCCCCAGGACAGTCATTTCAGTTTAAAGGCACTGGGCGTGTTTGTATGCGGGTGTGCTTGTCACATTTAGTGACAAATCTTAACCATTTCCCCTTTCTTATGTAAAACAATCCATGCTATGAAAAAAAACTGCTTTCAGAACGGCACCATTTGTGAATTTGTGTTTATGTAATTATCTGGAAAGTATTGCGGCTGCGTGTCTCTGTTTGTGTTCTTATAAAATGCTTGTTTGCTTAGAAATCCCTCTGCTTATTTTGTGGCACCAGAAAGAAAGAAATTCCTGAAATGTAACTCCAATGATGATACACTAATTTAGCAATGACTAAAAACCGACAAAAGGAAGTTGTTGTTCTCTGTCATGGGTTGCAAAAGGAGGAAATGTCTGGCAGCGGAGAGGTCACATTAGCTAGTGGTAATCGAGGGGCAGTCAGAATTCAGTAAGGGCCTCTGCATTATGTTCCGACTCCTTGTGGTATGGGTAGCTTATGTGGTGCCCTCCAGATGTTATTGAACTCCAATCAACCCTTAACATTGGCCATGCCAGCTGGGGCTGATGGGATATGGAGTCCAACAACATCTGAAGGATAATGTTGGCTGTCCCTGCTTCATGGGAATCTGTGGCCCTTTAGATGTGTTGAACTCCATCTCCTGTCATCCCTGACCATTGGTCATGCTAACTGGGGTGAATGGGAGGTGGAATCCAATAACATTTGAAGGGCCCTATGCCTGCTTTATAGTTAATCCAAAAGGTATCTGCTGCATTGATATTTTTAAATAGAACACCGGCTTATAAGCAAGTAAGGATCAGCAGCTGGAAGCCATAGGACCAGATCTGGTCCTGTGAGGCACTGTTGTTCAACCTTGGGCCCCAGATGTTGTTGGACTACAACTCCCATTATCCCCAAACAGCACAGTCAATAGTCAGGGATTATGGGCATTGCAGTCCATCAATATCTGGGGACCCAAAGTTGAAGAACAGAGCTGTGAAAGCTACTAACAGTTCCGCACTGCCAGCACTAGGATTATAAAATGGAACTTATCTCCAATCATTCATCATTATAGAATTGTCTGTGCTTAAAGCCATCTTCAATATATTTTCTTAGAACCATTTTGAATGTACAGGGGGGAAAGGCGGCTGGGGCATTCATCCTGACATTGCACCACTTCAGAATGTGTTTAAGGTAGGTGAGATTGCATGTTTGAATTTATTTATTTATTTATTGCATTTATATTCTACCTTTCTTTTATCACAGAACCCAAGGCAGCATACATGTGAATCTTCATATATGTCAGATAATCCCTGCCTGTAGAAAGCTAGCACAGTAGGGTAAGTAAAGCTTCTACTTGGTGCCCTAGATTTCTATGTGCAGGGAGTTTTTGTTGTGGAGGAGCATTCAAAAGGCTAATGTTTCATACATTTTATATATTATTTTCCAAATACTGTATGCTTTTTTAATAAATTAAAATATAAAACTTAAAATTGCAATAAGGCTCTTACAGACTCATAACAAAGAAAAACCTGTATTGCACATTACCAATATTTCAGTATTATGTTTCCCATCATGTTATCTTGCAAATGTAGGTATAGGTATGTGCATGTACCTGAGGTGGAGAGATGAGTCCAGGGAGGAGGTTAGCTGCCCAGACCAGACAAGATTGGTGGGGGACCCTGGTAACTTCACATTATGTCATGCACCTACTATTCTTCTCCAACTGTGTTGTCATCTCTGTTTAGTGCTCGTTTAACTTTTTCTCTTATTTCCTCTGATTTGACATTACATTCTTCTGAGTCTTTTTGAATGCAATCTCATATTGGATTTTCACTAGGTGGGGTGCTTTAGGTTTTGGTGGAAGCCCTGCTATGCTGGCTGAACACCAGATGACAAATAATCTGGCAAAACGCTCCACCACTGAACAGCAAAATTGGGGTAGAGTTGTGGATGGCATGTGGAAGTGGGATTGCGCTTCTCTTAGATTACTTTGAATTATTTGCAGAAAATGCTTCTTTGCAGTCTGTTTCTGTTAGCACCCTGTTTCAAAATATCTCCAACGTTTTAACCCATTCACAATTAATTTGTTACTATTTAATAAACAAAGTACGTTTTCTTTTATCTTCATCAACCTGACCTGTATCTGTTGTTTTTAAATCTTCAACCATTAATCTTAAAGCTCTAGATTTATCAATTATAGCTTAAATTCATTAATAAATCAATAGAACTTTAAAACATTCACATATAATTATAATTAATTCTAAGAATGCCTTTCAGTAAGTTTGTTTGAAAACATGTACATTCATCAATAATAGCTGTCTTCAGCGTTCACAGCCTTATACAAGAAATATATAAATCAGATTATCCCCTCAGCAATATTTTAGGTCCATCATTCTGCAATTAGTCTGGATTCAGGCCTGGTTATGGGACTTGGTCGCCCTGATGGATGACCTTTATCGGGAGAAGGACAGGGGGAGTGTGACCCTGTTATTCTTACTTGATCTCTCAGCAGCTTTTGATACCATTGACCATGGTATCCTTCTGGGCCGACTTGGCGAGATGGGTATTGGAGGCACTGTTTTACAGTAGTTCCTATCCTATCTCCAGGGTCGCTGTCAGAGAATAGCATTGGGTGACTGTCTTTCGGCCCCCTGGCAGTTGTGCTGTGGGATGCTGCAGGGTACCATCTTGTCCCCCATGCTGTTTAACATCTGTATGAAACCCTTGGGAGCAGTCATCAGGAGCTTTGGGGCGAGGTGTGAGCAGTATGCTGATGATACCCAGCTCTATTTCTCCGTAACATCTGAATTGGGAGAGGACGTGCAAGCCCTGGACCGCTGCCTGGACTCAGTGGTGGGCAGGATGAGGGCCAATAAACTGAGCCTGAATCCTAGCAAGACGGAGGCGCTGTGGGTTGGTGGTTCCCGAGTTCAGATAATTGGTCAGTTGCCTGCTTTGGATGTGGTCGTACTCCCTCTGAAAGAGCAGGTCTGCAGTCTAGGGGTGCTCCTGGATCCATCTTTGTCGCTAGAGGCCCAGGTGGCCTCCGTGGCTAGGAGTGCCTTTTACCAGCTTCAGCAGGTAAGACAGCTGCAGCCGTTTCTGGACCGGGATAGCCTGACCACTGTTGTCCACGCACTGGTAACCTCCAGGTTGGATTACTGTAATGAGCTCTATGTGGGGCTGCCCTTGAGGCTGGTCTGGAAGCTGCAGCTGGTGCAAAATGCAATGGCGAGACTGTTCACTGGGGCAGGGTATCGCCAACATGTCACCCCGCTGCTGAAAGAATTGCATTGGCTACCCATTTGCTACTGGGCCAAGTTCAAGGTTCTAGTTTGGGTGTACAAAGCTCTATACAGCTTGGGACCAGGATACCTGAAAGACCGTCTTACCCCTTATATAGCCAGTCGATCACTGCAGGTGAGGGCCTCCTGCAGATACCATCTTATCAGGAGGTCCGTTCTGCACAACATAGGAAAGACGTTAAGTGTGGTGGCACCTACCCTGTAGAATTCCCTCCCCTTAAATGTTAGGCAGGTGTCATATCTGTTATCTTTTCTGTGCCTTTTGAAGACTTTCCTCTTTCAACAAACCTTTTAAGTTGAGACCTATCTCAGTCTGCGTCTGTGTTGGAATTGCTTTTTAATATGTTTTTTTAAAAAACAATATGTTTTTTAACCCTTTAAAACCCTTTAAAAGCTTTTTTTAAGAAGTGTTTTTAAAGTTGCTTTGTTTTGGTGTATTTTAGGCTCTGTTTTTATGATGTTTTAAAGTGTTTTTAGCCGCCCTGAGCGCCTGCTGGGTGGAAGGGCGGGATATAAATCAAATAATAAATAAATAAATAATTTTAGTTTCAGATTCATCAGAAAAACAGTAACTTTCTGCAGTCTCAAACCTAGATTGATTTTATTATAGATAGTACCCCCACCCCATATTGAGCATGCCACTTCTCAGGCCATGTTGATGCCCTTAATTGTCACCTTAGTGCAGTACTTGGTTGCAAACCTGTTGGCTGCAAGTTGTTATAAATAGATACCTTTCTGCAAGTGGGTGTCCTTGCTGGTGGTCTGGATGGAAAACAGAGCCTTACACGCCATTCATTTATCCTTTCTCCCATGGAGGGAGATTAGGAATACTTGCATGAACTGGGATAAACAGATGTGGTGATGTCAGGCTCCTAGAGATTATGTGTGGACTTGATAACTCTTCTCTGTCATTGACCATGCCTCCACAAATGTAAATAGGACTTTCCTAAAAATGGGTACCCTCGTTGGCAATCGGGGTGGAAAGCTGCACCATGCCTGCTTCATAATTAATTAATTAATTATATCCAATCTATGGGTTGAATCCATCTGTGTACTTAGAATAGACCCATGGACGTGACCAGCCCTGGGTTTCCTTTATCTGTTACTGCTTCTGATCTAGAGTTTAATTGTCTGTCGGGAAAGGCATATATACTCTAAAAACACATAAAGGGTGGTGTAACTGTTTGTATTCTATCACAGGTAAATGGTTCTCTCTTTTTCTTTTAGTGCTGGCACATGCCATAGTCCTTGCTGTGCTGTGTCTTGTTTCTCTGTAGTTGCAGGCCAACCTCTAGAACAGCCTTTCCCAACCAGTGTGCCTCCAGATGTTGTTGGACCACAATTCCCATCTTTCCTGACCACTGGCAATTGTTGACCCTCAGCTGTTCCTGGAGGGGCAGGGAGGGGGGAGGCATGAGTTTCAGGCGCCTCAGCTGCCAGAAGGCGCGGAAGACCCAGGAGTTGTTGAGTCTGAGCAGGACCTTGGGGGGGGGGGAAGCGAGCCTGAACTTGGGCCAATTCCCACAGATAGCGCAATCTCTGAAGAGGAGAGCACACCGCCCCCAGTTGTCGCAGAGGACCTGTTGGGGGAAGCTCCGGAGAACTTGCCAACTTGTCAAGCAGTTCCCAGGATGCCACCAGCATGACACAGCCTCCTGACCTCGAGCCTGCTACTCAGGAGCAGGTGTCCTCCGATGAGCCGTTGGAAACACGCCCCCCGTCACCTCTCTCCTGCCACCGAGAGAAGGGCAGGACAGAGACAGGACTTGCAAAGGAGTTAGAGATTACGATCAAAAACGTTCCCTACTTAAGCTTGCAGCTCACAGTGGGGAGCTGCTGAGTCAACTTCCTTCGTACGCCACAGAGCATGTCTAGAGTGTAGTTAGGGACTTTTAGTGAGTTAGTGCAGGTTTTTCTATGAAGCGCAATGCCTTTGATGTATCCATTACTTTAATAAAACGAGATTTAATTGCTCCCGCATCTCAGCCTCGTGGTTCCGGCTCTGGACGGGACAGCAATGCTGGCTGAGGCTGATGGGAGTTGTGGTCCAACAACATCTGGAGGCACACTGGTTGGGCAAGGCTGCTCTAGAAAGTGAGTAGAGAGTTTATAAGAAGATATGGTCGTATCCAGTGAAGTCATCCTGTTAGGGCAAGTACTTCTGCCTGTGCAACTGGACTTCCTCTCCCCATGTGCGTCTCCCCAAATTTGTTGGGTGCTCTTCCAACCCTCCAGAGCAGATTTAGGGAGGGGTGTGGGGAGAGGAGAGGCAGAGGAAGTCCCATTGTGCAGGTAGAAGTCCTTGTACCAACAGGATGACTATGTTGGATACAACCCTAAGTGACAATCTCCCAGGTATACGACTGCAGTTTATTTCAGTAGCCATATGCTGCTGCTTGAGAGTAGTGCTGATTTCCCTTAGAGTAAATTAGCTACAAAACCCTAATTTGTGCAAGTTATGTCTCTCTCTCTCTCTCTCTCTCATATACCATTTCCCCCTACAGTGGATAAGACATACCAATAGCTTATTATGAGATGCCACATTTTTAACTATGGTAATGCCAACTAGATAAGCAGCGCATTAGTTGATCTAGATAGCTGGGAATCTTTCCTGGAACAAGAAGCTTCATGTGAGCTGGCTGTACAGTAGTTCCACGTTAATGTGTCACCTGAGTGGGCATGCTCACCCCTACCAAATGAGCTAGTTATCAATCTGTGTGAGTGGGTGTTTCTTGGCATTTGTGTAATTTTGGAATCTGCTTCTGTTCTTTATAATGAAGAAGAAAAAAGAGCATAGATTCTTAACCCCTTTTCTCCATCAGGAACTATGCAGAATATAGTTCCTCAGGGAGTTTCATACCAGCTGAGCTTTATTTCAGGTGACATCAGCAGATTATTACCTACCCTGGTGACAACTTCTCAGGCTCCTACAGGATTTACCTCTGCTGCTGGGATTATTTAGATATTTTTGGTGGGATGGTCCTTCTCGCCTTCACTCCCAGTGTAGTAGTCAAAACTGATATGGAATTTTGGAAAAGTAACTTTGCACATTGCCATCCTGTAGATGTTTGCGGTGGAGACACTTCAGGCTATGTAGGAGTTGTCTATATTTGGATTAAATTAATCCTGAGCCATCATCCCTTGCTTTGTATTTGAAATTGTTAACAGGTTGGAATTGCTACTCTCCAAACTTTCATCGTGCTGTTACTCTTCTCTTAACTACTGCATGTGTAAAAGGACTATTGAAATATCTTAAGTTACAACCACTGCACTTTGAGTGAAGTCACATACATGTCTAGGACTCTTTTGGGTAGAGAATTACAGAATCAGGATAAAATGGCCACATGGTCTAACCTGATGCAATTATGTTGCTGGATCAGCCCATGTAGTCTGGTTTATCCATTTAAGGCCCTCACAATCCAGACTTCAGTATGTCACAAGCAGAAGACAAGCCTTAAGAGGCTTCCACAGTAATAGTGCCAGGCAATTCAAGCAAGTGAACCATGCTGCACGCTGAATGACAACACCTGTCATCAAACCTTCAGGTCGGCAGTCAGTCTAACCCCAAATATGGCAAGCTGTAGCCAAAGGCTATCTTATTGGAGTGTAGCTCTATATGTCACCCAACGTCCTACCTTTATATAAACAGTTCCTAATATTTCATCCTTCAGGCCCCCCCCCCCATTATTATGTCGTAAGGCCAGGTTAAGGCTGTAGAGGGCTGGTGTGGTCTGCATGAGGATAAAGAGACACTCCCAAGTAGCAGTTAATGTTCACCATTCTGTCAGCTCATATGCTGCAAAGATGGAGGGGGAGATCTTTCTTGTGTTGGGCTTCCCTCCCTCCATGCAGTTTCAGGTTGTGACTTAAGAAAAATCCCATGAATCCAGCCGGGGGGAGGGCTGTGGAATGCAACAAGCTAATGTTGGCTGGTAAGGCACAATGCAAGATTGATGAATTGTGTATTTTTTTTTTGGTTAGTGATTTTTAGTCCATTGTGCCTGTCAACGTAGAGAGAACCTTAGCTGAACCCAGCATCCGCAGTTTGCTGCTCTGCATGGCACGCTGCCTAGAGACTCGCTGGTGGGATTTATGTCTTTTTAGACTCTCTGTTCCAGAAACAAGCTCGGCAGTGACAGTAATAGGAAGAGAGTGGTGCTGAAATCTTTTTTGTGTGGTGGTGGTGGTGTAATGATACAGTAATTTAAAAAAACCCTATCTGGTTGAACTCCCCACTTTTGGATTCTGCTACCTTTACTCTAAATTGTTGCTAATGTTGAAAGCAATTGCCTTTCAATTCCGTGCAATTGAACTTGGGTTGCAGTGGAAGTTTTTTGAACCCTGGGCTAAGGAAGTTGAGATTCTGCGCTGAAAAATCTCAATAACGTCAAGCAAAATGGACCAATTAGTGTAGAGTTGATCAGTTTATACACTTATATTCTGAGCCTGACATTTGGAATTAAGAAGGTGCTGTTTGATAATAAGAGGACAGGTTTGGGTAAGCTGGGGACACTTCAGGGTTATCAGGGTGATATATAACTAAAAACATAAAAAGAACCTTGCTAGATCAGGCCAGAGGCCCATTTAATCCAACATCCTGTTCTTACAGTGACAGATCCACAAGCAGGACCTCAGTGTTTTACTTCTCTCCTCACTTGTGATTCCTTGCAACTGGTATTCAGAGGCATGCTGCCTATTGTAGGCCAGGATGGTGGCATACTGGTAAATGGCCTTGCCCCTTCAATACTGGAGCTTATTAACAGTGCTGCCTGAATATCTTCAGATCTATGGTCACATTGGTGTTAACTAGAAACTGTCTACTTTTAAAATGCAAACTGATTCTTTGGAACTGGTGTTGGGTATGAGATGGTGAACTAGGTGCCAAATTCCATGAACCAGAGTTATAGAATGGTAATAAGCACGATAAAGAGTAATAGGTTTATATCAGAGATGTGTGTTTGCCAGGAACAGAGGAGTGTTCCTCCTCTACTAGTGCAGTGTTGTTTCACCCAATCCAGACTGTTGAGCTTGTAGCGTAGCTTCTATCAGAACCTAAGGCCAAAAGTTCTCCTTTTGGGAGGAAGGGTGGGATAGTAGTATATTATTATTATTATTATTTATTATTATTATTATTATTATTATTATTATTATTATTATTAGCCCATCTGGCTGGTTATCCAGGCACTCTGGGCGACGTACAAAATAAAACATACAAATACATATTATTATCATCATCATCATCATCATTATCCATCAGTCCTGTAGTGCAAATTTGGAGCAAATGAGAAAACAATCAACAAAATAACACCCCCCTCTCCCCAGAAAACCTAAATGGTGTGGATACAGTGTGGTGACTTGAATTGCATTATAAGCTCCTACATAATATCCCTAGTGTACATGTGCTGTGGGCGTGGAGGAGAAATCTGATTTTCCAGGAGAAACTAACTTCTGTGGATGGATGGAGGAAGAAATAGGTAACTCTTTCTTCAGTGCCCCTGTCTGGCCTGGTGGGAGGAAGCTGAGGAAGATAACAGGAAAGTATGTGTGCTGCTCCTGCTTGGGACTGATGGAATTACAGCTCAGCTTCTCTCTCCCCCCTCCCCTAAAAATTGAGAGGTGGTAGGAAGAAAATAGTGGGATCTAAGCACTGATGTGCTATGGAATTGGCAAGGTCAGAACATAATGCTCCAACTCATTGTCTGCACAGGTGGATATTATGCCACCATGACAGTGGGTCCTGCTGCCAGCCATATCCATAACTGTCAGTTTGACACACTCTTCCTGCTGAGCATGTGTTCAGGAATTATTAGGTTTGCTTGCTTGCTTCAACAGAAGTACGGTGTGAAAGTACCTAAAGATTTAACCTCAAGGATTTGACACTCTAGAGATGGTAGTATATACAGCAGTGGCAAATGGAGAACTGGATAGGATAGCATTAGGGACAAAATGGAAACTCTCGGCTTTGCTGTATTCCAGTGAACTACATGCTTAAGTGGCAAACGAGTGATGATTTCAAGGTAGTGCTGGATTTAAATTTGCAGTTATCCCTACTGCCTTAGATCCTCCATTTTCCACCTTCACACCACTATGCCAATCCATTGTGCCAAGACACAAACCATCCACCTAATATAATGCCAGACTTAATTCTGGGCACACAAGTTTAAGCATTTTTTTAGATTCACTTGTAAAACATACTTAAGTTCAAAAGTCTAATGAACCGTCAAGTGTGGAGAAGTAAAAGATACAAAAGTTTTTGTTTGCCTCTCAGGAGCTTTGGCATGCTGCTTAAATGAAGTTTGCCTCATTGAGTATTTTGATAGAAATGTGGGGCATAAATGATTGAAATCAGTAAAATTCATGCTTGGGATACAAAGGGCATGGCCAACAGTTCACCCTGGCAGATCTTACAAATCACAGTGGGGGGAGGAGGGGGGAGTTCCTGCAGTTTGTGGTGCAAAAAGCATTTTCAGGCCCAAATCAGTATTTAGAATTCTCACTAGCCTGCAGTGGGAATCCTGTGCAGATATAGGAATGATTAGTGTAATATGCTTGAAGTAATCTGCTCTTGTAAAGGTCACAGGGTCTTATGCAGAGCTATATTTGAGGCTTCAATCATCTTTGACCCATAAACCCTCCCCCCCCCGCTGTTCTTGGAGGTCATTGTACAAAAACAGAAAGTATCCTCAGCCCTACTGGCCTTTTACAGCTGAAGCATCTTGTTTTTTACAAGCAGGGCCGGTCTGCTGTTAACTGAATTCGGTTCTCTAGAGCTAGGAGCCAAGTCTCTTCTTTCTTGCATTCTGACTAAGGCTGCAACCACAATGTTATGAACTGTGCCGAGTGCTCTTAGAATTCAACATGGTAAATGGAATTGGCATATGCATCTCACACCGGTGGTCTTGCACTATATACACAAGATGACACTATCTGTTAAGTAAGCCTGAACAATTAAGGCTCATTGGTTCTCTACTCAAGTCAGTAGTGTGGATTAGAATCCCCACTTCGCACATTCGTGTCCATTAGTCTTTCCTTTTAAGCACCCTGATTGCAACATATTTAAGGGATATTAGTTGCTCTTAACAAGTAGCAACTGACCTTGTGTACCTCTCCTGTTAATTATCAGGCAACATGGGCCTCAGTTTTTCTTCATGGTGTACTCTCTTAACATAATAATGACTAAACCTAGACATCCTTCCCTGTGGTAATTGTCCGGAAACCAGACTTCTGGTTAGTAATTGGTAATTCCAGACCAGTAGCTGCAAAACAAGCAATAATGCATGTTCAGTGCTTAGCAGCACTACAAATTAAATAGAAATTAGTTTGAATTAGCTTGTGAATATTAGTAATTCCCATGTTAGGGCCAACACTCAATAAATCTTTATAGTATCTGATTGCTTTTCTGTTGAGTTCCTGGGAAGAGTGTACTAAAACAAGTTGATAAACATTATTGCCTGTGCTTTCCTTTCTCTGCCTCCCAATTGTTATATAGCTGGAGTTCTAGTAAATAAGCTATCTAGAGACTTAAGCTAGGCATATGCAAGTCACTGTGTTCTCATAGGGTTCTCCTGTGACCTTCACCTGTCTTGCCACAGTGCAGTTGCACATGGATGTACATTGGAGCCCTTTCTTGTTACAATTACAGTTGACATTAAATTTCACCTAAAACAAAATTTCACGGCATATCTGGAGATTTCTGCTCAATTAACACTTTGTGGAATTTAAAGGGAAGCGAAAATAGCTTCAGGAAGATAGTAACGTTTCTCGGGAGGCCTGTGTGCAAAATTGGCAGTATGTTTTTGCTGAAAGTGAAATTCTGAGCTGTTTCTGCTCGGGTGATTTCAACCAACTATGACATTTCAGTGAGCTAGTGAAAATATACAGCTAGCTGGTGATGGGATTCTATGTAATAAAATGCAGTTAAGAATAAAGTGGAAACAAAGGTAGCATTTGTGGGATTATAATTTTTTTTTTACATTTTATGAATTGCTTTTCTGTCACAGGAACTCAACAATACATCATACATTTTCTTGCTGATTGGTCTTTTTGCTCATGAAAACCCATTGCCTTATCATTGTTACCACAACCAGTTAGTTGCCCATTTCTTGGTACATCTCTGCAACTTCATAGGAACTCTCCTCTTCCACCACAGATTTTGCATGCCCAATTGAAGTTCTGCAGAATGCTCCATAGCTTTACTTTAGGGAGCTGGTTATTTTTGTCTTAGCCCAACCCTCCTCCTAGGGTTTTGCTGACGTAAAACCCTAAGAGGAACTTATCCAAACCTGCTTGAATGGGTCTGCATTAGCTACAGATTCAATTCTGAAACTTGGACATTTAAAACCATGCCCTTCTGTTTGCATAAACAGACTTAGAAGTGACTGTTGATGCCTCATGCCAGAACAGCATCTCCACTTGTCCTTTCTGTACTTGATGCTGCTGAGTCAACATCTATCAAAATTACTAATGCACATTTGTTCTTTTTTTGATCTCATGGTGGGAAACGGTACTTCTTGCTAGAAACATATCAAATTGATATTATGCCACTTGATCTGGCAAATGGCTTGCTTAAACACAAACAGGTGAAAGCAGTAGGGTTAAGGACAGCTATCTCAAGGAAAGGGATTTTCATAATTAAATGTAAATGCAGGCAGTGCTTAATGGAGCTCTGGGAGACCAAGGTTCAAATCCCTATACAGACGTTAGTTTGTTTAATGGCTGATCTTAAATCATGTGCTTAACCTTGTATGCTTGTCTTTCTGGTTTTATTTCAGTATGCCTTTTCCAGACTGAAATGAAAATTGAGCCCCAGTTCCTAAAATGCAGAACTTGGGGTTGCCTTTGTTAATCATGGGAAATACTGTTTTCTTCACTCCTCTTTCCCTTACTTGTTTATTATATCTTTAAATAATACCACTTCATATTTCTGAAAGGATCTCTAAGGGTTTTGCATCTTGTCTTAAATAATCAAATAGAACATTACAAAACATCAAAATAAAACATTGCAAGTGATAATCAGATACAAAATAAATAAAGACAGTAACTATCCACATTGAAAGGAACATAATTAACAACATAATAATTTATGGGAGGTTCACCTATGTTGAATGATAGACCCTCTGTTTTACAGCATTAGGAAAATGTCCGTAATTATGATGTGTGTTTCTGTAGCTATTGTGCACGCATCTGTGGGATTCCTCTTAGTGGGTCGGTGTGTATGGGTAGATTTTGCCTTCACCAAAACAGTGTCACCAAATGCAGCATTTGGTTATTCATTTCTGTGTGGGAAAGTAAACATTCATTTACCTATGAGATGGTACAGGGGTATATTCAGGCATAGTACCAGAGGAAACCTAGCTTTGCACCGTGTGAGCCCAGCCATTGAGGGGCAAAGATAAATGAGCGATTGCATTTAGCATGACTGGTTTTAAAACACAAATAGGTGTCATAGGGTGCTCAAGCTTAGGTCTTCTCTCCAAACCCCCTTCCCCCCAGCTGTAGTTCTGATGAAAACTATTGCTTCCACCCCATTACTATTTGCATTGGGAGGGAAGCTCTCAATGATGCAAATACTGTAGTAGATTGCAGTATGTGACTTTTGTCAGGAGTACAATGGGGAGGGAAAAGGTTAAAGTCGGGATAGATATTGCAGAGGACATAAACATAGATCACCAGTAATAGGAAGATGGACCTTGGAGCCAAGACCCTGAGCAAGCATAGCTTCAGCATGGGGCACAGAGTGGTGAAACAGGGAACTCTGTGTAAAAAAAAACAAAAAAACACCCTGTCTTCTTGGGTGCACTGACCTCCATCCCTTCTGCCCCTACCTGCAGGTGCCCATCACTAACCCTATACTGTGCTGAAGATGTCTAACAGCAACACAACACAGGAAACACTGGAGATAATGAAAGAGTCAGAAAAGAAGGTGGTTGAAGAATCTGTGAACAAAAACAAATTTGTATCCAGGTCACCAAGCAAAGAGGACGTTGAGAAGGATGGGGAGGAGAACAGCACACGGCAAGAATCTCAGGTAACTAGAGGAAGATCTCTTGTGTACACAGTCAGAGCAGTAGATTCATCAAAGCCCAGTGCTAACTGGCAATAGATCTTGAGCTCACCTTTTACAGCATCTCGGGCAGACGTCATTCCCAGCCCTATTGTTCAGCTCACTTAACTAGGGATTCCAGAGGTTCTGGACATTTAACAGCGCCATCTGTTCTACCACAGAGCTACTCCTCCATCTCCCCACCATGGTACAAACCTGGTAGTGTTAGAGAAAGCATCATGGTAATATCCGCTAAGGTTGTTGTCATGCTACGATTTGATTTTATAATTTATAGAGACATACTGGACCACTGTAGGAAATCTCTTCCAGGCCAATTTTGTTTCCTCCTGTCTGCCCCATAGATGAATCCTATGAACCTCTCGTAGTACGATCCAGTGCATATCTACACAGAAGTAAATCCCATTGAGTTCAGTGGGACTTACTCCGACGTAAGTGTGTGTAGAATTAATAGCTGCCTTAGTGTAACCATGATGGTTTCACCTCTTCATTCCATCCAAAGTGTAAAAGAAAAAGGGAGGGAGGGAGGAGGGGAAAACCCTGGAAGATTTTTCAGTCATCTTGTGTTGCGGACACACACATCTTACTCCAAAGTTACGCGGAGGGCATAGCAATTAACAGACACATAGGACGAAAATAATCTTTTAATCTAAAGTAAAACAGTGAAAGAGATCTGAGGGAGGGGCAGGAAAGGCATTGAGTAAATGCAAGTAGATGCATCTATATGCCACTTTGGAGAAGAGTGTCAAATTCGGCAAAAGCTTCTGAGAAAAAGTGAACTTTGGGAGGAGAGAGAGGGGACACCATGATCTGAAAAGAAATCTGTTTTAGGGGTCTCTTTAAATTATTGAAATTGGATGATTAAACTGGTTTTGCCCACACAATGTTTCTCTTGGATTTTATTTCTTTCCTTAGGCTGCAATCCAATACATGTCTACTCAGAAGTAAGCTCCATTGGGTTCAATGAGACTTGCTCCCATGTAAGTGTGTATTGGATTGCAGCTTTCATCTTTAGATGGTTATGGTAGTTTCCTGCCATAGCTGATTTTGGTCTTGCACAAAATTGGCCTGTTTGCATTAGATTCTTGCAAGATAAAATGTGTCATGGAAATGGTGGCAACATAATTGGCAATCTGAAGTTGATCTACTAATATCATGCCCTTTGGCAGTTAAGTCATTATTTCATTAGTGTTCCGAAATAGGCATAGGATTACAGAAGCCGTGTAATTTGCCACTTTCCTGCGAGCAAGTAACAAATTCCTCCAGGCAAGTATTTCAGTGGCTGATTGCACTCTTGAGCCATCCTCTGTCTGCCATCACCATCCAGGCCTATCCTGGCCCTTTAATGCTGGGAGTGGCAAAATAGCATATCAGTATAGGAAGCTTAGGAAGTTTGTGTGTAATTTTTCCTAGCAAGTATTTTACATTGCATAGAATGCACAACCAGAGTGACTTTTCAACTTCCTCTCTCCGCCCCCCCTTTTTTTGCAGAGACGGACAGCCAATCATGGGCATGCTAGGAAAAGAGCCAAGGTAAGACACTGTCCATTCCCTTATTATTACCGGATAATAATCAGTATGGTATGTATATATATATTTTTAAATTACTGATTTTATTTTATATGTTACCGTTTTTATGTAACTTGTTTTGAATGTTTGCTTTTATTGGATTTTTTAATGAATATTTTATGGATTGCCTTTTGTAAACCACTTAGAGGTCTTTTGTTTGAGTAAGTGTTGAATAAATGTTGTTAAAATAAATAAATGATGCTGCAGCACTGGGACTTGTAAAGGTGAAGGTGTCCCCGCACTTGTAGTGCGAGTCGTTTCTGACTGTTAGGGTGACGTCTTGTGACGTTTACTAGGCAGACCGTATATATGGGGTGGGATTGCCAGTTCTGTCCCCGGCCTTTACCCCCCAGCATATGCCAGGTACTCATTTTACCGACCACGGATGGATGGAAGGCTGAGTCGACCTCGACCCCTTTTACCGGAGATTCGACTTCCTCCTTCCGTTGGAATCGAACTCCGGCCATGAGCAGAGCTTCGGCTGCGTTACCACCGCTTACCACTCTGTGCCACAGAAGCGCTTATATGATTCTGATCCTATTTGCAGTTATCCTTGGCATTGAGCTGCAGAAACTCTCCTTTGTGTCAGTTCTCCAAATTTGACTCTTCTTTCTCATTCCAAACCTTCTTACTTTAACTCTTCCTCCCACCCCCTTACCCTTAATAGTGAACCAGTCTCAAAGAGGTTGCCTTTTGCTTCTAGGTATAATTGTGATTTTAAAGATCAGCCTGAGAGTGCCGTCTACATGCACCATATTCAGACAACAGGTGGCAGGTGGCTACAGCCACCGTTCTCATTGGCTGCCTCATGAAACTGTCTCCTCTTCCAAGCTCACTGAAACCTGTGTATCTTGCAGAACCCATGCAAAAATGTTATCTTTGGGCTGGCTTTAGGTGTCTAGACTTAGACTTAGTCTTCTCATTGAGGTAATAAACCTGTGTCTTGAGTTGTGCCACCATTACATTGAAAGTGAGAGTTCACATGATTACATTCTCCTCCATACAAAACCTTTCCCTGCATATACAGAAGTAACATGTTGAAGAGAAGGAGGCACTAGTACCCTTACCCTTGATATGCTAGTTCTGTGTGCAGGGATTTTATTTATTTTCTACAGAGGAGCATTTGGTCACCTCTGCAGTCCAAAAATGGCAAAGCCCAGACACAGGGTTACTGCTTCAGTAAAACCTAGTGCTTAAGTTCAGAGGTTGTGGTTGCAATCCAATCACACTTACCTGGAAGTAAGTCCCATTGAACCCAATGGAGTTTACTTCTGGGTAGACATGTATTGGATTGCAGTCTGTGTTAATTTGTAATTTTTAGATGTTTAGGTAGAATTTGCGTTAAGACTCAGCTAACCTTTGGGTTTTAAACTGTTACTATCTGCTCCCAAGTCTTTGGGATGAAACAGCCATGGAACCAGACTTCCTTACACACTTTCATACACACCCTTAGCACCCCACCCTTACCTTGGAGAGAATATCTTAGCTATGCCGTAGTGGTTGGTGAGGCAGTGTGGGTGGGACTCTGCTGCTCTCCTGGACTCTGATTTGGGTGGGTTGCTGCCACTGACTGAGTGGGGGAGAGGCAAAGCGCGTGAGCACAGCAGGGCAGCAGGAGCATTGGATTGGCTCCGCCCCCTCTCCCTTAGTCAGTGGCACACCCTGCTGCATTTGGAACTCAGGAGAGCAGCGGCACCCCACCTGTGGCACTTCACTACCCGCTGTGGTAGCTATGGTTCTCCATCACTATTTTTGTGCAAATAAAATACTTCTGTATTGTTAACCTTCACACTCTCATTGTCTTCTACACACGTCTATTCATTAAGCAGTCTGAGGCAGATATTTATTTTAACAATTTTCTTTAAATGCTACTAGTAGATCATCCAGAATAACTAGAAAGCAGGTAAAGTGCCAGCAATGGAATGATGGGCTTTCAGTTAAGGCAGAAAGAAGTTAGTCATTCAGTTTTGTTACTTACCATAGGTGGTTCAACAGTCAGTAGATTACTTAATGGGTTCATTTGCTGCAGGGAAACCCTGTTAATGTACTTAACCTTCAAGGCACTATGTTGGCAGTGGCTATGCACCTTCAGAGGTGACAGATTAGAATCCCTATCGAGAGTGTTAAGAGGGAGGATTTCTGCTATCTTTTCTGTCTGGGGGTCACTTTGGTATCCTTTACTTGATTGCTTCATCGTGTGTTGCCACTGGACAAAAATAATTTGCATTTCTAATTATTATAGAGTTGAGTAGCTCAGGCAGGTATTAGAAGGAAGTTCTGGTTGCTTACATCTTACTACAGAGGTTTTTTCCTCCCTTTTCAGTCGAATTCAAAGCTGAGGCTAGTCAGGAGCCTGGCTGTATGTGAAGAATCCTGCAGCCCCTTTGTGGATGTGACATTAGATACCCAGGTAAGTCTAACTGCAACCAGTTACCTTTTCCAGCCCAGAGAAGAGACCTCTTTCAGTGATCATTTTTCTTCCTAGTTTAGATTAGGGTTGAAAGCTTGTCTAAAGCAAAGTTTACAGCATTTAAAGGGAAAATGATACCCCTAGTTAAGTTGCATCTTGGTTACTATACAGCCACGAGGATGGCTGTATACTATACCCAGCGTGGATTTTTCTCATTCTGCAATGTTAAATTGAAAATACCGCCCCATGCCATTCTGATGCTTCCCATAAGCTCATTTCAAAACAAATCTTACAAAACATAGTCCTGAACTCAGAAACGCTAGCTTAACAACCCTCTAAATTTTCATGGCGATACACAAACCAGTCAGAGAGAATCAAGAGTTCAAAGTGTAAAAAGAGGGGGGGAACCCCAGACCCCTTTTGGACTTTTTTCTGTCAGAGTTCTCATAATCTGTTGAAATTCATTAAAAATCAGCCATGTTCACAGAGTACCTGTAATCCTATTACTGACTTTGCCCCATACTCTGACCTTCATCTTCTGCAGTTTAAAAGTTAAAAAAACTCCTGGCTGAGTTTTAATTAATTTAATAAATTTTACATTGAACTCAATGATAATGTTGGGCATGCTCAGTAAGAACCAACTGTCAGTGTTCTAAAAGTCAGTCTCACAGCTGCTTGGCTTGGCTAATCAGGTGGCCACACCCACACCAGACCTTTATTTCACTTTAGACTGTCATGGCTTCCCCCAGAGAATCCTGGGAAGTGTAGTTTGTGAAGGGTGCTGAGAAGAGACTCCTATTCCCCTGACAGAGCTCCAGTGGCCAGAGTGGTTTAACAGTCATCTGCTCTGACTAAAACTCTGTGAGGGGAACAGGGCGTCTCCTAGCAGCTCTCAGCACCCTTCACTAACTACACTTCCCAGGATTCTTTGAGAGAAGCCATGACTGTCTAAAGTGAAATAAAGGTCTGGTGTGGATGTGGCCAGGGACAGCTTTGGTTTAAATTTGGGTGGGAGACTACATGTGCCTGCTATAGAATAAAAAGGTGGGGGAAATGCTGAAAAGCAATGATACTGTTCACAATGTTTTCCTCTTGGAAAGGCAAGGGGCTTCCCCTCTGCCCAGTGCCCACCCATCCAATCTCCTTCCCTCCCTATCCCCTCCCTGCCCCTCCCCCCAGTCAGTTTTACCTATCCTAAGCATGATTGCACAGAAATAAATCCCATTGAACTCCAAAAACAATTGTAGAATAATACCACTGACTATTCTGCAGAATAGTCTCCAGCGGACATTAGGCGTGTATCAGTTTGCACAAGATAAAACAGTGGGAAGTGAAATATATTCTAGCAAAATTCTAGGTGTGCTCTGTGTTTTTAATTGACCATGCCCACCTTGCCTTAAATGAAGTGGTTTAAACATAGCAGGCTGAAAACATGCATCTTGAGTAGGCCAAGTTTGTTTTTTCCAACAACTAGAGTCATTGCTTAAGTAGCAACATATTGTAATCAGTCTGATTTTACATCAAACTGTTAATGCACCCAAAATAGAAACAGAACATTACCTCTAATTTGAAACACAAAAGGCTATCTTCACCATCATATGACACTGACCAATAAAAAGCCTTTGAAATGAATAAAAATAAATTTGACACAGTTTTCTAGGATGAATAATGAGGGAAATAAAATGTTCTAGATTAGATTCTCTGTAGAAACAATAGTAACGCAGGAATGAAGCAAAGTAAGAAGAACACCAACAAACATACAAACATGTAATTCTCCATCTTTGGAGATGGCAGGTGTTGCCACCACTCACCATATGCTCAGAGGCACATGTTACCAAATTCTTCCAAGCTCCACAGGAAGTGGATTGGACTGTGAAAGACCAACCCAAATTGTGTCTGCATTTTGACAAATTTGTAGGGCAGTCCAATATCTCAGAGGGGAGGTCAGGTCTCCTTCTTCCTTGGTGCATTCACTATAGCTGTCCAATTTCCCTACTTTTTAAAGTTTGATAGAAATATTTGTAGGCTATAGGTACATTATTAAACCGCAAGGTTTTTTGCCTATTAGTGAATATTGATATACTAATGACTGTGCTTTAATAGCAAGCCCTGTGTTCTGATTTACTGTGTAACATGTCTAAAAAGCACACCTGTTGTTTGAACATAGCATATTCAAGTCACCAGATTATAGCATAAAGAGTAGAACTCGCATAGCTTTCAAAGTTTAATAAAGAAGCTTTTAATCTTCTAGTGAAACTCAACAATGCCTATGGTCAGATCACTGTAGGCAGTTTATACCTAAATGCCCTAAGACACCAGTAAACCGTACCCACAGCATACATTTGTACGGCAAGCCCATATTGTTCAGATTATAGTGTGCTGCAGTCAGGCGCAAACAGGGTGCTATATACCAGAGGGGCTTGCACATTCCAAATATTAAAAATTACTTCAGCAAGTGAGCCATGTCACATGGGAGACAGGAATGAAAAAAAATCCACAGGGTTTCTAACTTATCTGACCTGGAGGAAATTCTGCCCCCTAAATATCTGATCATTCATTGGTTGCCTATAATGAGATGCAGTCTAAAGAGGAGAGCCTCCTTTTATTTTGTTGGGGAATGTCACAGATTTGGAGAGGGCAGGGCAAACAGATGGATTAAAAGACCCATCTAGTCCGTTGTAAATTGACCTATTTGCTTAATAGTGCCACGAGCAGACAATACAGCATAAAGAACATAACTGTACATGAATCACACCAGCAAACACTCAGCCACATGGTGCATGGGGAAGCAAAAATCACCTAGAGTCACTTAACTGTTCTGACCCAACATAAAATTCCATCTTGGATCCAAATAGGTGATCACACCATGCTTCCAGCTTCTGTTGATTGACAAGTATCAGCTCTGACACCTTCAAAGTGTAGGTTTTGTTCTGTCGCTAGGATATCATACAGTTGCACATCAGTTGCCCTTCTGACAAGGAAGATGACAAGTCTGCTAAAGATGGTCCTGAAAAAGAAGAAAAAGAGAAAAATAAAGAGAAGACCCCCAAGAAAATGCTATCTAGAGGTAAGACAATCTCAGCTCTGAAATGAACTTGCTCTTTGTGGGCAAAGATGAGCAGCAGCTACTGCTGCCTTGTTTATTAGAGGTTTGGAATCTAGCTGTTATTCCTTTAAAGTTGATCATCATATAACAAAGGGCAAGTACAGTATGTCAAATCTATTCTTTATAAAGTCATATACATGGATGTCTTTTGTCTGTCTATGTAATGAGGGCATCTACCAAAATTTTATTAACATGGGCTAGTTATCCCTTTATTGCTTTGTTCAGCAACCCTTGTGGTTTGTACAATATACTTTAATACCATTTTAACACTTATCTTGGGAGCAAACCCAACAATTTATTCACAAAAATTCAATGCCAGAAATTGTTTATAGGGGCAAAGAATGGTTACAGTTTCTCAGGAACACTTGTGATACTATGTTTCTAAAGACATGGGGTAAAAACGTAAAGATGTGCAAATCCATGCTTAAAATGCATGTAATGTACGAGCAAACACATTTTGACAAAATTGCCCAAAGCCAATCAAGGGAGCATTAACATTAAGGAAGACCTATATGTAATCATTTCCATGTTACATAAGACCTTAACAGACATCCAACGTAGCCAGGATGTTTGATCAGGATATGTAAAGTATGGTTTTTGTCATAGTAAATATGTAAAGCATCTAGTTACAAATGAAAAATGCTTGAGCATTGTAGTTACAGAATTGTGCAAGGTGATGGTCCATGTTTTACTTGCATTGCTAAACAATATTTGGTGCTTTCAGGGTTTTACTGCTTGGGAAACAGAAAAGAAGATGTAGCATTAAATTAGCTTCAAATATCAGAGGCAAATCCGTTTTGTAGAGAAGGTGTTTGTGTAACTGTATTGTATAGGCTGGGATTGTCTTAACTGTTTTGTCTTCAGATGCTCTGGTTGAGGTATTTCTTTTTCTTAAATGTGAGAAAAGTAGGCTGTAAATATGTACTAAAAGACAATCTGACTGAATTTTCAGGCCATCCATCACCAAGGTACCTCACATATCCTCTCCTCCACTCTCCCAGTGACTAAGTAGGGATTGTAGCTCAGTGGTGGAGCGCTTACTTTGCATGTAGAAGGTTTCTGATTCAGTCCCTTCAACCTCTAGTTGAAAGGATCAAGTAGCAGGTGAAAGAGCTGTGCCCCAAACCTTGGAAAGCTGCTGCCAGTCAGAGTAAACAATCCCAGCCTAGGCGACAAATAGATCTGATCTAAGCCTGCTTCCTATGTTCCTATGAAAGTATCCATGTTTAGGTTCTTCTTGGTCACCCACCCTGTATTTTACTTGTGCAGGGTTTTGCATCGTTTTGTGTTCCTCTAGCTCTCCTTTCCCACATTTCCCTTTAGTTCTTGGTTTTCCTGTTAGTCTCCGGATGATCTGCATATATTAGCACTCTCTTGGTAATATAACAATAGCCTTTCCTTGCTGCTGTGACTGAAACATCCAGCTCTTGTGAATCATCTTTGCTATGATGCTTTTAGAGTCTGTGCTCTTGGAATATGAAATGGTGTTACATTACATCCTGTAATTTGTCACTTGCCTCTTTACCTGAGACAAGTAGCTTTTTTCCTCAGTTGGCAAATGTCACATGCCACAGGTGAGACTCCCTACCTCCCCAGAGGCTGTATTAAAGGCTTACAAAGGTTATTCTTCCAGACACTTAGTGCTGCCCTGTTCTTAACATAGATGACCGCTGAGTTGGTTGTAGATGTGGCTTAGTTTCTTCCTCTCTTCTAGTTTTAAAAGGGGTGGTAGCCACTAAGGCTAGTACTTGAGTCACCATGCAGTTTCATGTGAGTGGCAAGGAAGATCAACAGACTGCAGAAAGGTAGAGGAGATTGCTTAACAGACGAAGTTGTCTTCATTACTGGGTGGAAGGGCGGGATATAAATCGAATAAATAAATAAAAAAAATTGAATCAGATTATTGGTCTATCTAGCCCAGTATTGTCATATGTCCTGATTGGCAGTGGCTCCTACAAGACCTAAAGGCAGAAGTCTTTCCTAGCCTAGCTACCAGAAATCATTTTAATGGAGATGCCACAACTAAACTAAACTGGGGACCTTATGTGTACAAATATGTGCTATACACTGAGCTACAGCCCTTTAAATAATTATTTCCAAAATTAACTTAAATCACACATTTCAAAGCTCCACAGGGCTCTTGTGCATGCACAGCTTCTCCCATGCAAGAACTGTCCCATTCCATTCTGTGAGGTCAGAAATCCTGTGTCCATATACCATTGGGTGCTGGTTGGAGCTGTGGGAGCATAACAGTTATTGGTCTTCAGTTGTTCTCTTGATCTAGCACAGCATTCTCTTAAATTTGGTAGTAACTAGGTTGGCCTGAGAAACAACTCTGAACTCTGTGATATATTGACATATAGTGCCTTGCAAAAGTAATCAGACCCCTGACAAATGCTCTCATATTACTGAATTCCAAATGGTACATTGTAATTTCATTCTGTATGTTATTTTATTTTAAAACACTGAAACTCAAAATCAATTATTGTAAGGTGACATTGGTTTTACGTTGGGAAATGTTTGTAAGAAACATAAAAAAACACCCCTGAAACATGTTGCTTGCATAAGTATTCAACCCCTGTGCTGTGGAAGCTCCCAGTTTACACAGATGAAAGAAATTGCCTTATTGAGGACACAATTACCTTACCATTGGCCTCCACCTGTGAACCATTAAAGTTGCTATCACATTGTCAGGATAAAAGCCCCACTGTTGAAGGATCATTGGTCAGGCTGTGGCTCTGAAGGAAAATGAAGACCAAACAGCATTCTACAGAAGCGAGAGATAATATAATACAAATGCATAGATAGGAAAAGGGTACAAACTAATATCCAAGTGTTTGGATATCCCAGTGAGCATGGTTGGATCAATAATCAGGAAGTGGAAACTGCATCACACCACCCAGGCACTGCCAAGAAAAGGCCATCCCTCAAAATTCAGCACTCGAACAAGAAGGAGACTTGTAAGAGAAGCCACAGAGGCCAACAGTCACTTTGAAGGAGCTAATGGTGCACCAGTCAACCATATCAGGAGCTCTGCATAACACAGGCCTGTATGGGAGGGTGGCAAGAAAGAAGCCGTTACTCAAAAAGGACCATCTGACAGCACATCTGGAGTGTGCCAGAAAGCATGAGATGCCCCAGCTGTGGTGAAAAAAGGTTTTGTAGTCAGATGAGACCAAGATAGAGCTTTTTAGCCAAAACTCAAAGCGCTATGTGTGGCGCAAACCTCACTGCCCATGCCTCAAGACACACCATCTGTACAGTGAAGTATGGTGATGGCAGCATCATGCTGTGGGGATGCTTCTCATCAGCAGGGACTGGGCATCTTGTTAAAATTGAAGGAAGAATGGATGGAACAAAATACAGGGAAGTAAGAGAACCTGCTTCAGTCCACTAAAAAACTGAAGCTTGGGAGGAAATTCACATTTCAGCAGGACAGTGATCCCAAGCACAAGGCACAATGATCTCAAGCACACTGGAGTGGCTCCAGAACAATATGCGAATGTCCTACAGTGGCCCAGTCAAAGTCCTAACCTCAATCCCATTGAGAATCTGTGGTGTTCTTGAAAAATACTGTCCACAAGCGACGTCCAGCTAATCTGAACGACCTGGAGTTAGTACATACCTACCTCAAAAGACTTAAAGCTGTTACTGCAACAAAAGGTGGCTCTACCAAGTATTAATGTGTGGGGGCTGAATACTTATGCAAGCAACATGTTTCAGTTTTTTATGTTTCTTACGAACATTTCCCAACAGAAAACCAGTGTCACCTTACAGTAATTGATTTTGAGTTTCAGTGTTTCCAGGTTCATTACAGAGCGAAATTACAATTTACAATTTGTAAGTCTGTAATATGAGAGCCTTGGTCAGGGGTCTGGTTATTTTTGCAAGGCACTGTATCTGTAGAATGAGTCAGAATGTTAAATAAAGCTGGCAACTGCTAACACGATCAGGTTTTGCCTTTCTCTCACTCTGGGATAAGCAGTCCTGTAAACATTGACAAAGTTCACTTTTTCCATAATGAAAACACAGATCAGCTGTGATGTATCCCAAGCAACCCATTGGAGTGCATTGCTGAAATTAGTATTAGTACTGAGACCTGTTGACGTGTGTGCGTTGTTGCGTGAAACAGCATACGTTACATTGGAGTTAAGTTGAGCAAGAAACATCACAGAGGCATTAGATCAGGTTAAGAGTCTTTACTACAAGACATTATGGCTTAAGGCTTTAAGATTACATGTAGAGTTGCTTCCCCCCCTAGGAGAGAAGTTCTCAGTTCAAAGACATGACACAGAAGACTCAGCTCAACACAGATAGCTGCTAGAACTCTCCCAGTCTATCTTGATGCTACCATGGCAACGGCCTTGGCTGTCCATTCCCAGACTGGGCAAAGACATAACTCCTGCTAGCTACAGATTTCCAGACTTGCAGACTTGATGGAAAATAAACTCAGTGACAGTACAGTTCAATGGTCAACATCTGTTTCAGCAAGGTTGCTTCGTTTACCTTTCAGGGCTGGGCGAGTAAGCCTGTTTCTAGTCTGTATTAAAAAGATGAGGAACCTGTGGCTCTCCAGCTGTTGTTGGGTTACGACTCCCGTCAGCCTCAGCCTGCATGGCCAGTGGTCAAGGATGATGGGAGCTGTAGCCAAGGAACACCTGGAGGGCCAAAGGCTCCCCACCCTGCTGTATCACTTTTGTGTCCACTTGTAAGTTTGTTCTGTTGCATCCCATTCCATGTTCACATTAATCTGATTTTTTTTAAAAAGAAATTACCCCACATCTGAACTTAAATACCTATTCAAAAACATTTTTATGCTTTTTTTCTCTGAAAATACACTTTAATAAACATATTTTGGATCAAGAACTGTGTCTGAACGCTCGAGATGTGCTAAAGCCAGTGGTTAACTAAGTCTACGTCAGTTCATATGGGAATTTGCAAAGATCAAATTTCAAAAGCATCCTTACTACTCTGGAATTTTTTGCTCACATGTGCACAGATTGGTCTCTTGTGATAATAATCCAAGGATAAGTTCTGAGATAACAATTATTACACACCTGGAAGGCCCTTCATTAGTTCCTTTTCTCATTTTGGCTTAACATTCTGTTCCACAAAGCAGTACTTATTGTGAATATGTTTAAGAATTTCTCCTGCCAGGATTTGTGCAAGGCAGGGAAGTCCTGTCAGATAGAGTATATAACACATGGTTGTCCATGGAATTGGTGGAAGAACAGGTAACTGAAAGTTCTGGGACATTTTGTTGAAAGTTGGGTGAGAAATCTTATTTATAAAGAAATAAATCCAAAGGTACTGGTATGGTGACCTTGCCCTTAAATACAGCTTATTGCTCTTTCAAAGTGCTAGAGTTATGTCCTGTCAATGGCCTTTCCACCATTTACTCCAAAGGGAGACAGCTGAGGCTGGTGGTGATGGTGGCAGAGGCGGCGGCGGCAGCAGTGCACTTGGTCCCTCAAATGCTGTCAGAACCCCTTTTATGTTTTTACGTATTTTGACTCTTTGGATGCTCTCCCTGTGAGCAGGATGTTTCTTGAATGTGCTGCTGCTGTCTTTATTACAGATTCCAGCCAGGAATACACAGACTCCACTGGAATCGATTTGCATGAATTTTTAGTGAATACACTGAAGAAAAACCCAAGGTAGGTTGCAATGTGGTTATGTGGCTGATTTGCAAGTGGGAATAGGGAGGTGTTTCTGCACGCTTCCATGGTTTAAGAGAAAGGAAAGACGGGAGATGGAACTGAAAGTATCAATGGTGGAATCTAGAGGGGTGGTGGTGGTGATATCTGCCTAATGGAGGTAGGTAAGCAACTATCAGTGGGTCCTTTAACTTAAGAGATGAGGGATGCGTTGAAGAATGTGAGCAGAGAGTCTTGTAGGATGCACTCTCAGTTTGTCCGGTCCTGCTAGCCACAAGTGCCCACATGATGCATGTTTGTATCTCACTCTCCAGCATCTTGGGCATAAAATGGCAATGGTGAGGCCTTTGAATAAATAGGCTCTTTGCTGGTTTCTGGGCATTGGCAAGTGCCCAGATCCTGTTTCAGCATATGGCACCCTTGGGCAACTGCCAGGGCCACAGCACCTTATTAGAGTAACTTATTAGAGTCTACTGCTTGTGCCTGCCCTGGGGCTTCCTTTAAAACCATCTTTCCCCCTACACCCTGATTTAGTGCTAGGTGGCTGGATTTGGGAGCTGCCATTTTAATTTTCCACAATGCCCTGGATTGGCAATTCATCCAGGGCGTTGTGGGAAAGTATGTGATGATGGCTTCCAGACTCAGCCACCTGCAATTGATTGGAGTGTTTCTGCTGCTGCTGCTGCTGCTGCTAGGTAAGCCTGCCAGGGCCCATAGGTGAGAGCCTACAAGAGGGCGATTTGCCACTGATCCCTTCAAATTTGGAGCTAGCCCTCTTAAGTGACCTTCCTGACCGCTGGTGCTAGCCATGTGTAAGAGGTTAAAGCTCAGAGTGTTGTAAAGTACCCAGTGGGCTGTTTAGACCAAAGATGGGGAACCTGAGACCCTCTTGACTTCACTGTGCTACAACTCCCATAATCCCTCACCGTTGGCTATATTGGCTCGGGATGATCTAAGCTGGAGTCCAACAGCATCTTGAAAGCTACAGATTTCCCATCTCTGGTCTAGTCCAATCCCTGTGAGGTATTTTTTAAACAAATATTTTTTTACAACCCTGCTTGTTACATGGGGCTCACAGTGGTCTCCCATCCAGGTTACCAATATCCACTTAGCGTCAGCAACTCTGCAGCATTCACTGGGCCTCCTGGAGCATCCTTGAAAACCGTGAAAACTTAGATCAGTGAAGATTAGAGTAATTCTAGTATTGCGGACTCACAAAACAGATGCATTCATGTACTGTGCATTAGAACAGAAAGATGAAAAATAATTGGAATGAGTTAGGAAGAAACCTTAATAGCTCTAAAAACCACCTATAAATAGCTTCCAAATACTTCTCTGTAAAGTGCCTCCTGCCATCTCACTAATAATGTCAAAACTGAATGCCAGGCATTGACTATGTGCTGATGTACTGTTTCTCTTCAAAAATACAAGCACCATGAGAACCCATGGCGTATTGTGCTGCTAGAACAGAGCTTGGAAAAGTTACTTTTTTGAACTACAACTCCCATCAGCCCCAGCCAGCATGGTGCTGGCTGGGGCTGATGGGAGTTGTAGTTCAAAAAAGTAACTTTTCCAAGTATAATCACTGTGCAGAAATGAATCCACCTGAACAAAAAATCTCTACTTTTACCTTGCTACATCTGTTCTGCACCTGCTAATGCAGAATAGGTAGCAAAGTCTTCAATGCTGAATTGTCTTGAGTTTTTTGCTTAAGAATAGAGTGGAGGAAGACATTAATCTACAAATTTTTCAAGGAGTTGTATAGCCATTTCTTCTCTGAATGATTTTCTCTCCTTTTCTCCCTGCTTTTCCCCAAACAGGGATAGGATGATGCTGCTAAAATTAGAACAGGAGATTCTAGAATTTATTAACGATAACAAGTAAGTAGTGTACTGGTTTGTAAGTTAGAGTGACTTAAAGAGTGTTCACTAATTAAGTTGCTGATTTCCAGCAGCACTTAGAAATAAATGTATATATCTGATATATGAGGACTGCCTTTGTAGAGTCTGTCTAGCCCTGTACATTCTTCCTTAAATGGCTGTAACTCTCTAGGGCAGGTGTAGGCAACATGGTACCCCAGGTGTTGTGGACTACAATTCCCATCATTCCTGACCATTGGCCATGCTGGCTGGGGCTGATGGAGTCCAACAACATCTGAAGTGTACCATGTTGGTTACCTCTGCTCTAGGGCAAGGGTGGCTAACCTGGGACCCTTGAGATGATGCTGAAATACAGCTCCCTCGGCCCCATCCAGCATGGCCAAAGGTCATGGATGTATGCTCTAGGATCTTGAGGTAGAACTGTGCAGTATAGAGAATGTGTAGCTGCCCCATGTTTCCTTTTCTTCACATCTCTTCCAGTAACTGCTAGTAAGATTGTGTGCATGATGGCATCACAGGGAGTTTCCTTGCCCTTGCACTTGCAGGGGCAGGGAAACTGTCAGTGTCTCATAATGCTATGCACTGAGATGAAGGAGAAGTGCCCGGCTCTTAACTTTGATAACCATAGCCCTGTTTAGGTTCAAAGAACATAGTGTGTAGAGGTTGCATGTGCCTGGCCTGTTTCATTCTTCACCTTTCCCCATTGAGCAGGAAGGTCTGCAGGGGACTTATAAGCACATTTGGGAGTGGAGTGGTAAGGACGCTGTATGCACACCTATTTCCTCATGTCTTCTATGAATGCCTGAACATGGCGCAGGTGTTCTCTGTATCACCTAGTTCTGTCTTCAGTTAGAAGCCCTTCTCTAATATCCTATAAATGGGAATTCCAGGGATTGAATCTGTTTTCATGCCTACCAAAAGCACATTTATTTGCCAATGAGTTCTGGCTTTTTCCAGATGAACATGTGCATCTGTTACAAATAGATATGTCTCTGAATCATGTGTCCCTACCCATAACAAGCTTGTTCATGCTTTGTGGGGAGGGAACGCAAGCTTGCTGGTGGGGGTTGCACTCTCTTTCTTACAGAAAAGCTTCCTTGTCCAGCTGCTTGCTTTAGCTCTGGGTGGATCTTCTATGTAGATATGCACAGTGGGAGATGGACATCATTCCCAATCACATCCACTTCATATTTGCATAGAATCCTACACGTTTTGGATCAATCATGTGGACAAATATTTATGGAACCCATACACTTAGATTTTGTTAAGTCCAGTACACAAACATCAGGTGACTGTTGCGGCTGAAACCTATAGCTCAGTGGAAGGACATGCATGCGGAAGATCTCCGGTTCAGCCCCTGGGATCTCCCCACAAAAAATCACAGGTAGGAGTACTGTGATAGGCCTCTGTCTGACTGAAACCTTGGAGAGTCACTGCTTATCTGAATAGACAATTACTGGAATTGATAGTCACCAGTGATCTGACCCACTCCAGCAGCTTCCTGCGCCTTTATGCTGTAAGGTCCCAATTGCCCATCATGTGTAAGAGTTGAACATCTGTATTGTTTTTGTACTGTGAAGGTTAGGTGACCCATAGGTCTTGAATAGCCAGTAACTGATGTTATTAGGAAAACCAAAAGAACCTTTAAAGTGGAAGAACTGTTTGGCTCCAGGGTTTTTTTTGGAACAAAAGATCGTACCATTGGGCACATGTTTTGAGCTCAGTTGTCTAGGATGGAATATACCACAGTCCAGACAAAAGGCAGAGTCTGGCTCATGTTTTGGACGTCCTGTTCCCTCATTAGCCCTGGCGTGAGTGGTTTACATTATTATGAAATGGGTCAGATGGCCTCTCAGTATCCAGGGAATTGCATCTATGCTACTGAAAGGAAGACATAGCAGAGATAGGCAGGGTTTGGCATTTGAAATCTGTGCCTAGGGAATTCTGTGGCAGTGAAGACACAGCTTGGGTGTTCTGGATAGGATGATAGATAGATAGATAATTTATTATTACGGTCGTTGACCAAAAAAACATACAATGTTACAACATACATATAACAAATTCTGATATCAAACACATTCATAAAACTTTTAACTAGCACCATTCTTTTTTCCATTACTTTTAAAAGATTCATTTAATTTAAAATTATTGACTAGGTACCCCTTATGTCTACACATTGTTTCCTGCGTCGAATGGCTAATGGATAGGATGCTGATCTGATCTTGGAATGTCCTGTTTAGCCAATTGGAAGACCAGCTAAAAATCTCTTGAAAGAGACTCCATCAGCTTGTGTAAAGCTATAGAGCAGCCTTTCCCAACCGGTGTGCCTCCAGATGTTGTTGGACCACAACTCCCATTAGCCTCAGCCAGCATTGCCAATGGCTGAGGCTGATGGGAGTTGTGGTCCAACAACATCTGGAGGCACACTGGTTGGGAAAGGCTGCTATAGAGAGTGGTTGGAGCCAAGCACAGGTTTCAAGTCACATTCGTAAAATTCCAGGCTATTGCCATCAAGATCTCCTTCCTTTGTCAGTTGCCCACCTTTTTTTAAAAAAAAACAAACTACGCTATTCTTGGCTGTACTTAGCGTACCCTTAGTAGACAGTTTAGTGGGAGATGACAGGTGAACTTAGTCTTGATAGTTGGTATGGAAGAACACCTGATAAGGAAGAGAGTATGAAGGACAAAGATTCCCCCCCCCTTTTTTTTGAGTGTGTTTGTTTTGCTGTAACCATGATGTTGGGTCTTTATTGACTAATTTGTTCTTACGCATGTTATATTTATCTATGCTTTTAAATAAATTTATTTTGATCATGCTTAATTGTTTTATAAAAGCAATTGATTTAATACAAGTTTAAAGATATATTATAGAAAATTACATACCGCATGCAACAAAAACATTGTCAAGGAATGTTCTAGTTTAGTTCCTAGTGAAGAAAAAAAAAGTTTTAATTAAATTTAGTGAAAACAGTGAGGGGCCATACATTGATGGTGGTTGCCATGCTTGATATTGTCTATATTTGACATTAAATGACCCAATTTGATGAAAAATGCATCTGGTTTGGTTTGAACCTCTTGTCTGCCCAATTGATGATTCAGGATTTCCACAGTAAACTTACCCCATACAGGCATACCCTACTTTAATGTTTGCAATGGGACCGGAGAGTATACTTAAAGCGAAAATAAATGTTAAGTGAAGCAATTGTCTTCACTTGTAGTGCACGCAATCACCACTAGATGGCAGCGGCGTCATGCCAATAAAGTATACGTTATTGCGGGTTATGGGGACGAATGGAGCATGTACGTTATAGCGAGGCAACGTTAAGCGGGGTATGCCTGTATTCTCCTATGAAACCAACAGAAGACATTGCTCACATCTCCCAAATCTTAGGAAATTCCAGATGGAGTGCCCCTCAGTATGTAAGTGATTAAGTCATGTTGTAGCTCAGGGATGGGCCAAAGATATTTTTGTGGACAATCTTGAAGATCTGCAAGAGGAGGAGTAGAGCAAGGTCTCTAGATGATCAGCAAGGGTTTTTGACTCCCCACTGTCTGACAATAGCAACAACTAGAAAGCCCCCCCCCCTTAAATTAGGTTGCTGAAAAAGAATGCTGGGGGGAGGGCAGGAGTCAAATTTTGTGTGAAAACTCTTGTGAGCTTGGTTTAGGAACTGATTGCAAATGTCTGAGCTGAACATGTGCTCAGGGGCATCCTGTTCCTTAACTCTTAGTGTATGTCTGTCTGGCTATTTCGCTGTTTTGCATCTGGCTCTGGTTGGTGGATCTCGGGGTTCTAGTAAAAAGTAGATCCCACAAGCCTGGGGTCTGTCCACTCCTATTGTAAATGTTCAAGATTGTCCAGAAGATGATAGAAGGATGCTAGGTAGCAGTCAGGCAAATAGTCTAGTTGGTGATCTGTGAAATTGTTATGGCCTGGTCACAGTGAACTTGCACAATTCCTAGTGGATGAATCTTAGTTTTTGAAATGCAGTAATCAAATGTTCCTGTGAAAGCATGTTTGTTAGATAAAAGTCTAGTTTTGGTTTAGGAGTTTCAAGAGGTGCTGCCAATAAAGAGATTCCTTGAGTGCTTCTGTTCTCTAGGATGCCCTGTTCATATAGGACCTATAGCAAAGCAATGGAGTGCTATCTTTTTAAATTGCTGCTAGTCATTTTGATTAGTTGTAGACACCCTGAGAGCCTATGGGCTTTCAGGTTCTGTGTCTAGTCAAGCCTTGCTTTCATTTCAGTGGGACTAGGATTCCTGGCCTTAGGTTCTAGTTTATGAGGCTACTTGCTTAAATTTAAGAGCATTGTGGAGTAAGTATGAACAGTATACACTCTTCATTCCCTTTCACCATTGGTAGGAAATGGCTTATTTCAACCCTGGATATTCTCATCTCTGCCCCCTCAGCAGAAAAATTAAGCATGTGTTGTTCTGAAGGCAAGGTTTTTTGCTAAAGTGATCTGGTATGCTTTTTTGTGTGTTTCATTCTTTCTTCTCTTCTTCCTACCCTTCCCCTCTCCTTTTGATCTTTGCCGCTGTCAGCAATCAATTCAAGAAGTTTCCCCAAATGACCTCATACCACAGAATGCTTTTACACCGGGTTGCTGCCTATTTTGGCATGGACCACAACGTAGACCAAACTGGGAAAGCCGTCATCATCAACAAGACCAATAACACAAGAATGTAAGGCAAGAACAAGTTTCAACTAGTTAGGGGGCAGGGGAAGAAGAAGATGATGATAAGTCCTAAAAAACTTAGGCACAGGACACCTTAGGGCAGCCTTTCCCAACCGGTGTGCCTCCAGATGTTGTTGGACCACAACTCCCATCAGCCTCAGCCAATGGCTGAGGCTCATGGGAGTTGTGGTCCAACAACATCTGGAGGCACACCGGTTGGGAAAGGCTGCCTTAGGGACTGCCTGAACCCTTATATACCAGCTTGACCACTGCTGGCTATCCTGTCCCCCGAACTGGTGAGGCTCATTTGACATTGACACGAAGCTGAGCCTTTAGTGTTATTGGCCAAGTCCTGTGGAATGCTCTTCTGACAGAGATTCAGCATTTGCTGAAAACTTTCCTATGCTGCCAGGATTATACAGACAACTAAGAAAAATATTTTCTGTAATGATTACCTGGTGGCTTGTAATTTTAAATTCTATGAGATTTTAATGGGTATACAGAATTGTTGTAAACTGCTTTGATTTTTAAAAATGAAATTGCAGTATAAAAGTATTTTTATAAATAAAATAATATAAATAATACAAAATCTATATATATCTTTTGAGCATTCAGAGCTCTTCCTCTGAGATATATATTATCTCAGTAATGCTTTCGGCAACCTTGTATGTCAGACTAGTATTAATATCGCCATATTTCATATGCAGCCTTTCAAAGCATAAAGTTTTCCTACTGGTTCCTGCTAGGAGGAAGGGTGGGATATAAATCTAATAATAAATAAATAAAATACTAGATAGGTTCCTCTGTTGCTTTGCAGAGGGAGTTGGTTTGAAAGGCAGCCCCTGAGGAAACGGGTGGAAGGGCAGAAGCTCATTCTCTGTAAGGGACCTTTGGGGCAAGGGGGTCCCTTGCGGTGGGGAGGAAGAAATGGCTTTTGCAAACCAGGAACAGCTTTTCAAAGCAGAGCATGGTCTGGGAAGTCTTACCTGGCTCTAATTTTAATCTGGGGGAGAATTTGGGGACTTCTAGCAGTTCTCCTTTGAGGCAAGCATTTCTGAATACTCCCCTTTCCACTGGCTTGTTTTTGAGCTTGGGCCCAGGGAACTTCAGTGGCGTTTCAGGTCAATACTGACTGTTGCCCAAGCACAAACCACAAGCTTGATCCAGATTTTATAGTTCTATCTATGCTAAGGAAAACCAAATAGTAACATGGGTGGACAAAAACCTCTTAGGAACATAAGGGGCATCACAGCACAAATCTGGAGGTTGCCGCTGTTGTCTTTAGTGTCTCCTCCCAGGTAGATTCTTGCTTGTCATGGTACAGGGTAACTGTATCTTATTCCTTCCCTGTCCTGCTTAACAAGGATAATAGATGCCTTACTCTGGCACAGCATTCAGAGCAACAGTTCACCCTCCTTATTTTTTCAGCACCCTGCCTAATGAAAGCTTGTTTGGATCTTCTCTACAGCCCTGAACAGAGGTTCTCCGAGCACATCAAAGATGAGAAGAGCTCTGAGTTTCCACAGAGGTTTATCCTCAAGCGAGATGATGCCAGCATTGATCGAGATGATAATCAGGTGACAGAGGTTTGAGTATAATTGCTTGCATGCTTCTCTTTGAAAAAGTGCAACTGTTATGAGGTTCTTTACTTACCTGAGCCTGTAATTTTTTAAAATTTTTGTGTGTCACAAGATCTCTTCTGCTGTAATTTTCCCTATCCATTACTTCATCTTTTTTTCAGACTCAGTCAGGCTGGGAAGTGTATTGATGTGTAGTATCATGGGAACACACACCCCTTCCAGAACCATTTAACTTTATTCTTGACTCCAAAGATTCCAACAAGTCTTTGAGAATGTACAGTGAACTCTGGTTCCTCTCATTGCTTTTGATCCCATGAAGAACCTGGGTAGAAATAAATGGCTGACTATTCACCAGATGTAAAGGCCTGTTCTACTCCAAAGTTGTTGTGGCAAGAATGGGGAAAGGGAAATATTTTTCACAGTTGCTTGTTCATTAAGATCCATAAATTAATTGGAGTTGTCCTGCACAATATATTACACCACTTTGCCTGTATTGCAGGCCACTTGGTGCCTGGTCAATGCTGTCCTTTTTTATTTGGATTGGGCTGCAAAAACAGGGAGGTGTATCAAGTACCTATTAAAAAATACATCTTTAAAAACATATTAAAACAAAACATATCTAAAAACATATTTTTGAAAAGCTTTAAAAACCTCTTTAAAAGCAATTCTAACTCATGTATACAAATATAGCAGGTGACCTGCACTATGTGCCCAGTCCTTTCTAGAGAGTCCTCAAACAAAGGAAGGAAAGAAAGTTGATGTGGCATCCTATCACTGCATAAGGATCAGTGTCTAATGGGACACTTTATGGGGAATTCATCGGCTTACAGAGCTGTAAAAGGAACCATTCTCCATTTCAGTAGACATTTCTAATTCCCCTTTTTGGACATAGATGAAGTTGGTTTCGGAGCAGATGGTCTACTGGTTGATTATTGCTGCTGATTTGCATTGAGAAGTTGTTTTTGATTGTTTTAATCATTTGATTGTTTTTGTCATTATTATAATAGCATTGTGCATGTTTTGCACTGTTAGCCACCCTGTGGCTAAGGGCAGGCTATGAAAATGACATGAATAAAATTCACAATGTACAGGAGAATAGGAAACGGCGGCATACCATCAAGTCCAGTATGGTCTGTTTGGTCCAGTACGTCCTGCTCTGACTGGTAGCAGCTGTCTAGGGTTTCCAGAGAAGGCCTTTCCTATCACTTGATTCTTTTAAGTGGTGATGTGAGGACTGAACCTGGGGCAAAGCACATACTCTTCCACTGAGCTATTGCACAGCCTTGCAAGAGGCACTGATAACTTTGTTGTTGCCACTTTTAAAAATCATCACTAAGGTAAAACAAAAGGTCAGAAAGAGGGAAGACACTTAAGTCAACAAGATGGCTTTAGTCAGCACAGAGTGTTGGGAGATTTCCAGTGTTGTTTCAGCTGTGTTAGCCTTGTGCAGGCCTTAGTCTGTACAAAGTGTCTTTAACAGAAAGTTAACCAATGAATAGGGCTACAGGCATTAACAGGCTTAATTGAATTAAACAAAACTTCAGTTCATTAATCATTGGCAAGGGCCAATTTTAATTGCTGGAGCTGAGAGTTAAGAGGAACTTTTGTTTTTCAAGTTTACTTTGGTTTTGATATTCTATCAAAATAGCGACTGGAGCAGAGAAGAATATATTAAAGTTGGCCTTTCCTCCTAACAAGGAGGGCTAACGTAATTTAAAGGAGTGTGGAATAGATGCTGTGGTGGAAGCAGTGTAGTTTCCAAGCTTGTGTTTTCCCTCTCATGCTAATGATGATGATATTGTCACCTTTTTGTCACCGTTTGCCTGCCTGCTATGTGGATTGCATGTCTCAAAACTGTGAATTGATGGATGGTGGATAGTAGTGATATTTGAAAACAAAAAAATTCCTATTTGTAATTTTCAGCAATGGTGACATCTTACATGGAATTTCTTAAATTCGCTCACCTCACTGGAGGTGAAGCTCTTAATCCAGAAGGAAGAATGCCAACTAAGCTTCCCAGATGGGATGTGCCTCTAATATGCATAATTTACATAGTAAATCTGTGCATTTTTGGGTTGTGCCAATGTGATACCCCAGTGTGCTTATGGTGTTCATAAATCAATTCCTCTCTGCATCTTTTGTCTTGCTACGATGCTGAGTGCATGGTAAAATCTTAACTAAGCTAGTTGTGTTTGTCAATCTAGATCAGAATCCCATTGCAGGATGGGCGGAGGAGCAAATCCATAGAAGAGCGAGAGGAGGAGTATCAAAGGGTTAGGGAACGCATATTTGCACGAGAGGTGAGCATGAATACTTGATTTTAGGGGGGGGAAATCCTGTTCCTACATGATCTCCCATCCAAGTTGCTGACTAGGTCCACATGTGTTTAGCTAGAGCAGTGTCATAGCATCAAGTATTCATTCGCAGGACTCATAAAAATATATACTTTATGAAGCGTCCCTTTCTGTTATTTTTCTGTTGTGTATTAGCATGAGTTCCATTTTGATTTTTAAGAGTTTATCTGTTCCCCATCCAATGAATGAGAAAAGGTTCCAGAGTCCTGCATTGCCCCCTTTTGTCTTTTGATTTGAGCTGTGGATATTTTTGTTCCTCTGAATATAGAAGTCCGGTGCCCAGAAGATGTTAACCATTCTATTTATTCACCTGTAAGCCATTTTGTGTTGAGTTACTGTCTCTACTTAATAGATTTTTTAACACTGGATGTTTTAAAATGTTGAGCAGAGAGGCATGTTGGGCACAAAGGAGGAAGTTCATCTCAAATGATCCAAGCTGAATTAACATTACTTAACTACCTAAATAACAAAAGGGGTTGGGATTTGGAGGCATCTACTGCTGGGTGACCAACATTGATCCAAAACAAATTTACACAATCAAGGGAACCTGTTTACAGTGGGATTTTATGAGATTTTAGACATCAGAAACATGGACTGGGTCCAGTTAGTTGACCTAGATTTTTTAAAAAAATCCACCCATTTTTGTCCACTCCGGTATAAAGCATAATGTTTAGTTGCACCCTTAAACCTAAGATTGTCCCTGTACCACTTAGCTGCCTCAACCAAGGCAGGCAAACCCCGCTGTGACACCACAGAAGCTAAGTGATTAGCAGTCAGGGGCCATCAGTCTTCTGCCGACACTGGACCACTGTGACATCACAGCCCAGATGCCAATAACATTTGGGAAGACAGGACAAGCAGGGAATACACTGGGAGATCAGGGGGAGGGAAACAAAAATTGGAGGAGGACGAACTGTCCACATGTAGTACATTAACCATTTGGGGGTAAACTCGTTCCTCACTTCTAGGAAGAAACAAATGCCTCCCTTTTCTCCCAAGTATTTGGCTGTTTTGAACTATAGAAGTACTAATTAACCTCCCTCCCCATGGGTTGGGATGTACTTGAAATGCCCTCTTTTGACAGTGAAATGTAAAAATGTCCAGTTCTCAGGTTTTTAAAGAAAATTGTGTGTCTTGGACTATGTGAATATTTCAAACTGCAAATCCCCTTAGGGAGAGTACTTGTTTTCAGTTATATGATGCAGTTCTTGTAGTTGTGGTTTTAGGAATGTTTTAGCAGGGGACTCTGGACCCCTTCCTTTGTTCAGATACCCCTTGATTTCATCCTGCCAGAGCCACTGTCTTATGAGAGCTCTTCTTTTTGTTTTTATTTCAAATTATATGGCTCTGTTTGCTGATAGTCGGGCCAGAATGGATTCCTGAATGACAGCAGGTTAGTAAACAGCATGTGCTTGCATGGCTCCTTCCATCTTCAGGCTTTCTTAATGGGTGGAGGATCTTGAAACTCCATAACAATGCTTTTCTTTGATGTTAACCAACAGACTCTCCAAAGAAGGCTTTTCTTCTAGCTCTCACAAAAGGCGACAGATCTTTAGGTACCTCTGTGTGATTTCTTGCATACATTTGTCTTGCAGAGCGAGTTCGCACCATGCATGGCTGCTTGTGGAGTCCATCAAATTGTCTTATCTTTTGCAACATCACTTTGTGTCCTGCTCCCCACACACATATACCAAACACAGATGAAACTAAAACTCCTATTCAAAGGTTTGCTGGTGTCCAAGAACATTTACTTAGGAAGCACGTCCCATTGATTTCAGTGCAGCTCACTTCCAAGTAAGTGTGCTTAGGACTGCAGCCTAATGAAGCCTAGGGATGGGGATTGGATGCAAGAGCTGGGAATGCTTCAGCCTGGGGGCAGCCACCTCCACCATTCACTGAAGGTTTAGGAGATGGGGTTTTTTTACCCAGGGATGGGGAACCTGTGCTATGTCATTGGAGTACAGTCCCATCAACTTTGAACATGTTTTCCCATCCCTATTTCAGCCTCTTGTCACAAGGTGTGTATCTGTAGTACTGATTGAGCAAGATTCACTCACTGTCTTTGAATTTCTTGTGAGGAAATGGAGGCAGCAAAGCATTCTATGTTTGTCAGCAGATCAGCTGAAGGAGCAATCTTTGTGGGGGGGAAATTCAGCAGAGTCTTCCCCCAAGGAGTGGCTTAGTAGGCAGGAAGGAGCTCCAGATCTACCTCTTGTTCTCTCTTAATTGTGCAATTGTCAACTATGATAATGGCTTTTCATTGGGGTAGATCTTTAAAATATGTGAAAGTTATTTATTCTGCATTAGACCTTCAATATGTCATCAGAGGCTGACATGACATGAACATCATTTGAACTGCTGAGTCTGTAGATGCTCCCAGGTGAAAGGAATGTCGGGGCCCATTTCTTGACCAGCATCAATAGAGTCCCTACTTTTCTGGGGTTTCTTTCTGTAAATTAGAGGCAACTCCATACAATGTTTTTAAAAGCTTAATGATCCCTTGGGGTTCCATTGTCCCTTCCCAACATCACTCTCCTGCCTCCCCCATAACTTCTGGTCTGACTCACTGGTTGACAATGTCATTGTCCCTCCAGATAGGAGAGCACCAGATTTGTATGCACTGTGCAGGAATACTTCAATGAGAGACATTTGCACAGTATGGCTGCTTCTCAGAGAGGTGCTCCAGTCATGGATCATGGCATTCATTCACGTTCTGTGCAACAGGCTGTGCTTATTGCATATCCAACTCTATCCGTCAGGTCAGCCCAGGACTGTTGTACTCTTGCACAGTTCCTGTTCATTCCAGTAGGGCTTGGACAGGAGTACATTCTGGTGAACTGTGTCCCATAGATCAGATGTTGTCTCCCACTTTGCTACCCTTAATGGCAGCCACCAAACTCTGCCACCTGATGTGCCTTCCCCTCTGCCTCTATACTGTTTTTCAGAACATTGTGATGATAGAGTTCTGTGCTAAATGGTTTTTTTATAGAACTCTGAACAAAGCAAGAGCCCAGCACAGTTGAGTTCATCTGCAGGCATGGCGACTCCCTTTCAAGAATGTAATTAAGAACTTAAGCTCCAGGGCATATTGCTCAGCATTCAACTTGGTGATGGAGAATATAGGTCCTCTTTCCCCCCCCCCAAAAAAATCCAGTTCAGGTTCACAGTGGCTTGTGTCCAATTTGCCATTGTAGAAATTGGCTTTGTTTCAGATATTTTAGGAAAGGCTATTTCAGGCATCTGGAGTCTACCCTAACTACTGTTACATCTAAGAAACAAAACCTCATACACACTTAGGCCAGATGTGGTGTCTGACACACTACCATGCCACTAAATTTCCAAATACCCTAAATTATTCTTCCCTGGAATAGTTGGTCATCAAATCAATAAGAGGGACAGTGACCCTGGATTTAAATCTTAAGTGGCATTCAGGACTTAGTGCATGATGTAAGTTTTATTGAACCAATTGAAAACAATGACTATACTGCTGTCAGATTCAAGATATATGTAAGTGAACAATTGCCAAGAAAGTCCAACACAATTACATTTTACTTCAAAAGAGGAAATTTCAAAAAATTAGGCAACTGTTACAAAGAAAGTTGAAAGAGAAAGTGAAGAAGGTCAAATCTGTTCAGAATGGTTGGGAGGTGTTCTAAATGACAGTAATAGATGCTCAGTGGGAATGTATGTCACAGATTAGGAAAGTTACCGCGAGGGCCAAGAGGATGCCAGCATGGTTAAGAAACAGAGTCAAGGACGCTGTTAGAAAGAAGGCTTCCTATCATGAAGTCTTGTCCAAATGAGAACAAAAAGGAACACAGACTTTGGCAAAAGAAATATAAGCAGACAATGAGGGATGCAAAAAAAGTTTTGAGGAGCACATCACTAAAAACATGAAGACCACCAACAAAAAATTCTCTAAATACATTAGAAGCAGGAAACTGGCTAGGGAGGCTGTAGTTGGACCTTTGGGTGACAAGGGAGTAAATGTGTGCTAAAGGAGATTGCAGAGAATCTGAATATATTCTTTTCAGTGAAAGATGTAAGGCAGATCCCTGTGGCTGAACTAACTTTCTCAGGAAGGGAATCTGAGGAACTGAGACAAATAGTGGTGATGAGAAATGGAGTTCTAGGCCTTATTGGCAAAATAAAAACTGACAAACCACTGGGTCCAGATGGCATCCTCCTGAGAGTTCTTGAAGAGCATAAATGTGAAATTTCTGGTCTTCTGACAAGAATAGGTAGCACCTCTAAGATCAGCCTCCATGCCTGAGGACTGGTTAAAGATAGAATTAGCAAGCATATAGAATAACACGTCTTGCTGAAGCAGAGCCAGCATGGTTTCTGCAAGGGAAAGGCCTGTCACACTAACCTTTGGAGTTCTTTGAAGATGTCAACTAGTGTATAGATAGGCAGGGCTGGCGCCAGGCATGCCGGAGCACTTGGGCACCAGACTGTCCTGGGCCCTGGCACATGAGCGCATACGCACATATGCCCCACCTACCTGTCTCTCCTGTCTTTTGCGGCTATATGCGCAGGGCTGCCATTAACCAAGATGGTGGCTGAGGTTTCCCTAAGGGGCTCAAGCCTCTGCCACCATCTTGGTTGATGACATGCATGCGTGCTATGCGTGCGCATCCCTGCCATCAACCAAGATGGCGGCAGGGGCATCAGCATCTTAGGGAAACCTCAGCCGCCATCTTGGTTAATGGCGGCCCTGCATGCACAGCTGCAAAAGACAGGAGAGACAGGTAGGTGGAGCCAGCAAATGGGCAGGCGGCTTGGAAGCTGCCTTCCTGCGTGGATCACAGAAGGGGAGCGCTACTCCTCCCCCAGCCTATCGAGGGCCCCCTGTGGCCCCAGGAGCCCTCGGCCAGGGCCCGACCTGGCCGACCTTTGGCACCGTCCCTGTAGATAGGGGTGATCCAATCAACAATGTGTACTTAGACTTTCAAAAATGGTTTGATAAAATCTTTACCAAAGACTCCTAAGTAAGCTTAGCGGTCATGGGCTAAGAGGACAGGGCCTCTTATGGATCAGGAACTGGTTAAGGAACAGGAAGCAGAGTAGGAATAAAGTTACTATTCTCCCAGTGTAGAAAGCAGAGTCCCCCAAGGGATTGGTATTGGGACATTTGCTTTTTATCATTCACAATCAATCTAGAGTTAGGGATGAGCAGCGAGGTAGCCACGTTTGCTGATTTTTCAGGATGGTTAAAATACAAATGGATTGTGAGGAGCTCCAAAAGGACCTCTTAAAAGTGAGTGAATGAGCAGTAAAATGGCAAATGCAATTCAGTGTAAGCAAGGATAGAAAGATGCACATTGGGACAAAAAATCCTGATTTTACATGTACACTAACTGAGTCTGATGTGGTGGTGACTGACCAGAAAAGAGAAGTTGGAGTCATATGGGTAGTTCCATGAAAATGTCGATCCAGCGTGCAGCAGCTGTGAAAAAGGTGAATTCCATGCAAGGGAAAGAGATTGGAAATATCATAATGCTGTTATACAGATTTATAGTGTGACAACACTTGTTCAGTTTTGGTCACCTCACCTTGAAAAAATACTGTAGAGCTACAAACGGTTCAATAAAGGGCAACCAAAATGATCGAAGGGCTGGAGCAACTCCCATGTGAGAAAAGATTACAATGTTTTGAGGCTTTTTAGTTTAGAAAAAAGGTGAGTAACGGAGATCATGATAGAGATGTATAAAGCTATGCATTTGTGGAGAAAGTGAATAGAATGAGAGTTTTCTCTCTCATAATGCTAAAATCCAGGGCCATCCAATGAAGCTCAATTTTAGAAGATTCAGGACAGGCAGTCAGCTCACAGTTAAACAATTGAATTGGCTTCCAAAAGGTATAGTGGTATCCACCAACTTGGATGGCTTTAACAGAGGATTAGACATTCATGGAGGATAGGACTATCAATAGCTACTAGCCATGATGGCAATGTTCTACCTCCACCATTGGGGGCAGTATGTGATCTTGTATCCTAGTTGCTGGAAATCCCAAATGAGGAGAGAATACTGTTGCACTCAGGTCGTTCTTGTGAGCTTCCCATGAGCATCTGGGTGGCCACTATAAGAACTGGATGCTAGACTAGATGGGGCTCTGCTCTGATCCAGTTGTGTGGTTCTTAATGTTCTTAATAGTGTCTTCATAGAATTGTGGCTATCAGCATTGGTTTTAAAAGAGCAATAAGCTTCTGTCCCCTGTGGTTGTGTAGATGAAGCTAAAAACATGAAGGTGTGAGTTTTCAATTACAAAACCTTTGAGACATGGTTCCCCACATGTATTGCAATTTTAAGCTTTATGTTTGTAAGAGCCCCTAGCAGTTCCAAAGTTTATGGTAACACCAACTGTCTGGAAGATTCAGTAGATGGGGTGAAAATGGTCTACAACTTGTATTTTGGCATCTACCTCATCATAGAAATTATGTTAAGTGTACAAATAAAATAGGAAGGCAAATGCCTCTTAACCTGTTCATTAAATGTTGCCTGAGTTGACTGAGCTCTGCCACAGGTACTCGATGTAGTATTGGGTAAGACTGGAGGGATGTGTTTGTGTCACATTAGTTCACAGTGATTCCATCTGTGTTAGCAGAAAAACCAGTCCCACTGGGGCAAGGGACTGTACCTGATACTTATTTATTGATTTTACTAGATTTCTTAGCTACCTTTTACCATAATGTCTCATAAGGCTAGGGTAATCAAATATACATTTATAAAACAGTTACAACCCTAAAGCAAGAAAAATATAAAAACAGTTCCATAAAAAAATGCAAATATTTAAAAACAATTTCACATATAAAACAGCAAAAAAAGTTCTAATTGAGATGCAGACTTATATTGGATCAAAGGGACAGAAGAGGGATCTTGTTGGGCCAGTGGTGTGGATAGTACACCAATAGCCTCCCTGCCTGAGCTGGTAGAGGCTGTCTTTGGCATGGTTTTGGAAGACCCCAAGAAGTTAGTCTTGAAGGCCTTCAGTGTCCATGTGGAGGCTTCCTTGTTGAGGATCAGGTCAGGACTTCATGGCTACCATGGCAACCATTGGGCAGTTTTAACTCATCAGTAGACCAACATGTAGGGCAGGACATACCTTTAGTTTAGTTTTTGTTACAAGCTGGTCTGGAAGTAATCCATTGCTGGCGGGAGAGAGGTTTTTGCCTGGTCATGGATGAATCATTTCTTGGTGAGGTTTGAACTGACTGTGGTTGACCCTTCTGCAGGGGTGGAAGACATTTAAGAATAGTCCACCACAGGAGACTTATGGAACATGAAGGATTCCTGAATGTTCTAGGGGATTTCCAATTGTAATGGCTAGCACTACTGTTGAGGTCCTTGCCTCACTAGGGGATGGTGAGATGCAAAGAGCCATCAAGACAATTGCTCCTGAGTGCCCTCTTTGGATCCATGGAGCCTGGCAACCCCTTTGGTTTTTCTGAAGAGCTCTGTACTGTGAAAAGGACTGGGAGATGGCGCAAAACTAGGAACCAACCACAAGTTATAGCACATGATCATGTCCAGAGGAGAGGATGCCATTCCAATTCTGTGAGTGCTTTGTTGGCCGCCAGTGAGATTGCAGCCCTACTTCAAGGCACTGCTACTAGTATTGTTGTTGTTATGTGCCTTCAAGTCAATTATGACTTATGGCGACTCTATGAATCAGTGACCTCCAAGAGCATCTGTCATGAACCACCCTGTTCAGATCTTGTAAGTTCAGTCTGTGGCTTCCTTTATGGAATCAATCCATCTCTTGTCTGGCCTTACTCTGTTCATAGGGTTTTCATGGTAAGAGGTATTTAGAGGTGGTTTACCATTGCCTTCCTCTGAGTTTGGATGCATCTTGGTCTGGTGTCTCTGGTTTGACCATTCTGCCTTGGGTCTAGCCTCTTGGTCTAGTCTCCTGATGGCATTGCTCTCAGCTTCTTCAACACTCTCAAACCCCCTCGCCTTGTTAAGGTGTGCATCCTAAAGGGGGGCTACTAGTATACAAAGCCCTAAATTACTTGGAAGGGAAGTTCTTGAAGCCTTCCTCCATATGCTCCTGTCCCAACATGCAGTGTACCATTGACAGAGAGGAGGCCCCTCCCGCGTTACTACCGCCATGGATGGCAAGGAGGGTGTGTACATGAGAGAGGGCTTTCTCCATGGCAGCAGCCTGTCTCTCTGACTCCCTCCCTAGATCATGCAGTCCCCTTCCCTGTCCATGTTCAGGCAGAATTTAAAGGTATTTTTATTTGTCAAGGCCTTTGGAAGAGGAAAGGGACTTTCAGGCACTGTTGATACCAAAACTGTCCTTTTAATAATTATTTCTGGGTATTATTGAATGTTCTGATGTTAGTTGCCCTAGCCACCCTTTGGGGAGGAAGAGCAGGCTATAAATTTTGTGAAGGAATAAACAAGCAAACATGGTCTCAGTGCCAAATAAACTGACCATCCCTCCATCAACTATTTTTGAAGGGCTTTTCTTGGGGGCCCTTTTTACTGAGATATATTCTTGGAAGCCTAGACACCTCTGATCACAGGCAGCTCTTTCTTCTCAGCTTGCATGTACCTCTGTGTAATTCTGCACTGAAGCAGCTTACGTCCCTATTATCGATCCAAGTCTGTTCTACTGAAATTCAGAAACTTTTTTGGGGGGAGGGGGACTTCTCATGATAGCCAGACTGCCAGTGTTTGGCATTTTCTTCTTACTGCTGGATTCACAGTGGCTACTGTCTTGTTCTTTTCTCACAGTGAGAGATGGGTTCCATGTTTTGAAGATGATATGCACAAGAAGCAGGATAGGCATATACCACATTGGGAAATGTCCAAACAAATTTATCACAGAAGGAAAGGTCCCAAATTTGCTGGGGCCGTATGCTTGGAGGTTGCTTACTTAATGCTTAATCTGCTCTTTGAGAGAGGCAATTCATTTTCTCTTTGATCAGAAAGGGATACCAAGATCTTGATATCAATATGCATTTTGCATTCATTATCTTTTACCTGCCTGATCTGTGTCTTAGCAGGGTAGTTTTCCTTTTAGATGTTTTTAGCAGATTAGTTTTCCTTTCCTCTCTGGGTTGGCCTTGGGCAACTATGTACATGTATGGCAGCCCATATTACCAAGAGCCGCCTGTAAAATTCACCTGCCTCCATGCTAGTACATTTGATGGCCAACACTCACTGAGCGCCTCTTCTCAGTGTAGCTACTTGTGCTCACTTTGTCTGTTCTTCTAACACAAACAGTACATTGAAATCTTGAATGTTCAGACATGCTGTATCTTTCTAGCCCCCGGTGGCATTAACCACTGTGATCTCTGCTGCAGGGGTAACCGGGATGGACTCAGTCGCGCCTCGGGCAGCCGCCAGAGCAGCACCGAGAGTGATATGAAGTCACTTGAGCCCCGGCCATGGAGCAGCACAGACTCAGATGGCTCTGCCCGCAATCTACGGCCTCCTGTCACCAAAGCCAGCAGTTTTAGTGGCATTTCCATCTTGACGCGAGGAGACAGCATCGGCGGCATTGGCAAAGGAAGTGGCACCAGCAGGACTGTCAGGCCAGGTATCGCTTCCCTCTTTACTGCCCCCATTCAGGTAAAATGAGAGGAAATGCAAGGGCAGCAGTGAGCCTGATTTGAGGAAATCCAGGATTAAAGCTAGTCCTATCCCAATAAAGAATTGTGGATTGCTTTTTTGATACCAGTGGAGAGATGCACATGGGCCTCCAGTTCATGCCTTGCTGCACCAGTCTGTTTGGCGCTATATGAAGAAGCCCTGAAGATACCCTGAGAGAAGGGGATATAGCTCAGTGAAGCACCTGATAAGCCTTGCATGGGGTAGCAAATGTGCTGGCAATGAAAATGTAGAGGCAGCTACAAGAGACAACCTGGTAGCACAGCCTGTCTCATTCCAGAAAAGATCCAGATGCCCCAGAGGTGTTCCAGGCCAGGCCTTGGGTGCACACTAATCCTATCTTCATATCACTGACCTCGGTGGCAAAATACCCATCAATTTAAAAAGCTTGAAATTGCACCAAGATTAAAAAAAAATGCACCAAGGTTTGATGAAACTTTGCTCACGATTCATGTATGGTGGTTCTATTATGCCTCTTTTCTAGTTATTATCCCATGATCAAGCAGTATGTTATTTTGTTTAGTTGTGAGGAAGGGGTAGGTGTTAATCCTTCCTCCTATGATCTATTCTGGCATGGCATATATTGCTGGCACACTCAAAAGTTCCTGCAGGCAACAATGCAAGATACAAGGCCAATAAGGTGCAATTCTAGTCATAGTTCCCAAAACATTTCAGCAGCCTTAATCAGGGGACATTTATTTTGTGGCTAGACGCAGAATTTAATTCCCAAAATTCCCCCTTCATAAAGACAACCAAAACACCTTGGAGTTTAATTAAATTAAAATGGCACCTTAGTGTCCTTGCCCCTTACATCTTTTCCTGTTTTCAAAACTCCTAAAGACTGCAAAATATAACAATTTTGTTATGATCAAGAACAGGGGTGAGGAGCCTTTGGACCTCCAGATGTTGCTTAGCTACAACTCCCATCAGCCCCAGCAAGCATGGCCAATTATCGAGGATGATGAGAGTTGTAGCAACATCTGGAGGGCCAAAGGTTCCCCATCCCTGCTCGAGAACTATATGGTATAAAGCTTCAAGGCCCTTTCCTTTCCCTTTCCAACCATTCAGCATCACATTTAGTTTGTTGCTGGTAATAATTTCCCCATAATTCCCCACTGTTGTACTTTTTAATTTAATTTAATTTTTAATCACTGTTGCTGCCCCTATCCCATTCCACCCCATTTTCTTGAATTGCCTACAAGCAGCATGAACCATTATTCCTCACTGATGCCATTTCATATGTTGGGTGCAAAACCTATCCTAAAAAATCAATAAGAGGAAAAGCCTTTTGATTCCAAAGTGGTGTAGAGTGGATGTACACCCCATGGCCTGATCTTGTCTAGGCTATCTAGATCACCTCTAGAGTAGGACGAGGTTTACAGTAAAGCACTTGCCACAAAGGAGCTTCCTGTTGCCTTCTCAGCAGCATCTCAGGGTAGAGCTAGGATAGGCTCCTGTCAAGCGGCTGGAGAGCCACTTTCACTCATTATAGACAATACTGAGTTGTGGATCAATGGTATAAAGCAGTTGTCCTTGTTCCTAGTGGCTAATACCTGGAATTTCTGGAAAATTGAATGTCATGACTCTTCTCCCTTGAGGGGAAAAAAGTGCCACAAAATGGTGAGAATTAGCTGTCCAAAATGTTGCGTTTCCCCCCCTGTTAATTCATGATGCGCATTAGCTGCTTTACAGCTTGACCGGAACGGTTGGACAATAGCACTGTTGAATTCTCATTCATGCCCAGAGGTGAGGGGGGCCATCAGTTGAACTTTGCTGTAGATACTTTGCCTGTACTGCCCCACTATTTTTGTAGGAGGAATTAATCTCCTCCCCACCTCTTTTCAAAATTACATGATTTTTGGTTCTACTTCTATTTTCCCACCTTTTAATAAAGTGTGTGATGCCCCCTCCATCCCCTCAGAATTCTCTGATGAGAACATTGGACAGATTGGATTGGATTAGATTAAGTTAATTTGCACTTCCAAGATAGGCACGTAGGAAGCTGCCTTGTGCCGAGTCAGGCCATTGGTCCATCCAGCTCAGTAATGTCTCCACTGACTGGCAGTGGTTCTCCAGGGTTTCAGGCAAGAGTCTCTCCCAGCCTTACTTTGGAGATCTGGGTTTTCAAATAATGTGGATACTGGATGCAAGTTTTGTCAAGAGAATACAAAAAGAGAATGATGTGTGGCCGGCGGTGGGTGGCAGGGGAAGGAGCCTGTCCTACTGCAGCCACCCTCCCCCCTGCCATGAGCACTGCAGCCCCACTGCCCCAGCTACTATAAATGTTGATCCATCCCTCTCTTGCTTCTGAAATGTCATCAGACGCTGCTGATATTTTTTAATCAGCTGTATAGTCCAGGGACATACTTCTAAAGGGGGAGAGAGACAGAGCATGCGGAAGTTCTTATGATGCTGAATTGACCTAAAAACCAGCACATTTCATGTTCACATGGCAACCTTGTAACTAGCTAGAAAATTCACACCTCTGCTTATACGTCTTAATTATATTTAAAAATATTGTTCTCTTTGCTCAGTCTCTTCTGTGATATATTTAATTGTAATCCTCAGACCCTCTTCCGTTGCTCTGAGGCATTGACCATCCTGCTCTGCACAGGGGATGGATGATGATTTTACAGATGTATTAATCCTTCTAGCTCAGAAAGAGGGATAATATCAATAAAGGGGGTGGCACACAGCAACATGATGTCTCCTATCTTCTTGTTGCTTCCTACAGCAGTGGGAATGACTCATATTCCCCCATCCATGTACTCACCCTGTTTACAACCATCCTCCAGCTGAACTTCAAGGGCAGGCACTGAAATGCCTGTGTTTACTTCTCTTGCCTCTCTTTCCTTTAGTGCTGCTTGTTCACAGGCATTGTTCTTCTCCCTCCTTTTCTACAACAGTGTAGTTCTGTATAAGCAGAACTGGCAGAAATCCTGGCTTTGGTCTGACTCTTCAGGTGCCTAAAAAGTTGATGATCACATCAAAGAATGTTGATGATTCCTTCCTTTCCCGCAGATGGACTGCTACCTAAATAAAGTTGATACTGATATGTAGTTTGTCTCTGACACCTTGATGGTATTTGAGGTATTTTTTCCAGCTGTATACAGAGGCTTCCAGCTGGAGAGGCATGGAGGAAGGCTTCCAGTAGTCAGTGTGATAGCTGCAGTGCCCAGGGTGGTGGGAAAGAAAAGAGGGGGTACTCCCACCCCTGCTTGTAGACGTCTTTTGCTTTTATGCACCTCTCCAGGAATTTTTATTCCATTCACAGAACAAATATAAAATTTCCATGGTACAGATGGTAGACATTTAAGTGAAGTTTTGAATGTCTGACTCCTTGGTAGATGCTGTGCCTTTTCATTAGTGAGCCTTTGTTCTTTTCCTCTTCAGTGGTTACTCTCCATTGTTTACACATCCCCATCCCAGAAACATCTCTCTCTTTATTTTGTGTGTGTGCCATTCCTTCTCCCTCAATTCCTCTCTGTTAGATCATTCCTGCGTGGAGTAGAGTACTGAATGCAGAACTAGATATTATAAAATTATATATATTATGCAATATAGTCTCCTAAGAACACCAAGAACTGGGGTGATGTAGTGGTCAAGAATATGAGCTACGGGCTGGGAAGTTCCAAGTGAAAATTCATTGGGTGGCCTTAAGCAAACCATTATCTCTGCACTCACAAAAGTGCATAAAAGTGTGAAGTATTATTAAGCAAATGTATAGTTAAATGTATTTTGAAGGTATGGAAATCTGATCATAGAACTTGATCAGGGTTTGCCTTCACACAGGTTTTATTCTGAGTTGTAGCACAGTATACCCAGGCTATAGAATGATGTTTGCATGGTGAGACCTACTTCTCTCACTTAGGATGTTTGAGTAGTTGTGTAACTAGAGGTAGGAAGGAAATCCTGTAAGTCTGGGCTTGAATATTCATCCATTTCAGTTGTCAGCCCCAAATGAAGGTTTTTTGGGGGGGAGGGGGGGACTGACACTTCACTCCCAAACCTTAGTTATTGATGCAGTTCTCTTTTCTTCAGACCTGTTCCCTGCCATTGTTCCCCTTATCTACTGTTGCTTCAGCCCCTTTCCCTCTCTTGGTTAAGGCTTCTTTCTCCTTCATAGTGATCCCAGCCAATCAGGGGGTCATGTAGTGAATGTGATAATTTCACAAGGTTGTTGAGCCAGTCAGATCTAGCTACGTGCTGATGCCACTGAGGGGAAAACAAAGTGGATTTATCATGTGGGCCTCCCAAACTGTCCACATGGGTGATCCCATCCAATGTGAAGTTGGCAGTTAACACCAAATGAAGTTTATTCAGGGCAATGCTTCCAGGTTATGTGAATACTTCTGCTGTCCTTTTGCGGCAACTCCTGAAAAATAACTGAATAAGCAGGAAGTTTCTTAACTGTGATAAAAATATTTATTAAATAAATGCAAGTGCACCACATACACACTCTTTAGCTCATCCCTAAAGTCTTTCTCTCCCTTCTGGGTCAGACTGGTTAATGGTTTGGGAAAGTGCTTTTCACGGACACACTAACTGTGACTAACATCCTTGAGTGAGCTGGAGGATATCCATTTCCTCCCAAATTAACCCTTGACATTTTGAAGAGGGCTTCTGGCATTTATTTACTGATTTATAGCCTAATCCTAAGGTCCTGTGCTGTATCTGTGGAGCATACTATATATTTGTATTACGTTTTTGTTCTGTGCTGTCTCCAAGGAGTTCACGGTGATGCACGCAGCCATGTGAGATAAGTTAGACTGAGGGAGAGCAACTAGCTCAAGGTTCCCTACTCTGGTTCATGGCTGACTGGGAGGTTCTGGGAACAATGTAAACCTTAACAAGTACTGGACCTCTGCAGCAGCTCCTGTTGGCATTTCTGCCAGTTGTTCCCCACCCTCCCCTCCCCTGTGCTTATCTACAGTAGCCAGAGACTAGATAATGTATGGCAGTCATATGCTAGTAAAGAAGGCGCTACGGATTTTCTGGGCAGAGGGCCAACTTACTTATTCCCCAGCAGTGCAAGCCTACTTTGGTACAGGTTGCTACTTGTGCAGCTCTGGGATGAGCCATTCCATAGGACCGTCGTCTTTTCTGTAATGCTACCTTTTTAAAGCGCTGTTAGTTTGAGACCTAGTGAGTTCTCATTGGGCAATGTCTCCTCCTCCTTCTGACGTTAGGCTATATGCAATGTGTAGAATCTCTTCTTTAGTAGCGCAGGCACAAAGGATATCTCTGAGGTCAAAGCACTCTACATCTAGTCATTTGCAGTTCACTTCGTTTTGATTTTATTTATATTACCCCTTATGTCTCTTATCTCTCATTTGCTCATATGCACCCTTTTGCCCACACATTTGCAGTAACTATGTACAGAGAAGAGAAACAGATGATGAACAAATGAAAAATCACTTGTGAGCACATGCGACATCTTGTCATAAGATTACTCATAAGGAAGAGCATCAGTTCGTCTCTCCTGGTGGTAAACGCGGGTGGATGTGGGAAAGTTAAGGCTCCTTCAGATACAATAGTTGTATATGTATGTTGTATGTGTGAAAAAATAACTTTTGGAATACAGAACAGACAAATGATGAGTATATGTGCCACAAGGTATCCCTAATTGGCCATGATTCCGTGCAACTTGTATCCATATAGGGAAACTGTACGTTTCCCAAATGTAACATGTGAGTCAGTCCCTAGCTATAAAGCAGTTTCATGGGACAAAACCCAGAGACTTTTTTATTGGGGACCTAAACCAGATGGAGATGGCATCAGCTGTTTCTGACATACCCCAGGAAGTAAAGTTTGTATAGATGAATCCTTGATGTGGCTCCCCTTCAGGGTTATAACAAAGCAGAACAATTAACTAGTGTTTTTTGTATTGCTAGTATCCTCTTGTGGCACAAATTTTATCCAGGGGGTGGTCCAAAGGATGCTGGTGTAAGACCTAGGTGAAGTTAGCTCATTCAGTTATTTTCATGATTAAGCCTGTAAACATATTACCTGAACCTTTCGTAATCATCTGGAAGATGGTAAAAACAAGTACATTCTTTACCTTGCAGAGGGTCTGTGGAAATAAAAGCTAGCTAATTGCTCAGATACAGCTGTGATGATGGTCCTGCCACTATATAGAGAGAGTTTTTGAAAGCCTGTCTATAAGTTCATGGAACATACTTCAGGTTCCATTTGCTTAGCATATTAACCTTTGAATATCTGGTGACCCTGGAAGAAATTATGAGCATTAGAATAACCAGGAGGTGGTGTGGTCAATTAATTGGGCTAACACTCTCATGGCCGGTGTTTGATCTGGCAGATTTTGGTTCCTTCTCTGCTAAGGCCTCATAGTGTTGACTTTTGATTAAGTCACTAATTCTCCCAAGAACATAAGAACATAATAAGAAGAGCTTGCTGGATCAGGCCAGTGGCCCATCTAGTCCAGCATCCTGTTCTCACAGTGGCCAACCAGCCTGGGGGAAGCCCGCAAGCAGGACTGAGTACAAGAACACTCTCCCCTCCTGAGGCTTCTGGCAACTGGTTTTCAGAAACATACTGCCTCTGACTAGGGTGGCAGAGCACAGCCATCGATAGCCCTGTCCTCCATGAATTTGTCTAATCTTCTTTTAAAGCCATCCAAGCTGGTGGCCATTACTCCGTCTTGTGGGAGCAAATTCCATAGTTTAACTATGCGCTGAGTAAAGAAGTACTTCCTTTTGTCTGTCCTGAATCTTCCAACATTCAGCTTCTTTGAATGTCCACGAGTTCTAGTATTATGAGAGAGGGAGAATAACTTTTCTCTATCCACTTTCTCAATGCCATGCATAATTTTATACACTTCTAGCATGTCTCCTCTGACCCGCCTTTTCTCTAAACTAAAAAGCCCCAAATGCTGCAACCTTTCCTCGTAAGGGAGTCGCTCCATCCCCTTGATCATTCTGGTTGCCCTCTTCTGAACCTTTTCCAACTCTATAATATCCTTTTTGAGATGAGGCGACCAGAACTGTACACAGTATTCCAAATGCGGCCGCACCATAGATTCATACAACGGCATTATGATATCGGCTGTTTTATTTTCAATACCTTTCCTAATTATTGCTAGCATGGAATTTGCCTTTTTCACAGCTGCCGCACACTGGGTCGGCGTTTTCGTGGTGCTGTCCACTACAACATTCTCCCAAGGGAGAATGATGTCACATCCTGGATAGTACCCCTCCACTTGGCCACAAGCAGAATCACGTAGCTGGGATATCAAGGAGTGGGGCTACCCAGATCCCTCCAATCGTTTGGTCTTCAACTGGTGGGTCAAAACCCACTTCTAAACCTTAGATGGGTCACAACAGCAGCACTACCACCATTAAAATATATGGTAAAATACTAGGAAACAGGTCCCCAACTACTTGTTTGGATTAAAAGGCTACTGCCCTCACTGAACCTACCCGGTTAGCAGACAACATGGTTGTCTTGGAGCACATTGTGGCGCTCATTGAAGGACAATAATAGAAAACCCCACTCCCCCTACCTCAAAACCTGCAAGCCCAAGTCAAACATTTTTTGTCTGTAAGATGGGGAAGTGAGTCACAGGGCTGTTATGTTGATACAATTATGTTAGGGAGACAGAATTTTAGGCTAGGTAGACTTTAGTCTGATCAAGCAAAGCAGCTCTTACATTTCATGTTCAAATGCTGCATGAGAGGTTTTGGATTACACAGAACACTCTTTCAGGTACAGGTGTTGGGAGTTGTTCCTTTTAAAAAAAAATAAAGATGTTGCATCTCTGGTTTGGTCCACTAGAGTCTGACATTGCTGGGAGGAATCAGTTTGCACACACTCCAGAAACAAGGTAGCAAAAGTGGGTTTTTGTTTTTGTTTTGAGATGTAGGACAACATTTCTGTTTGGAAACAAAGGAAATAGATTGCAAAAAAATCTACCCATCTCAAGATGGAGAGGCTGTGTAGTATTTAAATGTAACTTGTGTTAGTCTTGCAACAAATCATTAAAAGCTAGCAAGGTATGAGCACTATGTGAGATCCATGAATATATATGCTCCGTGCAATGAGCTCCTGGCCCTCTAGGAGCAAGTTCATTCCCTTGAGACCAAGGTGTCTGGCCTGGAGAACAGAGAGAGTCAGACGTTGTTGCATGAGGCCTTCAGGGGCCTGATAGCAGTGTCCCACTTCTCTATAACTGTTCTTCAATCTTCGGATGTTGGTAGACTACAACTTCTATCAATCCCAGCCAGCTTAGCCGATGGCCAAGGATAATAGGAGTTGTAGACCCACAACATCTGTGGACCCAAAGTTGAAGAACAGTACTTACCCTACCAGTTACTTGGGCATAAGCGGGAAGAGAGCTATTGCACACATGTCCTGCTTTCTTAAGAACTTCCCATAACTATTTGGTTGGCCTTTGTGAGACAAGAATGCTGAACTTGATAGGCTTTTGGTCTGATCCAGCAGGGCCTTTCTTGACGATCTTACCTATATCTTTATCCATGTATGTGCAAATATAAAAATCCAGTTATAATGCAATAAGAGACTAGGCATGAATCCCTGTTTTGATGTGGATGGGACGCCATTGAGGTTAACTGCTGTTGTCACACATATATAGACAAATACATACATTTACTATTTCTTTCTTATACCCCACTTTCATTAGTAGAGCATTCAGTTCATTAGAGCAGCATGCCGTTGCATGTCCATTCTTAGGTTATACGGATTCTCTTGTGCCAAACAAAAACAAAACTTACACATTGGCTGAGTGGTTAGGGGAGGACCCTTGCCATTTTGATTAACTGTCCCTTGTCCCAGGTTGGTGTCTCTTATAAAAGGCCTATGGAGATTGACAGAAAGAGCATGTAAAGTTATCAATGCAATTTTTATTCAACCCCTAAACTGAACTAATATATTTAAATTAATAGCTGCTGGTAAAATTGTCCAGCTCCGCACTTAGTACAACTATATTTGAAATTCATGAATTTTAACACACACAAAAATATTTTAGCTCCTTAATGAAGTCTCCTTAATGAAGGCTCTAATTGAGATGTTGCACTAATGACATTTCCCTAGGAGTCCTTGGTATATACAGGAGAATAAAAATAGTGTTCCTCAGTGTTAGGTTTACATGTGCATATAAGATGCATTGCACACAGAATGGACAGTGAGCTAATTTTGACTGGAGCAGTGATTCCTGAGCAGAGAGTAGAGGGCGACAAAATCTGACCTAGAATTGTGTGTTTTTTTAAATTAACAAATACAGTCACTGGACTAAATTATACATTGGGCTGGCTTGTGTACATATAGTTGATTTTTATTTCCCCACACACTGTTTGCAGTTTGTTTGGCAGCCTTTTCACTTTATAGCTGAGAGTTTTTTGTTTTAGTGATTGTGGGGATGATGGGAGATGAATGTTGTTATGTGCCTTCAAGTCGATTATGACTTATGGCGACCCTATGAATCGGCGATCTCCAAGAGCATCTGTCACGAACCATCCTGTTCAGATCTCGTAAGTTCAAGTCTGTGTCTTCCTTTATGGAATCAATCCATCTCTTGTTTGGCCTTCCTCTTTTTCTACTCCCTGCTGTTTTTCCCAGCATTGTTGTCTTTTCTAGTGAATCATGTCTTCTCACTATGTGTCCAAAATATGATAACCTCAGTTTCATCACATAATCTTTGGAGACTGTGCAGCAAGGATGAAGAACAATTGGCCCTCCCAGATTTTGGTGAAACTGTAACTTCCATTATCCCTGACCAATGGCTATGCAAGCTGAGACTGATGGGAACTGGAAGAGCAAGTACCCCATCCTTGTCACAGAAGAATGGTTGATTAGGGTGAGGTGAAATGATTGTGTGTGTGTGTGAGAGAGAGAGAGAGAGAGGGAGAGAGGGAGGAGAGAGAGAGAGAGAGAGAGAGGAGAGAGAGAGAGGAGAGAGAGAGAGAATATCACAGACATGCTCCCATTCCAGTAATTGTTTATGGTGTCTGAAGCATTACGTGGCTGTGGCTTTATAGTATTATCATGTAGTTAAATATGAGTGTGTGACAATCTGTGACATCACACTGCCTACATTTGGCTGTGATTGTTGCCTGCTCCCAGCTGCTGCTTTCCCTGATCTGCAGTTTCAGTACCTTAAAAAAATAAAATAAAATAAGACATTAACTTCCACCTGAAGCAAACAGCATGTAACATAATTGTTATGGAGGGTTGTGGGGTGTTCTTTGTTTTGGGGTGAAACTCCCTCCTTCCCTTTCATGCCCTTTTCCAAATTTTTGTGGGTAAAAACTCAGCTAATAACTGTGCTTGCTAGATACATCCGGCATGCTTCTGTTCCAGTGAGGGCTAGCCCGAGAAGACTATGAATAAGATGCCTTTTGTATCAAGTATTCAGACAAATCAGTCAGTCGGATCTGAACCAAGTATTAAATCCCACAAAGATCCCTCAATTGTAAGTTTTAAAAGGAGAGGGTGCCATGGGAGGATGCTATTAGGCAAGCATGGAGACAGAGTAAGAATAAGAATTGAAAAAGGGAAATTATTGCTATGGCCAAATGTCTTTTTGTAAAGATGCATTTTCTTGCAGGTGTTGAAACTTCCTAAAATGGATATTATGAAGAAAATTAAGTTTTTTTAAAAAAACTTGTCTTGCATCTGCAAGAGTCTCAAGTGAATTGAAATAGGAGTCTGCAGGCTTATTGTTATTGTCAGGTTATGTTTATTTTTATTTATATGCATTTATTAATACAAAAAGTGCTCAAAAGCAGGTCACACAAACCGCAAAACCCATACTATTTTACTTTGTTACATTGATAAGTGAAATACAGTGTCGTGCACCAAGGTTTCAATTGCACCAGGGCTCATTATTGAAACTGTTACAGAAAGACCCAGCCCAGCCCTGGAGTTCCCCTGAGCATGCCTGGAGATATTTCTGCATATATTTAGGGTAACAATCCAGGATTTTCAATCCATAAGGTGTTTCTTCTAGCCAGAAATAATGCAGGTTTTTAAACATTATTATTGTTAACATATCCCGGGTACATTTGTTTCCTTGTGAAGGTCTGTCCCTAAGTACCCCAGAAGCCTGCTGCCAAGTCTCCTCTGTTCAGTCTGGCCGAGGCCTTTTGCCATGTGCTGCTCAACAACAGCAGCAGCAGCATCAACCACTTCCACCCACACCCCAGCAACAGCCGGCAATGAGTAATCACATCATATCACAGGTGAGTCACTGTTCAATGTCACCAGGTTCTAGAGAACTCTTCCTTGTGGTTCCTTAGCCAGGAAGTTGAAGCAGAAGAGTTGGGTTTGAGCACTCTTACTAGTGTACACAACTTAAGCAGTTTTGTTGTGATTGTCTGCATAAACTGGTTTTCTTAGTCTCTCTCCTCCCACTCAGTCCCATCAAATTGTAACACACAACTGGGTTATTGTAGCAAAACCTGGCTTCCCACAATATACATTTTGGGGTGCCCCTGCCTCAGTGAGCAAATGTTTGCATACGTCAGGGATGGGGGACCCGTAGCCCTTCAGTTGTAATGTCGGACTGGATTCCCTGGCTATTGGTCATGCTGGCTGAGGTTAATGGGAGTTGCAGTCCAACAACAGGTCCCCCACCACTGGTATAAGTCCTAGCATGGCATTGCAGGGATTCAGTAGCATCAGCTGCAGACATGTGACTTAGACAGGGCTGTGTATGCTCTGCACTTCCAAAAAAAAAAGTTCTGAATTCTGTTCCATCAAAAGTAAACATTTGCAGCCTAGATGAATAATTCAACCTTAGTTCTACTAGCAATGGAGAAGGGAAAGGAAGGGATAAAGAACATTTTCAGTCCTCTATCCTGGGCACTAGAATTCACTCTGGCTTCCTGGATCTCATCAGCCATTGCCCATATTTAAGTATTTTTTGCAGTCATATGGACTGTAAACTTGCCCCCCCCCCTTTCCAAGGAAAGCTTAGATTTTCAGGATGCTTGAACAAAATTCCACGTCTTTTTAAAAATGTTGACACGATCTGGGGAATGCACACAGCTATAGCATTAGTGCAGGAATTTCTTAAACCGTGTGTGTGTGCATGCGAGCATGTCTAGGTATGCAGAGTTGCATAATATAGAAGGGACAAGCTCCATTCTGACATCTTGCCTTGTGTTGGACAGGTATTGTGGGCTTCTTTGTACAGTAGGGCCCCGCTTATACGGCGGGTTGGGGACCAGGCCCCCGCCGTAAAGCGGAAATCACCGTAAAGTGGAACCCATAGACTATAATGGGGCTGTCACACGAAAATGACGTGAAAATGTCACAAAATGCTGCAAAATCGGCTTTAAAAAGGGGAATTTCCTACTGCCGCATTAGCGGAACGCCGGAATGCGAAGCGCCGGTAAGCGGGGCCCTACTGTACTGTGGAAAGGGGCCAGGAGATCAGTGAGAATCAGTTCAGGGTGTGGTTGACTTGCAGGGATCAGTTGTACTTAATAAGCCTAGTTTGAGTGATTATATATTGTTAATAAGCCAGGATATGAATGAGCCTCCTACGTATACATGCAGCCCCTTTGAGTGGCCATTGAAACAAAAAAGAATTTATTCAACCATAGCTGTCCATTTCAAACAGATGGTTAACTATGTCTACAAGTTTCAAAACAAGTGAGGTTCCTAAACCATGGTTTGAACTTGGCTTGGGATTCTGGCTTGTTCTGAAGTTGGAAACCATAATGAAGGTTGGTAACCTTAATTGACAACATCCATATTGCATTCAGATGTGCTACGAAGGGAAGAGCAAAGGAGCTGTATACATGGGCAGAAAGCTAGTTCATGTCTTGGCTTATTAAGCTGAGATACAGTTATCTGAATGCAGCTAATGTGTTCTTCCTTTCACAAAGGGTCCTATGGGGAGATACGCTAAAGAGTCTGGTACTGGCCTCCTTCAAATGGTGGAACAAGCTCAAGAAAGCTAGGCAGGTTCAGCCAAAACACAAAGATGGTTTATGTGTAGGGAGCCTAGAATGTGTTTTGTGGGGTCTTTATAGTTCTGCATGTGGGAATTGCCTGCAACTAGCCACAGAAGAGCAATCTGGAACATCTGAGACACACATGGGAGGCTCTGGCCATCCTCCGGAGCAGTGTGTTTGTGTTAAACTGCTCTGTCCTAGGGGTGCAGCCAGTTTCCTTCCTATGCAGCTTCCTTCAATCACCACAGAGAGCAGCAGCAGCGAAATATTTGCCCAGAGATCTCTTTTCTTTTGTTGCTTGACAGACCTTTTAAATTTAGCTCTAGCAGAGTGTGTGGTATAATTTTATTTAATAATTTTAGAGGAAATATAGTAATTCAAAACAAGAGAATTGTTGGTTAGACTCACTTGAGCAGGGTCACTGGGAGCAAAGATGTGAAATGTTTGGTTGGGAGATTTTTTCCAAGATTTTCTAAAGTGTAAATCCTGAGGAAATTTGAAATGTATGCAGTACTTCCTAATCAAACCTAAACTTGCTTGACTTCCACTTATTCTGGTTTGATTTAAGTCTAGTGCATGGCTACAGTTGAACATCACACTAACCATAGTTTCATGTGACATGAATGAGCCTAGACAGTTGGGTGAAACTACTAACTGTGGTTAAGAAAAATTGGTCCAGGCTCCTTCCAGCCATGCAGGAGGAAGAGAGAGGAAACGGGGTGGCGGGAATGATGCGAGCCCAAGACTCGTTTATGTCTCTCTAAACTATGGTTTAACGTGATGTTCAAATGTAGCCAACATGCTCCACCTTGGTGAATTGCGTATTTTTGAGAATTTGCCACCTAGATCAGGAAAATGCTTATTTTACATCATTGCTCTGATCAGGGCAATTTTAAAAAAATTAGAATTCATTTTTGTAAGGCTTAGGAGCCAGCTAGGAGTAGAATCCTATTTCCTGACCTATGCAGCAATTCTGGTGCCAGTTCCCAGGCAGGTTTTTTAAAAGTCTCCAAGGGCTGCTGGGCACCTGAATTTTTGCTTATTGACTGATGGAATGTATGCATGATCTCAAATTCCTCAGAGTATCCAGCATCTTGCTGTTCCAACTGCATTTCCCTTTGGCCAAACTTTTCCAGAGCACTTATTTCATGGTTTTTGTTTTTCTCTAAAACAGATGAAAAGCCAACTCAGTAGCTGGTGGTGTCTTTTCAGACCTCTTATGTCTGTAATGAAAATGACTAACCTTGTTCTGCCTTTTCTCCTCCCTACCTTTGCCTGCCCCTTTCCTCCTCCCCCTACTCCGTCCCCCTCCCTCCCTCCCTTATGCCTGGTTCTTCCTCCTCTCCTCTCCTCTCCTCTCCTCTCTTTCTCTACTGTCAGCCGGTCCCAGCTCTTCAGCCCTCTCCACAGCCTGTTCAGTACTCTCCAAGCTCCTGCCCCCAAGTCCTCCTGCCAGTCTCTCAACCCCAGCAGTACAACATGGTATTAAAACCCAACTTCTTAGATATTTTCTCTTTCTTTTTCTTTCTTTCTTTCTTTCTTTCTTTCTTTCTTTCTTTCTTTCTTTCTTTCTTTCTTTCTTTCTTTCTTTCTTTCTTTCTTTCTTTCTTTCTTTCTTTCTTTCTTTCTTTCTTTCTTTCTTTCTTTCTTTCTTTCTTTCTTTCGCTTGGCATGTATTTGTGCTTGGCTTAACCAAGGATGTGCTACATTCCAGTGCTGATTTTGTTAGCTTCTTAGTAGGTTTTTATATAATGCATTAGAATACTACTACTTAGAATCAAGATTGGCTCCACTTCAAGAGTTCTCATCTCTCAGGGGCTTCTCGGACTCCTATATATAACGCAACAAATGCACAGTTGTTGCTCGATTGTTTTATGGAATCCATATGTCTTTCCTCCAGAAAGCTCCTATTGCACTTTCCCATCCTTCCAAGAGCATATTATTGTGGATGAAAAAATAAAATGTCTTCCCCAGCCAGCGGGCCTGTTGGCAGTTTTTTTGAGTACTGCCTGAGATGTAGTTGCATGGAAGTGTCATTGGGTACCCATTGGGTAGTGCTGATGACAGCATTGATTACATGTGACCAAAGTCCATCCCTGGTTGCAATATTTTCACTGTGTTGTGTTCTTAACACCAGCCCTTGGCATGCATAGAGGGCAGTGGTGTGAGAGTTAAAACTTACGTCAAGGCAAAGTGCAGAGAAACTTTTTGTTTGGTTCTCAGCCCCACCCCACCCAACTCCTCACCACCAGTGCTTTGAAATTAGCCAGTTACTGTATATCTCCTGTAAATCTCATCTTTGCAAGCTGAGCACTCCTCCTCTTATCCCTGTAGGTAAAAGAAAGAGGAGAGAAGTAGGTGGGGGAGAACAGCAGGATGGCTGTCCTCCATCTATGTCAAGCCTCCCTACCCTCCTCCAGTGAGGATTCTTCCTTCTCCTTCCTGCATTGTGTACCAGTCTGTTATTTTTGGAGTTGATTTTACACTTTTGGTTTTGAATTAGGATTTGCAGGACTGTCCTATGAAAGCTAAGAACTCTTTCAGATGTTAGCAGCAGAACCTCACCTTGCCAACAACTGTGCACTTAAGAGGGACTTGTGTCAAATTCCAGCCCTCCAAGTGTGCCTGTATGATATGTCCTTTTTTCAAAAGCCTATTTCATTACTTTCATAGTGTAGAGGTGCATGCTTATTAAACAAAAATAAATTCAGCCGTACCGTTAAAAAGAGAATGTGTGAAAAGGGCTTAAAAAGTGGTAGGAACATGTTTTCAAATGATCATCTTATAGGCTCCTTACAATGCATCATCTATTTTTGCACCAGAATTAGATTCCCTGTTAGCTGCTCCTCACACAAAACCTCCAAATTGCTTTAGTGAGAGACCTGCTGAAGGAGAAACCTGTGGAATAGATAGCATCTGTGCACACTGTAGGCAGTTTTCCTGCTTTTGTATGAGGTGGTGGCCATAGCAGCCACTAGAGGGCACTCATCTACCTTATTCTGCACAATCAGATAAAGCAAGGTGAATGACATTTTCAATAGTACATGATACTCAGTTTGCATATAACACTGGCAGCAGTCTTTTCATCAGGAATGTTTCTGCAACAGGATAGGAATGATATGGAGTCCCACAATGTGGCCCTAATGTGTTATGACTGGATAAACTTGGTTCTGCCCCCAGCTGTATGATTCTTCAGTTTGCATAGTGCTCTTTCTGATAATATGCCAGTGTAGAGCTCATCGAAGCTGAGGGATGAGACAACTGACAAACTTGGATTTAGTCTGCTGAAGAGATGCAAGCAGTACTGAGCCCTGTGGGCCTGAAAGCCACATCCCATGTTACTCCCCCCCCATACACACACGCAGATTGTGTGTGGGGAATGAGTTTGAGAAGAATGGTAGATTAGCAAGCGATCCATAGGGTGGCAATTGGAGAAGCTTGGGGGGGGGGGAAGAGAGGCTGCCGCTGCTATCCCAAGTGGTGTGATGCTTGAGGAATTTTTCTCTAGTGTCCCCTGATTCCTCTTGTTCCTTTTCTAGAGCACACTGATTACTTGGATTGATCTGTGGGGAACTGATGCTTACAGAATTCTACCTCTTGACACAGAATACATAATGAAGGGCTTGTTTACTGGATCATGTCCCGTGCATCTCTGCCGGCATTCATTCAGATTACTCTGTGAGGCTACCTTTCCAGGAGGCAGTCAAACTTTGGATGCCACTGAGGACAGCAGAAAGGAGATCAGGTCACAATACACTGACACCGTATCTTGCGTAAGCCTCATTGAAATGAGCAGTTGCTGCAGAAGAAGCACTTGCATCCTTGCTGATTGTTTCAGTGGGATTTGCCCAGGATAATTTTTCCAGTGGAATTCTAAATGAACATTTGTATGCTTACCCCATAACACAAACGTTCTCTGGGCAGCTTACAAGAAATAAGTATAAAATTTTATATACAAAACAAAGCCATGAAATCAAAAGCAATATAAATACAACAAGAAAACTAAACTCACTGCAACTCCCCAAGTTGAAACACAGGTTTTAAAACGGAGAGAAGAGGACTACACCAGTTCTTTAAAAGAGCTATGTTAGCTGGTGCCCTATTAGGTAATGGGTGAGTATGTGTCTAGGGGATGCTATTTGCATTTTACTGCCTCAGGCAGCAACATGTCTTGGGCCAACTGTGGCAGGATAGAGAACATGGTTGGTCTGTCATAGGATGAACAATAAGATTTTGCCACTTCTTGCCAGCTGTTGGTATTTTTCACGTTTCTGTTATGGCTGCTGTTCTTCTGTTAAGCATATACAGTTAGGATCAATCATTATAGTGTCAGCTGTGGCTAGTTTTATTTTTTTTAAGTCAGATATATAGAGCAGGAGGCCCATGCTGTATCTAGCAGTGGAGATGTTCTAGACCAGAGGTGGGAAGCCTATGGCGTTACAGATGATGTTGGCCTACAACTCTCATCAGATCCAGTTAGAATGGCCAATGGTCAGGGATCGTAGGTTGTAGTCCAGCAGTATCTGGAGGGCACCATGTTAGCTACCTCTGTTCCAGGTGATGATCTTATAACAGAGGCTCCGAACTGCACCTTGCTTAGGGTTGTATCACTTGATATTTCGTTTCTATTCTGATATTAGTAACATGGAGGAAATTGTGCATTCCTTGCATTTATACCATCACACTGGCAAGCATGTCTGATTTGCTATATGTATTTGAGGTGGAGATTGGAAGTCAGTTCCAGCATCAGATTAGCATAGTAAAAAGTGCGGGACTCATCATCTGTGACAGCAAACTCAAAGGAATCCATGGTATCATACAGAGAAGTGAGATATTAACATTGAAAAATTATTTGTCAGCATTGTGAGTTAATCCAGCCCTACCTTTGTCCCCTTCTCCACTCCCTCTGATAGTAGAAAATGTGCAGTTATTCTCTGGAGTGTTATTGTCCTCAGGTTGCTGTACAGCAAATCCTTGCCCATTTTGCCTGGCTGGTCTGTCATTGCCTTGGAGATACAGCATTCTTATCCATAATAATGTGCTTAATATATGATAGCTTTGCAAAAGTTGGCCTTCCTCCGTTTTTGTGGGATGGGATTCCTGCCTCTGCTACTGCTTTCTCCCATTCTCCTCCTGCAGGTGCTGCTTGGATATGAATGCATTTTAAGCGTTTATGTTATAATTTAAATTTTTTATTTTTTATTTTTTTTCTTTTGTTGCTGCTTGTGTTTATTGTTTGTTGTCTGATTTTATTGTTGATATTTTGTATTTTAACCTTTTTGTACACCGCCCAGAGAGCCACTCGCTATGGGCGGTCTATAAATGAAACAAATAAATAAATATAAATAAATAAAATAAAAAAGCTGAACGATAGTTTTTATATTCCTTCTGTTCCCTTTTTTTTATACCATGCCTTAGGTTGCAGTTCTTGATTATGTCTGGGTATATGAAGTCAAAGAGAAGGACTAGTTTTGTCTATGCAGGGTGTCATATCCAGAATGTTATGTCACTTGCCTTGGCCTATATTTTGAAGGGACAAAGAGTCAAGGCACTAAAGTGGTATGAAAAATCATTGGGTAATCCCTCCTTCCCTCCCTTCTCCAGCTTCTGTTTCTTCAGCATGTCTGCCTTAAGCCAAATGGTCACTTTCATTGTTGTGTTGTTGTTGCATTTCTAAGAACACTTTGCCTGGGTGCCGTGCTCATTCCTTGATGCTATTTTCATTGGTGTGTGTGTATGTGGGGGAGCTCTGTGTGCACACTGATGCGAAAGGCTTGGGAAAACAATTACTCAGTTCTTCCTTCTCCTGTCCTTTGACTACAGGCCGATGAGCTGAGCAACCACTTTGGACAGATCAGCCTCAGCCGCCAGGGTTCCACAGAAGCACCAGATCCATCCTCAGCCATGTTCCAGCCGCCAATCATGTCCCAACATCCTCAGCAAACAGGATTCATCATGGCTTCCCCTGGGCAGCCAATCACTGCCTCCAACTACTCTGCCTCAGGGCACACGGCATCAGCCCAGCAGGTCCTGCAGCCCCAGAGCTATATGCAGCCTCCCCAGCAAGTAAGCAACAGAGTGAGTGCATGCAAGAGCAAGCAAGAGACTCTTAATGCATATTGACTGATGCTAAGTAATTGTTAAAAGGGATACAGAAATCCATCTCAAATAGACCTGAGATAGGCAGAGCATCAAGGTTATCTAAGCATTGGAAAGCTTTGGCTTTTGTGGCATATTTTAGACCTGATTTGCAAATACCTCCTTTAGTGCTTTTGCAGAACTACGCATTCCACTCCATCCCCATCTCCAAAGCTTCATGGGTGTTATCCAACTATGAACGATTGAATTTTCAGGGACTGCTTGTTCTGTGGGCCGATCTCTTTTCCGTATCCGTTTATTCAGTAGAGTTAAGAAAAGTCCAGAAAGCATGGGAGGATTTTGTTTTTTTAAGTGGGGGGAGGTAGTCATTCTGCAAATTCATATATGCTTTCTGTTTTGAGGGGTCTCCAAGGATCCACGGTTCCTTGCAACTCTTCCTATGTTTGACTGTGGTTCACTTGCTTGTGACAGTGTGTTTCCCATTGAGGCTAACTCCAGTCTGTTTGTTGCTGCAACTAGTGTCCTCTTGAGCAGCTTGTCAGCCGGGAGTCCAGGACTCTGCTCTGCTTTCTGCAGTCTTGTCCTTTGTCTTGTTTACTGACTGCTTCTTTTATCTTTGTGACAGATTCAGGTTTCTTACTACCCGCCTGGGCAGTACCCAAACTCTAGCCAGCAATACCGACCTCTCTCTCACCCGGTGGCCTACAGCCCACAGCGCAGCCAACAGCTGCCTCAGCAGTCACAGCAACCTGGTAAGGGGACAACACATGCAGCATTCAAAAGGGAGAAGTGTGTGTGTAGGGGAAGAGTAGCACTTTAGTGCTATCAGGGAGATCCAATACATCTTGCCCTTTCTTGGAGCCCAGAAGGAGTCAGCCTATTTATAGAGCGTAGATCATGTGCATGTTAAAGATCTTTGTGAGAATGAATTTAGCTAGCTGTAAGGCCTGAATGGGTAGCATATGTTCCTTTGGGTCACAGGTACCTGAGGATATTACTACCCTTCAATATTACATACAGGTCTGACAACTGATCTAAAACATATGCACACAAAGGGGTTGTAAGCTTTAATCAATATTTTAGGTAGATTAATCAAATAAAACTAGAGTTGATTATCAGGGAGGGTTCATGTAAACAAGCTGGCTGAGATTTTAAAGCAAACTTATTCAGGGGTGTTTGCAGGCTTTGCAGGAGGGTTCTTCCTCTGAAGCTTTGAATCTCTGGCCTGCAAGGTGTGAATGGGAGATGTCTGGAGAAACTGGATACTCTTTGGGCCAAAAGTACATACTTTGCTAAATGTGCAGCTGCTGCAGCAAAATAGCAGCCACACATTTAGCAACTCCTCTCCATCTTGTCTCATATCATGATGTCTCAACATTCTGAATTTCCTCTCCTCTCATGATTCCAGGGTGCACTATAAGTTTTTACTAGATGTTATAGGGCAGAGGTGGGGAACGTGTGGCCCTCCATATTGTGCTGGACTCCAACTCCCATCAGCCTTAGTTAGCTCGGCCAATGGTCAGGGATGATGGGAGCTGTAGTCTAGCAATACCAAGAGGGCCACACGTTCCCTGTCCTTGTTACCGAGGGAAATAAGGAGCCAAACATGCAGTTACTGTGCTTGGTGATAGCCATGCATTTAGTATGACATGTAGTTTGGCCCCCCACCTTAGCTGACATCAGTGTCTCCCCAGCTTGATAAAGTCTCAGATCTCCCAGCAGAAGGTCGTGTAGTCCAACTCACTTTTTCAGTGCCATACACATGTGCATGCTGGAGGTGTCTGTGGATGATGAAGGGATGTCCTTAGGGCACCAGTAATGTATTCTACTGGGTACCTCAAGTACTGAGATATGATGGCTGTGTAGCCAAACTGAGACTAGTGAGGTACAAGTGAGGGGAGGGGGGATCCAAACGCTTTAGGCAATCCCAAAGTTGGCAGATTTAGACAAAATATTTGGGGGGGGGAACCTAGGGGGTAATTCCCCCTTTTAAAAAATAGCCTGATGGGGACTGAGTATCCTTAGTGACCACAGAATGTTGTTTGTTGGGGGAGAGGGGTGGAATGAAATGGAGCATCCTGGAAGAAGGCATGGCTGTGAGGAACACAGTAGTTCCCGCTGGTAAATTATTAACCTTCACCCTCTTGCTCTGATGCAGGTTTACAGCCAATCATGTCCAACCAGCAACAGACATACCAAGGTATGATAGGAGTGCAACAATCACAAGGCCAGAGCCTCCTCGGCAACCAGCGTGGCAACATGGGTGGCCAGATGCAAAGCATGATGGCTGTGCAGCAGTCTCAGAGCCAAAACCTCCTCAACAGCCAGCGAGGAAATATGGGCAATCAGATGCAAGGCCTGATGACTCAGTACACTTCACTGCCTTCATATCAAGTGAGTGGCAATAAAAGAAAGAAGAGTGATGGGAAGGGCAAGGGACCTTGAAAGTGGCAATCTGGTAAGGCAGAAGTGAATTCACACTTTTTTTGGCCAGTTGGATAGTTTGGAGAACTATCTCATGCTCTTTTTAAAGGTATAGACGCAATTCACAAGATACATGACTTGGGGAAGGGCTGATTGTTACAATAAAACAGCCACCCCTTGTCCAATTTCCCGTTTCCGCCTTTTGTAATGTATGGCCATGGCTCATGGCAGAGTACACACTTTGCATGCAAACAGTCCCAGGTTCAATTCCTGTTATCTCCTGGAAGGGCTGGGAATGGCCCTTATCTGAAACCCAGGAGAGCAGCTGCCAGTAAGTGTCAACAGTGCTCAGCTAGGTGGGCCATTGGTCTGACACTCAGTGTAAGGCAACTTCCTGTGTCTTGTGTTCACCTGATATTTCCATGTTGCAATATCTACCACCAGTGTTGGCCAAAAATGTGAGATGGAGTGAAGAAATGTGCAACTTAAAGGCATCAGGGGATTGGTATGTTTTACTGCATGTTAATAAAGGGGGAGGAGAACCTTGATATTTATCGTAACGCAGGAATGGGGAACCTTTGACCCTCCAGATGTTGGTGAACTACAACTCCCATCAGGCCTAGCAAGCATAACCAATGGCCAGGGATGAGGAGAGTTGTAGTCCAGCAACATGTGGAGGGCCAAAGGTTTACCATACCTGTCATAAAGGGTCATTTTGCCCTTCTTTTATAACTCATTTTTTTAAAGACTTCTTTAAAAAAAAAATTCAGCCCATCACTTTGAGGTGGTTCACAAAAACAATGAGGCAATACTAACGATAATACCTAAAATAGATAAAAACCTGTTTACTGGTCTGAAAACTGCAGGTAGCTGCTGAAGTTGAAAGTAATCTGTGACAAACTAACCCAGGAGGTTGAGCTCCCTAATTCCATTTCCAAAGGCTTGTAAAAATAAGTGGGCTGTTTTCCCCCCACTTTTTTTTCTTTTCTGGTAACCTCAGCGCCATGCCTATTATGGGAAGCTGTTCCAGAGCCACAGGGTGATTAGCAGTAACAGTATGCCAAGTGTTGTACTGAATGTGAGAAAATTAACAGGCCTAATTCCAGAAGTCTACATAACACACACCCAAAGGTCTGGACATTTGACACATGTACTTACCACCATATCACAAACCACTTGGCAGAATTTTGTAGGGCGGGGCAGGGAGGGAGAAGCATATAAGGCCTTGCCAGCTATATGGAGTCAGTTAGGCAGTTTTCTGGGTTGTGACTCTGGCCAGATAAGATATACGGGGGGGGGGGGGAACACAAATGTTTTTCCACCTGGAATGCCTTTTTTTTGTACACTTACTAGGGAGAATCATACAAATTTTTGCGGAAGATTATGAGGTCAAACTAACTGCATCAACATTATTAGAAACTCTGCTCATTCTTTGCAAAAGTGGTAATGGTTTATCTAAAGTATTTTAAAATCTTCAGTAGATCAGGAATTCTAAATATCCCTAATATGCTCTATATGCAGCAATTAATTCAGTTAATTTATTTGTTTAAACCACACAAAAAAATTGCAAATAATGTCCTATCTTGGGTGGGAAAACTCATGCCCCTCCAGATGTTGCTGGACTTCAAATCCCATCATCCCTGACCATTGGCCATGCCAACTGGGCCTGATGGGAGTTGGAGTCTGACAACATCTGGAGTGCCACAGGTTCCCCACTCCTGCCGTATCTGATTGCGTATGGGATGCAGTTCAGTGTTTTACTACAACAGTGAACGCCTATTTTAGAGTGAACAGCTAGCCAATCAGTGTATTTCAGCAATCCAGATTATATCAAATTTTCACTGCCATTTCTTTGTCAGGTGATTACTTTGGCAAGCTGCCACAATTGTTGGAATACATTTGCACCTTATTATTTGCAACAAGATAACAAGGCACAGATATACTTAATTTTCATCCGTTTGGAATTTGTATTCAGGCTTTTGTCCTGGACTAAGTTAAGACCTAGTAAAAGAAGCCTAGAATTCATGAAATATTGGAAGGCAAGAGCAGGAGGGCTTGGCACCTGCTTAAATTGAATTCTAGAATTCCATTTGCTAGGATTTTCATTTAAAGGCCAAACCTTGAAGGTCACATACATTTCTGCCATGCAGATGTTCCTCCACCAATATTGTCTACATTCAGTGTCTCCTTCAATTATGTTGTCGTCTTTCCCCTTACATAATCTGTTCTCTCCCCTTTCCCTTTTCCCCCAAGCAGGTCCCAGTGGCTAATGAGTCTCAGAGCGTGGTCCAACAGCCTTTTCAGCAGCCTGTGCTGGTACCAGCAAATCAATCTGTTCAAGGAGGACTGCAAGCTGGAGGGATGCCAGTTTATTACAGTGTTATCCCGCCAGCCCAGCAGAATGGCACCAGGTAAGAGGGTGGGTTGAGGTCCTGTACAGTGTCCTCCTTTGGCAGATAACAGATTGGTGACCACTAGAATGAGGGCCTTCATAGCTGTGGCATCTTTTCTTTGGAACTCCCTTTCTCAAGATACCTGCAAGGCTCTTTCCTTGATGGTTTTTAGAAAGCAAGGCGAAACTTCTCATTATAATTCCAGGCTTTTGATGGACAGAAGAATGAATTCTTTTAGTCCAGGGGTGGGGAACCTTTTCGGGGCCAAACCTGACAGGTGAGTAGGGTGATGTCAACTGATGGTCAGGTGGGTGTGGTTTGGGGAAAATGCCCTTGTGAGCCAAATTGGACTCCCTGATGGGCCAAAGTTAGTCTGCTGGCTGAAGGTGCCCCCCCCCCCCAGTTTTAGTTCTTTGTATGGTTTTGAAGTCTGGTTATGACATTATGTTTTCAGAAATTAGTTTTTTGAATTTCTTTTTGATTTGGTCATATAATTTGGTTTTTATTGTATACTGCTCAAGGGTTTGTTAGCAAAGTTGGCAGGGTAGGAATTTAAGAAGTAACAGTAGAATAAAATGAGAGAGAGAGAGAGAGAGAGAGATTTATATATTACCTTTCTGTAAAGAAAATAATATCCAAAGTGGTTTAAAAAATACAACATGAAATAATAGCAAGCACAATTTAAAAAATTGCAGAACAAAAGCAGTCAGATAAAAGAACAAGGAAATATGAACCCAGCCTCCAGAAATGTATAGAACTGGGTTTGTATGTCTAAGTCTAGAAAATATAATGCCAAAATAAATAAATAGAAAAAGATTATTCAGCTTTAATCTCCTCAGACAAATATCATGTATATAAAACACAGGGGGGAAAATATATGCCAGTGAATAAAATATCCAAAGGTCAGCCAGTTAGTTTGCTATTTTATCCCAGCTAAAAGAACAATCGGTGATGCTTTCATAGCTGAGATCAATCCCAAAAAGATTTGCCTACTTTAACCAAGTTAGATGGTGACTATAGAAAGTTGGGAGATTAGATGCTTTGACCATTTGTATGTACGCCCTGCAGACCTCTTTGGCTGTCTTTCTGATTTTCTGTAAGTGATCAGGTGAACAACTTGTAGACCTCTCTGGGATAGGGCATAAATTAATCATGTGTTTAATCACTCTCCTGGTCACCATCGGTGAGTTTGTGGAATTCCCTCCAGGCAAGTGATTGTGCTGGCGAAGCAGGGAGAGAGAACTCTGCTTTGCCAGTCTGATTGCCATTCATACCAGCTACAGAGTGAGTGAAGCCACTTCCTTCATGGAAGCCAATCAGGCTGTCAGATCAGGTACAGAGCTCTCTGCTTCACCCGTCAGACTAGCAAAGCAGAGAGCTTGGTCCCTACTTCGCCAGCACAGTTGGCTTCTGTGCAAGCAACATTCAAGCCAACTCTAGCTGCACCTGCTGTGTAGGCTCTAGAGGCATTCTGGGCAAATGGGGTGGGTGGGTAACGAACTGAAGCAAAACGATCTTTCCCATGTTGCCACCTGGTAAGAAGGAGAGAGGAGCAACGAGAGTGGCAGAGGAGGAGGAGAAAGTAGGGTCATGAGAGAGAGAGGGGTGTCAGCTGCACTTCTGCTAGATTTCAAGCTTTTTACTAGCCTTTTTATTCAGAAGAGACCCTCCCTCAGTAAAACGCAGGCAAGTTGTTGTTTTTGCGGGCTAGTAACTCCTGGGGCCTTTGTAACAAGCTGATATAAATACCAGTCTTATGCAGCCAGCTAGACAAGGGAGGCGGGTGGGGGGAGCCCCTATGTGTATTGGAGAATGTATTGCATGTCCCTCCCCACCCCACCCCTGCAGCACTGAATAAGCATTCCCCTTAATTGAAAGATGATCAGAGCAGGAATCTCAGTAATTAGCATTAAACCAATGAATGGTGCTGGAAATTACCCAGTGCAACTGGCCTTGGGAGTGGCTGCCTCTCAGGAGAAGCACAGCTGTTGTCTCCATCATGCTGCTTCTGCTGCCTCATCAGATCTCCCTCTTTCTTTCGCAGCCCTTCGGTTGGCTTCCTGCAGCCTCCTGGGGCAGAGCAGTACCAGATGCCTCAGTCCCCTTCGCCCTGCAGCCCACCACAGATGCAGCAGCAGTATTCAGGTAAGACAGATTATGTTACTACCTTGGGAGCAGCCAATCTGGCACAATGTGATATGTAAACACCTGCAGAGAATGCTGAAACCAGGATGCTATGTGGTCACCAGCTGTCCATCACCAGACCCTAATGATAAATGCTCTTGTTGCCAAAAACTGGAGGAGCATGACATTAAGTGTGCGTTATGGCCGGATTTCAGACTGTTCACTCCCAGCATTTGGTGCAATATCAACATAGTTGCTCCTGCCTCATATAATCCATAAGTTACCTATCCGCATACACCCTGTTCCATAGAATATCTCTTCACTTTTTCCTCTGTGACATGTTAACCTCATGAAAGCATAGTTGCCATGAAAAGGTGGTTAGCACCTCTCTGGTCCAAGATCAGAGAGTAATGGGTCTGTTGTGTGGATCTATGAGATAGTCCCCAGTTTTCTACCTGTGTGTTTGTGTGGTTGAAACCAATTAACTAGGAGCTGATTCCCTGCGCTCTCTCATCTCTTTTTAACACCCAACCTTAACCTACTGCCACCATGCCATTGCTCTTGAATCAAGAGCTGTAAGAGAACTGGTGGCCGGCATAGCCACTTCTGTCCCTGTGTCAGGCTTTGCATGCTGCTCTTTTCATTTATTTATTTATTTTATTCAATTTTTATACCGCCCACAGCCAGAAGGCTCTCTGGGTGGTGCACAACAGTAGGTAAAATACAATAAAATCACATAAAAAACACTAAAAGGCAAACATATTAAACAATTAAACAATCTGGTACATATTAAAAACTAATAAAATATATTAAAATGCCTGGGAAAATAAAAAGGGTTTGACCTGGCGCCAGAAAGATAGAAGTGTAGGCGCCAGACGTACCTTGTCGGGGAGACTGTTCCATAATTCGGGGGCCACCACTGAAAAGGCCCTGGATCTTGTTACAACCCTCCGAGCCTCTCTATGGGTCGGAACTCGGAGGAGGGCCTTTGATGTTGAGCGTAGTGAGCGGATAGGTTCGTATCGGGAGAGGCGTTCCACCAGGTACTGTGGTCCCGCGCCGTGTAAGGCTTTATAAGTCAAAACTAGCACTTTGCATCTGGCCCGGAAACGAACAGGTAGCCAGCGCAAACGAGCCAGAACAGGTGTTATATGTGCGGACCGTCTCGTCCTCGTCAGCAGTCTGGCTGCTGCGTTTTGCACTATCTGTAGTTTCCAAACTGTCTTCAAAGGCAGCCCCACGTAGAGTGCATTTAACAGAAGGGAGGCAGCTCTTCACGTAGCCTGACGTGGTGACAGCCAGTCCTAGGTTGCTCTCTCTGTCTCTCTCTCAGCCCTAATTGGTGTTAAGCACAGAGTGCTCCGTGGGCAGCTTACATGCATGGCTCAGCTTCTCCCCCTTATAGAAAAAAACGCTGCTTACTAGTTGGAACACTGAGGCTTTTGCCAGGGGTAATTGCTGATGTTCTTGGGCCAGTGGCAATCTTCAAGGGTGATTTTAGGTAATAGAAATTGCAATAGTCACTGGCTCACATTCAAGCACAGACAAAATATTTGACGCCTTGTGGAACAACTTAGTCTAGCTGTTGGCTTTTGTTTTATAGGAATCTTTTCCATTGGGCCTGATTAAAAACAAGGTCTCAGGTGCTCTCTTGTGGGTAAATAGAGTTTTTGGGGCAGCATTTCCCTAGCTAGTTAATGAGTAGACTAGGAATCCTACGGTGTAATCAGTGCTATAATGTATTAGGTTTGGACATGGTATTCCAAGGTTCAAATCCCAGCTAAGCTGCAAAGGTCTTTGAATGGCTCAGGCTCCAATCACTGCCCCTCTCTCTAACTTCCCTCATAGGCTATGGGGCTCAGTTTTAGATTTGTTGTAGCTTGCTTTGCACCCATTGGGAAAGATAAGAAAGGTATATCTCAAGGTTTCATTTCCATAGTTGAAGAAGTGGAAAAGTTGGGATCTTTCACAAGTCTTTCAGCTGAGAAATGTTTTTGTTTTTCCCTTATGTTGGTGGGGAGAAGAGATAGGAGGGAGGCAGGTCAAAAGGGCATATAGCAGCCTGAGAAAAGGGCAAAAGGTCTATGAAAAATATGGGGCTACCTCATTAATACCCCCTCCCAAAAGACATTTTGGCAGCAACTTCTCAAGGACTGCTCCCAAGCTCTGGCACTCCTTGCCAATGGAGGCCCATCTAGCCCCTGCTGGGATGAACTTCCGCAGGCAGGCAAAGATGTTTTTATTTAGACAGATCTTTGCCCATAAGCTGATTTGTAAATGTTTTAAATGTGTTGCAACTATTATCAACTGGTTTTTTTGCTGATGCTTTACTTGCTGTGTCTTTTTGCGTTCTTTACCTTGCATTTTATTTCTGGTTGACATTAATGAAATTGTGTTGTTAACTACTTTTAGCACAATTTGGTGGAAATATGGATACAATTTTTAATAAACAAACAGCATTTAGCATGGCAGGAATGGGCTCAGTAGCCCTAAATGGCTACTCCTATTCAACGGTTGTGAGAGGGCTGTGGTCGTCACGCCCCAGCACAGAGTGGGCGGAGGGAGAGATGGTCAGGAAAGAGCTCACACTTCTCTTAGCCATAGTCTGTGCCTCTGTGTGGAAGTTAGTATCGTTCTTCAAGAGCTGTCGGGGAATAGGACTACCCAGCCTCGCTTGATCGTTTCTCCCCATGTATATCCTGCATTCCGTGAACCTGCCTGAGCATAGAACCGAAGCTTTAGTGCTGACTGGATCCCATGCATTTTCTTGTGGCTGCTTTTGAACTTGTGAATATCTGCAAGCTTGAGGGAACTTTTATCAGATTCAGCAAAGGTTTTCCAAAACATTGCAACTGAGTTTGTGGCACCACCTTGTAGCACTGGTGTACCAGTGTACTATTCTTCTGGGTTATAGAATCATAAAATAGTAGGGTTGGATGGAGCCTATAAGCATTGAATCCAAGCCCCTGCTTAATGCAGGAATCCAACTTAAACCATACCCAACAGGTGGCTGTGCTGCCTCTTGAATGCCTCCAGTGTTGGAGATCCCATCACCTCCCTAGGTAATTCCACTGTTGTACCACTCAAACAGAAAGTTTTTCCTGATGTTCATCCAAAATCTGGCTTCCTGTAACTTATTTATTATTATTTATTATTATTTGATTTCTATCCTTGAGCCCATTATTCTGTGTTCTGTACTCTGGGATGATCAGCAAGAGATCCTAACCCTCCTCTGTGTGGCAACCTTTAGAGTACTTGAAGAATGTTACCATATCTCCCCTCAGTCTTCTCTTCTCAAGGCTAAACATGCCCAGTTCTTTCAGTCTCTTCATAGGGCTTTGTTTCCAGTCCCCTGATCATCCTTGTTGCCTTCCTCTGAACCTGTTCCAGTTTGTCTGCATCCTTCTTAAAATGTGGTGTCCAGAACTGGACGGATTATTCAAGATGAGGCCTAGCCAGTGCCAAATAGAGGGGAACTAGTACTTCATGCGATTTGGAAACTGCACTTGTGTTACTGTAGCCTAAAATAGCATTTGCATTTTTTGCAGCCACATCCCGCTGTTGGCTCATATTCAACTTTTGATCAACAGCAATTCCAAGATCCTTCTTGCATGTAATATCTCTGAACCAAGTATCTCCCATCTTATAACTGTGTTCCTTCACTCTATGGCAAGACTTGTAGAAAGCCTCAATGTGCCAGGAATGTACTTTTGAATCTAGTAACTCGAGTCTTGCTAACATCTGAAGGTACTTCTCATTTTCCAGTGCTGAAGTAGTAGAATGCAGGGTAGCTCCTTTCAAGTAGCTACTGTAATGGCTGGATTTTTTGAGCAAAAGGCAAGACCAGCAGAATTGTGGGTGGAGGTGTTTGGCTTTGGGAGTGAGCTGACAGCCACCATCATCATTTCCTTCATGGTATTTTTTTTCTTGGTTTGGAGCAAGGGACAGCAGCTAAAGCCTATACCTACTTTCTTCCAGGGGAACTAGTGGCCGTATGCTGAGAAGAGAAAGAGACGAGAGCAAGTGTACTGGCTTTGATGTATTCATGTCATCTGTCTGTTTTTCTCACTTGGCTGCAGTTGTGTTTGTCCTGGACACTTGGAATGTAAAGCCATCCCAGACACCATGTTCAGCCTACGTGAAGAGCTGTCCAGGGTCACTACAGTTCACCATGCTTCATGGTGAATGGGCATTCATGCTGTGAAATGGCATGAAACTACCTATAAGGCTTCTACCACCACTGAGTTAGCAATGTATAGTTTCATACCCACTCACTTATAGTTAAAAACAATAATGTGGGCAACCACAATCAGCATCTTTTGCTTTGGTGCCAAGCTGCCTACTCCAAACCTGGAAATGAGCAACTCCCTAGCTGCTTTCAGGGCCAGCTCTACTGTTGGACAGAGTGAAGCAGCCATCTCAGATTATAGGAAGCAGGAAGTGGCAGTAAAGTACAGTATTGGAAGAGGGAGAGAGAGCTGTGTGTGCCACATGGCCAGCCCTCCAACCCCTAAGCTAGCCTACTGCCCACAAGAGCAGTGGGGAGCACTGGCCCACCACCCACTGGAAGTCAATTTTGACTACCTGTCTAGTCAATTTCTGCACATGGAATGAATGGGGGCACCATTTTGTCCTTTTACTCAGGTAGTAAATGTCTCAGCCGGCTGTACTGTTCCTCGGATCGACCTCCTAGCAACCCTCCCACAAGAATTTGTCCCATCAGTGATCTATGAAGCTCCTTAGTCTGTTTGATCCTTGTTACCCTCCTGAAGGGGCAGTGAAAGCTTCTCAACAGGCATAGGGAAACTTGGGCTGTGTCAGCAGAATTACTTCACCAAACGGGTGGGTTTTGTTGTTGGCTCTCCACAAAATGAAAGAAATGTACAAACATCTGATTGTGTTTTGTGTTGACACAGTGTGGATGACATCCTGTTCCTTGCCTGCTCCCTTGCAAGAGAACCTGGGGTCAAGTAGGGTTTTTTTTAACAAACTTTCTCAACCTGCATCCTTAGCCAGTTCCCAATTATTATTTTAAATACAAAAACTGTGATAACGGGGAGAGAGACAGAGAGACTCAAGCCTTTAAATTCTAAACTTTTAAAGACTGGCAAAGGCTGTCAGTATGAAGCTGCATGGTGTAGATATGAAACTGCAAGATGGCAAGAGCTAGGGCTTATGAGAAGGTTTTCAGGGAAGCTTGTGCTAATAAGAGGTTTCCATCCCTCATGCTTGTGGCGGTTAGATTAGATAACTAATGCTGTGAAGAAATCAAGTATATTTACACATCATAGAGAAAACATGCAGGCTGGCAGGCAAACAATACAGAAACACTTCCTGGAAAAACCTGATCAAAAACCCTCCTTATGTGTGGCAGACAGAGACTGGTGTTTTTCATATGTCACAGTAAGGTAAACTGTGGCTTACCATGAATGAGCAAGCATGCTGGTACACATTGGTCAAATGTCACCCCTCCCTTTCCCAAGCTGACTTAGCATTTCATGCAAACCAGCACTCATGGTTTGTTTCTCTCCAAACAAACAAGATGAACACAAGAACAAATCATGAAGCATGAACCGCTCTGAATTGGAGTTTGGGTTTGTTTTTGTAATGGAAGCTAGAATTGGTTTTAGGTTGTACTTTCCTTTTTCTTTTAATGATATATTGCTTGTTTTTAGACCCTACACTGCTTAGAGATTTTGAAATATTAAGAGTTATATAAATGCTTTTAAATAAATAAATGTCAAGCTCACTAAACCATAGCCAACATTGCCAGATAGGAGTGTAAAAGGATGAATATCCTTTAAATATTTTCTTACCACCTTTAAACTCCCTGCCGCCACCACTTTGATTTATATATTCACCCATTCCATAAGAGCCAGTTGTATAGCCAGATAGTGACTGACTGTTTCTTGGAGCCAAGTACAATATGGTAGCTGACCACACAGTGCCCATAGAGTTTCCAGCTGTAATAGTTTAGATGGTGCTATGCTAAGTATGCAAATGTAGCTTCACTCCAGTGGCTGCAGGTTGCAAGGGAGGTTTGGTAGTGCCAGGCAAACTGTCTTTCAGGTAATCTTGTTAGCCATGTTCACCTTTACTGATTTTCTCTTTGAGGAACCCCTGACGGGCTTCTAAGAAACTCCAGAGTTTCCCAGCATGCACTTTGAAAACCACCAAACCCTACTAGGCCACATTTCCTGTACAGTGCAGCAGTGTGTGGCAAGGACAACCCCATAATAGGCCTATGTTATGGGTCTTGGTCAGTGGTTGTATTCTCCAGTGCCGTGCTCTAGCTGTGGCCCTCCACTTAGTCCTATGAACTGCTTTTCGTTGTTGTTGTTGTTGCTGTGGCCATTCAGCCTAAATAATTAAGTCTAAATATTGGCAGCCAGAATCAAACAAAAAGCACACATCAAATCAAGGGATGTAAATTGCTTGTCTTGGCATTTTCAGTCATTTGATCTTCCCTGTGTTTAACAGCAGGGGAAGCCGTAGTCTAACACTCATTTTCCTCACCATGGCGCCAAATGAGAGTGTGGTTTCAGATCATCATCATTGTTGTCATAGCCATTAAGCAGTAGGCATTTTAGCTGCTAAATGGGACCCATCTGGCTATATCCTTGTAGCTTTGTTTCTACATCACAACACAAGCACAGACACACAGACACACAGACACACTCACACATGCATGCCCCTTTATGCACTGTGTGAAGGTTTCAGTACCTTCAGGAAGGAGGTTCCTGGGAAACATGCTACTTCCCCATTCCCCAGGTGCAAGGGAACTGAGGATCCCTCAGGCTTAGGATAGGAGCTAGTTGCTGAGTTGAAAAACTATTATTATTATTTATTAGATTTATATCGCACCCTTTCTCCCAGTAGGAGCCCAGGGCGGCAAACTATAGACCGCAACTGCTAGAGGTGGTTTTAGCAGAAGGCCAGTGTTGATGCTGCAACAAGGGACAGGTTGACGAGAATGGGCAATTTCAGAGGCTCATGAAAAGCCTAGGAGCAGGCTGTCTCAAGTTATTTTGGGGTGGAGAGGAGAGAGATAGAGACAGTCAGGCTATTTTGCTCCCTTCACTCTGCATCCTGCTCCCTAGTTTTCGGTTGTTCCATGCAGGTGAATGGGCACTTTTAACCCATTCATTCCTATGAACCTAGGAAAAGGGGGCTGTAAGAAAAACTGGATGTGGGAGGAGCACAATAGTCCTCTGTGCATATGTACATATGTGGTCATATGTATTGCTGCATTAGGACACTTTCATTCAGAGCCCTTCCAACCATACACACAGACCCCCTCCCCTTTTCTAAAATATTGAGGGAAGAGATACCCACCTTTCTGCTTTAGGATTGCAGATGGTATAACCAGACAGGCTCTTGTCATGAGAATTCCATTTAGCACTGCCTCCTGTTGAGGCATTGGTAGGATCATACGGTTTTAATCGCAGTCCTGAACTTGATCAGTCAGCCTAGTGGAGCCAGGAAAAACAGGCTGCAGTTGGAAAAATGGAAGGGGGCAGGGACACAATAGCTCACATGCCTTCCATCTCAATGAATTATTTTTCTCTTGGAGCAGTTTTCCAGTTAGTCCGGTGACCTAAGAATTCTGCTGGCCCAGGCAACCTTCTTTGCAGTCTTTTGGGTTGGCTCAGACACACCTAGGAAGGAATACTTTGAACTGTCTGAGACATCTGGTTTTATGGCTTGTCTTTCTCCATACGGCACCCTGAGAGATTGGTCATTTACCTCATCTTTCAAGGGAGATGAATGCTGATTCAAGAGTTATGTTTATGGCTGCTGCGGGCTCTTATTAGTTATTGCTAATGGCATCAATGGAGCAAAATCTCACACATTTTTCACTGAGCTGACTGTGTTCTAGCTTTCCACAGTAGAGCTACTGTTTCCTGATGGCAGCATTTGCACAGCACCGTAACCCAAACCGTGGCTTTCCAAGGCTATGCAAACAAGTGGGCTCCTGAGAGGTGCTCACAGCCACTTTGTTCCTCCCCCATCGTTCTTACTGATGGACTGAGCTAAGGCAAGGTTTGGCTTAAAGTGTCACCTGAACCCAAGGTCACGGTTAAGCTATTTCCTAGCTAACCATGAGCTGTAGCCAACTTACTTCTTGTAAGTCAGAGCAGTTTTGTTCCTTCTTGGGTTGTGAATTTAAAGATTCTGTATCAAAGCCTGAGCACACATCACTGCACTTTCATCCTCAGCTTCTTCCTCCACTGCCAACATTTGGATTGTAAGCTCTTTATGGGCAGGGGGCCTGTCTCTTCTCGCCTAATTCTGTAAAGAGCCATGCACATGGATGTCACAGTAATTATGATAGCGATAACTATGATCCTCACAATATTTCTATTGGTGTGGGAGGGTAGAAAGGGGAGGAGAGCAGGATTTGAGGTCTCAGTGTCCTTATGCATAGGATGCTGATTCTTTCCCCTTCTGTAGGGGTGTCTCCAACAGGCCCTGGTGTTGTGGTGATGCAGCTCAGTGTGCCCAATGGCCCCCAGCCTCCCCAGAACCCTTCAATGGTGCAATGGAACCACTGCAAGTACTACAGTTTGGACCAGCGAGGGCAGAAGCCTGGAGACATCTACAGCCCAGACGCCAGTGCTCAGGTAGAATCAATGGGGAAGGAACTGACGGGAGAGAGGGAAAGGGTTGGGTTGAATGCAGTTGGCTACACCCACCCCATCCTCTCACCTTGCTTTCCATTTCTTCTTCACTCCAGGCCAACAGCACCCAGCTGAACAGCCCCATCACATCCCCCACACAGTCCCCTACGCCTTCCCCTGTCACTAGCCTCAACAGCGTCTGCACCGGACTGAGTCCCCTCCCAGTGCTCACACAGTTCCCCCGGCCTGTGGGCCCAGCACAAGGTAAGGAGAATTCTGGGGATGTCTTATTATAGCTGAAGAGCTAAAGGCGTTTCTGTTGCATTAAAAAAAAGCTCCACAGTTAAGCTGGAGCAGCCTCTGCATCAAGAAATATGAGTGGCATGAGCTCCAAACCTAACCTTCAAGGCTCACAAAGGAAGGGGCTTCTTGCTTGATGTCATAATGTCCAGCAAGATGCATTCTGGGTAGTTACACTTCCTTTGCATTTCCAATTTCTGCCTGCTTCACTGCAGGACATAAACTCCAACCTTCAAAGAAGATACCCAAGGAGAATATAAATTGAATAGTAACACACTGCAGAATAACCACCAAAACCTTTGAGGCTGTGGAGACTTGAGATGGAGACTTGAGATGGATGTAATTGAAATGCTTCCATGCCAGATCTTTGTCCAGAGAGAAGCTTTCCTCCTCCTATAACCAAGCCAGGAACACGGGCTGTTTATAGCTTTTGAAAATTATTCACCATACTATTAAACTAGAAAGAATTCAGCCCAGTGCCCACGTATGTGTGGGGAAAGTGGGGATCCCTCAAGAGCAAAGAGAAGAAATGATTGTTCAAGGTGCCCCCCCCCTTTGTGAAATGCTGCATATGAGACAAGGCGGAGGCCAAGTCCCACTGTTCCCTTCACCCTCTCTTTGGTTCTTTTTCTCTCCAGGTGATGGCCGCTATTCCTTGCTGGGCCAGCCACTGCAGTATAATCTCTCCATTTGCCCCCCACCTCTGTTGCACAACCAGTCCAGCTATACAGCACACCAGGTGCGAGTGAGCATGGGTCAAATGATTGGTGGAAGGACGAAGTTGCTCTGCCTAATAATAGTAAAGTTGGGAATGTAAGAGTAAGACAGGAGTTTGTAAGGGTCCTTCCTTCCATTTGTAGAGAGGTGTGTGTATGTGTGTGTCGGTGCATTAGGGCACCTGCTTTAAGAGCCCTTCTGGCCATACACATGTGCCCCCCACCCCCAATTCCTGTTGTTTAATCTTGAAGAGGGATTGATCTCTTTACCTCCTTCCCCCTTTAGGACTGCAGATGGAGTAACCAGCCAAGTTTCTCCTCTTTAGAACTGCATTAAGATCATAAGGCGAGCCATACTGGATCAGGCCAGTGGCCCATCTAGTCCAGCATCCTGTTCTCACAGTGGCCAACCAGATGCCCCAAAGGGAAGCCCACAAGCAGGACCTGAGCGCAAGAGCACTCTCCCCTCCTGTGGTTTCTAAGAACTGGTATTCAGAAATATGTTGCCTCCAACTGTGGAGGCATTATAGGATCATAAGATATTGGTCCTGATCCTGATCTCAGTCAGCCTGACTGCACCGGTTTCCAGACTCATCACATGAATTCCTTAAGTGATCGGGCCCATCATCAGTCATATGCGAATAATAATAGCCTGTTGCACAGAATTATAAGGATTGCCAAGATAATACGTGTGAACTGCTTTACACTCTTAAACAGATGGTATGAATATGCAGTATAACTAATTAGGGTGCCTGAATAAAAGGTTTTCCCTATGAGTGTAAAACTTGGGTGCAAACCGGGATCTTTGCAAAAATGGCTGTGAACATATTATGGTAGGCTGCTTTTCTTCTAAGCTTACCTTTGTGTCCCATTTCCCCCCTCTGAAGCAGCTTCCCAGTGTATGCTCCGTTTCTCTCTAGACCTCTAGAGGGCAAAACTGAGGTTTTGTGCTGCTCTGGGTTCCTTTCCCAAATTGGTGCCTCAGCAATCAGTTCTGTTTGCGTCGAAGGTTGGAATGTGCCAAGAGACAGGCTGTAGGTAAATTGGCCTTGAATGATGGGAACTTACATCAGAGGCACCCTTCTCTATAGACAGTGTATAAGTACAAGAGAAATATTCCCAGCTGGTGTATTGTAGCCCTATCCTATCCTGTGAGCTCAGGGTTTTCTACAGCAAACATATCAAAGGGGTTTGGGGAGCGGATTGACCTGCCTTACTTAGGCAGAAAAACAAAAAGAAAGCAGGTAATAAACGTAACATAAAAATAAGAAAAATCTCCACTGCTTTATCCTTGTAATGGCTCTAAAATATTTTTATGGATTAGGTTGTTTTTCTTTTATGTCCTACCTTTCTTCCATGATAGAACTACTGGGTTCTGAGTCTCCCAGCCAGATGCTGACCATACTGAGTTTCAGCAAGGTGCAGGATCTGGGTGATGACGCTTCCTAAAACCTGGAGCTAGCTCCTCGTAGGGACCCAGGCCCTAAATACTGGTCAGATTGGAATACCAGAGATGGTGCATGAGCAAGCGTGAAAGCATCCTGTAGCTATCCTTCTTTTGCCCTTCCGTCACAGGGACAAACGGGGATGAAACATGGCAACCGAAGCAAGAAACAGGCTCTCAAGTCGGCATCTACAGACCTCGGAACAAGTGATGTAGGCAAGTGACCAAAAAAGCACACATACTCCCCAGCACACTTCATCAGTCTTGCAGTAGCATCTCTACGTTTGTTATTTTCTTTGTGCCAGTGTCAAATTTGTAAATGGAGCAAATGCTAAATCTGGGAGAGGAGTTGGAAAGGAATTGCCCACACTCCAGATACTTTTGGGCTTCCCTGCATAAGTGGTGTGGCGGAGTCATGCACTTCTGCACACACACACACACACCAACCAAAGAATATGAGGGACTCAAGCAATCATCACTTCCACCTGGCAGCATGTCCACAGCCACTAGCCTCTAGTTTAGATGTGCGGAACCTTTGGCCCTCCAGATGTTGCTGAACTACAACTCCCATCAACTCCAGTAAGCATAGCCAGTGGCTAGGGATGATGGGAGTATACTACAGCAACATCTGGAGGGCCAGAAGTTCCACACACCTGCTCTAGTTGAGTAAAGGGATAGGGTCCTAGCAGGCCATAACAGCTGGGGATCTTCCCAAGTTGCAGGAAGGACTCATGCCTTACCTTTGCCAGAGCTTCTTCCCAGGCTGGTCATCTGTACCAAGACAGCAGCATTGACTCACCTGCAGTTGATCAGGATGACTTGTTAATTCACGTTCAATTGATTTCTCTCCCCCCCCTTTTATCTGAACACCTCAGATCTTAGGTTATAACGAACACGAAATCAGGTACCTCCCTTTTGTCTTTAACCTCTACCACGGCTAGAGCCAGCACACTTGGCCATGAAGGACAGTTGCTTCTCGCTGGTCAGCCACTTTGCAGAGGAGGCCTAGGCAACCAAAGCCATCATGGACAATACCTTCAGTGGTAGTGAAGCAAATGCTTTCTAGCTTCCCACATTGCACTTCTCATCTTGATAGGATCTAAAGAGTAAGATGCTGTCTACGTAGGTTTTAAAATGTACAATCCTAGGACTCTTAATTGCTTTTCCCTAAATGCCCTTTGGTGAGATCCCTCCTATGGGTGTGAGCCCTGGGTGGCGTTACTCTGACAACAGTGTTGGACACCAGCAGCACTCCAGTCAGGGGCAAGAGGCAGTGCTGCCATTTTAACAATCCACAGTGCCTCTGACATAGTGTTACTCCAGTTATATAAGCTTTATTTGGAACCTGCTGAATGCTCAGAGGAAGGGTTTTTAATGGTTTAGAGCAGGGAGGCAGCAATCTTGGCAGCTGATCATTCCTACTATTTCTCTCTACCAACACCATAACGTATGATCACATAGTCCAGACCTCTTTTCTGCCCTGCCTCCACCCCCACCCCCAGCTTTCTCATTTGGATAACGATGTGTGTTCACTGCCTACACTTGAGCACATGAGGTTTAGTGCGTGGAAGTGTGAGGAGTCTTGAGCATTCTTTGGAAAGCGAGGGCCATTGCTAGCTTCCTTGTGAACCTTGGCCTGCAAAACAGTTACAACAGGAGCAGGAACTTCCCCCCCACCCCCAGTTTTTGCAGATGAACAGTAGACAGTGTTGAGTTGATCCAGCCAGTCTCACTCTGCTTTGGTTAGATTAGAACTATGAGTTGGGCTATATTTTGCTAATTAGATTTGGACAAGGCATGCTAAGTTGGCAAGAAGAACTGTACTCGCCAGCAAATGAGGAAGTGTTGAAAACGACCCCCTTCCCCATAAACAAATGACATCCTGCTGTTCCTTTAAGAGTTGTTTTAGAGCATGAAACTTCATCACCACTCCCCTAGTAGAAAATAGCCAGGGGTGGGTCTGCTATATTTGTTACATGCCTGTTTAATATTAGCAAAGAATCCCGCCTGCCAGGACCTGGCACTGCTACTAACTGGAAACTAGAACTGCGACACTGCTCCTTACTTGGGGCCCAGATTCAGAGCTAATGCAAGACGCAGCCGCTGGCTGCAGTGCCCAGTTCCTTAAGCATAGGAACCTGTGAAAATGACTGGCAGCAAACTTGGAACTGACTACAGGGGAGAATTCTTTTCTGCTTAGAGCAACGTTTCCCAGACCAGGGAGTGGGGGAGACCATGGAGGAAGAGCAGATGTTTTCCTTGCCTGATTGGCAATAGGTCTGTAACAGTCAAGGGTCGTAAAAGTTTTTATCACAATCCACCAGGATAGTTGAATGGGAGAAGTTGGACCAGAAATTGCTAACAGCCAGTTTACCTGAGTTTGGGGGTGCAGCATGGCATTTATGTAGCAGCTGAGACAAGAGGAAAAATGGCTTAGATAAAAATTGGATAAATGTTTGAACTACTTAGTGGTATGAAATGGACAGGGATGAGGGTCTCAAAGCAGATAGGAAGTGGGTGCATGTGAGGTGTGCTGGGGTATGTGAGGGGATGAGCATGTGGAAGAACTAGGACATCTATTTTTTTTTTTTTTTTAAGAAATGGCAGGGGGGATTTCAGTTTTGGAATAACTGACAGAATAGTCTGTCACAGACTCAAAGCACCAAGAATTCATTGTGATGGTATCCAGTGGCTCCTTATGGGCCAGGAATCTCCAAAATTAATCATAAAAGTATACTGCTGGGGATCCCAGACTGAACTATAAGCAGGTCCTCATTATGACTTTCTCCCACTGTGGAGTGACTCTCCCTGTGACAACTTGGAACTTGTTCGTGAGCAAAGGTTTGTTGTCTCAGCGCTTCACTCCCTGCTCACTTAACAGCCAGTTAACACTTTTATACAGCAAGAATGGTTGTAGCATCTACGCTGGTGCTTGAAGTAGCAAACATAAAGTCTGAAATGCAAACACTTGTTTGTAAAGTATAGTGGACGTGCACCAAGGAGGTGCATCTGGCTGGGACTCCCCATTATATGTTTACTATCTTCATTGCATACAAACATGTGTTTCCATTTCACACTTTTTGGTTGTATACCTTCCAAACACCACTGCCTATGTCACAAAGTGGTGTTCTGCTTAATTTGTGAGTTAGCCTAAGAATTAGGGAGAGTTCACTAGTGAAGCCATTGTAGAGTGACTTCTTTGGCACAGTCATGATTTATGGGAATGCTTTGACTCATTGCAGCCGGGATGTAGTGAGACTACACTTCCTTGCTTTACTGGACACTCCCTCTTTCCAGGGAACCCTGGAAACTGTATTTCTATATGACAAGAGGGCTTTAGAGAACTCTTAGCACCTCACCAAACGACAGCTCCCAGGATCCTTTGTGGGTTGCCACTATAGTTAAAGTGATATAAAACTAATATAAGGCTGTAGCACTCTCACAGTGCTAAGTGTAATTTGTAGGATCTTAGGGTTCTCCTTGGGTCATTATGTACCACTGATCTGAAACTTTTGCAGTTATCCTTGTTGGTGTATAATTATTTCGCTGAAAGGTAGATCGAAAGGGAGTGACTTTCCTGGAACTAGCCACTGAGCTTCATAGCTAGCAGTAATTTGAATTTGGGTCACCCTCATCTGAACCCAACAAATGTCTGCTGCACCCCACCAGTCCCACTCTCACAGGGCTAAGAGTGGCCTAGATGCAGCTAGAAGCATTGTGGGCGATTCAAGATGGTGTGTATTGTGGCTACTCATTGTGTCAACTATGGAGCTTTGTAAAGTATAGATCTGGTGCATTTAACACACTTTGGCATGCAGTAATCAGGTGCAGTAGGGCCCCGCTTTACAGCGCTTCACTTTACGGTGCTTCGCTGATGCGGTTGTCTCAATTAGACTAAAGCCCCACTCATACAGTGCTTGTCCCACCTTTACGGCAGTTTTTGGGCGTTGCGCACCATTCTATTAAATGAGTTCCGCTTTTCAGCGGTTTTCGCTTTTCGGCGGGGGTCCGGAACGTAACCCTCCCTATGAGTGGGGCCCTATTGTACAGTGTGTATGGAGATACAGCAACAATGTAACTTTAATGCCAGAAGCGTTGGCACCAATCTATTTCATATTGTACAGAGATTCTAATATAAGCTTATGATATTGCCATCTGTGGAAATGCTTGCCAGTGTTTTTTTAATCTAAGCTGTGGTTGTAATGCATCTACTAAGCGCAGTTGACTACACCTCAAGCCTGTGGTGAATGTGTATGATTAAAATGGAATTTACTGCCCTCAGCAGCAGGCAAGGCTGGCTTTGAACATAGCATTTTGTGCCGGACTCCATGGTTTCAAAAACAGCTAGGGTGACTTCACAAAATAATTTCTAGAAGAAATTGTCTTAGCATGAGGCTAGTGGTACTTGTGGATTTTTTATGCTGGTTGTTGCTGCAAATGTCTCGTGTAGTGAAGGAGACATACAGCCATGGCTGGGGGGAGGCAAGGGGACAGGTTAACTTCTAGCAGAGAATCCATCAAAGACGCAAAGCAGTTTTCTTAAAGGGCTACCTAGTGAAGATAGTTGGCAGAAGTAGCTCAATGACCAAGGCATTGACAATCAAGGACAATTAAAGGAATTTGATCTATGTGGGAGATGTAATTCCTGCAGTGCTGGGGAAAGTCTCTGAAGGGAGTAAGAGGACAAGCTGTACATCAGCAAAGTGGCAAGGGAGACACTATCCCTCGCTTGATGTTGGGAACAAACCACTCAGTTGCTTCATGATAGTTTGTTTATCCCAGAGGATGCAGTGACAAGTTATATTACTATTTCATTTCAGAAGACTGCCCCTTGGATTCTTTTCCCCAGAGCCAAAATCCATGGGCTCTGACAGAACACGTGAGCCCCAAAGCAAGCAAGAGTTGGAGTCTAATCCCTGTTTTGTATCCATTCAGCAGCACTGACTAAATGAGCTGTGGTCCCAACCTAGAAGACCAGGGACTTTGCCAAAGCCTACCTTTTGGCAGCCCTGCTGACAGCAGAACCCCAGACTTCCAGGTCCTGTCCCTTGATTTTCTGCCCTCTGTCCTTGTTGCAGTTGAGGATGCTGACAGTGTTTCTTTCTCTTCCTTCTGCCCTGCTCCCCTTATAACCACCTCCAGCGGTGTTGGGCCGCGTACTGGAAGTCACTGACCTACCTGAGGGCATCACCCGTACAGAAGCCGACAAGCTCTTCACCCAACTCGCCATGTCTGGTGCCAAAATCCAGTGGCTCAAAGAGACTCAGGGGCGTCCGGGAGGCGGCGGCGACAACAACCATGGGACTGCAGAGAACGGCAGGCATTCTGACCTTGCTGCCTTATACACCATTGTGGCCGTCTTCCCCAGCTCCCTGGCAGCCCAGAATGCCTCCCTGCGTCTCAACAACTCGCTTAGCTGCTTCAAGTTGCGTATGGCCAAAAAGAACTATGACCTGCGTGTGCTGGAGCGTGCCAGCTCCCAATAGGGGCAGGCGGAGGGGTGGCGGGGGGGGCAACAAGCACACTGGACTGGCCTCTCGGGCCCCCTTTCAGCCCCTTGACTGCCCCCCCATCTGCCCTCCCCCACCCCACTCCTCCTTTATTTCCACATGCACCTCCCCTTCTTTTTTTAATTTTCGGTGGGGGAGGGGGAATCTTTCTGGAGATATTTATATGGACAGAATGAAGAGAGAGACATTGATTTTTATTTTATTTTTTGCTTTCTTTTTGGGTTTCTGTTTTTTATTTTTATTATTTTTTTGCGTGAAAGAACATGTCCCACCCCTCGACCCCTCTCCGGAACACGTGTATATTGTTTTCGTTCAGCGTTGTGCCGCGGTACAGAGCCGTATTTAATTGCACATACAAATGTTGGCTGGGTATGTTCACTGTACATTTTATTTAATCTGGGTTTATTATTATTATTATTATTATTATTTGGTTTTTAAATACAAAAAAAAGTCTGTCACTTTAAAGCTGCTTCATCCCTGTCTCTCTCTCTCTGTTTGAATAGTGTGAGACCCTTGTGGATGGGCAGCATTGCCCTTTACGAGAGTCAACCCAAGCATATTGTTTGGGCCTCCAGGGGGCGGGGGGCAATGTGGGAGATGTTGGGACATTGTCTAGCAAGGGACAAGTGGGTGGAGTATTCCGCTAGTCTTTGACTGTTGGATTCTGCTTGGATTCCTGAGCAGCAGAGGAGTAAGTATCTGTTTTATTCCTATGCAAGAGCCAGGAGAAATGCCGTATGGAGATGCTCCCTTTGGTTCTGGCTACTGTTCTGTACAAAATGACATCTCTTCCAAACAAAGCATAAATCATTTAAGAAAAGAATAATATACAGGAATACCCTGCATTAACGCCAAACAAAGCATAAATCATTTAAGAAAAGAATAATATACAGGAATACCCTGCATTAACGTACGCAATGGGTCCAGAGCGAGTACGTAAACCGAAAATGTACTTAAAGTGAAGCACTACCTTTTTTCACTTATCGATGCATATACTGCACTGCAATCGTCATATACGGGCATAACTGATGTAAATAACGCATTTATAACTAAAATAAACACAGTAATGTAGGCCTTATTTTAAGAAAAAGTTTGTAGTTGGAAACTGATCGGGCGGTGGCGTCATGCCATTAAGTGTCCATTCTTGCGAAGCAAGCGTATGTAAACTGGGGAATGGTGGTACTGTAAATATGTCTGTACTCGCGAGTGTCCGTAAAGTGAAGGTTCGTATAGCAGGGTATTCCTGTATGAGGTTCTCAGGTACTTTCATACAACATCCTGGTTCGGTGAAAAATCCAGTTGCAGTTATCTGAAAATGGAAATGGATGCTTCCAGTCTCGTCCCTCATTGGAGGAGGAGCGGGGAGGTGGGAGCTTGGGAGCCCAAGGCTTGTTCACACAGCACTTCAACTACGGTGTAGGGTTCACATCCAAATGCAACCAGCATTTACTGTAACTGGAGATTCTGACACTTTCCCCATCACCACAAAACATCTAAAACATGCTTACCTTCAGGTATATTCTCCTGAAGTCAAATCATGTATGACTATTCCATTACATTTGCTAGGTCCTAGACTTTTTATTAGCCAAATATGAATTGATGGTATGCTTGTCCTTGCTTCTAGTTTTTAACAAGCAATAATTTGGCAGCTGCTAAAAGATGAAGACAGCTTTCTAGAGTCCTTTTATGAACAAACACCATCACCGATTTGGAGGGAAGAACCAAATGTTGCACTGTACATGAGGCTGCTGCAGCAGAAGACAGCCCTTTGTGTTGTGACCCCCACACCCTACGATATCTAATCAACTTGTACATTACCCTGTCCCCACTCCAGATCATTCGCCATGGAGAAATATTACTGGTAAGGATGGCCAAACTTCAAAGGGAGAACTCAACACAGGGCTGCGGTTTTGGGGCAGCAACCCTGTGTTGAGTGTAGCATCTAATTCCATTTTCAATCAACCAATAGTATGATCTTCGTATTGAATGGTTTGTTTAAAAAAATGTGTAAAGGCTTTTAGCAAAGTTAAAGACAAAAATTATTTTTTCACAAGCTAAGGAAAAAAGAGCTTCAAAGTATTTTTCCTCTGTATTTATTTATTTATTTTATTTATTAAATTTATATACCGCCCGACTAGCAATAGCTCTCTGTAGCTAGCAGAAGAGAAATTGAAAGAAAAGTTGCTATCTATTTGCTACAGAAGGAATCAGGCATGCGAGAACTCACTCAAGGTATGGATCTGAAGCTTTGGTGAGTTGGGTTAAAGGGATTTAGACTTTGATTGGACCCCAGTACCTTTTCCCAATGTCAAGGTTCAGGCCAGGAGCAAGTGATGGAACTCTAAGCAGGAATGCCTCTGATCACATGCAGCTCACAGTAACAGCCATCACACATCTAGGATTTAGGGGTAGGAGCTTCAAAATTCGGATACTGACATCCAGGCCATGTTCAGCTACAGCATCTCTTAAAAATTAAACCCAGACAAAACATAAGATACATTTGAAGGTTGGGATGTAATCTGCACATATCAACTAATATCCATGTGGAAATGTAAAGTACACAGACGTGGGCTTGACCCATCCCATCCTTCTTCCTTGCAGAGATTATTCTGACATGGTTGGCCAGGTGAATTGAATCCCCCTTAACCAGAGACAAACTGTGCTGTTTGTCACATTTCCATTTGTGATAATACGTGTGGAATGCCAATTTGCACTTCATTATTCTTTGGCTTAAAGAACCCTTCCACACCTGTGCTCAGGGCTCTCTAGATTTTGTACTTTAAAAAAAAAAATCAGAAGTGTGCACTAAGTAACTTTGGATTCTTTCAAAATCATGCAAAGTCGTGAAACGGCATAGGTCTGTTCACTTTGCACAATTCATTCTGCTTCTGCTATCCGTGAGGAGAGACATACATATATGTGGGTGCCATAATCCCCAGTCCCTGACCCTTGGAACTTCAAATCTGTGCCTTTTCATTGACGCTGAGGTTTAGAGTTCCCCAAGTGTTGCTCATTCAACTTAATGGCGCAGATCCTGAGCTCTGAACTATAGACATTCCTTGGTTTTAATCTCCTCTGCCATCAGCTCACTAGGTAACCCTAAGCAAACTATTTGTTGGCAGTGGAGGACATTCTCTAACATAGAATGTCCTCCACTGCCAACATCAAACAGAAATTCACTGTAAGTAAAATTCCAGTTTTTCTCAACCTTCCTAACCACCCCACCCCCACATTCACACATTGCCCACAGCTATTAGTTTTTGTCCGGACCAGACTAGGGTCTGAAGGCACATGAGGCCACCACGTTGCTGAAACTAAGCAGGTCTGGGTCTGGTCAGTGCCTGGATGGGATGCCAAATGTATGCTGCCTTGGGTTATATGATGAAGGAAAGGTGGGGCATAAGTGTAAACATAAATGAATAAATAAAATAATAGGTAGGTAGAACTTGTGGGTTCTCTTTTCATTCAGTGAGGAGCTTCTTAAAATACTAACTTTTAAAATCTGACCATTCTTGAGAGCGTAGGGCAAAAGTGTAGGCTTAGATGATGTGTTTTTGTAAAACATTGTCAGTGTACATGGCACTTTACAGAGTAATATAATTCACTTTTGAAGTTCTAAATGCATACGATGAATCCATCCTGCAGCCAAATATGGTCAGTTCATTGCTCACCACAACGTGCAGAAGGTACCAGGTTCAGTCCCTGGCATTCCCAGTTAACGTCCTGGGAAGGACTTGTGTATCAGATCCTGGGATTGCTGCTGGTAACTAGATGATATTGTACTGGGCTTGATGGACAAAAAGCATAACGTAGTTTAAAGCTGGTCCCTTTGTACTATGCACTCTGTACTATGCACTCTGATTCCTGTCTAGGCTTCATGGGTAAAACTCGAGGGAAACTGCAGTCATTAGGTCTAGTCTGCTGCTAGCACTAATCTGCATCAGTTCTAGAGGCATGTTGATCCTCTGGTTTTCCTTATTGGGTTGGCCGTCAACAAGCAGGTAAGTATTTGTGACTGGCATAATCAGACTGGGTTACTTTTACAGGGCTGGATGTGGAGGGAAGGGGGAATTCTGCCATGAACACTGGTTCCATTTTTCTGGAATCAACACTAATGTCAGGTGCCTCACATACAGACCTGGAGAAATCTTTGCCAAGAGAGAAGCTCTGCTTCCAGTAAGGGTGGCCTCAGAATCTGCCAGATGTTTGGGAATGGAGAGCAGAATGCAAACTCTTCCGTTAAGCATTGCTGATTAGGCTGTGCTCTTGTGTAAGGAAGGCAGGTTTGTACAGAAAGACATATATGAAAAATGTGGAAACCCAGTGGAAGCTTGTGTAGTCTTATGTTCCTGGCCAGCTATCTCTATTACTAAGTTTTGGCCTGAGACATTCTGTCAAGGCACAAAATTTGCACTGAGGTCCATGGGAGGCCCTGTTCCAGGCAATAAGTTTCTGTTCAAGACCTCCTAGGCAAATGAATGTTCTGCCCACCCCCCGCCCCCCATCTCTATGCCAGTATCTGGACAGTTCCCCCCTCTCCCAAATTGAGCTACTGTGTTGCTGTCTCAGGCAGTTTGGCCCCCGAGTCAATGTTAAAGCTACTCTTCAGTGTCCAATTTCTCCATGTCAGCCCTCCCAATAGATGGCAGCTGTCTTTCCCCCTCATCTGTCAGTCAAGTTCTTTGCGGTGCTAGGACAGCAAACTTTTACATGTTAAGACCCGAGAAGGGGAAACTCTTTATCTCCCATGAATCTGTAAAGTGAGATGTTGGGCAAGATGAGGGGAGAGCTGAGTTTGTGGGGGCTGCCTGATACTTTTGAAAGGATTTAACCTGCAGCAACTGTGTTCATTCTAGAAGGTAAGTTTTGCCTTTTCTCTCTTCAGCCTTCCCTGTCGGGTGTTTGTTCACAGGGGCATAGAAGTCTCAGTCTGCAGCTGAGAAACACAGAAGATGTCACTCCTGCCTGGGGGGGAAAAACACCACTGCTCTTGCTTGGCAGTCCATTTTCCCCACTTTAAGCCACTTACTTTAAGAGGTAGAAGAATTATGCATTTTTCAATCTACAGAGGTTTAAAATGGCTGAAGTGCCTTTGCTGGAAAAGGTGGGGAGAGAACAGAGGGGCATGTTACTGCAGAAATTACTGTGTTTTGGGGTCTACTACAAGTTCTTAGGAAAGTTCTGGCCCCTGCGACCTCCCAGGCTCTTGTAATTTTGAAAAAAGGAAGGGGGTTAGCACATGGTGTGCTGTTTTTAAAAATTGTGTTTTAAATAAATTAAGAAGAAGAAAAAGGAAGGGAGCGAAGGCTGTTTGTGGCCCTTATAGCAGCCCTGAGGAGACGCAATGTAGGCCTGGCTTTCTAAGCTTGAAATGCCAGCAACACTTTGTCCTTGAGCAAAACAGTTGCTTTAGATGTTGAAGGCAAGATGATGGTGAGTTTTGCTGAAGAACAGAGCTTGTGACGTCCTGCATGTTGTGCCAGAGCCTGTTCTGCTGCCTCTTTGCACCGCCCTGGTAAATGTGCAGTTTACATGAATGGCCAAGCGGACAGCCAGGCAGCCATGATGAAACCTCTAGGAATCTGAGGCTGAGGGGGTGCTGTGACTGCTGCAGACGTTTTCCATTTGTGGGCATGGAGACTCCAGAGAAGCTATGCACTGGAAAGCCCAAATGCTTTTCTGCTGAGCGTCTGTCCATGGGACATGGCTATTAATGACAGGCAGGGGTTTTGTTTGTGGTTGGCCACTCCTTGGTTCTGTCATAAAGGCTGAGCCGGAAAAATTTGTCTGTATCAATGACCAATAATTTCTTCCTGGTTTTGATGTTTTGATAGTTCCATTATTCTATTGATGAAGAACAGGCCTTTTAGAAATTTCTGAAAAATTGTATAGCCTGATTATTTCTAGAGAGCTCAGTCAGATGGGTTAAGAAGTGTGTGTTTGTGCTTTTACCCAGCGCTTGATTTGAGACAGAGTGCAGCATTGCCCCTCTTTTTCAACACCAGGGCTAAATATATATAAGTCCCTTCCAACTCTATGATTCTATGAAATATCTGAAGTAATAATAAAAGAGGAGCCCCTCTGAGCATGTGTAGAGTGCTGTTTCCTCACAACTGAGTAATCACAGCCTATCCATATACAGCCAGAATTAAGTAGCAAGACTTCCCAACACCTCTGATTATAGAAATGAAATGTTTTGTTTACACCTTTTCCAGTGCTGGAATCCATCAGATCTCATCAAACATTAACCCATGTAGTAATTCATTTCTGTTTATTTTGTTTAAAAATCAAGTTTCTCCTAGAAATCCTCCATTCTAACTATGTTGAGCTCTGGGAAGCTTCTCTCATAACCTCTTCAGGAAAGCTGTGATTAACAGAGGCCAGAGGGATGATCTGCCTGGGAATTTCTGTTCTGTCTCACCAGATCAAATAAACTCTACTGTGGAACATTCTGCAACCGTTTCCTTAATATTGAAGTCAAACTCTAAGGAGATTTTATTACAGATTTAACTGGTTTAACAGTCATTCACTCTGGGTGAATGGAAGGAGTTAAGGGTCTCTAATTCTCAGTAACCTGGCCAGACAATTCCTGAGATTATGGTGGGGGTGGGTGGGGAACCATGTCATTTATGCCCAATATAAATCTGTAGTATAGATATGCCCTTGGTGGTGTGACTCCTGAGACTAGTTAGAACCCCCTTTTTAGAATGTGAATGCAGAACTTGTAATGCAATGCTTAAAGTAAAATTGAATCCCTTCTGCATCTGTGGAAATGGCCTCACCTGAGAAGAAAACTAGAGGGTTAATCGGGAGCCCCAGGATTAGTAGTAGTTTTGGATCGACATATCCTTATGCTTGGATGGGGAACCTCTGGCCCTCCAGATGCTGCTGACTGCGGCTCCCAACATCTCTCACCATTGGCCAGGCTGGCTAGGTCTGATGGGAGTTGGAATTCCAACACGATCTGGAGGGCCGCAATATAAGGAACTCTGTAAAAATGCACCCTTAGTAAAGATAATAAAGCTGCTTCTCCAGTTTGCATTCTGCTCTTTGCCATCCCTTGCTAGCTAGTTTTGCAGACAATGAAAGCACAAGGAAACACTTAATGATGGCACAGTTTAGGAATATTTCTTCTAAATTCAGTAAAAGGAAATGGTTGTATTTGCATTTCCCCAGAGATAGCTACATTACAGTAAAAATGGGGTAGGGGAGCCCAGAAAGCCATCAGTGCTATGAATGCAGCATCCCATTTTGGAAATGTGAGCCTGGTCTGCAGCTCAGTTTGCCAGCAGGCCAATTTTAACCATTTTCATAAGTCATGCTTAAATCACACTTTGACATTGCCCACATCTAATTTTAATTTATTTATTTATTTATATACCGCCCCATAGCCGAAGCTCTCTGGGCGGTTTACAATAACTAAAAACATTAAAAACAAATATACAAATTTAAAAACACATCTTTTAAAAACAATTTAAAACACATGCTAAAATGCCTGGGAGAAGAGGAAAGTCTCTGTAATGTAAAAGTTTTGTTGGCTGGGTGCTATCTTTGCTTCGTGTGTTGCATCCCAGACTAAAACGCAACCTTAGCATTACAGTACTAGTGAGAATTCCACTTGAGTGATAGGCCGCACCATCAGTGGCCTGTTGGCTATTCTACCACCATTCTCCCACTCTCTTCTGTACTATATGACATGGCCTAGAATGGGAAGAAACATGGACTAGGAATCCTCTTTCTGTCTCTGTCATTTGTCTCTGACTCCACTTGTGAGCCATTCATCAGCTTCAACGGGCAGGCACAGGCATGTTTGGAAGAGAATTCTATCTTCTCAAGCTGTCTATTGCCTCCACCACTACCACCCCACCGGCCTTCCTAAACCATTGGTTTCCTGACTCAGAGAAACTATAGACGACATAGAGGAACACCTGAGCAGTTTCTAGAAGGGGAGAGCATTGGCGATGGGGACACAGGTTCTATCCTTTGTGGGGGGGCATAGCTCAGTGGTATAGAACATGTGGTTACATGCAGGAGATCCCAGATTCAGTCTTTGGAATCCCCAGTTTAAATAGGATGAGATAGCAGGCGATGGGAACGATTTCATACCTGAGACTCAGCTGCTAGTAATGACTAGGGGATATAGGATTTACTGGGTAACAACATTTCCTCGTAAAAGCTGTTCCTAAAGGGGATAGGCAGGGGCTCCTTAACCTTGTGAGTTGTGATTGCTCACTGGTGAGTAGGGTTGCTCACGCATTCATAAACTATATGAATTGCTCATATTTTGGAAGCTGTCTGTTTAAAGAAAAAACAGTATTTACTATGGACTAATTGCACGGGCTGATTGTCACTAAACTAACTATAATGAAGAAGTTGCTTGTGATGGCAATATTGTATGTGTCTTCTCAGTCAGCTCTGCTTCTAGTTTCAAGAACATGCATTGGGTCATGAAGTAAGAACATACAAGGGTGAGGGTTTTTCTGTTTTTTCTTAATAAATACAAAATGCATTATGATATATATAAAAAAGAATAAAAATCATAAATACTATAATTTACATAATTTTCTGCTGTCATTAACCATCAGTCTTCACATACCACTTCCTAAAATATTACTGCCTTGAGGCGCAATCCAACTGCTATTTATGCTGGGCTGAGGGGAGGTTGATATGGCAGACCACCAGCTGAGCTGGCAGGGGCCAGGCTCTGCTGGAAAAAAACCCTCATCCTGGCTCAGCTATGGTGGAGCCAGGGCGCCTCCAGGGAAGCCCAGCCCAGCAGAAGGGGAGCCAGCGTAAGGCCTGAACAAGGGGCATTTGGGGAGCATGTCAGAGGAGGGGCTGAGGGAGGGGACTTAGGCCACATCCAACTTGTGTTCGGAGCACTCCTTTAGGTCCTGATCTGGGCCAAAGTTATAACGGGAAAAAGGTCAGTTTAAGGAAACAATTATAATGGTCTATAAAAGTTTATAGAGAGCGCCTACTCCCTGGTAAGGTTATTTGTGAGAGCCAGCTTTTATTTTCTTGTCACCACACACAGCTCCCGGCTGAGCAGGCATTCAGCCAGCCTGGAGGCTCCCAAACGCCAACTGGATGCCGGGACCTTCCCACCAGCTCCTCTTCCATCGGCACCCCTTCCACTGGCTTCCCCGGAGTTGGATTGCTCTCTTGCTCATCGTTTCTTTTCAGCAGTGAGAAGGCATCAAATTACACAGTTTTAAACGTTTGTTTCATAAATGTCACAAAAGGGTACCAGGATTTTTCAAGCTGTTCCTTTTTCTGTGAGTTGTCTTATAGAAGCGTAACACATGGAGTGTTCTGTTTCACTCTGAAAACTGAAATTGCTGCGTAGGTATAAGGCCCACTATGGACCACTGGGCTCTAGTAACTTGATCCCAAGTTTTACTTTATAATTAAAACGACGCAACTAGATACCTCCATGATTATATGTTGTTGTCTCAATAAGCCCCTTGGGGTCTCACCTGCCTTGTCTTGCTGATATAAAGAATACTGGGCTATCCCTAACTTACCAGTTAAAAGGTGGTTATACTAGTGCAGCGAGAGGCACACTGCATATGCTTTAAGGTATTCTTTTCAGAGGTGTCCCTTCCATCCTCGGGCTCCTATCGGCCAGACAGCTAATGCTAGAAAACATCTCGTTGTTTGTGTCGTCCTATTATCGGAATCTTCCTGTTATGGGAGATTATAGATCATTGGGGCAAGTGCGGTTTGAACCAGGGGGTATTGTTGTGTGCATGTGTGCACACATCTGTGACGGCGACCCGTCCCACAGGGTTCTGGTTCCCACCTCCTGCAAACAGTGGATGTGCCTGGGCTACGTCTTTGCATCTTTATTGTTGCATCTGCTCTCTTTCCTCATGCAGCATGACAGAAAAAGAAATTCTTGAGCCATCTGCATCACCCACATCTGAAAGGGGGAAACCCACAGAAGGGGTAAGTGCTGTTGTGGGTTACCCTGGGAGGTCAAGGGCTGGGGCAACTCCCGATTCCTGCACAATCAGCCATGGGGATGTCTTGGAAGAATTCAGTCCTTCTTCAGAACATCCTATGATGCCAGAACCATCTGACTGTGGCCTGTTTTGGCCATAGTGGCTGCAACCAATAAGAGATGGGAATACCCTCCCTTTGCAGTTAAAGCTGAGGCTATCCCATCCCAACAAACCACCTGTGTTCCTGTCTGGAGCCCCGAGATGTAAATCGTGGTAATATCCACTGTTGTCACCATGTTTTCAGGAGCACAGAATATAGCACACCTCTTCCCCATGGTTTCTCCTGAACATTAGGAGATTGCCATTGGTTCAGCTTATCCACCCTTTAAATATCAGCAAAGTTCTCTCTTACGCCATGATCCAAAAAGCTTCTTCAGAATGGGGTTTTTAAAATGGGATTTTAAACAACAAGCACATTTTCTTTAACAGGAAGCCATCATTCTATACACCACGGAATCCCCATCAGCCAGAATTTTAAAAATTAAATAAATCAAAAGCCAACCAGGTCAGGTGCTTGTTTTTTAAAAAAGAAATCCTTCGCACCTTGGGGCAATTGGCACAATGTTTTATGGGGAAGAGATGCAGCTCAGTGGCAGAGCATCTGCTTTGCATGTGGAAGGTCCCAGGTTCAATTCCTGGCATCTCTAGGTAGGGCTGAAAACCTGGAGAGCGGCTACCAGTTGGTGCAGACAATACTGAGCTGGATGGACCAGTGGTCTGACTCAGTATAAGGCAGCTTCCTGTGTTCTGTAAAAAGCTGGCTGCCCTAATTTGTTGATTAAAAGAAAATGGAGGGTGGCAGAGTGCCAGGCGTGAGTTTTTTTCTTTTTTCTTCCGATCACAACCACTCCACACTTCCCTGCTTGTGAGAGCACCAGCTTAAACATATCCCTCTTTTGCCCAACTGCACAACTCATGGAGGTAAACAGAAAGTATGCGGAGTCATAAAAGATGGAGAGGGCCTTGTAAGCCATTGATTGATTGATTTGCCCTTCACCAAAGCTTACAACAATAGGATATACAATTATATATATATAAAGATAAAACCTTTGCAATTTATAAAACAAGTAAAAGCATTCCAAATGGAACAGAACAGTATCTAGTCCAACCCATGCTTAGAGCATCCCCAGCAGAAGGCTGTACAGTCTTTGCTTAAAGGCCCCTGGTGAAGAAGATCCCACCATCCCTTGGGGGTAAATTGGTCCCATTGTTGAACTACTCTTACCTTTTAATAATATTCAACTAAAATCAGCCCTCCTGCCACTTAAACCCATTAGACATAGTCCTGCTTTCTGGGGGAGCACAGGATGGTTTGTTACCATGCTGCATGGGAGGTTGCTGTCCAAGAAAGACAAGCCCCAACCCCCTTTGGGTGGGCAAATTTGGCTGTTTGGTATTCTTTTGTTCTTGGATATTGCAAGGCATGCCGGGAATTTTGCAGCACGGAGGTCAAAGTTCTGCCTTGGGGTGGATATATTGTTCTGTGAAGCATACAAATGTGTTAAAGCTGTGTAGTTTTGCAGAATTTTGCTGGAATTTTGAACCGTTTGCTGGAATTTATAAGAATTGGCAGAAACTAGATAAGTTTAGGCAGTGCAAGAAGTGCCAGTGAATATGTGTCATGCCTAAAAGGAACCTTATGCAGGGAAGCTATGCTAGCTTTACATAAGGATGACAGCCTGCACATGAGGATGAATGTGCAAACAGCCACACATACATTAGAAACATAGAATCTTAGAGTTGGAAGGGGCCTATAAGGCTATCGAGTCCAACCCCCTGCTCAATGCAGGAATCCAAGTTAAAGTATACCTGGCAGGTGGCTATCTAGCTGTCTGTCAAATGCCTCCAGTGTCGCAGAGCCCACCACCTGCCTAGGTAATTGGTTCAATTGGTGTACCACTTTTAACAGGAAGTTTTTCCTGATATAACTTGACCCCATTATTCTGTGTCCTGCACTCTGGGACATTTGAAAAGAGACTTTGCCCTCCTCTGTGTGACAACTTGTCAAGTACTTGAAGAGTGCTATCATATTGAAGTCACTATTAGGAGGCAATGTGTCATGTAGAAAATGCTGGACTTATCTATCCAGAGTCATATTTTGATGTCCTTGTAACTAGTGACTAATTTATGCTCTCACCTCCGCATGCTATTAGTCTTTAAAATAAGAGGCATAAGCCCTGTAAATGTGTCTCTAAGATTAAACGCCTCTATAGTAGGGATAGTCAACTTGGTGCCCTCCAAATGTTGTTGAATTCCACCTCCCATCAGCCCCAGCCAGCATGGCCAATGGTCAGGGATGATGGGAGCTGTAATCCAGCAACAATTCGGAGGGCACTGTGTTGGCTACTCCTGCTTTATGGCATCACTTTTTCTGTAAAACAAACAACCACCCACTACCAATATTTATGGAGACGTGTGGGTCTTTATGAGCACTGATGTTTGCCTGTGGAAGACCAGGGAGGTCATTGGAATTTGTAGTATCTCTTTTGTGGGACTCAAAAGAGTTACAGAGGTTTGTTCAAGAAATTCCTGGCCCATAAAACAGTCAATCATGTACACCTGCAAAACTAATGTTAAACTCACCACTACTCAGAGAAGTGCTTAAAGATAACACAAGGGAGTAAATTCCTTTGTACAAGATCACTGGAGACTTATGTCTTTGTAATATCTGAATTTTATTTACGTAAGAGCAAAGGCTGGTAGAAGCAAATGGAAGCAGTCAGCAAAACCACTGATCCTGCATCAGATTCTCAAAGCACCAGCATGCCCCCACCAAATGCTTCCAGTCCAGCTAAACTCACAGCTCTAAACGGTCAGCTCTCTGCCTCTCTTCAAATTCAAAGTTGCCTCTGCATTTTGCTGTTGCTCTGCCCAGCTCCCATATTTTGATTGGTGTTGCATTCCAAAGGTGGGGGAAGCAAGTTCCATCATGCAGGGACATTACTGTTTGTTAAATCCCTAATTGCTGACTAGTTGTCTAGAAGCTAGGGCCTTTTACAGTAACTCAGCAATATTGGTAGTCCCTACAGTGGTCTTTAGTAGGTATTATGCATGTTTGCAGACCAGTAGACAGAGTGTTGGACTTCAACATAGTAGGTCCTACTTCAGATTGCACCGTTTTCAGTTTTGTCATGGGGTGTTATGGGCATGTAGCTTTTTTTCAGCCTCCATTCCACAACTGTAAAATGGGAATTATAGCAGCCTACTTTATAGTGCTGTCATATTATTTACATACTGAAGATTATGAATCAAATAAAAAGGATGTATAGCAGATTATGATGAACTGCAAGAACAGGAACATATGGAAAATCAGAGACACTGCAAGGGGAAAGTAGAATGACGGGGGAAGGCTTAACAATTTAGGTTCAAATTGGAAATATCCCTGACAATCCAGTCTTCCTGCTTTTCTGTGTGCATCTAACGTGTGTCCACACAATACTTAGCATATATGTATCTCTTCTGAGTGTTCAAAGTGCTTTACAAACATTCTCTGTAATTCTTATAACAGTCCTTTTAGGCAGGCCAGTATTGTCACAGACATGTTGTAGATTAGGGGACTGAGATTGAGAGAAGAGAGGCTTGCCTAAGGCTTTACTAAGGAGTTCATAGCAGAGATGAAGCCTGAACAAGAGCCTTCCAAATTTTCAACTTTTTGCTACTGTGCTATGCTACATCTATACACATTGGGCTGTTCTGACATTAACCAGAAACAGCAATGGTGAATGTGCAAGAGTGTGTTGGGTTTTTTTGTAAAGGGGAAAGTTGTGTCTCATGAGCACCAGGTAGTGTGTAAAAATTAGCTTGTGGGGAAATGCACAACTTTGAGGAGTAGTACTTGGATTCTTGCAATTAGATTTGAGGCAGGCACACAGCCTACCTTGAGCAGATCTTCTGCCTCTTTGAAGGAGCCACTGTCACCTGTTACCATGTCCTGCCCCCAAGCCCAAAGTTGTTGTTTTTGTCTCAGCTTAGGGATAGAGGAAACGGATGGAGGAAACTTGGAGGAAACAGATTATTTAGATCCATACCAATCGGGTTTTAGGACTGGTCATGGTACGGAAACAGCCTTGGTCGTTCTGGTAGATGATATGCGGAGGGCATTGGATAGGGGTGAATACACCTTCCTTGTCCTCCTGGACCTCTCAGCGGCTTTCAATACCGTTGACCACGGTATCCTTTTAAACCGCCTAGAGGGATTAGGAATAGGAGGCACTGTCTTGCAGTGGTTCCGTTCCTATCTCTCAGATAGGCAGCAACGGGTGGCATTGGGAGATGAGGTTTCAGACCCTTGGCCTCTTCATTGTGGAGTGCCACAGGGTTCTATCCTCTCTCCCATGCTATTCAACATCTATGTGAAACCGCTGGGAGCAATCATCAGGAGTTTTGGGTTGCAGTGCCATCAGTACGCAGATGACACTCAGCTCTATCTCTCCTTTAAGTCCTCACCGGAGTTGGCTGTGAATACCATGTCCAAGTGCCTAGAATCCGTAAGTGGATGGATGGGAGAGAATAGGCTGAAGCTGAACCCCGACAAGACTGAGGTATTACTTGTGGGAGATAAAAGGAAGTTAGGAATTACTGACCTGATGCTTGATGGGGTAAGTTTACCCCTGAAGGACCAGGTCCGCAGTCTTGGGGTCATACTTGACACCCAGCTGTCCATGGAGGCTCAGATTACAGCAGTGAGCCGGGCAGCTTGGTATCAATTACATCTGATACGGAGACTGCGTCCCTATCTTCCTGTTCACCTGCTCCCTCAGGTGATACATGCCCTGGTCTCCTCTCGCTTAGACTACTGCAATGCGCTCTACGTGGGGTTACCCTTGAAAACGGTCCGGAAATTACAGCTGGTACAGAACGCGGCGGCACGCATGATTACGCATAGCCGTCGCTGGGATCATATCACCCCAGTGTTATTAGATCTTCACTGGCTACCAGTTGTTTACCGGGCCCAATTCAAGGTGTTGGTGTTGACCTTTAAAACCCTATACGGTTTTGGCCCAGTATATCTGAAGGAACGCCTCCAGAATCACCGATTGTGCCGCCTGACGAGATCAGCCTCGCAAGACCTTCTCTTGGTCCCACCGGTGAGAACAGCTAGGCTGGTACGGACCAGAGAGAGGGCCTTCTCTGTTGTGGCCCCCACCTCTGGAACTCTCTCCCTTTCGATCTCAGACATGCTCCCTCCCTGTCCAGCTATCGCCGAGCCTTGAAGACCTGGCTGTTCAGGCAGGCCTACAAGATTGGGACAGATTAACTTATGTTACTTTTGAATTAATGAATGTTTTTTTAGCTTAAAATTTGATTATGTTGATCTATATGTATTGTTTTTATTCTTGTTGTTCGTTGCCTAGAGTGTCCCTAACGCGGACAGATAGGCGGCTGAAAAATAAAATTTATTTATTTATTTATATATATATATACATAGGGCCAGGATAGCAGCAGCAGAGGGAAAGAGGCCCTTGAAGCATTTTTTGAATATTTATGCCCACTCCTTGAGGGTTTTTGATTGTTCACATGGAATCTTCAAAGAACCATGCTCCTTTTCCTGGGAAGCACAAGTCTGCTTGCCTGTCTCCAGCAACCTTCCGCTTCTCTTGAGACCCAGAATTGTGAGAAGGCAGAATATGCCTCTTGCAGGTATTTTCTGTTGCCACTTCTGAGTAATGTGCAAAGTGGGTGATCACACAGCAAGATGCAGAGGTAATAGAAGGCACCTTGTGCTCTCCTGATAATTCTCATTATTAATTTTAATCAGATTGTGAGCCTAGGGCAAGGACCATCTTAGTGCTTATTTTTGTAAGATACTCTGGAAGTCTCTTTGGCTAAAGGGTTGGGGAATAAATGCTTAAAAATAAAAATCCTCCACTGGCTCTTCATACTACCTATTTTTCAGAGTGTTCCCCAACTTGGAGTATGGCCTGTGTTGCTTTTCCTGACAGGTGGAGATTTTTTTAATGTCCCCCTTTTGGGATTAGTTGTGTCAAGGGTTGGTGGCCATGGTCACATTTGGAATTTTGAGAGTACACCATGGGGCAACACCCCCTCTGGTTGCTTCTCCCCCCCTAGTAACTCTTTCCCTCCCCCACCCAACAGACAAAAATTGAGTCCTCTCTCTTAAATTTGCATGATTTTACCCAGGATCCCCCTCTGCAATAAAATAAAATAATAAAATAAACATTTACAGTGGTAGACTGTCCACTCAAAATCACAGATCCGGTGCTTACCAGGCATGAATTTTCATGGATCCTCATGTTTTTTTACATAGGATAATGACAAAACCACTAACAAATCACTGAATACATCTGTGGACACTGTTCGGTATTATAAAAATACACACAGAAATAGGAGCTAATTTGATTGGTCCTATTTCTTAGCAGAGTTGTAAAAATATAAGCAGCAGAATAAGAATATAAACCAGCCCCACCTTTCTCTATATAAATAACAACAGACACAGTCTTCTTAGGTAAAAGATAAAAAAACATTTACTCACGAATTCTTCATATTTGCCTATTCCAACACTCCTCCTCTAATTTGCATGCATTAATATTAACAAGCCCATTTTGACACGAAGTCTTTGGAAACAGTCTCTTGGTAATGGCTTTGTCAAGATGTCAGCTGTCATCTCTGTAGTTGGACAGTAGTTCATCTTGATGAATCCTTTTTCTGTCAATTCACGTACAATATGGTATTTTATAGCTATATGTTTAGTCCGTGGAGTGATTCTCTCAGTCTGAGAATGTCTAATACAACTTTGATTGTCTTCCATCATTTGGATAGGTCTGTGCACCCTTATTCCATGGTCCTTTAGTAGTCTGTTGAGCCAAATGGCTTCTTTGCAGGCTTCTGCAGCAGCTATATACTCAGATTCTGTGGAAGAAAATGCTATTATGTCTTGCTTGTGACTAGCCCAGGAGATAGGTCCATCTCCATACATAAACAGAAAGCCACTAGTTGACTTGGAGTCTGAGCTATCTGCAGCCCAGTCAGCATCAGTGTAACAAGTCAGTGTAGTCAAGTACAAAAGCTTCCCTATTGCTGTTCTGTACTTGTTATTATTTGGTAAAGGTTCACCTACATCATTGTCTTTAAGAAAGTCTGTTGCCATAGGCGTTGCTACAGGATAGGCATCCTTGAGTTCTAGAGTCTCTAAAAGATCAACAGTCTTTTGTTTTTGGTTGAGTAGGTAGGAGCCATCTGCTTCCCTTTCAATCTGGATGCCTAGGTAGTATGTTGCAGTACCTAGCTCTTTGATTTCAACTTCTTTGTTCAAATGATGTACAACTTCTCTGTAGTCTTGATCTCTTTGAGTCGCCACAATCAAGTATTCGACATAAATCAGAATATATGTCAAATGTCCATCTTTGCTTCTGGTGTACAGGCATTGACCTACATCACCTTACTTGAAGCCTAGCTCCTTGAGCATTTTATCCAGTTTCTCGTTCCAGGCCCTTGCAGCTTGCTTGAGTCCATACAGGCCCTTTTTAAGCTCGCATACAAGATGTGCTTGCTTCTGGTTCACGAAACCTAGAGGTTGTTACATGTACAACTCCTCTGTTATTTCTCCATGCAGAAAGGCAGTCTTGACATCGGGGTGTCTGACGTGCATCTGTTTGGAGGCTGCCACACTTAGTAGCATTCTTATTGTGCTGTGTCGGACAACAGGAGCAAAAGTAGCATCATAGTCCTCTCCATATTTCTGCAGGAAACCTTTGGCAACTAGTCTTGCCTTGTAGCGTTCAACTTCTCCTCCTGCATCTTGCTTCACCTTGAACACCCATCTGCATCCTATGGCTTTCTTGCCTGGTGGAAGTTCTGTCAGAGTCCAAGTCTTATTCTTGTGCAGTGCATCCATCTCCTCCTGAGCGGCTTTTCTCCACTGAGCACCTTCGGATGCTGGCATTTGCTTGATCTCCTCCCAAGTCGATGGTTCTCTGGGTAGCGCCGACCTTGCGAGGTAGGACAGTCGTAGAGCTGGGACACCTTTGTTGGTTCGCAATGAGGATCTGGGAGCTTGTTCTGGGATCTGGTCTAGCTCTGCAGCATCTTCCTGTCCGGTCATCTCATCATTCTCATCTGCGTCTGTACCTCTCTCTGCCTCATCATCACTTTCTGCAATCTCTGCCTCTTCCTCTTGTTCAAGGCTTGGGTCAGATTGTGCAGACATCTGTGATGTCACTGGTATTTTGTATGTGGGTACTGGCATATCTATAAGAGATTGGACATGGTGTCCTTGCTCTTCTGAGAAATCTAGCAAAGTCCCTCTTTTGTCAGCTCTGCTTCGTTTATCAAAGTAGACAACATGTCTTGTGCTGACTTCACCTGTCTTTAGGTTCATAACTCTGTAGCGTTTGCTACCAGGAGCATATCCTATCAAAATAGTCTGTTCTGTTCTAGCTTCTGCCTCTTCTGTTTTGCTATGTAGGCAAAAGCAATGCTTCCAAACACTGATATGTGCCAGGTTTGGAATCCTGCCATGCCACAACTGGAATGGTGTGTGTGTGGTGCCTTTGGTTGGCAATCTGTTCTGGATATACGTTGCAGCCACGATCGCGTCACCCCACAGCCTTTTGGGTAGATCAGCGTCAGCAAGCATGCATTTTGTCATTTCCAGAAGAGATCTAAGTCTCCTTTCAGAAATCCCATTCTGCTCTGGAGTATGACTGACAGTCCTCCTGTGCAAAATGCCTTGTTCCTTCAGGAAACTTTGTGTTTGGTGCAATATAAACTCACCACTGTTGTCCGTCTGTAGAGATTTCGGCTTCCTTTCAAATTTTGTGGACACCATGGAGATGTATTTCTTCAGCATCTCGTGTTTGACTCTTGTCCTTCAATAAGTAAGTCACACAGTACCTTGAAAAATCATCCACAAAAATTAGAACATAGTATTCTGCCCAAGTGAAGGTACATTAAATGGTCCACAGAGGTCGCTGTGTATGAGATCTAGCACCTTGGTGCTTCTCTTTTCAGTCCTTGGTGGAAATGAGGGCCTAACACCCTTTTCCTTAGTGCAATTTATGCACCTGCTTGCTTTATTATGGTTCTGTTGGTTTACCTTGATACCTGTGGCAAGGTTCTGCTTTTGTAGCTGTAGGATCACCTTTGGATCACAGTGTCCCAGTTGTCTGTGCCAAAGTTCTAGGCTGGTCTCTTCCTTGTCCACCATGGCTGTGTTTGCTTGTTCAGCTGTAAGACTCAGTTCATAAACACCATCATTTTCATAAGCTAGTGCAAGCAATTCATCATCTTTGGTCACTGTACACTTTCCATCCTGGAAATGTATTGCAAATCCTTTCTTGTCTAAAGCTGAGACACTCAGCATATTGCAATTTAAGCCTGGGACATATAAAACACGATCTGCCACATTTACTATGGTTTGATCGGATACCTTGCACCTTAGAGCAATGGATCCAGATCCATTAATGTTCATATATTGACCATTGGCAGTCTGGATTCTTCCTTCAGTATCACTGTTTATTTCATCAAATAAATCTTCATTATAACAACTGTGGTTTGTACATCCACTGTCTAAAATCCAATTGTTTGATTTTGTTTGTAATTATTTGCCACAAGACCTTCGTGCGTTAAAAGGAAATTTCTTCCTTTGCTTTCTTTGGATTCCTCTCTGCGAGGTCCATGCTTGTGCTTTGAGAAAGCATGCTCCCTTTGTTCTCTTTCTTTAAAATTGGGAGAGCTGCCATTGGCTGTTGAACCTTTGGGTGAGTCACAGTCCCTGGCCAGGTGACGGCACCTCCCACATGAAAAACAGCATTGTGATTGGCTCTTGGGAGGGGCTTTTCCCTTCCCTTTATCTCTGCTAGCCATGTAATTTGATCCATTATTGTTTGGATCTCTTTGGGTCACACATTCTTCTCTCAATTTCGAAAGAGCTTCCTCAAAAAGAATCTCAGGATTGTGGTTTAAAAGAGAAATAAAAGGATCAAATCTCTTTCCAAGAGATCCCAAAAGAAAACCCAACTTCTGTTGGTGGTTAAAAACAAACCCAGCCAATTGTAATTTGTTGAAAATAAGCAACAAGGGATATGTTTTTCACAATTTTCCTTTGTCTGCAATTTTAAATTCACTATCTCTTTAATCAACATGGTTTGGCATCTAAAGCTTTGAAATCCAAAAGCTGTTTGAAGTTTGTCTAGCATCTCTGAGGCAGATTTACATTCATTTATATAAACAAGCTGTTCATCCCTCAGAGAATCAAATATTATAGCTTTTGCAAGAGAATCTTTGTCTTCCCAAGCGCTAGCTTCTTGGCCCATTCCCTTCTGGTTTAGGTTTTTCGATGCAGCATAGAGCTTTTTCTGCAGCTAAAATAATCATGATTCTAGTCTTCCACTGGTCAAAGTTAACAGCGGATAGTTCAGGCATTCTTCTTGAAAAATCTCTCCTTTGCTGATACATGCTTCCTGGTCTGAGAGGAGCTTTTGTTATGCTAAAACAACTCAAGGAAGTAACAGCAGCAAAAATAGTCTCTTTTAAAGTTGGTGCCTGATACAGAGCAAAGGTGTTGTCTCCCAAATGGGTTAGTTGCCCAGTGCGCAGTACAGGCAAATCACCACACCCAGGTTGAAGGGTACAACAAGCTTTATTTCATTCTGGCCAGAAGAGGTGCAAGGCAAGAATTTGCAAAACAAGCACACCCCTTATGGGGGTGTGTGCTACACTTTTATACAATGCAAGCAAAAATTCATGACACATTCTAATTGGCCCCCTAATGCCATCCTGCCACCTTTCCATTGGTCTATCTTCTAACTTATGCATGCCTATCATTTCTTATGCACCCAGCACATTAATTTCTCCACCCATATCTGCATTCCAAGCTAGCCATCACACAATAGCTTCCCAGCACGTATTTTTACTGATAAGCTTCAGCAAGGCATGTAACTCCTCTAGGCCTCCTAAACTTAGTTTCTTTTTTTCTTGAAAACGCTGGCCCTGAGTCATCAAAGGGGGAAACAAAACACGCAAAAATACTTAAAATAAAACCCGAAAAATCTGGTTTAATTCTCAACTATTTCTGGGCAACATAACCTGTTCGGTATTATAAAAATACATACAGAAATAGGAACTAATTTGGTTGGTCCTATTTCTTAGCAGAGTTGTAAAAATACAAGCAGCAGAATGAGAATATAAACCAGCCCCACCTTTCTCTATATAAATAACAACAGACACAATCTTCTTAGGTAAAATATAAAGAACATTTACTCATGCTTCATATGTTCAGAACCATAGGTTCTAGCTTAGATGAAAGAAAAATAGTCTCAGTCCATCTTAATCTTTGGTATGGATGCTCTCAGAGAGAGCATCTGTGCCATGCAGCCTCTCCCAATGGTGGATAGATCAGCAATGGAGAATATTCAAAAATCCCCCAAGACAAAGGAGGAGGAAGTCAGGTAACTAAACCCCACCCATTAGGAAGTTACATCGTGGTAAACAGGTACATGGGATATTCCCCAAATATCCCTTAAAGTGACCATGCAATATTTGTTTATTCCAACAGACACAGAGGTGACCTATGATTTCATTGTGGGTTTGAGGGGATCCCTTTTTAAAATAAAATGAATAAATATTATGAGGATTAACATGTGTCTTGAATGTCAGGGCAGTGCTGGTAAGCCAGATCCATGCTTTATACTTTTCAGTCAATGCAGACAGATGTGAGCTGTGATTATGGTTAGGGAGCGGGGAAGACTGTGGGGAAAATGGAATTTTAAGAGGATCAATTTTACAGAATCTGTGTGTGAGTGTGTGTGTGTGTGTGTGTAGGCAAAATAGGAAAAAGTGTCACTATGCCAACTTCCTCCTTTAGCTCTATATTCTTTTCGAAGGGGGAAAGATAACCACCCCAGGAGTGTAGTTTTCCATGGTCTGGGGGTGGGGCGAGACCCCTTAGGTTTTTGGGACCCAGGTCCCAGCAGAGTCCCTATGTCTCCAGCATCCTGCGAGCCAATCAGCCACCAAGAAGTCCCAATGAATGTCAACTGCAAGCAAGCCTTTATCAGGTTCTACTTCAAAAAGACAAGTTATGCAGAGTGAGCATTCTGCAATTGCAGAAAAAGAAACAGTGAATCCTGATGATAGCACCCCATCTACATAATCAAGTAGTTTGGTAGTAGCAGGAGTTAAATGTGTAGACACTGACTTCAGTAATTCAATCAATATCTCAGAAATATCTCTGAGACAGTGGAAAAGGACAGTCAAATGGTAACAGTGATAGAGAAGCAGAAAGCAGTATTCAAGCCTGGCCAGATTATTCTGTAATTTTGTAAGGTTGTAGAATCTTAGAAGGGGCATGGTTGTGAGGGGATGTGACTGTGACTATCATGAAGGGACCCAGCACTTCTGAATTTGCCACTACACTACTGAACTACCCTGAACACCACATGACACAGGGACAGTGAGAAAGGGGAAACTCAGAAGTTTTGCAAGGAAAGCCCTCAAGGGAGTGCTCCTGCACTTATGGGTGCCATGTTGGCAGCACCCATGGGCATCATGGTTATTCTACATCTACATATTCTGTCAGAACTTGAATCCTTAATGCCAGCGAGGGTGTGATTGTAGTCCTCTGCTGTTGTTAGCCACAGAAAGGCCTTGAGGGAGAAGGCAAAAAGCGGGATAATGTAGTTTTTATTCCACAGAAGGGATTGCGTAGAATAATGCACGTAGAAACCTTTTGCTGCTAACAATCAATATGTCAATATTTCTCACACATGCAGGAATCAAGTCTCTTGATAAGAGATGTGTATTCCAACATAATGTTTTGAAAGATGCTAGACAACCCAGAGCTGTCTGCTTTCTGTGGTGGCTGAAGCCTGCTGCAGCAGCCCAAGCCCTGCAGAAATTTCCACATTTATTTAAACTGCTGAATTTCAAGATCCCAGGAGACCCCGTATGTGCACAAATAAGTGTACATGAATGAATGCGGGAGGATGAGTATTGGCTGGTTCTCCTCCCCTGGGGCATATATTAGCAACTGTTGCCTTAGGATAGCAGGGTTGCATTTCAACCAGTTCTGACTCTATGCTTTCCACCTTGTTGCTGCCCCAAGCATCCTCTGTGCACTGCCTTGGCTGCCCTTCTAGGCAGCAGAAACAACATCTGGGTCAGTGACATCTCTTGCCCTGTGCCTTGTACAGACTGCACTGCTCAGGATCAAGATGAACTTCATCACGCTTGTGGGATGAAGTTGCTTACTGGTGGCCACTGCAGAGGTTCTCAAACTCTGGTCCTCCCACCATGAGATTTATTCCGAATGAGCTCTATTTTTATTGCACTACATGTGTTGGTTTGCTTATCTGTGACAGTTTCTTGCAAAACAGCTCCCTGCCCCACTACAGGTGTTAATACAATCATCTCAACAATTATCACCAACCTGTTACAGTAAAAGATTGAAAGTGTGCCTAGCATATATTTAAATTCTAATGATCACTGACTGTAACTTTTGTGTCTCATTGCCATTTATTTATTTATTTATTTATTTATTTATTATATTTCTGTACCGCCCAATAGCCGTAGCTCTCTGGGCGGTGCACAACATAAAAACATCCAATATACAAGTAACAACATATATCAACAACTTAAAAACAATATACCAAAAATAGTAGAACATAATTAAACATATAAACAACTACAACACAAGCCGAAAAATATTAAAACGTATTAAATCAGTTAAAAGTATTAAGATGTTAAGATGTTAAGAATTAAAATTACTAAAATATTAAGAGCGTAAGTGCAAATGTGTTACAATAGATGATAAAAATGTTGTTAAAATGTTGTTAAAAAGCCTGGGAGAACAAAAAGGGTTTTACCTGGCGCCGGAAGGACAGCAATGTTGGCGCCAGGCGTACCTCATCAGGGAGAGAGTTCCATAGTTCGGGGGCCACCACAGAGAAAGCCCGTTTTCTTGTTGTCACCTTCCGGGCTTCTCTCTGGGTGGGCCCCCGAAGGAGGCCCTTCAATGTTGAACGCAGAGTACGGGTAGGTTCATATCGGGAGAGGCGTTCCACCAGGTATTGTGGTCCCAAGCCGTGTAAGGCTTTATAAGTAAAAAACAGCACTTTGAATTGAGCCCGGAAGCATATAGGCAGCCAGTGCAAGCGAGCCAGAATCGGAGTTATATGTTCCCATCTCCGAGTCCCTGTTAGCAATCTGGCCGCTGCGTTTTGCACGAGCTGCAGCTTCCGAACTGTCTTCAAAGGCAGCCCCACGTAGAGTGCATTGCGGTAGTCCAATTTTGAGGTTACCAGTGCATGGACAACTGAAGCAAGGTTTTCCCTATCCAGATAGGGGCGTAGTTGGGCCACCAACCGAAGTTGATAGAAAGCATTCCGTGCCGCCGAGGCTACTTGTGCCTCTAGTGACAGGGATGGTTCTAAAAGAACTCCCAACCTACAGACCTGCTCCTTCAGGGGGAGTGCAACCCCGTCCAGAGCAGGTTGAGCCTCTCCCATCTGGTCAGGGGAGCCACCCACTAACAGCATCTTAGTCTTATCTGGATTGAGCTTCAATTTATTCACTCTCATCCAGTCCATTACCGCAGCCAGGCATCGGTTCAGCACCATGACAGCCTCACCTGAAAAGGATGAACAGGAGAAGTAGAGCTGCGTGTCATCAGCATACTGGTGGCAACGCACTCCAAAACTCCTGATGACCGCACCCAGCGGCTTCATGTAGATGTTAAAAAGCATGGGGGATAGTACTGACCCCTGTGGAACTCCGTATTGGAGGACCCAGGGTGCCGAGCAAGACTCCCCCAGCACTACCTTCTGGAGACGACCCACTAAATAGGAGCAGAACCACTGCCATGCAGTACCTCCAACTCCCAAATCAGCGAGTCTCCCCAGAATTTTATCCTTTTATATTTCACTTAATGCAACTGGCAGAATGTGCTTGAGTCCATAAAAGCTTATTCCATAATAAATTTGTTAGTATCTTTAAGGTGCCCTAAGACACTCTTGTTTTTTCTGCAAGGGACTAAGGCTGCAATCCAATACACACTTACCTGGGAGTAAGTCCTATTGGACCCAATGAAGCTTACTTCTGAGTACACATGTATTTGATTGCACTGTAACACCATTACCTCTCTAGATAACTATTCAAGTGGCCCACAGAAAAGTTGCAGAACCCTTGAGAACACCTTGATTAACTTTTTTTTCCTGTTGATGGAGTATGAGGCTGTTTTGACCAGGGCCAGATTATTGACTAGGTTAACAAGACCTTGGCCTAGGGCCCATAGTTAGTTAACGATTTCTTATTTTAAAATTGTATATGGTACATTTATATATGTTATAAACCACTTTGATTTTTTTATGAATAGTGGTATATACATATTTTTATAAATAAATTAATTAATTTGGTGCTGATTTTGACAATGCCAGTGCTAAAGGGATTTTAAAAAAATATACACACACACATTGCACAGCCATTGCAACAGAAAAGCTACTATATTTTATGATTATTAAAATATCAGTTATGTATGTGCTTTGTTTCATTGTACAAAAAAGTTTATTAAGTTGTCCAGTAAGACTCTCGGCAATTTTCAAATGGTCTGTTGGAGAAAAAGTTAACAAACACTGGGCTAGTGAACTGAATGATCATTCTGTAGTCTGTGTTTCTCCTCCCCATATTCTTCAGCAAGACAGTTTGCCTTTATTTTTTCAAAGTGTGGTTATGTACATTTATTCAATTAAATGTACATTTGCATTCCCTTCCTTTTAAAATGACGCAAAGAATCAGTGAGAGGAGTGGGGGAGGGGGATGACTGACATTGCCACTGTTCCAGACAAACAGTGTGGTGCCCAGCTGGCTTCCACTGTTAATGCTGTGAACCTCAAAAGACAGGATGTAAATGCCTAAAATGAGTAAAGATGAAGCAGACGGAGGTAAATTACCTGTGGTTTTTGATTTTTCATTAGAGTTTTATATTCTTGCAAATAGCGGCAAGTACACTTCCCCTAGCAGCTTGATGGCTGGAATCCTGTACATCTGGATGCATTAGTATTAGTAAGTATTGCTGATTAGTAATTAGTATTATATTTATTACTTGCTCCTCACCAGAAGGTCCCAGGACAGGTTACAACCATGTAAAATTTGTTTGTTACCAAAGGGAGTCCAGGATGGCAAACAGTGACAAAACACTACAAAAACTTTTTTTTAAAACCTTAAAACATCTTTAAAACAATTACAATATAGATACAGACTGGGATAAGGTATCTGCTTAAAGGCTTGTTTTAAAAAATGCAGCATTTTGAACAGTCTAAAACAAATTACAGTCACAACTAGAGTGGGGTCCTTAGGCAAAAGGTACACAAAGCATCAGTTATTGGGTTTGACTGCTTGAAGTTAGGAATGCAGGCTTTCATCAGTAGACCAGTGAACTAAACATTCAGTTGAGGAAACGATGTGGGCTCATTTTAAATCAGCGGGGTTGCAAGTGAAGGGCCTTTTTGTTTGTTGAGACTATCTTGGTTCTGGCATATTTTTTTTATAACCGGATGAAAATTACAATATTAGATAGCTTTTCCTTGTAATTGTTTGTTACAATTTAACATACCCTTTGATATCTTTCCCACCCACACCCCAAAAGCGGGTACCCTTTGAGACGTTTGTCATAGGCACATGGACTTTAAGTTTAATTTGAATTATTAACACGTTGGAGCGAGCTCACCTGCTAAGAAACTTTCTTACAGTGTGATCCTGTGCACATTTACTCAGAGGTTAGTCCCACTGCATTCAATAGGGCTAACTAGCTAGTAAGTTGTTTTAGAAATACAGCCCAAGTGACCAAGCCTCCAGTTCAGCTGCATACCTTCATACCTACCTTCTACCAGAAGCTCAGTAAGCAAGCTGCCATTTCTTAGCTTCATCTCCTCTCCTAAAAAAACCCTTCAATATGGTACTGATCTAACCACAGGATTGTTAAAAAGGATTTCTGAGATGTATATACGTGAAGCACTTTAAGCTATATACATGCTTTGCAGAACAATTATTATTAACCAATTCATTGATTAGAAAGCAGATGATTAATCCATGTATATGTTTAGTTGCCAGTCCTGCTTAAAATGCCGTCGCATGGAGAGAGCTCCATAATGCAATCTGTTTCTGTGATGCGGCATCCCCATGAGATGTGGCCGCTGACTGTTCTTTACCACTGCAGACCAGCAGCTTGTTTCCTTGTGGCAGTGTGGAAAAAAGCCACTGCATGCGAATGGCGAGCTCTGTGTGCTTGCATGGCTGCCATAACGCTACTTCTGTATGTTCATTGGGCATTAGTTTGCATTACCTTTTGAGCAGATGAATTTCACAGTCTGGAATTTGGGGTTCCCTTCCCCTGTTTTTGCCACAGACCTGAGGGGTATCCTGGCAGTTCCCCTCCAATACTTTGCGTTGTTTTTGAGCTAGTCATGGACAAGTTGGGAGTGTGCATGCCAATGGCACTGGTTGCCAAGGTTCCTTGTTGGCATCTGTCAAGTGCTGATTGTCCACCCCCCATCCCACCCTGCCCTCCCACCCCATCCCGGACCTTCAGCTGCAGCGGCTAAAGCAGCTTTTCACACGCAAGCCCAAGGAGGAGCCTGCCCCAGAGGAACCACAGGCCAATGGAGAGCTGGTCAGCCCCACGGGAGGACCAATCTACTACATCTATGAGGAAGAGGATGAGGAAGAAGAGCCTGAGCCACCGCCTGAGCCGGAGAAACCAGTTAACGACAGACCTCACAAGCTCAAGGATCATTACTTCAAAAAACCCAAGTTTTGTGACGTCTGTGCCCGCATGATTGTCCGTGAGTCCTACCTGAGGGGGACAAACTGCAGGGGTGGTGGTGGTCAGAGGATTGCTTTCTCCTTCTGTTGGTATACTTGGGCCTTCAACAGTGGCATAAGGGACAGAGGTCCAACAGGCATGGCTTTTCCTCTCTCTGCATTCACTGCTGTATTTGGTGAGTTTGAGATGATATTAGGTCATTTTGCAAGGTTGGCAAATATTGAGGCAAATTGGCAGTGATGCAAAATTGACATCTGTCATCTATGATATGATGCAGTCAGAGTCATGCAGCTGGGCATTTTAGTAGCATCTGGCCACTGCTATTGTCTAGCCTGTATATTGTATAGCCTGGTCCTAAGGGTTCAATTTCGTTCCAGTATTGCCTACTACTGCAGCTAAAACGTTATTGTTTTGAGTGATTTATTGTACTTTTTTGTATTAATATTCTGTCACTGCTTTGGGAGTCTTTGGGCCAAAAAGCGGTATACAAATAAGCCATAATAATAATACAATATTTCTGTATGTCATCCAGTTGTTTAAGACAAATGTAAGGTGGCCAGTTCTGCATTGCCAAAATAGAGGATTTGCTTCACAAAGAAAGGAAAGTGGACACAAATTTGAAAAAAAACCAAACCCATGTGGTAATATCTATGCATAGATGCAAATTTAGAAATAATTACTATAAATAGAATAAATAGAAATATAATACATCTTGCCACTGTGGGGAACTCTGTCCTCTGACCAGGTGCTCCTCACTGTTGATGGGCAACTTCAAGACTCCTGCTCTCCCTATTTAGTGTCCCTTGTCTTTAAACCAGAGTTGGACAGGACAGCCCTCAAACAGAGGACTGACAGCCCTTCAGAAAAATGGACTGTCCTCTGTACAATAGGACACATGGCCACCCAAGGCACCCAAGTTCTGCCAGTAACAAGGTAGTAAGCTTAGTGGGCAATGGAGAGGAGGTGTTGTAAAAGGAGACGGGGCAGTGTTGGGTGTGGGGACTGGAATTGGGATGGCATGTGCTTCAGGGACATGGTGAGACACAAAGAAAGACAGAAGATGTGGCCTGTGTGGCCTGTCACCAGTGGCAAAACTTTGGTCTGAATGCTGAAGGTGATGGTGGTGAAATATGTATTTCTAACTGCCTCACACGCAACATTGTTCAGAAATTCTCAGAAACCAAAAATAATTAGTACAGGTTTAAAACTGGTGGTTAAAATCAGTGCAGTTTTGAAAGGTTTGGTCTGCCATCTTCATTCAAAATGGTGTCCAATTGTATCCAAACATAGATTAAAACCCTACTCCTTCATCTTAGGAACCATCATGCAAAAACCGGATATGATACCTTAAGGGGTGTCCAAATGCACAGTGAACAGAGAAACAAACAAATTTCCAAAACAGTAGATACAAACATTTTTTTTAAAAAATGCAGTTGAGTCAGAGATGGGTGTGCATCAACCCTGGCAGCCATTTTAAAGCTGAGAAGGTAAAGCCCACACCTCTCTTTCCCATTACACTGTGAAGTCATGATGGCTCCGGTTTCCCCAAGAGATCAGTAACGTAATGGGGAGGGAAAGAATGCAGTTAATAGTCATATCTCCCTCACAGTTTTGAAAAAGCTGGGGTTTGGGGAATTTGCAGCATGATCTGTCTGTCGTGTCCCTTTGTGCACCTTTACATGCATACCTACAACTGGGTTAAGCAGCTCTCTTATGAGGTGAGGGCCTACGGTATTCATATATGAGTGAACCATTCCCCATCTTCCAGAACAATTGGTTCCCAGCATGACAGGCCTTGTTGCCTACCCTCCCCCAGTGGAGGAGATGAGAAATGGTAAGGACTTTACCAGTCTGGTCAAAAAATCATCTTCTTGGCCAGTTGCTTAGAAAAGGAGGATTTAAAGCCAGGCCAAATAACATTTGTGTGTGTGTGAAGTTTTCACTGATATATCCTTCCTTTCCATACACTTTTTTAAAAAGTACCTTTCAGAGGAGGAGGAGCATTCTGTGCATGCTTAACATATGTGTGTTTAGTGGGCCATTTGAAAAAGAGAGATCTAGCTGGCTTCCCATACAAGGAAAAGTAACTCTGCCCCTGCTCGCAGTCAGTCTGTAGTAAGTGCCAGTATTTTGAAAGCAGAGCTTGGAAAAGTAATTTTTTGAACTACAACTCCCATCAGCCCCAGCCAACATGGCCACTGGATTGGGCTAGTGGGAGTTGTAGTTCAAAAAAGTAACTTTTCCAAGCTCTGTTTGAAACCAGAAGTTGGCGATCTTAGGACCAAGCTACTACATGTAATAAAGGCAACAATGTTTCTTTAAATGCAAATTACACACATCAAAACGTACACACACAGAGAGATGGAGGGGTGTCTCAAGGCTGTGCTGTGATCAACTGTCAGAGGTGAGCCAAGCAGTCAGAGTCAAGGGAGACACAACAACAGACAGGACCATGAAGACCTTGTCGCTTAGGAAAGGCCTCAGACCATTCAGGAAGTCTTTTTATAGGCCTTCCTACCTAGGAGAATGCCAATAGCCAGCCAGCCGGAATGGGCAGGCCATCCCAGAGCCTTGAGGATACTTCATTGCCACGAAGATGCTCCAAGCTGCAGTTCTAACAGCTCACCACATGGAGCAGCTGCAGACAGAACTGACAATTCGATTCAATTGCAATTTAAAAAGCCAAAGGGTTACACATACAGGGGGGTGCTAATGTTTCTCCATGTATAATTCCCTTATACACACACACCTACGCTGGGTTCTGTACTGCAGTGAGCCAAACTGGGGGACATGACAACTCTGTTAAATGACATCTCCCATCCTTGCTTTGCATGTTTATTTATTTTTATTACATTTATATCCCACTTTTCTACCAAGTAGCTCAAAGTGGTGTACAAACATGGTTCTCCCCTCTCCATTTTATTCCCACAACAACCCTGTGAAGTAGGTTAGCCTGAGAGACAGTGACTGACTCCAGGTCACCCAGTGAGCTTCATGGCTAAGCATGGATTTGAACCCTGGTCTCACAGTGTCCCTGTCTGACACTCTAACCATTGCACTACACTGGCTGGAGAGACCCATGTGAAAAGACGTGAGCATGCTGCAGTCCAGAGATGGGAAAGCATTGGCCCTCCAGATGCTGCTAGACTCCAATTCCCATCAGCTCCATCCAGCTTGGCCAATGGATGATGGGAGTTTAAGTCCAGCAACATCTGGAGAGCCACAGGGTTCCTCACTACTGGTGAAGAAGTGGAGAGAGAGGAGGTGCTGGGTTTTGGGGTGGGGGCAGGGGGGAGGGAGGCTCCTACAGTCCACATTGCTACCAACCAGTTGCCTCTTTTTCTGCTGTAGTCAACAACAAATATGGCCTGAGATGCAAGAACTGTAAAACTCATATCCATCATCACTGCCAACACTATGTGGAGTTCCAGCGCTGCTTTGGCAAGATTGTAAGTATCCCTGCTTGGCCCCAGCTGCAAAATTTCAGCTTCCTGCCATTTGCTCTCCTGAACATGATATGCTGTGTGCACGACTTGGATGCCAAGTTCAGGTTACCTTAGTCCCATAATGTGGATGGTGGATAATGTTTAGGCACACAGAAGAGATAAGATCTTCCCGCAGAGGCATGCTAATTTGAAAACAGGAATCTATCTGATTGCTTTAATAGGCAACATAACAGAAGCTGTAAGCTCAAGCTACTATGTGTTATTGCAGAAGTTAGTGCTTGCAGCTGGAGTGAACTTAGTTAAAAGAAGAATTTGTGTATGTGCTGTCATTAGATGCATGGATCTGATACATCACTGAGTTTGATTAAAAAATACTTTTTAAAAAAAATATTGGGAGAGAGAATATTAAACTTTAAAAAGTATGGAAACAATTTTATATTGTTCTGGAACCATCAAAACCTTAATTGTAGAATTGAAGTATATTCACTAATAGGCAAAAAACCTTGCAGTTTAAGAACATATCTATAGCCAACAGATATTTCTATCAAACTTTAACCATATGCTCAGAGGCACCTGTTACCAAATTCCTCCAAGCTACACAGGAAGTGGATTGGACTGTGAAAGACCAACCCAAATTGTGTTTGCATTTTGACAAATTTGTAGGGCAGTCCAATATCTCAGAGGAGGTCAGGCCTCCTGCTCCCCTGGTGCATCACTATAGGTGCCCAATTTCCCTCCTTTTAAAGTTTGATAGAATACCTGTTGGCTATAGGTACGTTTTTAAACCGCAAAGTTTTTTGCCTATTAGTGAATTTCTCTGCTTTTTAATCCAGAAGGTAAGAAATGGGATCCTGTGCAAGTTTGCTGAGAATGGATTGTCCATTTGCATGCTTATTGAGTTCAGTGGGATCTACTCCCCTGCAATCATGCTTAGGATAGGTGAAACTGACCACAGGTGATGGGGAGCGGAGGAGGAAAGGTTTGATCATTTGCATATTTACTGAGTTCAGCAGGATTTACTCCCATGCAATTATGCTTAGAATAGGTAAACTGACCATGGGGAGGGAGGCCTGGAGTGAGCAGGGGAGGAGGAAGAAGGAAGAGGGGAGGAGAGAAAGAAGGGAGGAGGAGGAAGGGAGAGGAGAGGGGAAGGTGGAGAAAGGCAGGTCTGATCATTTGCATGCTTATTGAGCTCAATGGGATTTACTCCCGTGCAATCATGTCTAGGGTAGGTAAAACTGCCCATTGGGGAGGAGGAGGGGGAGGAAAGAGGAGAGGGAAGGAGGAGGGGGGAGAGGGGAGCAGAAGGAGGGGGAGGGGGAGCAGAAGGAGGGGGAGGGGGAGCAGAAGGAGGGGAAGGGGAAGGGGAAGGAGGGAATTGGAAGGGGAGGTGGTGAAGGAAGGGGAAGGAAAGGGGCAAAAGGGAGGTGATGGGAGTGAGGTGGAGGGGAGGGCAGGTTTGATCATTTGCATGCCTATTGAGTTCAATGGGATTTACTCATGTGCAATCACGCTTAGGATAGGTGAAATTGACCTGGGGGAGTGGCAGGGAGGGGAGGGGGGAGGGAGGGAGGGAGGAAGGGGGAGGAGAGGAGATTGGATGGGTGGGCACTGGGCAGAGGGGAAGCCCCTTTCCAAAAGGAAAACATTGTGAACAGTATCATTCTTTTTCAGGGTTTCCCCCACCTTTGCAGTCACATGTAGCCTTCCACCCAAATTTAAACCAAAGCTGTCCCTGGCCACATCCACACCAGACTTTTATTTCACTTTAGACAGTCATGGCTTCTCCCAAAGAATCCTGGGAAGTGTAGTTAGTAAAGGGTGCTAGGAGATGCCCTGATCCCCTCACAGAGCTTCAATCAGAGTGGCTGACTATTAAACCACTCTGGCCACTGGAGCTCTGTCCGGAGAATCAAAGTGTCCTCTCAGCACCCTTCACAAACTACATTTCCTGGGATTCTCTGGGGGAAGCCATGACTGTCTAGTGAAATAAAGGTATGGTGTGGGTGTGGCCCCCGATTGGGCAAGCCCAGCAGCTGTGAGTCTGGCTTTAGAACACTGACAGTTGGTTCTTACTAAGCATGCCCGGCCTTATCATTGAGTTCAATGCTAAATTTATTAAATTAATTAAGAATCAGCCAGGCATTTTTTTCGCTTTTAAACTGCAGAAGATGAAGATCAGAGTATGGGCCAAGGTCAGTCATAGGATTGCAGGTACTCTGTGAACATGGCTGATTTTTAATTAATTTCAACAGATTATGAGAACTCTGACAGAAAAAAGTCCAAAAGGGATCTCCTTTTTCTCTCTCTTTTTACACTTTGAACTCTTGATTCTCTCTGACTGTTTTGAGCATTGCCATGAAAATTTAGAGGGTTGTTAAGCAAGCATTTCTGAGTTCAGGACTCCAAGTTTTGTAAGGTTTTGTTTTGAAATGAGCTTATGGGAAGCATCAGAATGGCATGGGGGCATTTTCAATTTAACATTGCGGATACAAAAAATCCATGCTGAGTATACAGCCACTCTTGTGGCTGTATAATTATTTTATGGGTGTGATGGTTATGGATAAGAGTTCCTCAAGTTGGGGAAGTTGTATTTGTTTTTTTCTCTTGAAATAAGCATTATATTTTTTTAAAAAATAAGAATACTGCATTGAATTGAGCTGTCGATAATCATTAGTGCAGGGATAGAGGTCCTGTGGCCATCTAGATGATGTTGGACCTCAACTCCCATCTTCCCTGACCATTGGCCATGCTGGCCTGCAGCTGATGGGAGTTGCAGTCCAACAACATCTAGAGAGCATGAGGTTCCTCATCCTTTGACTTAAGATAATTGTAAACACAGTTTCATGTTACAGTGAACACCAGACATTGGGGATTGCCAGCAAAAATTTCACCAGCAAACACTGACCTTCTCTCTGTGCCAGGCAGAGTTCACCAGTTGCACAACATCCAAAAGTGACTTTTAAATACTGTAAAAGAGTGACAATTTTTAAACATTGAGGGTAAAAGTGAAAGTGTGCCTTGCAAGGCCTGAATCCTGTGTGTGTGCGCACACAAAATGCTATAACCCAAGAGGTGGACAAAACAGAGATATCAGCTCCCAGTTCTTGCCCCAGTTCTGTGTCCCCACTGTTGCACATCAACTTTGGGAAAAACCACCTAAGAACCATCTGGTATAGCATCTGAAGGGATAATGTCTTGCTAATCCCCGTCTGTGGAATTCATAGTACTGCAATGAGCCTTAGCCTTGTGGATCTAAGGCTACTTTGTGTCCTTCACACGGGGAATGATGCATAGCTTGAATGACAGTCATTGTGTTTGACTATCACAAACACCTGTATTTCACTGTTTCTATATGTGTTGTGAAATGATAGATTGCCAGCAAGTATATACCTCATTTAGGCACAGTCCAACAAAAGTAAAATGATTTTTCCATATTTTGGGGTGATACATTATTTTAATTTGTGCTGCACCAAATGTTTCTCTGTGAACACTTTTGACAAGGTTTTGAGGGGATTAGTTTAGTGACCCTCCAAACAAGTGTTCACTCACTCACTCACTCACTCACTCACTCACTCACTCACTCACACACACACACACACACACACACACACACACAGTTTGCTGTGGATCCCTGTAAGGATTCCGTTAATCACCTAAAAATATATGCACGTAATTGTGATTAACAAAACAGAGGTTTTAATTGTACTGTAATACCAAAACGTTTCAGCTTCCGCCTTCATCAATTGCAGTGGTCCAGTCACTGTTTTCCTAGACTGTTGCTTTGGTTTTGCCATTTCCCCCCTCTGATCACGGCTTGTGTGATCTAAGCCACTAAGGGATCATAGACAGTGAATGGGATGACATAATGGAGAGCAAACATAGCTGAGTTCGAGTTAGGCCAATACTTCCTGAACAGGTCATATGGGTGAGCACAACCAATCAGGCTCTCCTCTGAGCAGAACAATGCAATGGGGAGAGCTCAGACTATAGGTTCATGCTGTGGGCACAGCCTTCTTGGGCATGGCTCTCTTTGGTGATACCCTGAGGAGTATCCCCTTCTCACTAACAGGTCTTGCTGCCTCCCAGAGCCTTTCCCTTGTGATCTACCATAACTACTTGACTCTTATTCAAGAGATGGGGATTGTATTGTACAGAGGCCCTGGGCCTTTAGGGCAGCCTGGTGTCCTACAGATGTTGTTGGTTTCCAACTCTCATCAGCCCCAGCCAGCATGGCCCATGGGCAGGGACTCTGAGAGCTGTAGTCCAGCAACACCAGGAGGGCCACAGATTGGAGAAAGCAATTTTAGGCAAACAGTTTTGTGCCTTTCAAAGTACTCTCTGAAGAATCACCAGGGCTGTGTACACACCATATATTTAAATTGTATTTCCTCCCCTAAGGACCCTGGGAATGGTAGTTTGTTTGGGTGCCATGAATTGTAGCTCTGTGAGGGATACATTACAGTTCCCAGGATTCTTTGGGAGGGGTATGCTTTCAATGTGTGGTGTGTACACAGTCCATGAGTTCTTTCTGCATCTGATGAAAATATTTACAAAAATGGCTTTTCTGCTCAATCCTGTTTTTAAAGTCAAGATAGAAATGCTCTTCAAGGCTAAACTAGTCTTTTGGCAATTTATTTCGTAAAGAGCAGGCCTTTCTCCTCAGATTTAGAGAAAGATGGGTTCTTCCTCCTTTTTTTGTATTGGCTACTCTCTGGCCTGTGCATTACACTCATCTTTTGCCCTGCAGCCCCCGGGTTTCCGTCGTGCTTACAGCTCTCCATTGTATGGTGCTGAACAACGTGCTGGTGGTAAGTAGCCTATTGCAGTCCCCTTCCCTTTCCACAGTGGATTTCCATCGCCGCAAATAGCAGGCTAATTTTGTTGCTGGTCCTTTCCCTCTGCAGCTAACCGCAGTGACCCTGTGTTTGAGACGCTGCGGACGGGTGTTGTCATGGCAAACAAAGAGCGCAAGAAAGGGCAGGACGACAAGAAGAATGTAAGGGAGCTGGTGTGGAGGAAGCAGTCATGACATGGAAGGGTGGCCTGTCTCTAACTGGTAACCATAGCAGCCTCTCTCACTGAGAGCCACGGCAAGGCCTTCCAGGTTGGAGTGGCAGAATTAGGAGGGAGCTAGCCCTCAGCTAAAGGGTTAATGTGACTTGCAATACTTAAGGTTGCCACCTCTTACCCCCCTTCCTTGCTGCTATACATTTAATTCATTACTTCCTGTGCTGGACAGAGGCAGCCCTCAGAGCGCTGGGTCTTTGTCAAGCACTCTGGTCCCTTTGTCCATTTGCAATGGCACGTGCTGTTGTAACCTGTGAGTAACAGAGTTACAAGAGGAGAAGGAGGAACTGAGCCTATGGCAGCTATTGTCAGTGGCAGCCTCACTACTTCTTGTTGTTTATTTGTTTGTATATTTGATAAATTTAATAAAACAAACTACCTTATAATACTAATATATAACGTATAATGCACAGTAAAACTCTTAAATGCTATAACACCATTTCATTTGCATTAAAAACAGTGTAAAAGCACAATACACAATACAGCAAATAATCAATATTAAATTATGCAAATACAAGGGCAAGTGCCACCCTGAGCTTCTTTGGGAGGAAGGGTGGGTTATAAATGTAATCAATCAATAAAAATGCAAGTACAAATATGAGTGCCATCACTCTTATGCATTAATTAATGTAATGTATAGTTCTCTCCTTGGAGAGCAGATGGGCAGGGCAGGCAAATATGACAGCTGCAGCCTTCCAGGAGGGAAGATGATACTTAACCACTTCTTTCTACCCTTGGAAGACTTTGGGATGTAGCAGCTTCAGGTACGCTGGTGGCTGGCAACCCTACTTCCCCAGAACCCCCTCTGGAGATCTTCATATACTACGCACAAACTGAGGCTCTCCCTTTGTCCTTTGCACAGAAATAAAGGAAGGTGTATGATGCCATTCATTGATGCAAACAGCCCTTGTGCTACACAGCTTTCATGCTCCTTTGCACATTGTCTTCTAAACATCTGTCAGAATCTCCTAGGACCATGGATCATATTACCCACAACTCCCTGTTGTGTTTCCCAGAGTCCCTCTGTGGTGTGAACCTGTGTCTAATGTAGCCCAGCGTATGTGACTGAGTGAGGAATGCTTCATTCCAATCAGTTGCAACAAAGCATGTGCTTACGCCTTCTCAAACATTTCCCTTCTTGCTTTTTAGCCATTGGCTGCTATGATGGAGGAAGAAACAGAGGCCCCTAAGCAGGAGGGTGGCAAACCTGAGGCAGGTAAGTCCCAGACCTTGAGAAACCTGCTCTGCCTCTACAGTCCATATGCTTGTCCATCAGATGTAGAACTCATGCAAAATTATAATAGAGGCAGATGTACAAAAATAAAAAGGGGATGGGGTTGGGAAGCAGTTCACCATAAACCAAGTTTTCCAGCCATGCTATATCATGCATACAAATGTTGACATACAAAACCATATATGTATCTGATGGGACCTTCCATATGTTCCTGCCTGAACACTGAGATCGGGTTGGAATGCTCTCTTGATGGTGCCACGTCCTGATGGAAATTCTGTATGCAGCAACCCATGAGAGGAAGTTCGGAAGGGGGTCTGTATTGAAAGTGGGAGCTCTTGAATCAGCTCCCCCCTCACACACAACAGTCTTCCTCTCCCAATAAGTTCTGCAGCAACTCTGTCAAGTTTTCACTGCCAGTTAAAAACTCATATTTTCGCCCAGGCCTTCAGCTGATTTCTTCCCTCCTTTGCACTTTGTGTTTTTTATTATTTATCCCATTCTTCCTCCCAAAATAGCCCAGTATTTATTTATTGGTACTAGATGCGGTGGGTTGTTTGTTGGGAATAACTACATGGTATGATTTTAATTTGTTTGAAATGTTTTAATTGTTGCAAACTGCTTTAGTAAGCATACTACATGAAAAGCAATCTATAAACCTAATAGGTAATAGTCTCAAATAAGTGATACCCCATCAAGACAATTATTAACAATTTAAAACAAGACAATTATTCATAGTTCACTCAAAGCCCTGAACTAAATCACCTTGTGTTACAATTATTGCATATGGAGAGATATTTATTGATGAAATATTTATTTGTGTTTTACCTTTGTGATTTTATGGTTTTTAATTCGCAAAATACTTAGTTTTTTATATTAAACAGTCTATACATTGATTAAATAATTAAAAAATAAATTGCCATTATGTATTACCAGAGGACATGTGTGCGTGTTCCACAGTTCAGGGCAAACGCAGGGAAAGGGAACAGCAGAATGTACTATTGAATGAATAGCTGAGTATCTTCAGAATCTCAGATTTGATATTAAAAGCACCAACCCACATACACGTTTCAAGCCCTTAGGAGCACAAAAATAGGCTTGAAAGTATGTGGGCTGAAATTATAGGAAGAACACAGGAAACTGCCTGATATTGAGTCAGATCATTGGTCCATGAGCTCCGTATTGTCTATACTGACTGGCACTAGCTCTCTAGGATTTCAGGAGACATTCCCAGACTTACCCAGAGATGCCGGGGATTGAATCTATGACCTCCTGCATGCAAAGCAGATGCTCTTCTACCACTGAGATATGGCCCTTTCCCATATCTGAAGCCGGAAGGAATCTCAGTAGGATTTCTGAAGATTAAACTTTAGAGTGGATAGGGCAACATCCCATTTTCAATCAATCCAGTCCATAATTGTGCTCCTCCCAAGAACCAGTGCCTCACAATCTCCATTCAAGCTGCTCCCGATAGTGCATAAAACGTTGATCTATTTCCTATCAATGGATTTAAATCACTTTCCATAGACAGTTGCGTCCAAACCAGATCAAGGTCCTAGTGGTGTGGCTCACTATTGCAGATAGAATCAGAATCATAGAGTTGGAAGGGGTCTATAAGGCCATTGAGTCCAACCCCCTGCTCAATGCAGGAATCCAAATTAAAGCATACCCAACAGGTGGCTGTCCAGCTGCCTCTTGAACGCCTCCAGTGTTGGAGAGCCCACCACCTCCCTAGGTAATTGGTTCCGTTGTTGTACTGCTCTAACCGTTAGGAAGTTTTTCCTGATGTTCAGATGAAATCTGGCTTCCTGCAACTTGAGCCCATTATTCCGTGTCCTGCACTCTCGGACATTTGAGAAGAGATCTTGGCCCTTCTCTGTGTGGCAGCTTTCAAGTATTTGAAAAGTGCGATCATACCTCCCCTCAGTCTTCTCTTCTCAAGGCTAAACATGCCCAGTTCTTTCAGTCTCTCCTCACAGGGATTTCTTTCTAGTTCCTTGATCACCCTCGTTGCCCTCCTCTGAACTCGTTCCAATTTGTGTGCATCTTCTTAAAGTGCGGTGTCTAGAACTGGATGCAGTACTCAAGATGAGGCCTAACCAGTGCCGAATAGAGGGGAACTACAATTTGGAAACTATACTTCTGTTGATGCAGCCTAACATATCATTTCATAGAATCATAGAATCATAGAGTTGGAAGGGGCCTTGTAGGCCATCGAGTCCAACCCCCTGCTCACAGCAGGAAATCCACAGCTAGAGCATCTCCCGCAGATAGCTGTCCAGCCTCTGCTTGAAGACATCCAGTGAAGGAGATCCCACCACCTCCCTAGGCAGTCGGTTCCATTGCCGAACTGCCCTTACTGTCAAGAAGTTCCTTCTAATATCCAATCTGAATCTACGCTCCTGCAACTTAAAACCATTAGACCTAGTCCTACCCTCTGGGGCAGCAGAGAACAAATCTGTACCCTCCTCTATGTGACAGCCCTTCAGGTACTTAAAGAGTGCAATCATGTCACCCCTCAGCCTTCTCTTCACCAGACTGAACATGCCAAGTTCCTTCAACCTTTCTTCATAAGACTTGTTCTCCATACCAGCTATCATCCTCATCGCCCTCTTCTGAACCTGCTCTAACTTGTCTATATCTTTCTTAAAATGAGGCGCCCAGAACTGAACGCAGTATTCCAGATGAGGCCTGACCAATGCAGAATATAGTGGGACTATTACTTCCCTCAACCTGGAAACTATAGCTCTGTTTTTGCAGCCCAAAACCGCTTTTGCCTTTTTTGCCGCAGCATCACACTACTGGGTCATGTTCAACTTGCGATCCACTACAATTCCAAGGTCCTTCTCACACGCACTACTGCTAAGCCGGGTATTGCCCATCCTGTACCCATGCATTTTGTTTTTGTGGCCTAAATGCAGAATCTTGCATTTGTCTTTATTGAATGTCATTTTATTAATTTCAGCCCAATTTTCTAGTCTATCCAGGTCCCTTTGGATTTTATTCCTGTCTTCCATTGTGTTAGCTATCCCTCCCAGCTTCGTATTATCCGCAAACTTCATAAGGCTTCCCTCCACCCCATCATCTAAGTCATTGATAAAAATGTTGAAGAGTATCGGCCCCAGGACAGAACCCTGTGGCACTCCACTCGAGACCTCCTTCCAGTCCGAAGCAGAGCCACCGACGACCACTCTTTGAGTACGGTTTTCCAACCAGTTGTGAATCCACCTGACAGTATTTCCATGTAGTCCACATTTGACTAGTTTGCTAATCAAAAGGTCGTGGGGGACTTTGTCAAACGCCTTGCTGAAATCTAGATAGATGACATCTACAGCATTTCCACCATCTACTAAGCTAGTGACCCGATCAAAAAAAGAGATGAGATTAGTTTGACAGGATTTTTTCTTGACAAACCCATGCTGGCTCCTTCTAATCACAGCATTGTCATCTAGATAGTTGCCATCCGTTCTAATATCTTTCCCGGTATTGAAGTCAGACTGACCGGCCTGTAATTCCCCGGATCTTCTTTTTTACCCTTTTTAAAGAGCGGGACGACGTTTGCCCGTCTCCAGTCCTCCGGCACCTCTCCCGTTCTCCAGGATTTCTCAAAGATGATGGCAAGAGGTTCCGAGAGTACATCCGCAAGTTCCTTCAATACTCTGGGATGCAGTTCATCAGGTCCTGGAGATTTGAACTCACTTAGGTTAACTAGGTATTTCCTGACTATCTCCTTATCAATCTCGAACTGCAGTCCCGACCCCTTACTGAGATTGCTACCGATGCAAGGTTGCACACTGTTCCCTTTTTGGGAGAAAACGGAGGCAAAATAGGTGTTGAGCAGTTCTGCTTTTTCCTAGTTATCTGTCAACATTTTGCCATCCTCATTGAGCAGCAGTCGCACCGTTTGCTTGGTCTTTCTCTTGCTTCGAACATATCTGAAAAACCCCTTTTTGTTGTTCCTTGTTTCTCTCGCCAGCCTCAGCTCATTCTGGGTTTTAGCTTTCCTTACGCTATTCCTGCAAGCCTGAGACGCTCGTCAGTACTCTTCCTTGGTGATGCTGTGACGCCCTTCCCTGGCTCTCCCTGTCAGGTTCCTACCTGCTCGTGGCTACTGCCTTTCACTAGGCACCACCAGAGACTCCACCAGTCCGGACTGTCCTTTTTTATGGTTTCTCTCTCCGCTCTAGCACAGATCTCAATAGATCCCCCTGCTAGGCAGCACCACCAGTCACGTTCTACAACCAATGTTCCCAGAGACCTTGCCTGAGTCTCTCTATCCGGTTACATTCGTGACTGCGTGCCTATGCTGTTCCCAACCCCCTTGTATCAATGCAGATAACTCATAACTCGGGGTTGCTCTGGATACTTATAATGTTATCTTCTCCTCTTCACCGCTGCCACCATTTGTTACTGTTTCCCTTCAGCCTTGGTTATTACCTTACCCTCCCTTCTGGTCTGTGAAACCCCAGCCAAGGATCAGGCCTTCGGTAAACCAAATTAGTATTTATTAAATAACATTAATAACAAGATAACTTTGATAATGATCTACAAGCTTATGGTTTCATCTATTACTGTGATATTTGACTTATTACTAATCCGAACTCCACCTCCCTCTTTCTCCACACTCTCCTGACATACACCAACTCACACCCACCTCCAGACTCCACCAAAACAACCCACTAACGTCCACCCAGATTCAACTGTCATCCTTCCATTTATACTCTCAGCCATCCAAACACTCAGCCAATCATCCAGCATTCTACTGCTCATTTACTCCCCCCTCCTCTTTCATTCCACTTACCACATATCTTCTATACAAACAGCACTTACCATATATACATTAATACAGGAACATCACAGATGCGTCCTTCCTTCCATTCTTTATACATGCTCTTTTTTACTTTTACCTCCTCCACCAGTCTTCTTGACTCTTTTGCCTCTTTTGCACCCACATCATACTGTTGGCTCATATTCAGCTTGTGATCAACAACAATCCTGAGATCCTTTTCACATGTAGTATTGCTGAGCCAAGTATCTTATAACTGTGCATTTGGTTTCTTTTTCCTAGGTGTAGAACTTTGCATTTATCCCTGTTAAATATCCTGTTGTTTTCAGCCCAATGCTCCAGCGTATCGAGATCCCTTTGAATTTTGTTTCTGTCTTCCAAGGTATTAGCTATCCCTCCTAATTTTGTATCATCTGCAGGTTTGATAAGCTTTCCCTGCAGCTCCTCATCCAAGTCATTAATAAAAATGTTGAAGAGCACTGGGCCCAGTACCGAGCCCTGCAGTACCTTGCTTGTTACCTCCCCCCAGTTTGAGAAGGAGTTCTTTGGGTTCAATTCTGTAGCCAACTGTGGATCCACCTGACAGTTGTTCCATCCAGTCCACGTTTAGCTAGCTTGCTAATCAGAATATCATGGGGCACTTTGTTAAAAGCTTTGCTGAAGTCAATATATATTATGTCCATAGCATTTCCACAGTCTAGGAGGGAGGCTATCCAATCAAAAAATGAGGTAAGATTAGTCTGGCAGGATTTGTTCTTGATAAATCCATGTTGGCTTCTGATAATCACTGCATTGTTTTCAAGGTGCTTACAGACTGACTGCTTTATAATCTGCTCCAGAATTTTCCCAGGGATCAATATCAGGCTGACTGGTCTGTAGTTCCCAGGTTCCTCCTTTTTGCCCTTTTTTGAAGATAGGGACAACATTAGCCCTCCTCCAGTCGTCCAGCACTTCACCTATCCGTCACGATTTCGCAATGATAATAGACAGTGGATCTGAGAGTTCTTCAGCCAGTTCCTTCAGTGCTCTAGGATGCAGTTCATCGAGCCCTGGCGATTTAAACTCAATATTTTATCTAAAACCTCTACCCAAAAGCCGGAAACCTGAATACATTCCCACCACATGTGGATGAATGACCCCCTCTTGCTACAGCCCTCCAGCATAGAGGGGACTAGGTGTTGCTGATGTGTGAAAACGGCACTGGAGTCCAGTACCAGTGAAGAAGTAGTTTAATGCTGGCCTCTTGAATTTTGGCTGAAGTAGTTTTCTAAGAGGGGGTCCTGTCCATATCTTTGCCCAACAAGTGTCCTCAAAACACACTCTCAAATCTCCTTTCCATCCCAGTCTTAACCCTCCCGCATCACCCGTATCAGCAGTGTATAGATTCTGAAAGCCATACCCCTCAGTTGGGGGTCAGAGATAGAGCCAGAAGGATTCATAGACGGTTTGAGAACTGAGTCCCTCCCCCTTTTGTAATCTATATTGCCTATAGATTATTTCACTTGGCTACCTGAAGCCAGATATATTGAAGCCCCCTTAGTTTTTGTAAATACCTTTCTGAAAGGGGAACTCATCTTTAACAGGTGTTAGATTTCATGGGAGTGATTCTTAGGAGCCTTCTTCCTTCTGAAAAAAAATGTTCCGTGAGAAGCAGCCCCAACTTGAGTACTGGGGACAATGTGGGCTCGTGATTACAGAGGGTAGCATTCTTCCAAATTATTTTGGAACTTGTGCTGGACTTTATTTCCTTGGGGCTTCTGACCCCGCCATTAACACTGGGATAAACTGGATCCTCTTTGCAGGCCAGCCAAGGGCAGTCCTGGGGTAGTAAACCATTGACAGCCATTCATTAAGCACAGGATCCTGCAATTATTGCATGAAATTTCACACGGCTCTGCAAATGGGCAGCTTTTTCCTAGGATGCTTATTTGCAGTTCTCATGAGTTGAAGACCAGGCAAGTTCTTTGCTTGATGCCCCAGGGATAGTGGCTGCTGGCAGTGTCTCTGCCCCTGAGGCAATGCTCATAGGAAGGTTTCTGCCACAAGGAGCAGCTCTCTCTCCCTTTCTCTCTCTCAGAGCCCAGGGATTGTTAGACTGGTGAATGATGTCCCCTAGCAGCACTGGACTGGACTAAAGGGTGTAAGTGCCCTATACTCAGATCTATGTGAGTGTTCTGTGATGTCATAGAGCAGACATGGAATTTAGCATTATGCACAGAAGATAGGCTTGAAAATCTATGGGCAACGCATGGTGGGATCTCAGAAGTCAGTCTGGGAAGATGGGAGACAGAGGCCAGGTTTGTATGTCACGCTAAGCCAAATGTGTTATAGGCTCCTGGGGAGGCGTTCACAGCCACTCCATTCCTCCCTGGTCCTTTTTGCTGCTTTAAAACAGAGATACCGCTCTCTTCTGAAAACAGGGGCACACAACGCTAGTCAAACCCCATCCTGTTTTCCTATAAAACCTGGTGGGAGCAGCTCGAGTGCCTTTTTTAAAAATTCAGCTTCAAAGAGATTTCTCACCTGACTGGCAGATCAACCCGTTCCCCCTGCAAGTGTGGCCAATGGAAACACTTTGCTGTAGACAACTAGTGTGCTCAACAGCCTTATCTTTGTACAGTAGGCTACATTCCAGCCATGCAAAAGAAAGTAAGAAATTTATACACACTCCATCCAGGCAAGCAAGTTCAAGGACATATTGCAACCAGGCAAAAGCACTTGATGAAGGTGCAGATCAGGGCAGGGGGAGGGGGAGGAGGTATGGCTTGGGGAGACTCCTGAGGGCCTCCTCTCCTCAAGGGATCAGGAGAAGCCAAATTTAAATAAGGTGGAGGCAGGACAGGGAAGTGAAGAAGCCACTCCATGGTCTGATGTTGTCTTTCTCCTTTTGCTGCCCTTGGACTGAATGACTGTTGGAGCTATGGCAGCTCTCAGCAGTTGTGATATTGGTAATAGTTGCTGCTAACCTTTTACTAGTCTCTATTAAAAGGGTGGGGAAAGAAAACATGAAAAGGCCGAGGTGAATAAAATGCACAGAGAACTAAACTGGGAATTGCTGCAGTCCGGAATGGAAAGGTGATGAACTTTGTAA